>NW_026521812.1:44199623-45519435 GCF_021234435.1 Artibeus jamaicensis
CTGACATGTTCACTCCATAGTTTCATGGTTTGTAATAGCTTCAACCTAATAGGGTGCTGTGGAGAGTCAATGAGTTACGCATGTGTGATAGACTGAGTACAGTGCCTAGCAAACAGTAATGCACAACGATTTTCACTATTTCACCATAACATACCATATTGGCAGAGCATGGGGTGAGGGAGCTAGTAACTCCACCTGGTACATATGACAATACTGGACATCTGCATGAGTGGCATATTCTTGTGTAGAATGGTGGAGAAGTGCAAATGACCACTGAGTCCACCCACTGCCCCATTGTGACTAGGTGAGACCTGAATACAGAGTGTGAGACTGTAACAACCTCTGCTGCTACTACTGAGCATTTGCTATGTGTCAGACACTAAGAAACAGGCTCAAAGACGTGAAAAGATTTACCTAAGCTAATACACCCTTGAAGTGACAGAGCCAGGATTAGAACCAGATTTATCTAGCTGAAGGCAAATGGTAAAGTTAATTTTAGGAAAAAAAAATATTTGAGAGCAAAATGAAACCCAGGATCTTGGCACTACATTTTCTTTTTTCCACCCTGTTAGCAAGTCCTCAAAGCAAATGCATGTCTTCAGTCACATAAAGATGAGACAGAGGCTAATGAGAATGTAACTGAAAAGTAATCTTCTTGTGATTTTCCTTGACCCTAGTCTCCAAGGTAGCTCCACACCATTTCTCATTCTAACTTCTCTAACTGCTGGGGAATGGATGTTCTTTGGGGTTCCTTTTGATTTGTTCTGTTTTCTCTGTAATTTACTCTGCACTGTCCACCCATCTATTGATATAAATCATCATTACAAGCAACTTAAACTTATTTTCTCCAGCTCTTCATTTCATGTGTTGCACTTGTGATGGTGTGTACACAAGAAAAAGTACACTACTGTGTAAAGACTCCTTTCTATTTTTAAAATTAATTTAATTGTTGTTCAAGTACAGTTTTCTGACTTTAACTCCCATCCCAGTCCACCCACCCAGTCCTCCCCACCTCCCTCCCATTTTCACCCCCCTTAGTTTTTGTCCCTGTGTCCTTTATACTAGTTTCTGTGAATTGTTCCCCTTTTCCCCTGAAACTCCCTCCCCTCTCCCTTCTGGTCCCTGTCAGTCTGTTCTCTATTTCAGTGTAAAGACTCCTTTCAAATGTGAAGGCAGCGATCTTGTGGTTTATATAGTATCTCCACAAGATTTTTGCTTAATTCTTATAAAGTACAGCAGGTAGGCAGAGCAGATGTTGTTAATTGTCTTTACAGATGATGAAAATAAGGATTAAAGTGGTCAAAGGATTTATCTAGTTCACAGCTAAAAGTCACCAAACTGGAATCAAAGCCAGTTGTGCTTTTAAAAAAATGTTAATAAAGTATATAATATATTTTTCTCCATCATAAAACCAATTCATATATTATAAAATATCAGAAAATGTACAAAAGAAAAATGTAAAAAAGCTATATTTTCAACATCCAGAGATAATTATCATTCAGATTTGGTAAACTGTTCAGTTTTTTTTTAATTCATAGGCATTTAAAAGCTATAATTTTGGTCAAACTGCATATATGCCTACGTTCCACTTTTTTCTGGTTGACATTTGATATGGACACATTTTGAAATGTTATTATATATTTTTTTACTTGACCCTTTTCAAAATACTAAAATTAAGAGTCAATGATCTCCCATTCCTGGGACCAGCGTTCATAGCTTGAAACCCTTATTATTAGCATATGTAAATCAAACTTGATTTTTCCATAATATGCACATGTGTTATATGTATAAATATATTATACTATATAATATATAAATGATATCTTCTTATATTTTATTTTTCAATTCCAGTTTACCTTCAACACTATTTTGTATTACTGTATTTTTCCATGTATATATAATGCATGCTTTTCTTGCCCAAATTTTTGAAGGAAAAATAAGGATTCTCATTATACATGGTTAGGACTAATTCTGTATCTATATAAATGTTTTTAAAATCTTCTATTTATACTTATGGGTTAAAAGTGTAACTCTAGAATGCAATAACGATATCCATATGTGAAATAATACTCTGTGATATGATAATCAGTTTTGTTTCTAAATAAAAATAAATAATTGAATTACAATATTAAAACAATTTTTCCCCTGAATGTTTGGGCCAGAAACGTGGGTGCACATTATACATGGCAAAATACATAGTTGCAGGTGCACAATGCAATGGCCAGACCATCACATACTTTGCACGGCAATGCCCCCACATTGCAAGTGCCCACCTTGCACAGTGCAGTTACTACTATAGTATTGGCCATGCTCCCTGTACCATAATTCACACCCGTCACTATTTAATAACTACCAATTCTACTTCTTAACTCCTTCACTTATTTCATGCCCCTCAAGCCTCTCTCCTCTAGCAACCATCAGTTTGTTCTCTGCATCATGAATCTGTTTTTGTTTTATTTGTTTATTTATTTTGTTCTTTAGATTGCACATATAAGGGGAATCATATGGTACTTGTCTTTCTCTTTCTGATTTATTTCATTTAGCATAATGCCCTCTCGATCCTTCCATACCGTTGAAAATGGTAAGGTTTCATTCTTTATGGCTGAGTAACATTCTATTGTATATATGTACTGCCACTTTTTATCCACTCATCTATTTTGGGACATTTGGGTTGCTTCCATATCTTGGTTATTACATCTTGGCTTCCATACCTTGGCTGCAATAAACATAGTGGGCATATATTCTTTTGAATTAGTGTTTCAGGTTTCTTTGGATATATTTCCAGAAGTGGAATTGCTGGGTCATAAGGCAGTTCCATTTCTTAACTTATTTAGGACCCTCTATACCATTTTTCGTAGTGACTGCACCCATCTGCATTCCCACCACTAGTGCACAAGAATTTCCTTTTCTCTACATCCTCACCAACATTTGATGTTTATTGGTTTATTGATGATAGCCATTCTGACAGGTATGAGGTGATACCTCACTGTGGTTTTAATGGGCATTTCTGTGATGATTAGTAACATTGAGCATCTTTGCATATGTCTATTGGCCATCTGTATGTCCTCTTTGGAGTGTGTCTATTCAGGTCCTCTGTCCACTTTTTATGTGGACTGTTTGTTTTTTTGGTGTTGAGTTGTCAGTTCTTTATTTGGATATTAACCCCTTATCAGATGTATCATTGGTGAATATGTTCTCCCATTCTGTGGGTTGTCTCTTCATTTTGTTGATGGTTTCCTTTGCTGTGCAAAAACCTTTTAGTTTTATGTAGTTCTATTGTTATTTTTTTCTTTTTTTTACTTGTTTGAGGAGATATGTCTGAAAAAATATTGCTGAGAGAAATGTCAGATTTTACTGCTTGTATTTTTATCTAAAAAAAAAACTTCAAAGCTTATATTTAGGTCTTTAAATCATTTTGAGTTATTCTGTGTATATGGTATAAGAAGGTGTCTAGTTTCATTTTTTTGCATGTATCTGTCCAATTTTTCCCAAGTGACTTATTAAAGAGGCTATCTTTTTCCATTGCATATTCTTGCCTCATTTGTCATATATTAATTGACCATATAGGCGTGTGTTTATTTCTGGGCTCTCTATTCTGTTCTATTAATCTATGTGTCTGTGTTTATGCCTGTATTATGCTGTTTTGATTATATTGACTTATATAACACTATATTTTGATATCAGGTAGTGTGATACCCCCAACTTTGTTCTTTATCAAGATTTCTGTGGCTATTTGGAATCTTTTATAGTCCTATATACATTTTTGAAATATTTGTTCTAGTTATTTGAAATAGACCTACCATTGGTATTTTGATAGGAATTGCTTTGAATCTATAGATTGTTTTGGTAGTAAGGATATTTTAATAATGTTAATTTTTCTTATCCATGAACACAATAAATGTTTTCATGTATTTGTATCTTCTTCAATTTCAGTGGCTTATAATTTTCTAAGTACAGGTCTTTTCAATCCTTGGTTATTTGTTTCCAGGTATTTTTTTTATGATGCAACTGTAAATGGGGTTGTTTTCTGTTTCCCTTTCTGATAGTTTATTATTGATATATAAATGCAATCAATTTTTAACATTTATTTTGCATAATGCTATTTTGTTGAATTCATTGATCAGTTTTCTAGTTTTTTTGGTGTAATCTTTAGAATTCTCTGTATACACTATCATGCTAGTTCCAAATAAAGAGAGTTTTATTTTTTTTTTCAACTTGGATGCCTTTTATTTCTTCTCTGCCGAGGCTAAGACTTCCAGTACTATGTTGAATGAGAGAGGTGAGAGTGAACATCTCTGTCTTGGTCTTGATATTGAAGGAAATGCTTTTCATTTTTTCCTATTGAATATGATGCTAGCTGTGGATTTTTCAAATATGGCCTTTATTATATTTAGGTATGTTATCTCTATTCCCACTTGCAGAGAGATTTATCATAAATGAGTGTGGGATTTTGTCAAATGCTATTTTCTGCATCTACTAATATGAAAATGTGATTTTTATTTAATTTTGTTTCTGTGGTGTATCACATTAATTAACTTGCCATAATGGAACCACCCTTGTATCCCTAGAATAAATCCCATTGATTGTGGTATATTATTTTTTAAATTATTGCTTAATTCAGTTTGCTAATATTTTGTTGAGGATTTTTACATCTATGTCAATCTTGTTTATATTTTAAAAGAACAAGTTCTTGGTTTCATTGATTTTTGTATTTTTTAGACATCATTTTGTTTATTTCTGCTCTGACCTGGATTATTTTTTTTATTCTGCTCACTTTGGGCTTTGTTTACTGTTCTTTTTCTAGTTCTTCTAAGTGTAAAGTTAGTTGTTTATTTGAGATCTTTTTTTTTTTTTTTTTTTTAAATTTTATTTAGTTATTTTTCAAGTACAGTTTTTTGACTATTTTTCCCATCCCAGCCTCCCCTGCCCCTTGCTCCCCACCTCCCTCCCATTCCCCCCCCCCCCCCCCTTAGTTCTCGTCCCTGTGTCCTTCCTATTTGTTCCTCCAAATCCCTCCCCCTTTTTCCCCTTAACTTCCCTTCCTTCTCCCCTCTGGTCACTATCCCCTTGTTCTCTATTTCAGTGTCTTTGTTTTTTGGGTTTTTTTTTTTCTGCTTACTTGTTTGTTTTGTTGTTTAGCTTCCTGTTAAAGGTGAGATCATATGGTATTTGTCTTTCAGCACCTGGCCTATTTCACTCAGCATAATGCTTTCCAGTTCCATCCATGTTGTTGCAAAGGGTAGTAGCTCCTTCTTTCTCTCTGCAGCATAGAATTCCATTGTGTATATGTACCACAATTTTTGGATCCATTCATTTACTGATGGGCACCTAGGTTGCTTCTTATTTATTTCTTGAGAGAGGCCTGTAATGCTGTGAATTTTCCTGTTAAGACTCCTTTCACTGCATCCCATAGATTAGGGGTTGTTGCATTCTCATTTTCATTTGTTTCAAGGTGTCTTTTGATTTTTTTCTTGATTTCATTATTAACCCATTCATTGTTTAGTAACATGTTATTTAGCCTCCATGTGTATGTGTGTTTTTTAGTTTATTTCTTGTAATCGATTTCTGCTTTTATAACATTGTGGTCAGAGAAGGTACTCGATATGATTTGAATTTTTTTTAATTTATTGATATTTGTTATAATTCCTAACATGTGGCCTTTCTGGAAAATGTTCCATGTTCATTGAAAAGAATGTATATTCTGCTGATTTGAGATGAAATGCTCTTAAAATATTAATTAAATCAATTTGGTTCAATGTGTCATGTAAGCTTGCTGTTTCCTTATTGATTTTCTTTCTGGAAGCTCTATTCACTGATGCCGATAGGGTGTTAAAGTCCCCTACTATGGCTGTATTACTGTCAATGTCTTTCTCTATGTTTATCAATATTTGTCTTATATATTTCGGTGCTCCTATGTTGGGTGCATAAATATTTACAAGGGTTATTTCCTCTTGTTGGATAGATTTTATCATTATGTCATGTCCTTCTTTATCTCTTATTATAACTTTTGTTTTAAAGTATATTTTGACTTATACAATATTGCTACCCTGACTTTTTTCCATTACTGTTTGCATGAAACATCTTTTCATCCCTTTACTCAGTCTGTGTGTGTGAAGTGGGTCTCTTATAGATAGCATATGTATGCCTCTTATTTTCTTATCTATATAGCTATTCCATGTCTTTTGCTTGGATATTTCATCCATTTACATGTAAAGTGCTTATTGATAGGTATGTTTATTGCTATATTGTTGTTGACATTTACATTTCCCCTTTTTTCTTCTTAAAGTCTCTGATATTTCTTGTACTACAGTTTTGGTGATGCACTCCTTTAGGTGATGCGTCACCTTTTTGGTGATGCACTTTTTCTTATCTGGGAAGCTCTTTATTTCTTCTTTAATTTTAAGTGATATCCTTTCTGGTTAAAGTAGTCTTGGGTTTAAATTTTGCTTTTTATCACTTTACCTATTTTGCACCAATCCATTCTGGCCTGAAAATTTTCTGTTGAGAAATCTGCTGACAGATTTATGGGAGTTTCCTTATAGGTAACTAACTGTCTTTCTCTTGCTTAAGATTATTTTTTTCTCTTTAACTTTTTCCATTTTAATTATAGTTTATCTTAATATGGATTGTCTCTTTGGGTTCATCTTTGGGATTCTCTGTTTCTTGGACTTATTTATGTCATTTTCCTTCAGCAGATTAGATACCTTTTTAGTCATTATTTTTTCAAATAGACTCTCGGTCCTTTACTGTCTTCTTCTTTCATTACCTTTACAATGCTGTTGTTATGCTTGATGTTGTCCCAGAGGTCTTGTAAACTATCCTTACTTAAAAAAAATGTTATTTCTCTGAATGAATGTTTTCTGCTACCTTGTCTTCTGAATCACTGATTTGATCCTTCGCTTCATCTCATCTGCTCTTGATTCTTACTAGTATATTTTTTATTATAGATATTGCATTCTTCATTACTGACTTTTTAATGGTCTCTATGTCCTCTTTTGTGTACTGTCTCTTTATTTAGGTTCTCTCTGTGTTCATCCATCCTTCCCTTAAGTTTCTAGAGCATTCTTATAACCATTGTTTTAAACTCTGTATCTAATAGATTGCTTGACTCCTTTTCATTTAGTCTTGTTTTGTAGATATCTCTTGTTCTTTCTCTTGGGGGATGTTTCATTGTCTCCACAATTTGGCTGCCTTTCTGTATTTGTTTCTATATTAGGTAGATAAGCTCTGTATTCTACCCTTGGTTGGGTGGCCTTACATAGTAGGTGTCTCCTGGAGGTCATGGGTGCAGTCTTCCTGATCACCTGAACCATGTGCACCAGGAACATCTCTTATGAGGGTTATTTGAGCTCTACTATTGTGGTTGAGTCTTGATTGCAGTTGACTGTTAGTGGGTGGGGTTGACTCTCAGGCTGGTTGACTACACTGTTTGACACTGACCACATTGTACCACTGCTTTGCAGAAGCTAACCAGGTGACAATTTAAAGACATACATGTTCGAAAGTAGAATAATTAAAAACTAAATTATGAAACCTTCAACACTTGAACATGCTTTATCACCTTAAAGATGGTTTTTTTTTAAGATTTTATTTATTTATCTTTAGAGGGGAAAGGAAGGAGAGAGGGAGAGAACTGGACTGCAACCCAGGCATGTGCCCTGACTGGGAATCGAACCATGGTTGCTTGGTTCCCAGGCCCGCGCTCAATCCACTGAGCTACACCAGCCAGGGCATAAAGATGGTTTTGATGAATGTGCTGTACTATTAGGAAACACTTATTAAGTAAGTTAAAATTCATAAAAATAAATTGGGTAAGAAGTATAGCAGAATATTGGTGGCAGCTATATCTTGGATACGCTTAAAAATTCAACAAGTACATATTATTTTAAATAACCCAAATAATAATGAAGAACATCTGTTCTTTTCTTCAATTATTCTATTCAGTGAAATTTCTTTTCTTTTTTAATGATTTTATTTATTTACTTTTAGAGAGAAGGGAAAAGAACAAGAAAGAGTGGGAGAGAAATATCAATGTGAGAGAGAAACTCAGACTGATTTTCTCTCATATGAGCCCTGACTGGGGACCGAACCCATAACCCAGGCATGTGCCCTGACCAGGCATCAAACCAGCGACCCTTTGCTTTGCAGGATTATGGCCAACAAACTGAGCCATACCAGTCAGGACAGTGAATTTTCCTTTCATTTGAATGACCCCCCTCCTAGTTGTGGTAATAATGTGAATTATGAATCAATTTCTGCTTTCTAATATAGGATACCCAAAGTTCACCTTTCTTCTTTAGTAAGCTGTTTATCAATAGAATAAAAACAGAATATTTTAGAAGATTGGCCCCCTAAGCCTCCTTCTTATTAAATAGATTCTAACAGAATATAAAAGGAAGAACATATACTTTCTTCATATTTTAGATTAGTGTCTTTATCATATACTATGTAACAGTAATAATAGACTTGCTGGTAACATTTAGCTAGGCCCTTATTAATGAGTCATTTGGGCAAATTAGTGATACAACAGTGATACAGCACTGGATTAAAGAAAATCACATACAGAAAGTGATCACTGAAATTTAAATACTCTCCTTAAAATCTTTGTGGTTGATAATAAATTTCAAAATACTTTAGGAAGGCTTTAGGAGCTCAATAAATATAAAATATTTAAAGCATTTTATATCTCCTTTTTGTGAGATGTGCATCTTTTGTGACAACAATTTGTAGTCAAGGTAACTGAATCTTTGCATAATATTCTATACTTTAGTAAAACAAAACTCAGTTTAAGTATTTTTTTTAAGTACAGATGGTTTGATGTTTTACTTCTAATGAAAATGAAACTGTTTGTTAATCTCTTTTCTACAAACAATTATTTAAGTGTTTAGCATAATCATTCTCAGAAATATGATTGTTTCAGGACTGAGAAGCCATTCTTCGCTTCCTCTGCCTTCAAAGCTTAACACATTTACAATCATTATCAGATTTAGCTTTTGGTCTCCATCCATCTATGCAATTTGAACTTCCTTAATACTATTTTAAACACAAGTGAGTATAAATAAAAAGTATTCAGATTGAATAGGAGAGTAAAGCTATCCACAAATTTCAGTCTGTAGAGACAATCAGCTTGACAGATCCAGGCTAAGTAATGCTTTTAATTTTTTTTCCAGTGGTTTTAGTGTCTCTATGGATTATCAAAATTAATATTGATGTTTTCTGCTTCATATTTAGAGACCGTATTGTATATAAACAGCTTCTCAATATTCAGGTCTTTCAGGGTTCCATGGCTTGATTTTTAGTTGCAAGATATTTGTTTTATTATGAGCATTACTGCCTCTATTTGTCCATGGAGGACACTTGTGATGGAGAAACACTTTTCTGAGACTCATTCAATACCTTCAGGATGAGTCTACTTCCAGCTCACACAGCATTGGCTTATTCTGTTCTCTACCACCAACAGTATAGTCTGTTTGTTGGTTGGCTTATATTCCTTCAAAAGAATATTTATGTCTAGGAAAGTGAAGAAAAGAGGTGAGAGCAGAGGTTTGATCAACACCCTTCTGCAGCTCTGCAGAAGAAAAGCAAACACACAAGTCCTCCTCGTTAACTTCTTGAAAGGAAGTCAACAACTACCCACCAGGGAACAAGACAATAAGAACTATGTAAGATTCTTAGATTTATTTACTTTGTCATTATTTGTTATTCCCAGTTATCCCAAACTGAGTGGCATATAACAGTTTAAAGACATAGAATCTATGAGCATTCTCTGTGAAAGCTGGGGGAGATTGGGGAGGGAATGATATAAGAAGGGAGATCCATCCAACTCCTCAGCAATTTGAGGAAGATGGAGACAATATTCCAAACACTGAATGGGCAATGGCAGCATTAAGAGCTGAAGGGAGCTCACTTAGTTTCTGAAGTCTGTACCATGAAATAAAGAGTACTGGGCATGAACCTGAGCTTAAGGCAGGCCACCACTAACAACTGAAAGGCCTGTGTGATCCTCACATATGGTGTTTTTGAGCCAGCTTCTCAGGCTCTTCCCCAGACACTTCCTTTCCTCCATAGGATCTCCAAGGTTTTCATACTTGCTCTTTTGACTTCAGGGGGATGTTGGGACTGAAGAAACTGAGGCCACAGCCCTTCATATGTAATGAAACAGGATGCATAGTGTTTAAGAGCAGGGGTGACCTCTTGGAGCCTCAGATTTTTCATCTGTGAATAATAGTATCTATTTAATATTGTCCGTCACTAATCAAACTTGATAATTTATGGCAGCACTTAGCACAGTAGCTTTTCCTACTTGCATTGTTATTTATCTTTTTAAACTTACATTTTTTAAATGGGCTTATGTATTTTTTAAATATCAAGATTACGTCTTAATCCTGTTGTAGTTTTGGTGCTTAGTACTAAGCACCGTGGATTTGGGGACTCATTATATGGCTTTTTATGAATGCTGTATGCCCTTGACTGGAGAACAATGATAGCTAAAACTAATGGAGCACTCTTAATGTATTATATCTTGTCTGCATTAACTCAGGTAACTGCACAACAAATCTGAAGGAAATTGATTATTTCTATTTCATAGATGAGGAAACTGAGTCCCAGAGATAAAGTAACTCGACCAAGTGGTCCACCTGGTATTTGAACCCAACTAGCCTGGCTCCACAAATTACACCCATAATCACTATGCTCTGCGGGCAACCACTTAGGATCCCTCACTAGCTTTATCACTTTCCTAAGTTAGGGAAAGAAGAGGAAATATTCGTGCTTTTACAAAATGGGCAAGTGGCCACCACTGTTTCTGAGACTGGAGTGAGTTTTGCATGTGAGTCACACCCGCATAGTAGAATGTTCTTCCTTTTCCAGGAACATGTGATCTAAGTGTAGAAAACAACTTTAGGAGCAGGATGCGTGTGTCTAGCAGTTCACTCTTATCTCTTGCTTGAGAATGCTCTTTTTTCTTCTGTTTGCTTCACGGAAAATTTCCACAGAGAAACTCTGTGCGCTACATAACTAAGTGATAAGAAAAACAAGAACAAGCATAGCAGTGATGAAACCAAAGTAAAAATGTGGGCCATCCAGATACCATCGCTGTTCAACCAGTGAGTTTTCAAATAGAGAAAGCTGACTGCTCTCAAGTTTTTACATATATTATAGGTTTGTGTTATTTATTTTCAGTGGTGTTTTTCCCCCTCAGAAAACCCTTAGGCTATACTGGGCAAAAAGGTGGTGTAATGGAAAGACCATGGGCAGGTCTGCGTTCAAGCTTATTTGCACTGCGTTTTAGCTGCAAAAATTTGGTCAAGTTACTTGCCTTCACTAAGCCTCAGGGAATAACAATGGATGACTTTCAGGGCTGTTATGAAGAATATGTTTTGAATTCCAAACAGTTTATATGGACAATGAGAATTACTCAGCTGCCCCACAGTGAGCTCTGTTTGTCTTGCCAGTATGGCTGCCCATGGCAACGCAGATTCACCAGGCCATTACACAATTATATATTTTCTTTTTGGCTTCACAAACCTGAGTGTACTTTCTTTTTTAGTATTCCTAAAAAATTCAAATGGCAACAGTAGTTTCTTGTCATGGCACTAAAACAGAGCACCTTACCTCCAGATGCTCTAAGAAATCTATGCTCATGCTATTCCGTGAATCATCATAATTTTCTTATATGTAGTAGAATAGAAAAATATGATTATCTTGATTCAATGGCTTAATAAAGTGTTGTTATGTTCTAATATGAGAAATGTAAATTGAAATATGCCCTTTATTATCCAACATGCTGATGTAAGTGTTACCCAGGTGAATTAGTATCTAATCCATGAAGTTACAGCAGTCTTTTGGTTTCCCAGTATTAAATGTGTTCCACATAGGTGGTTTAACCAATCATTTCTGTTTTTATGATATGTAGGGCCATCAGTGCTAAAATGAGGAAAATTCCTGACAAACCAAGTCCAGTTGGTCACCTTATAAACAAGAATGAGGGGGATCAATATTAAAATTAGTGACACAAATTTGTGTTTGATAAACCTATTAAGATTTCAAATATCTATTTTTACCAGGTTGTTCCTAAATTAAGTGACTGACCATTTTATTTTAAACTTAAGTTTTTAGGTACCTCTCTGTTCTGCCTACCAAAACTGGTTCTCAGGAAACAGACCAAAATTAGTTCATACTGCTATATAACAATGTAAGTTTACATTACATTGCTGTCCCCTGACAATTGCATTTCAACATGAAGGAGAGTCTTAGTCTAAGAAACAAACCTCTAAAGGTCCAAGTCCAGAGATGAGCAGTTCTAGGCAGAAGGATGAAGATGGCAAATAATCATTTTCCTGAGTAAAAATACAAGATGCTTTGCCTACTCATGACTAAAGACCTACATCTGAGGCCAGGTGTGACTTGTAATTACTTATCAAATAGTTATTAACTTTCCTTTTTTCATCTGTGACCTGTGACATTGCCACCTTTGAATGCCTAGAGAACAGACTTGGGAGGAGATGAACAAAAGGAGATTCAAGAAGCATTATGGGGATGCATTAGGAAGTAAACACAGTTTAATGAAAGAAAACATATAGAAATAGATTCTTTCAGAGTTTTTTATTAGAGAAATGTTAAGGAATATTTTTTTTCATTTTTGATTGGCAATATATGTTTTGTGTGATTATAAAGACAAAGTTTAAAAAAGGAAAAGGCATAAGATTATAGTAGGACAATTTTTTTGTAAAAATGACATTTCAGTGTTATATTTTTATACCATTTATTATTTTTCCTGACTATAGAAGTATTTTTATGCTCGTAGCTGAAAATTTGGAAAAGAACATTATGGAAAACATATTATCTTCTATGATCATTTCACCCAAATACAATCAGTGTCAACATTTTGGTATAATTCATTTTAACCCTTTTTCACATTTTAATTTATTCCGTATTTATTCATTTATATTTTCTCACTGTTTAAAAAAAATAATGACTATCCTGCTATATCAGATTCCTAGGGCTGAATAACAAGTTACTGCAAACTTGGTGGCTTAAACAACAGAAGTTTGTTCTTTCAAAGTTCTGGATGCCAGAAGTTCAAGATCAAGATCTCAGAAGGCCTATGGTGCCCTAGGGGAGAATTCTTTCCTTGAATCTTCCAGTTTCTTGTGGTCCCTGGCAGTCTTTATCTTCTAGCCAAATAACTCAGTTTCTGCCTGCATTTCTTGTGGTCTTCTCCTCTTGTGCCATGTGCCTCTTATAAGGGTACTGTCATTGGAGTTAGGGCCCACCTGGATAATCCAGGATAATCTCATTTTTGGATTATTAATTACATCTGCAGAAGTCCCTTTTCCAAACATTCATATCTTCTGGTGGTCAGGGTGTGGACATACATTTGGGGGGGCCACCATTTCAACCTACGACAACTATTACTAGAAATTACTGGGTGAATGAGTTTGATTTTTTAAAAGATTTTATTTATTTTTAGAGAGAGGGGAAGAGAGTGAGAAAGAAAGGGAGAGAAACCTCAATGTGTGGTTGCCTCTAGTGTGCCCACTGGGGACCTGGCCCACAACCTAGGCCCTGACTGGGAATTGAACTGGCAACCCTCTGGTTTGCAGTCCGGCGCTCAGTCCACTGAACCACACCAGCTAGGGCAAGTTTGATTTTTTTACATTAAGATTTTTAGTATAACATATCTCACTGGTTCTATATTGCCCATGTTTTACTTTTTGACATCTATGTAGTTCACATGCATTTTACAAGTGATGGCATATTGTGTTGCTAACTTTTCTTTTTTTTAGTGGTACATAAATTGTGCTGTACATTATACTCAGATGAATACAGTATAATGCCTAAAAAACACTTTATTGAGGTATGATTGACATTTTTAAAAGATGTATATATTTATGTCTAAAGTTGATGCATTTGGGGATAAGTACACACCTTTGAAACCATCACCAGCATCAGTCCATAAACGTGTCTATCACCTCCAAAACCATCCTCTTGCCCTCCAAAAAATCACTGCCAAGACCAGTATAAAGGAGCTTTTCCTGTATTCTTCTAGGAATGGTTTCAGGTCTTATATTTGTCTTTAATCCCTTTTGAATTAATTTTTGCAAGTGCTATAAGGGTCCAATTTTAATATTTTGCTTGTGAGTACTTCAGTTGTCTCAACACAATTTATTAAAGAGACAATGTTTTTGCTTTTTTGTGTTCTTGTCACCCTTACCAAAGATTTAGTTACTGTATATGGTGGGTTTACATCTGGGCTCTCTATTCTGTTCCATTGGCTGATGTGTTTGTATTTATGCCAGTATCATGCTGTTTTCATTACTATAGCTTTGTAATATAATCTGAAATCAGGAAGTGTTTTTCTTCTTGCTCTTCTTCTTTGACTATTTGGTCTTTTGTGGTTCCATATGAATTTTAAGATTGTGTTTAATATTTCTGTGAAAAATGCCATTGGAGTTTTTTAGTGATCATATTGAATTTAGAGATTGCTTTGGATAGTAATGATCAAATAGCTTTGAGAAAAGTAGTACAATTTACATGATTAATAATTTGAGAACAGCTTATGGATATTTAGTATTTTTTTAAATGTCCCAGTAAAAATGGTAAGCCATAGTTTTAATCTGCATTTATTTAATTTGACTACTTGTTAACCTCTTGTCTTTGTCATTTTCATTTCCTATTAAAAGATTAGTGTTTTTCTTTTAAATGTATTGTTAATAAGAAGTATGACTTATTTTGAATATCTCCCAGGTGCTTGTTTGGTACTACCCCTGCAAAGTTAACATTGTTTTTCCTATTTTGTTCATGAGGTAATTGGTTGTAGGAGTAATTTATGTATTTTCTAAAAATATTAATTTTGTTAGTCTTTAAGAAAAAATTAGATTATTTCTAGTTTGATAGTTATGTTTTTCATTGTTTGTACCTTAACATTCAAAAGTGTTTATGTTTCTTTAATGTGGTCATTGTTATTATTTTCCTATAAACACCATGTGTTGGAAAACCTTCCTAACCCTCAAAATCCATGAACTACTTATGCCCATTTTTATAATTTACTTCTGACATTCATCCCTTTGCTTTGTCCAGACTTTGTTGTCATTATTTGTTGTACATGCTGCTGAATAAGGACCTGATTGGAGTTTTCTCAAATATGTGATTTTCCCAATATCATTTACAAATGTATTTGTCCTTAATCTATTGGCTTGAAATGCTTACTTTATAATATATTAAGTTTTACACATACCAGGGTTTCTTTTAAGATTTTACAGCTAATTTGTTTATCTCTGTGATGTGTGTTTAGTAGTGCCACATTACTAATCACTACAGCTTTAAAATATATTTAGCATTTTGTAGGGCAAGTCTCTTCAGAGCATTTTTTTCCTCTTTCTTCATTCCCACACAGCCCCTTATTATTCTTTTTCAATAGTCACAGATAAATATATTTAAATTTTTTTCCAGTCTTTTCAAATTTGAACTTTTGTTAAATGATTTTGGATATAAGAATCTGTATAATATTTCCTCTTCTTATTAAGTTATTTTAAAGTCAATTTGATAATGAATTAAGAATATTATAAAAACATTAATTAGTAATTTTGTAACTAAATTAATTATCTTATTTAAAATACTACTTATTGAATGTCTATTATATGGCAGTCACTTTTTTGGTCTCTAGGGATAAAAACTTGAGTAAGACAATTACACTACTCCCCTTACTTCATTCAAATTTTACATTCAAATTATTGGGAATTAAATATGCTAATAAATACATAATTTTAGGTAGCCATGAGTGCTGTGAAGAAAAATAAAGCAGAATAAAGGGCAAAGCAGTGAGTGAGGGTGAGTGTTATTTTATGAAGAATGGCTGGAAGGGTAGAGGCTCCGGAATGTGGAGCTAAGAGACTGTAATAGCACCTTTACTGAGAAAAAAAAAAAGAGCACTAGGCAGAGTTTCAACTGGCTGTCAAAGTAGAGAGGTTAAGTACCTACTGTATGGACCAGGAACACAGACAAAATCAGAATTAAAGATATGAATTGAGATGTCACCAGCATATAGCTGATAATTAAAACCAAGGGACTAAATGAGACTACCCAGAGAGTGGGTGTCCATAGAACCTGAGCTCTGATGAAGCTAAGGATGAGAGAGGGAGCAGGGAGAGAAGACTCATTACGACCACTAAAGGGAGGGAGTGGTGTATAGAGAGGTCACTGAGACCGTGTTGTGAATGGGAGGCAGTGATCAGTTGGGTGAATGAAGTTGGAAGGTTCAGTAAGGTGACAACCACAAGTGAAGCACTGGATTCATGATGCATACAATTGCTGCTTTTAGTTGGGTTACTTTTGCTGGGGCCAAGTGTGGGAAGAAAAGCCTGCTCATGAGTAGAATCAGGGAGAATGGGTGGGAAATAATAGAAAGAGAGACTATAGACAACTCCTTAGAGAAGTGTTGCTATGATGAGCAGTGAAGTAGGGCTAGAGACGAACTTAGGATCAAGGGGAGACTTTTTGATTTGTGTCATTTTATAGCTGTTTTATAGGACTGGAGAACAGATGGCAATGATCCAGGAGAGGGGAATCAGCTAATATTGCAGGAGAGAAAGGGCTCACCTACAGGAGCTGGACCCTTACAAGACAGGAGTGAATGGAATCTCTAGTATCCGTATGAGCATGAAGTTAGGCTTTGGGTAGGAGAAAGGGTGTTTATCAAAGTTTTATTTAAACAAATAACTTCTATTTTAAACAGGATATGTAGCTTATTTTATGGCACATATTATGTCTTATTGCTCATTCAGGAATTTATGATGATATGCAGGTAGTCTTTGAATAGTAATACAATAATTGACAAACTTGTAAAACTTTCAGTGGCAGACTCATTTGAATTACTTAATTTGCAAAAGTAAAAACTAAAAAAACCCTTCAAATTAACCTCTTAAATACAATTTATTCTGCCCAACTGAGCCCTCTAATCATCTGTTTAAAGTTCAGGATACATTTTCCTATATGCAGTGCACATTTCCATTTTATGATTATCCTCTGCTCGAATATGCTACCGATCTGTAGAAAGAACCTATAGGGAGACAACAGACTGTTGCATTTGTGGAAAGCCTTAGACTTGCAGTCAGTGATCTGTGTGGACATTAGCTCTGCACCCCTGAAACCAAGTGCCAGGGGAGCTCCGCCCTCCAGCAGAGGCAGGGATGCCTCAGAAGCATGGTGTTGGCAAACTTTTTTCCCCTATTTTTAAATGAGTGCTTTTTTAAAGAATGGAGGTTACTAGGGATTTGGTACTTATATTAGCACATCCAGGTTGGATGGACTTTAATCTATAGGAATTAAATAAGGGTTGGGGGGAATCAGAATAGAGTTAATGATAAAATAGTGTTTTCATTATCAAAGTAGAAGATTGTCATGGAATGCAATACCAGGTAACCTGGTTAGAACACAATAATGTGGGTTCTCTGGAATAGAGATAATAAATAATAATTATTTTCAGAAATTTTATCAGCATAAGTTAATTTGAAGTATCTCTTTTAAGCTCCCCAATACATTTTCTTGTTACTAAAAGAAAGGCAAGTGAAGGTGATAGTTGATTCACTTTTTAGTTTACTCTGTGTGGCTCCCTTCTTGAAGCTGGTGGACATATTATCACTCAGGTTTAGACTAAGCCTCTAGTTACCATCATGGAGATTGATGGCAAGTGTTAGAAGGAACATTTAGTAAATCCTAACTTCTCAACCACTTCATCTTTATATAAATGGTCAGAGTTGCTTTCTGATATGATCACTCTGACACTTTCAACAGCCACTCGGTGAGAAATTCATTCTGCCACCCACACTACACAGGGTCTCTTGGTTGATGCCATTTGCTGTAGTCTAGAGGAGACAAAGCATTTTCCAGGGCTTCTCTGATCCCAGCACAATCAATAACCATTGGAAAGATGAAAGGGTAGAAATATCAGGAGAAGGAGAAATGCACATTTACTATAGAAAAATAAAGGCATCATAAGATTTTGGACTTCAAAATGACTTATAGCATTTGTTTGTAGCCATTTTTCTCTGAGGATAACTCTAACGCCTTGGGCATAGATGGGGTTACAACTTGTCTTGGTCACACCACTCCTCCTTCCTCTTACTTATTATCTCAACTGGAGACAGTATTAGTACCTGTAACAATGGATCATGCCTGATCTATTGCCAAAAGGTATAGATTGGACAACCATTAGCCATTTGCTGTAGTACTCAGTCTGAATGCCAATACCAAATGACACCTAAAGGTACTAACTCCTACTCCAGATGGAATTACAAGGTACAAGGGGTTGTCTTAACTGATACGGCAGTAGGAGAGCTGACATTTTTTGAGAAAGCACTGGCATTGACCCTGAATTTCATATATGTTGTTTCATTTCATTCTTTCAATAATTTCTTCATACGTATGAATCATCTGTCATATGTCAGACATGGGGTAAAATAAACCCTGCAAATACATCAGTGAGCAAAATGGACACACTGCCTGTATACTTTGAGTTTGCAGTCTAGTGAAATAGACAATGATGATAGAATTAATAAGATTGATTGACTCATTCTTATTTTATAGTCGTTGAAATAAGGATCTGATTCATCATCAATTTAAAAATGAAGGGATTAAAGTTTAGGGAGGGGATGTAACCTTTTGTTTTAAATCCTCACCCAAGGATATGCTTTAATTGACTTTAGAGAGAGAGGAAAGAAGAGAGAGTGAGAAACATCAATTGGTTACCTCCCATATGCACCCTGACTGGGGATTGAACCCTCAACCTTTTGGTGTACAGGATGATGCTCCAAACAACTGAGCCACTCAGCCAGGGTGAAGTAGCTTTTATTAAAATTTGAACCTAAGTCCTTTTATTCCCTCTGGGGACAGTTTGAGTTCTGCTTCTGCTAGTTAACAACTATGTGATCCTGAGAAAGTTACTTCATCTTTCTGACTGAGTTTCCTGAGATGATGAATGGGCACAATAAAATACCTTCCAGCCTTACCATCTTATATCTTAACCCTCCCACATGTGGCATTTAGTTAAATGCTTCCCATTCTTTGAGTCTCATTCTAGTCATCATTTCTCCAAAAAATGTCGTCCTTTGTTACCTTGTCGGCCCTCAAAACTCTTTTTAGTGAATATGTTATATAGAGCCTCTATAACATTCCATTCTCATAGTACTAACTTCTTGCAATGTAACTGCCTGTTTATCTTACTTAATGCAAAAATATAAAGAACATAGACTGAGGGGCCAACTATGTTTCACCAAGTTTTGCTGTATATAGTTCAACACAGCCTCTGCTACATTTCCAAACTGTGCCACATCTATCTGCCATGTTGTGAAGATAAAATAGTGGGTCCATTTTCTTCTGGTACAAGGTAAGATGGCCTTTGAGTGAAAACATAGTAAAGAAAAGTAGTAAGCATGAAGCCAGAGCAGCAACTGGAGAGGAACGACAAAGCGAGGTTGCCAGTGTCAGGCAGAACTTGACAGGGAAATGCAAAGAGCTCTGCACTCCGGCCCAGTGCTTCACACCTACTGGCACATTCATTCAACACCTCGGTCTGCAGACTGATATATTTTTGATGAGGGAAATGTTAGGGAAATCCTGGAGAGTCAAAACAGACAGAAGACACAGTTCTTCTATCCTGAATCAATGGGACTATTTGGGTCATAGCTTTGCCTTTCTGAAACCAGGGTCCAATCTGGTGCAAATCAATATTTGCTGATGCATAATTTCATGGAGCAGGTTTGTGTTTTCTATAGCAAGGCTGTCTTTTAATAAGATGACCAAGCACGACTTTATAAGGCAAACAAGTGAAATAAAACCTTCCAGAAGACTACTGGAAATGTTTCTTTTTAAAAAAAAACTTTAATACAGACCTTTCAGTGAAATGGCCCGACAGTTTTATGTGTTCCTTCCTGTTTAGCATGGCAGTGAGGGATGGAATTTGGGCTTGTTCTGTCGGAATTCAGGCCCACCATGACCTGTTGAAGTCACTTTCTCAAAATAAAGACTGACTTAAATAATAAACTTTTAAAAATCACCCAAAAGTAGGACTTTATAGCATTTGTGATTTGTCTTTACCTGGGTTTTTTTTAAAGTAGAGATTATAAAATGTAAAACCAATGAATTATACCTGTTAGTGCTCTTCAGAATATGGTTTAGCCTAGAAACATGTGAGAATGTAATATAACCTATTTGAACTGACATTATGTGGGGGAGTGCTGGGAAATTGGGGTCACTAAAGAATAAGGTTTAAAGGTTCTTTAAAAAAACAACTCAGGTAAAAGAGACTCAAATATAAATGTTTTAAAGTGGCAACCGCAAGCCTCATATGTGAGGTAGATCTAGGAATCTTCAGTTAATTTGATAAGTATGTATTGGAACAGTAGTTTTCCATCTGTTTGTTAAACAAATAGACTATATTTTTAGAGCAGTTTCAGGTTCACAGACAAGACTGAGCAAAAAGTGCACGGGGTTCTCATATACTTGCTGCATGCACAGGATCCCCCAGTATCAACATCCTCCACCAGAGTGGTGTATTTGTTACAATCAGTGAGCCCACACTGACAAGTCGTCATCAGCCAAAATCCATAATTTACATTAGAGGTCGCTCTTGACATTGTACATTCTGTGGGTTTGGACAAATGTATAAAGACATATACCTACATTGTAGCGTCATACAGAGTAGTTTCATTGTCTTAAAAATCCCATATATTCCTGCTAGTCATTCCCCTCCTTCTAACTTCTGGAAACCACTGATCTTTTTTACCATCTCCATAGTTTTGCCTTTTTCCAGAATGTCATGAAGATTATCTTCTTTCATTTAGTAATATGCATTTTAATATTCCTTCACTTATTCTTATGGTTTGATATCTCATTTATTTCTATCTCTGAATAATGTTCCATTGCTGGGTGTGCCAGATTATTTATTTAGTCACCTAAAGATGAAAGACATCTTAGTCACTTCCAAATCCTGGAAATTATGAATAAAGCTACAATAAACATTGTGTGAAGGTTTTTATGTAGACATATATTTTTAATTCATCTGGATTGAATGAGTATGTTTAATTGTATGAAAAACTACCCAACTGGGTGGTTTTTCATACAATTAAAAACTACCCAAACTACCAAACTACCCAACTGTATGAAAAACTACCCAAACTTCCAAAGTGGCTTTATCATTTTGCTTTCTCTCTAGTAATGAATGGGCGGAGTGCCTGTCACTCTACACTCATGCCAGCATTTGGTTAATGCTGCTCTCAAATCCCTGCTCTTGTCCTTTCCTGTAAAAAGCACAGTGTTTTATAAAGTTAAGCCAAACATCCATAAATCCTTCCTTTCTGATAAACTAGATATTGCATATATTACATAGCCTATTGAGTCTACTTTGAAAACATATCTGAAATCCTATTCTTCACCTCATGTTTATTGCCAACCTCTCAGTCAAAGCCTCTACCACCTCTTCTTGTCTCTGAACACATCAACCTCTAACTGGTTTCTCTACTTTCACTCTTCTCCCTCAGCCTGTATCCCCCACAGATGCCCCTATCTATTCTTCAAACAGCAGCAAAGGGGATCTTCTCAATGATCATCAGATAATGTTCTTCTCTTACATTTAAAATCATGCAATAGCTTTCCTTATATTTAACATAAAACTCAACCTTCCTCTTATGGCCTAGAATGTCTTCCATAATCATGCTTAGTCTCCAACCTTACCTCTTTTCACTCTTCTCTTCACTTGGTTTGCTCAGGTATCACTGGTATTATGTAGAGGGAGAAAGGGAGGGAGGGAGGGAGGGACGGAAGTTCAGAAGGGAGGAAGAGGGGGAGGAAGGAAGGAAGGAAGGAAGGAAGGAAGGAAGGAAGGAAGGAAGGAAGAAAGGAAGGAAGGAAGGGAGGAAGGGAGGGAGGGAGGGAGGAAGGGAGGAAGGAAGGGAGGAAGGAAAGAAGGAAGGAAGGAAGGAAGGAAAGAGAGAGAGATTTCCATTTTATGATGAGGCCCAAGGTAACACAGTAAATAAATAGCAGAGGTGAGATTCACTCTTAGTTCAGCTTTATTTTCTAGAGGTATCCTATTTGCACTACTTCATTTGGTATAATGTAAGGAAAATATTAGAAACCCACTGTAATATATAAAATCAATAGCTTATTTAAGGAATTAGTGCAATTTGACAAAGGAGAATTAATTCTTTCATGTACTCATTGTGGAACTACTCACATGCTCTGAGCCTCAATTTCTTCTATAAAATTGAGAAAATAAGCCTTCCTCATAGTATGGTTGTAATAGTTATATGACATTGTTTGCATGCTTAGACCATTGTGGTACTCAAAATCTACTAGATCTCCCTTCTCTTCCCTCTTCTGTATTCAGAAACACTTTATATGTGTTTAAGGTGTGGGCCACCCATCATAAATCTATGATTTCCCTTGTCCAGTGGTAACAGTAACAAAACCTCCATTACCATTACCATGACTTGACACCACCTTTTAGTGAGCACCTGTTTTGTGCCATGCACTGTTATGGGTGCTTTGTTTTGTCTTTTATTTTAAAAAATTATATGTTATTGATTATGTTATCATAGTTGTCTTGATTTTCCCTCTTTGCTCCCCTCCACCCAGCACCCCCCACTCCCTCAGGCAATTCTCCCACCATTCTTAATGTCCATGTATCATGTGTATAAGCTTTTTGGCTACTACATTTTTGTACTGTACTTTACATTCCCATGGCTATTCTGTAACTACCTGTTTGTACCTTTTTTTTTAGAGCTGTTATTCAATTGCTGGTATGTCTCACAGTAAATAAGATCTCAGGATTGAGGACTTCTGCCAAGATGGAGGCGTAGGTGGAAACACTTTGCTTCCTCACACAACCAAATCTAAAACCAATAAAGTTTTAACGATAATAAACACAACCAAACCACACAGAAAATCGAACAATACAGAGTCCAAAAATAACAAACCACTCAGCTAAACCCATGAGAGGGGCGAAGCCAGCAGCAGAGCAGGTCCGGCAAAAAAAAACGATTCCCCAACCTGGGCAGTGCGCCGAGGGATTTAAAATGGAAGGGCAGTTAAAGTGCTTCTCAGATAAGATCAAATTCAAGGAGTTCATCATCACCAAGCCCTTTTTATATGAAATGTTAAAGGGACTTACCTAAGAAAAAGAAGATAAAAAAGGTGAACAGTGAAAGGACAGCAAACTCACAGTTAGTAACAACCACACCTAAAACAAAAGCAAAGTAAGAGGACAGCTAGATCAGGAGTGAACCATAGAAATGAAGATCACATGGAGGGTTAGCAACAGGGGAGTGGGAGAAGGAGAAGGGAGGAGAAGGTACAGAAAATAAGTAGCATAGACAGTAGATAGAAAATAGATAGGGGGAGGGTAAGAATAGTAGGGGAAATATAGAATCTAAAGAACTTGATACACGTTCATGAACTAAAGGGGGGGGGAATGGTGAAGGAGGGGTGTGCAGGGTGGAGGGAAATGAAGGGGGGAAATAGAACAAATGTAATGGCATTATCAATAAAATTAAATTAAATTAAATTAAATTTAAAAAAAGAAAAACTAAGATCTCAGGATTGAGAAAATAGAATTAAAGTCACTAGGATGAACAAATACATTATAATTGGTGAGTCTTGGTGGGAAGAGTCAATTTATGCAAGAGTTGTTTCCTTTTTTAAAGATTTTATTTATTTATTTTTAGAGAAAGAGGAAGGGAGGGAGAAAGAGAGAGGGAGAAACATCGCTGTGTGGTTGCCTTTTGTGGGCCCCCTACAGGGGACCTGGCCTGCAGCCCAGCCATGTGCCCTGACTGGAAATTAAACCAGCAAAACTTTGATTTACTGGCCAGCACTCAATCCACTGAGTCACACCAGCTAGAACAAGAGTTATTTCTTGATGCCCAGAATATTTTTATTATCCATTACAATGAAAAAAATTTTTAGCTTAATGAGATTTTTTTTCCAAAAAATAACAAGTGTTGGTCCTCATAATATAATTAACTTGTGTCTAAATGCTCTCCATATTCATGATCTGTCTCTGTTCATTTTGTTTGTTTAGTTTCTTCTTAGATTCAATTGTTGATAGATGTGTATTATTTGATATTTTATTGTTCTTAGTTTTGATCTTCTTTTTTGGATATATGTCCATTTAACATTTTATATAATAATGATTTGGTGATGATGTACTCCTTTAGTTTTTCTTGTCTGGAAAGCTCCTTATCTGCTCTTCTATTTTAAATGATAGTTTCACTGAGTAGAGCAATTTTGGCTGTATATCCTTGCTTTTCATGACTCTGAGTATTTCTTGCCAATCCCCTCTACTCTGAAGAGTTTCTTTAGAGAAATCAGCTGAAAATCTTATGGGGCCTCCCCTATAGGTAACTAACTGCCTTTCTTTTGCTGCTTCTAAGTTTCTCTCTATATCTTTAACATTTTGGCATTCTAATTATGATGTCTTAATGGATCCAAGCAACTTGGATCCAAGTTGCTTGGGACTGTCTGTGCTTCCTGGACTTTCATGTTTGTTTCCTTCACCTAATTAGGGAAGTTTTCTTTCATTGTTTTTTTTTTTTTTCAAATAGATTCCTAATTTCTCACTCTTTCTCTTCTCCTTCTGGTACCCCTATGGTGAGAATTTTGGATCTCTTGAAGCTGTCCCAGAGGCTGCTTATACTAGCCTCATTTTTTTGAATTTTGTGCCTTGTTGTTCTGATTGGTTGTTTTTTGCTTCCTATTGTTCCAAAATACTAATTTGATTCTCAACTTCATCCACTCTACTGTTTTTCCCTGTAAATTGTTCTTTATTTCAATTAGTGTATCCTTCATTTCTGACTGAATCTTTTTCATGTTTTTGAGGTCTTACTGAGTTCATTGATCATCCTTATAACCAGTGTTTTGAACTTACATCTGATAGATTGCTTATCTCTATTTCATTTAGTTCTTTTTCTGGAGTTGTGATCTGCTCTTTTATTTGGGCCATGTTTCTTTGTTTCGGCAGTCTCTCTGTGTTTGTTTCTATGTATTAGGTAGGGCTGCTTTGACACTGTGTCTTGGTAGTGTGGCCCAATGCAGTAGGTGTCTTGTGGGGTCAGTGGTATAGCCTTCCCTATCACCAAAGACCAAGGGTACTCAAGGGGGCCCCTCCATGTGGTATGACTATACCCTCCAGTTGTAGCTGAGACCTAGTTTCTGTTGGCACATCAATGGGAGGGATTTAGCCAGGCCAGTCAACTTCAAGGACTGTGTGTGACCACTGACCACCAACCTCCACCCTCCGTGGAGGATCAGCTGTTCATGGGCAGTGTGGTAATAGTCTGAGGTGGTCCATAGCTGTCCACTAGGTGCGCTGGCCCTAGGGTTTTCTGTGTGGTGCAAGGCAAGGTCAGCCCCCACCAGTGTTTTTCCCATGCTATCCTGTCTGATTTATTAAGCAGTATGAGATGTCTGCTACTTGTGCTGGGCTTGGAGATTCCCAGGTGAAACCAAGCTGTGAATCTAGGCTCCTGCTATTATTGGGCCTGGAGCTCACTGAGGCCAGATATTGCTTATTTGAAATGAATTAGAAAGTTGGGAAGCATTAGCCAAACATTGTCCCACCATTCATATGGAAAAGTAGCTTGGGTAGGCCCATAAGTTGGATGGGTCTGAATCTCTGGGGATCTCCAAGGAGGGTCAAACCTTGTTAGCCAGACTGACAAAGTCTCAGATGTGGCACCAGCTTGCTGGCTTTGTTGGGGGAGGATCTACAAATGGGACAATGGCCTCTGCTTGCCTTGATGCCAGGCACTTCAGTCTCCTTGTATAGCACTGGTTCCCTTTCAAGCTGCTACCCTGGTGCCAAAGGTCACAGGGAGTCTGAGTAGGTGAGTCCATGTGTGGGTTCTCTAAGAGGAAATGCTTGGGGCTCCACCAGTTTCTTCTACTGGCTCAATCCCCACTATTTTTTGCAGCCAGAAATTGTGGGGACTTATCTTCCTGGCACTGGGAACCTGGGCTGGGGTATCTGATGTGGGTGTTGGACTCCTTACTCCTGAGATAACCCTCCAGATTTTTTTATCCACCACACATGGATGTGGAACCAACCTGTTCCGTGCCTGCACTCCTCCTACCAGCCTTGATGGATAAGGTTTCTTTAATTCTGTAGTTGTCAGACTCTCATTCAACTTGATTTCTGATAGTTCTGAGTGATGGTTGTTTTATATTTTAGTTGTAATTTTGATGTATTATGCAAAGAGGTGAGCCACATCTGCCAATGCTGCCATCTTGACCAGAAGTCCTATTTGTGCTCTAAATACTTCATTTCCTTTAGCTCTCAGGTCATTCTCCTGATCATTACACAACTCAACATTTATACAGGGTGTAGAAAAAAGAAAATCTGAGGGAATAAGATAGAGAGAGATGGGGGACAGAAAGAGAAAGAAAGAGAGATACCAATCTGTATTGAATTTGGGAAGAAGACTTTGGATGACATTTATTGAAAACTATCATGTTAGATTAATTTTTGTTAGAACTTTATGAAATAATTTATTTTTTTCAAAATTTGCTCAAATTTATATATGATCTAATCTTTTCTCAAGGAGGGAATTGCTTGGGTTAAAATGAAAAAGAATGATAAAATATAATTTTTAGAAGATTTTTAGGACAAGAATCTTGTCTTGTTTTTATTAACTAAAAGAAAGTCGTGATAGTGTTTGGCACAGAGTAGGTATTCAACAAATATTCAATAACTCTATGCCATAAAAATAGGGTCTTAAGTACTAAAACCACAGCTAAGACAGTAAATCTACTGTCTTAATCACCCTAGTAGTACTCTAATGCTGCTTCTCATTTTTTAGAACTGGGTTTGGGTCCTTTTAGATTCAGATGTTACTATTAATTATGTCTAATTAGTTATTTAAATTATTGCGCTTTGTATATTTTTAAAAAATGGTCAGAATTTTGTTATGACAATTTTTGGAACAATAGCTATCATGGAACAGATTTAAATTACTATTACATGTGTACAGCTATCAAGGCATTATATAGTAGACTTCATCTGTTCAAGCTGATATAACAAAACTACTATACATAGAATGTCCTGAACAACAAACATTGATTTCTCACAGTTCTGTAGGCTGGTAAGTCCAAGTTCAAGGTGCCAGTAGATTCAGTGTCTGGTGAGGTTTGGCTTCCTGGTTTATAGACAGCTATTTTCTCATTGTAACCTCACATGGTAGAAAAAGAGCAATAAGTACACTAATCTCATTGATGAAGGCTCCACCTCATGACCTAATTACCTCCCAAAGGCCCCACCTTTTAATAGCATGTCATTTAGGATTAGGATTCAACATATTAATTTTGCTGGTATATAAATATTTAGTCCATAGCAAGACTTTTTTGTTTTTGTTATCAATGATAAAACTTATTCAGGTTTTCTGCATGTTTTCTTCATAGGGTTCTTTACCTTGTTATTTCTTTCTTAGGGTTTCTTTATCTAGTCTCATGATTACATAGGCCCTAAGATTTTCTCTCATCCATACTTTCCAGGAGCTACCAAAGACATTCACTGAATTAAGAAATTACTAGATAATATGTTCAAAGATGGTAATTTAATTTCTTACGAACAACATGTGAGTTAAGTTATTTATATAACTATGAGAAGTAATAGGTTTGGGGGAATTGTGATAATTCTTGGCAGGGGTATTATTCAGCCACACCTCAGTAGTGACTTTGCTTTCTCCCCAAGATGAGGTGCTAAATTTAGCTCAAGAATGAGGTGGCTGGATTGGTTGTAGGAAACAACATAATATCATTGTTAATGCAAAAGTTCTTCCGAGATGGAGGAGTAAGTGAAAATATAGAATTCAAAGGTATGGCATGATCTTGCTAGAAAATCTAAATAACATTTGCATGCCCCTTTGGGAAATAATAGGGTCAAAGGAAAGTGTATTAAGATATGCTATATCTTCCTTTGGTGGTGAAACCACCCAACTGTGGATAAGACTTGACATCTCCAGCTGATATATTGGAAATTTCTTCTAACGTGTGTGTGCATGGTGACTGTGGAGGTTGCCTGTGTTTATGGTATCTTCTCACTGACTTGTGCCTCGTGACACAGCAAAATGCAATATGAAAACTAAGTTTAAGAAAAGAATTTTGCAGGGCAGTTCATTACTGTATACATAAGTAATATTAACAAAATGGTCAGAACTTATGAGATCTATATCACACTAATGATTCAAAAATTTTGACCAAGCTAAAGCATCACGGAGTGCTTCAGTCATCCCCTTTCAAGCATGAACTTGCTAACCCCAGTACGTGAGTGCAAACCTGACCAGCTCTAGAAGCACTTCCATTCATTGTTGATGGTTTGTACATGTTAAAAGTCATCTTTATGTCAAGCTACCATCTGTATCTCTATCTCTACAACTTCCACCACCCTCTGCCCTTTGGGAACACAAAGAACAAATTTAATTTCTGTTCTTTATGACAGCTGGCCATTCAATTATTCATTTATTCATTCAAAAGACCTTTATTGAGTAGCAGCCATATGCAGGCACTGAGAACTCAAAGGTCAAAAAAATACTAAACCATATTCTCTAGAATATTACAGTCTATCACATTGGCCCCTTGTTTCTACTCTACAGGGTAAACATTCTTTTTCCTTTTTTTTCTTACTCATGTGTCACAATTCCAGGCTTCCTTACTATTTTTCAGCTTTGAATGAGTTGGAGCTTATTAAAGTTCCTTAAAGTGTATAGTACCAAGCTGGTAACAACTTCTAGGTATAGCTTGGCCAGAGCAAAGAGCAAAAAGACTCTTACATCTCATGTTGTTGATGATGTTGTGATGAGATTATGCAAACAAAGGCATTTGTTTGTCAGTCACTTTACACTTGATAGAAATATTTTTCTTCAATATGTTGAACTAAATCCAAAATCATTATTTTGCCTTCAAGTCCCTTTGCAAACTTTATCCACCACTACTACTCAATATAAATTCACTATATGTTTTCTTTCCTACATACGTTTGCATTTTGATCACCTTCCTAGAATACCCCCATGGTGGCTTGTTTCAAAGCTAATTGTTTTAAAAGTGTCATCTTGCTGGGGTTTTTTGGTGTTGTTTTTGTTGATCCTAAAACATTCTTAATCTCTCCCTATGTTAAATCTAAAAGAATGACTTCCAAATTATTTGAAGGCTTGCTAAGGCCAGGCATGGCTAGGTATTGAATAATAAATGTTTCATTAGAATATAACTCTCAGAGTTTATGCTCATAATCAGTTAATCTTCACAATAGCTGTGTGAGAAAAGAGATAACTGATAACTTTTATTACTATAGACAATAAAACTGGGGCCTCCATTGCTTTCTTACTTTACAGCTATTATTGCCTGTACTGGCTGAGTTTTGTAGGAACCGTTGTACCATATCATCATGTATGTTGTAAGAGAGAATTTTGATCTTTAAACCCCTGGTCAAGAGCTCATATTAGGAAGGGAGCTGTCCCTATTCAGGAAAACAACTTAACAGATTGCCTTTGGGGAAGATATGAAGGCATACTCTGAAGAAGCCAGTAAAATAAAGGGAAAGAAAACTTTAAAAGGTTAAGAAGAATTGGAGCTTGAAGGGTAAGCAGGAGAGAAAGATAGGGAAAGGGAGCCAGAGGATAATGAGAAAGTGGGAAAGCATAGAAGGTGACCGAAGAAAAGTGGCCAAAAGACACTTTTCAGCACAGGGATCTCTCCAAATTCATAATTAAGGCTTTTGCTGTTTGATTTTGTGATAAGCACTCCCCTCATTGCCACATACCCTCAGTAAAGTAATGCCACATACAGATGCCTTATGTGAACAGTGTTTCCTTTGAATTCAAAGACGGGAACTCTCCTGAAATCTAGACAATCCAGGACAGAAGGATGGTGGTCAAATAGACAGTGTGACAAGAACAAAATATCAGAATGAGCAATTTGCCTCAGAATACAAATCCAGTGGAATCAGTCCCATTTTGTAGGAATTCTCAAAGGACAGAGTCACCCTGGCCAACATATGGGTTACATTTACATTTCTGCCTGCCAGCTAGATATCATGCAATGTGAGTGCAAAGACTGTGGTTTCAATTTTGGTGTCCCTCGTGCCTAGCCCTCCGATTTCCTCATTGCCTGCTTAGAGTCAGTTTCAAGTTCCACACTCAGCAGCTCTTGAGCTGTTATTCAAATGTTTATCATTTCCAGGGAAATTTCTCATTTGCTACATGTCTAAAGTTTAAGGCCACTTTTTTGAGTGTATTGTTTACACAAATACAGTATGTTTTCCATTAGTAACAGTAAAAAACACCCAAATATGCCATTTTTAATACATTCTGATGTTCTTGTTATTTTATGTCACTGTAGTTAATGTTAGTATTATTTCTCCTTTTTCAACCACAGGATTCAGGCATATTTTTAGGGAGACTAACCTGAAATTGCTTCCCATTTAGACCCTCTTAGAAGTGACTTTAATTGAGGAGAAACAGTAGCAATAAAAACCTATTTCATAGGTTGAGTGTTTGTTCAGGAATATATATTATAGAGTCACAACACATAATTTTGTGCTGTGTGATTTATTTTATTGTCAACCTAAGTTTATTGATATTAACTTTCAGAATTACTGCAGTTTAATATCTACTTTTCCAGTAGTTAGAATGACTTCGGTACTCCAGGTGACAGTGTAAAATTTGAATTCATTTCTTTTTACATTTTTAATGGTCAGAGACTTTGACTTTAATGTTAGAATAGAAAAAATAAACTATAGTGAAGGCACTGAATTGGTAAAATTTGTTTAAGATAAGCCAAATTTACCAACACTTCCCACTGAGAAAAGATGACAAAATTTGCAATTCATGGATTGATGCTAGTATCCACAAAGAAATAATTTAAATTTGTATCTGCATAAATGATTATTAATTTTATATTCTACTTAGCAAAATACTGGATGATGATCAGGTGGTTAGAATAGTGGCCTATGAGTCACGGATGCTTAGGTTCTGGCTGTGACCCTGCCACTAACCAGCTGAGTGAACCTGAAGAGCTTTCTAGGTCTTAGTTTTCATAATTGTTGAATGAGAAGAGATTTTACAGTCTCTTTCAGTGCTAATGATAGTTATAATTCTCAATGATAATTCCTCATGGAAATTAGAGTTGCTTTCCAAATTTAAAAACTCTTCATGGCAAGGATTTCACTTAAAGGAAATACTTCTGAGCATGCTGATAAAATACTAAAGGACTCAGCCAAGACATTTTTGCTCATTACAAAAGTAGACTTCACTGGTTATTTTTGTGGTGCGTTATTTTTGGTGGGTCAGATATGCTACATATGCTGGACTTTTAATGCCTTGACTAATGGTCACAACATCTTCCAAGAAGGGCATTTATTTATTTATTCATTTTGGCTATTTTCACTACTTTGAAACACCAGGTTGAACTCCAAGGAGAACTATAAAGAGAAGGCATCTTTAAAGTGGGCAGGCAGAGTATCATTCTTTGTTCTCTGCTTCGGTCTTCACCCACTCCTTCCTCTGTGTGGAGAAATTCTTCTTGGCACCTTGCCCCTTTTAGTTCCCAAGTGTCTTATTCTTCTCTTTAGGGTTTAAAGAAAATTATCCAATTTCATCCTGTCTGGCCAACTTGTAGGGAGAGTTTTCCTAGAATAATTGCCTATGCAGTCACTTCATTGTGCTGTTTCCTTCGGAAAAATCCCTTTAGAAACTTCTACTGGCAAGGAGCTTATTTCTCAAAGACAAAAGACTAAAACAGCCAGTGAGTGGATCTCCCAGAAGATTAGTATTTTTTCAAGAGAATAGATAAATTCTGAAGTTTAAGAAAGGAGGTGGGAGGATAATGGGTTAGAAATGGGGACACTTTATCTTGAATACATAATCTGTGATTTAAATAAAAAATGTTGGTACGTGAAAAACAAAGTGATATTTCAAAACAGAGCATGTTGGCTTTCATAGTATTTTCTTCTCTTTTCAAAATTTAGTGAGATAATATATTTATGTAGGATATAAACCTTGGCCTTAATATTTGGAGTGAAGATAAGTCTATATAGGACCACTAGACCAGAATGCAATTAAAAATTAATGTTTAAGTATGGAGGGAAGTAATGAGAATGAAGCCTTCATTATTACACACTTATGACATGAAAGCTGGCTTTAAGGTAGCACAAAGATTTAATTTCAGTACCCCTAGCTCCGTTCTTACCAGTGAGCCACTGCTCTGATTCTGTGCAATCAGGAAGTGAAAAGCAATAAGATCTGGTCATTAATAACAGACAACATGGCTAATTTGAGGCACAAAGGTATTCTCATATAATAGCAAATTTTGGTGTAAAATACCCAATCAGTTGTCTCAGATATCACTTCTCTTTGCTTTTGTCACTTGGTCATTGTTTGCCTATGTGCTGTTTCTCCTGTTTCACAACTGTGGGAAAGTCTCTTTTCAGAGACTTCAGGAGAATTTTGGATATTCAAACAATTGATTCTCAGGGTTTCTTAGTGAAGTGTGAGTTTTGTGGTGGAAGAGAGCATAATTTTTTGTTTATTTCAGGGGTTAAAACTATTTTGAGTCAGTTCTTGGATTGCTCTACTTCTTCTGATCCCGATAGTTGAAACATGTTGACTGCATCAACTGGAAGTAGTCTGGGACCAACCCTAAGTTAATTTTCAGTCAGAGTGGAAGTAATGTGTTTATCTTATACAGGTCAATTTAGTTCAATTCAATGATACCTATTGCCGTGTAGTAAGTAGGCTATGTAGGTGTACTAAAAAGGAAAAGGTATGTAAAATGAAGTAGTTGTGTATTAGTCATGACCCCTTTGGTTGCAGATGTCAGAAATATAACCTGAACTATTTTATGTCAAGGAAATTTTATTAAAAGTATACTTGGTTCTTCAGCAATTAAAGAAAGCTTTAAAGGAAGAGGATTAATTAATTGTGGAATAAGCAGAGACACAACTGAATCACCTGAGTCAAGAACAAGTAGATGCAGAAACTTTACATTGCCAAGGACACTCTGTTACCACCTCTTGTCTTTGCACCACACTGCACCTTATTTTTGTTCTCCTCTTCAAAAGGCTAGCCTAATTTACACTAAGTAGAACATGGACATCAATAGCTTTAAAGATTCACAGTGCACTGCTTCTATCACTAATGCAGACTGATTTCTTTCAGGTCAGAGGACCCCAAGAACTCTCAATGGCTTGGTGTAGATCATGTGCTGTAGATTATGTACCCCTAGGTGTATATGGGATCCTATATGAAGGTGGTAGCTGATGCTCAAACTGCAACTGATCTTACTTAGGTCACTTGCCCTTTTAGAAAACATGGTCCTTTGTAAAAGGTAGACTATGGAAATGAGACACTGCTTAATAAAAGATTAAAGGGGCAGGGAAAAAAGCCCATTAGAAAAGAGAGATGCCCAAGAAACTTAATAATCTAAGCCTGAGCACTGGTGGAAAAAGTCTCCCTTTAGTGGTCTACCCTGGTAGTTTCAGATGTTTCATTTATACTTTCATTGTTTAATTTATACTTCCTTCATGGTTTCAGAAAATCAGTCTTAGAAATTAACCTAAAACTATTGTCTGGGTTTCTAGTGTCCTGGAAATCCTGACAGAAGCAAAAACAACTCCACTCTCGATGGATATACAAATGAGGTCTTGTGGGATTCCCAGAGATGGAGCACAACGAAAAGTGAACTCATGATGCAAAGAGCATAAGTCATCTGAGAAAGCAAATTATACAAGCTAGAGTAACAAGGGCAGAAAAAAGGAAAAACTAAAATAAAACAAAAATTACCCTTTTGGAATCTCACATATTGACATTATTGGATAGAGAATGTAATATAAATTTGTTTAAAACACTTGAAGAATTAAAATAGGAACTTAAAAATGTAAGTTACAAAATATACAAAAATGTTAAGGAAATCTGAAATAAAAAATTAGAACTTCTATAAACATATCTTTTGAATTAAAAACTAAATGGATGGACTAACGGAATATTAGACACAGGTGAATAACAGAATTAGTGGGCTGAAAGATACGCTTAAAGCATCTAAAGAAATTACCTAGATTCCAACACAGAGAATGAAGAAATGGAAAATAATTAAGCAAGGAAAGAGACAAGGAGAATAGTCAAAGAAAATATATCATAAGTTTTATTGTAATTTCAGAAAAAGAGAACACTGAACATGGAGTCACAGCTCTTCAGAACTGTCTGAAGATATTGTCATCAGATTGGGGAAGCTGAAACCATTGCAGCAAAACTGTCAAACAACAAAAACAAAGACAAGATCTTCAAAGCAATAAGAATAAAAATCAATTAATTTTAAGGATAAAATGATTGGTATCATATGAAACTTCTCAACAGCACCAATAGAGATAGAAGACATCAAAATAGTTGTAAAGTGCTGAGAGGAAATAAATATGAAACCCAATTTATATATCAAGCACAACCACTCCTCAAGAGGACTGACTTTATGCAGGAAGGAAGAAAATTATCAGAAAGGAAGGTTGAGAGTCAAAGAGAAACAGGAGATAATTAGAGAAATCTGAAGAAATGTGTAAATCTAAACTAATAAGCTAATAATTATATGTGTTTACATATATATGCCTGTATATACATATCTAAAAGAATAAACATGTCTTGTTTATGGAATGAAAGGAATACTATATAATTAAAACACTAGGTAGGAATAACAAATCAGGAGGGTGATAATAAAATTTAGACATTCTAAAGCTCATGTGTTATTTAAGAAAAGAGTAGAAATACAGATAAACATCACAATTTGTTTTACATTTATATTAAATACTAAGATTTTCCCCTAAAGGAATGGAAATATTTCTACTCAGAGGAAACTTCAAAGAAGGCAAGAAAGGAGAAAGAAAGAAGCGTGAATAAAATAGGCAAGTGTAAAATACAGTCATAATTCTAAAAATCAGTATAATCCAAGAATACTAATAGTTTCAAAAATGTAAATAAATTTCCCAAGTAAATGTGGAGATTTTTTAAAATAGATAAAATATTTTTTATTACTTATTATTTACAAATGTCACAAATAAAACATGGGATATAAAAATACTGGTTACACAAGACGGAAAAATATATAGTTAAACACTAAACAAAGAAGCTGAGACAGCTCTTTTAATATTAAACAAAATAGTCATGAAAGGAAACAAACATTATTAGGGATACAAAAGTTATAAATGTTTTAATTTACTAGGAGGATATAATAACCAACTTGCATGTACTTAATAATATTATTCTCAAATAAAGTAAAAGTTAATAGAACTAGAACTATAAAGAGATAGTGACAAACCCACCATCATGAGAGATTTTAACATATCTAAGTAACTGATAGATCAGTAAGACCAAAAATTAGAAAGTACACAGATTTGAATAATGATAAGTTTTATTTAAGAGTATTTAAAGAATTCTGCACTCGCCAATTAGAACATAAATTTTTTCTTATGTACTATATAATAATTATGAAAATTAATCATATATTAAGAATAAATGTGAATATATCGATATTACATAGGCTCAAATTTATATAGTCTTATATACTTGAAACAAAAAAGAAAACTTCATAGAGAATATGAAGAAGTAAATGGTAAAAAAATTACATATCAAAACTTGTGGGATGCAGTTTGAACTGATGGCTAGAGGGAAGTATATAGTTTTAGATGCTTACATTAAAAAATAATATCTAGATATTGAAAAGTTAAGGATATATTGCAAGAATTTGAAAAAAATAAAATTAAAATGAACCAAAATTTTTCTGTAGTCTTCTATGAGATAGTCTGGTATGCATACAAGAAGAGACAGAGGAGAGGCTCAGGAAAAAACAAAGTGTTTTATACTTCCTAGAGACAGAACACATGGCCCATAGGAAAGACACCAGAATAATCAGGAGGCAGAAGCAGAAGCCAGGGGGATTTAGGTCACTTCCATGTCCCATGGAAACCCCCATGCCCTACCATGTAAGGTGAGGAAGGGTAAACAATTTAAAACTGGCTACTTTGAATAATTTTGGTAGGCTTTGAGCTATAGGATTGGTCACTAGTTCCATAATATCTGGACTTAAGATAATTAAAGTGGAAGAATATTGCCCTGGACTGTAAGAGCCAGGTAGAGGAGGTTTGGCTTAGATTAGTTAGTTGGCATATCAAGGGCCTGCTGTCTGCTGGGTCCTTTGCTATCTTTATGTGGCACATATACAATGGAATACTAAGCCATAAAAAGATGAAATCTTGCCACTTGGGACATCATGAATGGCTCTTGAGAGTGTTACACCAAGTGAAATAGGTCAGATAAACTGTGTTCTTCAAAGAAAAGAAAGGACAAGAACCATATGATTTTACTCATATGTAAGATATAAAACAAAAAGCAACAAATAAAGAAACTCATAGACACGGAAAACAGAAGAGTGGATACCAGAGGGAAAGGGGGCGAGGGGAAGAGGGAGAGTAAAGGCAGTCAAACACAAGGTGACAGGAGACTCAACTTTGGGTGGTGCACACACAATAGAGTATATAGATGTTGTGTTATGAAGTAGTCTACCTGAATTTATATAATGTTATTAACCAATGCTACCCCAATAAATTTAATGAAACAAAATGTTTCATTAGAAAATAAAAGAAGAATTGACTAATCCCAGGAGTGTCAGTATCTCTACAGCCAGAAAGTTTGTTGTTTTAGATGTCAAGCATAATAATATACAAATAAGTCATATTTTATTTCATTTTTAATATATTTTATTGATTATGCTATTAAAGTCCCATTTCCCCCCTTTTATTCCTGTCTGCAATGCACACCCTCTCCTGCCCATATTCCCCACCTTTAATTCATGTCCATGGGTCATACATATAAATTCTTTGGTTTCTACATTTTCTATACTATTCTTAATACTGTCCCCCCCCATCTATTTCGTACCTACCAATTATGCTACTTATTCTCTGTACTTTTCCCTCTCTTTCCCCCTCCCACTCTCCTGCTGATAACCCTCCATGTGATCTCCATTTCTGTTCTAGTTGTTTTCTTAGTTTGTTTTTGTTTTTGTGTTAGGTTTGGTTGCTAACAACTGAGTTTGTTGTTATTTTAATGTTCACATTTTTTATCATCTTTTTCTTAGATAAGTCCCTTTAACATTTCATGCAATGAGGGCTGAGTGATGATGAAATCCTTTAACTTGACCTTATCTGGGAAGCACTTTATCTGCCTTTCCATTTAAATGATAGCTTTGCCAGATACAGTAATCCTGGATGTAGATCCTTGCTTTTCATGACTTGGAATACCTCTTTCCAGCCCCTTCTTTCTTGCAAGGTTTCTTTTGAGAAATCAGTTGATAGTCTTATGGGAACTCCTTTGTAGGTAAATGACTCCTGTCTCTTGCTGCTTTTAAGATTCTCTCCTTATCTTTAATCTTGGGTAATGTAATGATGATGTGCCTTGGTGTGCTCCTCCTTGGGTCCAACTTCTTTGGGACTCTGAGCTTCCTGGACTTCCTGGAAGTCTATTTCCTTCACCAGATTGGGGAAGTTATCTTTCACTATTTTTTTCAAATAAGTTTTCAGTTTATTTCTCTTCTTCTTCTCCTTTTGGCAACTCTATGACTCAGATGTTGGAACATTTAAAGATGTCTTATAGGTTCCTGGGCCTCTCCTTATTTTTTTGAATCCTTGTTTCTTCATTCTGTTCTGGTTGAATGTTTATTTCTTCCTTCTGCTCCAAAACGTTTATTTGTGTTCCAGTTTCCTTTCCATCACTGTTGGTTCCCTGTACATTTCGATTTATTTCACTTTTTGTAACCTTCATTTGTTTCTTCATTTTGTGACTGAGCTCAATAAGTTCTGTGAGCATCCTGATTACCTTGTTTTGAACTGTGCATCTGATACATTGGCTATCTCTTTCTCTGTTCATTGTAGTTTTTCTGGAGCTTTGATCTGTTCTTTTATTTGGGCCATTTTTTGTCTTGGTGCACCTGTTATGCAGTAAGGGACAGAGCCTTAGGTATTCACCAGGGCAGAGTAACCCTCTTCACTGTGTTGTGATACTGTATGTGGGGGAGGAGTCTCAGAGGGAACAGCGCTACTTGTTCCACTCTCTGCCAGTTTTCAGTCACTTTCCCAGCCACCCACAATGAAATTGGACCCTTCTGATGCTGATTCCCAGGTTGGTGCATTTGTGTATATTCTATGACTTGGTGGGTCTCTCCAATGAACTCTCTTGTGAGTCTGGGAGTTTCTCCTACCACCTCAACCACTGCAGGTGTTTTTGGTCAGAGAATTTGAGGCTTTATTTCCTTATGGTGGAACCCTGGGTTGTGCAGTCTATCTAGCTCCCCAGGTCCTCCCAATGTATCTGCATGTGAATGTGGGACTTCCCAATCTGCAAGCCACCACCTCGTCCTTCCTGCCAGCTGCCGCCTTGCCTGCTCCAGTCCTTCAGCTGCTGCCATGCCTCGTGTCCTCTCCACTTGGCTACCCATCTCCACCCCCCTACTGGTCTGGATGAATGATTCTTCTTTAACTCCTTGTTGTCAGACTTCCATAAAGTTCAATTTTCTGGCAGTTGTTGTTGTTTTTTGTTTTTAAATTTGTTGTTGTCCTTCTTTTAGTTGTATGAGGAGGTGCAGTGTGTCTACCTACACCTCCATCTTGACCAGAAGTCCAGATAAAATTTTAAAATACTTAAAATGTATAAATAAAGTAGAAGGAAGAAAATATAATAATCAGGAATTTATGAACTGGATGAAAAGATACACTAAAAAGTATCAAAAAAGCAAACAGTTTATTAACAAGACTAATTACACTAGCTTAAACAGAACTCGAACAACTCTAATCACAGCAAATGCAACTAACAATATTTGAAATGAAAATAGAGAATAGCTGAATATACTAAGATGTTACATAATATGCAACAAAACCTTTAATGTTAAAAAGTTTGAAAGCTCAGATCAAACAGGTCATTTTACAAAATGTGTCAAAACTCACTCAAGAATAAATAGAAAACTAAAATAAACCTATAGTCATTTAAAAATGTGTGATCATTAGTTGATAGTATTGTGGGCTATCACATATGCCACTGTCTTGGTTGTATGGGACTGGTTTTTTTTTTTTTTTTTTTTTGCAGAGAATTGGGTTCAAAGTGCAGGTCAGCCATCCGTGGTTTATTAGTTCTACTTTGGTTGGGGGTGAGAACTCCGGAGACTTTAGGGAGGAGTTTTCACCTCAGACAAGTGGGGAAAACAGAATTCAAATTTATATTAAAGGATTAAATTTAGCCTGGACTCTTGAAAAGATTTCTCAGTGCTACTGGTCTGTTGCTTTTCCTGCTAACTCTTTTCAAGGCAGTATAAATGATAAATAGTATAGCAAATCCATGTATTTTTCAGTTTTTTGCCAACTTTGGAACCATGGATTGGAAAAGAGCAGAAACCAGATGCTCTGATGCCATATATAATTTTTCCTGGCTAGGTTGACACTGACCATGACTTTTTTCCCAAAGGATTGGACCTATCTGGAGTGGGGAACAGAACAGAGTCAATATTTATATTTACATATTTGCAGTTCCTTTTCTCTGATGGATTTGTTCATATTTTCTGCCTACTTCTGGGCTTATAGTTTTATAGTAATTTCTCAGATAATTTACAGTAGACATATTAACCTTTTGTTTGTCAGTTACATTGAATATATTTCTCCAGTCTATCAAACATCCAGTCTTGCAAACATTTTCCATGATATAAATATGTATTGTGTATCAGTGTGCTCCCTTCTTTATAGTTTTAGTTTTATGCTTTAAATGTTCTCCTTCACTTTAAGGAAACATAACACATTAACATGAACACTGTCCTAAAAATCCTCTGTGCTCAAAAGTATATTTTGACCCAACTCCAGTGTGATGTGTGAACATTGGAAATTTCTCTTTCTCATGATTAAATTATCTGTTTTTCACAATGGAAACTGAATTATTTTTACACTAAATTATTATCTCACAATTTTTAAGTTTGGTCCAGTGTCAAAATTCAAAGAGTGATAGTCTTTTCCTAGAATGTCTTTTTCTTCTCTTTTAAAATTCGTCTAGCCTTCTCTCCCTCTCTCCTTCCCTTCCCCTCTAAAGATAAATAAATAAAATCTTTAAAAAAAAAGTTTCTTGGGATATTACTGCTTCTCCTCTACTGAGCTCATGGTCCTAGTTTTTACCTTGGCAACTAAAAAATGCTCCTAGGTGGAAATTTGTAGGTTTGTTTGTATTCTTGAGCTGAAATAACAATGGAAGTTACAGAGTTTAGACTCATTTATCTTTACAAGCTTTTCTGCATTTGTGGAGCCCATTTCATTTCTCCAAGCGGGTTGCCCTTAAACCATAATGAATAGTCAGCTGGAACATGAACACTTGTGAGGGAGCCTCAGCCTCATGCCTAAGTAAGCCAACTGAAAATAGACTGTCACAGCTTCTGATTGGTCAGCTGCCAGAAGGGTGATCCATTCTGATTGGCATGACTCTTTGAAAGTAAATTATTTGACTTATGAAATTTCTTTGATTTTTAAATGCAAATTGAGTTTAGCTTTATGGAATGTAATAGCAGAGTTAATTTAAACATTTCTGCCAGTTCTCCTTAGTGCCACACCATAGTTTTTCAAATCATGTATTTAGTTTATATTTAAAAACTCTAGCCACTTCAGAGAGCTGAATTTTATTTTTTGTCTTAAAGTATGGTAATACTCATTCCTTTCAATGTTTTAGAAGGCTGTGATATTTAACCAAAGGTCAAGATCATGATGCTTAGCATGTTTTTCCTAAATTGGAATGGATAGTGGGGAACTGTGTCAAGAGAAGTGTTTGAACACTGTGTGTTGTATTCCCCATATTTTAGTTCAAGTGGACAGTGTTGTTACTCTGTCTGACCATTTTGTTTGACATGAGTCACACTACACTCTGTGATGCGTGGGAGTGCATCCAGCTGGCTGTTGTATCTCATTTGGTTGTTGGTCTTTTAGCAATGTGTTATGAATCTAAGTACATAATCTGGGATAGATAATTCTTAAAGTTATAGAATTATATTTAGTAATGCTTGGAGTCTTCCAATCCTAATTATTAGAATATCATTTTATAGTCTACATTCCTCTCCTGGAAGTTTAATGAGTTGATTTTCATGGCAGAGTTGCTAGCTGTACTAATATCTATTTTTTCCTTTGGTAGAAACTAGAATCCTGTTTTTTAGCTAGACATATTTCCTCCATGATAAAAGACTCCATCTCCTAGCCCTCCTTTAATCTGGGAATTTCCATGTGACTAATATTTAGTCAAAAAATAAAAGCATAAATGTTGCCTGTGAATTCCTAGAAGACTTGGTAAAGATAGGGTGGCTTTTTTTTATGTCCCTCTCCTTCATCTACTCTCTGGCAAAGGGACACTATGGCTGGATATCTAGCATATTATTTAGACCATGAAATTGAATGCTATTTTTTCAGTGTCATTGGAACTGAGCACTGGAAGAAGCCTGGGTCTCTTATGTCTTTTATTGCATGAGAGATGAGTAAACTTCTCCTTTATTTAAGCCATTTTTATTTTCCTTTTACATTATATTCAACCAAACACTCCTAGCTATATGGTAGGATTTGGTACTGAAAGTGGAATGCTGAATTAATAAAAACTAAAGTGTGTCAATGGCTTAGTGGAGGCTTTTGGGTGATAATGGGTGGTGCAGATACTGTAGTCGCAGAGAGCCAGTGATCAGTGTGATGTAATAAAATATAGACAAGCTATTGTCTTGGAAGGCATACCACCTACAGATGGCGGTCAGAACATGAGGGAGAAAGTACAACACATTCAGAATGTGAGATAGTGCTATCTGGTACCTGATACTTTTAGAGTAGTTATAAGATAGAGATATTTAGACTGGATTTAGATATTCATCAAGCCAAAATGGAAAGGCAGAAGATTTTCTTCTTTGATAAAGGAGAATTTTCTACCTATGGCCCAAAACTGTCTTGATTGAAATTCCCATAATTTACACCCTTATACAGGTGAAAACAAAGCCTTAGCAGGAGTTAAAATTGTAGCCCTTTAAGGCTTCTTGACCAAGCAATGGAGTCAAGACTTTGGAAAAAGGTCAAATTAAAGGCATAATATATACTCATTTAGCAAATAGTTAGTGAGCACCTCTAATGTTCCTAAGTGCTATTTAAACAGAAAGGAAAGGGAAAAAACTCCAACAAGGTAAGGGGGATTGAAGGGGTACCATTGTAGGTGGGGTAGTTCTCATTGGAAATGTGTCATGAGGCTTCTGATCAAGATGGAGGCACAGGCAGAGATGCTTCACCTCCTCATGCAACCAGAGAGAATTAACAACTAAACCTCAAAACAACACCCAGAACTGTCAGAAAATTGAACTGTAGGGAAGTCCAATAACCAAGGATTTTAAAAAGCCACATTTATCTAGACGGGTAGGAGAGGCAAAGATGCAGAGATGGGTGTGTCTCACAGTGTGGCATGCAGAGGCAGCAGTGGTTGCAGAATGGGCAGTCCCACATTCATTGGGGCAGATAAAAATCAAGAGGGATACCTTAGAAGCAAGCTATCCAAGCCCCGGGTGAGACCATATAGCCAAGGATTCCAGCACCAGGAAGATAAATTCCCATAACTTCTTGACATAAAAACCGCTGGGGTTTGGGGGAGTGGAAGAAACTGTTGCATTTTCAAGAGATACAACTAAAAGGCCCATTAGGTTTTAGAAAGTATGCAAACCACCTACTCTGGGATTTAGTCCCAGGGCAACAGCTGGAAGGGTGCCGATTGAATACAAGGAGTGAGTAAAATGACTGGAAATGGGGCAAGTAGGAGCAAACCTCCAGAAGCCAGGCAGCAACATTATCCCATCTCTGAGCCCTCTCCACACACAGAACCACAAAGAGATGAAGTGGGTTGCCCCATCCTGGCGATTACTTATGACTCTACCCCACAGAATTTACAGGTGCCTTTTCTGCAATAGTCCACACCACTAACACTAGAATTTAAAGCAGCTGTCTGTAATACACACAGACAAATACAGGGAGGGTGCCAAATGGAGGAGAGAAAGATATATGGCTCAAGTGAAAGGATGGAACAAAACTCCAGAGAAAGAACCAAACAAAATGGAGATAACCAACCTATCAGGTAAAGAGTTAAAAATACTGCTGATCAGGATGCTCAAAGAACTCATTGAGTACTGCAACAACATAAACAAAGAAATGAAGATTATGCTAAGCAAAATAAAGAAAAATCTACATGGAACCAACAGTGAAGGGTAGCAAGCTGGGATTTAAATAAACAATTGGGAACATAAGGAAGAAATAAGCATTCAACCAGAACAGAAAGAAAAAACAAGAATTCAAAAAAAAAAAAAACAAACCACAAGGATATCTCCATATGTACCAACATCCAAATCATAAGGATGCCAGAAGGAAAAAAGAAAGAGCAGAAAATGGAAAACTTATTTGAAAAAATAATAAAAGAGAACTTCTCTAATTTGACAAAGGAAATAGACATACAAGTCCAGGAAGCACAGAGAGTCCCAAACAAGTTGCACCCAGAAAGGACCAACACCAAGCTGGACCACAACAAGACACATAATTAGAATGCCAAAGGTTAAAGATAAAGAAAGAATCTTAGAAACAGTAAGAGAAAAGAATTACCAACAAAGGAGTACCCATATGACTATCAGCTGATTTCTCAAAAAAAAAATTTTTTTCAGGCAAGAAGGGACTGGCAAAAGGTATTGAAAGTGATGAAAAGCAAGTACCTATAACCTAAATTACTCTATCCAGCAAAGCTATCATTTAGAATGGAAGGGTAGATAAAGTGCTTTCCAGATAAGGTCAAGTTAAAGAAGTTCATTATTACCAATCTTTCATTATATGAAAATATAAAGGGACTCATTTAAAAAAAAGGAAAAAGATAAAAACTATGAACATTGAAAAAGCAACAAATTCACAACTATTAACTGAATCTAAAAAAAGAAACAAACAAACTAAGCAAACAACCAGAACAAGAACAGAATCATAGGTATGGAGATCCTCTGGAGGTTTATCAGCTGGGAAGAGGAAGGGGGAAAGGGTGCAGAGATTAAGAAGCATAATTGGTAGGTACAAAAATAGACAGGGAGAATAGTGGAGGAAATGAAGAAGTCAAAGAACTTATATGCATGACCTGTGGACATGAACTAAGTGGGGAGGATTGCTGGAGGAAAGGGGGGTACCAGGTTGACAGGGGGAAAGGAAGAAAAATTGAGACAACTGTAACAGCATAATCAATGAAATATATTTTTAAAGAAAGGTATAATAAAACTGTTCTAGAAATAAAGAGAGAGAGGGAAAAAGAGGGAAGGAAGGAAGGAAGGAAGGAAGGAAGGAAGGAAGGAAGGAAGGAAGGAAGGAAGGAAGGAAGGAAGGAAGGAAGGGAAAAGGCATCTCACCCTAGGATTTGCAAAGGTTGAGTGAGCTCTGTGACTTTCTGGGCTGAGGATATTTCAGTCCAGAGAGTCACAGAACTCTGATGTGAAAGACCCTGATTTGTGCCAGGTGAGTTTAGAATGTCAGAGATCAGTATGATTGGAAAGAGAAAATAAAGTCCAAGAGTTAATAGAGTAGGTCGGATCCTATACCTTGTCAGAGTCTTGTAGACCATTATGATGATGTTGGCTTTAGCTTAGGTTTGGAGCCTTTAAAGAGTTTGAGCAGAGAAGTAAATTGATCTAATTTATGTTTCAAAAGTCTCACTTGAAGTGATTATAAGAGTAGTCAGTAGAGGCACAAGGGAAAAAGAAGAAGATGGACTATTACTGGGATATCGCCACATCCAGAAGAGACATTTGTGGTCTGCATTATAGTGTGCCAGCAAAGGGGCTGGGAAGTAGTTGGAGACTGCATAACTTTTTAGGGCAGAACCAACAGAATTTCTGGGAAGTCATCTTCCCACCCAAACTTATTCTTTCCAGAAAGCTTGAGGCAATGGCCATTTGTAGATAAATGGGAATAAGATTAACATTTAAATAGGTGAATTTAGAGTAAAGCAGATTTTTCACTTGAAGCCTGAATAGAATGAAAGACTCACCTCTCCTGAGCATGGGGAAATTCTGCAGTTCCTGGGGCCTTCAGACTTGAATTACAGCATTGGCTTATCCCTGAGTCTACAGCCTGCTGGTCCACCCTGCAGATTTTGGACTTGCAAGCCTCTACAATTCCATGAGTCAAATTTTAAAATAAACTACTCTCTCTCTCTCTCTCTCTCTCTCTCTCTCTGTCTCTCTCTCGACATCCCTTTTGTTTCTGTTTCTCTGGAGAAACCTAATACAAGAAGATAGAATACTATTAACACATGAGGGATTATAAAAAGTTTTCTTTCAAATGTTAATCTCACTTAAAAAATCCTCACAAAAATATCTAGAATAATGTTTGACCAAGATTCTGAACACTGTGGCCCAGCCAAGTCAACACATAACATTAACTATCACACCTCTTAAGTTTATTCAGGTATTTATACTTCATGTCTGTTTCATAATTGTCTCAGGTAGAGATTCATTATTCTTCTCAACACAGTAGTTTAAACAGCCAAAATGGAGTTGACATAAGGGTTAGAACACATTTGCTTCCCTGATCCATAAGCTAAAATACAAATTCTCAATTTGACATGTAACACCTTCCAATTTTCTTTGAAGTTTTACTTTTTTATTTTTTTACTGTTGGTCAAGTACAGTTGTCTCCATGCCCCCCCTACTCACCCACCTCCCACATTCAATCCTCCCATGGGTCCTTTATACACGTCCTTTGTCCATGGGTCCTTTATACATGTTCTTTGACTTGACCCTTCCTCCTTTTATCCCCTTTCCCCCACACCTCTGGTCACTGTCAGTTAATTCTTTATTTCCAAGTCTCTGGCTCTATTTTGCCCTTTTGTTTGTTTTGTTGATTAGATTCCACTTACAGGTGAGATCATATGGTATTTGTCTTTCACCAAATGGCTTACTTCACTTAGCATAATGCTCTCCAGTTCCATCCATGCTGTCACCAATGGTAGGATTTTCTTCTTTCTTTCTTTCTGCTGAATAGTATTCCATTGTGTAAATATACCATAGTTTTGGGATCTACTCCATTTCTGATGGGCACTTAGGTTGCTTACAACACTTAGCTATTATAAATTGTGCTACTATGAACATTGGGGTGCATAGATTATTTGGATTAGTGTTTTAGGATATTTAGGGTATAATCCCAGTAGTAGAATTGCCAGATCGAAAGACAGTTTCATTTTTAGTTTTCTGAGGAAATCCCATACTGTTTTCCACAATGGCTGCAACAGTTTGCATTCCCACCAACAGTACACTAGGGTTCCCTTTTCTCTACAACCTAGCCAGCACTTGTTGTTTGTTGATTTGTTTATGATTGCCATTCTGACCTGTATGAAGTGGTATCTCATTGTGGTTTTAATTCGCATCTCTCTGATGGCTAGTGATGCTGACCATCCCTTCATGTGTCTCTGGGTCCTCTGTATGTCCTCCTTGGAGAAGTGTCTGTTCAGTTTCTTTACCCATTTTTAAATTGGATTGTTTGTCTTCCTAAAGCAGAGTCATGTGAGTTTTTAATATATTTTGAAGATCAAACCCTTGCAGGAGGCATTGTGGCTGAGTGGTCTAAGGCACTGGATTTAGATTCCAAGTTTCTATATCCCTGCAACATTCTCTATTCTATTCTCCTGACTTCCTTCTCTTTCTCTGCTCCTTCCAGGCTCCGTGCTCTTGCTGTCTCTGTCTCTTTCTGTCTGTGTCTGTCTCTTTATTTCTCTCTTTCACACCCCCCCCATTCTCTAGCCACAACTAATAATTCATTTTTTTAACTAATCACAAATTTTCTCATCTGTAGGCATTTGTGAATTCCCACATCCTATAAGATGATTTTCCTCATTCTTCAAAACTTCTATCAAGTCTCCATACAAACATTACTTTCTCTATGAAATTTCTTAAAACTGGTGACAGAATAGATTGCTTTACCCCCTATTTCACCCTCACATACTGTACATCCTCTATAATATTATTGTTATAGGGATTACCATTTAGAGTCTTGTTTCATTATGTGTATTATACTTCCCCAGTTAGGCTGTGGACTTCATAAGGACAGACATTACATCACCATAATACCTGACTGATAGTCTGATAGGTAGTCTGATAGGTAGTAGATACTTCATAAATGTTTAATGATTAATTAACATATAGATCCTTAAAAGGTTTATTAATTATAATTAGGTCTACTACATAGAATTTTAAAAATCAAAAATGATTGTGACTTAAAAATGGTAAGTCACATTTTCCTTCTTCCATTACAAAAATGAAGTCCAGAGGTAGGCTGTCTAGGGATGCTACAGCTGCTCCCTAATGCCATCAGAACCCAGTTTCCTTTATGTTCCCTACTCTGCCATTTATAGGGCATGGCCCTCATACTTACAGCCTAAGACAGCAACTGGATTCCAAGTTACCAGCAAGAAGAACCACAAAATAAGGATTGACATCCCAGCTTTTTAAGGAATTTTCCAAACACAAACAATACTTTTGCTTACACATTACTACTGGCCAGGATTTAGTCACATGCTTATAACAAACCGTGCTAGAGGAGTTTGGAAATGTAGTTATTTAGCTTTTAAGCAATGTATCTAGCTAAAAATATGAGGTTTTGCTAATAGCAAAAAGGATATGAATGGATTTGGGATGGCAAGCAGAAGGCTTTAAATAAAACAGAGGCTGAAAAACAAATACCATATGATCTCACCTTTAACAGGAAGCTAAACAACAAAACAAGCAAGCAAAATAAAAACAAAGACACTGAAATAAGGAACAAGGGGATGGACAGTGACCAGAGGGGAGAGAGAAGGGAATTTAAGGGAAAAAAATGGGAGGGATTTAGAGGAACAAGTATAAAGGACACAGGGACAATAACTAAGGGGGGTGGAAATGGGAGAGAGGTGGGGAGCAAGGGGAGGGGTGGGCTGGGATGGGAGAAATAGAGAGAAAACTGTACTTGAAAAATAACTAAATAAAAAAAAGAGAAAGAAATGAAAAAACAACAGAGGCTGAGGATGGATTCCTATGGAAAAGCAAATTTTAAGGTGAAGATGGGTGAGAAAATATGTTAATGAAGTAGGCTGAAGAAGAACAGGCAGAGGGTTAGGAGGAGAACAAAGCCAACTTTCAAGGAAACAGAGATAGTAGTGTCAAATGGTAGGGGACAAAACGGAAAGAAATGCATTTTAATTTGGCCTGAAGGAGGCACTGGTAACGTTTAAATGTCCAGTCTCACTTGTGCCCATCATTGGCAAACCCAAGAAACACTCTAGGGACTTGGAGGCAGGGAAGTCAAAGCTGGCAAATTGTGCTATACTCGCATGGAGAATTTCCTGGATTCATTTTCTCTGCCATCTTTTGGGTTTATCAGTTATGTTTGAGGCAAATTGGGGGAGAGTCCAGAAATACACACATTTCTGGTCAGTTAATTTCTGACAGGAGTGCCAAGACAACTCAATAAAGAAATGAATAGTCTTTGGTACAGAATGGTACAGAATGTCCATTTAGACATCATGTGCAAAATAATGATGTTGGACACCTACTTTACCATATACAAAAATTGATTCAAAATGGCTCAGACAACTGAATGTAAGAGTTAAAACTACAAAACTATTTGAGGAAAACATAAGAATAAATTGTCATGACCTCAGATTAAATAATGGTATCTCAGATATAAAACCAAAAGCATAAGGAACAAAAGTAAAAATGAATACATCAGACATCATCAAAAAATATGTTTTTATACCTCAAAAGATGCCATCTAGGAAGTGAAAAGATCACCTTCATAATGAGGTAAAATATTTGCAAATTATGTATCTGATAAGGGACTTGTATAATGACTACATAAAGAATTTACAATTTAACAATAAAAATAAAAATAACCCAACTGAAGAATGGGCAAAGCATTTGAATAGATAATTCTCCAAAGAAAATATATAAATGGCCAGTAAGCATATCACGAGATGCTCAACATCATTGTCATTAGAGAAATGCAAATCAAATTCACATTAAGAGATCACATGATACCCACTTGGATGGCTATAATAAAAAAAGACAATAATATATTCTGGAAGATGTGGAAGATTAGAACTCTCATACATTGCTGGTGGAAAAGTAAAATGATGATTTGGAAAACAGTTTGGCAATGACTCAAAAATTAATTGTAGATTTACTCTATGACCAAGCAATCCCAATCCTAGATATATAACCAAGAGAAAGGAAAACATATGCGTCCACAGAAAAACGTGTACATTTAGCAGCATTACTTATAATAGTCAATTAGTGGAAACAACCCAAATATTTACTGACTGATTAACAAACAAAATGTGGTATATCTGTACAATATAATATTACTCAGCCATACTAATAAATGAAGTACTGATACATCCAACAACATGGATGAACCCCGAAAGCATTATGCTAACCAAAAGAAGCCACGTATGATTCTATTTATATGAAAGTCCAGAAAAGGTAAATCCATAGAGACAGACCAGTAGATTTTTGGTTGCCAGAGGCTGTAAGGAGAGAAGACTAAGGAGCAACAGCTCAAAATGTGCAGTTTCTTCACAGGTGATGAGCTGTTGTGAAATCATGGTTGCACAATTCTGTGAACATACTAAAAACCCTGAATTGTAAACATTAATAGGGTGAGCTTAATGGTATGTGAAATATATCTCAATAGAGCTATTAAAGAGAACCACAGCAAAAAATAGAGGCCTAGAAAGTTCAGGCTAGGTTTACCTGGTTGCCAGTGATTGAAAGTGATATAACTAGCTCTCAATACAAGCATCTCCAGTAGTGCCAGGAATCATTAGTCCCTGCGCCTGCTGTTTAGTAGCTTCTCTGTTTGGACCTATTTTTCCATCCTGTGGATGGGATCACAGACTTTCACCACCAGCAGCTTGCTGGGTCACTTTTACTTCCCTGGCTCCCTCATCCCATGGCCACATCTGAAAAACTATTCAGTTAGACTCTGAGGAATGCTGTAAAATCTCTACTTACCCATACAATTTCCTTCTTCAGCTCCGTTTTCAGTTTAACATTTCTTCTCAGTGAGGAGAGTGAAGCTAAGGCAGGAACCATATGAGCAGTGGGGTGGAATGTGTTGCTGCCTCTCGTGGTCTTCACTCACCCTAAGAGGTTCTCATCCCACCTTACAAATAAAGAGAGACTTCAATAGATCACTGAACCCACTGGCTAATTGAAGTGGAACTGAAATCTCTTTACATTTCAGTTACAGTTACCTGCGCTTAAGTGAAAATGGTGGGAGCAAGGAATTAAATTAGAGGCTCAACATCATGTTTTATTATAATAACAGCATGAACTTGTTGAACACTTAGTATGTACTGAGACTTGTTCTAATTGCCTTACGTGTAACTCATTTGATCCACACTGCATCCTAACAAAATAGGTAATATTATTCTTCTTGTTTTACCAATGAAGGCACCTAAGGATAGAAGAAGCTGGTAATTCACTCAAGGTCACAGACCAAGAATTAGCAGAGCCAGACACTGATGGAGTCTGCATTTCTATCTGTTGTATTTCGCTATCTCTTATTTGGTCTCTTGAGCCTACGTCTCAGACACTTAGTATCCATGCATTTTTTGCTGGTCGTAGTAATAATAATTAGTATTATTGCAGAAAAATTATTTTCTTATTATAAAGAAATAGCCCAAGATTTAGATTTTTAGTTCAAAATATCAAAATATATATATTTTCTAAATATGATGTGGCAGAGACCACTATACACCCAAACCTGATTCTCTTCCTTTGCACACTCAGCTGACTAGATTTCTTACCCTTCTTTATTAGTGATGGCCATGTGACTGAGTTCTAATGAATGGAATCTGGACTCCAGAGCTGGGTTAAAAAAAGCTCCTATACCCTCCTCTCTTCTCCTTTCCTTTTCTGGTCAACTGGAACAGCAACTCTCAGGGTGATCTTAATAGCCACATTTTTGAAGATAGCATAGCTGCTGACAGCCAGTGATCTTGAAAGATTATGTAGAGGAGTTGCCTCACTATCGGAAAGAACAGGACTGTAGCTTAAGCAACAAATGCCCATTTTGTAAAATTACTGAAATGTTAGGGTCTATATTTTTTCATTGCAATGTCACATCATGACTAATACATTGTTGTTCTTCTGAATTTCATGTTATTTAATTGTTATTTAATGAGTGAATGAAAGCATAAATGACAGGGCGGTATCTGGAGGGGTAAGTTGAGCCCTTAGCATTTCTTGAGCCCTTAGAATTTGCTAGAATCTTATAATGTATTTCAGACCCCTCCAACCCCTCAAAGTGAATAATTGACATAAGAGTACATACAAAATCTGTACTTTCCACTACTCTAAGGTGTCTCATCCAATGACAACAATTTTTTTCCCAAATGTGAATGAGTAGAGGAAGAAGTACATGAAAGTCACTGAGTATTTGCCTCCATGCAAAGATGGATAGATTGGTGAATTCCTTGTAGTTCTAATATTTCTAAGGGATAGCTCAAAGACTTTCAGGACCTTTTTCTAGTTATTGCCTCAGGTTTCAGATCATTCATTTTTCTCTCTTTTATCAGAAATAACTTCACTTTACCTTCAGCCATTGGTCAACTTTTAAAATATTTTACAGTGTGCTAAATCTAGACTGGTATTGTTGGACAGTGATCAAATTTACTTTTCTCTATTTTTTTATCTGAAACAATAAATCTACAATAAAATTTGCTTCCAGATGCACTGTGATAATTTAAGATATAAATGATACAATAATTAAGTCATAGAAATAATTCTTTGTATATAAAAGAAAATATTTATCTAAATGTAAGTTTCCTTAGGTATTTTCTAAATCCTATTCAGTATAATATAAACACTTTATTAATGTGTAAAGTTTGATTCATTATATTATGTTTTTCTTTAACTGATCCATATTAACATATATTTTTAAAAACAAAAATTTATATTACTTATGTTTTTAAGAATTAGCAAAATTCAGTTTGTGCTTTGGAGAGCTATCTGTTGTGGTGGTGATATTGTGTGACAGTAATTACTGTAAGTCATAATAGCTTTCTTAGCAGCTGGAAGAAGAGGAATGATCCCTTCCAGAGACACAGTAGAAAATGAGTCTGTTCTTAATCTAAACTGAAATGTTGGGACTATAGTGACAAAATCCAAACTCTCTCCAATTTGGACATTATTTGGAGTTGATTTCAACTTGTCACATGCAAACAGATTTGTTTTAATTTCAAGTTGACAGTTAGAACTTGAAGCACCATCTGAGCCATAAAATGAAGAACTTTCTTTTTTTCTTTATCCTCCAAATGAATATGGATATTTATTTTGGAATTTGGACCTGAGAAACAGTATTCTTCGAGACATAATCTAAACCCACTTAGCAAAACATGCAAAATCTCTTACAACACGTAAAAGTTTTCTTTATGTACTAAATACTGGAGAGTTTTAAACAGCACCTGCATTCATGGTCAGAACTGTTATTCTCTTACTTTTCCTTGCTCTCTGTTTACTTAAAGTTCTCATCCATAAATCACTTGTAAAATGAATAAACAGCTTCTTTCATTGATGAAGTACAAACTGACTTCTGGTTACATTATGGCTAAGAGTAACATTGATAGAGTCCTGCAAAAAGGAAATGAATGCAGGATTGTGCCTGAGAGGAAGGGAACTCATTAAGGCACAAGTCAAATTAAATTGGGAATGATGACAAAGAGCAAAACTCAGGTTCAGTGAAGTTTAAGCCTATTGACATTTTATTCATAATTATTTAAGAAGGCCACTAATGAATTTTCATCAGGAATTTTAGACAGTGGCTGACTGTTGATGAACATGAAGCACACTGCTTAAATATTTAATAGAGGTCATCAAAGCCAGAGGAAATGACCTGATGAAAAAAGAATTAGGGATGCTATTTTTACCTGGTATGTCATGTCGTGTTAATTTTATAGGAATTAGCACACCATATCCCTTTAGTGCTTAGTAAATACCCTCTCTGTTGTATGTAATAAAAGGAAACGATCTGTGTATTGCATTGTGTGCCCACCACCCAAAGTCAAATCATCTCCCATTACCATATATTTGACCCCCTCTACTTTTTACAACCCCTCTAACTCCCTTCTCTCTGGTATCTACCATACTGTTGTCTGTGTCTATGAGTTTCAGTTTTATATTCCACATATGAGTGAAATCATATGGTTCTTAGCTTTTTCTAGTACACTTATTTTTGCTTATCATGATATTTTCAAGGTCCATTTTATGTTGTCACAAATGGCAGGATTTCATCTTTTCTTATGTCAGTAGTATTTCCATTGTATATATGTACCACATCTTTATCTGATCATCTATCGAAGGACACTTTGGTTGTTTTACACTCAAAACCTATGTAATCTAATGAGATTACACCCCTCACCCCAATAAATTTAATTTCAAAATTTTTAAATAAAATAAAAGGAAATAGAGGTTGCCTCTAATAAAGTAGAATGCAGCTCATGTATGCACTAAAATAGCCAAGTAATTTTAAGTTTCCAGATAAATTTCTATGCAGAAAGGGTTAAATAATTTTTATCCATATAGCTATAGTGACACCAATATAAAATAAAATGATTAGAATATATGTCTTGAAAAACTTACTCATTTTTATAAGGCACCAAAAATCATATGTCTGGACAAATCGTATGTCTGATGTCATGCAGGCCGATCACCTGGATTACGGGCTGAAAAGCACCTGAGGTGCATACATTAAACAATTCTTTCCTGAAGCATGTGGCAGAACACTAAGCTGATGCTGTCTTCTATTGTTTTCTTATTTTAAGTTATATTATACCTTAAATTTGAAATAGATTTGGTATAATTTTTCAACAAGATCTACTGAGTTATATATTACCCAATAATTTAAGATGAGATTTTTAAAATCATGAAGTTGATTCCAGAAATTTAAGAAGTACATTTAGTCTCTTTGAATGCACAATGAAGGCAGTTATGTTCTGACCTCTAGAGCTGTGTATCAGAGAAACATATAAGTAACAAAAATAAAAATCTTTTAAAGTTGAAAATTTTATCTACAGAACATAATGTGCAGACTTAAGACACTCCTACAGTCAGTGACAGCAGAGCCACCACATCTATGGACTTTTTCCACTTATGCGCAATTATGTTCCAGTAAAGGTAAACACATTAAAATACCATGATCAGTGTCAAAATAATTTACAAAACTTCCTTTGTCCACTAACACTTCCTGTTTTACTTCCTAATTCCACCCTGGAGTTCCCTAACCTCTTTCTATAATATGACTATAGACTTTCCACTCTTCCCATCAACTCTCCATGCTTCCCAAGCCTTTGCTTGTAAAACCTTTTCCTCAGAGGTAAGGTCCACCTTCATTTAACTTTAGTACATCCCTTCACTTCCTCTCATGCTTGTGAACTTTTAAACACAGGCTTTTCAGGCTTAAAAGTGCCATAAACATTCTACTGGCACATTAAATTCTGTTTACTTTTATCACACTGTTACTTTTTCTTGTATGATTGAGAGATAAATCCATTGCGCTGCCACAGTGAAGTCAAAATCATTTTGCAACCATGGGAAGTCTACATGTCATGAGTGTCCACATGGATATCTTCCAAAAGCAAACTGTAGTGGGAAATTATGACAATCAAACCTCACATTGGCACTCATTAACAATCCCACTGTTAACTGAGTTTCCAGTTAGAAAAACAATCAAGACAATGAGAAGTTCAGCATATTTTCAAAGATAGCAGAGAAGTTCAGAGTGAGAAAGATGAAAGTTTAAGTCCATTCTGGAGAGAGACATAGTGGTGGTCGTGATGGTTGCAGGATAACCTGTTCAATCCTCATGCTCCAGTCCCGGTCTTTCCCATCCCCATTACCTGAATACAGTTTTCCAAAGAATACAGTTTTCTCATGCTTTTATACATTTCTCTTTATGCTTGCTTCCTCTCTGCCCTGGGAAGAGTTAGGTATTTCTTATTTGTTTCTAGAGAAACTTTGACATAATTATAGTTAACAATTTTAGTTTCTGAGGACAGTCAGTCCCTGATGTAGACTACTCTCTACCAGATAGTTCTTCTACAGCAACTACAAATCCATAAAATAATTCTTCATAATGGGAGCCCTTCACATATTGGAAGCTCGTTTACATGTTCTACTCCAGAACCAAACCCTCTAGTCCCATAAAGTGGTCTTAAAATAATCAGGTTTCCTAGGAAGTACTTATTTAGACAAACCTCTTCTGAATATGACTTTGTCAATACACCTTTGAAATCATGCTGCTCAGAAATTTTGCCTAGTCACAAGATCCCAAATCTAATCTAAATTTATCTAGACATTTATTATTATTATGCCATCATTATAATAATTATATATTATATAACAATAATTACATAATTATTGTTATATAAGATAATAATGTATCTTTACAATTGCATTGTAAAGATATATTATCTTTTCTTAGCACACTTAATTCTTTGTTCATGAAAAGTTTGTGATAAAGTATTCAGGTCTTTTTCTAATACATATATATTTATATTTATGTATTTATCTATAAAAATGCTTCCAAGTCATTTTTCCATCAATGTACTGTATTTTACATAGCTATTTAATTGTGTGTTACCAATATATCACAAAAAAATGTATGCGGTTTTTGTTATGTTGTGTTTTATTTTCATAGTTCATTTCCTCCTGGGTATACAAAGGAAGATGAAAAATGAAGGTACTAATTAAGACCTTTAACACTAAACACCTAGATGCTTGGCCAGAGCGGGTGACCAGGTGATGAGTTACAGGAAAACTTGCTTGTTATCAGAATAATGTTTTAAAAATGTAATATCCAGATGTTTATGAGATTAAACCAGAACTAGACATACATTTGTGTATACATTCATAAAATATTTCTGAAAGCATATACAATAACTATTACACTAATTACCTCAAAGATAGGAATTTGCATTGCTAGAGAATAGGGTGAGACATGAATTTTCACTCTCTACTTATTGGTATCTTGATGTGGACACCAGCCCACAGCGCCCACGTCATTATGGATGAAATGAGACATTCACATGAACTACCAAGTCCAGTGGAGGAAAAGGGACAGCATGGCTTTTCCCTCAAGGGGAGTAAAAACCAAGGCCTCCACCATGACCTTTGGCTTTTATTGGGTTTCTCAGCATATTACATTATGGTCCTCATTTACTATGCACAGGTTGCTTTAGGCAGTTACCTTTTACAGACAACAAAGGAGCCAATGCTGCTAATCACATCACAGAAGAGGGATGTTTGCAAATGAAAAGGGGAAAAACGGTTGGATCAGTTACACTCCTCCTTGAAAGGTTTAGCCTAGATTTTAGGAAGTTACTTTGCAGTAAGTGTTTGTCACAAATCCTGGTGAGGGAGTTCACAGCAAAAGGCAAGACTCGAAGTGGCCTAGGATTCTTACAGAATCTTAAATTTTAAACCATGTAAATATATCACCTATTCAAAAATGTATCATTTTTTTAAAAGAAAATAATGGATTGATCCATATATATTTTTACATGGTTAGAATTTATTTCTGGAAAAATTCCCAAAAAGTAGTTAACAAGGGTTATTTTGGGATTAGAGGTATTTTTAGTTACTTAACTCTATTATTTGATCCATGTAATGATAAGTATGTATTTTTTCATTTAATTATTGTTCAAGTACAGTTTTCTGTCTTTTACTCCCATCCCAGCCTACCCCCCAAGCTCTCCCCACCTCCCTCCCATTCCCCCCCCCTTAGTTCTTGTCCATGTGTCCTTTTATACTTGTTCCTGTGAATCCTTCCCCTTTTCCCCCAAAATTCTCTCCCCTCCCCCCTCTGGGGAAGAGAATTTCAGAGGAAAAGGGAATTGATAAGTATGTATTTAAATGTCAGCTGAGATTTTCTGACACATACTTTTTCTTCATTAATTTTTTTATTTATTGCTATAAGAGCAGGAAGATAGCTTGATGGACCAAAACTTAGGGTGTTCATACAATGAATTTAAACAGCAGTCACTTTAGGTTCTTCATAAACACTATTTCAAGAATCAAGCAGTTTTCTACATGGGTGATGATTTTTTTATCTCTGAATTTTTTTTTGCAGAACTTGATATCCACATGTCTGGTGAATTAACTCGGTATTTTTCATGTGATCTGTTTTCTAATTTATTACTGATGACCTGCATTCCATGTTGCTCATTTTAAACCAAAGGCCAAGGAGATAACCAGAGAATGGTTGAAAGGCAGCGACTATATCATTTATTTCTTCAGATCTTTTATCAGTACTTGACACACAAAAGAACATTAATTAATATTTGTTGATTTGGAAGAAATCAAAGAAAGATTTTTCTTTCTTAAAAAAGAAAGTGTCCACTAGGATGTCACAAAAGATACTTTCAAATAGAAAAGAGTGTTGGTCTTGAGAAATGGTGTGATGTGCATAGTCCTGAATCCCTCTCCAAGTTTCAGGGGTAATTTGGAGACTCAATAAAGGTCTCAAATTCCAAATTTATCCATTAGGGAAAAAAATCTCCAACAAGAACTGTTACCGAACAAGAGGTCCGGGGGCGGGGGCAATATTTGGCCCACCAAGGGACGCCAAAAACTGCTACAGAACAATAGGGGCCCCTCCCAAGGATGGAATACTAATGTCTACTGGGCTCTTCTGTCCACCGCCAATTGGAAAGACATCTCTCAATGCCAGAGATTTGTGAAAAGGAAACAAAATGTTTATTTAATGCTGTTTAGGCTTAATGCCGCCACTAAAATATCAAAGTCCTTTAGGGTATACACCTACACCCACACAGCTCTCCCTCCTCCCACTGTCCCAACTCCGGGTACGGTAAATCAAGAAAAGAGCACACGTCTGTGTTTGAGGCCGCTGGTATCGTCAGCTGTGTCAGGCAAGATCTCTAGTTAATCCAAAGTACTGTGGTACCCTCTCATGGTCCACTGGCAAGAGTTCTTTGTACCCAGTTCCAGTCAAAGTCTCTCCTGCTTTCCAGGCTGAGCGGCCAAAGGGGGCACCCCAAAGCCACGTGGGCCTCTTCTACCAAAGCTGCAGGGGTCTGCACTCCACCAAAAGCATGTGGCTTTCTTCTTCATCTGGCTGCAGGGGCCTGCACACTGGCCAAAACCACATGGTTCTCCCTCCTCTTTACCTCTGCAAGAGGGGGTCTTAACTCTGCTGAAACCGCATGGCTCTCCCTTTCACCTGGCTGCAGGGGTCTTCACTCTGCCCCAAACTGCGTGGCTCTTCCCCCAATGGCTGCCACGTCTGGGTTTAAATCTCCGCACCCATCCTCCTTTGCAGCCACATTTCTGACTCCTCCTACAATCAGTTACACCTATCAGGACTCTCATACCCTCCCAGCTTTACTGGGCTGCCATCACCAGTCTGGGCAGGTATGGCCCCATGTCATGGAGCCAATCAACTCCAAGCTCTCACACAGGCGCTGTAACTCAGGGGACCAGCCCCCAGTTATATCCTGGGTAGAAGCCACTTCCATCTCCCTGGCTCAAAGCATGGCCACAGCTATTTAACATATCTATGAAACCAGTTAAAGGTTATAGATATGTTAAATGACCATTCCAGAGGTTAGCTGCAAAACTGTTGCTATGCAAAACCGCTCTCAATGGCCCTGCTCCATTTGTTCCTTCCCCCTGGGTGGGGGGGGTGAGGACATCTTAATATTTCCTGGTCACCCTGAGCTCTGGACCCCATCCCAAATCCTTTTCTGGGGCCCTCCTCTTGGCTGCGCCCTGTTACACAACCCTTTTCTTTATCTATCTGTTTACAAGAAAAATACATTGTGCATGTGGCATATGCTTTCTGGGAATGAAAGTGGTGTAAAAGGTAGTGTAGACATGCATAGTGACTAGCCAGCAAAACATTACTTACCAAGTCTCAGCCAGTTACTGGAAGAGTTGGAATGCCCTATTTGTTATAGATGGACATTTAGGTTCTTATTTAGGCAAACCAGTACTCTTATTTTTCTCTAACCAGCAGAGCTATTATAAAAATAAACTAATATTTTTGGATTGTCTAGAAAGATACTAGGAGGATTTGTGTAGTCATGTATATTCATAATGTATTTGTACTTTTAGATGATTTGTCCTACTTAGTAATATAAAAAAGCAATAATTTAATTTTTTAAATGTTAAACATAAAACAGTTGTTAAAAGTACTCTAACAATGACCCCTTATTGAAAGATACAACATAAACCAGACTTCAGTATCCCAACAAACTTTTGTCTTCCTTATCTAAAACACTATGAAGATTCTGAAGAAATAGCATTCTTCCTTACTGTGGTAAGTAATAAATTCAGCTGACATACTGTCCTGGCTGGTGTGGCTCATTTGGTTGGAGCCTTGTCCCATAAACTGAAAGGACATGGGTGGGATTCCCAGTCAGAGCACGTGTCTAAGTGGTGGGTTTGGTCCCAGGTCAGGACACATATGAGAGACAACCAACTGATATTTCTCTACCTCTCTCTCTCTCCCTCCCTTTCCTTTTCTCTGAAATCAATAAGCATGTTCTTGGGTGAGAATAAAAAAATGTCAACTAACACTAAATTATAGTAGCTAACCCAACTAAACTTATAACCAAACTCCTTGCAAACAATAATGATAGGTCATGCTATCAATCTGCTTTCAGATTTTATATAAGAAAGAAGTTTAGGTTAGGTTCCAGAGTCTTGCTTTCCAAGTTCATCCTTTGGGTATGCTGGAAAATAAATTGCTCAATAAATATCTATCTAAATTCAGTGGCACAAGGACTTATCTGTAATGAATATAACCCATAATGTCTTTTAATTTCTGAGTATAGTATCAGCATTTCTCTTTATAACTCCCCAACAATTCAGGTATTTTTTGTCCTGGCCCAGAGTTTCTTCAAATTTGGTATAGTCTTCATGGGTTCTCATTTTCAGGAATTTGGTGAGATTTAACATAGACTTAGATATGATCATTTTTCTCCCTTAAACAGAATAGCTCTTTCAAATAGTTCTGCAGTGATTAATTTGATGCAATGTTTTGAGATGCTTTAGAAACTTGTAGAAAATTTCAGACACAGCAATCTAATTTTTCATATATTATCTATGATTATCTCATATACCCCATTGTTATTCACAAGGAAAATTATCCAATATTTTAAAAGGGGATTTATTTTCTTTGTATATTGTTGTGAGATTGTACAGGTACAGAATAGTGAGTCGAAGATGTTTAGTTTCCAAAATTCTCATTACAGAGGGGACATATAAAGAGCCAGATGAGAGATGACTCTATTTCCTGCTTAGTAACAGAGTTTTCCTCAGTTGAGTTTATAACTTTGGAACTATATTGGCAGATCATGAGGTGTTTTTATTTTATCTTATTTTAATCTTCAGTCGAGGACATGCTTATTAATTTTATAAAGAAGAGAAGGGAGGGAGAAAGAGAGGGAGAAGAACATGGATGTGAGTGAGAAATATCAACTGGTTGCCTCTCATACACACCCTGATTGGGGACATGTGCCCTTACTGGGAATTGAACCCACAGCCTTCTGTTTTACAAGATGATGATGCTCCAACCAAATTGAGCCACACCAGCCTGGGCAGATCATATTTTTTTGTGTTTTTGTTTTTTTGTTGTTGTTGCTTTTGGTAACACCAGTGAAAATAAATGGTTTTATTTTATGCCTCAAAGTGACAACTATATTCTTTGCCAGTGAACTACATATGTGAAGCACATGAGCAGGTAAAAGTGTGATTGCGTGGTTGCCTCTTCCCTTAACCGTAACTTATTCCTCCACAGTGCATTTGAAGTTTTCTGTGTAAAGATTTAAAAAATACACTTATTATTTTTACATGTACAAGTAGTAGTGATCATCTAAATTACAAACACATTATGAAATGATATGGCTGCAGAAACAATATGTATTAAGAAAAATATGTCTTAAGAAGACTACTTCACTGAAATGTTCATCTATAATAAATGATGACTGACTTAGACATAATAATTCTTTTATGACTGGTCACTGTGAATATCTACATGACCTCCTTCCCTGCCTTCATTCCCTGAAAATTATGTAATGCATCTTTTTCAGAACAGGTAAGTAGAGGTCAGGGTAGGGTTTATCTGGATGATTATTTGGAAGGATTTTTTCTCTGATGGAAAAATTGAGACTTTTGTTCAACTTCTAAATTAGCCCTGAAATATGATGAGTTTGGCAGGACTACACTTTGATGCTGCACCACTTGTTAAGACCAATACTCACTCTTCTATTCAAGGATGCTTTTTGGAATCATCCAGATGGCTACTTTTCTTTTTAAATTTTCAAGTCAACACATATTTCTATTGTTTGTTCACCAGGTATTCTAGGGAGTTTCAAAGAAAATGGAAGATACTGTTACTATCTGTGGTGGATATATCCTGAGGCAGACACATACCTCCAATGAGTCATGTCTTTGTATAAACTTCTCCACTTGTTTGCAGGCAGAACTGGGTAACTTAGTTCTAAACAAATGATATGGCAAAGGTGATGGTATATAATTCCCTTGACTAGATTACTTGTATGACAAATGTGAAAAGATTTTGCAGATGAAGGTAGGGTTGATTTTGTGTTCATCACAAGCAAGATTATCCTGGATGGGCCTGATATAATCAGATGAAAGCCCTTACAGGATACACTCTACCCTTTTGTGAGGCTTTTCCTCAGTGGCTTTGAAGAAGTAAGTTATCATGTCATGAGAGGGCCTGTGAGAAAATCATGTGTCAAGGAACTGTGGACTGCTCCACACAGCCAGTCATGGCCTAGAGTTGACAGCAAGAAAGCAGTATCCTCAGTCCTACAACTACTAGGAACTGAATTCTTCCAAAAACTACATCAGCTTGGAAAGGGACCTTCAGGATCCAGAAAGGAATGCTGCCTGGCCTATACCCCGATTGTAGATTTGTGAAACTCTAAGCAAAAAACACAGTTATGTTGTACCTGAACTCTGGACCCATAGAACTTTTGAGATAATGTTTTAAGTTTGTGGCAAATTGTTACACAGCAATAAAAATCTAATGTACTTCCTTTAGGCCATTCTCTGGGCCAGCAGTCCCCAACATTTTTGGCACTGGGGCCAGTTTCGTGGAAGACAATTTTTCCACAGACTGGGTATGGTGTGGGGGTTGAAATGGTCTCTGTGTAGTCAAATCCCTCTGATAATGATAATCTGTATTTGCAGCCAACTCCCCAGTGCTAGCATCTCTACCTCAGCTCCACCTCAGATCATCAGGCATTGCATTCTCATAAGGAGTGCCCAACCTAGATCCCTCACATGTGCAGTTCACAGTAGGGTTTGGGCTCCTATGAGAATCTAATGCTGCAGCTGATCCAACAGGAGGCAGAGCTCAGGCAGTAATGCAAGTGATGGGGAATGACTGTAAATACAGATGAAGCTTCAGCTCACTCACCCACTGCTTACCTCCTGCTGCCCCCCCACCCGTTCCTAACAGTCCCCAGACTGGTATAGGTCCATGACCCAGGATTTGGGGACCCCTGCGCTGAGTTATTTCTGTGCCCCAACTTGAATTTAAAATAATGTAAATAGAAATAGAGCAAATTAGAAAGTAATACAGGTCATCTAAAAAATTAGAAAATTGTTCACAAGATAAATATCAAATTAAATCATCCGTTGTGTGTTTAACAAGCTTCGCAAAGAAAAACAATGTGGATGAAAACTGTAGTAGACTGCTCTGCCTGATTTTAGGAATTGTATCTCTACCCCTTGTGGTGAAGGGCGAGAGACGACCTCTGGAATGCCAGCCACAGGAGACAAAGCCTGTCTCTGGTAGCAAACACTGCCTCAGTTCCTCTCCCTGCCCCCAGAGCTTGGTCAGAAGTCAATGACGGGTAAGACCCCTCACAGGGGGGGGCAACCTGAGCCAAACTCGATCACCTGGCAGGCCTTCATGGAAGGACTTGGGGCTGCAACAAAGAGCAATGGACTCTCACCCCCCAGCTTTGTCTAAGCCCGAGTCCCCATGTTCTCTGGGAGAAGTGCTTCCTGGCTCTAATCCCCTTAAGCCTGAATACCTGTTGGGGAGAGGTGCAGCTCCTTGTCTGGCTAGAGCATGCCCTGGGGAAAAATCTGACACCACAAAGACTTGCTGATAAACCTGTGAAATCTGCTCGCTAAGAATGCTTTCATTCATATGATAAGGGTCTGAGAGGAAATGAGTATGTCTCCCAAAGTTTCTGCAACTCTCTTCCTGACAGACACTGACTCATAGTAAGCCCTCAGACCTCTTTGTAATGTTATCTGCTGTTTGATCCTTGCCGCCCTGTACTCCTGTGTATTACAACCCAATAAAAGGCTATGGAGAAAGGCGCTAGGGGCCTTTTTCTCCTTGGAGAAACTGACCGCTGCTGGCCTCCTTCTCCCCAGAGAAACTGGCCACAGCCCACTCCTCCATCCCCAAACAGATCTCATCTTGTCTCAGCCATATTTACTCACTCACGTGCTACCATGGCACCGGGGGGAACTTGCGAAAGTAGTCGCCTCCACAGAAAACATTATCACATGAGTGAATGTTGAAAGCTGATTCTCAAAATAGTTTTGTTTTATAAGGAACCTAAAATGACTATTGAATCAACCTCATATCATTAGCACCAAGAGTTTCAATATGTCATACTGTCTTCTTGCTCTTACTGCAATTATCCTTGAAGATATAAAATATTTTCTACTTGAGCCAGAGGATATTGAAGAATTTAGTTTAATTCCTTAGTGCATATGACATAGGCCTTTTATGAATCTCAGATATCATTCTTATAGTAGTTATATTTATTTATTGAGCAATAGTACTGTAAATATCATATTTTATGACCACACTGAATATTAGACTGTTTCATGGTAACTATCACTCTTCAATGAAAAGAATCTTAAAAAAAAAGAAAATTGCTCTCGTAGTGTTTATTTTATACTTTATGGAAGAATTAAGAGCATGGATGTATCTAGGTGATCATTTATCATCCAGCAGGGACACAATGACAACAAAAGGGGGGATAATTTAAAATAAAGCTGAGGCAGCAGGAGGGGCCCAGGACTCTTCTTGGCAAAGCAGACTTTTTCATCCCTTTTGCTACAAAGTGCCTTTTAAATAACAGATACAGCGCTATCTTTTGGTAATTTGACTTACTTTGGACTTTTATTATTTATAATTATGGCTGATGCCCAAAGAAACAAAAAATAAAAATACTTTTACTTAAAAGAATGTCGTAGATTATTTTGAATCAATTTAAATTTCAACCAAGAAAACCAGTGTTTTGTGCTCTAATTTTAGGTGCTTTGTGTTACATCCCGTCCTCGCGAGCAAGAAGGGTCGGAGACTGCTGGGTAGTCAGAGGTGTTTTATTGGCCAAAGTTTCAAAGTTTTACCTGCGCAGGGGTGAACTCTCGGGGTGCCTCCGGAGACACACGAGTGCCAAAAGGCTGCAAATGAGAGTCGCGCCTAACGCTTACAGGCTAGGGTTCTTATAGAGGCGAGCAAGCAAGCAACTTCCAGAAGCAGAAGGTGGCAGTTAGCTATTGGCTCAGGGGCTATACTAAGGTGCGTGATCTGACCAAGGACTAGTTACTAGAGCTTGTGGACAGCTCGTGATAGTATGGCTGATTGGCTCTTAAACCTCATGCTGTGGTTGTGGTCTTTTTACACACCCCACCCCCTCACCCCCCACCCCCACCCCCCCACCCCCCCGCTTGGCGTTCCAGGAACTGACTTAACACAATCAGCTCTGTACCTCCTTTAAGTGCACCCTGTCCTTATGGTCGAGCAAGCAGCTAAAATTGAGAACAATCACTTCCTCATTTCCCTGGCTCCTTCGCTTAGTTAGACTGTAGTTAATAACACTGTATTGTATCATTAAAATTTAGTAAGACAACAGAATTTAAATATTCTCACACACACACACAAAAGGTAGATTAGTGAGGTGATAGATGTGATAATTTAGTACGGGGAATCTTTTTACAATATATACATTTATTGAATCATCCAATTGTATGTTTTGAATAACTTAAAATTTTTGTCAATTACACCTCAAGAAAAAACCCACAACATCCCATCTATTACATATTCAGACTTTATCTCCCTTGTTCTTTTGCCTAGGACTGTAAACCCATTCTGCTTAGCTCATTCCCCGTAGGACAAGGCCTTCCCTTTGTTTTCCATTTCCTTGTATTTGAGAGGTAGACTGGTATAAGGATTACACATGCTACATGCAAACTGCTTTGGTTCAAATCTCGATTCTACCATTTTTGACCATTAACAACGTAATTCATCTTTATGTACCTTAATGTTCTCACTTGTTTTTGGGAATAACCATGGAGATCTAAGAATCACTTACCTCATGGACTGTTGTGAGAGAGTGTCGGGCACATAGGCAAGCACTCAATCAATACTAGCTATTGTTATTACTTTCCTCTTAATACAACTCCCAATCAGACGAATTTACTTGGTTTAGTAGTGAAGCTCAAATTATTCTATAACTAGGAAAATAAAATGAATGCTTCCTAAAAATATATATATTTTTTAGTTTAAAAGAAAACTTGCTTGCTATCGTCTGGCAAGTACTTCTCTCCCAGGCTTTGTTAGGCTCGAAGAGGAATGTGGTAATATGCTGTTAATGGTGACAGCATTAAATAAGCTTTGGTCATCCTTCAGAAGAGGCTTGGTGAAATATTTAAATGTGAAAATAGCATTCTGTGTTAAGTGACAAAATGTAACCTGTCTTCTTCACTGAAATTATTGTCACTATCTCATGGCTTTATCAATAATTGAATTTAGACAATTCAGGAGATACAGATTTAAAAATCTCTAAGACTTTTTAACAGTTCTCAAGGAAATGATTTTAAAACAAAGGACTATGCCAATGGAAAAACGCCTGCATATTTAAACCAAAACATATTTCCGTGACTTTGGTCCTTAGAGATTAAGATTCCAGCAGGATTAACTGACTGAAGTTCTAAGCATGCTTGATAGTTCTGAATCGAGTTCAAGTATTCACATTTACAATCAGTGCCCTAGAGTTAGTTATGGTTAACTTTGACAGTCAAATTCAATGGCTAAATCATTTCACATAGAACTGCAGTACTGTTAAGAGTATGGCATATGGCCTGTGGAAGGTGGACACGTTTCCTATGAAAGAGTGTTCGGGTGACTGTATAGCAGAAATTTAATAAGCCTGGCCAAAGAATGCTATGATTCATTTTGCTAATTTAGTACATTAGCTCAAATTTGCCATTATACTAAGCAAAGACCCAAGTTACTCAATTATCCAAATATCCAGCTTTTTGTTTCCAGAAAAAGAAAGCAAGGGAAAAATGAAGGTGATTCTCAAATGTGAGTCAATTTATCTCTCAATATTTTGGAAAGGTGAGTCATCTCTTGGATATATAGCTTTTGTCACATTATTTGGTTTGGAAAAAACCAATGACGACATAAAACAGAAGCACAGCAATCTTCAAAGAAGAAAAATGAATGAATAGATACATGTTCTCATCCTTCCTTCCCTTCCTCCCTTCCTTCCTCCCTTCCTTCCTTCCTTCCTTCCTTCCTTCCTTCCTTCCTTCCTTCCTTCCTTCCTTCCTTCTTTCCTTTTCCCCTTCCCTCCAGTCTTCTCCCTTTCCCTTCCCTTCTCCCTTTCTCCATCCCCTTCCTTCCCTTTCTTTCTTGCATTTGTTGGTGAACTTCAGTAAGCCCAAATGTTGCATAATATAAAAGAAAATAGGTGAAGAAGTGAATGTTGTAATCAAACTGTGTATCTATAGGACAAAGTTAATTAGACAACAGAAACATTCTATAAGGAACCCACACAATGAAATCATTCAAGTAGGAAATTCATCCTAATCTTCCTTCCATAGATGGGACGTATGATCCTTTACTCCTTTCTTCACTTAGATAGCATTAACCGTAGGCTTCATAAATACCTATTTAGATTTGATTCTCAAATGTATATATTTATCTTTGATGTCTGGCCTGAGATCTAAACTCTTATTTTTTCAACTCTCATTTGAGTAGCTCTTACTTCACATCTCATCAAAACTAATCCACCTTCTATATTCTTGACTATGGTTTGCAGCGTCACCATCCACTCACTAGCATAGCCACATACTCTTTCAATTTCTTGGACATAGTGTTAATTAGAAAAGACTATAAAAAGTTTTAAAGAAACTAATTCAACTTCACTTAATCTGTGGTTTTCTATCACAGAATCCTTTTTTATAGAACACCTATTAATATTCAGAGTAAAAATTAAAATTTTTATAGTGGACTGTTAAGATTCTATAATGATACAATCTGACTCCTGTTATATCCTGACTTCATCTCCTGTATTTTTCCAGCCTTATTCACATCTTTCTAGCCACACTAGCCTCTTTGCTATTTAGTGAGTCAAATTTACCCCATAGCTGTGGGTTTAGCCTACCTATAGATGATTCTGGGACAATGATCCTAAGAAAAGACGGTTTTAAAAACGTGAGGCCAGCAAAACTGCCACAGCATTGTCTAACCTTAGTAAAATCTTCATCATCCATTGGGGAATTTATTTGCCCACAAACTTCAATTCACTGATTTTACAAGCCATAATGATTTATTTCTTAAAATAGAAAGGGCCTCTTGTTATAATCATTTTGTAGGTGACATTATTTTGTACATGCCATTATTTTGGGGCCAGTGTGAATCTAAATATTTCAGAGTTGTAATAAAATGCAAAGCTGTTAAAACTCTTCTCTGATCAAGCTTTTTATTTCTTTCAGGTTACAATTTCTGATTAAGTCAAATTACTATACTACAAGCAATGGAGATAGCGAAATGAGTAAGAGCCCAACATTTGAATCCAGCTTGATACACCTAAAAAATCAGTGTGACTTCTGATCAAATGACCTTTTTGGGCTATAGCTTCCTCATATGTAAACCTGGATCATAATGGGCCTTTCTGCTCCTACAGGAAGTTCTTAATAGTGAACACAGGCTAGCTCAGTATTCTCAGATTAACATGTTGAGAATCACCTGGAGGTTAAAACCTATCTGGCCCCCATCCCCAGAGTTTCTGATTCAGTAGGTGTGGGATGAGATCCCAAAAGTTGCATTTCTAATAAGTTTTTTAAGAGATGCTGGTGCTGCTGATTTAGGATCACCCCTTGAGAGCCACTGGGCTAGACTACACTTGGTAACAAACAATCCAAAATCTCAGTGACTTATAAGGACAGAAGTTTATGTTTGGCATGCTGCATGTCTGCAGGGGTCTCTGCCTGTCATCACTCAAAGGCCCAGGTTCCTGGAGGCTCCATTGCCACCTGGTTATCACAGGGGAAAAGGTATGTAGTGAATCATGCACTGGTTCATAAATGTTCTGGTTGGAAATGGTCACTGAACATTAGCCATTGTTAGTAAAATTTTACCATAATTTCCTTTCTGTTAATACCACTACCTATGATAGGCAACTTTTTAAGAGCATTGTGATATCTTGTGACACCCTGATGTGCATGGGGTGTGGAGTCATCAAAATGGCAGAAAGGGTAGAATGTTCTCACCTTTGTGCTGACTTTGTGAAGTAATACTCTCTTTTTATTTTAATTTTCCCATATCATCTTTAACTGCCTTTTGTCACTTCAGACTCTTGTCTTCATACAAACCTTGTGTCTGAGAACCTTTCTGGCCTCAACTTTTAGATTTCATTTTGTCAATGTTGCCTGTTCTGTGGTCAACATACTAGTTTAGAATTATTGACCAGAGCATCATTTTAAGTATGTTATGGGTATCTTTCCTTTATCACTAAATCTCTTATCTCTCCATATTATAAATAAGAAAACTGAGGTCCTAAGGCTTGGCTTTAAGGTGATGACTGCCCACATTCTGTTCCCTTGAACTTGAGGCTTCAGGCCTTTCTTTACTGAAAGTTCCCCCTTCACCTAGCTTATGGACTTCATGAGCTACAGGCCTGGGCTCACATTAGGCACTTCCCAGCCTAAATTGGCTTTTAGAAATGAGGTTTGGCCAGATGATAAAAATGTCTACTTCTATGTTCTTCTCAAGGATATTAGAGAGCTACAAAATATTAGAAATGGTTTCATATAAATACTTTAAATTCTTCAGATACCTATAGGAACCAAGGAGTTGTTTTCTTCCCTTTTGGCTTCACGTAGCCCTCATTTCTTTGGTGAAGTCTTTGTGTTCAGTGAATGACAATAGTATGGGTCAGTTTTTTCTGAGCTCCCTTTCCTTATTTTAAATTTTATTTTAGAAAGACAGGAAAGTACAGTGGGCAGAACATTAGTTTCAGAGCCAGATAAACCTGGATCAAGTCTCTGCTCCACTACTCAAGTATCTGTGGGACTTTTAGGAGGATACTTGATAGATCCAGGCCTAGTTCTTATTTTTAAAATGAGAACAATAGGAATTATCTCAAAGAAGCCTATTTTTAGGTAAGGCATCACTTTTCTGTGTTGTACAGGTCTACTGTAGAATCAAACAGGAGATGGCTGGACCAGTAAGAACTTATGCAACTGTAATTAATTAATGAGATATGTGTGTTTGTTGGTTACAATTATTTCAACTTTTTTGTGCTGCCAAAAGATGAGTTCTTAGTCTCTAGAGACTGGGATTAGTAGCATGAAGAATTTGAAGTGATTCGTTTTTTCTAGCACGACTATTTGTTTTTCATCTCTGTTCACATAGCCAAATTGATTTATTTCATAGGTCTAGATTGGCTTTCATATTATCTGATTATTTTCTGTCATATATATGTGAAATATGCATATATATATATAAAAATGAGATTATGTGTACTTTAGCATTCTGTTGGGCATTGCTGTGGATACAAGAAAATTAAAAGACATAATCCCTGCTGCTGTCTTCTACTAATTGAGACAAAGTCAGTACTCCAGAAAAATGCCAGGTTATGTGTTATACAGTATCAGATTGTGTGGATGGATGCACACTTATAGTGTGCAACAGGAACTTGTCTTACCCTAGATTTTGGGAGAAATTTCTTCCATTTCTTCCAATGCCCCCCAAGGGGCATTGTATCATCTGGTAGATGGTATCTTGAGTATGGTTTTACAAGACATAGAAGGGGTGAGTTTCTGTTTTGTCACCCCTCAGAAACAAGCCAAGTGGGTCTTATCAGAAAACTGGATTAAGATAGGGAGGAGTATGTAATTTTCTGTTCCAGTCACTAAGCCCTCCAATCTTAAACAAAAATTTAAAAAATGCATTACTTTCTCCAGTTTTTCACAAGGTTGGAGTAATCTTTCAAAGATACAAATCTGATTATGCCATTCATCGACTTTAATCTTTCATTGGCTTCCATTGTTTTGAGGAGAAAGGAGCCAATTCCTAACCTTGTCTTGGCCTGGCTAACCCTTACCTCCAAGCTCTCCCCTTTAAGCCAATGAGGCTCCAAGTGGGGCCTGCTCTCAGTTCCATGTCCTGTTCACTCCAGCCCCAGGCCTTGGCACCCATGCTTTCTTGTATTGGAATGCACTTTCCTGCACTCCACAGAGCTTGGCCAGAAGCCTACTTATTTTCAGATCTCAGGTGGCAATTCTCTGCTAAGCTTTGTTGTTTTGGGCAAGTCATTAAAAAAATTTTAAGCCTCAGATTTCTCATCTAGGAATAACAGACCACCTTTGTCTTTGGGGTGGTTGTTGGGAGTAAGGATGATAGTATATGTAAAATTCTCATCATAGTATTGCTACCTATAAACTAAATAAGCCATTACTGCCTCGAGTATCATCAGTATTCCTTAGGCAAAGTTTCCCTAATTCCCAAGACAAAGTTAGTCACTCATGATATGAATTTCATGGCACTGCATTTTTTTCTTCCAAGTATGTAATGTGATTTATAATTATATAGTTTTTGTCTGTCTTATGGTCAGTCTCTCTCACTAAACTGTAAACTAAAGAAGGTAGGAGTTTGGCTCACTACTTTATTACTGTTGCCTGTGACAATTTCTTGTCCATGTTTACACTTCAAAAAATTTTGTTGAGTGAATGAATGAAGTGTGGCTAACCTATGATTACTTTGTCAGAAGAGATCTGTATATGGGCAAATCTTTTTCTAAAAGCCAGGTCTTCATTAACAGGGCCTCTAAAGGAAGCTTAGAATGTAAAGATTTTTGCTTTTCTTTCCCTATTTGCCACACTTTAAAGGAATTCTTTTACTCCTGAATAACTTCCTATAAGGTCAGAGGAAAATAAATGCAGCTATGTCTATTTTAGGCCTTGGATTTAGGGATTATACAGCTGCTGATCCATTCCAACAGTAGTGTCTTACATAACCTCAGATCTACAGGTACTTTGTAAAGGAATGTATTTATAGGTTTTCCAATTCACTTCATATAAACAAAAGGTGAGATAATTAAACAAAAGCCAATTTCCAAGAGCGAAGCCATTCTTTGTGAGAATCAATATCAACTTGTAGTGACAGGTAAGTCAGCATAGATCCATGTTGCAGACAAAACAGTCCCTGAGGACAGTCTGAATCTTCTTACCAGTCAAAAAGTCTTATTCAAGTAGACTATGGGGAAAAGAAAAAAATCATAACAGGATGAACACATGAGAAAAGAGTAAGGAGGAAAAACAGAATGATTAGTAATTGCTCCATCTAAACCTTTTGAAATATACTTCCATATTTACATTCCCAAGAAGAGTTTAAATAAAGATCTGAGTACTATTTTTTTTTAATCAATTTGTTTCAAAAAACCTCAATCCCAGTAATGATTCTGCACTGTTCTTCCTTAGATTGGGATAAAATTTCAAGAGAATCATCATCTGGTCTACCTGGAGGTTCTTTCAAGCTTCTTTCTTTCCTTTCTCCCTCTCTTACTTTATTTAAAAAACAACAAGAATAACTACTATGTATCTATATGATATCAAGCACTTTAGGAATTTCTTGCCCTTCAGGAATTTCTATTTTCACTAGGAGGCAGATGAGTAGGCAAACACTTATAGTGTAGTGTAGTGTAGAGAGTCACAGAATAGGGTCCTTAACACAGACTCTGGGAATTAGCAGAGGTCTTGCACAGAGTGTGGTGCTCGAGTTAATTCAGAAGTACTAATGGGAGTTTTTGACATGGAGAATGTGTGTAGGGTAATGAAAGGTAGTTTATTATGAGGAAGCAACGAATTCTGAGCGTCAGAGATAAAAGAGAGCATATGCTATATTCAGAACCCATCTCACATGGGTTCTGAATTTGTAGAGGCCAGAGCCAAGGCTACATAATAAAGGCCCTTTATACCTTGGTAAAGTTTTTTGGATTTTATTCTAAAAATTATTAGAGATAACTTAAAGACTTTAAATGGGGAATCTTTGTGTCGTTTGTTACTTTTATAATGTAGCCTGGCCAGCTGACAAGTATTCTCTCTTGCCCTGGGGAGTCTCTGTTTAATCTGCCCGATGTGGTTATACTGTAGGATCCTGTCTCACTGGCCATGAATGGTTGGCTAAGTTGTAGAGAAATGCTCTATTCAGATTAGCCTAATCAGATGCTGTGTTTTTTTTTATTTGATTTGAGGACCACCAAATTGTAGAGATGGAAGTGTTAATTTTGCATCTCTGGAATTATATATTCTGTTGATCAATTTTAGAAACAGATAAGTGGATCTGGAAAAATTATCAAGGAAAAAGCAGAGGTCTAAGACAAAGTGAAACTACCTTCCTGAATTTATTCATGTCTTCTTTTATATTTCTATTTTTAGCTCCTATCAAGACCTGAATGCTTTCCTAGCCTTAGGTTCTGTAGACACCACACATTCTTGTCTTAGTTTAGATTTCCTGGATAATGGCCTTAAGACATAGATTCATGAGAAAAGTATTATTTAGGAAACATTTCTAGGAAAATAAAGAAATGGGATAAACAGGATACAGATGGGATGGAGGGTGCAATATGAAGGCGAACCCAGTGGAGGATAACTCTGGCTCAACACCACAGGGGAATTCTAAAGGTAGTGTTGGTCACAGCTTTGAGGTTTTTTGAAGTCAGTGGTGCAGCAAGCCAGATTATAGCACTGCTCCTGAGAAAACTGAAATTTTGAGAGAATTTCAGTTTTTCTGTTCCTATAGCTGAGAAAAACTCTTGAACATAGATCCTAGTACTGGAAGTTGGGAGGGTGGCACACCAGAAGCCATGTGGTGAACCACAGATACTGGTCCAAGGAGGTGTGGGCAGAACGCTGACACTATAGACTATAGTTCATGAAGTTATGTCCCCTCCAATTTATTTTCCAGTTAGTTGAAGTTTATGTTATATAACCTTCAACCAAAAAGTCTAAAATAGAACCATAATTTTATTAGGTTGTGTTTTACAACAAGCATTCTGGTTATAGTGCAGAGAATGGATGGAAGGGGTATTAGGTTCAGAGGTAAACCAGTTGGGAGGCTATTGAGATAATTTCTCACTAATTGCTTAAATTTATTTATTTATTGAGAAATACTTATGAGTCATCTATATGTACCAATCAGTGGGCATAAAACAATGTTAATACTAAGAAGATATTAGCCTGAGCAGATATTTTGTCTAACAGAGGCAACAAGACAAATTGACAAAAAATTATAATTGGGTGTGGACAACAGCTAAGGGGGTGGAGGGACTGACCAAAAAGGAAAAAGGACTCATGGGCATGGACAACAGTGTGGTGACTGCAGGGGGAAAGGGGTATAAGGGGACTAAATGGTAATGGAAAAAAATACAGTTAAAAAAAGAAAAAATGAAAAAATTGAGTGTAATGAGAAATGTGTGCTGCAGGTAAACATTTGAAGGTACTCGGTCTGCACCTAAGTATAAGAACAAGTTCCTCAGAGAAGATGATATGAACATTGGATTTTGAAAGAGGGAAAGGTAATAATGGCCTAGAAAACTGCAATGCCAATGAATAGAAGTGAATTTATTTGGAAGCTATTAAAATGGTAGAAGTAATAGGCCATGGTGACTGAAAATGAAAGATTTTCTACTGAGTCCACTAGAAATATCATTAACTGGGGCAAAACAATGCAAAAAGTAGATTTGGGAGTCAACAGCAGTTTTTCTTGTCAATTTTAAATGGGAAATATTGAGACATCCACATGGATTTGTATTCTCTTGGATGACTCAGGTGTAAGAATGCACATCTTACAAAGGACTCTAAACTTCTAGCTCTGACCCGACTTTGAAGAAAATTTTGATTAAAAAGTATTTAACTTCTTCTTGACTTTCACTTCCCTTGGAGTTATTTTTTAAGTTAGATTTATTTTTTATAGAGAGCCAAAGAGTCAGTTATTACAGCAATTTATTAGGAAAATTTAATGAGCTTTTTTTGTGTGTGTTGAAAGCTGTTTCCTAAACTTTATCATTTGGTTTTATCTCTATGATTTTGCCTTACCCATGTACCACCTGTACTATTACTCTTTAAAATATACTATCAAGACCTGAATACTTTCCTAGCCTTGGGTTCTGTAGACACCACACATTCTTGTCTTAGTTTAGATTTCCTGAATAATGGCCTTAAGACATAGATTCATGAGAAAAGTATTATTTAGGAAACATTTCTAGGAAAATAAAGAAATGGGATCAAGATGGGATGGAGGGTGCAATATGAAGGCAATTTCTCTTTAAAAATATTCTTTTTTACTGTACCCAAGCAATTATACCCATAAAACTATAGTTTTTCTGTGCTAGTTATATTTGTATAATTCACAATGAAATCAATGATGTCATATACTACTATAACTTACATATTACTATCATGTACTAATGGTATGCATGCATCACATCAAATGTTCTCATACCAATAGTGGTATATATACTAGATTTGGAAAAATTCTGACTTAGATAATTAAACCTGTGAGAGAGTTAGACTCTGGGTCTTCCCTAGTGTGGCTTATCATGTGGGAACTTTTCCAAAAGAAAGGGTAGATTTTGCCAGTGGTAGAAATATGTCTAGGTCGGAGACTACTTTTTACTGTTTTTTTTTTGTCAACAATTTAGAGCTAGCTTTGCAGCTCTGTGGCCAGGTCCATGCCCCCTTCAGCCTGTAGGGGAGAATTCTTTCTTGACTCTTGCTAGTTCTACTGGTTTACTGTCAATCTTTGGTGTTTTATACGTTGTGGTTTCTTTGGGGAATGGATGCTTTCTTAAGGAAAGGATGAGGGTGAAGACTGTGACCAGTGCTTTAAGCTTCCCCCAGAACAGTGTCTTTGAGTTCAAGAGAACAGAAGGTTTGTTTAGTGTATTGCACTTATTAGACCATATTCCTTAGATTGGCAATTTTATAAAGATTAAAATATTAAGTAAGTTATTGATAAAGAGAAATAAAAGGAACTAAAATGAGTAGCATTGAAAGTGAAACATATGAAAGAGTAAATATTCTGAAGCAGTGGAGAAAAAGACCTGTTGTCTGACTGGACATACTTGAAGCTGTTCACAAATGTCCTGTGTGACTGAAGTAATGAAAGTCATTTCTACTTGGAAAGGCATTTTTTAGGCCTGAATTAGGGGGGTGAAATCCTTAACACATTTCTGAGGTTGGGAAGTTTGTGTGTTAACACCTGTAGGCTTTTGGGAAGCCAGTCTGAAAAGCACAGAGCAAACAAAGGCATAGTTGGTGGTGTCCCCAGTGTCATTGCCCTGGAGAATGCATGGAGGAGTGGGCCAGCTCTGGCTTTGAGAGCCCAGTTACTTAACCACTCTGGGGCTAGTACCCAGGGCTTATTACCCAGCTGACATAAGTTTTGTTTGGAGCAAGATTGGAAAATAAATTTAATAAAGTGCTTCTGTTCATATTACCCTGTGGTTCTATGAAAAGTCTCAGTGGACGCATCAGATGGGATTTAATATATAGCATGAATCTAGTTGTGAAACATCAAAATTTTAAAAATTAGTACACTTAATTTTTTTGAGAAGTTTTAGATTTGTAGAAAAATTGAGCAGAAAGTATGGGAAATTCCTCTACACCACCAACAGCTTGCCCTATTATTAATATCTTACATTAATGAAAGTCCATAGCTTACATTAGGGTTCACTCTTTGTATTTCATAGTTTTATAGGTTTTGATAATGACTATATTCATCATCACGGTATCATACAGAATAGTTTTACCACTCCAAAAATTCCCTGTGTTCTACCTATACATCCTCTCTCTTCTCCCTGGTCTTCTGGTAATTGCTGATCTTTTCACCATCTCTGTAGTTTTGCTTTTTCAAGAATGTTATATAGTTGAGATATATAGTACGTAGCCTTTTCAAATTAGCTTCTTTCATTTAGTAATATGCCTTTAAATTTCTTCATATCTTTTCATGGTTTGGTAGCTATTTATTTGCATCTCTGAATAATATTCCATTATACCAGAGTTTATTAACCCATTCACCTGCTGAAGAATATCTTGCTGGCTTTCAAGTTTTATCAAATATGAATAAAACTTCTATAACTATCCACATGCAGGCTTTTGTGTGAACATAAGTTTTTTTCTTTTAGTTTTGTTGAGGTGTAATTGACACATAGCACTAAGTTTAACATGTATAGTATAATGACTCGACTCATATATATTGTGAAATGATTACCACACTAAGTGTAGTTAGCATACATCATCTTATGCAGGCATTGTTTGTTCACCTAGGAGCATGACTGCGGAAATATATGGTAAAACTATGCTTAGCTCTGTAAGACTTAGCAAACTGTCTGTGAAAGTGGCTGTACCATTCAAAGTTTATTTTTTAAAGTATCCCTCTTTAGTCACCTCTGTTTCTCTCCTCACCCTTCTATATACTTCCTAGGTTGCCAGAGCTCCCCATATCGCCTTCACCAAGCTGAGTGGTACCCAGTACTGCCCAGTAGTACCGTACCTCAGATCCCTTTTCAAAAGCACTTGCTGATCTCATTTCTTTAGAACTCTGATATTTAGGGAAACCAATACTAATGAGCATTCAGGCAGCACTTACTATTTATAATTAATTTTCACGCAAAATTTTCTTTCTGATCTTGACAAACAAACTTCTGATAAGGGCTATTTTCCCCAGGTTGAAGGTGAAGAAACTGAGTTTTAGCCAAAATTCATAGAGTTAGTAGTGAAGATGGACAGGAAATTCTTCAACTATTTTAAATTTCTTCTGGAATAAGAAAGAATACAAATCAAATAAACAATCAAGTGAACCAGCTACTTCTGTCAATTCAAACTGGAAATGTAATTGGCTAACCTGACTGATATACTACTCTTCCAGAAAACACAACCATTTAAAAAGTTGTGTTTGTAATTCCATAGCCCAAAGGAACAACTAATGGTGGTTATTTTGCTCATTAGAGGATGCTTTAATGACCAAGTTGGCCAAATATGCAATCAGTCAGACAACATCTGCCTTTTAAAAAATTGTTTCACTGCCCTTTAAGCAAAGCAAAGAAAGAGCAATGATTCTTTCTGAAACTAGAGTAAGTTATTAAAGGAGAGATGGTCTTTAAGGGGTGAAGAGAGTTTTCCAACATTATATAGAGTTGTTTGCTAAGCTTTAAAAGGAAAATTTTTATAAAGTTAATTATGGACATAAAAATGTTATAAAAATTTTAAGTCATTTGTATTCCATTTATAATAAAGCAAGTACTGGAAGTAAGAACTAAAATTGAAGTCAATATTTGACATAGAAAGAGATTAAGGACCCTGGCATTGTGTTTTAATTAGATGTATTCTCTTGACATTTCTTGATCATTCTCCTCATTTTCTTTGAATATCCTCAAATCCTGAAGGTGATTTCTGGCTATTTTGTAGGCTTCTGAACACATTCAACACATTGCTCCCCAAAGATGCACTGTTTGGAGATGATGAGGTTGCTTTTCATCACTTGCTTTTCTAAGCTCCCTGGGTCCAATGCTATTCACAAGATATCAGTGAAATGAGATTTTTTTATTCAGCATGTGTGTTAGTTTCTTAAAAGTGCTATAATAAAATACCACAAATTGGTGGCTTAAAGCAACATAAATTTATTTTTTCAGTTCTAGAGTTTAGAAGTCTGAAATCAATGTGTTGGCAGGTCCCTGCTCCCATCAAACCTGTGGGGGAGAATGCTTCGTTGCCTCTTCCTAGCCTTTGATGGTTTGCTGGCTGTCTTTGGAGGACAAAGCATTCTCAGAAGTGAAAGGAAAGAGAAGGGGGATAAAAGTAATGGGGAAGGGTAATGAATATAAAAAACAATAATTATCTAACTTTATAATAACTTTTATTTCTGAAATAGAAACAAAAAAATAGACCAGAAGCAAATCAGATATAAAAAACTTTTTTATCTGTATGCCAGGTAAAATCATTGTAAAAAAATTAGTGCTAGAAAAAAACAGGCAGCATCTTTTTAAGATGCTGTTCCAGTTACAACACTGAGTTCTAACTGGACTGAAGGTGAATCTTAAAACTTCCCAGTGAGTTCAGATAGTCTACATACTTCCCTACTGGTACCTTTTAAAAATATTTATTTGCATGGGTAAGGTACTTCCAGAGGGTTGTTTTAAAGACAAAGAGATACGGTAATCTTTTCTATTGGACAAAGGGGGTATAACAGAGATCAGTGGAAGTCTCCCATGACCATATATACTCTGCAACATTGGAGGATGCTTCCCACTATCATAAGGAGACCCTACTGAAAATCACCCCAAGATAATCAACTAGGAGTTGTGTATGTGTGTCCAGCAAAGAGTTGTTAGAGATGTGTCTAACAACACATCTCTACAACAAAATTGTCGTACAATTTTCTAACATTTCAGCTCAGGCACATCCTTCTCCATTTTAGCATAACCTACTTTGTAAGAATCAGGAAATAGTTTTTTTGGCATCAAGGCAAGCTCAGTTCAAGCTCTACTGTTATGGTATAGTGAGATTCCAAATGCATGGTGTCAAGTTCCAGTGGATTTCCCACGCTTTAAAATGACAATTTTAGCTCAAAGGCACTGAGGCAAAAAAGTTTTATTTTTTTCTTATTATTTTTTAATTTCCCCCAGCACCTAAGCAATGGCAAATTGATGGCTGGAGCATTATGAACATAGTTCCAGCTCAGAGAGATATCTTTGTGGTACGAATGAATCCCAGAGCTGAGAATTTGGGGCTCAGCTAATCCAGTGGTAAACACAAGGGATGATTCATGGATACACACGAGCACACTGAAAAATTCTGGAAGTACTTAGGAGACAGGATTCCTGTGAAAGACACAATTGTGAGCTTGGCGCAGTTGAGATATTAGTATTAATGTTAATGGAACTGCATGTATAACCATAAGCTAATAAAATCTATTCTTAGGTTACATAAAAATTTAAAAAATAACACCACCACCAACAAACTTCTAGAAACATCTAAAAGTTATTCAGGTCAGGATCTAGTTGCAGGAAACAAAATAATGAAAATATATTAAGTGAAAAAAAGTATTTAATACAGGAATTACTATTAGCCTTTTAGGTAAAACTGCTGACTTGGCTACGAAGGGTGCTGGTACTGGTATCATAATTAGGAAGGAGAAAAGTAAGCTGGTCACTACTTAAAGTCTTCTACACTTCAAGAATATCGTGCTGTAGCTGCACTAGTATTTAGCAGCAGTTGCAGCAGCCTCTTGTTCCTGGAATCCTGCTACAAGGAAACCCAGTCTGTCTATAAATATGCTTGAACATGCAATAACCAAAACCCCCCTTGCTCCCACCATCTCCATATCATGTGACTGCATCTAATTGGTTAAATGTAACACAAATCAAGATCCCTAACTGCAAAGGGGTTAGGAAAATATTATTTGAAGATGTCTAGCCTTTGCAGCAGAGGAAGGTGCACTATAAAAAGGCTTATAGGGAGTATCAACCTTCCAAAATCCACTACATTAGGCTAAATTAGTCATCAACGAGCCATTAAAAATCAGGTTGGCTTTTACAAAACATGATGTTAGTGAACAAAGGAGATTTCCTGATATAATTTCAAAAAAAAAAAAAGGTAGTAACCCAAAAGTTATGCTGAGTTCATTTTCTTTCTTTTATGTAAGACATTCAAGGATTTAGAAAAGATCATACTGTTCTAAAAAAAAATTAAAGACTAATTTTGGTCAAACAAAAGATAAATTAAACAAAAATCTCAAGAAAGAAAAAGTTTGGTCATAAAAGGATTTATAGATTTTTTTGTAGATTATCTATTAATAGAAATCCAATTCCAAGGACCTAGTCAGATCATAGATTTTCAGGGGCATTCTGTAGCACATGGTGGAATTTGGACTTGTATGTTTCCTTCAACTATTTTGTTTCTGCTTCTACTTGTTTGATAATGTTAGGAAAAGTTTTTTGTTATCTCTGTTATTCCCATGATGTAGATGGGGAACACTCAAAACCACTGGCTGTCATTTTCTTCTTGTCTCTTGTTAACAATGTTTAAACTATTAAAAACAATTGGTCAGTTGGATACAGTGCATTTGCTTCTATCCACAAAAGCAAAAAAGATGTCATTTTTAATGCCAATGAATTTCAGCGCTGGTTTCTTGGATCCATAAACCTCTTATTGAAAGACCTGGGCCTTTGTAGGCTAAATTGAAAAAGATTAATAAACCAGCCATGGTAGATATTATCTATCATCAAGTCTCTCTCTTCATATTTTCTTCTATCTTGTATCTGAATATTTGCCTAAAAATCAGTGCCTGCAGTATCATCAGCAGCATTCACAAGAAAATGGCACAAAAATACAATAGTATCTTTATAAGTGTTTTAGGTATGGGTGGTTATTATTTTTCTATATTCACTAAGTTGTCTGTGAAATTATTTTTATGATAATTAATTAAAATTTTATTTTATTTTAAAAATATTTGTTTTATTTTTTTTTAAAGATTTTATTTATTCATATTTACAAAGGGGAAGGGAAGGAAAAAGAGAGGAAGAGAAACATCAACGAGTGGTTACCTGTCGCACACACCTCACTGGGGACCCACCTGCCACCCAGGCATGTGCCCTAGGCTGGGAATTGAACTGGTGACTCTTTGATTCGCAGACTGGCACTCAATCCATTGAGCCACACCAGCCAGGGCAATTAACAGAATTTTTAAAAGCATCGTATTATTTTACTAGGATGTCACTTTGTTCTTTCTATCGCTCTATCATAATTACTACATGGTTATTTACATACATTTACACATTAAGGATGGTTAGGAATATTGGAATAATATTGGGAAAATAGACATGTGCTTTTCTGTATTTTTAATTGTTTCAATAAACATGCATTACTTTTTTAATGCATGTTTAAAATGCATGTTTTAGTGCCTGTTTAATTTGTTTAAACAGCTGTCATTTCTCTTCTTTTTTGCTTGAGGTCATAGGACTTGGTGATTCTATTTCAATCTTTATTTTCGGTCAGCTGTATTTTAATTTGGATCTGAATGATACAGCTTCAGTTCATGTAGAAAGTAGTGAATTCAATACTTCAAATACTTATTTTTGTTGCCAGAATTTTAATGGTAAATGAAAGCCAAACAGATTCTCTGTTGATTTATTAAATGTAATTGCTATACACATACATATACATACATATGTATATGTATGTATGATGCTCCTCAACTTATGATGAGCTTACATCTGATAAAACCATTGTAAATTAAAAGTGCATTTAACACACCTAGCCTACTGAACATCATAGCTTAGCCCAGCCCACCTTAAATGTGCTCAGAACACTTCCATTAGTCTACAGTGGGGCAATGATCTTGAGTTTCATCTCAAGAGAAATTGCCTTCCTCTTTTTATCACCAGAAATAGGAGGCACAGATGGGCATTTTATAGACATAATGGGATGTGAATACACAAAAACAATCCCCAAAATATGCTAGCAAACAGTACACTCTACAGCATGGTTCTTTACTGTTGTGATCGTATGTCTGATGGGGATCTGAGGCCCCAGTCACTGCCCGGCATCTGAAGAGTTTCTCTTGCTGCATATTGCTAGACCTGGAAAAGATCAAATTCAAAGTATGGTTTCTGATAAAGGCATTTTTCTTTTGCACTATTGTAAAGTCAAAAAATTGTAAATCAAATCATCATGAGTAAGGTACGATCTGTATAAATAATCTTATGTATAATATTTTAAAAGTTATTACTGAAAGGAGCAGTAGAGTTCTTAGGTAAAATGTTTATATATTTACATATACATAACTTGTAAAAACTTCAGTAAAATCAAGTAATCATAAAATATCTTAATTTTTATAATATTTGTATAATGTTGGGTACTTATTCTTTCCTTTTCTCCTGTCATTTTTTCCCAACAAAGATACACAAAGATAAGACTGAACTTGATAAAAATGTGCAATGGATGGATTTGCTTCAGCTCTCTCAAACTTTCCTATTAATTTTTCTTTATTATCTACTCCTAGCATATTCTAGGGAGTCTCTTCTATATCTGTCTCTCAAAACTTGCTCTTTATTATCTGTAATGTTTGAAATTATCTGGTAATTTAGTTCCTACTAAAGTATGGATGACTTAAAAGGGCATATGTAAAATGTCTGACACACTTAAAATTTAAAAGAGTAGTTTATATAGCTTCATAAAAAGAATAGTATCAACAGTAAAAGAGTTCTAAGTTTATAGTTTAATCTTTTCATTCATTAACTTTTTTATTTTGAATAAGTCATTTAAGCTCTCTATACTTTATTTCTTTCCTTCACTGAATGAAGATAATACAATCTACCTTGTAGAGCTATTATGACTAATAATAATCCATATGATTTTTAACAGAGCCTGTCATATACTAGGTACTTAATAAACATGTCTCCACTCACTGTTGAGTCACCAAACTCACAGGGTTATACTTCTAAGGATAACATTTTCCATGTTACTTGTAACCAGCAGAGAGGAATTTTTTGTACTTGTTAATTTGGTGAGAATGATTGACTACAGGAATTGGCGGGTACAGTAAATGACCTTTGGGAGGGTCATCTACACTTTGTTTTATAACTCTGTATTTATATCCATTTATATGATCTAACAACCTCGTCTATTTCCATAATCTTTTACATTTCATGCTTATTTATGTCCTAAAATTATTTCTCATGGAAGACAAAACTGTGGGACATGAGGACAGTGTAAAAGCATTACCAAAGATTGTTTATGGATAGCTATCCAGTTTAGTTATTTCCATGCTTGGTAATCTCTACAGTGCATCATTTTGACCAGTGATGATGTTTGGGTGCTGCAGAACACAGCTGATGAACACACTTCCTAAGCTTCCTTGTTGCTGAACTCAGCCAAAAAGTTGCACATGATTCTAAACAGATGTTTCTGTTGTTTAGGCCAATGAAGTTTATAGAGTGCATGTTTATCTTTCAAAAGAGAATGTGGAGAGTTCATTCAGTTTTGAGGTCCAATCTTTCCAGAGGTTGGACTGCCTAGTGAAGCTGAAACAGAAATTGGATGAGCACATGAAGTCATTTGGGGGTTGTCAGAAAAGATAGCCCATTACTACTCAGTAGAAAAGAAATAGGACACATGGAAATTGAATTGACTAAAAGTAGTTGAGATTTTAAAAGACTGAACCTGGACAATTAGTTTTAATTTTAATACATTTAGTGCTTTTTCAGTATAACTGATCCTTAAAAAAATGTACTTCATTCCAACTTTGTAGATATAAAATAAGCACAAAGCATCAAAATTTCCTGCACATATTTCATATGGTTAGAATAAAATTATCTACTCAAGGAGAAAAACATCAAGGAAATGAAAATTTTATATATCATTTATGTGAGTCATCTCTGATTTAAAGTGTTGGCCACAGGAAAAGAAGACTGTAATTGTCCAACTAAGCATTTGTTTTATAGCAGTTTAGCAAAAGAGACAGATATGAAAGTAGTCAATTATAATGCAGTGCTATGTCATGTATGTAAACTCTACCTTGGAACATTTGTCTTGGAACAGTTGCCAAACACCAGATCACCTTCCTATTTTAGAAGAAAGCAAACATACATGGGAGGGAGGGCCTTGTTTTTTCTTATAAAGACCGAGGAGTCTTTATAACGAAAAAAGAGTAGAGAGTACTCTGAATCCTCTCAGTGAAAACTATAGGTGTATCAACCCAAATATGACTAATAGCCAAGACTAGCATCGTGAGTGTGTGACCTGTACTTAGAAGGATCCAGCATTTAATTTAATGTGCTGCTGTTACTGTCTTGAAATTATTAATAATTTTTGGATAAGAAACCTTCATTTCCATTTTGCACTGGGACTCACAAATTATACTGCTGGTTCTGCTAAGAGCACTTTTCACTTGAAAGAGTGAAACAAGGGCACATAGGGAGTTAGAAAGGACTGATGGTACCTGAGGACAAGCTGAAGATTCAGGGTGCACTAATAAATGTCAACATGTGATGGAGCCCAGTAGTACCAGAAGCATCTATGGATGACAATGGTAGCTATCCAAAGAAAAACTTTTTCTAAGAAAATCATTCCAGAGCAATATTTTAATTGTATTTTGACTACTTAGTAGCAATGCATATTTTTATCCTATTGATTGTCTAGACTACTATAGTAGTCTGCTAGAGCTGCTATAACAAATACCCACAAACTGGTAGCTTAAACAACAGAAATTGTATCCTAGTCCTAAAAGTCTGAAATCAAAGTGTCGTGGGATTGGATCCTCCTGAAGGCTCTGCAGGAGAATCTGTTCCATGTGTCTTTCTTTGGACTCTGGCCGTTGTCAAGAATCCATGCAGTTCCCTGGGAGATGTATTACTTTATTCTCTCCTGTCTTCACATGTATATTTTGTTTTTCCCTGTGGGTATGCATCTCTGTGTCCAAACTTTATCATAAGGACACAAGTCATATGGGATTTAGGGCGCACCCTAACCAATTATGATCTCATTTTAACTTGATTGCATCTGCAAATACCTTATTTTAAAATAAGGTCACATTTACAGGCTCTGGGTGGACATAAATTTTTGTAAGGCACTGTTCAACCCTGGACAGCTACTAATACCCTTTTAATAAATTTTCTTTCTACTTAAGTTATTCAGAATCTCATCTTGTTATTTTCGGTCATGAACCATGACAAGTATGGGTATTCTCTGTAGATGTGTTGTTTATGGAAAAAAGTATTCTTAGACAAGTTACATATGAACTGTGTCTTGAACAGTAAGTATGAATGAACTAGAAAAGTAGAGTTACAGAATGGCACTCCACGCTGACATAAAAACACACGGCCTGAAAGATAGCAATAATTTATCTACATCTTCAAGTAATTAGCATGCATAGAGGATTTGGGAAGCTGATGGCCAACATAAGGCATTTGGAAAACAAGGAACTAGAGAGATGTAAAGGGATCAGATAAGAAAAGAATAGGCAGCTTTGGGACTTCCACCAAGATGGAGGCGTAGGTGGAAACACTGTACCTTCTCGCACAACCAAGTTTAAAAACAACAAAGTTTTAGCAACAAAAATGCAGTCAAACCACAGAAAATTGAACTATATGGAAGTCTTACAACAATGAACCCTTCAGCCAAACCAATAAGCAGGTGAAGGAGCAAGCAGTGAGATTGACTGAGCAGGCCCCAGTGGAGGGAAGCAGCAGAGGGGGCCGCTATTGTCCCTCTCTGACACTGCCCCCACATACAGCGTCACAAACCAGCGACCTGGGTAGCCCCGCCCTGGTGAACAGTTAAGGCTCCACTCCTCATACATAACAGGCATGAACAGATCAAAACATGGCTCAAGAACAACTCAGAGCCCCAGAGCCAATAAATCTAAGCAACGAAAAAATAGCCAAACTTTCAGATGCACAGTTCAAAACACTGCTGATCAGGATGCTCACAGAACTGGTTGATTTTAGTCACAAATTAGAGGAACATATGCAGGCTAAACCAATTGAAATGAAGGGAAAATGCACAGGAAACCAATAGTAATGGAAAGGAAACTGGGACTCAAATCAAAGGAGTGGACCAGAAGGAGGAAAAAAATGACCAAACAGAAAAGGATGAAGAAACAAGAATTCAAAAAAAGGAGGAGAGGCTTAGGAACCTTCAGGATATCTTTAAACGCTCCAACATCCGAATTATAGGGGTACCAGAAGGGGAAGAGGAACAGCCACAAGTGGAACACTTATTTGAACAAATAATCAAGGAGAACTTCCCCAATCTGGCAAAGGAAATAGACTTCCAGGAAATCCAGGAAGCTCAGAGAGTCCCAAAGAACTTGGACCCAAGAAGGAACACACCAAGGCACATCATCATTACATTAGCCAAGATTAAAATGAAGGAGAGAATCCTAGAAGCAGCAAGAGATAAGGGGACAGTCACCTACAAAGGAGTTCCCATCAGACTGTCAGTGGATTTCTCAAAAGAGACCTTCCAGGCAAGAAGGGGCTGGAAAGAGGTATTCCAAGTCATGAAATCCAAAGACCTACACCCAAGATTGCTCTATCCAGCAAAGCCTTCATTTAGAACAGAAGGGCAAATAAAGTGCTTCTCAGATAAGATCAAATTCAAGGAGTTCATCATCACCAAGCCCTTTTTATATGAAATGTTAAAGGGAATTACCTAAGAAAAAGAAGATAAAAAAGATGAACAGTGAAAGGACTGCAAACTCACATTTATTAAGAACCACACCTAAAACAAAAGCAAACTAAGAGGACAGCTAGATCAGGAGCAGAACCATAGAAATGAAGATCACATGGAAGGTTAGCAACAGGGGAGTGGGAGAAGGAGAAGGGGGGGAAGGTACAGAAAATAGGTAGCATAGACAGTAGGTAGAAAATAGCTAGGGGGAGGGCAAGAATAGTAGGGGAAATATAGAATCTAAAGAACTTGAGACATGTGGTCATAAACTAAAGGGGGGGGAATGGTGGGGGAGGTGTGCAGGGTGGAGGGGAATGAAGGGGGGAATAGAACAACTGTAATGGCATAATCAATAAAATATATTTAAAAAAAGAGTAGGCAGCTTTGAACTTGATCCATAGACAATGAGAGTGATATGATGGTTTTTACATGAGAGTGGCATGAATATACTTGTGTTTTAGATAGATCCCTCAGGCATTAGTAAAGAAACTGGTGTGGAGGGTGATTGGAAGAAGGGAGATTAAGAAAAAAAGAGATGTTTTCCAGGAAAAAATATGAATTAAAGTCTTGGCTGTGACAATGGCAACATGGAAATCGTGTGTATCTAGAATGTCTGGGATTGATAAACATGTAGATGTGAGAAGTGAGAGAGAGGGAGAAAATAGGGATGACTTTGAGAATGGATGAAGGTGTTCTTGTTCACTGAGATGAACCATTAACCTTTAATTAGCTGTTTAAATTAACTATTTCTTAGCAATTTGGAAAATTAACCTTTTCTCAAAGTTGACCCTATTGACATTTTGGGTCTGAAAATGATTTGCAGTGTGTGTAGGACGTGCTCTATAAATTGTAGGATGTTTAGCAGCATCTCTGGATCTACCCATGACTTGCCAAGGTTGTAGTATTTCTCTACCTTGGTTGTCTCCAGATACTGCAAATATCTCTGGCAGCGGGGACGGCAGAAGAGGTATGGTAGAGAGATATAAGTTACCTTTTATACTTTTTAAGTTTGTCGTGCCTGTGAGGCATCTAATTGGAGACCTTTAATATGAGCTGGAGGTAGGAATCTGGAGCTCACTAGAAAGATATGGACTATACATACAGATTTGAGAATATTAAGTGTACATGTGATAACTGAGACTTGAGTAAATTCAAGATTGCCCACAAAGAGTGTAAAAAGAATGAAAGCCCCAAAGCGGGCACCCAGAATGCCTAACATTTAGAGTTGAGGTAGGTAAATTGAAGATATTCAGCTTGTCAAAATGACCAAGAAGAACAGCTTGAGAGTCTTCCTTCTCTCCTTCCTCTGTGCCTTTAAACAAGTATATACTTATGCAACACTTGTAATGATAATTATTAAGCTGCAGAGAAAAAAAAACAGTAAATAAATGGTTTAGGGACCCAAAGCCAAGATTTAAAACTTGTACAATTTGATAAATGGCTATAGACGAAGGATGGTACCTTGCAAGTAACTTACAAATTAAAAACAATTTTTTGGTATCTTCATTCTGGAAAGGTATTTGAAGAAAAGTTATGAGTCTATCTTTAAATTTTTGGTAGTGTATTCTCATTTCTGGAAAGATTATGTACACTACTACAAAAATTTAAAATCTCAAGAGCATTTAACACTTTAATTGTTTTAAAATAAATTATTTTTAAAACTTGAAATCTTCTAGAAGAATGAACTACCAGGTAACAGCCCCAAACAAAACTATGCCTTAGACACTAAGACCACTAACTGGCTTCACAAAAAAATTAATCTCTAAGCAGCATTGTAAGTAAAAAGCCCCATTTCTCACTGACTGAATGAATATTTTATTGTTCTTTTAAAATCACAAAGTCATACATGAATATGTTATTGTTGTAAAAGATTCAAACCACAGAAATATTTAGAAAAAAATTATGAATGTTCCCGTTCTCCCATCTGCCACTCCTCCCGCTTTCCCCTCCTTTCCCCAGATGTAACAATTCTCAACTGTTTCATGTTCCACCCGTCATCTAGTTTTTTGTTCTAGACACTGGAGCACACACCAGTGAATGTGAAACACTGTTCTGCAACTTGCTTTTTTTCCCCTTTCCATATCTCAGAGGTATGAAAGAACCTTTAGCACCACATGAACAGAAAAGTGTTTCTTTCAATAATGAGGGAGTGAGCTAATATGATAAAACCAATACGACATTTAACATAGAGGTTGACAGTGCCCACACTACTGACAGTTCTGCTAGCTGACATCTTTGGAACCCATCTGCAGGATAAGTTTGGTGGAAAACATGTTGAATTTTCAAGTCTCAATATTTAGATTTAATAACTGCAGAGGCAAACTGCTATCCTTCATCTCATAGCAACAAGAGGCTATGGGAGTGATGGTATTTCGTTTTGCTAAAATTATCTCTTCATTGTAGATCAGACGTGTTTAGAAGTAACATGATGGAATTGCTGGAACAGGAAATCCAGAAAGCAAGGTGAAATAATTATTTTCTTTGTAGAAAAAGGCACTTGGACAATTTCTTAAATTCTTGTTATTTCCGTGCCTTACCCTCATGAGGAAAAGCCTGGGAATATTTCCTAATGAGGAATTAACTTCACTGAGGAAGAGACTGAGGCATTGACCTGCCAATTTCATTTCCTCTATAATTCCAATTCCAACCCTTCTGTGACAGAGATATGCAAAGAAGAGTATCTGCAATGAAGCGATTCATTAGTAATGCTATACGGTACCTCCTCCAAGGTTGTTAAAATTAAGCCTGATATTTTTCACTACCGATTTTCTTCTCCAAGTGACTTCTCCAAGTCCCGCTATTGCTCATCATTTTGATCTAAGTGTAGAGTTTTTTTCATATCATCAGAGAAAATTGCTCTATTTATTCCACAGAGTTATTCTTTTCTCTATGAGAATAACAAAGTCTATTTTATTCCTCGCTGTCATTTATCAGATAAATCTCTTCAACAAATTTGCTGGGTTTTTTTTTCCTGAATGAATTCTCTCTCTGCTATCATTTTTATTTTATTGCTAGTGAAATCTCTCATCTGGACCCTATTATTCACTTCCCTGGACATTAAGTTCCTCCTTCTCAGTGAAATAAGTTGCTCTCAGTTCTTCTTCCCGGAGTCAGTACTAAATACATCAGCTATTAACGGGGAGAGGGCTGACCTAGCTGGGGATTAAAAAGTCATGGGTTAGAGTCCAGTTCTACTCCCCCTTTCCAAACATGTGACTTTTGGGCAAGCTCCTTGTCAGCTTGAGTTCCTTCATCTGTAAAACTAGGGGAGAATGTTATCTGTACTACTTATATTTCTATAGTTGTTTTGAGGATAAAAAAAAGAAAGGCCTATTTACAAATCTTTATAAACCATATTATACAAATGCCAATTATTAAAGTGACAGGCACAGCCTGGGTACTCATGAAACATTTTTAAAATGTTAGTTGAATCAATAGTTCCCACTCATTGTTTACTTCTGCCATGGGCTTCACAGAGTAAGGGAGAGAGACAAGAGCTGGGATGAACTTCCTGGATTATAACTTTATTCCTGCCCCGTTTCCCCAAGTTCACCCATCTCAGAAATCAGTAAAAACATGCAGATGGGCTTCCATGACTATGTCTGAACTGGTGATTCTGCCACTCCAGGCAATGCTGGTTGATCCATAGGGTAGATACTAAAGCTGAGCTAACCATGCTTCTCCTTTGAGAATCAGATCTTTGATAAGCAAGACAAACTGTCCTTGTTACTGAAATAGAGTCAATTACTCTACTTCAGAGAGAAGCGTCTTGAATTGCTGCTGCTAATACTCTTAGCTTTACCTTGGTTCCTCTTCTTCCTATGTCCAGTTATTAAGTACTCCCTAGGATTATGTGAGATAAACACATAAAAAATGAGTATCCCCTCTTTTACAGAGTTGTCTTGTGTGCTTACAACAGTGGCTAAAACTCAGTAAGCATCCTATAAGTATTAGTTATCATTACATTACTTTGAATAAAATATAGTATGGTGAGTATTTAATAATACCCACTATAGGTTTTTTTAATGAATTGCTTCTCTCCAGTTTTATTGATATAATGACATATACCATTGTATAAGTTTAAGGTGTACAAGTTGCTGACTTGTATATATATATATAAAAAACTAATTACCATAATAGTATCAACTAACCCCCACATCATATCACACAGTTGCCATTTCTTTTTTTATGATAAGAACATAAGATTTACTCTCTGGACAATTTTTTAAGTATGTAATTCAGTATTGTTAATTATAGTCACCATGCTGTATATTAGATCTACAGAGGTTATTCATCTTGTAACTGGATGCTTATACTATCTGACCAACATCTACCCTTTCCCCTCAACTTCCCAGCCCCTGGTAACCATCATGGTAGTCTCAATTTTTATAAGTTAAGGTTTTGTTTTTTTTTTAATTTCCACACATAAGTGAGATATGTGTTTATAGTACTTGTCTTACTTTGTCTAACTTATTTCACTTAACATAATGCCCTCAGGTTTCAACTATGTTGTTACAAAGAATAGGATGTTCTTCTTTCTCATGGCCAAATAATAATATTTTGCTATTATTTTTTATGTATTCATCCATTGACAAACACTTAGATTGTTTCTATATTTTGTCAATTATTAATAACACTGCAATGAACATGGGAGTGCAGATACATCTTTGAAATACTGATTGAATTTCCTTTGGACATATACCCAGAAGTGGGATTCCTGGATCATATAATAGCTGCATTTTTAATTTATTAAGGGATCTCCATATAGTTATTAAGTGGCTTCACCAGTTTACATTTCCACCAACTATGCAAAAATTTTCTCTTTTCTTTATATCCTCAAAAACTTTTCTCTTGCCTTTTTTTTTATCATAGCCATTCTAACAAATATGAGATGATATCTCATTGTGGTTTTTATTTACATTTCCCTGATGATTCTAGAAGTTGAACATCTATTCGTGTACTTGTTAGCCATTATATGTCTTCTTTGGAAAAAAATTTATTTAGTTACCCGGCCTATTTTTTAAAATATTTTACTTATTTGTTTATTTGTTTTTAGAGAGGGGGAAGGGAGGAAGAAAAAGGAGAGAAACATTGATTCATTGTACTCTGCCTATTTTGAGATCTGGTTTCTTTCTTCCTTTCTTCCTTTCTTCCTTTCTTCCTTTCTTCCTTTCTTCCTTTCTTCCTTTCTTCCTTTCTTCCTTTCTTCCTTTCTTCCTTTCTTCCTTTCTTCCTTTCTTCCTTTCTTCCTTTCTTCCTTTCTTCCTTTCTTCCTTTCTTCCTTTCTTCCTTTCTTCCTTTCTTCCTTTCTTCCTTTCTTCCTTTCTTCCTTTCTTCCTTTCTTTCTTTCTTTCTTTCTTTCTTTCTTTCTTTCTTTCTTTCTTTCTTTCTTTCTTTCTTTCTTTCTCTCTTTCTTTCTTTCTCTCTTTTTTCTTGCTATTGAGTTGTATGAGGTTTGTTTTTCTTCTATATTTTGGGTGTTCACTTTTTCTAAGATAAATATTTTGCAAGTATTTTCTCTCTTTCCATAGACTGTCTTTTCATTTTGTCAATGGTTTTCCCTGCTCTGCAGGAGCTTTTTAATTTGATGTAGTCCAACATGTTTATTTTTGCTCTTGCTATGTTTGCTTTTGGTGTCAAATTGAAAATATTATTGCCAAGACTGATATCAAGGACATTACCCTCTAAGTTTTCTAGTAGGAGTTTTTCAGTCTCAGGTCTTATTATAATCCATTTTGAGTTGATTTTGTACATTTAGCAAAATAAGGGCTCAGTTTCATTCTTTTGTACACAGCTGTCCAGATTCCCTACACCATTTATTGGAGAGATTAATCTTTTCCTATTAAGTATTCTTGGCTTTCTGGTCAAATATTGGGTGACCATACAAGCATGTATTTATTTCTGAGCTCTTTTCTGTTTCATTGATCTGCTTGTCTCTGTGTTTATGCCAATACCATACTGTTTTGATTACTATAGCCTTATAGTATAGCTTGAAATCAGAAAGTAGAATACCTCCAGCTTTGCTCGTTTTATTTATTTTTTTTTAATCAATATTGCTTTGGTCATGTAGTATCTTTTATGGTACCATACAAATTTTAGAATTTCTAAAAAATATTCCTCTGAAAAATAACATTGGTATTTTTATAGGAATCATATTGAATCTATGGATCACTTTGGGTAGGATGAGCATTTTAACCATATTAATTTTTCTAAATCATGAGGATGGAATATATTTCCATTTATGTGTGTCTTCTTCAATTTCTTTCATCAGTGCATTATAGTTGACAGTGCACTGATCTTTCACCTCCTTGATTAAACATATTTCTAAGTATTTTATTCTTTGCTGCTATTGTTCATGGAGTTACTTTTAATTTCTATTTCTGATAGTTTGTTGTTAGTGTTTAGAAACAAACTGATTTTCGTATGTTGATTTTGTGTCCTGCAACTTTAGTGAATGTGTTTATTAGTTCTAACAGTGTTTTTTGGTGGAGTCTTTAGGGTTTTCTATATCTAATATCATGTCATCTAAAAATAGAGACAATTTTATTTTTGCCTTTTTGTGTTGAATGGCTTTTTAAAAATTGTCTTGCCTATTTGCTCTTCATAGGACTTCTAGTACTATGTTGAATAAAAAAGAGAGAGTCAGCATCCAGGTCTTGTTCCTGGTCTTGGAAGAGAAGCTTTCAGCTTTTTACCACTGACTATGATGTTGGCTGTGAATTTTTCATATATAAATTCTTTATTAAGCTATATTCACTCTCTACATATTTTGTTGAGACTTTTTATTGTGAAAGGATAATGAATTTTGTCAAATGCTATTTCCAAACCTATTGAGATGATTATGTAGGTTTCAATTTTCATTTTATTAATGTGGTTTTATGTTGATTAATCGATAGAAGTTGAACTACCCTTGCATCACTGGAATAAATCCCACTGATGGTGATGTGTGATTCTTTTAATATACTATTGAATTTGATTTGTTCATTTTTTGAATGCATTTTATTGATTATGCTATTACAGTTATTCCATGTGTTTTCCCCTTTATTCCCCTTCATCCTGCAGCCCCACCCTCCAGCATTCTCTTCCACTAAGTTCATGTCCATGGGTTATACATAGAAGTTATTTGGCTTCTCCATTTCCTATACTATTCTTAACTTTCCTGTGTCATTTTATGCCTACCAATTATGCTTCTTATTCCTTGTACATTTTCCCCTCATTCTCATCCTTCTCCTCCTCACTAATAACCCTCCATGTGATCTCCATTTCTGTGATTCTGTTCCTGTTCTAGTTGATTGCTTAGCTATTGTTTTTGTTTTTTAGATCCAGTTATTGATAGTTGTGAGTTTGTTGTCATTTTACTGTTCATAGTATTTGATCTTCTTATTTTTCTTAGATAAGCCCCTTTAAAATTTTATATAGTAAGGGCTGGATGATGACAAACTCTTTCAACTTGGTCTTATCTGGGAAGCACTTTATCTACCCTTCCATTCTAAATGATAGTTTTGCTGGATAGAGTAATCTTGGATGTAGGTTCTTGCCTTTCATGACTTTGAATACTTCTTTCCAGCTCCTTCTTGACTCCAAGGTTTCTTTTGAGAAATCAGCTGGTAGTGTAATGGGAACTCTTTTGTAGATAACGGTCTTTTTTTCTCTTGCTGCTTTTAAGATTCTTTCCTTATCTTTAATCTTGGGTAATGTAACAATGATGTGCCTTAGTGTGTGCTTCGTTGGGTCCGACTTCTTTGGGACTCTCTGACCTTCCTGGACTTCCTGGAAGTCTATTTCCTTTTCTAGGTTGGGTAAGTCCTCCTTCCTTATTTTTTCAAATAGGTTTCCTTCTGGCACCCCTATGCTTCTCAATTTCTTGTTTTCCCTCTGCTTGGTGTTGGAATATTTAAAGTTGTCCCAGAGGTTCCTAAGCCTCTCCTCTCCTTTTTGAATTCTTGTTTCTTCATTCTGTCCTGGGCAAATGTTTATTTCTTCCTCCTGCTCCAAACCATTGATTTGAGTCATGGTTTCCTTCCCATCACTGTTGGTTCCCTGTACATTTTTCTTTATTTCACTTTGCATAGCCTTCACTTTTTCCTCTATTTTGTGACAATACTCAACCATTTCTGTGAGCATCCTGATTAAAAGTGTTTTGAACAATGCATATGATAGGTTGGCTATGTCTTCATCACTTAGTCGTATTTTCTCTGAAGCTTTGATCTGATCTTCCTTTTGGGCCATATTTTTTTTTGTCCCTGCGTGCCTGTTATGTAGTAAGAGGTGGAGCCTTAGGTACTGCCAGGGCAGGGCAACTCACATCACTACATTGTGGTGCTGTTTGTAGGGGCAGGGTCAGAGAGGGAACAACGTCATTTGCTGGGCTCTCAGCAAGCCTTCCGTCACTTCCCCTGCTACCCACAAGCAAATTGGGCCATTCTGTTGCTGATTCCCAAGTGAGTAGTATTGTGTACATTATAGAACTCTGTGGGTCTCTCCAACGAACTCTCCTGTGAGGCTGGGAGTTTCTCCTGCTTACTCAACCCCCCCAGGTTTACTCAGTCAGAGGTTTTGAGACTTTATTTGCCCACACTGGAACCCTGGGTTTTATGGGTTCCCAGGGTTCCTCACTTCCCAGTTGTTCCTCCCAGTTTATCCGCATGCAAATGTGGGGCTGCCTGGTCTGCCAGCTACCACCTTGCCACTTGTCCTCTCCACCCAGACTGCCCTTCTTCACCTCTCCTACAGGTCTGGATGAGTATTTCTTCTTTAACTCATTGACCGTCGGACTTCTATACAGTTCTATGTTCTGGCAGTTCTGGTTAATTTTTGTTTTTAAATTTGTTCTCATCCTTCTTTTGATTGTGTGAGGAAGCAACATGTATCTACCTATGCCTCCATCTTGGCCAGAGTCTGATTTGCTAATATTTTGTTAAAGATTTTTGCATCTCTTTATATTGGGGATATTGGCCTATAATTTTCTTTCTTCTATGTCTTTCTCTGGTTTTTGTATAGGGTAACGCTGGCCTTCTAAAATGACTTAGGGAAATGTGTTTTAATTATGGGCAAGGAAGGGATATCAGTTATAATGTGTCCTTTTATATATAATTATATTTGTTTGAGTCCTTTCTTTTTGTCTCAGTGAGTTTAGTAAAAAATTTGTCTATTTTGTTTATCTTTACAAAAAAACAGCTCTTATATTCATTGATGTATTTTGTAGTCTCTATTTCATTTATATTCTGCTGTCATCTTTATTTTGTTCTCTTTTTTTATCATATTTTATTGATTATGCTATAACAGTTGTCCCAGTTGCTCCCTTTACCCCCCTTCACTCAACAATCCCCAAACACGCAGGCGATCCCCACACCATTGTTCATGTTTATGTGCTGTGCATATAAGTTTTTTGGCTACTCCATTTCTTATACTTTGTATCCCCATGGTTACTCTGTAACTACTTATTGGTACTTCTTAATCCTCTGACCTCTTCACCAGTTCCCTAAACTATCTCCCATCTGGCAACCGTCAAAATTCTCTCAATATCCATGATTCTGCCTCTGTTCTTTTTGTTTGCTTAGATGGTTTTTTAGATTCAATTGTTGATAGATATGTATTATTTGCCATTTTATTTTTCATAGACTAATCTTCTTTTTCTTAAGAGTCCCTTTAACATTTCAAATAGTTATTTGGTAATGATGAATTCCTTTAGTATTCTTCTTGGCAGGGAAGCTCGTTATTTGTTCTTTAATTCTACATGATATTTTTACTGGGTAGAGCAATCCTGGATGTAGGTCCCTGTTTTTCATGACTCTGAATATTTCTTGCCAGTCCCTTCTTGGCCAGCTAATTTGTTTTGAAAAATCAGCTGAAAGTGTTATGAAAAATTCCCTGAAGGTAACTAACTGCTTTTCTATTGCTGCTTTTAAGATTCTCTGTTTATCTTTAACCTTTAGCATTTTAATTTTGATGTGTTTTAGAGTGGGCCTCTTTGCATCCATCTTGTTTGGGACTCTCTGTGCTTCCTGGGCTTGCATGTCTATTTCCTTCACCAACTAAAGAAAGTTTTCTTTCATTGTCTTTTTTTTTATATAGATCCCCACTTTCTTGCTTTTTCTCTTTTCCTTCTGGCACCCATATGTTGGACCTCTTGAAGTTGTTCTAGAGACTTCTTTCACTATTTTTGTTTCTGGGTTTTTTTGTTTGTTTTATTTCTTTTTCTTCTTGTGTTCTGATTGGTTGGTTTTTGTTTCCTTATGTTCCAAATCATTGACTTAATTCTTGGCTTTATCCACTCTTCTTTTATTTCCTGTAAATTGTTCTTTATTTCACTTAGTATATTCATAATTTCCAAGTATATCTTTTTTATGCTGCTGAGGTTCTCACTAACTTCCTTGAGCATCCTTATAACCAGTTTTTAAACTGCATTTAATAAAGTGCTTATCTCCATTTTGCTTAGTATTTTCTCTGGAGTTTTGATTTGTTCCTTTATTTGGGCCATGTTTCTTTGTCTCCTCATTTTGGCTGCCTCTGTGTCTATCTATGAATTAGGAAGAGCTTCTATGACTCCTAGTTATGGTAGTGTGGCCTAATGTAGGTATCCTGTAGAGTCCAGTGACACAGCATCCATATCACCAAAGCTGAGTACTCAAGGTGTGCCCATTGTGTGGGCTCTTATAGTTATAGTTGAGCCTTGATGGTTGTTGGCAGGTCAATGGGAGGGATTTACCCAGGCCAGTCAACTACAAGTGCTGTGACCACTGACCACCAACCTCTACTATTCATAGAGGATTAGCTGTGCAGAACAGTGTGGGGGTGCTCCGATGTGGTATATAGTTATACAATGGGTGTGCAGACTCTGGGGTTTCCTTGGTGGTGTAGGCCAAGGTCAGCTGCCACCAGTGTTCTGCCTGGGGCCACAATGAATAAGGTATAAAGGAATCTGAGAGGGCTGCTACTTGTGCTGAGCTTGGAGATTCCCAAGCTAAGATGTGGAGGGGCTAGGGTCTCACTGAAGCCAGATGTTGCTTGTTTAAAAGGATGTAGGAAGTTATGAAACATATGCCAAGACCAGCCATTCATATGGAAAAATCACGGTTAACAGTTTGTGTGGGCCCATAAGTTGGGTGGTAAGAAATCTCAGGAGATCTCCAGGTCAGGGCACACAGTGTTAGCAAAGTTGATGGAGTCTCAGATATGACTCCCACCTGCTGGCTCTGTGGCTCTCTGGGGGTAGAGCTCAGAAAAGGGACAATGGCCTCTGCCCACCTTACCCTCTGGGAAAAATTGTTTTCCAGACCCTATCTAGATGCCAGACACTTCAGTTCTTCCCTTTATGCCATTGGTGCCATTTAAGCTTCTACTCTGGTGCTGGAGCTCAAAGGTAATGATTCAGATTTAATTCTGTGTATGGGTTCTTTAAGGGGAAGTTCTTGGGACTCCAGAAGTTTTTTCAACTGACTCATTCTCCACTGCTTTTTGCAGCCAGAAGTTTGGGGGCTATCTTCTTGGCACTGGATCTCTGGGTTAGAGGGTCTGGTATGGGGCTGAGATTCCTGACTCTCAAGATAGCCCTTCTGAATTTTTATCTACTACACATGGATGTGGGACCAGCCGCCCATTCTGCATCTCTGTCCCTGCTACCAGCCTGGGTAGATATGGTTTCTTTTCTTTCTTTTTTAAAAGATTTTATTTATTTATTCTTAGAGAGAAAGAAAAAGAAGGAGAAAGAGAGAAAGAGAAATTTCAATGTTTGGCTGCCTCTGGCACACCCCTCACCAGGGACCTGGCCCACAACCCAGGCATGTGCCCTGACTGGGAATCACACCAGCGACCCTTTGGTCCACAACCTGGGCTCAATCCACTAAGCTACACCAGCCAGGGCTGGATATGGTTTCTTCAGTTCCATAGTTGTCAGACTTCCATTCAGCTCAAATTCTGGCAGTTATGAGTGATGGGTATTCTGTATTTTAGTTGTAATTGTGATGTGGTTGTGTGAGGAAGTTAGCTGTGTTTGCCTATGCTGCCATCTTCACCCTCTGCTCTAACATTTAGTTCCTCCCTTCTGCTAATTTAGAGCTGAGTTTGATCTTCCCTTTCTACTTCTTTAATATATAAACTTAGTTTATTTGAAATCTATTTTTTTCTTACTTTAGGCATTTAACACTATAAACTTCCATTGTGAAACTGCTTTTGCTGCATCCCATAATTTTGCTATATATATTTCCATTTTAGTTTGTCTCAGTAGATTTTTATAAATTGTTAAATTTCTCTTGACTCATCAGTTGTTCAGAAGTATGTTGTTTAATCTCCATATATGTGTGAATTTTCCAGTTTTCTTCTTGTAATAGATCTGTGTGTCTATACAATTGTGGTAAAAAAGGTACTTGATACAATTTTAATTTTCTTTAATTTATTCAGAGTTGTTTTGTGACTTAACTTACAATCTGTCCTCAAGAACGTTCCACCTGCATTTGTGAAGAGTGTGTACTATGCTGCTGTTGGATAAATGTCTGTTAAGTTCATCTGTCCAATGTGTACTTAAAGCAAATGTTTCTTTATTGAGTTTCTATCTAGATGATTGATCTACTCTTGAAAGTGGGGTTTTGAAGTCTCCTACTATTGTTATATTGCTGTCTATTTCTCTCTTCCAGTATGTTAATATTTGTTTTATATGTTTAGGTTTTTCTTTGTTGGGTGCATAAATATTTACAAATGTTATATCTTTTTGATGAATTGGCCCTTTTATCCTCACATAGTGACATTCTTCACCTCTTGTTGCAGTCTTTGACTTAAATTCTATTTTGTCTTATATAAATATAGCTACCCCTGCTTTCTTTTTTTTCCTTTTTATTGAATTTATTGGGTCGGCACCGGTTAACAAAAGTATACTGGCTTTAGGTATACTGATCTACAGCATATCATCTGTGCAAGGTATTGCCTGTTCACGTCCCAGGACAAGTCTCCATCCACTACAATTGATGCCCCGTACACCCTTCTCTTCATCCTCCTGCACTGCCACCCACAGCATTCGCAACACTGTGTTTGTGCCCACGAGTTTTTTCTCTTGTCTTCTTTTTTCTCAATTCCTCCACCCAGCCCCAACACAGCGCCCTCTCCCCTGACAGCTGTCAGCCTGCTCTCTATCTATAAGTCTGTCTCTATTTTTCTTGTTAGGTGATTTTGTTAGATTCCACATACGAATAAAATCATGTAGTGCATGTTCTTACTCTGACTGGCTTATTGAACATAGCACATACTCCAAGTTCATCTATACTGTTGCAAAGGGTAAGCTTTCTCTCTTTTCTATGGCTGAGTAGTATTCAATTGTGTAAATGTACCAAAGCTTTTATATCTATTCATCTGCTGGTGGACACTTGTGCTGCTTCCAAATCTTGGCTGTTGTAAATAATGCTGCAGTGAACATAGGGGTGCATATATTCTCTGAAATTAGTGTTTTACATTTCTTTGGATAAATTCCCAGAAGTGGAATTGCTGTGTTATTAGGCAGTTTCGTTTTCAATTCTTTAAGGTAACTCTGTACTGGTTTCCACAGTGGCTGCACCAGTCTGCATTTATATCAACAGTGCATGAGGGCTCCTTCTGGTCTACATCCCATCGACACTTGTTATTTGCTCATGCTAGCCATTTTGACAGGTGTGAGGTAATATTGGATTGTGGGTTTAATTTGCATTTCTTGGTAACCATTGATATTGACCATGTTTTTATGTGTATATTGACCATTTATATTTCCTCTTTGGAAAGGTGTCTTCAAGCCACTTCTCCATTTTTTAAATTGGATTTTTTGGGGGGTGGGGTGGGTTTGTTTCTTTTTTGTTTTTTGGTGTTGAGTTTCATCAGTTCTTCATAAATTTGGGATACTAACCCCTTATCAGATGTATTATTGGTGAGACTGTTCTCCCATTAGTGGGTTGTATTTTCATTTTGTCAGTGATTTTCTATGCTGTGGAAAAACTTTTAGTTTGTCTTTGTCTAATAGCTCAATTGATTGGAGCATCATCCCATACATCAAAAAGTTGCAGGTTTGGTCCATGGTCAAGACACATACCTATGTTGAAGCTTTGATCCCTAGTCGGGACCCTTAGAGTAAGCAGTAGATTGTTTCTCTTTAAGATGGTAGCTTTGTTTGGGAATCATTGTCTTCTCTTTCAGATTCTATTCTCAGAAAACTTTGGGGAACACCTTTATGTGGTACACAGTTGAAAGGAAACTACACTGCAGTTGTCACTCAAACAATAAGAAAATCTATGCCCTTGAAATTTGATACTAACTTTTATACGTAAGCCTGTGTGTCTTTTGCTGAATTTTGGGAATCTCTCCATTCTTCGGCAGCAGGAAGCTTCCTAACATGGGATCTGAGCTCCTTTTAAATTTACATGAAGAGAAGCAGTCTTTCATCGTGCCCACATGCTGAGTCATAACATTCTGAGCTTCTGGTGTTAAAAACCCAACTTAGACTCACTCTCCTTAAAAAGTTTCTTCAGAAGTGTCAGTGAAGAACTCCTGAAACTCTAATTTATGGTACCTTATGCAGTGATAAGAAAAATGCTAGAATGAGTACAGATACATAGTTCAAAAGATGACAGTGAGAGCATAATTTTCAAACTGTTTTAGGTGCAACTGACTCTAAGACTGCTGGGAGAGAATGCATATTAGGGAGAATGCATATTAGGGAGAATGCATATCAGGAATGCAACGAAATAGTCATAATTGAGCCAGGTATTAATTTACTTATTTAGATCACTTGTGGGAAATGCTAATATATTTTCATCTTTCTCCTATTCAGTTATAAAAACTGATAAATAGAGCTCCTTTTTTTTATAGATATCCAAGAATGGTAAGACTAAATTATGGAAGCTGATTCAAAGCATTACATATCTATGGTCAAGGACAGAGTAACCCTGTGCTGTTTAGTCACTGATGTTAGCCTGCTCCATGCTGTGCTGTCACTCAGTGGTTCAGCAGCTTCATTCTCTTGTTGCCAAAATAATGTGATCTTTCTGTATATTACTGTGTCCAATTATTGCTCAGTATCCTTTGTCATCATTTGGATCTTTCCTTATTTTTAGCTAATGCTGTTTTTAAGATTTTTTTTTAACAAAAGTAAGGCAACAACTTGAAAAGGAAAAACGATAATGTCTTAAGCCTTATTTGCCTAGGATAAGATTGAAAGTCTTTGGTAGATTTTCTAGGTAATAGAAGAATCTCAAATATTCTGAAAACCCTCTACATTACTAGCTTGTAAGTTGAAAACTGAATAAGTATATGTAACCATGTCTTCTGAAATAAAAAGAAAGTCGCTATTAGCAAATCTCGCTTCATCTTCTGTCTAGCTTGTGACAGGGTGGATCCCACTCCTTTCAGTAGCGGCTGCTCTTCTGTCCTACTTCAGGCCGAATTTTTACAGGCCTTTCTCTTATCTAAGCCTCTCCATGAATCTTACCTCTATTTCTGTTACTTTATCTAATTTGGGAGATAAGCAGTGTCAAAAACAAACAAAAAGACCAGCCAAAGAAATAATAGAGGCTTTTGTCTCCCTCCTGAATTGGAACATTCCTATCCACTAAAAGTAATATAAATTGAAATGCAGTGAGTCATCTTTCTTTGTCATTTGCATGAGTATCTCACTTGTTGTTCACCTTTGCAGGAAAGGTCACTTACTGAGTATAATAGCTTATGCTGCCCACTCCCCTTCAAGGACTTTCTAGCTGTTCATGTTCATCAATAGCAGACATAAATTTAATTACACCTGACACTTACTTCAGTCTAGGTCCTAGAAATCACTAGACCTGTGCTGCCCCTGAGCAAGGATTTTCTTACCTGACTTAAATTCTCCTGAGCACTTCAGGCACATGATGCTGACCCCAAGTGCCATAGAAGGAGTCCTGGAATTCAATATGTGTAAAGCAAACCAGATCTGGTTTGTTAGCAACAGAAAAGGCTACATGATGCAGTATCATGCCTTCTTTGTCAAGGGAAAGTTTGAATTTATTCTTTCATTGTTTAGTAATAGTTCAATGTTGTGATAAGTTTACATTTTTATTTTGTTTCTTTGAAAACAATGACAAACTTGAAGAATCTAGCGATCATGTACTACATGACCACTAATGTGTTAAATGCATTATGTCAGCATTTTATTTGACCTCACACGGAAAAAGTTGCTATAATCTCCATTTTTCAGAAGCAGAAACTGAGGTTGAAAGAGATTAAATGTACCATCACTCAGCTAATCAGAACTGGGGGAATAACTTGAATTGAGGCCTTTTATCCTCCAATGTCTGTGTTCTTGTCCACTTTTGTAATACTACTCCAAGAAAGCAGAATTATACTAATTCTGAATATGCTGAACAAAATTTGTGATAATTAAGTCAGGGCAGTTGTACAACTTTGTGCCCCAAGGATAAATTTGTTAACTCAAAAAATATTCACTGAGTGGGAATTTTGTAGTAAGTGATTCCTTGTTTCCTAAGCTCTGTAGATACTTGTAAATGTTGATAATGAAGACACCTATTGGGGAGCCTGTTAGATATCATGGATACATTCTGTTCCTTCTTTCCTGCTTGATTGTGAATGTAAGTCTTATATTTCTCTTTGAAGGAGACTGCTTGTACTCATGGTGTTGATTTATTTTTAATTTTTAGTGAATTTATTGGGGTGACATTGGTTAATAAAAGTATACAGGGTTCAAGTGTACAATTCTATAATACATCATCTTTATATTATATTACGTGATCACCACCCAAAGTCAAGTCTCTTTCTGTCCTTAGTTATCTGTTCTTTATTCTCTTCTACCCCCCCCCATGCCTTTCCCTCTGGTAATCACTATGCTGTTGACTGTATCTATGAGTTTTTTGGGTTTAATACCTTCAACTTTTTCAGACCAGCCCATTAACCTCCCTCCACTCTGACAGCTGTCAGTCTGTTTTCTGTATTTATAAGTCTGTTTCTATTTTGTTTATTTAGTTCCATAGATTCCACATGTAAGTGAATTCATATGGTATTTGTCTTTCTCTGACTGGCTTATATCACTTAGCATAATACTCTCCAGGTCCATCATGCTATTGCAAAAGGTAAGATATCCTTCTTTTTTACAGCTGAGTATATTATTTTGCGTATATATACCACATCTTTTTTTATCCATTCATCTACTGATGGGCATTTGGGCTGCTTCCAAATTTTGGCTATTGTAAATAGTGCTGCAATGAACATAGGGGTGCATATATTCTTTCAGATTAGTGTTTGGGGTCCCTTCAGATATATTTCCAGAAGCGAAATCACTGAGTCATACAGCAGTTCTATTTTTAATTTTTTGAGGAAACCCATACTCTTTTTCATAGTGGCTGCACCAAACTGCATTCCCACCAACAGGGCGTGAAGATTCCATTTTGTTCACATCCTTCTCAACACATGTTGTTTGTTGATTTATTGATGACATTCATTCCAATAGGTTCATCCCATTAATAAAAATAGATAACTCTTCTAGGCAGAAAATCAACAAGGAAATTGTGACTTTAAATGACACATTAGACCAGATATATTTAATTGATATATTAGAACATTTCACCCCAAAGCAGCAAAATATCTTTTTGAGTGCACATGGAATATTTTCTAGGATAGACCATGTGTTAAGACATAAAACAAGTCTCAATAAACCTAAGAAGACTGAAATCATATCAAACATCTTCTCTGACCATAATGGTGTGGAACTAGATATCAATCACAAGAAAAAATAAACTGAGAAACACACAAACACATGGGAGATGAATAATACATTACTAAACAATGAATGAGTTGACAATGAGATCAAGGAAGAAATCAAAAGATACCATGAGACAAATGAAAATAAGAACACAACAACCCAAAACTTATAGGACTCAGTAAAAGCAGTCCTAAGAGAGAAATTCATAGCAATACAGCTGTACCTCAAGAAGTAAGGAAAATCTCAGGTTATCAATCTACCTTTACATTTAAAGGAACAAGAAAAGAAAACAACAAAATGGATATAAGTTTGAAAATCTTCCAAACAGACAAAATTATTTAAGCCATGTAAACAAAACTAAATCTAGCTCATTTTATGAATATAAGCAAAACTTTATCTAGATTATTTTTGTAAATGTATTTCTCTGATAATCATAAAAGAATCTTCAGTCATTTTCTTAAAATGGTATAAAATAATCACTTTTATCCAATCTTCTGCTGTTAGGATCCTCCATTGTCATAACCAATTATTCTAAGAATTAACAGCTTCCTCATGTTTTACTTTATAAGCCATCCTGCAAGTTCATGCCTCTGAGCTTTATTCCACTGTTGCTTGGAAGACTTCTAGTTTGTGTACTGTTCTTGTGGGCACAATAAAATAACTCACAACCTCAGCATCACCTGCACATATACTGCTGTATGAGTACCACGCGCTAACCAATTGCACCATTGGAGCATTGTGCACATTAAAATAAATACTGTTTTGCTGATTGGTTTGGATTTTTTACTATATCTGGATTTTTGACAGTTTATTGTGTCAGAAGTGGATCCAAGACGACCTTCTCAATGAATCTGAGGCTGGTGAGCCAACCACATACGTCAGTACACACAGAGCCCATTTCCATCACTGTTTCCTTGACAATCATGGAGTTTAAGGGTAAGTTCTTTTTGGATCTGAGCTCTGTTCTCTTTGCAGTTTGAGTTCTCTGGCTTTACTCTGCACACCTGTATTTTGTTTCTGGAAGCTTCTTGGTAAGTCACCTTTCTTTCCATAAGGGGAATAAATGTATCTTTCCCAGGATTTGGGGGATAGAGTAAAATTATCAGGCTCCTCATAACTTTGTAATTTTAGGGAAATCTAAAGGCAAATATAGGTTCCACCTGGTCTAAAACTCTTTCACTGCCTCCCTCAGAAACTCCTGCTTCAGAAAATACACATGTACATGTATCTCCACCACAGACTAGAATACTGTGCCTTTTGCAAAATGGGTGAACTTTTGGATAATTTAAAATTATAGTGTCCATTTTGGACATCTCACTTAGATAAGAAAGTCAACATGAAGGAGCAGTCTTGGAAAAAGTGTCCCAAACCTCTCAGATACAATGGAATGCATTCTTTGGTAATGCAGAAGCATATAAAAGACAAAATGACTCTGAAAATAGCTTTTCTAAAAGGATCCTTACAGCATGTATATAAAAATCTTCAGTAAAAAGTCTTTGACCATCTGAGCAGGTAACCTTAATTTAGTCCATCTGACAGAAAAAAATTTGGATCAAGTTATTCTTTTGGGTTTCATATTATTGTATCTGAGACATGGCTAAAATTTTAAAACAAAAGCTATAAGATTTCTGTTTGTATCTGCCTACATACATATTTATGTATATCTATTTTATGTTTGTATGTGTAATATATCTTTTCTTTTTATTGTTATTCTATTATAGTTGTACCAGTTTTTTCCTTTGCCCTATTCTGCCCATCTCACCCCCTGTTCACACAGTTAATTTCCATAATGTTGTCCATATCTGTGGGTCAATCATACATGTTTTTTCACTAGTCCCTTTCCCTTCAATCCACTATTATACTCCTCCCCACTTCCTTCTAGTCACTGTCAATCTGTTCCATGTCTCCATGCCTGTGGTTCCGTTGTGTTCATTAGTTTATTTTTGTTCATTGGATTCCTCTTGTGGTATTCATCTTTACCAACTGACTTATTTCACTTAGCATAATATTCTCCAGTTCCATCGATGCTGCCACAAAAGGTAGGAACTCCTGCTTTCTTTCTGTTGTGTAGTATTCCATTGCGTAAATGTACCACAGTTTTTTGATCCACTTATCTACTGATGGGCACTTAGGCTGTTTCCAGTACTTGGCTATTGTAAATGCTGCTATGAACATCAGGGTGCATAGGTTCTTTTAAATTGGTGTTTCAGGATTCTTAGGGCATATTTCCTGCAATGGAATCACTAAGTCAAAAGGCAGTTCTATTTTTAGTTGTTTGAGGACATTTCATACTGTTTTCCGCAGTGGCTGCACCAGTCTCTATTCCCACCAACAGTGCATGAGGATTCCTTTTCCTCTGTGTCCTTGCCAGCACTTATTTGTTGATTTATTAATGACAGCTATTCTGACAGGTGCATGGTGATATCTCATTGTAGTTTTAATTTGCATCCCTCTGATGGCTAGTGATGCTGAGCATTTTTTCATGTTTCTATGGATCATCTATATGTCCTCCTTGGACAAGTGTCTGTTTAGGTCCTTTGCCCATTTTTTAATTGGATTGTTTGTCTTCCTGCTGTTGAGTTGGATGAGTTCTTTATACATTTTGGAGATCAAACCCTTGTCCAATGTGTCACGGGAAATATGTTCTCCCATATAGTCAGTTTCCTTTGCATTTTGATGATGATTTATTTAGCCATACAGAAGCTTTTTAGTTTGATGTAGTCCCATTTGTTTATTTTTTCCCTTTAATTCTGTTACCCTACGAGATATATTGGCAGAAATATTGCTACATGCGATATCTGAAATTTTACTGCCTGTATTACTATTTTTCTCTATTACTTTTATGGTGTCACAAGTTATATTTAAGTCTTTTATCCATTTTGAATTTATTTTGGTGTATGATAAAAGTTAGTGGTCTAGTTTCTTCTTTCTTTCTTTCTTTCTTTCTTTCTTTCTTTCTTTCTTTCTTTCTTTCTTTCTTTCTTTCTTTCTTTTTCTTTCTTTCTTTCTTTCTTGCATATATCTGTCCAGCTCTCCCAAGACCATTTATTTTTTATTTTTTAAAATATTTTATGTATTTATATAGAGAGAGGGGAAGGGAGGGAGAAAGAGAGGGAGGAAATGTTGGTCTACAACCCAGGCATGCACTCTGACTGGGAAATGAACCCACAACCTTTCAGTTTGCAGGTTGAAACTCAATCCAATGAGCCATACCAGCCAGGGCCCAACACCATTTATTGAGTAGGCTATCTTTACTCCATTGTATGCTTATGCCCCTTTTGTCAAATATTAATTGACAGTAGAGACATGGGTTTATTTCTGGGTCCTCTATTCTATTTTATTGGTCTATGTGTCTGTTCTTATGCCAGTGCCAGACTGTTTTGATTACAGTGGCCTTGTTGTATAGTTTGATATCAGGTATTGTGATTCCTCCTACTTTGTTCTTGTTTCTCAAGATTGCTGAGGCTATTCAGGGTCTTTTTTGGTTCCATGTAAATTTTTGAAATATTTGCTCTAGGTCTGTGAGATATGCCATTGGTATTTTAATAGGAATTGCCTTGAATCTATAGGTTGCTTTGGGTAGTATGGGCATTTTAATGATGTTAATTCTTCAATCCATGAACACAGTATATGCTCCCATTTATTTTTATCTTAATTTATTTCTTTAGTGTTCTATAGTTTTCCAAGTACTGGTATTTTAACTCATTGGTTTAATTTATTCCTAAGTACTGCTATAAAAAGGAGAATAAAAAGAGAGAGAGAGACAGAGGGTGGGGTGGGGGACATAGGTATGGAAAAATGGCAATGAATAAGTACCTATCAATAATAACCTTAAATGTAAATGGATTAAATGTTCCAATCAAAAGACATAGAGTAGTTGGATAGATAAGAAAACATAAGCCACATATATGCTGTCTACAAGAGACCCACCTCAGAACAAAAGATCTACACAGGTTGAAAATAAAGGGATGGAAAAAATAATATTCCAAGCAAATGGATATAAAAAGGAAGCTGGGGTAACAATACTTGCATCAGATAAAATAGACTTCAAAACAAAAACCATAAAAAAGGACAAAGAAGGTCATTACATATTACTTATAGGAGTAGTCCAACCAGAGTATATAACCCTTGTAAACATATATAAACCAAACATAGAGGCACCTAACTATATAAAGAAATTCTTGGAGGACTCCAAGAAATATATTGACAACAACACAGTAATCAGAGAGGATTTTAACACCCCATTGGGAACAATGGATAGATCCTCCAAACAAAGAATAAACAAGGATATTGTGGCACTGGACAACACTCTAGATCAGATTGACTTAATTGATACACACAGAACCTTTCACCTGAAAGAAGCAAAATATACATTCCTTTCAAATGCCCATGAAACATTTTCAAAGATAGACCACATGGTAGCACACAAAACAAGCCTCAACAAATTTAAGAAAATTGAAATCATATGAAGCATGTGCTCATATCACAATGGATTGAAACTAGAAACCAAACTCAAGGAAAAATCTCAAAATCATTCAAATACATGGAGACTGAATAACATGTTATTTCATAATGAATGGGTCAACAATGACCTCAAGGAAGAAATCAAAAAGTATGTAGAAACAAATGAAAATGAATACACAACAACTCAAAACCTATGGAATATAGAGAAGGCAATAGTGAGAAGGAAGATCGTAGCAATACAGGCCTACCTAAAGAAGACAGAAAAATCTCAGTTAAGCAACCTACCCCTACATCTACAAGACGTAGAGAAACAACAATAAACAAAGCCAGAGGTGAGTAGAAGGAAGGAAATAATCAATATCAGAACAGAATTAAATGACCTAGAGATGAAAGAAAAAGTCAAAGAATCAATAAATCCAGGAGCTAGTTCTTTGAAAAAATAAACAAAATTGACAAATCTTTAACTAGACTCATCAAGAAAAAAAGAAAGAAAACCCAAATAAATGATATTAACAGTGAAAGAGAAGTTACAACTGATACCACAGAAATACAAAGTATTGTAAGAAATTACTATGAATGACTATATGCCAAAAAATTGGAGAACCTGGGGAAAATGAATAAATTTCTAGAAACATACACTTTCAAACCTGAATCAAGAAAAAAACAGAAAACCTGAATAGACCAAAAAACTTGTAAAATTAAAGCAATAATAAAAAAACTCCCGGCACGCAAAAGCTGTGCACTGGCTTCACAGCTGAATTTTACCAGACATTTAAGAAATAATTTGCTCCTATCCTTAAACTATCCCAAAAATTCAAGAAGAGGGAAGAATCCCAAACTCTTTTTATGAGGCCAGTAACACCCTAATTCCAAAACTAGGCAAAGACACAACAAAGATGCTAAAATCCTTGACAAAATATTGGCAATCTGGATTCAGCAATACATTAAAAAGATCATACACCATGATCAAGTGGGATTCATCCCAGGGATGCAAGGTTGGTACAATATTCACAAAACATTTGTTTATGTGGTGAACATAATACACCACATAAACAAAATGAAGGGCAAAAATTACATGATCTTATCAATAGATGCTGAAAAAACATTTGATAAAATCCAGTACCCATTTATGTGTGTGTAATATATTTTTAAAGCTCTATTTAATTGCCTTAAAAATAAGTGCTTATGTAAATTATTTCAAAACTTTCCAATTGTAGAAATGAACCCAATGTTTTTAAATGTATATGATCTGTTTTCTTTTGTTCAGAGTTGTCCCACTTTTACCCCCATTGCTGTCCCCTGCCCCACCCATGCCCCTCTCCCACAGTCAATCCCCACCTCATTGTTCATTCCCATGGGTCCTCTATACATGTTCCTTGACTTGCTCCTTCCTATTCTGTCTCCCTTTACCCCCTCCACCCTTCTCTGTGGTCACTGTCAGCTTGTTCTTTATTTCCAAGTTTTTGGTTCCATTTTGCTCATTTGCTTGTTTTGGTTGATTAGGTTCCACTTATAGGTGAGTCATGTGGTATTTGTCTTCCACTGCCCAGATCATTTCACTTAGCACAGTACTCTCCAGTTCCATCCATGCTGTCACAAAAGAGTGGGAGTTCCTTTTTTCTTTCTGCTGCATAATATTCCATTGGGTAAATATACCACAGTTTTTTGATCCACTCATTTACTCTTGGGCATTTAGGTTGCTTCCAGCACCTGGATATTACAAATAATACTGCTATACATATTGGGGTGCATAAGTTCTTTTGAAAAACAAAACAAATTAAATCTATGTGATTTATATACTCTTTGGTAAGTAAAATTTAGTTTAAGTTTGTTAGTGTAGTAAAATCAGGCATGTTTTTAGAGGTGTCAACATTAAATGCAAACATAACTTTTTCTACCTGGGTTTACTAGTCAAATAAGTGCATACTATCTCTAAGTTACAAAATTTATTAGCAAAATAATAACTTAAAAGGATGGTTAGTTGTTTAATATCTAATGCAGGCAAATTTTTAAAAACAAATGATGCCAGTATAAATACAATAAATATTTATATTAAGTTAAACTAATAGATATTTACTTAATATCTTTATCATTTCCAAATAAGAAAATACACTGAAACAATTATTGGTAAACAGATGTTTCTCTACTTCTAGATTTTTGATTTTTTTAAAAAAAAAGATAAAGGCTACTTGGGTTTTTGCCACCTTAAAAATTATACTCTGAGAAACATCTCTAAAACTTTTTAATTTTATAATTTTGTATTTATAAATGTATTAATCTACTATAGGATGCTAATATATGATAGAGAGTTCACAATCGCCTGCTTCCTAGTTTTTACTAAAAAAGCAAAAGTTACTAATAGTTTAAGTTTGCAATCATTATATAAAAATAAAGCTATGGAAACAACAAGGATGAAAAGAAAAAACTTTGTGTAGAAAATACAGGTAGAAATAAGATGTGACTATTTTTTCCAGAATAAGAAAGAGAAAAATAAGAATATAAAAACCTAAATGTATATAGATAAATGAAGTTTTGCAAAAAGTAATTATGTTGTGAGGTCTAAGGTGCCTAAAATTAAATAGATTTATATAAATTAAAAAAATTTTCAATAATATATTGATACAAACCTTGAATTTAATTTTCTTTCTGTTAAAATCATAGTTTCTTATATTTTTAGATAGTTCTTTTGTAAAAGCTGAACCATGAGGCCACAAAAAGGGTCAAAGGTTCTGGGTATTCAAGTCTGGAGTTTCACTTCAATCAGCAAATTCTTCTGTGTGTGGATATAAACCTGCAGCAAGCCAGCTCGGTTCAGAGGACTATCTATCTGCATCAGTAAACTCTGGTGAGCTATCTCTGGTCTCAAACTCCCAGGGCCCCGTCTGTTTTTCAACAACACAGACTTAATGTTTGTCACAGTTTAGTAGTTCATATGTTGTCCCTACCTTAAGCATATCCAAACTGGCCCCCTCCAGCACCACAATGAGCCGACATCCTCCCATCTTGTGTCCCACCCCAAGTTGGGGCCACCAGGGCACCAGAGCATCCCAGTCCTGTGCCTGGTCCTCTAGACAAGGCTTAATAAAAATATAAAAAGTGTCTTTACCTTTATTGAAAACTTCCAAGGAAACAAAATTCTATGTTCTATCAAAATATTTTCTGCGCTTCAGTTTGTCTTTATCAAGTCTTTCATTACTTAGAAAATTAAGTCTTTTCAATATTAAAGAGCTAAGGATATATATAGAGAGAATCTGTCTGGGAAAAGTCCAGCCATGGTTAACACAACAACAATAGTCTGCACAACATCCATACAACCTGGCAGCCAAGGAGAGTGGACTGGAATACAAATGCACGAATAAGGACTTCACTGTACTAATAATCAGTGGCTATGGTAGACACCATTGAGGGAACATGTGTATTGTGTGGCCATCACATTCAAAATGTGATGTAGAACAATGAATCTGCATCAGATTTTTGCATTAAGCTTAAACATTCCTTCATGGAAACTATTCAGACGATTCAGAAGGCTGCAGCTATGGGCAACTGGAGATTGGCAGCTTCATCACAACAATGTGACCACTCATGCACCACTGCTCATGCACAGATTTTTTGGCAAAATATTAAATCATACAGTGACTCAGCCCTCCTACAGCCCAGATTTGGTGCACTGCAACTTCTGGCTTTACCCAAATCTGAAATCACATTTGAAAGGGAAGAGATTTCAGACCATCAGTGAGATTTAGGAAAATACTACAAGAGCAGCTGATGGTGATTGGGAGAACTGTGTGAGGTCCCAGGGTGCCTACTTTGAAGGGGACTGAAGCATCATTGTCCTATGTACAATGTTTCTTATATCTTTTACCTTCTTTAATAAATGTCCCCATTTTTCATATTATGTGGCTGGATACCTTGTGAACAGACTTCATATATGTATATATGTTATGTACACATATATACAACTACATAAGTTTCTGTATTTGCCTTTGAAATCTTTTAAACTTCACTTTGGTTGAATGGATATCTAAGTGTTGTTTCATGGTTACCTGTGATCCTTTTGATTATTTTAAACCTTTTGACATTTTTTGACAAAATTCCCTAAGTGAAATTCTGAATCAATTTTTGTTTACCTGAAATTGACTTTGGGATTTTCCAAAGGGTCCTTGGAAGAAATAAAAAGATTTGCTCTCTTTTCTTACAAAAAAAAATAATTCCTTAGGGTTATTTGACATGTTAAATTTCATGGGAAATATATGAAATAAAAGTAATCTTAACCTTTTTAGATTATTTTTATGTAGTATTTTAATGTAAATGTTTCATAAATTATATAAAATTCCTAGAAATCTAATGTGCCTTGGTATAATGTTATCAGTAATTCCACTTATTATTTTATTGATTTATTTTTTAAATTTTATTTAACTATTTTTCAAGTACAGTTTTCTGTCTATTTCTCCCATCCCAGCCCATCCCACCCCGTGCTCCCCACCTCCCTCCCATTTCCACCCCCCTTAGTTATTGTCCCTGTGTCCTTTATACTTGTTCCTCTAAATCCCTCCCCTTTCTCCCCTTAAATTCCCTCCACTCTCCCCTCTGGTTGCTGTCCCCCTATTTTCTATTTCAGTGTATTTGTTTTTATTTTGCTTGCTTGTTTGTTTTGTTGTTTAGCTTCCTGTTAAAGGTGAGATCATATGGTATTTGTCTTTCAACACCTGGCTTATTTCACTCAGCATAATGTTTTCCAGTTCCATCCATGCTATTGCAAAGGGTAGTAGCTCCTTCCTTCTCTCTGCTGCATAGAATTCCATTGTGTATATGTACCACAATTTTTTGATCCATTCATTTACTGATGGGCACCTAGGTTGCTTCCAACTCTTGGCTATTGTAAATTGTGCAGCTATGAACATTGTGGTGCATAGGTTCTTTGAACTACACAACACTGAAGAAAGAAATCAAGGAAGACACAAACAAATGGAAACATATACCTTGTTCATGGATTGGAAGAATTAACATCATCAAAATGTCCATAATACCCAAAGAATATACAGATTCAATGCAATACCTATTAAAGTTCCAGTGGCATATTTCACAGACATACAACAAACACTTCAAAAATTTATATGGAACCATAAACGAACCCGAATAGCAGCTGCTATTTTGAGAAAGAACAAAGTAGGAAGAATCACAATACCTGACATCAAACTGTATTACAAGGCCACTGTAATCAAAAGAGCCCAGTACTGGCATAAAAACAGGCACATAGACCAATGGAACAGAACAGAGAGCCCAGAAATCAACCCAACTCTCTATAGTCAATTAATATCCACTTATTATTTTAAAAACACTGTATAGGTCAAGTTTTAGAGAACATTCACCAGATCTTTAACTATGTTTATTTTTAAGTCTTGTCACAGACAGTTATTTTTTTACTCTTAATTATTCTCTGAAAGCATTTACAAACAACTATGGGCAAAAATGCTTCACCTTCAAATATATTCATGAACAAGAATACAAGTTTCTAATAACCTTAAGATCATAGTACTGAACTAAGAATTTCTAGAACTCTGGTGAATAAATAATTAATTCATAAAACTGCTAACCAAAGATCAAGAAAAATAAGAATTAATTACATGGGGTTGAATGAACCTATGAAGATAATTATTATTTTTGTGACATTGTTTGAAACATTGCTGTTTAATGTTTCTCTCCCAGATTTAAACAACCCTTTATTAACACTATCTACAATTTACAATAATTTGGTAAAATATACCTTTGCAAACAAAATTTGAAAAATTTATTTTCATCTTCCTATCTAATCCATCCAGAATTCAGAAAATCTTATAAAATATTCTTATTTTTCATGACAACATAGATATATATATAAGTTCAAAACTATTCTGTTCTTGTAACAAGACAAATTAGACAAGTCTTTAGCTTGGCTTCTCAGCCTAAAGAGAATTATTATAGGTCTAATCTGAGATTATTATCTGACAATTTTAAAGACTGAAGGTTAGCTTTATGGAGATAGTAAAGTCCCTCAAATACTAGCAAAGCTTTGACTGAACTATCACATTTGAGAATATGCTTGGAATCACTATCTCTGCTACATTTTTGTAAACAATTAGGCCACATTTAATGAAACTAGACTTATTTTATAAATAAATCTTAATTATTTATAAATCTTAATAAATCTTAATTATCTTCAAAAATATTATGGCTATAGAAAAATTATGTTTCAATAGAAAATTATAGCATACCTATTACCAGATTCTAATTCTATTCATTAACTTGAAATTTATCTACCTATACACTTCAGAGAATCACCACAATAGACCACACATGGACAACCTTCATGCTTGTCGTTGTATGGGCCACTCACGAGGGTTCAGCAAAACACCCCATGGCAGCATCAAAGTCAGTCAAAGTACAAACCAGGAAACTCCATCAGGTTGGAACTGCCATCCTGATTCCACTATCTAAAGATGCTTTGTAATAAAATCTAAATATTTTCTCAACTGACTGCTCTCCAAACACAGATGTTGAGTTTATATTTTACTCTATTAACCTTTGTTTTCCTCTTGTTTCCATAGAAGTTTCTTTTATTAAATAACCTGATTGCTCACATGATTATAGGCTTAATGTAGGTGGAAGCTCACCTGCAATGCCACCTTATGAAATGAAATATCCTCATACTCAGCCTGTCCTAAATAATCATGAGTATATGCAAATGCTAATAGATCATTTGTGTCATGTAAATAATAGAAAAAATTGAAACCCAATTGCTCTTTATCCCCCAAAATGTAAACTGGCTTACAAGTGTAAAATGGAAACTGATTATAATCCAGCTGATCTATTTAAATGTTGGCTCCTGGGAATCTTTGCTCTGAGAAATTTTTCAATCATTGGGTATTATTCTTATCATAGTCATCATATTAACTTCCCTAGTGCATTGTATCCTTGCAAGGCTTTTAAATACCTTTCACCAGCCACTCAAACATCAAATGATTTCCTTCAGGATTAAACAACTTATAGAACTCAATGATCCAACCACACATGTCTGTGATAGTGATGTGAATGTTTGTAAGAGTGACCATATGACCATCTGTCCCAACAAATGCATTCACCGTGTGGTACTGGAGAGTAAGAGTATACTAATCGGTCACACTCTCAGCTTGCTGGGGGAATGACCAGAAAGGGGGGAATTGTTAAAATAGAAAAAAACATAGGCCCAACTTGAAAATCCCCCAGGCAGACAAAATTGTTTAAAACACATAAGCAAAACTAAATCTAGCTTATTTGATGAACATAAATGAAACAAGATGTTTATTGTTATAATAATTCTTCTGACAATAATAAAATAAATTAGGTCATCTCCCTAAAATGTATAAGATAATTTTTAAGCAATTCTATGCTGTCTGGAAATCATCGTTTTACTAACAATCATTGTTAGGGTTGAACCACTTCCTCATTTTCATTATAGGAACCATCCTCTAATGCCATGCTTTAGCTGCACTCCAGCAGGTTTGAAGATGTCCAGTTTGCAAACTCTTCTAATGTACTCAGTAAACTCCTACTAACTACTTTTTTATTCATCTGGTTTTAATTTTTACTGTTTCTGGATTTTTGACAGTTGTTACATTACAATGTATTTTACTTAAATGTTGTTATATTGCTTTTGACTTTTTCTACTAGGACCATCCAATCTCTATAGTTTTTCTCAATCACTGAAATATGATAAATGAGAAGAATCAGATGAAGTATAGGTAAATAAACAGGGAGACAAAGAAAGAAGAGAAAATGCCCAAGGGAACAAAAATAATTATTTTAGAGAGGGAAGGGGAGTGAAAAGGTAACAAAGTAAAAGTAAAGTTCCAATTTCATGGAGCATTGGGAGCAACTTACAAAAGACCATTTTCTTGCCTCTTCTAGTGTGATCTCGTGCACAGATGTATATTTGAAGTCTGTTTGGTGGAAAGTCCATTTTTGCTAGTTCTTTCCACAGACCAGGTAAATGCAATATGGGCCATGGCTAATTGATAACATTTGGAGTACCAGTATCATCCTACAGAGAGCTCTGGTAGGGCCTCGATCTCCTCAATCTCACGAGCAAACTTAGAGGATGGGGTAGAGAAAAATTTTGAACACCTTTCTGCTATTTGGGAACCTGAATACAATTATCCACTTATTCATTCCCTTATTGTTATGTATTTATTTATTTATTTAAAGAAATATCTATTGAAAACCAAAGGCAATCTGTTGGGCACTACAAAAAATAAAAAACAAGTTATGCACAGGACCTTGCCTAAATATTTTAGTACTAAATATTTAGTATTCCACAGGACCCTGTACCTCAATAAATACAAAACTAAATTCAGCATGCACTTCATACCATATTCTCATCACTAATCACCCATTCCTTCCACTTCCAACCAAACCTGTTCTTCCACCAATATATCCTATTTTTGTTACTGGTAAAACCCACCCTCTTTGTCATCCAAACTCAAAACCTCAAAGTCACTCTCTGCTCTTTCAGCTTTTTCATCCTACTTCTGAAATCAACCATCAAGTACCTCCAGTTCTGCTCCTTCTCCCGGCTCCCTTATCATTTCCAACCTGTCATTGCTTGGATAGGCTTCTATCCAAGTTTTCCATCACTTTTTCCCCGCTTTTATGTGCACTGTAGTCTGAATGCTGTCCAAATATACAAATTTTATATCACCTTCTTTCTAAAAATCCTGCAGTTACTCCTCATTGCAAAACAGGGAATCAAATTATTCAAAGTATAGATGCTTCACCTCTATTCTATGCACTTCTCCATCTGCCTATTGAATCTTTCTTTTTTCATCTTGTACATTCTTTTCCATGAACACCCAGCTCACGATATGTTACATTTTTCCTGGAACACTGTATTTTGCCATGTATAATGTACACCCACATTTTAGTGCTAATTTCCATACATTTTGTGAATAATGTACATCCTTATTTTTGCCTCAAAAATTTGGGCAAAAATTGTACATTATACATGCCAAAATACAATATTTGTTAGGAGCCATATTTTTTGGAAATTACTTTGTGGCACATAGTAAACTATTGGATTTATTTTAGTAAGAAAGAGACAAGGCAAAAATATAAGTTACCAGAATGAATTTAGTAACAATTTGAAAAATGAAACGCAGAAGGGGGGAACCGGTTATGGTAGGTGTTCACTGCAATGGGAATGAGAATCTGAACCTGAGAAGGAGAAAGGGGAGGAGATGCAATGAGATAACATGTGTGAGGTAAGATTATATGTGAATATACCCAAACTGTTATGATTCATCTTATCAGGTTAGTTTCTTGACCTAATACTCACAATAGGTAACTGAAGGGATAGAAAAAATATAGACAGTCTTTTCAATTTTTCTTAAAAGTTAATATGAGTTGATAGAGAAGTGAAAAGTAAATATGCAGCAGACTTATATACAAATAAATAACAGCCATTTGTATTTAACATAGAAGCTGTATAAAAAGAACGCTACTAAAATATACAAGTATCTTTTGGTCACTAGATATTTGAAGCATGCCCTGAGTTAATGTTATAGCATTAATTTGTTAGCAAACTTTTATAAAATGTCTAGGAATGGGTAAAATCTGAAGTAAAGATGTTTTTCTTTCCACTTTGAAGTCATGTTTTAAGCAGACCACTGCATGGAGCCCTGTAGAAATAAATAAACACAAGATAATCCCTACCCTTCAAGGAAAGTACAAATTCATTGAGGGTTTATAATAACCAAACAAAATCTAAAATTTAGTCAATTAAGTAGAAATTTTAGGCCCTAAACACTTCCTTCTTAAAGGTGTATAGCCAAAGCATAAAAAAAAGGGATATTTAATTTGTTTTGGTTAATTTATTGGATACCTACTAGAACCAGAGGCCCCAAAACCCTAAACAAAAATAAAGTATTCATGGGAAATATTCAACATGCAAAACATGCCTGCCAAGAAACCAAACAACCCACACATAGCCAATAAAAATGAAGACTCTTACTTCATACTCCTAATACCTCCAGACTGAAACTGTGTCAGCAAGAGAACATTTCACAGCTGTAGGACTGCTTTTTAGAGAGATTTTTCTGCCAGTTTCAAAATTCTGTAGCACAAATAATTACTTAGAGAATCACACCCAAATTTCATAAATAATGAAGAGCACAAATAGGAATGTTGTTATTTTACATTTTCAGGGACGAGGATGTTCTGTTGAGCAGACTACTATTTTGTAGCCTTTCGCATTATTTAAAGATCGCCTTCAGAGCTGTGGTCAGGCTCATGCAGTGTAATGAGAAAGATTAAAACACAAGAAGTTAGAACACAATCTATGGTACTTTGCAAAGCGTGGCTTTAGAATCTTTCATTTAAATATACATCATTTAAAAACAACAAAGTATTCTCTTGCTGTAAATCTATGGATGTGGATATTTCCTATTCCTGCAATAAAGCAGAATTTGTGCAAAAATCCATTTTTTAAATTTTATTCTTCCCCCCAAACAGAGCATAAACAGAACCATCACTCACTGCCTTGAGGATAAATTGCTAATGCCTTTTAATGCAATTTTGACAGAATTTCATATTCTGCTTTGTCTTTCAATGATCATTAAATGTTTCTTCTTTCTAAGTACTTAAAATGTTATTCTAGGTAGATGTAATAAAAGATAAGTGTATAGTAAAGAAGCTTTTATTGGGAAATGAATTTCTGTGAAAAGTCAGAGATTTAGAGAGAAGGCAATATTTATATTGAAATTTACAAAGTGAATCTTACTGATGGATCATAATAAAATAGAACACCTTGAGTGTGCATTGGGTATAGTGATTTGCATCTTTTCTATTATAAAATACAGAAAAAGGGAAAAAATGAATTACAGTGGAGAAATCTGGCAAACAACACCTTAACCATGTATTGAAGGTTAATGTCATCAGTAGTAATTCGTACTGCTATAATACAATGTGATGACAAGGTCACCTGATCTCTTTCCTCAGACTACATCCTCATTCTGATCATGAGAAAAGCATCACACAGCCTACACTGAGGAACCTTCTACAAAATACAGGACCATCGCTCCTTAACATTGGTCATTAAAAAAAAAAAAGTTCATTAAAAAAAAGGAAAGACTGAGAAACCCATACAGACTAAAGAAGACTAGGAGACCAGACGGCTGAATTCAATGTGGCTGTGTTCTGGATTAAGTGTGGATCCTGGAACAGAAAGAGGACATTAATGGAAAAATTGGTCAAATCAGAATAAAGTCTATAGTTTAGTTAAAGTAATGTACTAGTGCTATTTTTAGTTTTGACTAATGCGCTATGCTTATATAAGATGTCAATATTAGGGAAAACTAGGTAAAAGATACATGGAAACTCTCTGTACTACCTTTACTGCCTTTCTGTAAATACAAAATTATCTCCAAATAAAAAATATTACACACACACACACATAGACAGATAAATGCACACACACCAATTAGGACTTAATTACAGTTTAAAAAGAATAAGGAAGTCTTATTAGAGCAGTAAGACCCATTTTTCATGGAATAACTTAATAGTATTTTATTATTAGCTTGGCCAAAAAGATCATTTGGTTTTTCTATAAGATGGTTCTGGTGTGCTTAGTTGTCTTGAACTTCATTTGAAAAAATTTTGTTAGATTGTTTGTGACAGCTGTCATATCAGTGTACATTTAAAAAAGTATCAGTTAGTAAATTTTTGAGTAGTCATTGTAATATTGAAAATAAAAGAAAATATGCAACATTTTCCACATATTATGCTTTATTATTTAAGAAAGAAAAAATGCAACTAAAGCACAAAAACAGATTTGTGCAGTGTATGGAAAAGGTTCTTTAACTGATCAAACATTATCAAAAATGGTTTTCTTGCAGGAGATTTCTCACTACACAATGATGCTCCACACTTGGGTAGACCAGTTGAAGTCCATAACAATCAAATCAAGATATTGATTGAGAACAGTCAATGTTATACTTTGTGGGAGATGCTGACATACTCATAACATCCAAATCTAAAAAGTTATTGGTGAAAATGAAAAAAATGGATCTTTTACAAAACAAAAAAAAACCCACATGGACTTATTGGCCAACCCATTAGTTTCCTGATGTGTGATCTTGGCTTGGTGTTGGAGTACCTTTGAGAGTTTAGTTGCATTAGAAATTTAAGCAGCCCAATTAAGACTTCTAGATTTACCTTACATATGCAGAAAAACAATGGAGGGTGAAGCATAAAAGTAATATAACTTGGTTATTTTTCTAATTGCTATTCATTGAATGCTGGCAGAACAAAAGAAACTCTTTAAAGCATTAAATTCATACACAGAGAAACTGATACCCAGAAAATTTATCAGGGTTGGAATCAGAGTGCAGTCCTTCTGACTCCTGGGCTGTAATTCATTCAGCCACACCTTGGAGCCAGTTCCATGGCGCATGTGATACACTGAGTGGAGAATCCGTCTTCGTTCTCAAAGGAATTTTGAGAAGGCAGTCAGAGGACAGCATTCGGCTGCCATCCCAGAAACCTACTAAATGGCCAGAAACTGGTAGGAATCTTTCTATCGTGATTTGTAGAACTAATTTGTTCTACATATTTTTGATGGTCATTTCAATTATCCTCTTTACATCATCAGAGTTGTGCAATAGAAATTATCAAATTTCTCTCAGTGTTTGTGTTAAGGATGATGTAGTAGACAGACTCTGAGATGTAGTTGTGTAATTCTCAGGAAATTAGTGTAGGCTTGATTTACTGACTTGCTTCTAGTGAACAGAATACAGCAGAAGTGAGGGGATGTCACTTCCGAGACTGGGTTATGAAACATTGTGGTTTCCACCTTTCGGGTGCTTAGACTCTCTCATTCCCTCCTGAATCACAGCTATAAATCCTGAGGCAGCTCTATGGAAAGATCTACATGGTGAGGAATGGAGGCCAGCAGCAACCTCTTGAGTAAGCGTTAAAGCTGATGCTCCCCAGCACCTCCCTACCCAATTCAGTTGTGACTGCCGCAGGCTAAGGGAAATCTGAGCCAGTGCCATCCATGCCTGAATTTCTGATCCACGGAAACTGTAAAATAATAAATGTCCATTATTTTTCAAGCTACTAAATTTTGGGTAATTTACTACACAGCAATTGAGAACCAATGAAGTTGATGGGGTGGGGGATAGGAGTGAGATTTTAACCAGATACCTATACTAACTTAATCCTGAGTATATTACTCCAGTTGGCTATTATCATTTTTATGAAGGCTGGTACTAATGAATATAAATAACATGCTCTCTTGTTCAACTCTATATGTGTGAGAGGTATGATTTATAATTTTCTTGCTAATGTAAAAATAACTGTGGGGACCCTCATTCTTCTGCTGTTGTACTTAAGGTCATCTTTGGGACTACAGAATTAATACTGAAAATAGAAATTAAGTTTTGGTTTTAATTTTTAATTGATAAAATTAACATATGTGACATTGTTTAATTTACAAGTAGCCTAGAAAGAGTAGGTGCTTTTTTTTTTCATCACATTCTGTTTGAAGTTTCCAGCCCAAGTAGAAAAGGGCTGTGTCTACCTTCTACATTATTTGAATAAAAATTATTTCATTCATTGCTAAAATTCACTTGAGGGTGAAACAAAGCAGCTGTGAGGAATACCATGTCATTTTGCTTACTCTGTAGTTGAGGACAGAACACAGTGAAGGGCCAGTGCTCTGAAGACTATGACAAGTGTATGTGATGACCAACACTCATTTAGCCATTTAGTATCCTACCGATAATTTACACCAAGTAATCACATTAACCATTCTCAACTAACCAACATTGAACCCTACTAAAATTTAAAAAAAATAATAAATGACCCAAGATTTGGTCAACTGCCCTTATCGTAGAAAGAACATAAACAGGATTTGTTGAATGAAAGAAAAACCAAGTCATGTTTGATATTTGATCACTTTCATCATATTGATTCCTACTTCCTTCCTACATTCCTGTACTTCGTCCTGTGAAATGTAGCCTCCTTGCTCTCCTCAACTCAGGGAGTCTGTATAGTTCTGAAGGAGTTCCCCTCCTCCATGCTGCACCCAGGTACCTGTCTCAAGGCCAGAAGCAGGGACAGCATTGGGGTGCAGCTGGTTCACTACCCTTTTCCCAGGAGTTGCTGTTCTTCCCTGGCAGTGCTTCAGAACTACTCTTTCTTGTACTTCGTTTGATTTTAGATTGGGTCAGGTAGGAGGGCAAATTTGGTCTTTCTTCATGTTGGTTAGAAGTAGAAATCTTGTTTTATTTTAATTTAATAGTTGGACTATCTGCTTTGCACCCATTCTAAGTCAGCTGCCAGTATGACACAACTTTAATTTTTTTGTATTTGGAGTGAGATAGGGGTTGTCATTCATTTTCTTTTTTTTTTTTTTGTAGATACTTCAGTTGTTCTAACACCATTCGTTAGGTACTTCATGGTTTCATTTACATGTGGAATATTTTTAAAACATTGCATTTCTGGCAACAGAAAGTAGGAAGGTGATTGTTGGAGGCTGGTGAGTTGGGGAATATGGTTAGGTTGATGAAAGGGTACAAATATTTTGGTTATAAAATGAGCAAAGCATAACATGGTGGCTATAGTTGTTAACACTGTATTGTATAATTGAAACTTGTTAAGAGCAGAACTTAAATGAACTTTACCACAAAAAAGGCAAATGTGTAAGGCAATAGATATATTAATTTAATGGATATGGAAATGTTGTTCACAATATTGAATCATTTCACTGTATGCTTTAAATAACTTATCATTTTATTTGTCAATTATACCTCAATAAAACTGGATAAAAAGATATTTCTAGTCCCATTGAATTTACTACATATCTTGATTAAAAATAATTTAACCCTATATATGTGAACCTAGTGTTATAATTATTATTCTGTTTCACTGACTATTAATCTCTGTTAATTCAGGTATTTTAAAATTTATTTCAGGATTATTTCATAGTTTTTAATGTAGGAGTATTATACATATTTTGTTAGATTCATTCTTATGTATGTGAGGGTTTTGATAGTATAATAAATAGTATTTAAACATATTGTCCAATTTTTTGTTGTTGGTGTATAAAGGTACAATTTACTTAGTAGTATTTTAGAAATTATATAAATTTTTCTATGTATATAATCAAGTCATCAGTAAATAATGAGAGTTTAACTGCTTCCCATCTCATAGGGGTTTTGGTTTTGTTTTGTTTTGTTTTTCCTTTTATTTCTTTCTTTTCTACATGGGCAATAAAGGAGAATCTGCCCTGTCCCAGTGTTAGAGGAAACGGATTTAATTTAATACTTCACCATCGAGTGTGCTGTTAGCTATAGGCTTTTTATAGACAAACTATATTAGAAATTCCTTTTTCTTCGAGTTTGATAAAAGTTTTTATCTAAGATGAGTATTGAATTTTATCATATACTTTTTTGCATCTGTTAAAATAATCCTATAATCTTTCTATTAACTATAAAGGTGATCCTAATTTTTCCTTATTTACATGTAAAATAGTAATTTATACTGATTAAATTTTGAATATTATACCAATCTTACATTCATGGGATATACCTCACAAGGTAACGAAGTGTTTTTCTTTATATGTGTTTCTTTATATGTGATTTGATGTGCTAATACTTTGTTAAGAAACTTGCATTAATGTTTTGAGGAATATTAGTCTTTAATTCTTTTGATATGATGGTAATGTTAATATTCTAGAGTAAGTTGAGAAGTATCCTTTCCTTTTTGTGTGTGAAAAAGTTTACATAAGATTTGTATTATTTCTTTCTTAAATGTGTGATAAATTTTTCAGTGAAGTCTTCTGGGACTATAGTGTTCATTGTGGAAAAGTTCCTAATTGTAAATTTAATTTATTTAATAGATACAGCCTATTTTATGTTTAAAAATTTTGTATTAGGTATGATAATTTTTTTTCTTTAAAGGAATTTGTACATTTTATCCAAGGTGAAAAATATGTCTACTAGCAACTGTAGCAATAATCCTTCTTGTCTTTCTGGGGTAGTTTATGTTGTGTATACTATGATTTTCTTGACTAGTCTAGAGATCAGTTAGTTTTTATTGCCTTTTCAATGAAGTAACCTTTGGTTTTGCTAATTTTTTAATGTTTATATATTTTCTATTACATTAATTTTTCTCTTATTTTTGTTATTTTCTTTACTTGAGGTTTAATGTTCTCTTCTTTTTCTAAAATTTTAAATGTAAACTTAATATCTCACAAATTTATTTAAATGTTTCTTTTTTTTAATGACTATTTAGTACAGTGATAAATTGCCCTCTGAACACTACTTTTACTGAATCTCAAATATTTTGATATGTTGTGTTTTTATTCTTTTAGTTCAAAATATTGTGTTTTAAGTTCAAAGAATTGTCTAGTTTTTTCTTTGATGTATATTTATTATGGCTTAATTTCAAAATATTTTGAGATTTTCTAAGTAAAGACAACTTATTATGTATTTCTAATTTAATTAATGCTTGTATGGCTGAAGACTATACACTACATAATTTTAGTCTTTTTGTATTTGAGATTTATTTTATGGCTCAGCATATAATCCATGTTCCATGTGCACTTAAAAAATGTGTATTGAGTATAATGTTTTGTAAGTCTCAATTAGGTTGAGTTGGCGATTAGTATTGTTCAAATATTCTATTAATCACAGACACCTTTAAGAGAACATGTACAAAGGATCCATGGACAAAGCCAAAGAGGGGAAGAATGAAGGGTGGAGTTGGGGGGAGGGGGAAAGTGGTGGTGGGAAAATGGAGACAACTATATTCAAACAATAAAAAAATGCTAAAAAAATGTTTCAAATTGCCAATACATATTTATTTATAACACCTATTATAATCACTGGGTATCTTTTTTTTCCTTTTTTAATTTTTATGAGAAAGCAGGAAAAGTCTAATTTTTTTCAATCATACTGCTTTTGTGTGCTTAACATTAGCTTTTCTTCCGAACGTTATTAGCTGCTAATTAAGATGTTGATTTGCAGATTGTATATTTTGCAATAGAAGTGATTGGTGAATGCTTACTAGGTGTTTATCAACCTACACAATTCACAGTGGTTTAGCAAGAGCCTGGTGCACTTTAATTTACTGAGCCATTTACCAATTCTCCCCTTATTTCTGCATGTTCATAATGAGAAAGAAATGATTAGAGATAGAAAATGGGAAACACTATAAATAGTTTCTAAAGAAAAATGCATAGGAAAGAGTTATGGCTCTAAGTGGATGATAAAAGAACAAATGGGATTTATTTTCTCTTTTTAATAGAGAATTTTAATAAATAAAATTTGGACATTGGTTATGTGGGGGAATAAGGTTGTGTCTTCTTGATGGGTTTATCCTTTAACATTTTGAATATCTCTTTTTATTTTCATTCATTTTCTCTTTGTCTTGAGGTCTTCTTTGTCTGATAGTAATAAAGCCACATTAGTTGTAGTATGTTTAGCATTTGTATGTATATCTTTTTCTACTTCTTTATTTTCAAACCTTTACTGCATCTTTGTGTTAATTAGGTTTCTTAAAAATAGCATTTATTGGGCCTTGCTTTTTTCGAGTTTGATATTATTGATATTGTAGGGTTTAAATATGCTATTTATTTTCTATCTATAATTTTTAATATGTGTTCCTCAGTTTTTACCTTGTTTTCAATGAATCAGGTATTTTTTTATATTTAACTTTACTTCTCTTCTGGCTTTGCATATATACTTCTTTATGTGTATGTGTGTGTATGCTTAGTGGGTACTTTAAAATAGAGAGTAATATGTATCTTTAATTTATCAGTGTGCCTTCAAATAATTGTATACTTCTCCTGGATCTTAAACAGCATAATCCCAGTTTTTATGCTCTAATTGTATTATATTTTACTTTAAGTATGTTATAAGCACCAAATATATTATTTGTTTAAAAATAAATATCTTTAATATAAATACTTAATAATATATTTTAAATACAAGTATTTTATATTTTATCCTGATATTTTCTGGTTCTGATGCTCATTATTTCTTCCTGCAGATTCAAGTTTTCATCTTGAATTTCTTTTCTCTCTTTCAGTATTGAATTTCTTTTCTCTCTTTTGGTATTTCATATAGTATAGGTATGCTAGAAACAAATTTTTGTTCATCTGAAAATTTGTAAGTCTTTTATTATTAAAGATATATTTTGTTGAGTATAAAATTCTAAGTTATCCTTTTTTTTTACTTTCAGGAATTTAAAGGTGCAGTTCCCCTTTTTTCTGGCTTCTTTTCTGAAGAAGTTAGATAGTAACCTTATTGTTGTTCTTGTCCATGTAATTGTATCTTTTTTCTTCAGGCTGCTTTGACTATTTGTTCTTTATCTCTGGTTTTCAGCATTTTGATTGTGTTGTACCTAGATGTGATTTTTCTTGGGATTTGTTCTATTTTGGTTTCATTGAGATTCTGGAACCTTTGCAAGTATGCTTTTCTTAAACTTTGGGAAGTTCTCATCCAGTGTTTTTAAAAATATTGCTTTCATTTCCCTCTCTTTTCTCTTCTCCTGGGACTACTTTTACATGAATATTGGCTGTTTACTGTTGATCTACAGTAGTGAATGTCCTACTAATTTTTTTCTCTTTATGTTCCAGTGTGGACATTTTCTATTGTCCTGACTTCCAGTGAACTGATCTTCTCCTCTGTGTCCAATTCTGAAGCCCATCCAATGAATTCTTCCTTTCTAACATGTTATAGTTATATCATTTTCTTTTAGTTCTTTTTCAGAGTTTTCATTTCTCCACTAAAATTCCTCATCTCTTCATACATGTGATTCATTTTTTCTATCACTTTTATTGTAATTATTTTGTAATCCCTCTTTGATAATTCTAACATCTGCATATGGGCATGATTCCAAAGATAGCTTAGTGTTTTACAACAAAGTCACCAGCTTTCTGACCCATGGAAATTTTGCCTCCACTCTACAGTTCAGCTGCCAGCTCTTTTTGCATTATATATTGTCTGTCTCTGTCCTCCTGGTCCACAGGTAGCTTGGGGAGAGTAGCTGCAGTCTGTCAAAGCTGAAATGCCTTGGAGAGATTTCTGTCAGCAGCTCTGATCTCCAGCCTTTTGAAGGTGCCTGCTTTAGTTTTGGGATGGCACACCCATGTCTGGAGGATCTATCTCATGGCCTTGCTGCGGCCTTTAGTGTAGTACCTATGGAGACCTGTGGGAAAAGAGTTTGGGATAAGTGCAGGTTTACTTTCTACTGGGTCTTCTTGGAATGGTATCTGTCATGCCAGCTGGCCCATGGTCATAGATGTTCATTCAAGTTTGGGCTGGTTCCTTCCATTTTATATCCCTTAATGGCAGATTTCTTCTCTTCCCTCTACTCCACCAAACACGAGAGAAGGTACATGTCTCTTCTCTTCTATGAATGGCTTGTCACTTTTTGGAATTTAGTTCAGCAAGGGTTCTTCTCTTTAGCTCTTTAGTGCATGAAGAACAACACATAGCTTATTTAACTTGTTTTGGCTGTCATGCCAAAGGCAAATGTTCTTTGTGACTTTTAATATCAAAATCAAAAGAAATCTCCAAAATATAGTTATAAAAGTATTTCTGGTGAAAATAGGTGCTTTCTCCAATGTCATTAGGATGTCTACTATAAGAAAATCTATCATTACATTACATGTATCAGAATGGAAAAGTAGTCTTGCCTGAAATATAGAAAAAGACAAGGAATTAATTTTGTCAGTGCTGGGGAAATAGGAAGTAGAAAACAAGGCAGTTTTATCCAAGAGAGAGACTCAGCCAAGAATTAGTAACTTGCTTAATTTATTGATTTGTTTCATTTGAAAAATGTACTCACTAATTAATAAATTATTCATCAAATATTGAGATATTTTTATACGGAGTTTTTTTGAGAGATAGACATATGAGCAGGCAGGAAAGAATATATGTGCTCAATGAGTGTTATCTATTTTTACTATTAATATTATTAATAAGGAGCATGAGGATGGCATAAATTGAGATAGTAGAGATCAGCTGGAAAGTTCATCGTACAACTTTTTTGATTGGAGACCGAGAGTCAGGTTGATACTGTTCAAGTACATACAATTAGTAGTAGGACCCTGGGTGAAATAGAGTTCCTGGGAAGGCAATATAATTGTGATAAATAGCAGCTCTTTCCAGTGGTTGGATGATGGTCCTCAGAGATGCAAATCCAAGGAAATGTTTGCAGTAGAAATAAGGAAAGAATAGGTAAGTAGCTGAATGAGTATTTTTATGAAGTTAAAATGCAATTCACACAATAGAACGTGGCCAGATCTACCATATTTGTGCATAAGACTCAGGTAGATGTGTTCTACTTTTGATAATGAGGAGCTTCATGAAGTTAATATATCCAGGCTGTTTTCCTAATAAATACCATCTTTAAAACTCTATGTCCTTTAGAGCTAGAAATTTTCTCAAACTTCTGATATAGAAGAATCTTTTTTAACTAATTAACATACACACTTTATTTAAATTTTTTAAAAAAACTGAGTATCTAATAATGTCAGGTATTCTGCTGGGCACAAGTGATATAGAAATAAATAAGACAGCCCTGGCTAGTGTGGCTCAGTGGAGTGAGTGCCAGCCTGCGAACTGAAAGGTAGTTGCTTTGATTCTCAGTCAGGGCACATGCCTAGGTTGTATAGGCCATGTCTCCAGGTTCAGGTGTGTGAGAGGCAGCCAATCAATGTATCTCTCACACTTCATTGTTTCTCCCCCTCTTTTTCCCTTTCTATAAAAATAAATAAACAAAATTTTTAAAAAAACTAAATAGGACAAAGTCTGTATTTTCAGAGATCTCACAGATTAATGAGAGGAAACCATGTAAATAAATAAGTAATAAAATAAAATATTAGATCTAGTTTCCATAGGAAGGACAATACTATAGTTGAAATTACATCAAGCTATTGTAATATGATGACTTCATCCATCAATGATTTAATTAATTTGCTGTTTTTGGCAATCATTTATTGATATCTATTATGTTCTTGCAGGGTACTATCAATATCACACTATTTATTTAATTTGAATCTATATTCATGTAGCAGCATTTTAACTTTCCATTACCCTTTTTGGGAAGAGAGCATGCTAACCAATTTACAGGAGTACTGCAATCTACTGTGCAATGATATATTTTCAAAGTAAATATTTATGTTAGTATGCACTGATTTTAGTTACAAACCTCTGATTTCGGTTTTATGAACTAACCATCTTTAGCTTGATTATTCTAGATAAAAATTAAAATTAAGTTCCCAAATACACAAAACTGAAAGTTATTTGTTAAAGAAAGTGTTAGCGCTTCAGTGTTGATGCTAACTATTCTAGCCTGCATCAATTCACCTGAGCCCTTAATTCCACATTTTACCTGCAAATATTTTTATATTTAGTATTATTCTTTGCATTCATGTACATTTTGCCTTAATTTATTCAGTGAAATGGATTACTTGAGAAGTAAATGTTTATATTATCTAATCTGTGTATTGCCTTTCTATTCAGAAACATAAAGATGATTAATTACACATTTAATATTTTAACAGTTGATTGTAGAGGATTAGATTTGATTTCACAGTGAGCATGTACTTAGATAATATTTAAAGTATATTTTGAGGTGTGTGAAATGATTTCTAATGGATATTAGAAAGAAAGGGAAGGAAAATCTAGGAAAATTTTGAAAAATAATATGGCTTTGCCTTATTAAAAATTTTTTAGTGAAATCAATTTCAATAGGAAACAACAACAAAAAAATCCATGCTCTATTCTGACTCAGGATGGGATGACACAAGGGAAATAGAAAGAATAATTTATCTTCAGAATTTCTAAAAAATATAGAACTCAAATGGTAAAAAAGAGAAGCTAGAGCTATTGTCTTTTCAAAGAGCACTGGTGATTTCAAGGTAATCTGAGAAGGTCAATGCCTCTTGTTCTTACTAGATGCAAAGTAATAGAAGACTGCCTATACTTATGAGATTAAATGAACATATGGCCAGTGATTTTAGAGGAAGGTGAGTTAAATCAAATCCTTAGAAAGGTAATTTTTATCAAAGATGATAAAGGAATTGAAAACAAAATTGAGAACTATTTTTGCTTTTTATTTAGGAAAATTGTTATATAAACATAATATGTGTATACATACATAGTATGTTTTTATATATTGTATCATAATTATATAGTATAATATGAAATATTATATAATCTGAACTATTTCAATTTTACTTGGACTTTAGATATATTTTCAAATTGATTAAAAGATTAAAAAACATTTAAGAAGCCTGCTTTTGATATTATTAAAAGACTTGTATCAAGTATATTTTTATCCCTTTAATATTCACAGCTATATTGAAACCTGTGACTCAGGTGTCAGATTCAGCCCCGAGCCTAAATTTAACTGACCTTCACATTTTGAAGGCTATTGCAGACCAAATGACAATTTCCGTGAGTTTGGCTTTCTTACTCTTCTGAACAAGACTAGAACCTTTCTGAAGATTAATAATTAGACATACAAAGCATTCTAAAGAATGGAAAATCAGTTAAACAAATATAACAAATGGTCGTTATCTTTGGAAGTCCATAGTCCAAATGAAGAACTAAATCTAAATACAGCTGGCCATGTAAACTCACAGAGCCTTAGTTCAATGATAGTGAACATGGGAAGCAGTTTAACCTTTTTTCTCTTCCCAGTTTTGTTGAAACAACAAAGTTGTTTCACAGGGGGAAATCCATAACTGTGTTGCAAACAGGAAGTGATGTTACCAGCACGACTGAAATCCTAAATGATTTCTGCAGAATAAGATCCTGTTACAAATAATCGAGACCAGGAGAAAGCATAGGGAATCCAACAGTGTCAAAGGAGACGCCTTGGCTATGTTGGGGAGAGCTCAACTGCAGTCAGCAGGCATGTGCGATCCAGGAGAGCTGGGAAACAGTAACCAGCATAACTATTGAAAAATCCATCTGTAGGGTAACTGGACTGAGGTATCCATTCCCCACACCCCTACAGAGTGACTGAGAGCAGTGACATTTCTTCTCTACTTTAAACCAGATAACCTCACTCCTAAAGAAACTAAATAGACTGTATAAGATGGACGAGCAATCTAGTGTGACAATTGTGACCTGAGAGAGAAGCAGAGATGACTTCCAGGTGCACCAAAGCTCTATAATCACACAGAGGGAATAGACCAGACTACTAAAAAACAAGCAAAATTTTTAGAATGAAAAACATAATTTCTGAAAATTTATAAAGGAAATCAAACATACCAAATTAATGATCTATTCTGAAAAATATTGATAAATGGACAGAACATAGAACAAAATTGTAGAAAATATGAGTTCAATGGTGACAGGTTATTGGAAATCAATTTAGGAGTTCTAATAACTTTCTAGCAGTTTTAGAAATAGAGTATGAGGAAAATTGAGACTTAGAAATGATTTAATATTAGGAAAAGAAATTTGATCCAATCAAAGAAGGGTGGTACAAGCTTCCAGACTGAAAGAACCAGCCTATACGTAATATTTCAGAACTCAAAGGGTGATGAGAAAGAGCCAGTGTTTCCAGAGAGCAGGAGAAACAGTTTACCAGAGGAGAGCAGGAGAAAGCTTACCAGAAAGTGCTAACTACTGATTTAACAATGAATGCTAACTACTGCACCACAGAAAGACAGGGTTCCTCAATATGAGGAGTTAAGGGTGGACCATATGTGCACAGGAGAACTTATAAACAAAGTATTGCAATGAAATGAGACAAGTACTCACATTAACATAAGTATAAAAGGCTACTGGAGCTCTGGAGAAGAAAAGAGCTACTGGCTGTCAGGATTCAGAAAAGGATTCACAGAGAGGGTGCCATCTGACCTGGGTATTGAAGCATAACTAAGAATTTGCCTTGAATTTCAGGACATTGGGAATTAATAAATAATCAGAGCATTTTTATTTTTATTGCTTCCATGTCCAAGTTTTCTCTTCTATTTCCATAAATGTGGTAATCATTTATGTTGTATTCTCCCCACTGTAAGCTACTTTAAACTTACTGTAGTGGACAGATCAGATAACTTAAAAAAATAAAAAGTTTCTTAATTATAAGACACAAGTAGGTCGAAAGTTTTAAGTTTCACAGAGAATTCAATAAAACTAATTACACGTGATTCTTACATTTCTAGGAGACAGGGTGCTCACAGTTGTCCCAGAGCCTATTCAGTACATAATGTTAATGATTTAATTACTTAGATGAGCTGATATTATTATTAAAGTAATTGATCAAGCAAGACTCCTCAGTGAGGAGCGAATGTTTTTTCTAGATTAAACGTTCAAATTTTAGGGCTTCCTATTTATGTCAGAACAGGAGGAATAAATAAAGAAGGAACATCTTCTGTGAGAAAGATGAAAGGAGACCACAGTGGAGCTGTGACAGTTTGAGTTGTCTCCCCTGTCACTTGTGTTCATGAGAAAAGGGAAAACACCATGATGAAACCTGAACACAACATGGCGTGATTTTCATTTTCAAGGACCACGGGTTTCCGTAAATTACTCTCAGATAAAGATGTTTTAAACTGACGATGAAAAGCAGTGACAGATCCGTTCGTGAGTCAGTGAATTGATGAGCAAGCTTAATTGAGTGCACCAGGTACAGAGAACTCCGCAGTGCCTGGTTCAGGGAAGGCTTTGTCAGGATCAGTTCTGATGACTGGGACTACCTTTGGGAATAAATTGGTGACACAGAGTTTCTAAAATAAGCAATATTTCCATGTTACACATTCATTTCAGAATTTTATTATAATATTTGGAAATTAAGGTTTATATTTTAGTAATGCAATTACCTTCGGGCCGGAGAAAAGTAAATATTAAGTTTATATTACTGCTTGTTTGGCTGCAACATAACATTTGGGATCGTCTGCCCCCAGTTATACTAAGCTGGACTTGGTAAAACTGGTTTCATGGTCTTCCATTTTGATTGACAGCTTATGACCATTCATAAAAAGGAAGAAAACCTGGTGTTTGGGAGGCAAGGGTATTGTGAAGCTTCATCTCTTAGCCCAGAAATTGGGAATGTAATCTTTGAAACCTAACAGCACTAGTCTGGCCATAAGGAAAGCTTAAAATCAATCTTTAAGGTTCTTTTCTGTACTTTTGGAAAACAAAATAAAAAACAAACAAACAAAAAACCAGGGAGGTTTGTTTAAGATGGCTATGAAAGATTTATATAAGGTATCTAATTCTGAGAAAAGGAATTGCTTAAAGGTATAAGAGAAGGGTTTGCAACCCAAACAGGAATTTAGGAAGAAGGCTTCCAGCTTTATTGCTTGACAAGGGAAATTTGTTTCTATTTGAAAAATCCTTGTTGTTTTCAGGTTGACAATTTATCCAATCATTTGGGCAGAGAGCTCAATCTTTTCTGCTCAGAACATTCAGAAATCTGATCTACAAACAGTTTTACTCCACCAATGGGAGGTAACGTTATGATTTTCTTCTACACTCACATCTGAAATTGCTCCGATTTCCCCTTCAATACAACGAGGCTGCCGACCTTGCTGGTCTCAAAGTTCTCTTTCAGTTCTAAAGGTCAATAGGTTTTCCAGCTCACTTTTTACTTTCCCCCACATAACCAATATTTACTAATAATTTTAAAATCGATATATATTATTTATTAGTGTTCATAAAATATAGCAGTTTTAATGCCTGTATGTTTGTGTTCCTACTGTCTAATTTATACTAGAGAAAGCAAGAAGTTCTTGTTTGTTTGATACAGCACCCAATTCATTGAAATATGTGTTGTACAGAAAAGATTAAAATGTGTGTGTGTTTATAGATGGATTGATAATATGGTTTTCAAATTCATAGACACACAAAATGTACATGAATGGTTATGGGACAGTAGCTACAAAAAAACCAAAATAGAGAATGAGAAAAGAAAGGGCACCTTTTAAAAAATTTTTTTGAAATTTATTTATATTTTTTAGAGGGGAAAGGAAAGAGAGAACTATCAATGTATGGTTGCCTCTCATGAGTCCCCTGCTGGGAACTGGCCTGAAACCCAGGCATGTGCCCTGACTGGGAATCAAACCACCAGCCTTTGGTTTGCAGGCCCACACTCAACCCACTGAGCTACACCAGCCAGGGCGAATACCTTTTAAATCAAGATTCCCATTTTCTTACATTATAGTATCTTGATATTTTATTCAAATATGCCAAAGTAAAGGAAGCACACCATAAATCTTCTATCTACTAACATATTCTAAATTTGTGCCATTGCTATTTTCCCCCAAAGGCTGAACTTTTCCAAGGGTAGAACCATTAATCAGTGACTAAACAGACAGATGAACTAAAGAGAGAGCCTTGCTACATAGGTTTTCTCTGAGTTCTGCCCACTCTCTCTTAGAAAAACAATCAAACAGGGTACAGAGAATGCCTTAAGTTGAGTCTGTTCACATGTCCATAAAAGTAGAAGAATGTAGAATTCTATCCTTAGTGTAGAAATTATTTTAAGGGGTCACCTTTGCAGTACTTGAATTAGATTAAACAGTCTGAGTTAGCAGTCTGCTTAGAGGTTGAGTACTATGCCTCTTGGGCTAAAAAATTATGTAATAAAATGTCCACATTTAGCTAATTTCTCAGTTATATGATTCCTTGTTATACCATCTATTGCCACTATGTTTGGTAAATACAATTATAATTGTATTAGTGATACATTTGGCAAGTCAGGTAATTATCATCTCATTCGAAGGCTCTCTCGGAAGACTGCCTTTTGTTGCTATCATCTGTTGTTTCAAGTCTTACCTTGGGGGACATGCCATCTATAAGAAGTTTTCTTTCATCCTTCTTTCTGTGGCCCCCTCTCCAGTCTGGAGTGACTGACATTCGCTTGGCAATTGAGTCATTGTAACACCTTCAATTTCCATCTCTCTCTTTAGGACCATCTCTTTATTTGTTCATCAGTAGGCTTTTTTTGAGAGCACAGCATGGTATGTTCATTCAGGACATATCATCTTTCCATGGTTCCAGGACATTCATGTGGAAGGTGCTCAATATACAGTGCAAAAATAACAGTCTAGATGAATGATTAGATTCTGCAGGCTACCTCTCTGATCTAATTTGCTGTAACTCTTGTCCTTAGAAATTACACCCTGGGATACTTTGCTTTGTTTTTCTTCTTACACTATTTTGTTGACTCAAATCCCCATCGGCAAAACTAGGAAATCTACTCACAGAAATAAATGGACTATTCCCATTAACACGGACTCTATCATGAGAAGAAAATGTGGTTGCAACTAAAAAAGAGCAACAAACTTCCAAACCCATAGAATCCTGAAGTAAACTGTGCACTTTGGGTGATTATGATGTGTCAGCATAGGTAGGTTCATTAACTCTAGCAAACATACTGCCCTGATGGGGAATGTTGGTAATGGGGAGGCTATGAATGTGTGGAGGCAGAAAATCTTTGTTTCTTCTTTTGCTGTGAACCTTAAATACTCTTTAAAAAGTTTTTTAAAATAGCCCTGGCTCGTGTAGCTCAGTGGATTGAGCGTGGGCCTGCGAACTAAAGGATCATGGTTTGATTCCCAGTCAGGGCACATGCCTGGGTTCCCAGGCCAGTTCCCAGTGGAGGACACACAAGAGGCAACCATACACTGGTATTTCTCTCCCTCTCTTCTTCCCTTCCTCTCTAAAGATAAATGAATAGAATATTTTTTTAAAAATTAAAAAAATAGCAACAATCATTCTGTTAAAAATACAGACATGTTCCATCACACTGTCACCTCACAAAGTCCAGCTTAAGGTCTCATAATGATACTTCCCGACCTCACTCAGAATTCCCTGTGTGTGCTGTTTGCATGTATGTGTGTGTGTGTGTGTGTGTGTGTGTTTTCACGTTGACATCTAAGAGATCTCTACAGGCACATTTGCATCCTCCATTACTGAATGATCCACTCAAGCTGAACACTGGGTGAGGTCTTGGTGTTATCTTACTGTGAGCTATCTTTCTCTCTGTCTCCCTGGGTTCTCCTGAGTGTCCCCCCACAGTGCTGTTTTCTGTGCCACATGGCTGGTTTCCTCCATGAAACGAGTTATTTCCCAGATACTTAGGCTATGAGAGATATCCAGATATCCATAGGAGAAGCTCTGGAATCCTTCCCATATCTGTCTTGTTATTTGTGTACTCCTTATGAACACTTCCCCTGGAAAAGTCTTGGCTTCTGTTGCTTTGAGGTTCAGTATCTCATATTCTTTGCCCGGTGACCATAGGCAGGACTTTTAGCATCTATCAGAAACAGTTTATAAACATCTTGGCTACCAGGAAACATTTGTGAAAGAAACCAGTTATACTTTTGAGTTCTTTATTTAAACAGCAAGCAATAATGAAGGCTTTAGGAAAACAAAGAATTATCATCAATTACTGTGTATTCTTTGACCACATGTCCTAGATTCTCTGATTCAGTTTATGTTTCAACTATTTCACTATACTGTCCCAGTCGGTATCTCATACTTATAATAAATGCATTGGTTTATTTTATGAATATGGTTACCATGTAAATCATAGGTTATACCAATTTTGAATCTAAATGAGAAGAGAGGTAAAAATGAAGTAGCCAGATGTTTTAAGAAAGAATAAATATTTTCCAGATTTGGTTTCAAAGGCAGAGGGAAAGTGAGTTGGCCAGTCATCCTCATTACCAAATAATGCATGATTGCCAGATTTCTCAAAGCTAGCCATATATTGATTGAAAAAAAGTATTTTGAGGGCAAAATTAAGTAAAATACTCTCAAATGTTTTAAGATATTCATGAGCTAAATTTTAATGCTAAGAACAGATAGTTGCATATAATGTTTTGAACAGATACTTTCTGGAAGGTGGGATGTTATTTTTGAGAAATAATATCAATGTTAATAGAAAAGATTTAAATATTTTCAAATGGTGTTCTCCTAATCAAATCAATTTTGGCCACCACAACTTCCTTAGAGCACCCACTGGGAGCAAAGGGTCAGGGAGCCCCTTGTGAAACTATAGTTCTTAAGCTATGGAGAGGAAACAAAGCAAACCATCTGGAGTTGATTATGCACCTTGATTCCAGGTGTTGCTGCTGGGTGGTTTCAATGGGCTTCATTTTCAACAGTGATTGATACAACCTTGGGTTTATCCTCTGATACATAAGATAGAGTTGGATTTGGATATTTATCTAGAGGGAATTACTGAAGTAGTTCATTTTGTAGTCTAACAACAGCTTTTGTCACCTTTCACCATTATTAATCTGTTGTAGTCAAAAACAGGGAAGAGTAAACAACCTATTAAGAACAATAGTGATTAATTCAAAAGTTACCTCTTATTCCGTAGGCTTTAGAAATACATCTTATATGGTTGCGCTTCTCTACAAAGTCTTTTGCTTCCTGGAGGCTTGATGATCCAGTCTTGAGAGTGGGAAAGGAAGGACCGTGAAGACATTTAAACTATAGGCTTTCAGTGAATTGCTTTACCTACAACTGTCCTCTTGATTTACTCTTAGTTTCTTTTAAGCAATCTTCTATCCTATTTCTTGGATTTGATCCCATGGATCAAACAAGTGTGAGCTCTTCCTGGTAGAGCACTTCAGACGGGTCCAACATCACAGAAAACTTCCTTTGAGGCATCAAGCAAAGGGAAAGAGAAAATGCCTTTACAATTTTTTAAGATCCAAGTTCAAACACTTGGTGTCCCAGTAAACCAGCTGGGCAGTATGCAATTTATTTACCTGAGTATCAACTCATAGAAATAATGATAGTACTATCAGCTCTGCAGGGAAGATATAAGCTTTGTCTAACATGTATGGGAATGTTTGTAAAAGACTAGCAAACATTTGATAAAATTTAATTTCTTTACTTTTCTCTAGGATCATAGGAAGTAATATTCATTGAGCACCTCCAAGTGCCCACTGCTTTACTTGTAGTATCTCGTTTATAATAATCATCCCAAAAAGTTTGTGGAAGATGCTGTCTTTCTAATTTTAAAGATTAAAAAATCAATTTTGATTCATAAGGAGAATATACAATGGTATAACCAGGAAGATTTCAGGTTTATGTTCAGATTTAGATGTAGGTGACTCAGAAGTCTCCTTCCACTATACGATGCTGCTTCTTGGGAGAATTGTGTTGCCAGCAGTTGCAGGTATATGTGAAATTAGTATGTGAATTTTGTAATTTCTGAGGAAATTTTCCGTTTTCCTCCCAAGCAAAAAACGAGAGAATTGGACTGATTCTTAATGTAAAATGTTTGGCAAATATTAATATTTATCATTTGAAGTTAGCTTTTAGCAAATACTTTTTGTCCTTAGTTTTAAACTCGTTTTATAACACTTTTCACTTATTAACATATCTATAAATATTATGGTATTATCAGTATTTGATTCTTCATACTAATCATACAGGCTGCTGATACAAATAGTTTAAAAATCATTTGAATATATTGTTGATAGTGTTTATATAGAAATATTTTTGGTGATGTTTGATTATTAGAACAGGAATATATAAAATTATGAAATGTAAACAACAAATTTTTTCTAAGGGACAAGAAAAGACTTCTTACTTCCTTATCTTTTCTGTTTTGCTGTTTTTAAGATTTACAATTACATGCTAAAAAGTGGTAACACTGCGAGTTAGACTAAAACGAGACACCAGCCCCTGTTGAGCTAGCTGCATTTGGCCCTTTGCGAGATCGTAATAAATGATTCATAATTTTGTCTGAAAAGACTCCCAGCTAGACTATAGAATATAAAAGCAAAAACAATGAGTTCTGTCATCAGAGATACTTATCATTTAGCCTATTTGATCATACTATTACAATTTTAAAGAAATAATGAATATGGAGATTTCTACACAATAATACTATGAAAACTTCACAAACTAAAAAAGTTAAAAAATTGGGGAAGTATGCCAAATGATTTTCTGATGATATTGGGGAAAAAATCTCCATAAAAAGTTGTATTTACTTCTGAATTTTAATTGAGTAAGGAGGCCACATAAATAAAAACAAACTATCTCATAGGCTGATGCATAAAACAGATATTTAATGGTTGGCCTCTTTCTTTGTCTTTTCTTTGACTTTAAATGCTAAATCTACCCAATTCTTGCTTCTATCATTTAGTACTAAAAATAATGACTTTCTTCAGACCTTAATAGACAACTGGCCCCCAAATTAGAAAATCAATTTAAATTATTTTAGAGTATAATTTATTCATTCAATTAAAATATATTTATTTGAAAATATTTATTTTGCTAACTATATACTAGGCATTTTGCCAGGGGATTCAGATAGAAGAGAGTGAAACAGAAAGAGTGCTTTCCCACATGGAGCTTATGGATTGCAGAGAGAGACCAAAGAATTAAGTACATAAATCAATGTTAAAATGTTCAATTCTCTAAAAAAAAAATAACTGCTGATAAAATGAATGAATTCCTTTCTGAGGTAACACTTAAACTGACAACTAAAAGAAGATTCAGCCAAGCAAAGAATTAGTTAAAGAGAATTCTGGGCAGAAAAAAAATAGCATAAGCAAAATAATTCAAGCACGGAAGAGCCTGGAGTATTTCAGGAACTGAAAGCGAGCCACTGTGATTGGAACAGAGAGTAGGTGGACCACAAAGTAAAATGTTGTAGCACATTCCCAGGACAAGACAAGGAGTTTGGGGGAGAGAGAGAAAGGGAAAGAGAGAGATCAGATGTACTTTTACTTTACCTATCTAGCTGCTGGGTGAGGAAAAAAGAGCAGGGGTAACATTTAGAAAGTTGAGAAGAGAGTCTGCTCAAATCAAAAGGTGATAATGGCTGTACTAGGACAATGTACTAGAGAAATAAACAAGAACAATTGTGGAAGTGGAACTAGTGGTATTTGCTGAATGTGAGGCACAAGAAGGGTGGTGGAAGGCATAAATTGTGTCTACCAGGAATATGGGTTGAACCTTTGGGTAAATGGTGGTGTAATTTACTAAAGATAGAAGAGGAACAGATAGAGTTTAGGGTAAGGGTCACTTTGGGATGTGCTTAATTTAAAATGCATTACAGACAAACAAGGGACCTTGTTGGACACTTTTAAATGTGAGTGTTGAGCTCAGTGAAGAAGTCTAGATTCAATATATACATTTGGATAGTTAATATTGCATGTTTAAACCATGGGATTGAATGATATTAATTATCTAGAGAAAGGGGAAGAGTGTAGAGTGAGAAAATGTTAAGCCCTATAGAAATTCCTCATTTTAGGAGGAGTTAAGGAATAGAAACTTGAAAATGAGACTTAGGAATGGACAAAGAGATAGCAGTGTTTAAAGAAAGAGGGAATGACTCATGATGTGGAATGCTGTTCATTTCTCTGTTAAAAAAACACTGGACTTAGACACAAGAGGGCTTTGGTGATTGTGACAAAAGCAATTTTAGTGATCTGATTGAGATGGAAGCAAGATTGTAATGGGAAAGTGAGAACTAAGCTGTGTAGACTGAAAATGGTAGGGAGAATTGTTTCATGAATGAGAACAATAGGGACTAGTGATAGTATTTTTTTTTAATTATGGTATGTAAACAAGATTGCTTAGTACTGAGGAAGGAGTGCTCTAGAAAAGGAGAGACTGATGGTGTCACAAAGAGAAGAAATAGTGAAAGAATGAAGTTCTTGGTTAACTAAAGACATTGATGAGGGTTTTCTGGAATCTTTGAGATAATAACACTATTCAATTACTTCTATCTTCCTTTTTTCTTGAATAAAATTTTTTTGAGGTGAGACTCTTCTACTTGCTTCTCTAAAGAAGCTGGTTGCATGTACCTCCCACAGAGTGGACAGTGAATATTTATGAATAAACACATGTACACCTTAGTTATATAAATATGTACATTCTTGTATGTCAGGTTACTTTTGAATCTGTTTATTCTATTGTTTGGGTTTTTTTATTTTCTTAAAATTTGTGTGTGTTACATGCCATTGAGTTGGCTCAGACTCCTGGTGACCCAGTGAGTGATGTCCACCATGTCCTGTCCTCACAGGCCTGCTCAGCTCCTGAAGACGCCATGTCTATGGCTTCTTTTATGAAGTCATTTATCCTTATTTGGAAAAGAAGTCATTTATCCTTATTTGGTCTTCTTCATTTCCTGCTGCCTTCTATTTTTTTTTCCAGAATTACTGCCTTTTCCAAAGAACCCTCCTTTTCATGATGTGCTTGACCTAGGACAACTTCGGGTTTTTTTTTTTTTTTTTTTTGCCTTCAGTGAGGTTTCAGGCTTAATTTGCTCTGGGACCCGCTTGTTTAGCTTTCTGGTGGTCCAGGGTATCCACAGGGCTCTCCTCCAACACTGTATTTTTTCTTACCAATTTTTTGTTTATAATGTCATTAATATTAGTACTCAGAAATAGTACAGTTGAATTGCTACAAATAAAAACAATTCTGAAGAATTTTGACCTAAAAAATGTAGCAAGAATAATTCATTATTATCTATTATTAATGAATTAATAATGAATTAATAAAACAATGAATTATTATTTCATTGACATTTGTTATAAATAATATGTATTATTTGATCCATAGTTATTAATGATCAATATTTATTAATATCTTTCTAGTTATCAAACATTGTGATAAATCATGTAAGAGATCCCAAGTTATTTATTTATATCCAACAATTAGGAAATGGTTTTGATACCATATTCTATTTACTTTTCCATTCCTGACTTCTTCTAATACTCTTATTCTTTTTTCACTTTATCATATTTTATTATATATTTAATATTATCTTAATCATTATACTTTAAGTAACCGTAAGCAATGTTGTTTGTGAGTTGTTGTATACAAAAGTTAATGAAAGGGTGAGTAAATGAGTGTAAAAATTTAAAAGTGTATATATAAAATAAATTAAGGCACATTATCCTATTTCAATGGATAGATTTAATTTTGATGTAGAAATTTTAACCTGGAATGGAGAGGAGTAGAGAACAGTAATAACTGTGACACAAGGCACAAAAACATTGTAACTATTTAAGAAATATGCAATTTAAAAAATGTCTAAGGGGGCAGAATACAATGGGTTTTATTTGTTTGTTTGTTTTAATTTAATTACTGTTCAAGTACAGTTTTCTGTCTTTTACTCCCATCCCAGCCCACCCCCCCCCCCGTGCTCCCCACCTCCCTCCCATTTCCACCCCCCTTAGTTGTTGTCCATGTGTCCTTATACTAGTTCTTGTAAATCCTTCCCCTTTTCCCCTGAAATTCCCCCCTCTCTCCCCTCTGGTTACTGTCCCCTTGTTGAATGGAAGAGGAAGTGGCACTTTGAGATAAATCTAAATTAATTTATAGAATTAAAAAAATGAAACCTAATTGAAACAGCAATGCAATCTCATGGTAGAGAAATTGTAACATGGAGAAAAATCATATAGAAGAGCATAACAATATTCTTTTATAAAATTAATAAAATTTTACCAAGTGGAAGAAGAGCTGGAGAGGGAAAAACATTTCAGGCTGAGAGAACATCGTGGTAAAGTCAACAAGGAAGGAGAGAGCAACGTGTGTTTGGAATTGAGAGCAGTTTGAGAAATAACAGGGTGACTTTTCAGGACTGGAAAAATAGATTTTATTTTTAAACTGGAAGACCTTGAATGCCCAGCTGAAGAATTTTAATATAGAGGGTCTGGCAGAAGTAAGACTTGCTTGAGTGTGGTTGGTAGAGTAATAATATGGGTGTAATATTTGTAGTTTTAATGTGAACATTTCACCTACTATGTCATATGGAGAGCTTCACTGTGATATTCTTATGTTACAGAATTACATGCTTATAATTTTGTAATAAAATATTTTTGTAATAAAAAGGGGCATTATTGGTGCCAAGCCCTGTATTTCTGGTGGATCAGAGAAAGGACATCCTGTATTTGGTTTTGTGTTTTAAGATGTCTAATATGGTGCTCACTTGTAACAAGAACTAGGGGAATGGATAGAGAATTAGGAAACCAGTTAGTTAGTCTTCCTATTGCAGAACCACAGATCCAAACCATTGGTTAACATTGGAAATGAAAAATGTAGAGATTAAGTGCCACACAGCAGAAAGAAATTTTAGGACCTGGAAAATGAGTGAGAGAGAAAAATAAAAGATTCCTCAAAAGTCTGAACTTGAATAACTGGAAGGTGGTGAAATGGAGATAGGAAAGTCAGAAGAACTCATTTCAGTGACAGTAGAATGATAAGGTTTATTCTGAACCTGTGGAGTTTCTGGTGCGAGAGTCTGGCAGGGAGTTGATAATATGCCAGGAAGGATGGGACCAGAGATCCTGAACTTGGACACACTACTGTAAAGGTGACAGATAAGCCATGAGAGAATTAGCATTATGAGGAAATTATACACCTGGAGAGAGTAAGAATAAAAAGGCATAACCAAAAGCTCAATGTTTTATTGCATTTCTTCCCTCTTTTTTAAAAGTTCTAAAAATTGACATCACATGAGAGACCGATTGTTTTATGGGAGAATTGATAATATGAATGGGTGGAGCCTGTGACAAAGACCAGAGATTTTGACCAATATACACTGGCAAATGGGGACAGACCCATAGATGAAGAGCAGGATGACAGCTAATGGGGGTGGAGTTAGAGAGTGGAAGGATTGAACAAAAAGAAAAAAGGACTCATGGACATGGACAGCAGTGTGGTGATGCTGGGGAGAGGGGGCTATAGGAGATTAAATGCTAACAGAAAAAATAATACAGTAAAAGATTATTTTTTAAAAGAAAGATGATACTGATTGCAAATGTGGAGCCTGGGAACAAGCTTAGGGTAGAAGACAGCATTTTATTTTAAAGAAAATTCATTAGAAATAATTATATGTGTAACTTTTTGACTATAGTAAGTTATACTTGAGGCTATGGGATATATTTGGGTATAAAATTACTTATATATTAAATACTGTGGGAATTTAGGTTTCTTTTTTAAAAAAACTAACAAATGAGATCTAAAAATGGGTATTGAAAAGGGCTGAACAGCTGGAAAGCAGATGAGAATTAGGGTGGGGTGAATAGAAAAGTCATTACTAAAGAGAAATGTTTAATTTTACATGTTTTCTGTTTGATTTGTTGGCTTTGTAGTGGAATTTGAGGCATCATTTTGGCTGCCAAACAGACTTGGGGTTTCATAGTAAAATTAATAGGTATTATAATGTGGCTTTGTAAAGAATGACAGAGTGTGTCTGTTATCATAAATTTTCTTTATAAATTTTATACATATAACAAATTTAATAAAAGTGCCAAAGCAGTTAAATTGTGGTATTCCTTTAGAGTCATTTAAAGGTAAAATTACAGAGATATCTTCCCTGTGCATCCTGTGGAAATTAGACCCTGTTTCACCTATTTTTTTCCCTAACACTTATCAATGTACAGTATATTCTATTACACATTAATATATGCATTTGTTCATTGACTATCTACTGCCCAAGTTCTAGGATTACTGTGGTAGCTACCTGGGGCTTTTCGTTCACTGCCGTGAGTGTCTCCAGTTGTGCCTGCCATAAAATAGAGCTCAATAAATACTGTGAACTGATTGCTGGCTGAAGGAATAAGATATGATGTTTCCCCAATTAGACCAAGTTCACCTTGAGAAGACAGATTGTTCCTTGTTCACTCTCATTCAGTCATCCCTCTCTCCATACCTCCCTAGTTTTTTGTTCATTTACTTGTTCTTTTTGTGTGACGGAATTCACAGCACATAAAACAGTACCTGAGTCATATAATTGGCACTCAACAAATATTTATTGAATTTGTGAACACATTCATTCATTCACTTCTTGACCTGTCAAACACTATGTGAGCATCTTCTTTATACTAGACATTTATATAGCTCCTAAATATGTAAAGAGTATCTGTACTAAAACAAATAATTACAGGGTGAGGGTATGTAGTAACTGCTGTTTAGCAGGGTGCACACAGGGCTTTATGAGCAGAGTAGAAAGACACCTAAATCAAAGTGTGTGGAGGAGGGAAGGTGTGTGAGAGAGATGAGAGTCAGTGAAGGCTTCCTTGAGCTGAGAATTTAAAGAGAATCACAGACCTCATAAATGTTCATAAATATATACTCAATTGAATTAAACACATCTTTTAGCAATTGAGGAAATTTCAACATTGTGGTTTTCAGATGTGGATAACATGGGCTGAAGTATATGTATCAGAATACATTGGAGAGCTTTCTAAAAATAAATATCTTCTTCCCCTTCTTATGTCTGAGATTCTCTGCCATACAGAAGGCATGTATTTTGACAAAGCATCAAAGATTATTTTATATGGACCCCTCCCCCCACATTTTCCTGGTAAGAGAACCCTGTCATCTAAGATGGTGAATTTTATATTTTGGAAAGATCCTAAGGGCTACTTGGAGTCATAGATTCATAAAATTAATTTTTGTATTTTTCTTTGAGATGATTTTTTTACATTATTTTTTATGTAATAGGCTTTATATATTTGTAGAAATAAAAGTGTTACTTTAAATACTCTGATTTACATATCCTTTAAGAACAATGATTCCTTTACTTGGAATAAAATTGACATAGGCATTTTTCAAGGACAAACTATTAAACATTTATTGAGAGAAATGGTAGTGCATATAAATAAGATATAAAACAAGTTTCCTTTCAAAATGATTTATGAAAAAATATAAATGGACTATGTGTATATTTGCTTACATGTGTATGTGCATATTTAAGGCCCATCAATAACTAGCGAACAGATGTCTGTGTTGACAAATCTTCAGCTTGATGTTATATTTACTAAACCAATGGGTCCTGCTTTCATTCAAGGCTTTTTGCAAATGTTTATTGAACTTTACAAAATAATACTATGCTTGAGTTTATTCTTTTCTCCTAAGATTTATTTTCATTGTTATTATTCAAAAACCTTTTGATGTTCCAAAACCCTAATTCATGGCAGTTGAATACATTGTTGATCATTAATTCTGACTGATTCTACCTAAAATGTAATTTAAGATAAAAGTATCAGAGAAACTTATTTAATTTTTATATTAGAAAGAACAGGGTATTCAATGTCCCTTATGACTGGAGAAAAGGAAGTCCTTTTAAACTTGAGCATGAAACTTCTACATATAAAATTTTGAAGGTGTAAACTTCCTGACAAAAATTTAATTTCTATTGCTTTTAAGATAATTATTTTTTCTGCCTTAAAACATTTTTAGAGAAAGTGAAAATTCTGAAATTCTAAATTTAAACTTAATTTGAAATATGTAAACCCAACAATATGTATAATTCACTGTGATATACATATGGATGTTTGATTTATTTTTAAATATAACCCCCAACAGTCTTTGTATGCTGAACTCTCTCCATCGATAGTATCAGAATATCTGGATTAGACTTAATTTTATAAACTTTTGAAAACAATCTTATTTCAATCCTGTTTATTTAAAAATTCCAAAGTCAAATTTAATGTAAAGTTCTTCTTATCATCTTCCCTTTCTTCAAGCCCTATCCAGTCTCTCCAATTCCTCCTCCCTGCCCCTTCTGGTACACATTTTAAGTGGATTAAACTATGTATGTGTGTGTGTATAGGAATGGGTTTGGTTAAGGTTAGAGTTCAGGTGATGAAGGGTGAAGGGCCAGGGCAATGTGGGGGTATAAGCATGTTTTGGTCTTACCCCAGAACCCCCTCCTTCATTTCTAGATTATTTGGTGCACTTGGGCTAACATATTGCCAAAATTACTTTTAATCTAGTAACTGCTTTTATATTTTTTAAATTATTTTATTGTTGTTCAATTATAGCTGTCTGAATTTCCCCACCACCACTTCCCCCTACCCCAGCCAAAACCACCTCCCTCCCTTGCTTCTACCCTCCCCCTTGGTTTTGTCCAAATGTCCTTTATTCTGGAAGAATCCTAGGGGCTAATTTCAGTTCCTGAAAACACTTCCCCTCATTATCCCCTCCCCCTTTCCTCTGGTTACTGTCAGATTGTTCTTAATTTCAATATCTCTGGTTATATTTGGTTGCTTTTTTTTGTTCCAGTTAAAGGTAAGATCATATGGTATTTGTCCCTCACTGTCTGCCTCATTTCACTTAGCATAATACTTTCTAGTTCCATCCATGATGTCACAAAGGGTAGGAGCACCTTAAAGCTCTAGCTATACAAATGGTTTACTTGAACTTTTAAAGATATAGAAATAAAACTTTAAAATAAACCCCTTATCATTTTTCTCTTCATACTTTTTCTTTTTTTCAAATCCTTCATATTTTTTCTTTAATAACTGAGCACTGTCGTAATGCCATTTTGTTTTATGAACCATTTAATTTTGTGCTATTCTCAATTCTGTCCTTTGTTGAACTTAGTCTTTTGGGAAAGACTCTTGCTTCTCTCTGGCAGATTCTAACTATTTTACAAAGTGAACTATAGAAATTATTAAAAAGTTCACTGCTGGTGGGATTGCATACTGGTACAACCATTATGGAAAATAGTATGGAATTTTCTCAGAAAAATAAAAATTGACCTGCCTTTTGACCCAGCAATTCCACTGCTAGGATTATACCCCAAGAATCCTAAAACATCAATTTCAAAGAACCTATGCACCACAATGTTCATAGCAGCACAATTTACAATAGCCAGGAGTTGGAAGCAACCTAGGTGCCCATCAGTAAACGAATGGATCAAAAAATTGTGGTACATATACACAAGGGAATTCTATGCAGCAGAGAGAAAGAAGGAGCTACTACCCTTTTCAACAACATGGATGGAACTGGAAAGCATTATGCTGAGTGAAATAGGCCAGGCATTGAAGGACAAATACCATATGATCTCACCTTTAACAGGAAGCTAAACAACAAAACAAACAAGCAAACAGAATAAAAACAAAGACACTGAAATAGAGAACAAGTGAGCAGTGACCAGAGGGGAGAGGGAAGGGAATTTAAGGGGGAAAAAGAGGAGGGATTTTGAGGAGCAAGTATGAAAGACACAGGGATGAGGACTAGGGGGGAGGAAGTGGGAGGGAGGTAGGGAGACGGGGCAGGGGGGGGCTGGGATGGGAGAAATAGACAAAAACCTGTACTTGAAAAATAACTAAATAAAATTAAAAAAAGAAATATAGAGAATAAAGTAGTAAAATTTAACCAAAAAAAACAGAAACTATTAAAAATAGCATGTTAGATTTTAGGTGTCACTACAAGGATGACATTTTTCTTAGAAAAAGCCTTCAAATAATGTGTTTGATCTACAGTGTCAGAGCATTTGTGTCTGAGGAGACATTTACAAAGTGGCGTGCCTACTTCTGAGTACATATTATCAGAAGCATCTGCAGAAAGTGTGATAACATTTACCCTAATCAGGGAATTGTGTTTTCAGGCTGACATGCTGCCTGTTATCTTACATCACTGTTGGATTCAAATCACATTGGTTTGGCACAGGCTAAGTGGCCTTCTTCTTTAAAATATTCATGCAGTTTTCATCTTCTGGGTCATTATGTTCCTCGGACACATGAAAATAAATTCATTATTAATTGTATGATTTGCTTTTATAGCACTTTTGTGTACAGATGCATTCATGAATATTATGCAGTCTTTCCCGGAAGCCAGAAAACAGAGTTAGCCAAATTCTCTTGGCTAATTAATGCCTAGATGTGGCTCTTATCTCATCAGAACAGAACTTCTGGGACTTTAGGATAAGTCTCTTGAGCCCACTGTAGACTTGCTGCTATTGAAGAACACATCACAAACAGTTCTCTGCACTGCTGGAGCTTCTCTGAAAAAAGTAGTACATATTGGTATACAAAAAGATTAGAATTACTAATAAATTAAAATTTATATTCATGGTGGCTAACGGATGTTGAGTAATGAATTAATTTCAAAAGTAATAGGAAGTAATTATAGCATTTGAAGAAGATTGTATTACATCAAGAGTTTTTCACTAAAGGAAAATTTACAAGTGGGGAGGAAGGGCTTTATAGGAAGGCTTGATAGACCAGGGACCTGTGATGAACAGGTCCAGAGATGAAGAAGGCAGAGTTAGGAAGCCTTTGGACTGGATACCAAGTGGAATCTGTGGGGAGAGGTGGTAATGAACAAAGAGTGGAAATCAGTGAGAATAATGACAGAGAGGTGAATCTGGAAAGAGAGCAGCTGGAAGAGACTCATGAAACACAATCTGTGGAGTTTTTATTTTGTAAAAACAAAACAAAACAAACCCTAAAGCCTTCCATTGGTTCTTGAGCAACAGAGTGATATGACTGAAGTAGTGTTTAGTTGCCCTGGCTGGTGTAGCTCAGTGGATTGAGTGCGGGCTGTGAACCAAAGGGTTGCCAGTTCGATTCCCAGTCAGAGCACATGCCTGGGCTGCAGGCCAGGTCCCCAGTGGGGGGAACGTGAGAGGCAATCACACATTGGTGTTTCCCTGTCTTTCTCCTTCCCTTCCCTTCTCTCTAAAAATAAATAAATAAAATCTAAAAAAAAAAGAATTAGACTCAGTTTTTTAAAAAAGTAGTGTTTGATCAAGATAAGTCTCACATGAAGGAAGATAGAGATTATAAAGGCAGGAAAACTCTTTATGTGAATGTTTGTCCTTTTTAATATTAGATACTTAATTTTTGAAGTAGAATTTTAAGTTATGTAACATATTTACATAGTTACAAGTCAAACTAAGAAATAACATAAAAATCTTGTTTCTCTTTCTGTTCTATTGACTTTTTCTCCTGTAAAAATATTGAATTTTTGTTTTATATGGATATTTGAATGATATATGGTTACAAAGATTGATACATGTTATCAACTTTGAAAACTTAATGAAAGACCCAAACATGTTACAACCCCCTTCCTTTTTCTTATACAAATAGTGTCAGTCTATACCTAATATTCTTTACTTTTTCATTTCAAATATATTCTGTTGCCTTCAGTTTTATCTCCTACATATGAGCAATAAATGAATAAACAAGAAAACATATAAACCAAAACTCATAGGCACAGACAATTGAATGGTGGTTACCAGAGGGACATGGGGGAGAGTGGTTAGTAAAGAGCAAAGGGTCAAATATAAGGCGACAGAAGATGATTTAACTTTGGATGATGGGTACAAAATGCAATATGAGGACTGCATATCATAGAAATGTACACTGGAAACCTATATAAACTTATTAACCAATGGCACCCTAATAAATTTAATAAAAAAGAAAACATATACATATATATTCTGCAGCTGTCTATACCTAGCTCTTTATTTATCTACCTATCTCCACATCCATCTATCTAGCCACCTATCTATCATCTATATCTCTATCAAGATAATAACAATCTTCTTCATTCTTCTTTCCAGCTGCATAGTCCTGCTTTGAGTGGATGAGCAATAGGTTATTTAACCAGTTGCCTGTTGATGGATCTTTAATTAATGCCACAATTAATAGCGTCATTTATAGCATATTTTGTTTATTTACTAGACTCTACAAGTGGGGTCACAAAGTCAAAGGATATATAGATAAATTAGCTAAATCTCTTCAAATTCTTCTTTATAAGAGTGCATTATTTTGTATTACTGCAACCATGAATGAGCAAGTTTATTTTCTAAGAACTGCCCCTTAGAGCATTTTGTCAGTCTTTTAGACTATTACCAATTAGATAATTGAAAATGGTATTTCAGTATAGTTTTACTTACTTTCTCTAATTTTGAGTGAAGGTAAGTGTTTTTCATATGCTTAAGAAATACTTGCATATGTTGCATATTAATTATGTTTTTATATAATTTCCATTTTCCTATTGGGCTACTGGTCTTTTAATTTCATTTTTGGAGTTCTTCATAAATAAGATATTATGCCTTTGTCATCTCACACACATATTTTTTTCCATTTTTACCTGTATTTTTCAATACATTTATTTTTTGTTATATTATCAATCATTTATTGTTTTGGCTATAGATTTTGAATTATGATTAGAAAATGTTTCCTATTTTCTACCATTAAAGCAATATTTTCAGGTTTTGAAGTAATTTAGCCATATTTTCTTCTAATACTTGTATGGTTTCAAATTTTAATTTAGAACTTTGAATCATTAGAATTTATCCTGGTCTTAGTATAAATCTAATTTTCTATATGACCATACGATTGTTACAATACCAGGTCTATATTTTCTCCACTGATTGAGGTGTTTCCTTTATTGTCTATTCAATGTTTGTATGTGAAAACTCTAATGACTCAATTTTATTTTATCAATCTGTCTCTATTCATGTAAAATACATGGGTAGCCTCTCTTCTTACCTCCCATAGGTTTGCTTTTTACTTGAGGTGCTTTCTGGCTATTTTTTCTGATTTATTTGGTTGTGTAATCTTTATGATCAATTCGTCTAGTTCTAGATAAAAGTCAATGGCATTTTTGTCACATCATATTTATAATTTTACACAGGAAAAATAAATGACATTTTTATGATATTGCATCTTCCTATTCAAGATCATGGTATTTCTTTCAATTTGTTCAGGTACACTATTATGTCTTTGAGAATATCTTATATTTTTCTGATATGAGTTTTATTTATTTCATTAAGTTTATGTTTAACTGTTTCATTTTTATTTTAAATATGTTGATGGTATCTTTCATTATATTAATGTAAAATGACTACTTTATATATGTTGAAGGCTATTGATTTTGGTATTCTAATTTTCTATTTTTTGTAGTCTTATATCAATTTTTTCATTGGTGCTTTGGCTTTTGTTACCTAATCATGCCATAGACAAATGGAGATACTTTTACTCTTCTTTTTAAAATTTTGCTTTTAATTGCTTTGTTTTTCTAATTGCTTTGTCAAGTAGCTTCAATACAATTAAATAGTTAAGTAGTAGTAGAAATAAAAGACATTTTTGCTTGTTCCTAACTTTAATCTGAATGCTTCTGGTTTTCACATTAAGGCCCTAGCTTTAAAGCTGAAATATACATCAGCTTTTTTACATATAAATATAATATTTTATATTTTTTACATAATATACATAATATTTAATATAAGAGAATACTATTTTGTGTTTTTTCTAAGCATAAGTTAGTATTAGATGTGTTAAATGCAGTTTAATAAAAATATTATCTCTACTGAGGTGATCACAGATGCCCCTCATCTTAGGATGGAGTTATATCCTGATAAATCTATCACAAGTTGAAAAGTACATTTAATACATCTAACCTACAAACACCATAGCATAGAATAGTCTAACCTACTTTAAATGTACTTAGAACACCACTTGAGCCTACATTTATATTAATTTACATTAGTTTCATCTCAGGAAAAATTACCTTCCTCTTCGCACCATAAGCAGGAATACACATGGACTGTGTAGACATGATGGCGTGTAAAAACACAAAACACAATACCCAAAAAATGCTGGCAACGCATTTACTGTAGAGTACGGGTTGTTTACCCTCCTGAATGCAGCTGGCTGCTGCTGCCCAGCATCACTAGCCCAGGAAAAGATCAAAGTTTGCAGTGTAGTTTCTACTGAATGCATGCCACTTTTACACCATTGTGAACTTGATCCATTATAATTCAGGGGCAGACTGTGTATGTTTTTTCTCTTTGTATCTATTGATGTGATAAATTATATTAAATAATTTCCTAATATTGAAATCCTCTTGCCTTTCTTGAATAAATATTACTTACTTCCAAGATAATTAAATTTTTAATTTTCTTCTTTCAGCTCTCTTTTAAATCCTCCATATTTTTTATTAAGATTATTTTGGAGAGGGCCCCTCACAAACTATCAGCTATGCCAAGACAAAGAAATATGGCCCAAATGAAAGAACACAGCGAAACCTCAGACAGGTTCAGTGGGGAGGAGGAAGAGAGGAATAGAAGGGAAAAGGTACAGGGAAGAGGAAGCATGATTAGTAGGCATAAAGTAGATGGGGAGAGATAAAAATGGTATAGGAAATATTGGACTCAAAGAACTTATATGCACAACCCATGGTCATGAACTAAGAAGTGGGGGTATGCTGGAGGGTTGGGGGCAGGGTGGAGAGGAAATAAAGAAAAAAATTGGGAAAACTGTAATAGCATAAGCAATAAAAATACTTAAAAATAAAAAATAGAAAAAATATTTTCTTCTAGGGTATTTTAAGGTTCACAGCAAAATTAAGGGTAAGGTGCAAAGATTTTCCACCTACCTCCTGCCCCCACACATTCATAGCCTCCACCATTACCAACATCCCCCACCAGAATGACACGTTTGCTATAATTGATAAATCTATATTGACACATTAAAATCAGCCCAAGTTCATACTTTATATTATGATTCACTCTTTCTGTTATACATTCTATAAATATGGACAAGTGTATAATAGTACGTATTATCATAATGTTATCATACTGAGTAATTTGTTGACATAAAAATCCTGCCTGTTCATATCTTTCCTGTCCCAAATACTGAGAGCCACTGATCTTTTTACTATCTCCATATTTTTACCTATTCCAGAATGTCATGTGGTTGGAATAAAATAATATGTAGCCTTTCAAATTGGTTTCTTTCACTTAGTAATACACATTTAATATTTTTTGTGCCTTTTCATAGGTTAATAACTCATTTCTTTTTAACTCTGAATATTATTACATTATCATTGTACTACAGTTTATCCATTCACCTACCTAAGGACATCTTGTTTGTTTCCAAGTTTTGGCAATTATGAATAAAGCTGCTATAAACATCTATGTGCATGGTTTTTATTTTTGTGGACATGAGTTTTCAACTCCTATGGGCAAGCAACAAAGAGTGTGATTGCTGGATTATAGGGAAAGATTATGTTTAATTTTGTAAGAAATTACTAAACTGCCTTAAAAAATGATTATATCATTTTTTATTCCCAGCAGTATTAAATGAGAGCTCCTGTTATTCCTTGGCAGCATTTGGTATTGTCAGTATTCCAGATTTTGGCCATTATAATTGGTATGTAATCGTATGTCGGTGTTATTTTAATTTGCATTTCCTGATCACATATTATATGGAGTATCTTTTTATGTGCTTACTGGCATCTGTATATCTACGGTGAGTTGTCTGCAAATGTTTTTTGGCTCATTTTAACTCTGGTTTATTGTCTTATCATCAAGGTTTAAGAGGTTTTTTTGTATATTTTGGACAATGATCTTTTATCAGATATATTTTTTGCAAATATTTTCTCCAAGTCTGTGGTTTGTTTTTTTATTTTCTTGAGATTTTTCCCCTGTAAAGCAAAAGTTTTAAATTTCAATGAATTATAGCTTACCAATTATTTCTTTCATGGATTGTACCTTTGGAGATGTCATTGAAGAACTCATTGCCATATCTAAAGTCATCTAGGCTTTCTTCTATATTATCTTCTAGTTTTATAATTTTGCTCTTTACATTTATATCTGTGATCCTTTTCCAGTTAATTTCTGTTAAGTATGTAAGGTATGTATCTAAATTAATTTTATTTTTTGCATGTGGATGTCCAGTTGTTCCAGCACCAAAGATGGAAAGACTATCTGTGTTTTGTTGTATTCATTCTTTTGTCAAAGATTAATTGAGTATATACTAAAGTCTGCCTTTTTCTGGATTATTCTGTTCCATTGGTCCATTTGCATATTCTTTTTCCAGTATTATACAGGCTTCATTGCTGGGGCTTTAGAGTAAGACTGAAAGTCAGGTAGTGTCAATTCTCCAACCTTGCTCTTCTCTCTCAATATTGTGTCTGCAATTCTGACTCTTTCACCTTTCCATACAAATTTTATAATCAGTTTGTCAACATCCACAAAACAACTTGTTGGGATTTGATTGTAATAGCATTGAATCTATAGATCAAATCAGGAAGAACTGACATCTTGACAATATTGATTGTTTCTCTCCATGAACATGGACTCTCCACTTATGTAGTTGTTTGATTTAATTTATTAGAATTTTGTAGTTTCCCTCATGTAGGTCTTGTATGTATTTTGTTGGATTTATAGCTAAGTATTTCATTTTGGGGGCATAATGTGAATGATATCGTGTTTTTAATTTTAAATTCCTTTTGTTCATTGCTGGTATATATAAAACTGTTGACTGTTGTATATTAATCTTGTGTCCTACAACCTTGTTGTAATTTCTTATTAGTTTGGGGAGGTTTTTGTAATGGATTTGTTTGGATTTTTTATATAGAAAGATATTACATCAGAAAACAAAAATAGATTTATTTATTTCTTCCCAATCTGTACAATTTTCATTTTCTTTTCTTGTCTTACTAGGCAAGCTAGAATTACTAGTTTGACATTGAAAGGAGTGGTCAGAGGGGATATCCTTGCTTTATACCTGATCTCAATGAAAAGCTTTGAGTTTATTACCATTAAGAATGATGTTAGCTATAGCTTTTATGTAGATATTCTTTGAGGAAGCTTCTTGTTTTTTAGTCATATTATTTCCGGACTTCTATTTCTGATTTTATGTTGATACTTCTTAATGTGTACTTTTAAGTTTTTTACTTGTTTTGTACTGAAAAGTTATAGTTTCATCTGTGGGCATATTTATCTGTTGTGTCTTCATTATCTGACAGTGTATTATTTTGTACATTTAAACTTTTTTACACAATCTCATATAGAATTTATTTATTTTTTCCAGTGGCTTATGTCTTAAAGATACTAGTTTTTCTGTGCTTTTAGAAAGAGTTCTTTAGGTAAGGGTAAGGTGTGCCTATGTAGGTTTTTCAGATTTAGGGCCAAGTCTCTATTTCATTGTCACTCTGAAGTTTTCAATTAGATAAGAGTTAACCGAAATTCAGGCAGATGTGGCATAGCCATAATAATCTGCCACTGGATAAAGCATGTAAACAATTGTGTCTTGGTGCCAATATGTGGAGAGACTGAAGAAATATAAATGGCTTGTTTGAATTATATACATAATATTTTATAGTATTTGAATGAGAATTGAGGAAGAGAATGTATTAAACCAATATTTTCTTTTACAAACAACCATAAAAATTGCTCACTAACTAATGACATAACAGAAGACAACTTTTAAAGATATTAAATTAAATCCGACCTCTAGTACTATTGTGTGTGTGTGTGCCTGTGAGCATGAAGTGTTAGTCTATCTGCTACACATAACTTCATAATGTCCTGATGTTTTTTATATAATTATGGGTTAGGTCAAAAATGACCTGTCATTTTCCCTTTGATACCAGAGGAATTGATCAGTGATATAAGGTAAAAACTTTGAGAAATGAAAAAACAATTATTTAAAAAATTTTCAATGAAACAAAGAATAAAATTTATCTAGCACATCAACACTTTTTATTCATTTGAGTGATTTCTATGCTTTTGAAATGTTATTTTGACTTCACATCATTTGAGTCAATAACTTTATTTCTGCAATTGACATTTTGCAAGTAATTTTGTGTGCTTTCACTTAAGCTATTTACAAATGTGCAATGGTCATTACAGAAAATATTTATAAAAAAGAAGGCTGCCAATAAAGTAAAAAATCTGTTAAGTATTCAGTTCATTGATATATAAACAAAAATGATAAACTATATCTCTTTTTGATTGAGAAAGTGGGAAAATACTTATTAACCTCATTTGTTCTATATCACCTTTATAATGTCAACAAACAGGGGCACTAAACACAGGATACATTTGATGTAGCAAGGTTAGTAGGCCCATGAACTCTAGTTCTCAGAGATATTCTTTAATAAAGATTCAGAGATAATTGGTCTTAATTGTGTCAATTTTGAGTTTTCTACCAAGTCTTTAGTCATTAATGAGCTGTCAATATCTTTCAATGACATCATTATTAAATCAAAGTTTTCTTAATATATGCAGAAATATAACCTTTACAGTCCAACCTAACAATAGTACATTTTAGTCTGTTTTCTCCTTTAAGTGAAGTAAATGTTTTTATTAGTAATTGTTTCCTGATAATGAAAATATACTTGTTATAATCAATTTTTTTTATTTTCTGGTGAGTAGTTAAGATTTTTAATATGAATGAGAAAAAGTTGAATTAAAAGAGACTTAAGATTCTCCTAGAAATTTAACTTCCTCAAAACCCTTGTGATTCTGGTGCTTACAGGTGAATTTTAATGTGAACATTCCTTTGTAGTACAGTTACCTCTTAAGTTTAGTGTAATAATTCAGTGAGAGCCACATTAATTAAATACTCCATTCCAAAGGGACAATATGTCATGCCAGGCAAATACTATAAGATCTCTCCTCATTTATTATAATCCAATTATATGCTGTTTTAAAGATTTATTTTTAGCACTGGTTCTGAATATCCAACAATTTTCCTCACATTGTTCTGCTGGCTTATTTTACATGCATTTTAAGAAATAAGGGTTGTGGTATTTAATTTATAAAAAATATTGTTTGAAGTTTAAATCTTCCTATAAAGAATTACATAGGGAGTGCAAAACCATTCATTATAGTAGAATCCTGATATTAGTAATTATTAAAGCTCTATTCAGCAAGAGAAATTCAATATGAAATAGACTATTACAGTTATGTATTGCCACATAATGAACCACCACAAAATTTACTAGCTTAAAATATCAACTCATTTTCTCCCATGGTTATGTGGGTTGACTGGGCTGAGATGGGTGGTGCTTGCTTAGAGTTTCTTATGCATCACAATGACATGTCAGCTGGCACTGCAATCATCTGAAGTCTTGACTGAGCTTGACATTCAAGGTGGCTCACTTCCATGGCTAGCTATTGATGCCAGCTGTCATCTGGCACATGTGCACATGGGCTCTTCATCTCACTTCATATCTCAGAGCATGACAGCTGGGATCTGAGAGAGAATGTCCCAAATGTCAGCATTCCAAGAGAGTCATCTTCAATAACTTTTATTTATATTTCAGTCATAAATCTTAATTTCTTATATGAGATTAAGGTTATTGAAAGAAATGAATGTTGTAAGGGGGGGGTGTCCAACCTGTGGCACACAGGATGGCTGTGAATGCAGCCCAACAAAAAATCATAAATTTGCTTAAAACATTATGACATTTTTTGTGTGATTACATGTCACAATACATTTAGCATGTGGGCCAAGACAAATCTTCCAGTGTAGCCCAGAGATGACAAAAGGTTAGACACCCCTGCTAGAAGATGGAGAAGCTAAAAACCCTGAAGATAGGTTATCGGTGGCTGTCCACAAGAATAATACATTTATCTAGAGAAAAGGAAGAAACTGGAATGGTAAGAAGAATTGAAGCTAGCTAAAGATTCACTGATCTTTTGAACCATAAAAGAGTTTTACTATTTTACTTTTAAACATAGTTAAAACACTTCTAGACACATTGTTTTAACCCAGAATGTAATCTCATTCCTTCCTTAACAATTGCTCTATGGTCACAGCAAGACTTCAAATACCTTGATCCCTTCCTTTATTTGTACTTTGTTATAGCTTTACTTGTCTTTTGCAAATGAGCTTAGGCTCTATGAATCAATATAAACTTCAATGCTTTCTTTACAAAGTACCTAATTACATGACTATATTTTTTACTACCATTTTCTACATCTAAGCAACAATAAGCTTCTTCCCTCACAAAGCAAGTCATATAAGCATGCATAATGTAGCACTCAAAAATGTATTTTCTTCAACATGAACTGTGTTTTCATTTCCATGGAGGTTATTCTACTCATTAATAAGCTCACTGTCTCTTCTCACAGTAACTATTTCAAAACTTTACAGTGTTTACAGCATAATCATTCAATTCATGTTTCATAACTTTCAGGAAAAAAATTACAGCTTACATGAAACAAAACATTTTACTTCCCTTCACTGTATGTATAAACATCTGCATCTGTCTTACTCTTTGTCTCAAAATAAGATGGAAATCATTCAATAGAGAACCAAATCTCTCCCTTCTCTAAAACATAGGTCTTTCTATTTTTTCCCTGGATTATTTTTTTAATCAATGTAACCACTTTCTTTTTTCTCAAAGATTTCAGTCGTTGATCAAAGTTGATTATAAAAATAATCCAGGAAGAAAAATAGACAGACCTATTTTTAACCCCCATTTACCCTCCTGCTGGGCTCCAAAAACCACCTAGGTTTAGCAATCATCCTCTTGTATATAACTCTCTCATATGTATCTCTGTCATGAATTCCTCTTCTTATTTCCAACTAACATTTGAATGCTTATTGGACTTCTATACATTGATTCCATTAGAACCCCAAGATCATCATATTCTAATCTCTAACCTACATAACTTCCACCTTCTTCTAAACACATTTGTTGTTTTTATTCCCCCTTCTCAGTGATTTACATTGTTCTCTAAGAAGCAGCCCAGGGCTGAAACCTTGGAGCCATTATAGATCCCTTAATCTTGCCCCTATCCCCAAACCAGTCAATAACTAAGCCCAATATTTCTGCCTCATTAATATATATCATATTTAGCCCTGGCTGGTGTGGGTCGATGGATTGAGTACTGGCCTGTGAATCAAATAATCACTGGTTCAAGTCCCAGTCTAGAACACATGCCTGGGTTGCAAACCAGGTCCCCAGCAGAGGTGCATGAGAGGCAACCATACATTGATGTTTCTTTCTCTCTCTTATTCCCTCCCTTCTACTCTCTAAAAATAAATAAATGAAATCTTTAAAAATATATATATGATATTTGTTCTATACATTTCAAACACACTTTCACATCTTTCTTTTGGGTCTCCACCATTAGTTGCCTTCTTAAACTTCCTATTTTTCTACATTCATCCTTGTTAACCTTCAATCTATGTTCTATAGGTAACTAGAGGATCTTAAAAGCCAGTCTAAAGACATATCCATTACCTGTAGGTTGGAGTCCAATCTCCTTATCATCTCATAGACCTTTCTTACTGGACACTTCCCTTCCCTTCCTAGCATCATTTTTTTTTTCAGCAGCTTGTAATCTGGTCCAATAAAATTGCTAGAATTCTGAAAATCTCTACTAAAATTTTTCTCTGCACTCTATCCATTTCCCATGATGTGAATGACCTTCTTTGTCCTCTCATTTCTGAGTGAATACACACCATTTAAGACTCAGTTCAAAGATTAGCTCCTTTTTGAAGGCTGTGCTATTATTTTCTTTGCCTTGCTCTATTCTTCGATGAGCACTTATCTCATGAGTACAGCCTCATGAGTAGATGAATAAAACAATAATTCATGCTCCACCGAAAGAGTTCCTTAAGTGCAGAAATTTTGTCTTATTCATCTACTACTAAGCGTGGTACAATATATAGTTATTGATTAAATGATCCTCAAGTATCTTAGATTAATGTAAGTTTCAAAAATGTTGTTTGCATAATGCAAAAGAAAAAAAGGTATGTCACATCAATACCCTTTCTTAACCCCTTTCTCCCTAAAAAATTTCTGGATATTTGGGTAGGTAGATAATGATTCTTTCTTGTTCTTTTTAGTCACCTACTGATAGGTTCTGCCTTAGAATTTGTAGGTATCAATAGCCTTTCTTATTTACATCAAGACTCCAACCCTGTCCAATTATGTAGATGCAATCCAGGAGTTGGCAGGATAGCAGGTTTTTCTTAACAATGTAGATTTCTCTGTTTATCATTTGTCAAGTTCTTTACCTTCTCATTTGGCACAATTTCTACTTCTCATTTGGGTACTAAACTCAATAAATTAATTACTTATCACAAAATATTTTAGGTGATCTATCTGTACAAATTTCTGTTTCAAAACAACAAACTAACATTGGGATTCTTTTACATCATATTTGTCCTATAAATTTAACCAATAAAAATCAGGCATCATTTTAATACTTATTTGAAATATTTAAGTGGCATGAAGAGAATATATATGCAAAGTGTCTCAGCTTAAGTAATGGTATAGAGAAGCAATGTTCAACCTTTTTCATATCATGGTATACATAAACTAATTACTTAAATTCTGTGGCATACCAAAAATATATTTTTTGCCAATCCGATAGGAAAAAGTTATAATATTGATTCATTCACACCAGATAGCTATTGTGTTGGCTGATGTCATTTTTTTATTTGATGATCTAAGGGGAAAGAGATCAGTGCCCCTGACTGAATAGTCAAGTATTGCATGTTTTAAGAATTCTTGAAGCACTCCAGTTGGAAATCTCTGGTATAGAGCATTATAATAATCTGCCTAGATCTATTTGTTTAGTGAAGCCAGAAATGTTCCTCTAAGAGGAAAGGAGTAGGGAGAAAAGAAAAGAAGTCATGAATAATGCCAAAAGATGAGGTAGAAGGAGTAACATGGTCACTTGGGCAGCTCTCTTTCCTTCTAGCTACTTCTTTTCTAGTTTATATTTTATGTTGTATTTTTTTCATGGACTTGTGTTTATATATTAATTTTTCTCTATTTACTTCTTTATTTTTCCATTTGCCTAGTAAAAAGACAATGGAAGTGTCTTGAGTCAGAGGGGAGTGAGTAAATCTCTTGTCAGATGCTTTCAGAATGAAAACAATCTGTAAGAATCTTAAATGTGACCTCTACACAGAAAGAGAATGAAGAGTAGCCAAAGCTTCAATGAGAGAGAGAGATGTTGGAGTATTTTCCAGTGTCAGCCCCGTCTGATTTATGTGAAGTAGCAGATTTTCTCTCCAAGCATTAAAAAAAATGGTTCTAATAACAAATGTGTTTTTCTGATAGTCTTAAAATTTATATAATAAATAAAGTATCAAGAGTTACTCTACTTTTGAACTGTATCAAAAGCATATATGGAGCATAAATTTGCTAGTAAGATATCTGTAATAATTTTGAGTTTGCCAAGGGCTTTCATAAACACAAGTGAGAAGACAAAATTCACTGGTTAGTAAGCTGTGTAAATCCCTTAGTTTCTTGGAACTCATGAAATAGAAATGATAAAATATCTACTTCATACAATTGTTTTGATTATTGAGATAAAATTTATGAACCTTCTTTGGATTCTTTTAGCTTTTACACAGCTGTCAAATATTATATTTTGTAATATCCCATTTGGAATTAATAATGTCCTCAATTTTGACCTATGCATTTTAGTCATTCTAATTCTTTGTGTTCTCAAATTGTTTGTACATTTTATAAAGAGAAAATTTTACAAGGAAAGGATCTTTCTGCTCACTATTTTCATTAGGGTATATGTTTAGTATCTGGGCCTTGGACTCAGCTAGACCTTAGTTTTGTTTTGAGTTGCATCCAAATTTCCTGGTACTTTGCTTGGAGTCTTAAGCTCTATCCTTATTGTCATCATCTTCAACATTCTTGCCCCACTTACCTTGTGTCACACCTACCTATAAAAAAATCACAATCCTAGATAAACGTATCTGGGCTTATTCCTCTTGTCTATATTTATGCTGATAAGTACTACTGGAATAAAATTATACATTTAAATTTTCCTTATAAAGTTTATGGTCTCACCCCAATGGGGTTGCAGTGCCAAGAGGCATTTTCTAAGATTCCCTCTTGTCTTCCGTTCTTATTCCCACAACAGCAATTTCAAACTTTTCTTACTTTTTTAAACCTTCTCCTCCCTCATCTCAACTCCCAACACAAGCATAAAAATTTACAAGGGTTAGAGAAGCCATCTCCTGCCTTTCCTGCATCCACTCTGTCTTTCTTTCTTCTCTCCCCTTCCTATAGAGCAATGCTCCCTCTTCTGTCTAAAGCTAAGCTTTCTCCCAGGTTTTGGATTCCAACCTATCATCATTGGTCAGGCATCGTTATCTAGTTCCTCTTTTCTCTCCTAAATGTTGACTATAGACTGGTTCCTTGTAACCCTTATTTAAACATATTTAAGTGTTTATCATATTTAAAACAAAATCTAAAGCCCTATTTGGATCTGACAGTCTCTTCTAGCTCTACCTTTTCTATCTCTCTTCCTGGTCATTGGCAGACTTTTTAAGAAGTTGCCCACATTCATTTTCTTGCTTTATCACCTCCCACTTACTTTTCAACTTACTGTTCTCTGGCTTCCGCATGAAGAACTTTATGGAAACTACTCTCACCGGGATTACAGAAAACCTACTCACTGCAAATCAACAGATAGTCATTTAAAAAATATCCTTTGCTGACTGTATCTTTTACTGCAGTACTTTCTACTGTTATTTTCATAGCACATAGCTCTCCTTTTTAAAAAAATTCTGCTTTCCTGGATGTTCCTTCTTTTTATTTTTATGGACTCCTGTTCTTTATTCCTCTCTGCAGCTTCCTTCACTCTCTTGTTTCCTAAACCTATTTTTGTACCTGATATTGCTTTCATGAATGCTAAGCCCATATATTCATCTGCATTCTGGACATGTCTTTTTGGCATATCATAGTCAACATATCTCTAGCCTAACACAGTAATGCACACCTTGAAAAACAATTTAAGAAACAAAAAAACAAACAAACAAACAAACCTACTTCTTCTCTTATGTTTTATGTTCCAGCTAACCTTTCGGCAAGTTGCCAAACCTAGAAATTATCCTCCCTCTCTTCTACCACCCAGTTCCTATCACTTCATTAATCTCTGAATCGTAGGGATCAGTCTCCTCTACATCCTTCACATGTCTGCTTACACTCATCCTTATTTTAGTTTCTTACTTCAAGCTTCTGGAATCTCTCTCTTTCCAGAAAAAGAGATTAGTAAAATGTCCTCTTAATTAGTCTCCTTCCACGGAACCTTGCTTATTCCTCTATCTTTTCTCCATACAGTAGTCAGTGTGATATTTCTAAAATGTGGGTATAGATGGAACAAAAAAGAAAGAAAAGAAGGGAAAGAACTGGTTGACATGGACAACAGTGTGTGGGAGAGGGAAAATATAATTTTTTATCTTTTCCCATAAATTTTTTAAAATGTAGGTATGATTATGTTACTCTGAAGCTTAAAACCTTTTAATGGCTTCCCATGGAAAAATATTCAAATGTTAATGAAGCTTGCAAGACCCTTTAGGCTTGCAGGGGTGTCCAACCCCAGTCCGCAGATACATGCACCCCAGAATGGCTGTGAATGAAGCCCAACACAAAATCATAAATTTACTTAAAACATTATGAGATATTTTTGTGATTATGACTCACAATGTATTTAATGTGTGGACCAAGACATTAAGACCAAGACTTTTCTCTTTCTTCCAGTGTGGCCCAGAAACACCAAAAGATTGGATAACCCTGCTAGAGTCTTTTAGCTCTTCAGTTTTATTAATATAACAAGTGTGGGCTGAATGCCCACTATGCATCAAATACCATTAAAGACATTAGAGATTCAGCAGTGAAAAAATACAGTTTCTGAGCTTTGGGGATTTATGTACATCCTCAGTGCATCCTTGATCTCCTGACTCCACCTGGGCGGAACTGTTATCAGTCGCTTAACAGATGATGCTGTTTTTGCTAGCTTAGACAGACCTAACAAGTATTCTTGCAGTGAGAGACATCCTTAGGATGTTTCCTAAACATCTGACTTGCTGCTAGTCATCTTAGGGCTCAGCTTACATGACATTTTTCTGGGAGTTGGTAAAGCTATTGCATGTTCTCTGCAAGGGAAGTCTGAAGCCTAAACATGGGATAGTTTGAGAGACCTAAATCAATGTAAGTTTGTTGGAAATGGCAAGAAATGAAAAAAGGAGTATAGGTTAACTTGAAGGTTTATAGTTTGGGTAGAATGAAGTTACATTTATGGACATTAGGATTTGAGTCATTGTTGATAAATTTTAGATACAACGGCACCTCTAACAGGGAGAGTTTGATAAATGAGTTTTGAAATCAGGAAAATGGAGTTGAGGATAGGATGTTAATTGAATTTATGGAGTGGTTAAAATACTCAGAAAAAGTGTCTAAATTAAGAGGATGACATTTATATTTCCCTAAAGAATCATAAATTTATAATTAAAGATTCATACTTTTTGTTTTCTATTCATTTTAGAATATAACAACTAAGCAATTAAAATCAGCTTTTAAAATTTCTAACAGTTAATCTTACCATCATCACTAAATATACTCTATTCACATACTTATATAAAAATAGAACTTTTTCTGTGATCTATATTGGCTTAACATTAAAAAATGTTTTTTAATTTTTATTTATTAATTTGAGAGAGAAACATTGATTTGCCATTCCAGTTATTCATTCATTGGTCGCTTCTGGTATGTGCCCTGACTGGGGATTGAATCTGCACCCTTGGTGTGTTGGGACTGTGCTCTAACCACCTGAACAGTGTTTTACTTTATCTGTAGAATATTAAGAAAGAAAAATACAAATTTCCCAGGCCACAAATAAATAAATGAAGAGTTTTGTTATACTTAAACCTATTATGTATTGATATTTGTGAGAGTCCCTCTATTTTATAAACCTCAGTGTAATCCTCAAATTTAAATGTATCTATTTTCCTTGTAAGTATACATTTGGGGTTCTAAACATGGAGGTGACTACTACTGGTGGCGTTCATTGTGTCAGCTTTCAGAAAAGTGGTTCTGTGCGGCTTGGTCCTATAGGTGAAAAGAGAGTGAAGCACAGGGGCTGGTCATTTACCTGCTCTGCCTTCGGAGCGTTACTCTTTCCCATATTCTTACTGTTATAGCTCTAGAGCACATACATAGTGAAAGTAACGAAGGGCTTCAACAAACATTTTCAAAAGTCTTCCACAAATTCCTATTTACCAGTTGAGTTGGTAAATTCAACCAGTTGAGTTGCTCCATTTAAAGCTCTTAGGAGGTGATGGTACAGTTTATAAATGTTCACCAGTGATATTCTGGTGTCTAAAGTGCTAAATTCAATTTGTAAAATTATTATATTACACATAACATACATTATCATTAAATTTTATTTTATTTTGTTTTTTAAAAATATTTTATTTATTTATTTTCAGAGAGAGGGGAAGGGAAGGAGAGAGGGAGAGAAGCATCAACGTTTGGTTCCCTCTCATGAGTTCCCCACTGGGAACTGGCCTGCAACCTAGGCATGTGCCCTGACTGGGAATTGAACCGCGATCCTTTGTTTCACAGGCCCGCACTCAATCCACTGAGCTATACCAGCCAGGGCTATCATTAAATTTTAAAACTACAAAGTCATTTATTTTCCTAAATGGAGCATGGTAATTGTCTAATTTAATAATTTTATCTATATATTTCTTCATTGTAACCATTTTCATTCAATATTTAAAAAGATACTTAAAATGACAAGAAGTAGAAGGTATACCAGTAACTCATCTAATGCTTGCCAGAATTGTCACTGATGACTTCAGACTGTTCCATGGTGTGTTTAAATATTTTTTTAGATCTGCAAGTTTTTAAAATAGAGCAAAAATAGATTGCTACTTTCCTGAGTCTAGGACTTTTCAAATTGCATTTTTATGCCATATTTTTTTCAAAAACTGCTCATAATTATGTGCTTTTCAAATGCCTTTTTATTATGTAAATGCTTTTAAATTATAAACTTACAGAGAAAAGTGAGAATTGAAAAATCTTGAGCTGTTTTAAAGATTGCACATTTCTTAGAATATCTCAAAATAGGTACAGTACTTCAGATGTGTGTGGCAGAGTGGTTTATGAATGGTTGGCAAAAAGTTACTATTTACTACACAAGTGGGAGGTGTAAAAGGAAAAGGACTTCTGCATTATGTGGGTTTCTTGGAATAACAGCTACAAACTGTCCTTGTTCGGAATAAGACAATCAGAGGCTGCACTTGGCATAGAGCTGATGAGATCCCTGGATAGGCTGCCCTGCCCCCCTGCACCACAGGACTCTGTTTGGCTTCTGAACTTAGCAGCACAAATTAAATGCTCACTAGCTAAAAAAAATCCAATGGAAGTCTTTGCTAATGGTTGAGAACATTGTCTGCTTAACAATAGAAACATGGTTTTCTCTGTAGTATTGTATTTTTAATTATATAATGCAAAACCATTATTTCTGCATGCATTTGACTGGCCTCTTTAATTCTCTAAAGCTTTTCATATTTATTCACTTGTTTCATCTCCACAGCAACCTAAGGAGGTAGGCGAGGAGGAGGCTATTACATGAACTGAGATAATGCATGAGAGAGGGATTTGTTAATGGCAAAACCATACAAAGTATACCATTAAGATGCTGGTTTTAGGGAAGAGGTCAGAGGCACTAAACGATAGATCAAATAACACTGGGATGACCAGACTGCAGGTCAACTGACTCGCACTTAAAATTGTTTGTCAGGATTTTATACTCACCTTTCACTGGTGAAGCTATAGGCAGTCAATATAAGGAAGGGACTAATTTTATAAATAAACAAATACAGGGCTAAAAGCACTTCAAGAAGCTTATTTGAAATTACTTATTATTTATTCAGTTAGCCATTAAGAGAATATACACTCAATTTTTTACAAGTAATTTTGGATTAGAGTCTGCTTGAAAAGCGTGGAGAGCAAAGTGCCCCCAGCACTGTTGGTTCAGGTTATTATGGAAGGCAATATTACAACAGCCAGGTTGGGATCAGCCGTGCACAGGGAAAGGTTCTGTGTTTCATTAGTCGATTCTGGTTCCACTTCCATTCGTTAATCTGATTCCATGTAACCTCTATATTAAAACTCCATTAACCATTCTTTTCCCCTAATTTCAAAGCAATTACTTACTGAAATAGATCAATTCAATTTTCAGAAAAGAACTGGAGTGTAACCGTCTACTCCTCCTTTCTAGGCTTAAACTTTTCATTCCCATATGTTTTCTTCTCTTCACAGGAAGTTCAGAACAGATGTCGAAAAAAAGAGAGAACTATTGTTTCAAGTCTGACTTTTATGCCACTTGTTTAACTTTTACTTGCTCTGCTCTCTGCTTTACCCCAATCTCAGTTCAGAGCAAGAATTGGGAGGGTACATTGGAAGAACATTATACTAATGGATAATAATAATGATGAAATAGTAGCACAACACTACTTAGTGTTTATTAAATACTTCTTTTCCATCACTTCTCAGGTCTTAAAAGTTTTGTGTGCATAACCTCCTAAAGAGATGTTAAATAGTTAGACCCAAGATATTTGCTGGTTAGTTTTGGTACCAAAATTTGAATCCACATTTTCTAGCCCCAAATTCTGTGTATTAACCATTAATTACTTTTTTTTCCTGGCTAACTAAAAGTGAAGAAGTTCAGGAAGAATCTGAATAATACAGGTCCCAGTAAAGGTTGGGTTCCAGGAAACTCTGATTCATTTTATTAGCCAAGATTTATTTAGAAAAGAAATAACCGCATAGGCAGTTCTCTCCACAAAGAAGTGAAGGAAAGCAAGCCAAGGACGAAGGCAAACATCTAACTACTAATGGTGTGTCACAGATGCAATTCTGCTCTGTTCAGTGGCAAGGAGGAACCAGAAATCCCACTAGGCGCTAATTGTATGCTTTTTCGAGAAAGTGATTTTTAAACCAAAGTTTTCTCACTTGTAAGATGGGGCTAGTCTCTTTTTGTCATAGTCTTATTTAAGAATTAAACATACATACATGCTCCTGCCCTGATACCCACCTAATTTGTTGTTACCAAAGAGGCAAGTGTTGAGTATAATACCAGGACTGTGGGTGGCGGGAACCAAGAGCTCAGGACCAAGTAAACCATTAGGTTAGGAAAGGAAACACAGCTGACAGGGAAATAGCTGAGGTCCAGACAGTGAGCTCCGAAGGTTTGAAACCAGTCTTGAGTTACAGTACACCAAGTACCTCTCTTAGATCATCAAAGTAATAGGAGTGAACATGGGCAGCCAAGAAAGAGCCAAGAGTGGCATATTCACCAGTTAAGATGGTGAGGTTCTTAAGCAAGACTTTAGAGCTCAGAACCCAACTAGCTAACAATTTTTGCAAACCAGGATCAGGAATCTAGGCAAATCTAGAATATAGATTTGTAGCAGCTGACAAAAGCAGATCTTGGGACAAAGGTGAAATTGCCACCTGTCATCACTTGTTGCACATACTTGTAGCACAGGTATTATTCAATTCCACAGTATATTGGATGTTTGAGTGTCTATCCCTCGCTGGAAAGGAAATAAAGAATTTGAATCTATAAGATTTCCTAATGGAGGAAGGACATCTGTATTATAGTCTAGGGCTGCTGTGGGTCCCCTAAAATGGGCTGTGGAGGGTCTTAAACTCCTTTGGGTGACTGGAAAAGAAGTTTTAGTCTTCCTGCCATCAGACTTCCTAGCCGGATCACAATGTTATCCAGGGTTATTGTCCTATCCTAGTCTAAAAGGATATAATAAACTGAGGGATAAAACACGTGTCCATTGGAACTATATATTTGTTTAGTTACTATGATTACATAGAAGGATTTTAGTCTATTTTTACAGAATCTAAGATAGCTGAACCTAGTTAAATACTGAAAGTTTAAACTACCAAATTAAAGGAAAAGAAACTGAGGCACACAGAGATTAGATTCCTAGGCCATCCAGCTAGATTTAGCAAAGCGTCATTTTGAAGCTAACAGTCTAGCTTCAGAGATACCCACTAACTGCCATATTGTATTTCAATGTAGAGCAAAGCAAAACAAAAAGTTGTTCTTTCTTCCTTCCCTCCCTTTTTTCTACTTATTAATTCTCATAAGTGCCCTCATTGGTTTATTTCCTATCAGTTAGAGTTGCTGCCTATTTTCAGGGAAATAGAGCATATTTTATTTTAATTTTTAACTTTCTCTTTAAAAAGATAATTTTCAAAGTTGTAGTAATATATACTAGGTAAACTATATAGTTTAAGACATAAAAAGGGGAATAGAATATTTTTGACAAAGTTGTTAGAATCTGTTCTGGAATAGGTTCTTTGTTTATAAAAAAAAACAGAAACCTTTTCAAATTAGCCCAGAGAAAACTTGAGCTTTATTGTAAGTTTCCAGTGAAATCTCAAAAAAATTTTAGAAATAAACAAACAGTAGACCGTAAGATATCTGGACTTACGGCTGTTGTGACGGTTATAAGATCAGCTTATGGCCTTTACTCTTCCATGGAACTGTCAACAGACCTGCTTGTCATGCAATATGATGTCAGTGCAAGTCACATCTGTCATAGAAGATCTGTGTCCTGGCATCAAAAGGTGAGTGGGGTCAATTAGATCCATCTCTCAAAAATTTAAACAAGGATACAAGAGAAGTCATGCTAATCAGTCACAGGATGGTAACAAGCTTATACAGAGCCAACGTTGAAAACAACTGCAGTAACAATGGGCTATTGGATTTTAATGGCATAATGAAACATAATCTCAGTTACTTGTGGTGACCTGATTTATGTTCTGTTGACTAAGTAAATTTGTTTAGCCCCATAAGGTTTATTTTCCAAATTGATGTACAAAGAAACCTATTTGTCATCTGACAAAAATTTTGTCAGTGGGATACATTTGAAGAGGAATACAAATTCCTTGCCAATTACTTAAAAATGTAAGACAAGTAGAATAGCTCATAGTTCCATGTGCTATGTTGTCAGCTATAAAATATGGAACTGAATTCTATTTAATTGCTATTATCCATACGTGATGGTAACAACCCGGTCAACATCCCTTACTCTTTCTTTTCAGATTGTAAATATGATCAAAACATAGTTCTTAAGCCAAAATGAATTCTCATTATTTAATGATTTTTTTCAAAAGTATCTACAATACTGATATAATACATATGCTAATAGAGATTTACTAGGTTACCTTTAGATTAATTCAAGAGTGTAGTTCTTTTCATTTCTATTACTTCATACCCAAGCACTGAAAAATCTTCTCATGAGCAGAAGCACTAAGTCAGAGGATACGGTTTTGGAAGGGAGCCAAATCTAGCAAACCTGTGCCTGATCTTTCTGAATTTAAGCTGTTAGGCTCCCATTTACCAATATCTATTATACTTTTGTCTAGATAAAGCCTTGCCTTCAACGGGCTTATACTTTTATAAACCGAACCATTATGGTTCTGTACTCTTATTTTAATGCATAAGGGAATTACTGAGCATGAAAGGGATGATGTTTCTGTCTGTAATAGGATGCCTTCAGGATGCTGAATCTTGATAGATTCAGCTGTGATTATAAAGCATATTTTGCTATAAGTGTAATAAAATGTCCTGAATTTGAAATATGACTCGGCGTGTTTGGAGAGACTATAGAAATTAAGGCTTAATCAAAGGAACTATTGAAACGATTGCTGCATTTTTTTCTGTACCATGGAATACATGAAATGTACTGGCTAAAAACTTGAATTTTAGAAACAGATGAACTATGATTTAAAGCCTTATGTGACATTTAATTTTTTAAGATTTTATTTCTGCATCCATGAACTAGAGATAATAATGGTCTCGAACCCACTTAAATATCTGTCACTGTGAAGATACATTTCTTAGCATACAGAAGGTATACAATAAATGGTAGGTATATATCATAGGATACAAAATATTGAATAAGAAGATAAAGAGTTAATAATAGAAAAAATAGAAAACAGGAAATAATTAATATTATTTTTAGAGTGCAAAACATATTGGTAGTCCTAAAGTCCAAGTAAAGTTATTCTTTATCATTATTCTTTTTTTTATGTTAAAAATTATACTCTCTTAAAAGTGCTTTAGGGCAAAGGTACATGAACTGAAAACAATTGTTAAAAATATGTCAAACCCAAAATAGAATTGTATCTTCAGCCTGCCAAGGTCCAAGGATTGAATAGCTAAAATGATCTTTCTCAAATCCAAGGTGAATCCATACATTACCATTTCATAAATTATGTACTAACCACTGTTTAGAAAACATTATCAATTAGATATTTAGAAGAGATAAGGGAAATGTGAATTCCAGTACACAATAGGTAGAAAAGTGAGGCAATTTACTTAATCTTTGATCTTCCACTTAAAATAATGTGTTTATAGAAATCCGCAGGCTGAGGCTGTTTCACGCCTGGAGAGCCACAGAGCATGACGGCCAGCCAGGGAAATGACTAGAGGTAAAGGGCTTGTTGAAATAGTCATACCCAAGGGAAGTAACTGGTTTTAAGGGGAAAGTTTTTGTACTTTTTACACTTGAGTCACCTTGAACTATTTTCTGGCTGGGTAATCAGAAAAAGAAAACATCTTAAGACAGTAGAGTGTAGTTGATGACCTGCTTCGCTGGCACCAGCCGAGGTGCAGGTCTTCACTTGACTGCCCAGAGGCCGCTACCATTTCTCCTCATCCAAAGCACTGGGAGGCTGGACAAGAAGTAGTGGTTTTCAAAGTGGCTTTACTTGACTCAAAATAAAATCTTAAGGAAAAGCCAGTTAAATGAAACAACAATCAGTGTAGATATTGTTTTTGAAACAAAGTGTGAGTCTGTGTGTATGTGTGTGAACCCGGACTACTCACCTCCCCCTGCTCCACGATGCAGCTTCTCTTCCCTTCCTCCAAGCCCCAGTTCCTCAGTTCAAAAGCCCAGAACAGTGCAGAAAACGGTTTGCAAACATTGCACCAGATGACTGTTATTGTTCTTCTGAGCACTGTCGCTGACCCTCCTGAAGAACTTAAATAGGCCACTTATGAAAGAAAAACATAAATAGGCATTAATGCATTTAAAACTCAAAACATTTAAAATAAAAAAGGAAACACCTTTTTATCTTGCCATTAGAGCAAAAATTACCATGAGTGATCTTTCAAAAGTTGGGGTGCAGATGCTCTCATTTACTGTCAGTGGGAATGTAAATACATCTAACCTTTTGGGAAACATATACAATAATATATGCCAAAAACTTTTAAGGCATGTATCTTTTGACTGCAAAATTCCTCTTCTAGTAATTTAACTCAACAAAGTAGAAGGGAGAGAATGACATACAATTTGCTTAACTGAATTATTTATAATGAGGAAAAGTGGAAACAACCTTAGTTATAACATTATCACTGAGGGAAGACTCAGAGCATCCTGACTGGTTATCAGATGCCCACTCTCAGCAATATTTCCTGTGCTGCTCCCCTTTGCATCCTAACTCCCTGTAAACAGGAACTTCTCTATTTTGTTAACTCAGGAGATTGACCTGGGAAGTTTCTTAACAATATTTGGTGCTGGGACCCCAACCCAGGCCTATTAAATAAAAATCTGTTGGGTAAAGGCAGGGGTTTTAAGAAGCCCTTGACAATGTGGATGAACAAAGTGAAGAGAGGGAAATAGATGCCAAATGACATAGATGATTAACATACCCTGCTGTCAAAAGCCGTGCCCTTTAGTATCATCAGGACCAAATGTGCAGAGCGGTGGTGAAAGGGAGTGAAATTGGAAATGTGGTTTATCTAGCTAGTGTTTCTCAGAGATTGAAGGAATTACTTTAACTTAATTTCCAGTAAAAGGATTATACTTCAAAGGACTCAGAGCCAAATTTAAAGCCCAAACAATCAAATGCCTGCATGTGTACTCTGTTTTGTTAATGAAAGGCAGGCAGGTTGAGGGGATCATTGCCAGTGAAGTCTGGCCTTCTAAGAAGAGTTGAGTGGAAGTAAAACAATCATATGAGTTTTTTTTTCTGGAAATAATCACCACATAACTAATTTTCATCCCAATGATTAAAATTTCAAGGTCTCTTAATATTTATCGGATTATTTGGAAAGCTAAACTATATCTTGGTAATTCCAATTTAATTACAAATTATGAAGCAAGCTGGATGTATCATTGTATCTCAAACTGTGAAATTTTCAACACCACTGAGTTCTTTTTTAACAGGTTTGAAACTTGGGTGTTGACTGCCACCTCAGTTTGTGTTTGCTTTGGCCTCTGTTCAAACACTAAGGCTTTGTGAACTGTCTAGCATGTTGTGTTGTTTTTAATAGAAAAATCTGTTTGATTTTAGCTATTGCAAGGTTAAGAATTTAAAATGTTAAGCTTGATACCCATGTCAATTTGATATCCTTTAAATCTATTCAACCCAGTTATTTGTTTTTATTTTTAATATACTCCTAAAAAGTAAGGGATAGTTTACAATAAAACTACACAGACACACAATTATCAGTGTTATTATTTTAATTACCCAACTACAGTCTACAACTCACAAACTTATTTTATGTTTTCCTGGCCTTTTGTTTGGCATTTTTAAAAGAATAACAGATACATTCAACTTACAAACTTTCTCTTTTCCATAATTTCATAAATTTAGGGTGTTCTTACTAACAAACTGTATCTAAAATATGCATGTTTTTTTCTTAGATTACCATGGAGATGAAAACCTTACCTCTGTCCTTCCCCACCCTCCCCTTGGTCTGTTTGGTCTGCTGCAACAAAAGACCCCAGGCTGGGTGGCTTACAAACAACAGAAATTTATTTCTCACAATTTGGGAGGGCAGGAAGTCTGAGATCAAGGTGCTGGCAGATTCTGTGTCTGATGAGAGACAGTTACCTGGTTCATAGAAAGCTGTCTTCTTGCCTTGTCCTCACATGGCTGAAAGGGCAGAGAATCTCTCTGTGACCTCTTTACTAAGGGCACTAATGATCTACTGCTCTCACAACCTAATCACCTCCCAAAGGCCCACTTTCTCACACCATCACCCTGGGGATTAGGTTCCAACATATGAATGTGGGGAGATACAAACATTCAGTCTGTGACATCCTCTTGCTTTAAGTTTTATATCCATGAAATGTTGCATTTAGTCTGTGTACAAGTAACATATCTAACCTTCCAAAAATTTGCAAGGAAATTCAGAAATTGTTTTACTGAAAGGGCTCCTGATCTCCTGATGCCGACTAGATCTGTGCATTTCCTTCGCCGGGAATGAGCCTTAGAAATAACTAATAATATTTTAATGCAGAATATATTCTTTTCAATAAAAAAATTGCTCGGGTCTATGTCAATGATTTAAAAAAACAAACATGTTTTTTATTTATTTATAAATAACCTGCCCATGTTTCCAATTAACATACTAATTTTGGCCCACAATTGTACATGTTACAGTTGACATTAACCAGGGTTAAATTAAATGAAGAGTTTTACTTTCACTTTCTGAAGGACCTTCACGAATCATTCTGATTCTCCTTTAAATCAGCAGGGAGTGAAATCAGCTGCCCTGACACTGTATTTCTCTTGCCCTAGTTTGAGACTTAGGTCTTCCTAGTCTCGTGTTGAGAAAAAAGTATTCTCCTTCTTTACTATAATTTGTTTCTTTAAAAGTACTCTGAGAAATGTTATTTCCAGCTGCTTATAGGAGTCCTCTCTTTAAAGTTGAATCAGATCCTCCAAATTACCCTATGGAACTCAATTGTCCACATTTTATTATTTTGAGTGTGTCATATGTCCTTCTGTAGGTAGAATAAGTGCCAACCTGTTTCTCATTTATGACAATATTCTGTGAAGATGGGAAAAGGCCAGGAAGACTATCCTGAGTCACCAGAAATTTTCTGTTGATTTATCAGGATTAGAACCTGTAACTCTTTCTAAGCCTAGAAAATCTTGGGTTAAGCAACCATAAAAAAATCTTGACCTCTATTTTATAAACAATACCATGGTCATCAAAAAGTCTAGATTGTGGGAAAATGACAAAGTCTGTGAGTGAAATGGCAAAAGAAGAAAAAAGTCAGCTAATCCATCTAAACCAAAATTATCCAAGACAAACTATGTGATCAGAATAATTTGAGCCTCAACCAAGAATGTTGGGGCTTTTTAAGAAGAATTTTATGGGTCTCTAAGATGATTTTGGTTTATAACTCTATTTTATATGTACAATTCTATGCTTTAAAAACAAACAGCTGTACAAACTAAAGTTGTCTAAATACTTGATTTCTTTCTGTATTTCTTTATTTTAGTGCTAGCTTGAATCTACTGCATCCCTTTATTTGTTTTAAAGTTAGTCTCGTGAGATCAGTGAAATAAACATTAAAATGTGTTTTTCATTTCCTCAACTACAATCTTCAGTGTTTTCCCCCTTACATTTTAATTTTACTTTTAGCCCTCAGAAAAGGAACAATAATGCCAGATGGCACAAGTTGGATACCATTTTCTGCCTCTTTATTTAAAGTCAGGTGGTTGACTACAAAGTCATTCATGCCAAAAAAGAATAGGAGTCCCACAGATAGGATAGCCCCAGGCAAATTCATAAAGCCAGTGAAGAGGGACTTGATTCTCTCCTACTTTTTATAATAACACCTCTTTCTTCCTTAGCCTCTTCCAGGCCGATTCCTGTTAATAATTACTTTGGGGGGAATTCTAAAGTATTCACTTAAGGTGTTGATAATTAAGATGCTAGCTGTTACTCAGTGTTGCTTGTTAATAGAGTGCATTCAGTCTCCACTGCCTTAGACTCCTGATTTGGTGCCTGAATCACTGGGAAGTGTCCCAGGGCACACCCACACAGTGGATCCTCAGAGAAGTAAACTATAGAGGGGAGCAGACCTGCATCCCCCAATTATGAACCACCAGGTCACTTCCCTCACAGAGCCCATGCTGTAGTAAAGCAATCTATGAATGAAAACTTCCCACCACAAGTGAAAGGTGCTGGAAATTTCGAGCTTCCTATACTTTATGGGTTTCTCCATAGTGATCACATAACTAGATGTAAGCTAGATGGACTTACAGAGCATATTTACTATAAAATTATAGTAGTTCTAATTTACATAATTAATATGATGCAAATGATCAGTTATCTCATTGTGTACTACATCTATAGTAATCATTTTTATTTTCATTAGAAGTTGCATTACTACAGTCTAAAGCACAATAATAGCTAAGTCTTGTCACCTGACATTTTAGAATTAAAATGTTAATTGTCAGTATTTAATACTGAAAGATTACTAAGGATGAAGTAGCATTAGTGTGAGATGATTAAAAACTCTTGGTCGGTTTCACTATGATGCCAAAATATAATCACATAAGCTTAGATTATTTTCTTTTCTGCTTTTCCAGATGTGTAGCAATGGAATTAAACTGATAAATAAATTAGTTATGGGCCTGACATATAAGTGCTACTCAGAGCTGTCTCTGTTGCTATGGGGAAATGTTCAGAACTAACATAGACCATGAGGACAAGCAGAATCCCAGACTTCAGTCCTGGCATGAAGCCAACAGCCTGTCTAATCCATGCTGGGGAAAAGCACCTTAAAACCCAGCAATGGACAGGGCTGGTCCAAAATATGCAATGGGCTACATCTCTAAGAAGTCATCCAATCCAAGAAAGAGGGAAAAATGGGTACAACCTACATTTCTTGGACCTGATAGGAATACAGTTGCTAAACAACCCAAAGGGCTGCATGATGCAGACTCACCTATTCTTTGGTTGCAGAGCATATTTTCCACATTGGGTGATAGGGAGACCCTATGGCTGTGGGGGGAGACTTCAAATGATTCTGAATGACTTTGGAATGAATTCTGTCCTCATAGCAAACCCATTCATTATTTATGGCCACGTTGTGTGGTAGGCAAGGAGGGCCCCAGTAAGTATCAGAGGGAGCTGTGCTTGGTGAATGGAGGGAGACAGTAGTATAATGTGCTGCTTAAAAAGCTGGAGATGAACTTCCTAGGTTCAATTACTAGCACTATTCCTTAGCTAGTTTGAGAATTTTAGGCAAATTACTTTGTCTGTTTAAAGCTTCAGTTTTCATCTGCATAATGGGGGTACTAACAGCAAAAATCTTACAACGTTCTTTTTTATTGCATTTTTTTCCACTACTGTTCATCCTCCTTATAGCCCCTTCCCCTCCACAATCATCCCACTGTTGTCTATGTCCATGAATCCCTTTCCTTGTTGCTTGATGCTGCCACTCCCTAACCACCGTCCCCAAAACTCTCAGTCTGCTATCTATGAGTCTGTCTCTGTTTTTCTTATTAGTTCAGTTTGTTCATTAGATTCACATATGAGTGAAATCATAAGGTATTTGTCTTTCTGTGACTGGCTTATTTCATTTAGCATAATTTTCTCAAGGATCAGCCATACTGTCATGAAAGATAAAATTTTCTTCTTTTTTTGTGACCAAGTAGTATTGCATTGTATAAGTGTCCCATAGTTGTGTTAGCCACTCATCTACTGATGGACACTGGGCTGCTTCCATATCTTGGCAATTGTTAATAATGCTGCAGTGAACATAGGGGCACTTATGTTCTTTCAAATTAATGTTTTGGGTTCATTTGGATTTATTTCCAGAATTGGGGTGACTGTGTCAAAAGGCAGATTCTTTTTTAATTTTAATCTCCATACTGCTTTCCACAGTGGTTGCACCAATCTGTATTCCCACTGACAGTGCAAAAGGGTTCCCTTCCCTTTTCCATGTCCTCACCAGCATTTGTTTTTTGATTTATTGATGATGGCCATTCTGACCAGTGCGAGGTAATATCTCACTGTGGCTTTAATTTGCATTTGTCTGATGATTAGGGATGCTGAGCATCTTTCCATGTCTATTGACTATCTGCACTTGACCTTAGCCAAAAGGCTGAGAAGCAATCTATTGACTATCTGTATGTCCTCTTTGGAGAAGTGTCTATTCAGGTCCTTTACTCATTTTTTTTTCTGGAAAAGGCTTGATAACTTTGTTGTTGTTGTTGTTCAATTATACTTTTCCCAATTTTCCCCCCATTTCTTTCCCTTGCCCCACCCAAACACCCCTGCCCCTTCAGTCAATTCCCACCCTGTTGTCCATGTCCATGAGTCCTTTATACATGTTCCCTGACTAGACACTTCCCCTTCTTTCCCCCATTATCCCTTCTTCCTCTCCACTCTGGTCACTGTCAGTTTGTTCCTTATTTCCATGTCTCTTGTTCTATTTTGCTCATTTGTTTTGTTCATTAGGTTCCACTTATATGTGATATCATGTGGCATTTGTCTTTCACTGCCTGCCTTATTTCAGTTAGCATATTACTCTCCAGTTCCATCCATGCTGTTGCAAAGGGTAGGAGTTCTTTCTTTGTTCTGTGTAGTATTCCATTGTGTAAATGTAACACAGTTTTTTTGATCCATTCATTTACTGATGGGCACTTAGGCTGTTTCTAGCACTTGGCTATTGTAAGTAATGCTGCTATGAACATTGGGATGCATAGGTTCTTTTGAATTGGTGTTTCGGGATTTTTAAGGTATAATCCCAGTACTGGGATCACTGAATCAAAAGGCAGTTCCATCTTTAGTTTTTTGAGAAAATTCCATACTGTTTTCCGCAGTGGCTGTACCAGTCTGCATTCCCACCAACAGTGTACTAGGGTTCCCTTTTCTCCACAACCTCACCAGCACTTGTTATTTGTTGGTTTGTTAATGATGGCCTTCTGACTGGTGTGAAGTGCTATCTCATTGTGGTTTTAATGTACATCTCTCTGATGGCTAGTGATCTTGACCATTCTTTCATATGCCTATGGGCTCTGTCTATGTCTTCCTCAGAGAAGTGTCTTTTCAGTTCCTTTGCCCATTTTTTAATTGAATTATTTGTCTTCCTGGTATTGAGTTGAATGGGTTCTTTATATATTTTGGAGATCAACTTATATAAGTCTTGACACCATAAAAGTCCTAGAGGAAAAAATAGGCAGTAAAATGTCAGATATCCCGCTCAGCAATATCTTAGCTGATATATCTCCTAGGGCAAAAGATATAAAGTAAATAATAAACAAATGGAACTACATCAAATTAAAAAGCTTCTGTATGGCTAAAGAAACCATGAACAAAATGAAAAGGACCACCTGTATGGGGGGACATATTTGCCAATGATGCCTCAGACAGGGGTTTGAGGTTTGACCATTATTTAATTGGATTGTTTAGATTTTTGATGTCAAATTTTATAAGCTCTTTATACACTTTTATATTAATCACTCATCAGATGTATTGGTGAAAATGTTCTACCATCCTATGGATTTTGTTGATGGTTTCCTTTGCTGTGCAACATCTTTTTAGTTTGATGTAGTCCCAGTTGTTTGTTTTTTCTTTTGTTTCCCTTGAGTTAGGATTTATATCAGATAAAATATTGCTGTGAGCAATGCCAAGAGTTTACTGCCTATGTTTTTTCCTAGGATTTCTATGGTTTGGGGTGTAGCATTAAGTATTTAACCCATTTTGAATTTATTCTTATGTGTCATGCTAGCTAATATCAAACTATACCATGAGGCCATAGTAATCAAAACAGCATGGTAGTGGCATAAAAACAGACATACAGATCAATAAAACAAAATAGAGAGTCCAGAAATAAACCCATATCTCTATAGTCAATTAATATTCGACAGAGGGAGCAAGTACATATGATGGGCTAAAAATAGTTTATTCAATAAATGGTATTGGGGAAATTGGACAGATAAACATGGAAAAAAGAAACTAGACAAAGTCATTTTGAAAATTAAATATAGATAGATAGATAGATAGGTAGATAGATAGATAGATATAGATATGAGCATTTACTCACTGTCAGGCAGCTCTTTGTATGTTAAATTCTCAGGCTTCTGGAATTATCTAAGTAAAAGAAATGACTGCCAGTAAATGTATTAGAAATCTTATAATCTACTACTTCTTTTCTCCCGACATAGTTATGTAGCCTCTATAATAAAAAGAAATGGCAGGGGTAAACAGGAATAGTTAGATTGTAATTGGCCCAACTATTCTTAAGCATAAAGTTAGTATGTTTGAATAAATGGCTTGTGAAGAAAAGAGACTGTTTAAAATGGTACTGTAGCCCTTGCAGGTGTGGCTCAGTTGATACTGAGGGTTCAATTCCCTGTCAGGGCACATGCCTGGGTTGCAGGTTTGGTCCCCACACACAGCAACCAATCGATGTTTCTCTCTCACATCAGTGTGAGAAAGAATTTCTCCCTCTCTTTCTCCCTCCCTTCTTCTCTCTCTAGAATCAATAAAAGAAAACATTTGAAATGCTACTCTAAGGTACGACTAATGATTGACAATGTGGGGTTGTCACATAAGTAGCTCATCATTTTTTGAGTAATCTGAAATAGAGAAGATGAAAAATATGGGCAAAATAAGAATATGAAACTGGGTAGAAGAGGCACTTCTTTAAGCAATGTGATTATCTGGATGTGTTCCAGCTCTAAAGCCTGAAAATCCTTGTAATTTAGTAGGTCTATTTTCTGGCACTCTTGAACTCCTTACTTGTATATTCTAGATAAGTTGGTAAGGCCAAAACAATAACTGCGGGAAGAATCATGTTGAGGCCAAATGCTCAGTTTGATGGGGAAAAGCTGGAGCATGTTTTACAAAACTTCTGGGGTTACATTCAACCACGGATGGGGATGACGCTGTCACAATCTATGATGAGCAATGTTTGCTGGGCAGAGAAGAGCGGGTGCCTACAAATATATCAGGAAAATGGCTTCCTTTTTATCCTTCAAGTGGTTCTCCTCTTATTTTTGAGGTACTTGTTACGTGGAGTAAAATATTTAAGATATCTATCCTTATAAGAATTCATCTAGAAAACTGGAATGATTACCATACATGTCTTCCTTGATCATGAGCATGATTAAAGTAACAAGGGCACCAAGCACAGAGCTTGGTGAATATTAGTTGCTCAGCCCTGTTAGGTTCATGAAACCACCCATGGGAGCATGCAGATTCACAAGGAACTTTCAAATATGAGCAGCCATTGGCTGGCTCTGACAATGGTTCACTGAAGACTTAGTTCTGTGCCCAAGAGGGACTCAGTGTGTTAGGTAGTAACAGTGCGAGGGATGTGCTGTGGCAGCATTCTTTCCTTTACAAACATGTCACTAGATGGCAAGAAAATACTATTAACAGCACCTGAATAGGATGCCGCATCACTTAACATGGCATTCCTTCTTCTTTTCAGAATGACAAGAAAAACCCTTTAGTGACAATGATGAATTATGATGAATCAGGTAACATGACAGTAGAAGAATTTATTTACCAGAGTGACTCCGAGAGTGAATATATGTAGGAGTGTTTAGCAAATAGTTAGACCACTGCCCTGATCCCTTGACAGGTTCCAAAGGAAGTAGATGGTCATGAACTGTCTGCTGGAGGGAGGGGCCTGATTCAGTGCTGTGCACTAGACACAGCAGTGAGGGGAATCATGGGGGAATGCAGAGAGCAGAATTGCTCAGCCCGCTGGACAAAGATGGTTTGAGGAAAAGACAAGTAGGGGAGCAGGCAGTTTTGCAACAGGGGAGAAAGTGGCAGAACTTACATGTCTGAGGGCTGAGAATGAAGATAACTCTGTATTTTAATACCTCTCTACCCACAAGCCCATAAGAACAACAAAGGGAGAATATTTGACCAAATGCAGTCATTCTAAATTCTCTGTCATTCTCCAGGATGCCCTGGCCCTCTCTCTGGAATGGTTTTCCTTCCTTACCATTCCTGGCACATTTCTATTCATCCTTTCTGATTCACTGACCTTTTGAAACCTCTATGAACCACACTACTCTCTGCTATGTTTGGCTGCCCCCTCTTCTGTACTGTGTGTGCCTTCGTCAGGCATCAATGCAATGTACGAATATGTCTGAATGTCTCCCCAAATAAAGCATGCGGGCCTAGGGCAGAGATGGAATCTTAGTCATGTTTATACCCTCTTTCTTCACCAGCACCATACCTGGCACTAGTGATTAATGCAGTGCTCCACGTGGAATTATTGAAAAGATGAGAAATTATTTTTTAAAGAAATAGTCCATGCTATTTAATGACTGCCAAACTCATTTAATTCACTAAATCTTTTCCAATTTGAATTATAACAGGTGATCTGGCTTTTGCTTGCTCTCTCTCTCTCTCACCCACTCCCCACCCTCCAACACCTTTTTTCTTAGCCTTCTGGAAGAACTTCTTTGGAGAGGAGAATTTCTTCTTCCCATCTTTCCTTCCCATCATCTTTCCTTCCTTTCTCCTCTCCTCCCCCCTCCCTTCCCTTATTCCTTCCTGTCTTCCCACTAGTTTTCCTTCCTTCCTCCTATCCTCTTTTTAAAATCTGAACAACATCTCCATTTCTACAATGTGCCAGGCAGTGTGCTAGACATAGAAAATGAAGGTTGCCTTCCTTGCCTTAAGGAAGAGAATATTTTAGTTAGAGAAAAGAATGAGCACACAGATTAGATTTCTCTGCTTGAGGTAAACTATAACCAGCTATTTGAGTGCATGGGAGTGCCACAAAGAGAATCAAGGGAAGACATCATAGAGGGGGTGATGGTTGAATTTTGGAAGAAAAAGTAAAAGTTGGCAAGCCACTAAAGGATGCTAAAGATAATGCAGGTGTCATTAATACCACTTACAAGGTAAGACGGAATGAGAGCATATCTCACTGAGAACAATGAAAAGATTGGTGGTATGACAATAGTGAAAGTACAAGCTGCCCGTGGAGAAGGATAAAGAGGAAGCGGGGTGAAGGGGGCAGGAGACACATTCTAAAAGACCTTCTGTAGCAGCAGATCTATCTGCCAGTCATCCCGAAGGTTTGAGGGAGTCAAAGATTTTAAGCAGGGAGAGATATGATGACATCTGAATTACAAAAGAGCACATTGACATTGGGCAAGTACAGAATGGTAACATGGGAGATGAGAGGCGGGGAGAGTGGGAGGGAGGCGGTTTTCAATAATACAGGTAAGAAAACCAGGATCATCTGGATGAAGCAACACTACACAGGAACAGGAAGTGTTTTTGGAAATCATTCAAATGTACGTTCAACAAGCTGATATATTCAATAGTGTTATTAAAAGAATTAAAAATAGTAAAGCTATTTTTAGTAAAGCTGGGTAGCTCAGTTGGTTAGAGTGCAGTCCCCATACACTAAGGTTATAGATCCTATTTCTGATCAGGGCACACAGAAAAAGCAATCAATGAATGCCTACATAAGTGGAACAACAAATCGATGTTCCTCTCTCTCTCTTTAAAAAATCACTAAGTAAAAAATATAAAAATAGTAAAACTAGAGACATTCTACAAGGGAAGAGAAAATGCTAATAGTAAATAGGGAGGAGAAGATTTTTGCAATTACCAAAAATAAAATGATAAAAAGAAGGGAATTGTCAAAAGCATCAAATACAACTGAGTAGTCTAGAAAATGTCCTTTGGGATTCATTGCGTTCCCTTCCAGCACCCTGGTAACAATGTTATGTCTTCAGATTTTAGAGACCGTGGTCCAGTAGTAACTGAGGTTTTATTATTTTCAGACTGTTTCAAAGTTCCATAATCCTCATAGAATGAAGGATACACTTTTTAAAATGTCATCTTATGGCTCCATGCTAAGAAGGGAGCTCATTTATTTCCTCCTGCTTTCAGACTTTCCTACCTTTATATTTTTTCTATCAAATATGCAGCATGCAGCCTTTTGGGCCTACAAATTAGTATCTTCATTGATTCTCGCTCTATGAAAGTTAGTTCAAGTCTCACTGATTCTTAAGACCCCCTTCCCTTCCCCTAGCCTGCAGCTGTTATCATATTTCTGCCCAGGTGCGTCAAGCTTTTTGTGGCACTGGGTAGGACATACCCAAATAGAATAGAGCACCCATTTTTATTCCTAATTACACCGCAGTTTGCTTGCCACAGCCTCTGAGCTGGTTTCATATATCTTTATTCGTGTCCTTTCATTCAGTCCTACACAAAGAGTGTGAGTCATCCCCTGCGAGTTGTTTTGATCATCTCTCTCCTTCTCTGAACCCTGCAGGATCTCTGAGTTTCTGCTTACGTCAAATCAAAAGTGATCATGAGTCACTCTTTATCTAACTGTCCTCCACTTTCATCATGGCCTGATTGTTCTCTCTGCTTAATTCAAGCTGCTTGGCTCCTCATTCAGAGCGCATACACGCTGTCTCTCCCCTCCAGGGCATTCGCAGAGCCTTCCGCCCACCTGGCATATTTCCGCTCCTCTGTGCTCTGCCAGTCCCTTGCTGCTGGCTTCAGAGCCTAGCACAGTCCTCTCCTCTCTGAAAGGCTTTCTTGCTTCGCACACGTTGGTCCCAGTTACTTCAGCAAATCTCTCCTCACTCACTACCTTACTACCTCTTTATGTGCTGCCACTGAGTCCTTTTATTCATTCATGTATTCATTTATTTATGCATGCATTGCTGTTGAAAATACTGGAGATAAAGCTGTGAACATGTGAGCCATACCCTATACCACAGGGGCTTTCCTTCTAGAGTAGGAGACAGATAGGAAACCATTATCAAGAAACAGTAATGACGATGAAGAAAGGATGCAAAGAGGTTTTTACAAGGCATCTAATTTAGTTGAGTGGAGCTCATTCTGAGAAGAGTGAATAGGATTTCATCAGTCAAAGAGTTGGGGGACACAGTTCCAGACTGGGGAACAGCAGATGCAGAGTCCCTGACGGGGAAACGGGTGTGGAATACCCAAGGAGCTGTGAGAAGGCCGGGTGATTGCAACGCGATCAGCCCACTGTGGGGCGTGCCTCCCACTGTGCTGCCATTTGCTCCCAGGCCCCACTTTCTCAAACAGTTTCAAAGCCGACCTAACCCTTTCAGCAGCCAGACCGGTGTTTTTCAAACTGCCTCAATGATAAGAATCACCTGGGATACTTGCTGATTTCAGCTTTCCAAGTCCTTGGAAATACGATTCTATGGGAGTATGATATGGCCCTGGAATTTGTATGTTTATTTTTTTGCTTTTTTAAAGATTTCATTTATTTATTTTTAGAGAGAGGGGAAGGAAGAGAGAGAGGAAGAGAAACATCAATGTGTGGTTCCTCTCACACATCCCCTACTAGGGACCTGGCCCAGGCCCACAGCCCAGGCATGTGCCCTGACTGGGAATCAAACCGGCAACCGTTTGGTTGCCGGCATGCAGGCCACTGAGGTGCACCAGCAAGAGCTGCAATTTGTACTTTTAAAACCTTAAACACTCCAGGTGTTTTTTTATCATCAGGGTTGTTTGGGATTTATTGATTTCTACAATGTTTGGATAACTCTGAAATGATACAAAAAGTGAACAAATGGAAAACTGTAACATAATAGTATTTCTCCAATCTCCACATGGTTTATCTTTGTTAAAATCAAATGTTACTGGTCGTTGTGAATATTAACCCGTCTTTGGATGTTGATTACATAAATCTATTCTTATTCCCCTATTTAACCATAGACCAGTGAATTCCAGCCCTGACTTCTCGTCAGAATTCCCTCTCCACCCCAAGACTCTGGGGTGTAAGCCTGGCATCTATGCCTTTAAAAGTTTCCCTGCTGATCCTGATCCTAGCCAGGGTTGTCCTAACAATGCTTTCGGGTGTTTGTGAGAGCAGGCAGTATGTTTTCCTTCCTTTGCTTCTTCTTTAGTGTTTACTATTAGTTCTTCAGATAGCGTAGGTTCAGGAATCTGGTTGAGCAACAGAGCCACCCTCATGTACTGCTGTTGTGTAAAATGCATGTGATCCATTATTATCCACCCCTCTGTACTCTAACTAAAGACTGGCCCCAGAAACACAAGTGCATTAATTGTTCTGTCACTGATAGAAGCCATGTGCCACCCAATGGCAGTGACCTGAATACCTAAGCTTCTGATTCTTTACTGAGAAATCATTTACAAGATTGCATGTCTCAACCATGTTTTTTATTTTTTAAGGCAAGAAGTCAGTTATTTTAGTTCCTATACTACAAATTACAAGATGTTAATAGTTCACGATAAAGCCTTGAGAAAAAGATAAGATACATGAAGTTAAAATGAGGGACAAAGAAATAAATTGTCTGTCAGTTCATGACTGGGAGTGATTCTATAAATTATAGCAGGTTTGGAGGTTAGGGTGGTAGGACTTAGTACTGGAGTCAATTAACTGTAGTCAGCAGGGAAAAAATGGCCAGTCAACAGAAAGAACACAGTATTCTCAAGTGCAGGTGATAGTCACAAAGACCAAGCAAGTGAGGGCAATTGGGGTTCAACAAATGAGCAGAGAAAAGTCATAGGCAACAATGGGGCTGGTGATGCTCAGACATCCTTGGGTACAAAGGAACAGTTGATACTGGGAATGATTTGGATCACATGGAAGGGTCTTATCCTTGGGATGGACAACTGATGGGCTTATCCACTGATGCTATTCCAAAATGGTTTGGAACACTAGTCAGGTTATAACAGGCAGGTAGTCCAAAGAATGGCTGGCCAGGAAATAGGACAGATCTGTGTTAGCATAATTGAGACCCACTCAGCAGGGACCAGATCAGAATCCCCAAATCCCAAAATTAAGATTTGCATTTTGGCTATTTTATTTATTTATACACACACATATACATATATGTGTATATGTGTATACATGCATGTGTATATAGGTATGTGGATGTGTATACATGTATGCATGTGTATACATGCACACATGTTTGTGTACATGTGTGCACACATATATTAGCAGTGACTGTATGTATATATTAACAGCAACTATATGTGTATACATGCATGTATATATTCATGTGTATACATGTGTATGTATGTGTATATATGTATGTATATATAAACAGCAACTATAACTTGATGTTGGTCCCAGTGTTTTGGACTTGAGTGCCCTAAATTCCTCTTGCTCAGATTAAAATTATATATTAAGACAGGGAGTGGAGTTTAGAACATAACTCTGATGATCAGGTGTCTCTACCTATGGAAAAGAAAATATGTAGGCAAAATTTAAAAGAACGGTTGCAAAGAGATAAGTTGAGTGCTTGAAATCTTGTCTGTTATCTTGCAACTTTCCAATCATGATTTTTCCATCATCTTCCAGAAGGTATCACCTTCTTCAGTCAGAAATAGTGATTGACCATTCCTCACATGAGGGCAGAACCCCCAAAACCAAATTTATGTTTTGGAGGGTGGGTCCTTTGTAATACAGGCCTCTTCTCCTAGGTGAGTGTTCTAGGAACCCACCTGTATCAACGTACCAGCTGGTGTCATCGTGAGAGGTTGCGGTCAGCTTCAGTGAACTTTTTTTGAAGACTCTTTCAATGCATTTGCCCATTTCATGAGGGGTGATTTGTGTGTACACCTGCCCACACCACACTGAGTATTCAACAGTTTTTGACCAAAACCGGCATGACTTCCTTGCCCCACCTCCCTAGTCACCTGATCTCACCTGAGCAACTTTTTCTTGTTTCCCTGGATGAAAAAAGTCCTCAAAGGGAAACATTTTGCCCATGTGGAAGAGGTGAAACAATAAAATAGCAGAAGCACTAAAAGGCATCAAAATTGACGAATCCAAAAACTGTTTTGAGGAGTGGAAAAAAATGTTTTAATCGGTGTATTTATTGTATCTAGTGGAGAGTACTTTGAAGGTGACTGCAGTTTAAACAATTAAGAATAAATACACATTTTTTTTGTAAATGAATTCCAGGCATTTTGAGGTCCTCCCTTTGAATATGCCTTGCATCCTCCCACTTGAGGCTTTTGATCAAGGTATACTCTGTACTTACAATGTCTTTCTTATCTTCACGAGTTCAAATTTTAGTTCTCTAGAAAATTCTTTTTTTTTTTTTGCCAATTGCTACGTCAGTTTTCTATTGGTTTTGTACTACTCTTTAAAAAGATTTTATTTATTTATCTTTAGAGAGGAAGAGAAGGAGAGAAATGTCAATGTATGGTTGCCTCTCATGAGTCCCCTGCTGGGAACTGGCCCGCAACCCAGTATGTGCCCTGACTGGGAATTGAACTGCGATCATGTGGTTTGCAGGCCCGCTCTCAATCCTCTGAGCTACACCAGCCAGGGCTGGTTTTCTACTACTTTTAATGACATCATGCAACCCTGAAAATTTGTTGAAAAACCAAAGAAACTAGAAGTCAAATAATAAGCTCAATGATTTTATTCCCATTGTGCTAAAAATACTTAAAATGGCTACATCTAAATTTGCATGTCACTCTTTAGTAGGAGGTGGCCTTTGATAACAATTTCTAAGCATTTACTCTTTTACTTAACTGTAGAACACATGGTCTATTCTCTTACTTTCATATGACAATTACATAGATTACCAAATTATAATATGAAAACACTTTAAAGATTTTATTTATTTTTACAGAGGGGAGGGGATGGAGAGAGGGAGAGAAACATCAATGTTGTGCCCCCTACTGGGGACCTGGCCTAAAACGCAAGCATGTACTCTGATTGGAAATTGAACCGGTGACCCTTTGGTTCACAGGCCAGCACTCAGTCCCTGAGCCACAACAGCTAGGGCGAATTTGAAATTTTTGTCTCACCTGATAACACCTTTTTTCCAATTTTATTAAAGATGAGGTACATAAATCTTAAATTCAGTTTCTGTACTGTTATTCATTTTTACCACCCTTCATGAAATAATATGTCAAAATGCAATTGAATATCATGATAATTGCACTTATAGGCATTGTTATACAAAGATGTAACACTGTTGAATTGGATCACTGTCTAGAATGTGATATATGCAAATAATAATTTTTACCCTTCATTAGAAAAATCTGAATTTATTCATGATGCTACAGGAGTGACAATGGATAATGTATAAAAAGGAGCAGGTCACACAGGAAATCAGGACCTTTCTTTATGTATAACATACTGTTTTGATTTTCACTGAGGACTGATATCTGTGGTATACCCTGGCACTGTCTGACTGGTGGATAGCCATGCAGTGCTGATTTTATGTTTCAACCTTGAATACATACATTATCTCTTTTACTGGGTTGTGAATTTCTTCTGTCCATCATAACATCTAGCACAATGATTTGTGCTAAACCATCCCACATACATTGGTATAGGACTTAATTACTTTCCGGGTACTTGCAGGTACATGATCTCTTCTTTAGGTTACAACAGCCCAGAGGACAGTACTGGGGTCTGGGAATGCTGGCTGTCTGTGGGGCCTCAGGCAGAACACATGTCTCTGCGATTACAAAATAGAGAAAATGAAAATGTGGAAGAGGTGACTTGCTCATATTCATGAATTAGTAAGTGGTAAAACTGCGACCTAAATCCAAATTTTCAAGTTCTTTTGTACAAGAGAGCTTCACTTATAATTTATTAAACGTAGGTCTGACTATATATGTATGTGGCTTATGTGTTTTATAGTTAGTTAATGACTTTCTCTAATATTTGGTCCCATATCAGAACCATGCCTCTCATGACACTCGGGCTTCATCCAGAAGCACAGGGACTGTCCTAGGTGCCTGCTGCCTGTGCCTTTCACTTACACTAGAAAGAAGAAGAAAGAATTATGACACAAACAGAGACGTAGTTTGTGGAAGAGTAAAGGAAAATAACAGTTTAAGAGTCAGTACAAGTACAGATGTAAATTCTTACTGGGTACCAACTAAAGTTTGAAACTAAAGAAAAAGAGTTTCAGCTACAGCATTTGTATTGAATGGTGGGAATCCAACACTGGGCGAAGTAAATCGAGCAGGTAAGTAACCTAACACTTCTCTTTTTGGGGGGAGGAGGGGTGTCATAAAAGCTTATTGCTATAAAAAGTTTTAAGAGTGTGTAATATGGGTTGTACATAGAGATTTTCTGTCATTCCAGTTCTTTATCTAGTTAAGAGTTTTATCTCCTCTTTGGTTTTCATGCAGTCTTTGAATAGAGAACAATAAGCTCTAACCTCATTGGGTAACTACTAAGTGATACAAGGGTCCCAGAACTGTTTGCCTTTCTGTGTACATTGAGGAAGGCCCGTGAGAACTGATGCCAAAATATGTAAGTCTTGATAGAGGACAAAAGCTCTTAGAATTTCTCAAGTTTCTTCTCATGAAAATCTGTACCTAAGTAAATACACGTACTCTCTGATAAATTAATTTCCTCCAAAACCTGGACATATTCCAAGACAGATATTTTTAGCCAATATTCTATTCACAGAGTATTTATTCTGGTTTCTCCAGTAATTATGTCTTATCCTAATCAAATACGTCTTGATATATTTTGTTCCTGTTGATATGTGAGTGAAAAATAACTACATTTATCTAAAGTTACAAAGGTTGGTCTTTGACACTTTGGTGACATCAGATACAAATATTTATTGACATTTTTTCTTTTATCAGAGACTTTAGAGCAATATTGCGTTTCCATTTGGAACTGGTAAAGACAGAACAATAGGAAATTCTAAAGGGGAGAACACCCTAGCACTAGAAAATGAAATGCTTCAGTTGGGGAAGTTGAAAAATACTTACAAGACACTACTTTTGAACTTCAAAAAGCAAGATTTGGCTACTGAAGACCAAGTGGGAATAAGTCTGACTGAATTTATGAAGTTCTTAGGAAGGGTTGAAGTCTAGTGTACAGTTAAGTAATAAAAACAACTTGGGAATTCCTAATTTTGTTTTTCTCTTGATAGAGAATACATTCCTCACACATCTGGCATAAAGGGAAGCTCCATTTCTGGCCTAGAAGAATACTTGTTTTTATTTTCTTGATAGGCTTTAACATGATTTTTCTTTCAATTGATGCTAAGTAGAAATCATCGTATACGAATATTTGGTTTACAGAACTGTGATAGTTTCTTGTGTCTTATCTCTCCTGTCTCACTGGAGATAAGTTATAAACAAAGGTTCAGTACTTCTTTCCTCATGAAAGCTTGATGAAGCACCATTCTCTCATTTAATTTTTAAATTACAGTTTATTGATTATGCTATCACAGTTGCCTTGATTTTTCCCCGTCTACCTGTGTCCACCCAGCACCCCTTACTCCCTCAGGGAATCCCCCCACCACTGTTCATGTCCATGGGTCATGCATATAGGTTCTTTGGATGCTCCATTTCCTAGACTGTATTTTACATCCCCATGGATATTCTTAACTATCCAACTACCTATTTGTACTTTTTAATCCCCTCACCTCTTCACCCATTCTGCCCCATCTTCTTCCATCTGTCTACCATAGGGTAACTAACTTCTTTTCTCTTGCTGCTTTTAAGTCTCTCCTTATCTTTAACCTTTGGCCTTTTACTTCTGATCTGTCTTGAAGTGGGCCTCTTTGCATCCATCATAATTGGGACTGTCTGTGCTTCCTGGAATTGTATGTATACTTCTTTCACCAAATTAGGGAAGTTTTTATTCACTATTTTTTTTTATTTATTTATTTTTATTTATTTATTTTTATTTTATTTTTTTATTTTTATTTTTTTATTTTTTTTTTATCAATGTATGGTTGCCTTTCATGCATCCCCTGCTGGGAATTGGCCTGCAGGGAACCTGCCTGCAACCTGGGTATGTGCCCTGACTGGGAATCGAACCGCGATTGTCTGGTTTGCAGGTCCGCGCTCAATCCACTGAGCTACACCAGCCAGGGCCTTATTCACTATTTTTTTAGATAGGTTTCCAATTTCTTGCTCTCTTCTCCTCTGGCACTCACATGATGTGAATGTTTGACCTCTTGAAGTTATCCCAGAGGTTCCTTATACTATCCTCATTTTTTTTGTATTCTTTTTTCTTCTTTTCTGATTGGTTGTTTTTTGCTTCCTTATGTTCCAAATCACTGATTTGATTCTGAGTTTTATCCACCCTTCTCTGTAAATTGTTCTTTATTTCAATTAGTGTATCCTTTGATTCTGACTGGATCATTTTTATGCTTTTGAGGTCCTCACTAAGTTCCTTGTGCATTCTTATAGCCAGTGTTTTGAACTCTGCCTCTGAGAGATTTCTTATCTCCACTTTGTTTGGCTCCTTTTCTGGAGTTTTGATCTGTTCTTTCATTTGGGCTATATTTCTTTGTCTCTTCATTTTAGTAGCCTCCCTGCGTTTGTTTCTAAGTATTAGGTAGAGCTGCTTTGACTCTGTGTCTTGCTAGTGTGCCATAGGATAAGAGGTGTCCTATAGGGTCCACTGGCACAGCCTCCCCTATCGTCCAAGATGAGTACTTGAGATGTGCCCTTTATGTAGTCTGAGTACACCTTCCTCTTGCAGTTGAGCATTGGCTACCGTTGGCAGATCAGTGGGAGGGATTTAGTCAAGCCAATCAACTACAAGTACTGGCTATGACCACTGACCACCAACCTCCACCCTCCATGGAGAATCAGCTATGCAGGGGCAGGGTGGCAGTGCTCTGACATGGTGTGTAGCTATCCACTGGGTGCATTGGCCTCGGGTTACCCAGGTGGTGCAGGCCAAGGTCAGCACATACCTGTGTTTTGCCCAGGACCACCCTGCCTTAGCTATAAAGCAATCTGAGTTGGGTGCTACTTGTTCTGGGCTTGGATATTCCAAGGCACAGCCTAGCTATGAATCCAATTGGACTGCTGTTAGAGCTCAGTGAAGCCAGTTGTTTGTTTGATAGGATTTAGAAGTCAAGACCAGCCATTCTTATGGAAAAGAAGCTTGGGTGGGCCCATATATTGGGTGGGACAGAGCCTCTGGTGATTTCCAAGGCAGGTCAAATAGTGTTAACCAGGTTGTTGGAGTCTCAGATATGCTACAAGCTTGCCAGCTGTGCCAGGGGGAATTTTAAAAAGGAACAATGGCCTCTACTCTCCTTGATGCCAGACATTTTAGTTTCTCCCAGTACGCCACTGGTGCCTTTCAAGATGCTGCCCCCATGCTGGAGTTCAGAGGGAGTGAGTCTGAATAGGTGAGTTCATGTGCAGGCTCTTTAAGAGGAACTGCTTGGGACTCCTGAAGTTTCTTCCACCAACTCAATCTCTACTGGATTTTGCAGCCAGAAGTGGGGACTTATCTCCCTGGCATTGGAATCCTGGGCTGGGGGTCTTGTGTGGGTATAGAACTCCTTGCTCCTAAGATATCCCTTCTGAATTTTTATCCACATAGATGTGGGGCCAGCCCTTTTGTGTCTGTGCCCCTCCTATCAGTCTGGATGAACATGGTTTCTTTAATTCCCTAGTTGTTAGACTTTCATTCAACTCAATTTCATGGTTGTCAGAATTCTATTCAGCTTGATTTCTGACATTCTTGAGTGATGGTTCTTCTATATTTTAGTTGTATTTGATGTGGGCTTGTGATGAAGGGAGCCATGTCTGCCTACACTGCCATCCTGACCAGAAGTCCCATTGGCTCATTTTATAGGAAAGCAAGACCTCCGTATAATAGTCAGCCTATAGATACTTTGGAAATATGTGGCTAATTTTAAGAGCTGGATTAGAGTGTAAAGAAACTTTACAATCAAAACCACAATGAACTAATGATAAAAATACTTGGTATTTGCCAGAAAGTATATCAAAATATAGACATTTCCCTGATGGATTGTTTTTATTTTGTTCTGTTTTTTTTGTTTGTTTGTTTTTTGTTTTTGTTTTTTTTTAGTTTCTGAATGCAAATCTTGGGAGCAAACACCTGTCCTAAAATATTTAAATATTTCTAACTTGGCTTAAGATGTGATTTGGTTTGAAATTGGATATATGGTACAAAACAATAAATGAAAGTAATCTAAACAACAATGTTGATTACAACATACTCACTGATCTTGCTGACTTGAAAATACTAATTGCTGAGTGCAGTACATATTGTCTTAATATTAAGTTTATGGACTTTTGGTGAATGAGTAGAGTTCAGCCCAAAATAGATAATCTATGTTCACCCTGACAGCAATAGTAAGTAAAACAAGGACTACCAACTGAATAATATCTCTTCACTATATTTCTGGGCTCTGTATCACAGCAGATTTAAAAAATCAAACATAGGTTCTCTGTCTAGATCATCTGATGCCAGTGTGCCCTTGTACTGTTTATTACCCAACAGTCTGAATTGACCTTCAGAAAGGCCCAATCTACTTTTCTTAGTATGTGGTTTGCCAAATTAATATTAAATCCACATTTACTTAATCTTTCACATGGATGAGCATTCAGATAATCAGATCTTTGCTGGGACACTCAGACAAATGCTTTGAAGAAACATGACAGGTGGTTCTGGGGCAGGGTATGAAAGGTGGGTGAAGCAAAATGGTTGGGTGGGGATTTAGTTTCAGGTTGTCCTAGTTTCTTCTACATCCTTAGTCTTATTCCATACTGGCAGGATACAATAGAATATCAGAGCTGGAAATAGTCACTTTGTTGATTTTTTTGACACAAGGTCATTGGAGTATTAGCTTTTGTGTTCTAGCAACAAACTTTCAAATTATTAAAAATTTCCAAGAATAGCACTATGCTTTGTTCACATTCCCTTTCAGTTTTGACTCATCTTACATCAAGAATTTCTTCCTTGAAAAACGTGAAAAACAAATGTTAAAAATGGTAGATAAAAGGGAAAAAATGTCTTCCTTATAACTGAACAAATCCTCTGTAACTCCTTCTGATCTAAGTTTCAATAAAGTAAAAGGTCATTGCTCAATGTTTTGCTCTAAATAATCTATTCTATTTCAAATAATTACTGAAAAACTATCACCTATAACCAATAGACTTCTGTTTCTCAAAGAAACAGAACTTTTGTTTTCATTTTTTAGTCTATGTACTTATTTTATTATTTAATAAGCTTTAACTAATGGGAAATCTCTGAACACTTTTAAATCACTATATTCTTAAATGCTGTACACAAAATCGAACCCACTTACATTTAGCTTGTAGTGTCAGTTGGTTTTTACCACTTATAACTTAATTACCTATAATTTTTCCTAAGTATAAAATGTTAATGTAATGAAAGTCTGACTTTTAATCACTTTATTTCAAATGCAACCTGAAACTGTCCTCCTGCAAAGGATCAGAAGTTGAAAATATCCAGCCACTTTCATCTTTTCTTTGTCCCTGCTAAAATATCTGTTATTTTGAGACAATTTTCCTTTTCTATAAGCATGAAGCATTGGGGAATAATTCTCTTGGTTTTATAAGACTAAAAGGGCAGTACAGAAAATGTGCAGAAAGGGTTCACTCCAGAAAAACATTTGGTTGAGCTTAATAATGAACTTAATCATTTAGTCAGCAATTATATACCTTATGCTCACTGCTATCCAAAAATTGCTTTGCAAATGACATAATTTATTTAAACTCTGCTTCTCTTTTGGGAGAGAAATCTTATATTATGGAAGTATTTTTATTTGCTTGCTTTTTCTGTTACTTTCTGTAAGCTTTGAAAATGTTATTATGATAAATATAATATCTAGAGATTGTTTATCCTTTCAGTTTTTTTAATACATACACATTCATTATTTGTTTAATCCCTCATCAAATATTCAGTGTATGATGACTATTATGAGCCAGATACTAGTGTACTGGGTATCTGCTCTGTTGAATGAAGTGTTTTTCTCCTAACACAGTTTGCAGTGGGGAACACAGATGATCAAAAGGTAAACAAAGGTACATTTAGTAATGCTAATTGTGATATTGATATAAAATGAACAAACAAAAAGGTGCCATGATGAAGAATAACAGATTGGGTGGTTAAGGGAAGTGTCATAGGGAAGCCAGCAGTTAAGATGAGCCCTGGAGGATGAGAGACAACAGCCATGAAGTCAGCAGGAAAAACAGTATTCCAGCCAGTGGAAAAATATGACCCAATTACATAAAGGGATGTGAACAATTGTCTTTGATTGTGTTAATTATGTAATGCCTGGTGATAGCTGTTTGATTCCCAAGACCTGATCTTCCCAATACGTCACTAGTAACTTTGCTATCTGCTGGTAGATGGCTGATAGTGTTGATAATGTTTTGCTGACTTGATCACTTGATCCAGTTTCAGTTCACTCAGGTGAATATGCTCACTGTTATAAAGGTGAACATCAACAGAACTTGTGAAACTTTGTGAGATGGTAAAAGGTAAGCCATAAGGTTTAAAGTACAGAGGACAGATGTTCTCAAGTCATCACAGCTCTTTATTTCAACTATGTACCATGAAAGCTGACTATATATAAGCTGTATTCTTTCAGTGACTTAAAACTAGCATGTAGATTCGATTGATTCTAATATATAAATGTAAATAACATTTTATTCTTTAATTTGTATAGGAAGATATGGTAACTAGAGTAAAATAAGCTTTCTCAAAAAACTTAAAAAACCTAATTTTGGCAAATAAGTTGAGGTAACAGAATAGTCCAGCTTTTGACCATGTGTTTTATATCTGAAGAATGTCTATATTCAGAACATATCATCATTCAGCCTCTCTTTTTAAAATTAGATTAGAACAGAGCAAACACTCATGTTTTGTCTTAGGGAAGTACAAGTGATATTCTTTGTTTCATAGAGAACTGCACCTTAGAATGTAAGGCCTACATTTCTTAAGGTCCTAGGAGGTTTCCTGAAGTGACATGAAAATTAAGTCAATTGAAAACCAGTATTCCAGATGCTTGACAAGAGGAATGCTGTGTGCAGACGTCTACACTCAATGTTTAAGCTTCGGCTTGTGAGGTGGTTCATTCGGCATAAAAATTTTCTGTGGGTCAGAGCAATTGCTGTTTTAGTGCTTCGAATCAAACACACTCTGAGGTCTAGAGATGAAAAAATAAATATTTGCAAACAGTGGTTGAATCGGGCAGACTGTTCATTCTAGTTCTCTCTGAGGATTTTCAAATCTTCCGTTTTATTACTGTTTCTGAATTTACCAATAAAAATAGTCACCTTGGCCACCAAGAAGGGACTTTATAGAAGGAGCTATTATAAAGCTCTGTGAATGTTAATAGAAGGAACTTAAAGCCTAAGAGGGCCCTTCAGAGTCCCCACTTCTTAACACCAGTCCCCTCCCAACCGCTGTCAGTCATTGAAAGATTATTAATCCTAATGCTCTGTAGAAAGAGTCTATTGAAGAATAGAGAAATTGCTTAAAAATATGAGTAAAATTTAAACTTGATTTAAATATTATAAAAGAATGTATTACCCAGTATATTTTGAAAATATAAAATATGTCTATATTAAAGTTGTATAACTTTCTAAGGTATGGCAATGGATTTTTAGAGCATATTAGACCAATATAAAGGCTTTCTCATTTATTTGATTATTTGAGTTAAATATACATATGAGTCAAACTTATGTTTATTCTTTTAGGAGGACTATTCAGGAGGTATTTTGTTTTGACTCTCCTTTCTTTTTTTGGAGACTATTAAAAGGTAAAGTCACCCATTAAGGGAGACTAGGAAGAATATACAAAATGATTTGAGACCAATTTGTATATTTGAGAATATACAAAATGAATTTCACTTCTCAGAGTCTCTGTGAAATAGATGGATGGGAGGGGAGGTACAGGAAACAGAAAACATCATCCTGTTTAACGTGAAGTATTGTGGAACTTAAAATTATTCTTATGGTGCTCTGATTAGGACAAAACAGCCCTGTTCAAAATCCTTACATTCCTGGAAAAAAGTATCCCAATTATAAGGCTTATTCCCAAGGAATACAATAAGTCTAACATGCAAATGTGTGAAGGTAGCTCACTATTTGGGTTTAGGGTTCCAAATTCCTTTTTGTTGTATTCTCCAAGGTTCTACTTTTCTTACTGTACACAGAATATCAAATGGAGAATGTGAAAAATTGGTGTGGATTGAAGCCTCAGAGCAAGGGCACTTTAGCACAGACTTTGATCAGTGTGATGTGTGATATGCTAATAGCCTGCCAGACCTCCCTAAGAGGGCTGGTCATATTCCTTTGTTCCATGTGTTAGGGTTATTCAGAGAAACACATATAACATATATAATTTATATTTGTATATATACACATATATCTAAAAGATATAAAGATATAACATTCTTGTATACCATATATATGTATTGAGTTGCCACAAGTTCATTTGGTTTTTCTGTATGATGGCTCTAGTAGTGCTTAGTTGTCTTTAACTTCATTTAAAACAATTTTGTTAGATTGTATTGTGGCAGCTGTCATCATTGTGCATTTAAAAAACTTATTACAATCAAGATGGTAGCAAAGGAAGACATAGCTCACTTCTTTGCACAACCACATCAAAATTACAGCTAAAATATAGGACAACCATCACTCAGAACCATCAGAAATCGAGTTTAATGGAATACTAACAAGTGCGGAATTAAAGACACCACATACATCCAGACTGGTAGGAGGGGCATAGATATGGAACAGACTGGTCCCTCACCCATGGGTGGTGGCTAAAAAGTTGGGAGAAATATCTAATGACTAAGGAGTTCCAGATCTATAATAGGACCCCCAGCCCAGTGTCCCAATGCCAAGAAGATGAGTCCCCACAACTTCTGGCTGCAAACACCAGCAGAGATTGAGTTGGGGGAAAAAACTTCTGGAGCCCCAAGCTATGTGTATGGATTCCTCTTAAAGAAGCTACCCAGAATAACCTACTTAAACTCACTCCCTCTGAGCTCCAGCACCAGGGTAGCAGCTTGAATGATACCAGTGGCATATTGGGAGGAACTGAAGTGTCTGGCATCAAGGTGAGCAGAAGCCATTGTCCCTTTTCTAAACCCTCCCCCATCCAACAGAGCTGGCAAGCTGATGCCATATTTGAAACTCCATCAACCTGGTTAACATTGTTGGACCCACCTTAGAGATCCCCAGAGACTGTCCCACCTAACCTATGGACCCACCCAATATGCTTTTCCATATGAATGGCTGGTCTTAGCTCATACTTCACAACTTCTTAAATCTTCTCAAACAAGCAACAGCTGGCCTCAGGAAGACCCATACTCAACACCAACAGCAGCCAGCCTAGATTCACAGCTAGGTGCAGTACCCAACTCAGATTGCTTTATAGCTCAGGCAGGGTGGTCCTGGGCAAAACACAGGTATGTACTGACCTTGGCCTGCATGACCCAGGAAACCCCAGTGCCAGTACAACCAGCAGATATCTACAGACACATCCAGGCACCAGTATACTGCCCATGTACAGCTGATCCCCCACTGAGGGTGGAGATTGGTTGAAAGAAGTCACAGCCAATCCTTGCAGCTGACTAGCCTGGGTAAATCCCTCCCATTGATCTGCCAGCAATAACCCATGTTCAACTACAAGAGAATAGTGTATTCAGCCCATACAAAGGACATACCTCAAGCACCCAGCTTGGGCAGTAGGGAAGGCTGTACCAGTGGACCCTACAGGACACCTACTACATTAGGTCACACTACCAAGACACAGTCAAAGAAGCTCTACCTAATACATAGAAACAAACACAGGGAGGCTGCCAAAATGAAGAGACAAAGAAACATGGCCCAAATGAAAGAACAGATCAAAACTCCAGAAAAGGAGCCAAACAAAGTGGAGATAAGCAATCTCTCAGAGGCAGAGTTCAAGCAATCTCTCAGAGGCAGAGTTCAAAACACCGGATATAAGTATGTACAAGGAACTTAGTGAGGACTTCAACAGCATAAAGAAGATCCAGTGAGAAATGAAGGATACACTAATTGAAATAAAGAACAATTCACAGGGAATCAAGAGTAGAGTGGATGAAACTGAGAATCAAATCAGTGATTTGGATCATAAGGAAGCAAAAAAACAACCAATCAGAACAAAAAGAAGAAAAATGAGGATAGTATAAGCAGCCTCTTATACTGTGACCCATGGATATAAACAATGGTGTGGGAATTGCCTGAGGGAGTAGGGGGTGCTGGGTGGAGTGGACCAAAAGGGATAAATCAGGACAACTCTGATAGCATAATCAATAAACTAATTAAACATTTTTTAATGACAAAACTTATCAAAATGGATAAATTTTTGTGGTGTCATATTCATATTGAAGATGGAAGAAAATAAGTGATATTTTCAGCATGTTATGCTTTCTTCTTTTGAAAAAGGTAAAAACACAACTGAAACACACAAAGAAATTCTGCAGTGTATGGGGAAGATGCTGTGATATGATAGATTGAACACATCATAAGCAGTTTGCAGTTTTGTGCTGGACATTTCTGGCTGGATGTTGCTTCATGGTCAGGTAGACCAGTTGAACTTGATAGCAATGAAACTGAGACATTGAGAACAATCAATGTTATATCATGCAGGAGATAGCTGACATACTCAAAATATCCAAATCAATAAAATAATTGGTGAAAATGAAAAACGTATCTTCTATTTTATGGGGAAAAAATCCCTAAATGATGTCTTTTTGGCCAATTCAATATGTAAATAGATTTATTATAAGAAATAGGTCTTGAAGCCTTGGCTGCTGTGGCTAATTGGATTGAGCACCGGACTGCAAATCAAAGGGTCACCAATTCAATCCCAGTCTAGGGCACATGGCTGCTTTGCAGGCCAGGTCCCCAGTACAGGGAAAGTGAGAGGCAACCACACATGATGTTTCCCTCCTCTCTTTCTCCCTCCTTTCCCCTCTCTAAAAAAGAAATAAGCCCTGCTGGTATAGCTCAGTGAACTGAGTGTGAGCTGTGAACCAAAGGGTTGTGGGTTGGATTCCCAGTCAGGGCACATGCCTGGGTTGCAGGCCAGGTCCTTGGTAGGGGCCACATAAGAGGCAACCACACATTGATGTTTCTCTCTCTTCCCCTTCCTCTCTCTCAAAATAAGCAAATAAAATCTTTTAAAATATAAATAAATAAACAAACAAATAAATAAATATTTTTTAAAAATCAGCTCATGCAATTATGGAAACAGAGAAGTCCAAGATCTGCAGTCAACAAGCTGGATGTCCAAGAGAGCCATTGGTGCACTTCCTGTCCTCGTCCAAATCCAAAGGCAGGAGAAGACCAAAGTCTCTGCTCAAAGGCAGCCAGGGTGGGAGAGAGAGAGAAGAACCAGGAGTGAGGGGGAGAGAATGAATTTTCTCTTAACAGCTTTTTGTTCTATTCAGGACATTAAAGGACAGTTTGCAGGACAATCTGGTTTCCTCAGTCTGTGGATTCAGATGTTATTCTCATCTGTAAACACTCTGAGGGAAACACCCAGAAATACATTTAACCAAATATCTGTCGCCATTTATCTGTTACCTCATGATCAAGCTGACACAAAATTAACCATCACACCCCATGACTTTCAAACAGTTTAAGCAGACTTAGGATTCAGTTGGACACCAATGCTGTGTATTTATTTTTTTTAACTGATAAAACTGGGTTGGTAAAATTAGCTTAAATCTGAGGCCAAAATTGGGATTGCTATATTTAATCTTAAATCTAAATTTTTTACACATGAGGGGAGAGACTAATGCTTATGCTCATCTGGCCAGCAGTAAAAGCACTGTCACCTGACTTTTGCCAATTGAGCCCCAAGCTGGGTGACAGGGAGAGAGAGGGGAGTTTGTGGATGTGGCCCTGAAGTTTAAATCCCTCATGGGATTATAAATTATAACTCAATGGAGTTTTGTTTTAAAAGAGATAAGGAGAAACATAAAACTCAGAATCGTGATCAGCTGCCTTGTCATATGTTCTGAATCTCATCAAGTCTGAAATCTTTTCCCTTTCAAAGGTGATTTTAGTTTTGGGAAAAGCCAGAAGTCTCAAGGCACCAAACCACTGCTGTAGGGGCAATGAGTCACCTGGGTGATTTGATATTTCGCCAAAAAACTCTGCACAAGATGTGATGCATGAGCAGGTGTGTTGTTGTGATGAAGCTGCCAATCACCAGTGGTCCATAGTAGCAGCCTTCTGAATTGTTTGAACACTTTCAGCAGATGAATGTTCAAGCTTACTGCAAAATCTGATGCAGATGCATTGCTTTACTCACTTAATCATTTTGAATGAAATAGCTACACAGCACACACACTCACTTAACAGCTTCTACCACCCCCACTGACTAGTCAGTGAACTTATGGTTCACTGCACATTCCAGTCCACTCTCCTTGGCTGCCAGGTTACATGGATGTCGTGCAAACCATTCTCATTATATTAATGATGGCTGGACATTTTCTGGACAGATTTTTTACATTATACGTATACATTTCTCTTGGGTAAATATCTCGGAGAGGAATTGCTGGGTTGTGAGAACAGTTTCTGTTTAACTTCATCAGATACTCTCAAATTGTTTTCCAAAGTAGCAATGCTGTTTTGCAGTCCCAACAAAAGCAGATGAAAATTCTCATAGCTCTGAGTCTGTGGCAACATTTGGTATTGCAGGTGGTTTTTATTTCAGTTATTCTAGTGAGTGTGTAGCAGTATCTTGTGTGTTAACTTGTGCTGCTGAATAGCAAGCAATTCATCTTTTCATGTGCTAATGAAGTCCAGTTTATCAAATATTTTATAGTTCATGCTTTCTTTGTTCTATTTATGAAGTCTTTGCCTCAACTTGGTCTCCTTCCACCTTGATATAGTAAGATTACAATTTTCCATGGGGAGCACTTTGGGAAAAAAATCCATAAACTCACAATTTTCACCTGTCTCAGTAGCATTTCTATAAGAGTAAGCTCTTCTCCTAGCTCTGTCTGCTTTTAGATGCTTTTATTTGCCTTTAAATATTGCTTTTAAAGTTTTGTTCAGCTTTTGTAAACATAAAACAAGTGGCGCTATGATTGGATTGGTACAAAGATAAATAAGCTAGTCATTGGAAAATTGTTTTTTTTTAGTGTGTGTGCAAGAAATGAAACAGGAATCATTCTTTATAGTGAGTAGCAATTAGGACGAGATACTTAGAAAAGAAACAGAAAATTTTCTTTCTTCAACAACATCTTGTTTATTGGGCTAATATCCAAAGGAGACAAAGTTCTCACTAAATTTATAGTTTTAGGGGTAATGAGAAGTTTTTTTCTCCCTTCGTTCATTGTAATGTGTCCCCTACACACACACACACACACACACACACACACTCACAGCTGTGGGCTCCAGCCCCTCGCGCCCACTTTACAACAGCCACCCTCCCACTTCCACAAGCATTTCTGTTACCCATTGCTTCTGGTTCTCAACAGTCCCAAGGGCAAATTGCCTCTAGATATGCTCTGAGAAGAATTTACACTGCACAGATACAGTAGGGGGTCTTGCATCCAGAGATTCAATTCGTGATTTTTGTTTCTCCAGTAAGAGGAATTAGCATCTGCCACAGAGACAGAAAAATAGGTTTTGTCTTGTGCTGGGAAGGTTCACAGTAGTGTGATTTCCTTAACTTCACAACAAGATAACATGACACCATTCTACCGTCCTGAGAATAAGGAATGTCCTTATTGTAACTCTGTGAAGAACTGAAATCACCCAGGGACTGAATGACCTGGAGAATGGGCAGGGATTCAGAGCAGAGCAGAGTGGACCACAAGGAATGCCAGTGTTTATGGTCTGGGTAATTCTTATGGACCTCAGCAGGTGAACCCCTCGGTCGGACTACAGTGTCCCACAACAGGAATGGCATTCAGGCCTTACTTTTAGGTCAGTTTTTATTGTTGTGAAATGTGCCTTTCCCACAGTTCAACATTAGCTTTCATGTCTTTTTTCTTTGCTGCTTACAATACGCACTTGGTGCTCTAGAAGAGCTACATGAGTGACTGGCGTTACTTCAGCTTAGTGTTTATGATGTTACTGTGACGGTTTTGACTAAAGAGTGACACAATAAAACATGAGGAGGAGAAACATCAATGTATGGTTGCCTTTCATGTGTCCCCTGCTGGGAACTGGCCTGCAGGGAACCAGCCTGCAACCCAGGCATGTGCCCTGACTGGGAATCGAACTGCAAGTGTCTGGTTCGCAGGCCCTTGCTCAATCCACTGAGCTATACCAGCCAGGGCTATAAAACATGAGTATTTTAATGAAGTTAAAATAGAACAAATAAACCGGATTTTGGAAGAAAATAAACAAGAGTTTGGAAGAAACTAAGAGAATAATACTAAGTTTCTCCTGCACTAACAGAAGCATCATGAAGGCTGACATAATTTGACATTTGAGGTTTCGAATGCTGTGTGAACATCTCTAAATCTTGTCAGATGGGAAGCAAATGACTATTCTATTGACATGAAATTTTAAAAGCCTCAACGTTTAAGTTCTCTCCATAGTTATAGAGCAGAGAATTGTTTTTTTTAAATGCTACTAATGTTAATAAAGTATTCAACATATTTAATTACATATGATATGCTATTTAGTGTTCTAAGCAATTATTGAGAAGTTATACACAAATATTAGTTAATTAAACCCTCATAATAGCCCTGAGAGGTAACTTTTACTAATCCAGTAATAAGGTTCATCTCACATTTTTTGTGTGTGTGTGAATTGGATTGTTCTTTTTCACCCTAATTTCATGATGATTTTTTCACAGCATAATAAAAACCTTTGAATATTATACATATATATATTTGAAAGGTGCCTCATCATACATCTACATAGTCATAAATCCCAGCTGGTTTACTGTTACATACAGGGGCAAAAGTAGGTTTAGAGTTGTTTATATGAAAAATAATACCATAATTAATAAATAATAATACAAGAATAAACTCTGTGTTTTGTGTGTTCACAATGTAAACCTACTTTTCTCCACCACTGTGTATAAGACAAGTATAAAATAAATGAAATTTTTAGTTATTTCCTTGAATAATCTCAAACACTCATGCTGCCATGTGTTCTGAGCTATCACTACAATTGCAAATTAACTTTCCATTAAATGGTTGGTTAAAAGCTTTGAAAATCATTAGCTTCCATAAGCAGCTTAACAGAACTAAACAAATATACTTTCTGTAAAGCTTGGTCTAAGAGCAGGAAAAATGGGTAAATCGTTGGTCTGATGGGTTGAGGAGGGCCTAAACTGTCACATCATCTCAATATTTTCCCCTTGATCTAAATATGTGATGTCCTGTCAATCTTGAGGGCATAGCTTCTGTTATCTCTGAACTTCCTAAATAGCATCGCTTGGTATTATTTTACATCTTGACATTTATCCTTATCCTATTTGGTGACTGTTTTCAAGCAAAGGACAGATCTTTAAGATTATCAGCCACATAATTTGTTCATTTTATGAACATTTATTGAGCACCTGTTATATTCTAGGCATATTCCTTAATGAGCTCATAACCATATAAATAAAAACTTGGTAAAAAAAATCACAATATGTGAGGTTAGAATAAAGAGCCAATACTTAAGGCAAAAATTTTATGCTATGAAAATTATCCTTGAAGATTTCTGAAGTAGTTGTCAGGTTGGAGACTTAACATTCTCTCTGGAAGAACATCAACCAGCCTGCTTTTCTTCAGACATTTAGAAAAGATTGTTGATTTTTAGTTGGTTATCAAATGAAGTAGTTTGCTTGCATCAGCCAGGTTTTATGAACTATAGTTACATTTTAAAAGACACATTACATCCAGCAATGCAAGACTCCCTCCCTAGGAGGGGCACACAGCAGGAACAACCTACCAAAAGAGGGCATATTCTTTCATGTCTTACCATGGTACTTATACTCAAATAACTGACATATGATTCACTTGTGCTATTTAAATTCTCATAACTGAATTGGGGCAAGTTAAATAACTGTACAAAGTAACCCCAGTGAAAACTCACAGTGGGGGTGTCTAGGAAGGTTCCAGAGCAGAGGAGAGAATGATGCTTGACCTGCACTGTGAAAAATATGTAGGACTTTGGTAGATTCCCAATATGGAAATTCCAGCAAGCAAATAGCATAAACAAAGTCACAGAAGACTGAAAGTTCCTGGTGTATTAATGAAACTAGGAGTTCTCTATGGCAAGAGGATGAGGCTAAACAGGTGCAAAGAAGCCAGATCCTGAGGATGCTTCTTTTTTTTTGAGAAATCAGAGAGATCATTTTAGCACTGACAAGAAAAATGTTTGACGGTAAGACAAGGACAAAAGCGGGGCCTGTGGGCCAACAGGTCCTCAGGCAGTGATAGCTGAGGGAACCAGGCCCCGAGATTCACTCCAGGAAACGTTCTAGTTCAAGGACAGGCCAGACCCCCACGTTAATGTTTTCTCCAGTTCAGCAAACTCTTCCTCTTTCATTATTTTCTTCTTTATGCCATCACCAGTTCTACCTAAGGATACTTTGGGCTTATTTGTTTTCCAAACTAAATATGTTATTTATTATTATGGTAACTTGTTATAATTTTCAAATTTAAAAACAGTTTACAGTTTTGTCAATGACACATCATTAGCTCTCACTTAGAAAACTATTAGCATGGCTTAACATTCACAAACATTTTTTATAAACAAAAAGTGAAGTTTTAGTTTGGGTACATGAGCCCCCAAAACAACTCCAATATTTCAATGATATATGCAAGTTTTTATTTTTACCATCCCTGTCAACTCTGATTACTATGATGCCAATCAGGAAAGGAAAAGATTTCTTTTTATTCTAATTATTTTAATTCTTTTATTGTGATAATTTTATCATTTTCATGTTTATGACCTTTGGCTCTCTACTTTCATAACATATTCATGTTCTTAGCCATTTTTTATTGGAGTATTTATCTTTTTGTTACTGAGTTATAAGAATCCTTTATAGGACATAAATTATTATTATCTTTAATATTTGTTTCAATTATATTTTCAAACTTATCATTTGCCTTTAAATGTTCTTTATGTTGTTTTAAGGTGTATGCGGTTGTGGGTTTTATATGATTATTTTATCATTTTTCCTTCTTTATTTGTTTTGTATGTTTAGATTTTCCCAGCTGAAGATTATACAACCCAGCTGAAACAGATTTTTTGTTTTGTTTTTTTTAAGCATAAACTCTTTGAAGATCAAGAGACCTGACAGTGGGGTCAGGACTGAGACTATCTGGAATATGGAGTGATTGAGTCAGCAAGTCCTTGGTGCCATGCCTCAGACGGTGCATGATCTGGTACCCAGCTCCCTCGAGTCCCTCTCAAGTTCTTCACTGCCACTCTTCCCCTCACTCATTCCAGGAGAACCCATGTTGCAGTTTTGCCTGAAATGCCTGTATCCTCAGTCATCACATGGCACACTCTGTCCTCAAATGCCAAAGCTTTGGCAAATCAAACCCTCACCAATTCACCTAAAGCAGACATTTTCTGTCTCTCACTCTGCTTTATTTTAAATTTAGTACAACCAGAAATCATATTACCTTTTATTTATTTGCCAACTCCCATACTAGAAGGTAAACTTCTACAAGTCGAAGGACATAGTCTGTTTTGTTCACTTAAATCCCAGCCATAGGATGGTACTACACTCAATTGTATTTTTTTAAATAAGCAAATGTAGAGTCACATGATTAACTTGAGTTGGGGGATATTAGAGTTGCTCTATTAGCCTATGAGGTCTTTTTGTTTCATAAGAAAGCCATTTAATATTATCTAATGCCATTTTGTAATCTTGCAAAATGATCTCTTTTGTCCTCTGACTTCTAATATCAAGGGAGATATTATCCATTGACCTACTGAGGACTTTGCCACGTGTACAACCTCCTGTCTCCCAGCACCCCCACCTCCCAGTTCATTGTATCTGTCTTGTTCTGAGCACACATTTTTAAGCCGTGGACCTCTGTCTCTTGTGCTGTTAGCCATGGACAGCATCTCAAGGTGTCGATTCTTATACCAAGCATATTAGTATTTATCCTGCACTTCCTCTCCCCTCCTCTCTACATCCTAGTCTCTGTATTTTCTTTAATGTTATTTTTCATTTTTGTTCTAGTTATATGTGCACAAAGCTTAGAGTCATTTAGTTTTATAATATTCTTCATGCAAACTAATTGTTCACTGTTACCTCCTTCTTAATCTCCCCTTTTGGAAGCCACTGCTTTTGACTCTTGGCCCTCCTGGCTGATTCTTTCATTTCCATCAATAACTTCTAAGTAACTTCATGGCCTTGCTTCTTCATTATTTTTCCATTTTGACTTTCCACAAATTATAAAGGGACTGAGGTCCTTTTTATTTCTTTAGCCCTACTCCATAAAATATGCCCCATCTTTCTTGCCAATACTATGAGATTAATATTCATCTACTCTATTTAGCTGTGTAAACACTTACAGCAGCAGAACTATGTAGAAAATTAAGATTACTTATCCTTTCCAAAACACTTTTTATTCCTCTGTAGTTATTAATGAGGCTTAGTTCCTTTGTTTACTTAGTTTTCTATGTACTTACTAATTAAAAATCAAATTATCCACATGTTTTCTAAATTCCCCCTCAATAGATTTAGATGTACAAAGTTTTTCATGGGTTTCAACTTCTTGAAGAAAATCTTTCCCTGAAATTACTGACTTCTTCCTTCTCTCCTTTTCTCCCCTCTGCATCTGGCATCTCCTCTGCCAATATTCTGCAACATAACGCTGGTTTTCTGTGTTGTATGCCTTGGTTTTCCCTAGTTTACTTTCTTATTTCGGGGGGAGTACATATTCTAGCACCTTCCTGAGAAATCTGCCTGGAAAACAATAATAAAAAAAAACTTTTAATTTTCTATTTTTTAACAACAACAACAAAATCCAAACTACAAAAATGTTGCAGGGACAAGAATAGTACAAAGGTGTTCATATACCTCCTACCCAGATTCACCTATTGTTGTCTTACTCCCTTTGTGTCTCATTTATATCCTGTGTGAGCGATATTTCAGGGGAGGCCCATAAGGCAGGGACCTGGTGACCATGGGATGCCGAGTACCCAGACCAATGTCTGTCACATAGTAGGAGCCCAATAAATATTTGTTACATGAGTGAATAAATGAACATCTACTATAGGTAAATCACATAGTATTATGATTTTTGCTTATCTCTTTTTAATCTTGCTTGATAAAGATTTATTATTTTCCCCCTGTTCTCCATAATACTACTCTTTCCTTTGCTGTCATTTTTCAGTTTCTGTCTTTTGGTCTTTCTCTTTCACATTGCTGATTTTTCTCAAATATCTGGTGATTGTGGGTTATCCACGCATATTTTAAGGATAAAGAAACAGAGAGGCAGACAGGCCTGATGTATCTGGATAAGTTGTAAACTGACTACAGTTACCTCAGCATGGGCAGGCAGAGCTGGTTCCACTGATCTGGATGATCTCAAGGTGCTGGAACAAACAGGGCTTTAGGGCAAGAATATCTATTCTACCCCAGAGAATTGTGCTAGCATATTCTCTCCCTGCCACCACGCCTCACCTCCCTCTCCTCCTCTCAGTTCTCTGTTTTTCTTTTCCTCCTCTCATTCTTCCTTTCAGAAACGTTAGTTAAGTAATTCCTGGCTCCCAACTCTTCTGTGTGTACATATAATAGCAATGGGGGGAGGATGTAGAGGAATCAATTTGCACGAATTTTGAATTTTAGGTAGTGGGGCTATAAATAGCCCCACTGGTGTCTTCTGCTGTCTGTTGCCCTGCCAACCATGAGTTGTACGCTGGGCTCTGGCAGGCAGGTCTGCCTTTTCCCTGGCCCCAGCTAACTCAGGCTGCTTTCACTGAGTTTTGTTCCACTGGTGAACACACAAATCACCTGCATTCTCCTAGAAATGGGCTGAAAATCTTTATGTGCCTTTAGCTTCCCTACATTTGGTGTGTGGTTTGAAGTATATTCCTTTATTATCATTTAATGTAATACCTGGATAAGAGTAAGCTAACATCTATACATTCAGTCTCATGTCTTGGCCAGGAAATGCAACAACTATTGCCTGGAAATTATTTGTTCTTTAAAAATTAAAAGAAATTTAGAAGGGGCAATAAAGGGTAGCAGTGAAAAGTGATGCTATTTTGGGGAGGAGAATTGAAATTTGGAGTATGTGAAAATTGATTTTTTTACCCACCCAACAATAAAACCCATCTAGGACTGCGCCATTATTTTGAAGAATTTACTGACAATATTTCAAATTCCTTGATATTCCAGATTTTTTTTACCTTTTCTTACGCCAAAATTGATGATTTACATTTTATTAGAGTTCATCAGTCTGTTATTGCACAGGGAACTGGGTCCTTGGGTGGGTTTGCCTAGGGCTCACTGGCAGGGTGTGAATTCTTAACTTTGTTTAGGAAAGAGTTCACAACACGAGTCCAGGTGACTATGAGAGTATATCTGTTAAAGCTGGGAACAATGAAACAGGGGAGGGCTTAGCAAAGAAGAAGCAATAGGAGAGCCTAGGCTGGGCTGCCTTAGCTCACTAGGTAGTCAGAGAAAAGGGGGCCTTGGAGACAGGTTCAGGGGGTTAGCCTGGAATGAGCTGCTGCTGCCCATCACTCTCCTGGTTGCAAGTCTCTTGGGGACCCTTAGAGTTGAGGAGACTCGTGCCTGTCAGGGAAGAAGTGAAGGAGGGAAAGAGAAAAGGGAATGGTGCAGGCTGCTCCCCATAGGGGCAGGAAGAGCTGGGTCCTTTGTCTTGAGGCTGTTACCTTTATCTTGCAGGTAGGATATCAGGGGAGGCTTTCAGTATGATATTCATCAGTTTTCCAGTTTTCATGGTCTCCACTGATAGGTCAGTGCTAGGGCAGGAGATTGTTAGTCACTGCAGCTGGTCTTGGTGTCACCCACCTGGTTTTGCAGCTTTTCTAGGCCTGGAGCTGAAATACAACTGAGGCCTAGATGTTATCTCTAGGGAGGTGACCTTTTCCATCTGGCTGTAAATTGCTTGGCCAGTTTGTTCAGCTCTCTCTCTCAGTTTCCCTATTGTATTTGTCCTGGCTTACTGGCCCTGTCTCAGATCTTCAGTATTTTCAAGTAAGAGAGCTAAACATCATATCCTCTTAAATTTTATGAATATGTTTATGTCTGTAGTCATATCATCTTTCACATTTCTAATAATGGATGTCTATAGTTTCTATTTCTGTGTTTAGTTTGTTTTTGCTAATAACTAAGACTCCCTGCATCTCAGGTTCCTCATCTTTAAAATAATGTTATTAGTAGTATCTTTTATATTGGATGGTAGGAAAGATTAGATGAAATCCAAAGAAACTGGAAGAGTAAACTCAGATTTTAGCTGCTATTTATTTCTCCCGTTTTTATCCTGTTTATTTTCTTGTTCTACTTGTAATTTATTGAGTTGGATGTTTAGCTAATTTATTTTTATTCCTTCTTGTTTAATCATGAAAGTTAGTATTTCTTTTCTGAGAGTAATTTTGGCTGCATCTCAAAATTTTTATGTGAAACATTTTTCATTATTGTTATTTTTTAAAATATCCTCTGATTACAGGTTTTAGCTTTTCTGTTTTAGGAAGTGGCTTCATTCAACCATAAAATTCAGTGACAAACCAATGAGGAGCCAGCTTTCCTAGGCATAGCTGGGCTTGTCTGGGTATTTCTAGTTTACAGCAGTGATTGGGTTCTTCTGAAGGCTTTCTGACCTTTGCTTCTCAAAAGTGGGAAAATTAATTGGGCTGCTCCTGGCCTGTCTGCTGTTTACTTGTGAGGCTGTAGTGCTTTCTTAAGAAAGTGAGTTGCTTCTAAATATCTTCATTCTGTCTGGTTTCACTTGTACTCTATAAAGCAGAAATTTCTTGAATTTTGTGCCTATGTGTGACACTTTCACTAGTTTTCAGTTCAACTAGAATGTTTTAAATTATAATTATTACTATGTTTTTGCCTTTGTAGCTATTTCTGTTTGTTACAGTCAAAGGAGTAGGACTATTTGTGCTTCTCTGCCATTTTTTATTGCTTTTAGAGAGAGAGAAAGGAGAGAGAGAGAAACACTGATTTGTTGTTTTACTTATGTATTTATTGGTCACTTCTTTGTATGCCCTGACTGGAGATTGAACCTGCAACTGGGGTGTACTGTGCCAATGCTCTAATCAAATGGGCTACCAGCCAGGGCTATTGGCCATACTGTTAAAAAGTCTGGATAGATATTTAAAAACCAATTCACTGCCATAGTTTTATTTTGCATGTATTTTTTAACCTGTTTGGCAAATCATGACCACAATTTAGTGCTGTTTGTTTTTCTGTAATTCTTCTGCAATATTTTGCTATGTGATTTCTACAAAAAGGAAAGATCAGTTTGATAAAGAACATATCAGATTATATTTACATATTTCTAAAAATATATTTATGTCTGTGTCCCTATTTTATACTTTTGAGTATACTATAGAGAATACATAATTTCTTTAAAACAATGTCTTGGATAATTTAAAAATTTTGTTCGAAAATTAACAAAATTTTAAAATTTATTTGGCCAAGTAAATTATATGCCAACTTTATAGTTTTGGATTGTGTTCACACTGGGCAGAATCAATCAGTGTATTAGAAAAAAATATGGTGTTTTATAAATGTCTCAGATTTCTACCAACAGCCTAAGTATAAATTGGCTATATCCTGGTTTTCATGTTTGTAAAAACCATTTGCAGAAGCAAACTAGAAACTATCTAGTAATCAAATCCCTGCAATTAGTTTACAACCCAAACAAAACCTTTTGAATGAAAAAGCTTTAAAGAAATAAAAAACTACAAATAATTTGGGATCCTGTCCTTAGGTACCTGGAAACTAGAAGTCCAAACTTTATTCCCTTATGCAGAAGGCTTGTGAGGTCTCTGTACAGAATTCCTTGGTTTCCATATGTAAGTATTTTTTCTCAATGTGGCTTTAATGATAAGCAACACACTTCTGTGTATGTTTTTACATTTCCATGGTAAAAGTTCTTCTTGTATGTTTATTCCTTCCCTCTGGTCATATGTTGCCTCATCAACTTACCTCTTTGAAAAAAAAAAGCTGTGCATATGTGTGTGTGTGAATATCTCAAATCACTTATATTGTTCATTTAGAAAAAATAAAAATCCGAATCCCCTAACATTAGTGAAAGACCAATCAAAACCACTTAGAATAGTTTCAAACTCAGGGGTGCATAATAAACAAGACTTGCTTGAATAAAGTACACTCACATTCCTTTATCCCTTTCAAGAACTACTGTATCAGAATCTCTGGGGTCTGGCTGAGAGGGCTGTAATTTCCAAAGACTTTCTAGGTGACTGTGAAACAAATAATCTGCAGATCTTCAGTATGAGTAACACTGACTGGAAAGGGAGAGCTAGTCCATTAGAACAAGAACTTCGAGTGGCTTTGTTTCTTTAGTTGCACAATGAGTTTAGATGGCAGTTTCAAAAGAGAAGCAGATTGATTTATTTCATTTCTCTCTGCCCAATAAAAGTAGAATTAAAATTCACTTGAAGAAAACAAACTTTTCTTGACTAAATTCTAGAAGACATTTATAATGGAGATTCTTACAAAAGGAACAATGTCTACAGTTTAATTTTACCTCTATAAAGGCTTAGGGTATAACATTAAATTTTAACCTTTACAAAGTATTTCTGCAAAGAGCTAAAATAATCTAGGAATATTTCATTCTTATGGTATAACTTATAACAGAGGGGAAGCTGAATAAATGAATATATTACTAACCTTTTTTAAAAAAAACAAGTTTTATTTATTTATTTTTAAAGAGATAGGGGAAGGGAGGGAGAAATAGAGGGAGAGAAACATCGATGTGAGAGAGACATGTTGATGAGTTCCCTCTCACACACCCCAAACTAGGGTCCTGGCCTGCAACCCAGGCATGTGCCCTCACTGAGAATCAAACCAGTAACCTTTTCGTTCACAGGTCAGCACTCATTCCACTGAGCCACATCAGCCAGCACTAACTATCCTCTCTTTTTTTTTGAATGAATATTTTATTGATCCAAAAGAACCTCATAAAAACCATGTGCTTTGTTTCTTTTTTTTTAATTTTTTTAAATTGTGGTTCAGGTACAGTTTTCTGTCCCTTACTCCCATCCCAGCCCACCCACTCCCTCCTATTTCCAGCCCCCCCCCTCAATTTTTGTCCATGTGTCCTTTACACTTGTTCCTGTAAATCCTTCTCCTTTTCCCCTGAAGTTCCCTCCCCTCTCCCCTCTGGACACTCTCAGCCTGTTCTCTGTTTCAGTGTCTTTGGTTATGTTTTGCTTATTTGATTGTTTTATTGTTTAGGTTCCTGTTAAAGGTGAGAACATGTGGTATTTGTCTTTCACCACCTGACTTATTTCACTTAGCATATATCCTCTTTTTTAATTCATATTTTTATTGTATTTTTTCTATTACCATTTAGTCACCTTACACTACCCTCTCTTCTGCCACCCTCCCCACCTCCCCCACTTAACTATCCGTTAAACAAACTCTTTCAAATATCAATGTTTCAACCAAGTTTTAGGCAAAGACAAAATACCAAACTATGAACTCTCATCCCAGGGCCAAGGATACCAAAAGCCTTTGTCATGGATGATGTGCCGTAGATCTCAGATCCCAGAAACACAGACGGCACAGCTGACATCATGAACACTTGAAGACGGACGTAGAAGGAAGACCTGCAGACAGTACCCAGCACTGCCTTTTGCCACTTCCCATTTTATACCTCTCTTTACCCTTATTTTATTTTACTATCTTCAGGGTTTTTTTAATGTAACCCTGGGGTCTGATGTTCTGCCAGACTGTGGAGATAAAGCTAAATGCATCTCCTTCCCTCCTGACTTCTATCTGTCAGGATGTTCCGAACTGAGACTTTCTCCAGAAAAAGAGGGATTTGTAGGATTGGTGTTCTTTATCAGGACTTTCTCAGATCCTTGACAGCCTGAGACATGGGCCCAACTCATTTTGAAGTAAAGCTGAACTTGAATTTGACCATCAATTTTATTTCTCTTTATATTCTACATGGCCTACTATCTCAGACTTCACATATGCGGAAAGCAACAGAACTTTCACACTTAGAAGAAAATAAAATATGATCCTGAATTTTATAAAGAAAATAAGCAGCTTACTTGGACTTTGCTACAATTTGTACAATGAATTAATTCTCTCCATAACAGGTAAGGTCATCTTTGGTGATGACAAACTGCCTAGCTACAAATGAAACATCAAAGTGCAAACAGAGATGTTCATTGGATTTATATGGTGATCATGGGAAATATATTCAAATATCAAATAAGTATTATGTATACCTGAAACTAATGCTATGTTGATTATGCCTCATTAAAAACATTTTAATGCAAAGGGAGAATAGTATCACACCTAAAGAATCAAAATATTGTACCAACAAACTATCTTTTTTAATTATAAGTTTAAAATGATATATTCTTTAAGATCTTGTAAAATGTTCAAGTCACCTGTACAAAGTTTATGTTTGAGTAAATTCTTAACTTGTTACTCACCAACTAGGAGGAGAAAAAAATTGCTCCCTTATAAGGAAGGAGCCATGGCCGGCGCCAGTTGCTTCTTAAAATTGAAACAAGAGTTTAGTTTATTTCATTTTCTAGTTACAGTTACCATTAAAACAGAGAATATATAAGGAAGCATTTCTTTATATTTTTCTAATATAAAAAGCATCATTTTGGAGTCTTGTAAGTTTAAAGTCTTCACATAAATTTGATTTTCCCCAATTTTTCTTTATTGCCACCTCAAATACTTATACAATTGAAGATTTCTCCACATGATCCCCAAGATATTATCTTTCTTTCATTTAAAAATCATGTACCTGATTTTAAAGTTCTCCAGGAGAATATGTTTTATTGACTCTTTCTTTGAAGTTCCTTAAAGCTGGATGAATACCTCAGAGGAATAATTTTAGAAGCACTGTTGATAATGATGACACCCTCGTGTCTGGCGAAGTATGTCCTATAAAAGGGTAAATAAGTCATGTAAATACATTCCATTAGTGACCTTGTTATAAATTCCATTTTAACCACATTCATGAGGAAGCCCCAATTTTAAAATGCCTTAAGATGGATACTACCCTCAAAAATGCAGCCAGAAGTCACACACAAGGCTCATAATCTAATATGTACAGTTTATTTGGTTCAACCAAAGCTTTTATATTTGCAAAGTGTATCAAGTGCAGAGAGAAAAGAAAAAAAAAGGTAGAAAGAAATTTCTTTGGCAGCCAAAACCCCTTTTCATCAATGTTTACTCTTTCACCAAATTATCTGCCAAGTTCAAGTTGCTGGGGTTTGACTGTTAGCAATGTTGACACTCATGGCCTACTTCAAATGCTGTGTTCAGGTACTTTTTTTTTACCTAGCCTTTATAAGAAGGTGCCATTATTAAATTGTCAAAGCTCCTTTACAAGGCGTTAAATCTGCTTGAATTCAGATGTATATTATGAATCAGCTAGTGGTGAAGGCTTGGTTCTTAGCCTAGCTCTGAGACCTGCTGATTTGCCACTACTCAAAACTGCCTGAGGGGTTTGTGGCCACTGCATCGAAGTCTATAGGTGCAAACAAAACATAATCCCACTGTTTGTATTGGCTCTTCTGTAACAGAAATAAGGCAGAATACTTGCTCCCAAGAGCAGTTGTGAATATACAACCCAGACCCAGATGCAGGTTCATCTACCCTATCAACTCGATCTGAATGCTTTCACTTGCTTTCTTGTTTCTTACCCCTTTGGTAACATTTAAAATCAGTGCAATTCATCAATGCAAAAAATACTGCATTTATTATTTTGTGTTCACCAGTTTGGGCTCCGAATTGGTATGAAGCTGGGCATATATCAAAAGAAGCTGAGTGGATGCAAAATGAACACTGTAGGCTTTAACTCAGTATTCCAAACTCATAACACAATCAGGGAATTTAGCTACTCTGTATAGATAAATAGGGACATAAAGCAAAAGAAACTTTAATCGTGTTTTGAGGCATTTTTGTTCTATTGGTAGGAGTTGCTCTTTGATCATTATCAGCTGCATTTTGTTTTCTGATTTGTTACCAAAGCTTCTGATTTGGATTGCGATTGGTAGTTTTTGCTTTTTGCCTATGCAAAGGTGACAAAACCCAATGTAGATAAATTCAGTTCAAATAGCTCAACTGACCCATTGCTTAATGGGTAGCAATCTTTATGGCTACAAAAATAGAGGTCAGGCCCAGACACCAGGGAAGCGCTGGAATGACATTTCATTATTTCAAAAGGCAGGAAACCTTGCCCTTTTCATTTTCATTACAGGGATTAATAGTTGAAGCATGATTTATTTTACTATTATCAATATTTGAAATAACTAATAATTTCTATGGCATTATGCATTTTTTAAAAAGCAAATAAAAATGCTTTTTTTTTAAAAAAAAGCAAGGCAGAAATGCCTTGAGGGCAGTTCTGCTTCATGGAAGCATTTTCCATAGCTACTGGTGTGTGTTCTAAGTGTGTGTGTGTGATGTTAAGTCCCATGATCTGACTTAGAAAAGGGGGCAAAGTGGATCTGTCCTGTAGTCATGGTCTTAGATAAGTCCAAGTCCTTCAGCTATTTAAGGCACATGCATACATTTTTTAATTAATAAAACTAAAGGAGACAATGAAATAAATAGATAAAAAAATTAACATGGAGTATTAGTATTCTCAAAGGGTTTGCTGAATATGATTCTATGTTTCATTATCTTAGAACATGAGCTACTTTTACAAGGTTCTTTGTTCCTTTTGTTTCTACTGGGCTCGAACTCTTAGACTGGAGGCGAGAGTGGTGTATGTCAATGATAATGATTTGGGGACCTTTTGCTGATTAACCTGATCACCAGGAATGTGTCAAGTGAGAATTCATATTAATCTGAGATAAAGAAAAGAAGACACTCATGTATGCCCATGTAAAATGTTTAAGTTTATTTGTTTTCTCTTGTCTTCAGTGTGAGAAAACTTAATCCAGAATTCAGACTCATGTCTTGGTTGTGTCTCTCTTTAAAGGAATTTTTTTAACGTCTGAATTTATGAGCTGCTTATTTAAAGAACACTTCGCTACATCAAAAAGTAATCTATATCAGAGACCAAATGAGTAACGCAAGTCCAATAAATACAGTAAATGCCAATAAGTGGGCTGATTTGAATAGTCTGAATTCAGAACAAATTTTAATTACCATTTTTTTGAAAAAAGTTTCATCTTATTGCTTTCAAGTAACTGCAGAGGGTAGGCAAACACACTACTCTCTGCACAGGAGAGCGCGATCGTGGGAAATCGTTAGGCAGGACATATGTGGAATTTGTAACTGGACTGTTTGCTATTTATGGATATGTGAAATGATTGAAAGTGTTTACAAAACTGTTTTTAGGATTTTCTTCAATTTCTTCCTTATAGTTTTTGTTTACTCTGAAAACATGTTTCTGTTTTGGAGTGGGGCAGGATATACCACTAATGCTAAGTGCCTGGTGAGTTATTATATGATCAAAATTAGTGCTGAAGCCCAAGATTCTGTCCAGTAAAGGGGCTCTTAGGAAAAACTGCTTCATAGACGGTCCCCATTAATTCAAAGGGATAACCCGAGAGATGAAACAAGGAATCATTTGGTACCAGTACTTAGGATATCTGCATAGCAGCATAAAAATGACTGCCAAAGCGTCAAATTGTTATTTTGGTGTAATATTATATAAAAATGCTGACTGTGAAAGAATTATCTATACATAATTTCTTGCAATAGAAATAAATATTAATTTATTCTTTCATTAACTCTTTTAGCAAGTAATTACTGCATACAGTGCTGTGTTAGTGAAGTAATGGTTTTGTCCTTTTGTTGCAGGATATTATGTGTTTATTTACTTTTTTAACAAGTACTTTTTGAGCCTTGACTATGTGTCCAGACACTGAAGGCAAACTCAAGACAAATAATTAACCCCCCCCAAAATACACTCCTGCTCTCAAATAGGATTGAAAAGATAAGCAAACAATCATAATATAGTGTGGTACATCTACAGTAGATGTTCGTTCATTCATCCATGTAACAGACAGTATTGAGCTCTTACTAACAGACACTTATCTAGGTTTGGGAATACAGTGATGCCCAGGACCCTCCCTCCCATGATGTATATAAAACAAAACAAAAAAAAACAGCTTGATCTTTAGACGAAGACTTGAAGCACTGAGATGTGTTTGAGTAGGGTATTGCAATAACATTCTAGTCAGAAGAAAAATCATGTGCAAAGAATGGTGATATTAATGATCATGACATGAATGGGAGAATGTGATGAGATACTCTGTGCTGGTGGAGTGCAGGGAGTGAAGTCCGAGTGGGCTTCACTCGGAGTGAAGTGGAGTGGGCCATCATGATACATGTAAGCAGAGTAGCTCGGAAGCAATGCAATTTAGTTTATTTTGGTGCAGATGACTTTTTCAGCTATGTGGATAACATATGGGAGGAAAAGAGGAAACCAGTTACAAAACTTTTGTGACAGTCAGGTGAGGGGATGAGCGCCAAAACTGCAGCGACAGCCAGCACGGTCCTGACCCACCCCTGCACACCTGCCCTCAGTGCCGTGGATCAATGATCTGTGTGACTCGCTGGCTCTTCCAATTTGTTCACATGTTACATTTCTTACGTGTTGCATCTTGGTCACTTTGTTTTACCATATTTGAATAATTTAGACAAACTTTCACAGAAAATGTTTTTATGAATAAAATAGAACTATAAACTATGTGAATTATTATAAACTATCAAAATCAGAACAGTCATAAAAAGAAATATGACTGCCCAATATCTTTTAGTATCTATAGGCAAGTTTCCCCTAGTTACTGATCTTTTTAAGATGTTTTAGAACATCTTGTCCATTATCATGGTACATGAACTTTAGAATCATTTCATTGAGTTCCAAAAACAATCTCATTGGAATTTTTACTGGGCTCATGTTAAAACTAAAATTAATTTGGTTAGATGATATCTGCAAAAATGCTCAACCTTGCTTTCTAAGAACTTGGCTTATTCTCCCAAGTATTAAAAGTTCTATCTCTTAAAATAGTTTTACAATTTTTCCCTGCAGACCTCTAGAGAAAGCTAGTCCTAGATGCTTTAGAGCTGTGGTCGCTGCTGTGAGAGGGTCTCACTGGTAATTGCTAAGGTGGGCGATGGCTATTGACATTTCTATGTCTTATAACCAACAAATTTACCAAATTACTTCATTAATTCTAAAGGCTTTTACTTTCTGTGGTGTGTGATGGTGGGTTTCTACAATAGTACCTTGATGTCTATCATTTTGAAAAGTACATTACTAGTTTCTATTTTATATCATGATTAGCACTTTTATTAGTTCCTGATTTTAATGCAACCTTAAGTGTTTCATCACATTCTTGATATTTTTATTCGTAAGAATGAGACTGATGTACTTTGACCTATTGATATGTTCTATCACAGTAAAATATTTCTACATTTTAATCATAACTTCCATATCTGAGAAAAATTCTATTTAGTAGTAGTTGAGTATTATTTTTCCTCTTAAGTCGTCACTCTTTTTCAAGGGTTAGCCTTGAATTAAATCATACAAACATCCTGTTTCATTGATTTAATTTTATCTAAGTTTTAAGTTTAGTCAAATGTTTTTATTCTCAAAAGCTAAAATATTCTTTACTATTTCTTTAAATAAGAGAAAAGGGCCCCTAATTATTCATTTCACAACCAGTTTTTTAAATCTCAGGACCTTGCATGAAAGGCACGAATGACACCTAATTATTTTCTTTCTTCTTTTGGCAAACATAATCATATATCCTTTTCTCATTCTCACGTAAGACTGTTAAAAATCTTGATTACATTTACTTTAATTTGCTTAAGTCTTGGTTTTGCTTTATAGTGTTAGACTTCTAATTTAGTTATTTTTCAGAGTAGAATAGTAAGGGGAAAAGTCTTAGACTCACTAGATGATCTGATTTTTAAGTCCTGGCTCTGCTTCTTACCAGTATGAGACTTTAGAAAAGTAACTGTTCTGGGCTCAGCTTTCTTACATGTAATGGAAATAAGGTGCTATGCATAGGTTATTGCAAGAATGAAATAAATTAATACTTCAGACTGATAAAATAGTACTTTGACATTAGAAATGCCAATAAGTGTGGCCAGTTTTATAACTTTCCCTTCAGAGCCTATAGCCTAAGCATGTCAAATCTTATAAAATGTTATAAATACTTACTTTGCCTGCAACAATACTATCCTCATTTTTCTCCTTTTCTTACCTAGAATTATTCTCTCAACACTGCTATTTCCTGAGTACCTAGTATTAAAATCCATTTTTGCTTGTTTATTCAGCCTTTTTTAAAAATTTGTTAATTCTTTCCATTGGACTTGAAGTACTCTTAGTTTCAAAAGCAAGGGTCAAGAAATATAGGCAATACAAGGTTTGATAATGTATAGAACATTGGAAATGACATAACCTAAGAGTCCCTATTCACCTCCTGGGTTATTTATTATTATTTTAAGAATTTATCTATTAGAGAGGGGAAGAGAGAGAGAGAGAGAAACATCAGTGTGTGGTTTCCTGTAGTGCACTGCCTACTGGGAGCACGGCCAGCAACCTGGGCACGTGGCCTAGACTGGGAATCGAATCAGTGACCCTTTATGCTCACTGATTCTCAGACCCATCCATGCTCAACCCACTGAGCTCTAGTAGCCAGGGTTCCTCCTGGGTTATTTAAATGGGAGAAATTAAGGATTAGTACTAGTAAGAAAGAACACTGGGAGGTGTACAAGGAGAAAAATAAAACAAAGCAAATACTGGCTTCTGTTTCTCTATATTTTCTTACTCCCCATTTTGTCATTCTTGGTCACACATAAGAGCAAACAAGGCATACACCTTACATTCTTATTTTTTAATTCTACTTTCTTCTTATACTTTCAGTTAATTTTCAGTGGACACCTTAGTGCCCAATCTTCACAGACTTTCAAGGGTTTCTAAAGTGTGCTGTGATTCAGAGTGTCATGTGGAAGACATTTGCTATCTGTAAAATGTAGCCTAACAAAAGTAGAATAGCTCTGTAAAAACTCTGGAACTTACATGACTCCACTCTAAGAAGACACCCAACCCAATTAAAAAATGGGAAAAGGACTTGAACAGACACTTCTCCAAGGAGGACATACAGAGGATCCAGAGACACATGAAGAGATGCTCAATATCGTTAGCTATCAGAGAGATGCAAATTAAAACCACAATGAGATACCACTTTACACCAGTCAGGATGGCTATCATAAACAAAGCAACAAACAACAAATGTTGGAGAGGTTGTGGGGAAAAGGGGTCCTTAGTTCACTGTTGGTGGGATTGCAGACTGGTACAACCATTATGGAAAACAGTATGGAATTTTCTCAGAAAAATAAAAATCGACCTGCCTTTTGACCCAGCAATTCCACTGCTAGGATTATATCCTAAGAATCCTAAAACATCAATATCAAAGAACCTATGCACCACAATGTTCATAGCAGCACAATTTACAATACCCAAGAGTTGGAAGCAACCTAGGTGCCCATCAGTAAATGAATGGGTCCAAAAATTGTGGTACATATACACAATGGAATTCTATGCTGCAGAGAGAAAGAAGGAGCTACTACCTTTTGCAACAACATGGATGGAACTGGAAAGCATTATGCTGAGTGAAATAGGCCAGGTGCTGAAAGACAAATACCATATGATCTCACCTTTAACAGGAAGCTAAACAACAAAACAAACAAGCAAGCAGAAAAAAAAACAAAGACACTGAAATAGAGAACAAGGGGATAGTGATCAGAGGGGGAGAAGGAAGGGAAGTTAAGGGGAAAAAGGGGGGAGGGATTTGGAGGAACAAATAGGAAGGACACAGGGACGAGAACTAAGGGGGGTGGAAATGGGAGGGAGGTGGGGAGCAAGGGGCAGGGGAGGCTGGGATGGGAAAAATAGACAAAAAACTGTACTTGAAAAATAACTAAATAAAATTTTAAAAAAACCTCTAGAACATAGGGCCTTTATATAACCTTTTTTACAAAATGGTGCTTTAATTTTTCTAATTAAAATAAATGGTAAAGGTTATCTAAATAGATGGTAAAGATAATGTTTACCATCTATTTTAATACATGGTTTTAATGTCTTCATTATATTAATAAGCTACTTTGGTAAAAACTCCTCATTTTGTCTTATTTTTGTCTTATTTTTTAAGTTAATGACTACAAAAAAGCTTTTGTGTTGACCATAGAATACAAAGAAAGATGTCTGTAGAGTGTTTGCTACCCCAGGCACCATTCTACGTGGTTTACACTTCGCAACTCATTCAGTCTTTGCCACAACTCAGTGAAATAGGTGCCATTATTTTATTCCCAATTTCATATATTTACAAACTGAGATATAGAAAGATGAAATAACTTTTTCAATGGAAAAGAGGTAGTGATTGACAGCATTAGGTTTAAACCCAAGCTTGATGTTATTGGTAGCCATGATTAGAGAGAAAGAGTTGGAGATATGCAGGAAGAAGCAGAGATCCTCAGGAGCAGCTAAAAATATTCCTTTTAATCTATGAGACACTCAAATATTACTATAATTAATTCCTCTCTTCTTTTTTTTTAACTTGGGTTAAACGTAACAAGTTTGACCTATGTTCTTGTTACTGGCAGCAAAAAGTCCAAGCTATTAAACAATTCGTAGAAGAAAGGTAAAATGCTTTTATGCATGTAATATTTTGTTTCTAATCAATTGTAGAATACACTATTTGTTGTAAAATATTATATAGCTCTGGCTGGTGGGGCTCAGTTGGTTGGAGTGTTGTCCTGTACACCAAAGGTTGCAGGTTTGATTCCCAGTCAGGGCGTATCCCTAGTTGAGGTACATATAGAGGGCAACCAGTTGCTGTCTCTCTCTCTCTCTCTCTCTTTCTCTTTCTCTTCCTTCTCTTTAAAAGCAATGAAAAAATGTCCTAGGGTGAGTATAAACAGTGAAAATAAAAATAAAAAAGTAAATTAAAATCTTATATATAAATATAAAATAATTATTGTTTGGTTTGTTGTACTATACTGAAATATTATAACTCAATCTTTCTCTTTAAGAAGAGATTTTATTTTGCTTAACATAATAATCTCCAGATCCATCTACACTGTCACAAAGGGTAAGAGTTTCTTATTTTTCACAGCTGCATAGTATTCCATTGTGTATCTATACTAAATATTTTTTATTCATTCATCAAGTAATGGTCACATGGGATATTTACAGAGCTTGGCTATTGTAAATAATGCTACTGTGAATATAAGGGTACATATATGCTTTCTGATTTGTTTTTCAGGATTCTTAGGCTTTCCCAGAAGTGGGGTCATGGGTGTTTCCATTTTTAGTTTTTTGAGGAAACTCCAAACTGTTTTCCACAGTGGCTATACAAGTCTACATTTCCACAAGCAGTGCACAGTCAGAAAAAGACAAATACCATATGACCTCACTCATAAGTGGAATCTACTGAATAAAATAAACTGACAAACAAAAAGGCACGGATATGTGGAACAGACTGACAAATCTCAGAGGAAAGGGGGTTGAGGGGTACCGGTAGAAATTAACCAAAGAACATGTATGCATATATGCATAGCCTATGGACACAGATAACAATGTGGTGAAGGCTGGGGCTAGAGGGCAGGGGCTGGGCGGAGGGAGGCAAAGAGGGGAAAATAGGTGAGATCTCATGTAGTGTCAACAATAAAAAAAGAACAGATTTTATTCATCCCTGTTTTTGTTGACCTTCTCCCAGAAAATTATAATGGGAACATATATACAATGGTATATAAACACCAGTATTGCAGCAAAGTTTAAATCCTCTAGAATTAGCCAGTTCTATATGTTAGTAACTACTAGAATTCTTCTTTCCTTAGAAGAATATTATATAGTTGAAATGAATAATTTTTCATTTTACAGAAATGCTGTCCATGTAAAAAAATTGTACTTGGTATCATATATTTTTCTTACTGATCTTTCTCCTTAAAAGTAAAAACTAACTTCTATACTCATATTTTCCTACTATCTCACTTAGTTACCTATACTTTTGAAAAAGCACCAAAAGTAGCTTTTCTATTAAAATAAGCTAGTTGAGCATGAAAAATATTCCATTTATCAACCATATTTTGGGAAATGGAATGAAGAAAATATTAACTTTGAGCCCTATGAGTAAGCTTAATGAAAAGGTAGATTTCTTATATTTCTAGTTCTGACATGAAAGTAATAAAGCTCAAATAGATTTTGTGCTTTTTTATGAAAGAAAGTGAGAGTGTTGTAAGTCACACAAAAAAAATTTGCTTCAGACTCAAAGAGAATGAGTTTCTTTATGGCTAGCCTATTAATAATAAATTTTTTAAAGGTGAAACAATGTTTGTTCCACTCAATGCTATATTCCTACTGCCCAGCAGAGTAGCTGGAACATAATAAATGCTTAGTAAATATTAAGCTTATGAGAAATTCAAGTATTTACAATATGCCTTCATTTATTTTATGTACTATTACAATGAAGTTGTCCTCATCCTGAAGTGCCTCGGGGGAGCTTCAATACCTATATTAGAATTTGTGTAGTTTCTGAGTCCACAAAGCTTTCAGGATCATCTTATGTCTTATTGTTTCCATAAACAAGCATTAGGTTAAATGCTCAGAATATTTGAAATTATGTATTTAGTGAAGCAGGTACTAAACTTCTCCAATGTAAGGGTACAGTCTTGGTTGCAAGTGAATGGGATTGTAGATAATCAATTTCTTACCACCATACATCATTTGGGCAGAAATAAGCAAGAAAAAATGAATGCTTTTATTTTAACTTTTAATTTTGAAAAATATTGTATTTATAGCAAAATTATAAAGATTAATACAGAGTTCCCATATACCCTTCATCCAGCTTTCCCTAATGTTAACATTTTTTGTTTTTTTAAATATACTTTATTGATTATGCCATTACAGTTGTCCCATTCCCCCCTTTATTCCCCTCTGCCCTGCACACCCCTCTCCCAACCAATTTCCACCCCCCCAGTTCATGTCAATGGGTCATACATGTAACTTCTTTGGCTTCTCCATTTCCTATACTATCCTTAATCTCTCCTTGTCTATTTTGTGCTTCCCATTTATGCTTCTTATTCCCTGTACCTTTTCCACCATTCTCTCACCTCCCCCTCCCTGATGATAACCCTCCATGTGATCTCCATTTCTGTGATTCTGTCCCTGTTCTGGTTGTTTGCTTAGTTTGTTTTTGTTTTGTTTTGTTTTTAGGTTTGGTTGTTGATAGTTGTGAGTTTCTTGTCATTTTACTGTTTATATTTTTTATCTTCTTTTTCTTGTATAAGTCCCTTTAATATTTCATATAATATGGGCTTGATGATGGTGAACTCTTTTAACTTTACCTTGTCTGGGAAGCACTTTATCTGGCCTTCCATTCTGAATGATAGTTTTGCCACATAGAGTAACCTTGGATGTAGGTCCTTGCTTTTCATGACTTTGAATACTTCTTTCCAGCCCCTTCTTACCTGCAAAGTTTCTTTTGAGAAATCAGCTGATAGTCTTATGGGAACTCCTTTGTAAGTAACTCTTTTCTTCCTCTTACTACTTTTTAAAAAAATATTTTATTTATTTATTTTTTAGAAAGGGAGAAAGGGAAGAAGAAAGGGTGGGAGAGAAATATCAGTGTGTGGTTGCATCTCATGTGTCCCCTATTGGGGGCCTGGCCTTCAACCCAGGCATGTGCCCTGACTGGGAATTGAACCCGAGACCCTTTGCTTCACAGGCCTGTGCTCAATCCGCTGAGCTACACCAGCCAGGGCCTCTTACTACTTTTAAGATTCTCTTTTTATCTTTAATCTTGGCTAATGTAATTATAATGTGCCTTGGCTTGTGCTTCCTTGGGTCCACCTTCTTTGGGACTTTCTGAGCTTCCTGAACTTCCTGGAATTCTATTTCCTTTGTCAGATTGGAGAAGTTTTCCTTCATTATTTGTTTAAATAAGTTTTCTACTTCTTGCTCTTCTTCTTTTCCTTCTCACACACCCCTATGATTCAGATGTTGTAAGGTTTAAAGTTGTCCCAGAGGTTTGTAAGCCTTTCCTCAATTTTTTGAATTTTCCTTTCTTCATTCTCTTCTGGTTAAATGTTTATTTCTTCTTTCTGCTCCAAGTTATTGATTTAAGTCCCAGTTTCCTTTCCTTCACTATTGGTTCCCTGTATATTTTCCTTTATTTCACTTTTCATAGCCTTCATTTTTCCTCTATTTTGCAACCATACTAAATCATTTCTGTAAGCATCCTGATTACCAGTGTTTTGAACTCTGCATCTGAGAGGTTGACTATCTCTTCGTCACTTAGTTATATTTTTTCTGGAGCTTTGATCTGTTCTTTCATTTGGAGAGAGTTCATTGGAGAGAACCACAGGGTCCTAGAATGTACACAGACCCACTCACCAAGGAATCAGCACCAAAAAGGCCCAATTTGCTTGTGGGTAGCAGAGGAAGTGACTGAAAGCTGTCCAAGAGTTAAGAAAGCAGTATTGTTCTCTCTCAGACCCCCCCACATGTATAGCACCACAACGTAGCCAGAGGGGTTAACCTGCCCTGCAGAATACCTAACACTCCACCCCTTATGATTGAACAGGCACACTGAGACAATAATGGCCTAAATGAAAGAATGGATTAAAACCCCTAATGTTAATATTTTATATAACTGTAGTATATTTGTCAAAACTAATAATCTCACATTAGTGCAATACTATTGACTAAACTACAGATTTTAGTCAGATTTCACCACTTTTTCTACTGCATCCTTTACTTAGCTAGGATTTAATGTAAATATGGGGTAGTATATTGAACATAGTTTCCATACCTTCTTGGCCTTCTATAAGTATGACAATTTGAGTCTTTCCTTGTTTTTTAACGATCTTGATCATTAGTTTTAACAAATAAAGATAAGGTCTTTTGTAGAATTTCAGTCAGTTTGAATTTGTTTCATCAGTTTCATGACTAGACTGGAATGATAGGTTTGAGAGAAGAATAACACAGAGGTAAGGTAAGATGACTTTCTCACTGTGACAGATCAGGGGATTTATATCAACATGACCTATCTCTAGTGATGTTAACTTTGGTCACTTAAATAAAATAATGTCTGCAGAATTTTTTCACTATAAAGTTACTCTTTTTCCATTGTTATCATTTGGAAACAAATCACTAAGTCTGGCCCCAACACAAGAGGATGAGAATTAAGCTCCACATCCGAGAGAAGGACATATTCATACACACTATTTGGGATCCTTCTGTAAGGATGATATGTTCTTTCTTTCCCATTTATTTATGTCAATATGGACTCAGATATTTATTTTATTCTTTGGGTTATAGTAATTTAATACCATGGTTATTTATTTTGTTGTTCAAATTGTTTCAGCTTTGGCCATTGAAAACTTTTTTCAGGTTTCTCCTGTGTCTTTTGAATCCATCTTTTTTTCCAGTACTTTCTTAATTTCTGATGCTCTGGAAATATCTTGTATTTTCTTTTCATGAGCCCTCAAATCAGCCATTCTCCAAGGAGCTCTGGTTCTTTTTATTGGACAACAGTATTTCAAAACCAAGATCTGGATATGGATGTGCCCCTAAGATGTCATTATGCCTAGGCCCTGTCAGCAGATGGAAATAAAAAAAACACATGTGTTTGTTTATACAAATTCATATACACATACACACATGTATATGTATATTTATATAGATATATTACAGCAGTGAAAATGACCAGATTCAGTGTAATTTAAAAAATGGTATATAGAACATTATTCATGAAGGGTTGGTAAAGACATTATTTTTAGTAATAAAGTAAATATATTTTTCCAAAGACCAATTTAATAGTATATATTTCTCCCTTATGATTTTATGGCCTTACAATGGGATGACTCATTTCATTTCAGATGTGTCATCAGAGTGTTGGCTAGCCATTGAAATGTATTTTTAACTCATGATGTCATTTAAGGTGTTTAAAATCATCTCAGTGTGAAAGCAGCAATTATATTTGAACTTCTATTTTGAAATTATTTAGAAAAATCAAGCCTTATATCAAGTGTCAGTGTTACTGTGGAGGGAGCAAGCATGTGGCCTTGCAAAAGCCTGTAAAAGAAATCCATTAATTTTTTAAAGATTTTACTTATTTATTTTTAGAGAGAGGGGAATGGAAGGAGAAAGAGGGAAACAAACATCAATGTATGGTTGCCTCTTGCACTCCCCCAAATGAGGTCCGGGCTCGCAACCCAAGCATGTGCCCTGACTGGGAATCAAACTGGCAACCCTTTAGTTCTCAGACCCCTGCTCAATCCATTGAGCTATACCAGCCAGGGAAAAATCCATTGATTTTTAGAATAGGTTTTAGAGAAATTTTAAACCATACCTAGAAACTTCAATAGGAATTTCCTCTTTTTTTAACTCAAAAATATCAATTTTGTGTATCTCTAGATTAATTTAAGTATTGTAGTTCAGTAGAGACAGGCTAGATGTATTATAACACATTTTGTTGATGCACATAAAATTATTCTAGTTCAATTTGAAAGCTTTACAATTTACAGATTTTTTTGTAGAACAAGGAAGACAACTGACTAATGTTTAACAAACTTCATTTTTATTAACTTAGATTAAATTTGGATATATCCAAATCCATACACAAAGCAGTTGACCTGAAATATCTGACAAAACTTCAACAGAGTAAGAGCAACAGTAACAATACTGACAAATTATGTTCTCTGTAATTAAATATACTGCAATCCCTTGAATCTCTTGGAAGCACACGGTGGAATGTCGTGTGCTTGGATTTGGAGTTCTAGAAGTGAACAGAGATGGAAGACTAGCCAGGACATGTTCATCAAGTTGTATTTGGCTGGCTAATGCTACCAAGTGTGTTCAATGTATCAATTCTTAGTGTAATATCATCTGACAACTCTAAAATTATAGAAAATGCTACATTTGCAAGGATGGACATGGGGGGAAGACTGATGTCAACTTGTCAATTTTCTCACTAAATATAAACATAAATGTTAGAACAAAGGGTGCAACTGATTGAGGAATACATGACTCTCGTGCCATTCCAACAAATGCAGTAACTTTTCTAGATTCTCTGAAAAAAATCTGGGTGAGTTTGGCCTTTACTTTTCCAACAAGGTTTTAGGCACAGATAAAGGGGAGGTTTATGAAAAGGAAGGAAAAAGAAATTGTTTAGCATCTGCCAAATGCCAAGTACTAGGCTGGGTCATTTATAGATTATTAATTCAATAACTCCTCCCAATTATACTGCAGTATAAGTATTTTGACTCTTATCTGTCAGTTTAAAAACCAAGTCTGAAATGGAAAATGGAAACTTACCACCCATAAGTGTTGGAATTGGTGCTCTAATATAGTATCAGTTTATCTCCAAAGACTTTGTTCTACATACACTATCATGTTATTGAAAATATCGTTTTTAATAGTAACTGAGTAATATGTAAGTAAGAAGAAAATCTTCCACCAATAAATATCAAGCAATTTCTGTTAAAGTCAAAGAAGAAGGATCTTTTCTAAGTATTCTCTGGTTTAGATTCTACCAATAAATGTTAAATTCAGCCTGTGGTTCATGATTTTTATCACAACTGACATAATTAGATTCTCTTTCTATGAACAATCTATGTATAAATCAACCTTTCAAATTTCTATTGAGCTCATCAGAAGGACCAGCATGGTTTGAATTCTGTAAAACAGTCAACAAATGTGATTTTTGACACAACACAATTAATTTGATGAGATGCAGATGCTATGCTCTTATGTCTACCAATTACACACCTGCCTGAAAATTTAAAAACCAAGTAATAAATATGATCACATCACATAAAATACACTGATTTTATTTATAACTTTGTGTAAAATAAAATTAAATAGTGGCTGCTATTGCCTTATTCTAGAAACCAAACATACTTCTTGATCTTACAGAACATTTATTCTGATTGAGGGAGACAGCAAATAAACAGATATATAATGTAATGTCAGAGACTGGTAGTGTTTTAAAAGAAATAAAGCAAAAAGAAGATCGAGCAACTGGAGGGTGTTCTTTTAAGGCCGTTGTTCAGTCTCCATCTTTGGGAAGCTGAGTTTGAGCAGAGACCCTAGAAAAGTAAGAGGGGGATCATGCCCTTGTTTGGGAAAAGAGAACACCAGCAGAAGGAATTCCAGGTACAAATGCCCTGAGAGTAGGGTGTGCTTGGCATGTCAAAGGTATAGCAAAGAGAGAATGTGGTTGGAACAGGCAGAGCAAGAAGGAATGTTGTAATAGGTGAATTTGCAGGGGAGCAATCTGACATTCCTGATACTGTATTAGAAACAGTCAGAAAAGGACAATTATGGAAGCATGGAAAGCAGCAAGGGGGCTGTTGAAATAGTCATGATAGTATATGAACTTCTACCTGCCCCCCCAATGAAACATTAATTATGTGGAAATTAATGTTTTAAATCATCCAAATCCTTTTTAACAGTACTTAAATTTTGAAATGCCTTGCATTTTTGTTTTGGAACCTCTGTAGGTTTCACTCAGAAAGGACAGCAAACTCACAGTTAGTAACAACCACACCTAAAACAAAAGCAAACTAAGAGGACAGCTGGATCAGGAGTGAACCATAGAAATGAAGATCACGTGGAGGATTAGCAACAGGGGAGTAGGAGAAGGAGAAGGGGGGAGAAGGTACAGAAAATAAGTAGCATAGACAGTAGATAGAAAATAGATAGGGGGAGGGTAAGAATAGTAGGGGAAATACAGAATCTAAAGAATTTGAGACACATGTTCATGAACTAAAGGGGGAAATGGTGGGGGAGGGGCATGCAGGGTGGAGGGGAACGGGGGGGGGAATAGAACAAATGTAATGGCATAATCGCTAAAAAAGTTTAAAAAAAAAGAATAGGGGCTTCACCAGATGTCAGCTGATATCAAGGTTTCATAATGAATTTTCAAGGCATTGGTTAATCAAGTGCCATAAGGACTGAGGCATTAATTTATACAGGCTTGTTAAAAATCCTTGTCAGAAAATAATATGACAAAGAAAAAATGTAACATTTTTTAGTCCTTTGAAGCATGGCTTTCACTTCCAGGGAATTGCAGGATCTTCTTAGTAGCCTTCCGTTTGTACACCCCCCTCAGGGAGGTTACTAGCAAGTAGTTCTCAGCTAGATTACTAGTCTTCAGATGTAAAGTGATATAACTCCTGGTATCCCCGGGGCCTGCCATGAGTCATCAGGTTTTATAAGGTAGCTTATGAAATATGGGCACTTGTATAGATCCTGATGGATTATAGGGGCTAATGGCTTTGAATGCAAAGATTTCTAGATATGCCTCTGACTTATTACCAATCTCAGGGCATGTGATGGCTTGTCTTCTTTAGAGACAACAGAAAGACCCATGCTCAGAAAAAGTTGACCATAAATTCTTAAGTTACCAAAGAGTGATCCAGAAGGACTCTGGATTGGGCACTCTTTCCTCTTCAGTATTGTCATCAAATTAAGGATAGTGATTAGTTGGTAAAGTAGGAAGAGAAGATAGGAAGACAGACATTGTTGAACTGCTATCAAGCCCAGATTTGTTTGTTCTGGTAGAAATTCCATGACAATTATTCAAAGTGTAGTCACTAAGCTAGCATGTAAATAAAAACTGAATATACAGATAATAAATAACAACAATTATAAAATACAACCTGTGGCATTGTGCAAACAAAGAGAGAATGTCCACTGTCCCATGCATGCAAAGAAATTGAAAAGAGCCTAGAAAATTTTGTTCAGACCCTATAATTATCTAACCAGCTGTGTCTCTGAGTTTGCTTTAATACTCTCCCTCCTGCCTGCCTTTACATTGGTGCAGGGGCAGCTTATGAGGCCATCTCCTCCATGTCCCACATTTACTGGAGACTAAAGTCCCCCACCCCTGTCCTTTTTCTCTCAACCTAGGTAATATTTTTCACTCTGTCTGACCTAAGTCATAAGAGTGAATAAGTAATCATCCCTGACTAACCTTTGAGCTACTTCTCCTGTAACCCTGCTAAGCCAAAGGGGTGGAATGTTCTCTTACCTCTCTTATCAATGGTGTTCTACCTTCCTGACAAAGACTCATTGTTAAACCTTGATAGCAGTGAGGAGACACAGATCTTGGCTTACTAATGAGCTGATCCACTATAATTAGCCTCTCCAGTCACATTCCATTTCCATAAGTTTGTGCATATAAAGCTCATAATAAGAGTAACAATGATTGTTCTCCACCCTCTCTATTTTGGTTGTGGTCTATTTGATCTAATATTTTTATTAACAGATTTTGAGTACCATCTCCAGAGTAGGGCATGTTTGAATAAAATTAGAAAGAGAAAAGAAATATCACAAGAAAAAATGAAGACTAACTTGTCTGTCTGCATACCATGCAGTTTCAGAGTCTAACTATAGCTGGTAGCACTACAGAGCTCAGAAGGTTGCCTACATGTATCCTGGCTTTGTTTATGCTTCAAATTACACGTTTACTAAGTATTTCAATCAATAGCAATCTTTTGTACCATGTTTTTCTTTCATGAAATGCCATGACTAACTAGAGTTCCACTGATTTTATACCTAAAAAAAGACAATTGGGATATTTATGAGTTTTGGTGGGGAGGAGAACAGTGGTGAGATTTTGGTTCTGAAATATAATCTTATTTTGAAGAATTAAATCTTTAACTGGTTATTCCCAAAGCACAGATGAAGATAGGGGTTGAGTGAGGTTGAAGGTTAGAGAGAAAGTCATTAGGGAGAAGAGTATTGAATTTGGGGAGGCTCAAAAAATTCCACTAGGGTTTTCCACCAGTTGATAAATGTGGCTCAAAGTTAATACACATTTTTCCACTGATAAATGTGATACAGAGAATGTGACTTAGAGCATGGTAGCATTCGTTTCTTATCATCAGACTCACACCAGCTTATTTACTGGATCAGGCAGTGCTGACCACCATAAGCTTCCCTATGTGAACAGCCATATATTTCATAGGAGCAGAGCAGCTTGACTTCCAGGGAAAAGTACAGAAAGTCTCCACATTCTCAGTTTCTCCCTCTAAAGGTACAGCTTCAGATTAAGTTCCTCCTCCTTCTATACTGGAATTCCCTTTACACAAAAAGAAATATTAGGGGTCTAGATAAATTGTTCCCAACCCAAAGTAATTGCACTGTTGGGAATTATTCTACCCTTTTTGTTGAAACTTCTGTCTTAATACCAAAGTTTAACTCATGGCCCTTCCTCCACAAATATCACATAATACCAGGAGAGGGAAAACAGAAAGGCAAGCTGGTAATAGGTGGAAAGGCAGAGAATGGCAGTAGATAAGACCAAGGCCGGTAAAGTGCTAAGCTTTTATTCAGGTATATTTGTTTTTCTTTTATACTTGTAATAATAAGTAGGCATATAGCTATTATGGACCCATAAATATAAAGGAGAAAATTAATGTTGAAAAAGTGAATGCTGTCATTACTCAGCTTCTTTGGGGGTGCTACAGGAATAAATCTTCTGAAATGTAATAAAAATGTGAGGCGATTTTACTTTTTGCCAAAATAATTAGGGTGTGATGTGTCCTGATAACAGCTGTTGAGAATAGATTCAGTTTTCCTTAAGGGTGGTCCACAAAACCAGGAAATCTTCTCCATATTCTTCAACTTAAACAAATCTACAAATCTACCCAGTCCAAGATTTTATTTACAAAATAGATTGATGTTGATGTCACATAAGTTATATTAAGCCTATATTAACATCCTTGATTTTATGCAATTCGACAGAAGAAAGCTACACTTTCTGGTTGTTTCTGTTTATTAATAAAAGGGAAGGGTTTTTTGATGGACTTAATCTTGAACATATTTTAGAGTGTCTGGAGAATAACGTTGATGTTGAAACCATATATAGAACAAATAAAGCATGATAGTACATATGCTTCAGTTTCTTAATTGGAGATGGATTAATTTTCAAACAATTATGTTACATTTACCACTTAATATGACATTTCCTAGTTTTAATTGTTTTGTATAAAACTAGATTTATATAAAAATATATTATTCAACACAAATTGTGAATAAGAAGAATTATAATAATGCATTGAAAAGTCAGTAACAGAGTTCACTGGAAAATGAACAAATAATTTCTAGAAGATGAATGGCAGATTGAAACCAGAGTCTGGTCTAAGGGACCATGTAGAAGAGGGGTAAGATAGAACTGACATAGAACTGACATATAGAGGTGATTCTGTGACTCGTCATTTTGAAGTGACCCCTGGCTCATGTTGGGTAGATGTGTCAACTTGACAAAAAATAAGCAGGCTCTGATGGGCACCCTTAAGTCACAGCTTGGTAATTAGCTAACTATGAAGGAATAATTCAAGCTGTGATTTATGGCTGATTATGGCAGAATTACTGAACTTTCTGAGAGAAAAGTCTATAGTCACTAGGAGTTGCAACTTTTTTCTAAATGTATTTTATTGATTTTGCTATTACAGTTGTCCCATTCCCTCCCATTCCCCCCCACCTATTCTCCTTGGCCCTACACACCCTCTCCCATCCACATTCCTGCCCCCCTTTAGTTCATGCCCATGGGTCATACATATAAGTTCTTTGGCTTCTACTTTTCTTATACCATTCTTTACCTTTGCCTTGCAACTTTTTAACCCCAAGGCAAAAACAGAGTAGATTGTATGTTTGGTTAATAAGGAATGAATGCCTGTGGGTTTCGCTCCGATCATATTCCTCTTCTCGTCTTACTCATGACTCTACATTAGCCCACGCTACATATTTAGTTTTTCTTCAAAGTTGAACTTTGGAAAATATGCCTGTCCTCTCATTAACTTGTTATGAAAACAAACACCACAATCTATTTCATAAAGTGGGACAGTAAGACTGGATTCTAAGGTAGTCTCTTTCCTTCACTGAGTATCTTTGTGTGGTTTTGAAGTCCTTTTCATAGAAAGGAAACTAATATCATTGGAAGGAAAAACAAACTGGTTCAATCCATTGTTTTCTGTTCTTCAGATAAAAGGAATCGCCCTGCCCTTTTACTTTCCAATCAGTTGTTTGGGTCAATCTTTGTGGAGACACACTTTGCACCAAAGAGTTGTCCTAAACCAATGTAACAAGGATTTGCATCTGAAATGTATGGGATTTGATTATTTATAGTGTAGCTTTATATCTAGAAAAATACATGTGCACAGTTTTCCATGTTCTCCACTTGGTGTGTGGACATCCATATCAAAGAATTTGTAAAAACCACCATGGTTTTATTTTAAGCTTTTTTGTGTGTTATTGGTTGTGAGGGCAATCCAGCTAAAATTTTTGCTCCTTTTATGAGCATGTGGATTGATCCTGTAGCTATGGTTGCTGTCCATTCCTCCCTTACTTCCCCATGAACCTACATCATTAGAAAAGGATAATACAGGAGTAATTGTACCTCCTTAATTGTGTTATAATTCCTATGATTTGTTGACCTGCCTGATACCATTAAGATGGCAATTAAAACCTCTGCTTCACCCGTGTTTTAGAGACACAACTTTCCCCTACCATCAAATTATCAAGTTGCATATACCCAACATTAGGAAAGAGTGGTAAATGATGCAGTCTTCAGTTTGACATAAATGTCATGTACCTGAAAATTTACCCACATTACATCTCATTGCTTATCTTCACTACCAGCCTTTCCTATAAGCCAGCCTGTTCTCCCTAATGTTAGGGGGTAACATTAGGCAACCGAACTCATTGAAGCTGCTTGCCCCTCCTCCTGCACCACAGATGAGGTCACAGATCAGTAAATTAAAAGCCCTCCCAGAACCAGTGCATCAGTTGAGGTCTAGACTGCCTGCTGTAATCCCAAGACCCTCTGAGCCATCACTCCTTGATCTCTTCAACTCCACATCAGAAAGCGTTTGGATTTAGTTTCACCAGCAGTGTACCCAGGTCTCTACAAACTTTTCCAGTGAAAAGTCTGTTTTGAATACTACTGTGAATGCCAGGCCATTCTGGAGCTCACTGAGTACCTGCACTAGACCTCCTCCTTCTGGCTCTAAACAGTGCCCTCTCTCCATCAGCAGACTAAGCTGAATCCCATTTAATTTATTTTCAGCATTTGATCACCAGGAACTGGGGCCAATCAATTCTGATATTTGTCTTCTGCCTAGAAAGAAGTTCTGAGGTGAGTGAACTTAAAATTTAGTTTTTAATTCATTTCCTTCTGTAGTTCTAGAATTGTCTACTCTTTACTGGAGATCATATATCCTCTGCCACTCTGCCCTAAACTCACTATCCCTCTTCCCACAACTTGTCCCCAAAGCTAGTTCCTAAACTGATTCTGATATTCCTTTTTTCAAACTTGTTCAGATTTGTTGGTCCTTCCCCCAAGCTTTACCATTTAACCCATTTACCTAAAACCCAGGAATTCTCCATACTATTTCTGCATGAATGCAACTTTCCCAAGGGCTTGAACATCCTCTGTAGCTGTGGAATCTATACCAACACTTTACTGGAAACTTAAGTGGAAACAGCACTACCTACTGCTACCCTGCTCTGACCTCTGCCCATGGTCAGACAGTTCACCTGGGTAACTCTGCTGAATGGATCTCTTCCTGACCAGAACTTTGTCTGTCAGGGCAAAGGCACACAAAGTTATTGAGGAAGTAAGAAAACTAGTTCTATATTCCACTTATTACTCTGGGCTTACTTTATTGTCAGGACCATTTTCTGTGAGTTGGGCCTGGTTTACTTTTCAGCATCCAGTTTTTGAGGGACTCTTAGAACGCTGAGAATTAATTTGCTTTATATTTAACAACCCCTGTGTCTTTGTATTCACTACTAAAGTCTTATCATCACTCATTATTCCCAGAATTAGGCAGGTGCCTCATACTCATTTGGTCTGAATCTTCCATGCTGTTGTTTGGACAAGCTCTCTAACATGGCATTGTTGTTTGAGTCTTGAGGTTTGGTCATTTGCCTGCTTCCCTGGGCTCTGATGAGCTTTTCTTCTACCAGATTACCAGTTCTGGGTATAATCTAACTCATTGTTTTTCCTAAACTCTGCTAATGATCAGGTGAAATTAAACTCAGAGTAAATGCTTCTTCCTCCATAGCAGCAGACATAACAGACACAGTGCATCTATTTCCATTAGTCAAAATAGATGAAGTTAGGTAATACTATGTCTTTCATTTTATTTTATTGGGAACAAGCTCTGCATGAGGCAGCCAGATGATGGCTTTAAGAAATTCCAGAAAACTGCTGCTGCTCACAGCCTGGAAAATCCTAGCAAACCTAATACCATCAAGGGATGTAACTACTAACATATAATTGCACAGATCTATTTTCAAGACTTTGTAATGCATTTCCTAAATTGATATCATTTGGCAAGAGCTATAAATTTATGACAAACCAAAAAGGGTTACCATTATGAATTATGGGTTTGTTCCTAAAGATCCCACAGAAAAACTGAAAATTCAGAACCCTATTTAAGACAGTAAAATTTCAACCATCATTTTTTCCATATTTCAGACCAAATACATTGTTTTCTCAAAACTATATAATAATGGTGTTTTAAAGCTTACTCAGATAGCCACAAAAACCTTTGAAGAGATGTATGGTTCCAAATAGCCATTATAAAGTATTACAGGAATAGAATCAATTTATTTTATTGGTAATAAGTACTTTGTAATGGGTTAGTTAATAAAAGTTGTACAGACCACCCTACTTAAGTAGGTCATCTATCCTATTTTCTCTGTTCCTTTCCATTATCATACTTATGACACTTTGTAATTATATATATATATATATACACATATATATTTGTTTGTATGCTTGTTCATTTTGTGTCTTTATCACTAAATTGTGATTCACACATTCCATGATACCTTTTCTATTTTCTTCACCAAATATATGTGTGGCACCTATGCCTGTTACTGCATTAGGTGCTCAATGAATATTTGAACATAGTACATTATAAGCATCCAGTAAGTATTTCATTGTGATGGACCTAAATGGGAATTATGTAAGCTTGCTCTCTAGAAATAAGACAGAGATATCTAATTGAAATAAATGTAGACTATATATATCATAAAAGTGAATGTAGTCATAAAACTGATATATAAATCATTTCTTTTTTTTTACTTTTATTTATTTATTTTATTTATTTATTTTTTATTGATTATGCCATTACATTTGCTCTATTCCCCCCTCCCTTCCCCTCCACCCTGCATACCCCTCTCCCACCATTTCCCCCTTTAGTTCATGAACATGTGTCTCAAATTCTTTAGATTCTGTATTTCCCCTACTATTCTTACCCTCCCCCCTATGTATTTTCTATCTACTGTCTATGCTACTTATTTTCTGTACCTTCTCCCCCCTTCCCCTCCTCCCACTCCCCTGTTGCTAACCCTCCATGAGATCTTCATTTCTATGGTTCTGCTCCTGATCTAGTTATCCTCTTAGTTTGCTTTTGTTTTAGGTGTGGTTCTTAATAACTGTGAGTTTGCTGTCCTTTCACTGTTCATCTTTTTTATCTTCTTTTTCTTAGGTAAGTCCCTTTAACATTTCATATAATAAGGGCTTGGTGATGATGAACTCCTTGAATTTGGTCTTATCTGAGAAGCACTTTATCTGTCCTTCCATTCTAAATGAAAGTTTTGCTGGGTAGAGCAATGTTGGTTGTAGATCTTTGGTTTTCATGACTTGGAATACCTCTTTCCAGCCCCTTCTTGCCTGTAAGGTCTCTTTTGAGAAATCAGCTGACAGTCTGATGGGGACTCCTTTGTAGGTGACTGTCCCCTTAGCTCTTGCTGCTTCTAGGATTCTCTCCTTCATTTTAATCTTGGCTAATGTAATTATGATGTGCCTTGGTGTGTTCCTTCTTGAGTCCAACTTCTTTGGGACTCTCTGAGCTTCCTGGATTTCTCGGAAGTCTATTTCCTTTGCCATCTTGGGGAAATTCTCCTTTATTATTTGTTCAAATAATTTTTCAACTGGTGGTTGTGCCTTTCCCCCTTCTGGTACCCCTATAATTTGGATGTTGGAACGTTTAAAGATGTCCTGGAGGTTCCTAAGCTTCTCCTCATTTTTCTGAATTCTTATTTCTTCATTCCTTTCTGTTTGATCATTTTTTTCTGCCTTCTGGTCCTCTCCCTTGATTTGAGTCCCAATTTTCTTTCCATTACTATTGGTATCTTTTGTATCACCATTCATTTCAATTAATTTAGCTTCCATATGTTTCTCTAATTTGTGACTAAAATCAACCAGTTCTGTAAGGATCCTTATAACCAGTGTTTTGAACTGTGCATCTGAAAGACTGGCTATTTCTTCATCACTTAGGTCTATCGGTTCTGGGGCTCTGAATTGTCCTAGAGCCATTTTTGGTCTATTCGTGCTGTTAAGTGAGCAGAGCGAAGCCTTAGTTGTTTACCAGGACGAGGCGACCCAGGTCGCTGGTTTGTGACGCTGTGTGTGGGGGCGGGGTCAGAGAGGGAGCAATGGCGTTCCTCTCCGCTAGCCCAGCGCATCCAGTCACTCACACGCCTCGGGCTTGTTTATCCGATCCTAATTTTGTGAGCCTGCTGCACCGCGCGGGTTTCCCTTCTCACTGGTTTCTCCGCACGTAAATGCGCGCGACTGACCCACCGCGCCTCTTCCCTGTGCACTCCGGCAGCCAGCTCGCTGGCGATCAGCGCCCTCGGTTGCCTGCGAGCACCGTGCACCGCCCCGGGAATTTTTTCTTGCTAACCTGCTCCACTGCTGGCCTCGCTCCTCGTACCGGTCCAGCCGAGTATCTAGTTGTCCTTTGGACTCCGTATTGTCGATTTTCCATGTGGCTTGGTTGTGACTGCTGTTAAAAATAGTTGTTCTTAGATTTGGTTGTGCACAGAGGCGAGGTGGATCCTCCATCTACGTCTCCATCTTGGCGGAAGTCTAAATCATTTCTACTTATTTGTATATATACATATATGTGACACAGACTACATGAACAACTAGAAATGATTTGGTAAATAACACTTTGGTGTATTTATTTTTCATAATAAATAGATTTTGCAAATATTTTTAAAATCTGAAAGTTAAAACATTTTCAATATTAATTCATTTAAATAATATTTCCTCACCAAATAACAAGACTATTACATTTGAGGATGGCATGGTGTTTGGGAGGAAAGTTTAAATGTTAGGGAGAAAATCAACATTCATTTTGTGAACTGAATTATTCAAGACAAAAACAATAAAATGTTATCAATAAATGCATTTATTTCTACATTTAAATTTTAAAAAATGAAAAGATTCATTATAGATGGGGGTATTTGACTATGATACAGCATGTTGGTTGTGTGTAGTGTGAAAGAGACTTAAAAGTTTTAGCTTACTCTGAGTTCTGTGTGAATATTATTCTGATAATTGCAAAAATAAATAAGTAAGTAAATAAATGGAAATTTTAGCTTATATTATAAAAGCTAGCGTCCAGAACAAATTATAAGATAATCTAGCTCTTTAGCCACACCTTGGAGTCTCTTGTTTCCTAAGAGACACATACAAGCACACACTTCTCCAGAAGCAAACACAATGAGGGCCCAGGGAGAACTTCAAAGTGTTCCTGGGAAGGAATGTTTGCTGATTTCAAAGACATAGGTATAAGCATTGTCTTCAGATCTACGAAGGGCTTATCCTGTAGGTCTGGAACTTGTATTGATAATGGGGGCACCAGAGGGCAGATCCAGAAGCAGCCATGGGACTTAGTAAGGGGAAGAATTTGGTTCAACCTATGGAAAAACTTCTCAGCAAAATAAGCAAATTATTGGGATGGGATGCTTTTTCATGAGCTGCATGAATCCTGAGATCTTCAAAGAGAGAGTAGAAGTCAGTGAAGAAATTCATTTAATTATCTAGGAGTCTCTTTATAATGTACTAAAATTAAATAGCTAATACAATGAATCCTTTAAGTCTTAACTGGTTTCCATTAAAAATCATGGGCTTTCTTCCTTAATCTCTGCTTATTTTATCTTATTACTTCTGTAATTTTCTTTCCCCACTACAGTGTGTTCATTTCTCATTTTACTGAGTTTATGAAAGCATGACCAATTATCTCAATGACCTGTCATTCAAACAGGAGGAGAGTCATGACTTTTAATAAAAACAGTAGCATGTTGACCAGAGAGATCCTGTTGATACTCTCCATTGTTTAACAGGACTTCCCAACCTCATCCTCTGCCTCCCTGGACAGGGGTCAGACAAGTGCCATCTGATCACCTGAAGTGGGCTAATAGATTGAATACCTGCTGATCAAACAGCTGCTGAGTCACTTATGATCTCTCATTCCAGTGACTAGGCAGGGCAGTGGAGTTCACTTATCCTTATACACATTTGAATGGCTTTTACTCTCCGTGGCTCTTGGTCACTGAGTCAGGTGATAATGCATCTTCAATAGCTATAGCAACAAGATGATTGGTTGTAGGGTAGGGTGAAGTGGGGTGGCTGGTGAGTGCTGGTGGGAATGTGAGATTAGATGCTGCTTGTGGGACCTTGGTTATTTTCATAAGAGACATAACAGGAAACTTTATTAGAAAATAAAGATTTTATGTTTATATCTTTAGAATCTCTCAAAATGTAATTCATGGAAGAATTCTCCAGCAACTTTAATTCAGTGAATCAAGGACTGAGTTTAGGGAATCTGCCTGTTTAATATGTACCCCAGGTAAAGAGTGGTCACACAATTTGCGGACCTCACATTGAAAACAACTACTAGTTTAGACAAAAAGTCTTGCTCCTTCTATATTTCAGGTGTACCTCTTAGAAACCAAGAACCAGAAACTAGGGCAAAAGGCTATGGCAAATGTCCATGTGTATGTGTGTATGTACTTGTGTGGGAATGTTTATTTAAGCATTTGAAATATGCTTTGTGGACTACAATAGGTAAAAGAAATTACCGAACATTGGGAAATAGGGGAAAGTAGAAGAAGGTAGAATAGTGTTGAATTCCAAACTTCAATAGAAAATAACTCAACAGTAAGATAGGGTCACAGAGTTTGCTCAGGGGTTGGATGTCGAACTTCTGCTCAATAATTCACAGCAGCTTGGACTGCACAATTTGCTTAGGCGTTAACCATCTCTATAAGCAGGAATATCAGACCACTATGCTTGCTATTACACTGCTAGTTTTACCAGGACAAGGGCACACATTGCTATTCAAGCTACCTACTGCTCTAGTGCTATCAGTGAGCTTAGGAAACAGATGATATTAAGAGGAAAAAGATCACATAATGTTTGATGCAGCTTTTCTGCACTGATTGCTCCAGTAGAGTTTGATGAGGTGTTTACTCGCCTCCTCTCAACTCTTACTGGAACAGCTATATTTAATAATGCAAGATCACAAAGGTGATTTGCCTGTTGTTTTTTTCATTTACATGTAAACCAGAAGGTTATTCATAGAACTGCGGTCAATAACCACTTTTTCTTCATGTTTCTATGCTTTAGCTTTCAAGCCTAGGAAAATTATGTGAGAACTTCAGTGAAAATGTCAGCCTGAATCATGTCAGTCAAGGTAATCTGGATACCAAAAACCAAACAAAACAAATTGAATAAAAGCAGCCTGAAGTTCATCGGGTTTACTTTGAGTCAGCCTGCTCTCATAAAGACCCAGGTTTGCAATGCTTGACTGCAGTTTCATGTTTACAGAGATGGATTAGAGACTGAAATCATCCTCAGGGCTTAATCCCAGGGCAACCAAAAAAACAACTCCTTGTAAAGCTGTTTACAGAGTAGGAGAAGTGAAGGTGTGTTTCAGATAGACATGGCATAAATAATCTTTAAAAATTAAGTATTTCATTAGACAACTCAAAATGAGATTTGAAATTTTGAATCCTAACTTTTAAAATTTAGCTTATCAGATTATTGTTTGGCTTTATTCATTCTCTTTCATTCTGTCTGTAATGTTACTTCATTTGACATGCTTAAATGTATTTTTAGTTCTTTTCACTATGTTATGGTTTCTCATTTTTAAGAGAAAATAAATTGTTAGTTTCTTTTTAATTTATTTTTTAAATCTTTGCCTGAGGATATATTCATTGATTTAAGAGAGAGGTGGGGTGGTGGAGAGAGAGAGAGAGAAAGAAAGAAACATCAATGTGAAAGGGAAAGATTGATTGGTTGCCTCCTGCATGTGCTTTGGGGATCAAACTTGCAACCCAGGTGTGTGCCCTGACTAGGAATCAAACCCATGACCGTTTGGTGTAGAGATGACCTTCCAACCAATTGAGCATCTCGCCTGGGCATTAGTTTTTTTGTTTGTTTTAAGTGCCTCTATTTTGTCCTAGATTAATATTATAAAACATTACATTCATATTAATATCACTGCTAGGGTTTTGATTAGTTTTATAAAATAGAAATTAGATCACTTCTATTTTCATTCTACCTTAAACATTGCCTCCCATTTTATGATAATTTGCCTACTTAATAGTTAGAATTGTTAATAGGACAAAGTGCACAGAACCTTAGACAAATGAGGCAGTGTAGTTTCATTGCGGTAAAGGAGACAAAGATCATACTATTTCTCCCCAGTGAAACAACAGTGTAGGGCAGTATTTGCCATCTAAGGGAATCAGTGCCACTAACATCCTTGGCATGATGGGCACGTTTCTTCCCCAAGGAAAGGTTGGCTTGCAGTCAGTTCTTCTTGTCTCCACTAGAAGGGACTAGCTCCACCATTTGGAATGAACAGTATTTACTTGGAATGAAAGTATTCATTGTGGACTGCAAAGTATTCTTTATCAGTAAAGGCTTTTGATTCTTGTCAGGACCTTCCCAGGATTACAATGACATTTCTCTACATGCACAGCTGCCTTAGAAAAAATTCAGCAGGCAACCACCCACCAGAGAGAATAACAGAAATATTGCTTCTTCTATGCCGAGTTTAAGATAACTTTTAGATTTATTTTTTGCCAATTGTTTAAAACTGTTCAAGATGGTAGACAAGAGAGAACTTATAGAACGAGTCAAGACAGTCAAGCTGAAAAAATATGAACCCTCAGTCACATAAAATTTTCCATAAAATTTTAATAAATAAAATAAAAAGGAACATTATCAGTATCACTTTATTTTATAAGTTCAATGTCTATAATTTTTACAAAATCAGTAAAAAACAAAGGGATAGTTTGATAAAACATTTGAAATCATGCAATTGCTTTCCACCTGGTTCATTACAAAAGTGGTTGTAGGAACATATATTTAAAGCCAAATTCCTGAAAAATCTCAGAGTATTTTTTTTGATCAAATAGAAATCGCAGGGCATGCTTTTTTTTTGAGATCAATATGAAAGAAGATAATGCAACAGCAATAAGTAATGTGTTGATAGGCTCGGTCATATACATATTTAGGTAGGCAGGTTGCTTTGTTTTTCTTTTCAGCTATTATATATGTAGGGGTGTGTGTGTGTGTGTGTGTGTGTGTGTAAGGTTTTACATAAAGTGCCTACATGAAATCCTAGAATTATGTAGAATTTGGTTGGAAAGTGCAATTCTTTTCCTCCATATCAGAAAAAAAAAGTGAAAAAGAAACTAAGACCCAGAGTGGTGATTCATTCTAGATTAATCCACAATCTACTGACAGGGAAGTAATCTGAACTTACATTGCCTGCCTCCCATTGCTGTGTTCTTTCCACCATTTTCCAATGCCTCTCTCATCTTAGTATTGTTATGATTATTAATATTGTTTTTGTTAACATTGTTATTATGATAAATATGAGACATCCGAGAAATAATGATCATTAAACATTAGCATTGGAGGAGGCTTTGGAGATAAACACTCACATCATCATTCCTGAGATTGGAAGTTGAAGTGAGGGACCTGCCTGAAATCAAATAAATTGTTAGTAGCAGCAACCTGAGGTTTCTGACTCTCTGTTTAGTGTTTCACCCTATTTGTCTTCTTAGTTCAGCAGGAGCGTTCTTGAGAAATAGGGTTAAAGAGGAGAACCCATATCACCTGAACAATTTATTTTTTATTCAGCTTTAGTTCATTTCATTGAGAAACAATATTGTCTGTGGATCTGGTTAAGTTTTAAATGCAACAATAAGTTCTTACTTAAATTTTTTTTCTAAAAATTTTTGTTACTATTCTGAGAATTAGAAGAGAATACCACCATTCTTTTGTGTTTATTCCTTTGTAAAACATGTATTCCTCAAATTAAATCAAGATCCTTACCATAATGTTTTATCCCAATTTACTGTATACCTTTTGCTTAGAAGAACAGATATTATTTTCCGTGTTCTTGAATTTTAGTATATTTATACTCCCAATAGGAAAAATGCACACCACATGTAAAGCATTTTCCATTGTACTTAAAGATGTTGGCTTTGTGACTCATCCAAGTCTTCAACTTTCTTTGAATTGACCCTGAAACCACCACAAGCACCTATTAAGTAACCCTCAGCACCACTGAATTTGCAGTCAGAGTGGAAATATGATGCCTTCTCTGGGTTTGAATACCAAAAAGGAAAATTCATCAAGTAAAAATAAAATTGCAATTTGGCTTTTTAAAAAATTATTTTATTGTTGTTCAAGTACAGTTGTCTGCATTTACCCCCCAGTTCTCCCCCCCAACCCCAGCCAAACCCACCTTCTTCCCTGATTCCACTCCCCCTTGGTTTTGTCCATGTGTCCTTTACAGTTGTTCCTGAAAACCTTTGCCTGGCTTTTTTAATGAATGTAAGCAATGCATGCTGAGTTTGTAATTAAAATACTTTCTGTCATTTTGGGGATATTAATGTTGAATTATGTCTGTGCTATATTTATAATCACTTTCCTCCCCATTAATAACAAAGCATTTCCAATCTAAAGTGAGAGTGGCCATAACTTTTGCTCGTTCTTATTTGAGATTCCAGAATCTAAGGCTTTTCTTTCTGTCTCTCTGTGTGTCTTTTATTACTACTTCATTACTATTCTGTCTGCTTTGGGAAAATATTTTACCAATAGTCTTCATATATATGTTTAATATTTTAGAAAAATTATGAAATACAAAAAGACATACCATATCAGATAGATGAATTATAATGTTTTGGAGGCATTTAAAATGTTTCGGCAATACATGCAGCTCTTTTCTGTGTATGTGAAAAAATGAGAAGTTAAAAGGACTGGATTACTTTTAGCTGCCACATTGATTTTTCACTTTCAAACTAAGTTACATTTAGGACTGTAATTTCATGAAACATCTCTGGTAGACTTTTGGAAGACATGAGAACATAATTGTTTCTATTCTGTTCACTTCTAGGTCTCTTACTCTACAGATTTGTATTTTGATTCATGAAAAATAATATCCAAAGTTTTTATAACTTAACAGTACTGAGCCTACTGTACAAATAAAACATGAACCTGAACACAATGTCCTAGGGAGGGTCTAGAATCTCAAAGGAAGGGAACTGGTTTCCTTTTTTTCTTAATGTCTTTTCCTGTATGTAAAGGGTGAAACAGCATATCCCATGGAAAAAGAATGAAAGTATAAAACTGTATTCAGTAGGGAAAATATATATGTATGAACATTCCTCTTCACGTCTGTTTTAACTTTTACTGGTAGATTATTACTTAAAACTGGTATATCTGTTATGCTGTATTTCAATTTTGTTATGAGAGCTTACTCAATAGACTGTGTGTGTGCTTTTTTATTAAATAGACAACTCAGCTAAGTTCAGCTGGATCTTAATTTACCCAAAGCCAACTTTTTTCTCTACTGTAATGAAATTTAAAAAGACTATTCAAAGTACCTTTAATTATATTTTATAGTAAAAATTTAAAAATTTGACATCTGCCATCATCTGGTAGATTTTGTGATCACTCCCTGTTTTTATTACTAATTTCTACAGTCTTTATACATCCTGTTCAGAGGGTTACCATTAGGGGAAGAGTTATAAATGAATTGAAAAAAAAATGAATGGATAAAGATAATTATTTCCCAAATTTGTTTACAGAAAAATTTAGAGAAAAAGTCTTTTGTATCATACATTTTTTTTCTAGAAAATATGTAATCCTTTATTCAAAAAAATAGTATAAATTGATTGCACTTCTTGGCTCACTATAAGGAGAACATAGGCAAAGAGAGGCAGAAGCAAGAGTGACACTCAAGTACAATGGCCTCTACTTTCATTTTAAACTTTGAACAATATCAATCTTTGTTAATGAACTTTTAACACTCACCTGTGGTTTTTCAGGGTGCTGCTGTAATTCACCTGGCCACTGGGAGATTGGAAGTGTCTACCTACACACCACAGTCAAGATTCTAAGGTGTGATGGAGTCACTGACTGAAAGGTAAGGAAATATGTTTATCCCTCACTGGATGCACAAACTGTGGCTTCGTGATGACACACTTTAATAACCTTCTAATTATATTTGAGGCAGTTCTATTTTTTTAAATTTATTTTTAATTATATTTTATTGACTATGCTATTTTCCCCTTTGTCCCCTCCACCCAGTACCCCCTACTCCCTCAGGCAATTCCTACACCATTGTCCATGTATATGGGTCATGCATATAGGTTCTCTGACTACTTAATTTCCTATATGTACTTTCCATCCCCATGGCTATTCTGTAACTACCAAGTTCTACTTATTTTTTAAAATTTTTTTTTAATTTAAAGATTTAGTTATTTATTTATCTTTTAGAGAAGAAGGGAAGGAGAGAGGGAGAGAAGTATCAATATATGGTTGCCTCTCATGCATCCCCCACTGGGAACTGGCCTGCAACCCAGGCATGAGCCCTGACTGGGAATCGAACTGCAACCCTCTGGTTCGCAGGCCCGTGCTCAATCCACTGAGCTACACCAGCCGGGGCCCAAGTTCTACTTCTTAATCTCCTCACCTGTTCACCCATTTCCCCATATACTCCTCCCATATGGCATCCATCAAAATGCTCTCTGTATCCATGATTCTGGCTCTGTTCTTTTTTGCTTAGTTTGTTTTTAGATTTAATTGTTGACAGATATGTATTTATTGCTATTTTATTGTTCATAGTTTAGATCTTCTTCTTAAATAAATTCCTTTAACATTTCATATAACAATGTTTTGGTAATGATTAACTCCTTTAGATTTTTCTTGTCTGGGAAGCTCTTTATCTTCCCTTTGATTCTAAATGATAGCTTTGCTGGATAGAGCAATATTGGCTGTAGGTTCCTGCTTTTCATGACTTTGAATATTTCTTGCCAATCCCTTCTAGCTTGCAAAGTTTCTTTAGAGAAGTCAGCTGACAGTTTCCCTACAAGGGAAACTCCCTTGTAGTTCTAACTGCTTTTCACTTGCTGCTTTTAAGATTCTCTCTTTATCTTTAACCTTTGGCCTTTTAATTGTGATGTGTTCTGGGATGGGCCTCTTTGCATTCACCTTGTTTGGGACTTTCTGTGCTCCATGGATTTGCATGTCTATTTCCTTCACCAAATTAGGGAAATTTTCTTTTGTTATTTTTCCAAAAGATTTCTAATTTCTTGCTCTTTCTCCTTCTGGTACCCCAATGATGTTAATGCTTGAAATTGTCCCAGGGGCTTCTTACACTATCCTCACTTTGGGGGGACTCTTTTTTCTTCTTGTTCTGATTGGTTGTTTTTTTCTTTCTTATGTTCCAAATCATTGATTTGATTCTTGGCTTTATTTACTTTGCTGCTGTTTCCCTGTAAATTATTCTTTATTTCAATTACTGTATCTTACATTTCTGACTAGATCTGTTTTATGTTGCTGAGGTCCTCACTAAGCTCCTTGAGCATCCTTATAAACAGTGTTTTGAACTCTGTGTCTGATAGGTTGCTAATCTCCACTTTGTTTAGTTCTGAGTTTTGATCTCTTCTTTCATTTGGGCAATGTTTCTTTGCCTCCTCATTTTGGCAGCCTCCTTGTATTTGTTTCTATGTATTAGTGAGCTTCTATGTATTAGTGAGCTTCTGTGTATTAGTGACTGGCTGGCTTCCCTGTCTAGCTAGTGTGGCCTAATATAGTAGATGTCCTATAAGTTCCAGTGGCACAGACTCCCCTATCACCCAAGCTGCATATTCAAGGTACACCCTTTGCGTGGGCTGAGTACAACCTTATCTTGTAGTTGAGCCTTGATTGCTGTTGGCAGATCGATGGGAGGGATTTAGTTAGGCCAATCAGCTGCAAGGACTGGCTATGACCATTACCACCAACCTTTGCCCTCCATGAAAAATTAGTTGTACAGGAGCAGAGTGGTGGTACTTCAACATGGTCTATAGCTGTACACTGTTTGCACAGGCCCTGGGGTTTCCCAGGTGTTGCAGGCCAATGTCAGCACCCACCTATGTTCTGCCTAGGGCCACCCTACATGAGCTATAGAGCATTCTGACCTGGCTGATACTTGTGCTGGGCTTGGAGGTTTCCAAGTGAAGCCAAGTGTGAATCTAGGCTGGCTGCTGCCAGTGCCGGGCCCAGGGCCACTTAGCAAGTGGAACGGGCACTGAGGGCTCACTGAGGCCAGCTGTTGCTTGTTTGAGAGGTTGTAGGATGTTGTGAAACATGAGCCTAGACCAGTCCTTCATGTAGAAAAGTTCCTGGTAACAACTTGGGTGTGCCTATAAGTTGGATATGTTGAAGTCTTGGGGATCTCAAGGGTGGAGCAAACAGTGTCAGCCAGCTTTATGAAGTCTCATATATGGCACAGCCTGCCAGTTCTGTGACTTTGTTAGGGGATGGCTCAGAAAAGGGATAATGGCCTCTGCCTTTCTTTCTGTCTGGGAGAAAGTTGTCCCCCAGCTCTCACCTTATGCCAGACGCTTCAGCCTCTCCCCGTGTGCCACTGATGCCTTTCAAGCTGCTATCCTGATGCTAGAGCTCAGAGGAAGTTAGTCTGAGTAAGTTTGCATGTGGGTCCTTTAAGAGAAAGTGCTTGGAACACTAGAAGTTTTTTCCCCTGATTTAATCCTCACAGATTTTGAAGCCAAAATTTATGGGAACTTACATTCCTGGCACTGGAAACGTGAGTTTGGGGGCCTTGTGTGGTGCTGGGTCTCCTTATTCCCGAGACATCCCTTCCCAATTTTTACCCATCACATGTGGATTTGGGACCAGTCTGTTTCACATCTCTGTCCCTCTGACTTCTCTGGATTGATGTGGATTCTTGAATTCTGTAGTTGTCAAACTTCCATTCAACTCAATTTCTGGTGGTTCTGAGTGCTAGTTGTTCTAGAGTTTAGTTGTAATTATTATGTGGTTGTGTGAGGAGGCCATCTGTGTCTACCTATGCCACCATATTGACCAGAACTCCAAGAGGCAGTTTTAATGGTGACATAAAATTACAACTTTCTAACTCTCTGGAACATTGAGGGCATGTCCTTTTCTATGCCCTAAAACACAGAGTTAAAAAGAAAAAAGAATTATTTCCAGACAGAGAAGGAATTCGGGTATTTGGTGTATATTGTACAATTCTACCTTTGCTGCAATCTGTATATTTTCTATGAAAGGATTATGCCTTGTTTAAGAATAATGATTATAAATACCACTTGTTTCCTATGAGAAGGAAGAAATGACCCATGTCAAATCTCAACAACCTCTGCTCAAATGAGGGTCCTCTGAGGACTCCCTGGTAATAGCAGGAATGCCCTAGCCTTCACTGCCCAATGATCGCTAACCTTGATGTCCCTGAATGAGATTTATCAAAGTCTGCACTGACACTTTATTTAATTGCCCAGTTCTTCCTGTTAAGAATTTTCCTTGAAGTCCCACTAGGCACACAGCACTGTGATAGCCCATGGCACTTATTAGTCCTTTCTTTGTTTAGAAAAGTTAGTGATTACATCAGACTGAGTACAAAAGTTAGAGCTTGGAAGGCAGCCGGGTTCATGACCTAGCTCTGTCACTTACTAGACATGCCTGGGCCAATCACTAAGCCCATCTAAACTTTGATTTCCTTATTAAAATGGAGATAGTGCCTGCCTATGGAACAACGAGGGTGAATTATGGCCCAGAGTTTTTCAAGTGTTAATTTGCATACAAATCACTTGGTAGGTTCTGAGTCTGAAGATCTGGTAGGGACTTGATAGTCTGCATTTTTTACAAGCTCACTGCTGGTTCATGAGTCACTCTTCGAGTGGTCATGAGATTGTAAGTAAAAACTGAGCATACAAATAGGTAATGGCCAACCACATATAAAAATAGAACTGAACCGCTATATGCAGCAATCTGTTCAAGAAGCCAACCCCTTATCTTCAAAAAGCAGCCCAGGAACTAGCCCGCTGAGTCAGATCTGTAGGAAATCAGACTGCTATCTCTAGTAATAACTCAGGAAGCCAAACAATAACTTCTGTAGCAATCAGACCAAAAAAGGTCGAGACTTTATTAGTAACAAACAGCTTCCCTAATTATTGTCCCCACTTCCAATTTACAACCTACCAGAGAAAAATATATATGCACCCTTAAGCAATCACATAGGATGCTTCATTTTGTAGTTGGCCTGCCTACAGCTTCCTCAGACCAAGAGCCTCCAATCAGGGCACACCGGAAGCCTTCTCTGTTTTCCACTACAGAGCTCTCCTGCTCCTCTGCCTGCCTTTAAGTCTCTGCCTAAGTGCAAGTGATGGTGGCTGACTCTCTTGCTATAACATGCTGTGAACACCATATTTTTTGGATCATAAGACACCTAGGTTTTAGAGGAGAAAAACAGGAAAAGAAATTTTAAAGCAAAAAATGTGGTTAAAATATTTAATAACATAATATTTCACCAATGTAAATGTAAAGCTACATTTGGACCATAAGACACACCCCCATTTTCCTCCCATATTGGGGGGTGTATATTATAGTCCAAAAAATGCAGTAAATAGCCTTTGCTTGTTGTCATTTGTTGGATATTTGTTTAGTTCTACATATACAGATTATGAAAACTAACTGTTAATTTAATGAGGGCTCAACATATTGAAGTCTTAAGCCTTTAGAAGAGAGTGGAGTAGAAGCTTCTCCCCTCACCTTTGAGGAATTCTTCATCCTTTAGTTTTCCACCTTCCACTCTCCAAGAGAGGTTGTTTGCTGGGGCTATTAAAGTTCTTGCATACCCTGCTTAGTTCTCCTTTCCATGGTAGTATTTTCTCTTGAATTGGAAAAATCTTTATCATTAATTTGTTTTTCTGTTTGTTTGTTTGTTTCTTTGTTTTGCGTTATCCTCTCCCTTTCTCTCAGGGGCTGAGAAGCCCAGCCGATCACCAGATCACCAACCCACATCTTCTCCCTTCCATGAACCGTGGTAATAGGCAGAGGGTGCCTTCCACCCAAGGGAAGGTAAGATAACCTCTCATTAGTGAGCACAGCACTCTCGTCTTTTCATTAATCTGTCCCATGTGCCCTGGACAAAAGGCGGTAAAGGGGTCAGATTTAGGTTTCAGCTGGAAGGAGGGAGAGAAACCTCCATAAATCTAAATCATGTTCTCTGTCCCAGGTTTTTAAGGGTGGCTATATCTGAGTTTGCGTCACTTCTCAACAAAACTCAGGTGGCATTTCGCTTTACTCTACCATTTACCCTGCATTCATATCCCCCTCAGGAAACACACTTGGGGGCAGAAGTGACTGGGGCTTCCAAACCTAGGGAAGGTTTGGAAATTCTTGGCTTCAATAGCCTTCAGATTCCGCATCCCTTTTTCATTCTGCTTGTTTAAATCATAATTAGACATAAACATGATTATGCTTAGACGTATCTTGACAGAAGGAATATAGAAATTATCCAATGATGAAAAAAGGAAAGGGTGACTCTGATTTCTAACAGTCCAGTCCCAAATTTAAATTCCATGACCCACAATGGCATTTGCAAAGCTATTGGCACAGTGAAAAGAGCAATATATAAGTGGCTGTGAAAGGAACATTTCAAACATAAATATAACTGGGAATGGTTGCCAGGCATCTGAATTATTAGGAATGTGCTTATTTTTAAATGTCTTCACAAAAAAAGATAAATATATTTAGAACTTTTTATCTTTACCAAGTATTTTCCCCATACCCTTGAATCATTTAAGCTTCTGTCTTGATAGTGGCTTTTCAGTATACTTTGTTATTTGATGTAGTACAAATATGTGATAGTTCAATGCATTTATTTTGTGAATGCTTTTCAAGTCACGCTGCTCTCCTACAGGCTAGCCAATGAAATAGAAGGGCATCTGAGATATTTCTAGGGAGTATCTTCCCATTTTCTTCACAGTACAAAGAAATCAAAAGTTTTCTAGTAAAAGCTGTGGTTTAGGACAGGATTGGTGTGGCTCTAAAACTCCTTTAAAATACCATTTCTCAGGCTTCTCTCAGGCAGATTCTGATTCAGTACTTCTGGAATGGGGCCCTTGAATCTGTATTTTTAAAAGCTCTCTAAGTGACTATGCTGCCTGCCAGGTTTGGCTCAGTAGTTACAATTGGATGGATGCCAACTGGCGTGACTCAAATGCTCCAGGGTTGGAATAGCCTGCAGTCCTGTGTAAACCAGAGCAATTTAATTCAATTCAACAATATTTATTAAACACACTTTGGTGTGTGCTGCAGACACAAAGGTGAACAACACAGTTTTTGTCCTTAATTGGCTTAGAGACTAGAGGGAAGGACAGAGAGGAAGAGAGAGAAGCAGAGAGGGAGGAAGTGTAAAGGAGAGAGAGAGAGAGAGAGAGAAAAGGAAGAGAGAGAAGAAATGAAAACTTAACCTGCAGAGCATGGCAAGAAAGACAACAGCGAATTCCACTGGAGTTAGTAGAAGAACTAGAAGAGAAGAAAAAGCTAGAGAAGAGAACTTTGAATCTTACTTGGGGGCTTACAAGAAATAAGGTAGAGTGGTTCTCAACCACTACATTGAGCAATGTATGGGGGCAATTATAGTTGTGGTTTACGAGGCTGTGATTAGCATTTAGCAGCCGTGGAGCATTCCAGCATATAAAGTGTCCACATCACTCCTGTGAAAAATTCTGCATGGGTTGATGACATGGGAGAGATGTTAAGATCTTTGGCAATCACAAGGGCAAGGAAATGTGAGATGAGAATGTTGGCTGGGATCACTATTGTGGCACCCTGTCTACCAAGAACAATAATAGAAAAAATAATTAAGTTGTATGGAGGGTTTTAGATGACAGGTTTTTAGTAGGATAGTAATGGAATACATGTCAAGGTTTCATTTTGGTAGTTTAGAATTGATACTAGTGGCAGTGAACACACTAAAATGGAATCAGGTTTTATTTATTAGGAAGCAGCATACAATGATGCCTTATCTGGAGGTCCTCAAAAACTAAACATTAACCAATTGTTTTATCACTCTAGCATTTACTATTACATGAATAGTATAGAGTCCTCTTAAAAATGTTCTCAAAACTTCATTGATATTTTTCAAGTTTTTTCCTCATACCAATAGCATTTCTAAAATATGCTTTCTTTGTTTAGCTATATATGAAAGAATTTGTTTGTCTTTTGATTGTCGACCCTGTTTCCAGAATCTTTGAACAAAACCATGACCTGGTAGTTTCTTACTAAACTGGAAATCAAGATGGTAGGGTCAGAACTTCTGAGGCTATCTCCATACTGAATGTGTGTGCATTCTGTTAGAAACAACCCTCAGGGAGCATAAGGAAAGCATCACTAAATATTTACTAAGAATAACTCCAGCTCTATTGAGGGGGGAGATACGGGGGAGAAATGGAGATAATTGTACTTGAACAACAATAAAAAAAGAAGTTAAAAAACTGCATCTGGCTAGGTTCTTGAATATCATTCTTTACATTCCTCTTGCAAAGATTAATTTCTGCTTCTCTGTATTCAAGAAATCCTGTCTGCTTGTAGTTGCTCTGGTATGCTCACCTGAATGAAACTATGAGAGTCTTATTTTTCTTTAAAGTTTCAAATAAAGAGCCCTAAATAGAACTGAATAACTGATATTAAATATTTTACAATTATTAACATTTCCTATATTACATTACTATTATGGCTACTGTTTAAGAAAACTTTCCCTATGATAGTACATCAACAATATGACTGCTTTCTATAAAGACCTATAAGAGCATTTTGAAGATATTTAGTGAAAGCCAAATATCACAGAATGGAGTTAGGAGCTCTCAGTTTTTGATCCTGGGCTAAGTAACTCATATACTGAAGAAAAGGCCCTCTTCTTCAGTGTTCCACTTAGGTTCTCTACTGGGATGCAGTCTAATATCAAATATTTGTGTCCAGATTTCAGCAACCACAACATATTACTTTCGGTCTTGCAGAACTGGGTCAGGATATTTGTAGCAGAGCCCACTGGTTTCACAGTTGATATGAGACTGAATGTGAGGTCTAACTAAAATGATATTATGAACAAAATCAATTTGTTTGTAATTATTCACCATCTTAATCTTGGCCCAGGGTTCAAATTTTGAAACCAAGCCACTTTTCTTTCAGTCATTTCACATCTATTATGAACCATAGAACATACCATTGTTTTCCTTTACTTTGTCAACCACTCAGCATGTGGTAGTTCTCTATTCCAAGAGTAAAGCCAAAGACATTCATTAAATCCTGGACTGGCTAATTAGATCTGTACAAAGAAAGACAATGAAAACTGGGAGGAGACACTGGAGATTATCTGTCCATTCTTCATGTCACAGCCAAGGAAAGAGACATTCAGAGTGGCCAGCTGGTCTGACTCCCCTAAAGCAAAGCAGGGCCACATGATAGAATCAGGAGAACTCAATAAATATGACTTCTTATTTTTCTTAAATGACATATAATGCTGCCTCAATGTGGCAGACACCACCTCCAAATCTGATGCTTGGATGGCTAATGGCCAGCAGGAATTAGGCTCAAACTCTGCTTGGGTCACTGAGAGGTTATTCTTCACGTGGTATAACACAAAGAGCACAGTCTACTGTTGCAAGATTAGAAGTATGACCAATACATTTTTCTTATTTCAAAGAATAGTGAACTTCTTGTTGGAAAATGGTGTTTTTTTTCCTCCTGCATATTTCCATGGAGTTTCTTTTTAAAAATTTTTATATTACAGTTTTCTGTCTTTTACTCCCATCCCAGCCCACCCTACCATGCTCCCCACCTCCCTCCCATTTCCACCCCCCCTTAGTTGTTGTCCATGTGTCCTTTATACTAGTTCCTGTAAACCCTTCCCCTTTTTCCTGAAATTCCCTCCCCTCTCCCTTCTGGTCCATGGAGTTTCTTTTAATTTAACTTTAAGAAGCACAATAAGTGACTTATTTTTTTACTATTCAATTATATAATGATTTTTTAAAAAATGAAACAATTCTATTTTATTCTAATAGAAAACTATATTTAAGTCCTTTTCCCCTTCACTTTGCAAAGTAGCTTTGCAGCATTATTAGAAACATAATATGGTGTTAGCTCAAAGATGGATAAATTACACCTGTTTCCCAGGCAAATGGCTGAATGGCTTTTTCATCACCACACCTCCCTTTTATGTACAGTGTTTTTTTGTGATTACCTTTAAATTAAAGATGCTCTAATTTGAGGGTAGTAGTTAAACACTTAACAAAATGAAGTGAAAGTAAGCCTTTTAGAATTGTGACAAAGCAAAATGGCAACATAATAGGGATTCTATCAGAAAGGCACACTGTTGATGTTAGTCTGGGCCACGGGCATGTTGTGCAGAATAGGCTCCAACACTGACAGCTGGGCTGGGAGGCAGTGTGTTATCCAGTGCGTGGACACTCTGCCATATAATGGTAAGAGTTTTCTTTGAAGAGTTGGAACATATTGCATGTAGGGCAAATTAAGCTGACCTAATTTCATTTTGCTTAAAATGTCGCATCTCAAAACTGAGAAAATATTTACTGAATGCCTGTTTTATTCCAGGGACTAAGCTCTTTTTATACATATTTTCAGTTTTTAATGAAACATTTAAACTCAAGAGGTTCATATGAAATTTAGTAGGTCTAGAACCAAATAGATTTTTTCCCACTTCCATCATCTAATCCATTCTGTTTTCTTCATTTCTTATGTTAATGACTATACAGCCATCAATCTAGTTGCCCAAGACAGAAATCTGTCTGCCATTTAAATTCCTTCCTCTCCTTTACTTTTCTACATATAATTTGTCACCAAATCTAATTCAGTTAGTCTCTGAAACGCTTCTTGAATGCATCTCCTATACATGCTCCTGGTCTAATGCAGTCCTTTATTCCATCCAAATTATTTCAGTAGGCTACTGTCCAGTCTTCCTCCCTCTGGTCTCACCAAATTCCAGTTCTTCCTCAGCACAGACACAGGGTCATTTTCAAAATATATTATAACCACACTTAATATCTTTCATTGGGTCCCCATTGCCTACAGAACTTCAACCGTGTCCAAATTCCATAGAATTATTGCCCTGACTCCTACTCTTCTCTTCCTTTCTCTGCTTATGCCCTATATGTTCCAGTCACCTTTATAGCCTCTAATTTACCATGTTCTCTCAGGCCTCTGCGCCTTTGATGTTTACCCTGCCTGGAATTCCTTTTCAACCTGTATGACTGAAAACAATTCACTAATTTCTCAACATCCACTTTAAGGATTATTTCTTCAGTAACGCCATTCTTGGTGCTTCTATTTACCTCGTTTTTTTTCTCTTCCCCCACTCCATTGTATTTCATACACACTCTTGTTATAGTTCTTGCCTTAATTGCACATATGTATTTATGTCACTAGATGGTAACTAGATTGTGGCAAGATTGTGGCAAGAACCTTCTAATTAGTGTCTGTCTCTAACTGCTCCTCATCTTAACCTGTCTTCCACATTGTTTCCAAATTACCTGAAATCCTCTGGTATTTCCTTAAGTCCAACTACTCAGGATGGTGTGGTGCACAAGGTCCATCATTCTCCATCCTGAGCCCCAGTTCTATCATTCATGTCGTGCATCCTGCACCTTAATACACAGACAATCACCCCTTAATGCACCATGGTAGTTCATAGTTCTGTTTATTTTTCTATTTTTGAGGAATGCTCTTTTCCTTCCTTCCAGATAGTCTATTCATGCTCATTATTTGAAGGCTCCCACAACACACAGAATCTGTACAAAGCCTTCCCTGTACTCTATCAGAAAGTGATACACCCCTTTTTTTCTACTTGTAGAACATCTTCTGCAGAGGGCCATATCTCACTTGGAATCTTGTAATATAGCCTACTTGGTCCACTCCTTCCATATTTGCTCTCTTTAGTCAATCCTCATCACAATGATGATAGTGATTCATTTAAAAAGGAAATTCAGACCTTATCAATCCTCTACTCAAAACCCTTTGCTGGCTCCCCAGCTCGTTCAGTCCTGACAAGGCCCTGCATCACGTGGCCTCTGTCATTTCCCTGACCTCACCTCGCACTAGGCTCCCACTCCCTCTGCTTTGGCCTCGCTGGCTGGCTGCCTTGCTTTTCACTGAACTCCTTAGTCAAGCTCCTGGCTCTGGTCATTTGCACTTGCCCTTTTCTTTACCTGTAACCCTCTCCTATAAATAATTACACAGCTCACACCTTCTCTCAGGTATTTACTTAAGTGTCACATTCTCAATAAGACCCTTCTCAGCTTTCTCCTATTTGACACTGGACTTGACTCTTTCCTTACCTCATCCCTTATCCTCCTCCATCGCTTTCATTTTTTCCACATATACTATTTCTACTCTATTTTCTGTTATTCCCCCTGGAAAATAATCTCCATGATGCAGGGACTTTTTTTTCTATTTTGTTTTCTTAGGTGTCCCTCGAGCTTAGAACAGTTTTGAGTATATAAGAGGACTCAATGTGTATGTTGAACAAATTCATACAGTCATGCTATAAATTATATGAATGAAGAATTCATGTTTGACTCAATTCCATGATTCCATCTGGGAATGATTTTTGGCACATTATTAATAAGCCCACAAAAGTTGAATAAGTGATTATATTTGCCAACCCTTGGATACAATATTGGAGAAGCTACTTAAACATGGAACAGTTTATTTGCTGGATTTCTTCCATCTATAGTTGTTTAAATAGTTTCCCAACCTATGTGGAAAATGGTCAACTGTTATGTGAAAGAAAATTCCTTGAAAAAGAACTTTTCCTTGAAAAGTTTACCTGAAAGAGTATTGGAAGTCAACCCACTGTACCAGTAGGTAAGATGTTTTTTTGGTTCCTTTGTATTTTATCCTTTAATAACTTAATATCTTATATTGTTGAAAGACAATGTGCTTTTCATCTCTGGTTTCAAGGTAGAACACTGGAGCAGTATTGGAAATTCTGATGCCTGGTATACAAAACCAAATATCCTGATTTGATTAGCTGAGGTCTAGCCTAAGAATTGGTAGTTTTAAAAAGTACCAGAGAGAGGACTTCCACCAAGATGGAGGCATAGGTTGAGACAACTTGCTTTCTCACACAACCAAGTTTAGAGTCAACTAAATATTAGCAACAGAAAACACAGCCAGAACACAGAAAATTGAACTTTTCAGAAGTCTGATAACAACAAATTCTTCAGCCTGACCCGTAAGAGGGGCAAAACCAGCAGCTGGCGGAGTGGGGTTGCACAGGAAAACTCGGTCAGAGGAACTCAGGCGCACACCCAGGCACAGGGTTGCAACAGGTGGACCTAGTGAGCGACCCAGTGAATGACCGAAGGGAACCAGCGAGGGAGCAGGGCTGAGATTTGACTGTGGCCACGCATTTGTGCGCAGATAGACCAGTGAGGGAGTGGGCTGTTAGACAGGCCCCAGCAGGCCCCAGCAGCGAGTGGCAGCAGAGGGCCCCGCCATTTCCCCGCTCTGACCCCGCCTCCACATACAGCGTCACAACCCAGCGACCTGGGAGTCCAAGGCTCTGCTCCTCATACTTAACAGACACGAACAGACCAAAAAATGGCTCAAGAAGATCTCAAAGCCCCAGAGCCTATAAATCTAAGCGATGAAGAAATAGCAAAACTCTCAGATGCACAGTTTAAAACACTGGTGATCAGGATGCTCACAGATCTGGTTGATTATAGCCACAAATTAGAGAAACATATGAAGGCAAAACTAATTGAAATGAATGGAATTGCACAGGAAACCAATAGCGATGAAAAGCACACTGGGACTCAAATCAATGGAGTAGACCAGAAGAAAGCAAATAATGGCCAAACAGAAAAGAGTCAAGAAGCAAGAATTCAAAAAGAATGAGGAGAATCTTAGGAACCTCCAGGACATCTTTAAACGCTCCAACATCCGAATTATAGGGGTAACAGAAGGGGGAAAGGAACAGCCACCAGTGGAAAACTTATTCGAACAAATAATAAAGGAGAATTTCTCCAATCTGGCAAAGGAAATAGACTTCCAGGAAATCCAGGAAGCTCAGAGAGTCCCAAAGAAGTTGGACTCAAGGAGAAACACACCAAGGCACATCATAATTACATTAGCCAAGATTAACATGAAGGAGAGAATCCTAGAAGCAGCAAGGGATAAGGGGACAGTCACCTACAAAGGAGTTCCCATCAGACCATCAGAGGATTTCTCAAAAGAGACCTTCCAGGCAAGAAGGGGCTGGAAAGAGGTATTCCAAGTCATGAAATCCAAAGACCTACAACCAAGATTGCTCTATCCAGCAAAACTTTCATTTAGAATGGAAGGACAGATAAAGTGCTTCTCAGATAAGATCAAATTCAAGGAGTTCATCATCACCAAGACCTTATTATATGAAATGTTAAAGGGACTTATGTAAGAAAAAGAAGTTAAAAAAGCATGAATAGTCAAAAGACAGCAAACTCACAGTTATTAACAACCACATCTAAAACAAAAGTAAATTAAAAGGACAGCTAGATCAGGAGTGGAAACATAGAAATGAAGATCTCAGGCAAGGTTAGCAACAGGGGAGTGGGAGGAGGAGAAGAGGGGAGAAGGTACAGAAAATAAGTAGCATAGATTGTAGATAGGAAATAGATGGGGGGACAAGAATAGTATGGGAAATATAGAATCTAAAGAACTTGAGACACATGGTCATAAACTAAAGGGGGGTAATGATGGGGACAGGGGGGTAGGGTGGAGGGGAATGAAGGGGGGAATAGAACAACTGTAATGGCATAAGCAATAAATTAAATTAAATTAAATTTTAAAAAATAAATAAATAAAAAGTACCAGAGAAATGGGAATGAGGAACCAGGATTAGGAACCACAGTTAAGAATGGTTGTATCTCAGACTTGTGGTCAGGCCTCAGGGATTGCCATATGTCACCTAGCTCTCACCATGACTGGTAAAGCTGGGATAGTATTTTACACAGATATAACAGAAATTAGGAAAGACATATATTTAGTCATTTTTAATAATGTAAAACATCTAGATATTTTCTGATGTTAATCATAGTTTACTTTGTACTTTTCAAAGTTACTTTAGCAAGCATATATGTAAAATGCCTCTTTTTTTCTTACCTATTAAATACATGTAAATAAAGAAGAAAAATTGACATCCAAATTTACAAATTCATGATTTTCCTCTATAAAACTAAAACTATTTGTAAATCAAATTTATATGGATTTTTTTGCCAAAACTAGAGTCAAGAAACTACAATGGGGTTTTAGATTATTTAGATTAAATAATATTAGAAAGATTTTTTCATGTATTATTTATTCTATTCTGATAGAATAGTGAAGAATCAATGGTAATAGTTTATTAATTAACATAAAATAACCCTATTTGTATGTATGGTGATTTAAATTTGTCTAGGAAATCAGGCAGTTAGTTACAATTTACTACACATGTAGAGCAAATACAGAACATAAAATTTATTTTTTACACAAACATTTCAATTTGTATATCCTTTATACAGAATGAGTTGTAAACGAGGCACACACATTATCTAGATATATTTTTATAAAAAATTTAATAGTCTTTGCCCAATTATGTTTCACCTACAGTTTATAATAGCTGTGGCTCAAAGAATGAGATTTTTTTTTGGTATTGAATAATTGAAGAGACTTATAGGGACAATAGGACTTATTTCCAGGTACACTGTCCACATTTTCAGTAACTCTTGGGCCTTGGCTTCCCCACTGAAACTGAAACGTTCCCAGTGCCATACTGTGGGGAATGAGTTGGAGAAAAGGTGACTCTTCCTACTCATCACTCAGTGAGTGATGACAAGAGTAGTCCCAGTGTTAGTGTCACCTGAAGGAGGAGGGTCCATCATCATGCCCTCACTGTCCGGTGAAACTATGGGCCCACAGCTTCTAGGAAACTTCCAGTTTTACAGAACAACCTGAAACTTGGGTACATCCAAGTTGTAAAAAGAAAAAAAAAAGTCTGGCATGTTCAAGTTCTATAGTCTCTTTTAATCCACTCTGCTTAGTTCACCGTCTTCAGGTCCTTTGCTTCTGATTTTTAGGGCATGAGTTTTTAATGCCTTCAGATCGACTAGAAGATTTTTCTTGTTCTTCTCACTTCCACCTCTATTTATAACTCTCACAAGATAAATAAGTCTATATGTCAATCATAAATTTGCCTAAGTTCTTAATAAGTGAAACTCTTTATATCCTCCATAAAACTCTTAATTTTGGGGGGATCCATCTCTACATACTAAGACAGAGAAATAAAAATGAATTTAATAAAGAAACATATAAATATGTATTCACCAAAATTTATTCAGGGTACTTGTATATAGCTCAACACAGAATAAGCTCAATTTACTTTTGTCTTAATATCATGACTTATAAAGCTAAGACAGTGTAAATTCCATTTGCATACCTTACCATTTTGGCCTAGATGTGCATATTTAACCTTTGTCTTACCTTTCTTACTGAAGAAAAAAAAGCTTTTTAAAAACTGAGGCTTGCAGAAAATGCGAGCTAACAAACACTTCATTTCTGTGACTTTCTTACATCTTCATCTAAAAGTTTTAAAAAATTACTTTTCTGCTTTTCATTGTCTTAAAAAAACACTGAAGTATTTGCTTGACTTTATGTTTAAAGTTAACCAGTTTAAAGGTGAGGGATTTGAAATCTTGGAAGAAAACAATGTTTTCTGTATGAATGCTTTATAGTCATCTCCACCTCCTCTCCCAACACTCTGATAAGATCGTGGGCCATTTTTTTTCTTTCTTTGGTAATAAAGGGAAGTTTTAAAGGGAAAAAAATGACTTAGGTGGAAGTCGACGAGGTGTCCTGAGAAAAGCACAAGGCTTTAGAGTCAGGCAAATTGGACTGAATAACCCGGATAAGGAGCTGAGTGTTTCTTCTAAATCCTCTAAAAACATCGATTTGTCATAGAACCCAGAATAGACGGTGCAGTCTCTGGCTGCAGTGCTCACCCTGGCATGAGGTGACCGTCTCAGCATCTGGTTAGTAAATTACCTCAGCAGAAAATGCTCGCCTTTGTTGACGAATGGTCTAGCTACTTTCTTAGTGGGACGAGGATGAGAAACTTCTGGAAACATAGTGGCATTCAGTACCTAAATGTGGAAATATGTTGAAAAATTCTCTAATCCAGGTGGAATCATGTACCAAATGTTATTATAAACACACTCAATGTTTCTCTTCATGTCTTTTCTTTAAAAGCATAACTAAGTTTGAGAACTTACATTTTAAAAATGCTTTTAATGCCGTTTATTAATATAAAAATTAATAAGAAACAAATTTCATGACATTTTTATTAAAATAAATTTAAACAATTACATTTATAAGCTAAACCATTGAGTATGTCAAGGTGTATTTATCAAATGATATTGGCCGAGGCAATTCTTTACAAAGGTATCAGTATGAGATCATTGAAATATTGATTTCTTTTATTTAGACTGTCAATATTTAAAAAACATAAATAAACTATGAGTTGGAAGAGAAAAAATACTTAACTAAAAAGTATTAGAATTTAAAGAGAACTTCGGTATCCTCTATTCCAACCTATTCATATTACAGAGAATGACATAATAATATGAGTTCTGAGCAGGTTTAAAAAGTAGACAAGTTTAGATAAACTCCTCAAGTCTCTGCGTTTGTACTCTAAATCTAGTATTTCTTCCACCACATCAAGGTTGATCTCCATGGTTAGTAACTAGTAAATGGATTTATATGACCAGAGTGTAAGGGACACATGGGAGATGATAGGGCTAGAAAGGCAGGGAATACAAAACTGTGTAGATTCTTCAGTGATAGGCTGAGCAGTTGGGGCTTTATTTTCCAGGGATCCACTGGAAACAGTGTGGAAGCTGTATTAAAGAGCTATCAAGAGCCGGTAGGACAATCTCAGATCTGGACATTTGTATATTGCCCATGAAACTCAGGAAACAATCTGTTACCTATTTCATATCTTACACTAGAATAAATTCATCTCTTTGCATACTGCCTGGGTACTATGGCTATAAAAGCCCACAAGAAGTATATAGGGAGATTACAGTCTCCAGAAATAAATAGCATAATGTATTTAGAGAAGAAAAAAAAGAAAAGGGGTTATTAAAACTTGGGGTTTTTTCTCCACCTAGTTCTCTTTATTAAGACTGAAGTTCCACTTCAAAAAGCCAGTACACTTTGAAAAACATGGTCAAATATCTAAAATCTCTGATACAATGTGGTGGGAAAGGCAGTATAATGAGTATGGACTTGGATTTAAGACAGTTGCCACAGTATTGTAACTTCTGGGAAGTCTTTTAGCCTTAATTTCTTCATCTATAAATAGTGGGAATATCCATCTTGTGTTCCTCAGAGGGCTGTTCTGAGGTACAGATGAGATAATGTATATGAAATTACCTACCCTGGTTAGGGTCTACAGCATAAATCCAGATGCTTTTGTTTGAACATGAATTTGTTAAAGTTACTCCACTTTATGGAAGTATCATCAGTTTCGAATGTCAGCCCTTCTGGCTCTAAAACAACACAGTGATCATCAAAGTCGACCCCCAAAATAAAGATTCACAACTTTCTTCTTTAAAAATCTTAACTCGTACAGGTCATCTTACATTCTGAGAACTACGATGATGCAGGTATTTATTTGAAGGTCAAACATGGGTCAAATAAATAGGATACTTAAAAATTCACTTTACCTAATCTAATAATCTATCATAATTAATCTTTTGAACTAAAAGATCAATTTGCTATCTAAGAAAGTGATTGTACAAGGAAACATTTAATGTGGAAGAAAATCCTCTATTGTATGATAATTATACCTCAGAATCTCAAATATATTATTAAGAAATTATAAAACAATTATATGGGACTTCTGGTTATGATATAGAAAAGCAAAGGAATCATTGCTTTCACTCTAATAACTAAAAGAAGCTGGATAACCTTCAAAAACACATAGTTTTTTTTTAATCTTTCAGAGACCTAAGAGGATGCAAAGGAACCAAACTAAATGAATTTCCAGAAAAACGACAAGCTCTACCCAAGGGAGAAGTACTGCACAGCTGTTCTCACTTCAGGTTAAGTAGCGGAGGAGGAGTACCTGCCTTGGAAGGGGGTAAGGAGAAACCAGCTAAACTTATAATGAACTTTTAATGGCTATGCGTAGGCTGGCATGAAAGATTAGATTTTCAAGGAGCCTAAACCACAGAGCAAATCTGCAACCACCCAGCAAATATTTTCCACAAGGCTTTACCTAGTGCTTGAGTGTACTGTGTCAAAAAACTGGGGGCAAGTCCAGAATTGCAGAGGGAGATGCCCCTGAGGTATGCAGAGTTTCCACTGAGTGTTCTACAGCACCTGCTGGAGGGGAGTGCATTGATGAGGAGGAGAGCTAAGGCACACAGGTCTCTCAGGCACACGGGCTAAGGCAGGACAGGAGGGAAATCTTCAAGGCACTTCCATCTCTTGTAGCACGTCAGATAGCAGCCCTAGTATGGCTGGAGAATGGCAATCAGGGTGGAAAGAGATCTCCAGAGTTGAAAACCAGGGATGACCCAAAAAAGCAAAGACTTTTTGCCAGTGAATCAAAAAGTCGGCAGATGAGCTATAAACAGAAGGTTATCTCTCATAGTACAGAGAGTTGGTGGTTCAGTTCTAAAGCACAAATAAAACTCTCACATCATGCCAATGCTCAGATCCCAGTCCATACCAAAAGGAAGATGTAGTTTCTTAGTTCGAGCTTGTGAAGGAAGCCAGTGGTGAGAGTCAGCCCTGTTTCACTGAATATCAGGCAGCACCAGCTTTCTGCCCTAGCATCCAAACAAAAGAGGGAGAAAAACTTTTTGGGAAAGTTAATATTGGCTTTCAGCTTGACTATTCATTAGTACAAAATGTAGTACATAAAATTAAAAATCATGAAACATTAAAAAGCAAAATTGTGAACCATAAAAGAAAAAGTCAGTAGAATCAGACACAAAGATGGCCCTGATCTTGAACTTATCAGACAGAAAATTTAAAACAGCTAGAACAAAATTGCTAAGAAATATTTTGAAAACTATATCATGAATATTTATTATGATTCAAAATATGTAAATATGATAATAGACATAAGTAATACCACAATATATAGCACAGGATCATTGAATTGGTAGAGAAATAAAGGGAGGATTTGATTCAAGACATATCATTTCAGTGCCACTTTGTGCCGTATTTAGAAACAGGGAAAGGAATTCCAAGAAGATGGAATAGAGAACACAGACGTAAGCAGCTAGGAAGGTATATTGTGTATGAAACAGCAGGTATTCCAACTGACAGAAATAGGTAATGCCAGGGTCGGGTCAGGGCAGTTTCATGAGTCTGTGAACGGCACATTCACACAGATCCTTAACCTCTGAAGGACGCTGCATTGGTAAATTTGAAATATTTCAAAATTAAAAGGTTAAAACAGCATATGAACTATTTTTTTTGCTGTTTTCAAGGAGCTTGTAGTCAGGTTGGTGTTACAAGTTCTACTATAAGCACTAAAGTACAAATTCAATGGGTAATAAGAAAATACAGGACAGCGTTTCACCAAATGACTGACATTTGATCCCTTTTATGTGCCAGTCACTGCGTGTGGTCTCACACCATGATGATGAAAACACATAGTTCTTCTCCTCAAACATCTCGGAGGAGTGAGACTTCTAACCAAATATTTCTGCCTGGGTGGAGAAATGTGCTATCAGAAGTATCTGCAGTACTTCAAAGGAAGAATTAGCAGCTCTATCCAGGAATGCTGAGGAAGCTTCAGAACGAAGTGAATCAGAGTTGGCTTTGAAGGGGGTGGTAGTCCTGAGAAGGTACCTGCAGACACATTCCACTTCTGGGAGGCAATTGGCCTGAGCCCCGCTGCTGCACTTTGAAATTCACCACTCCGCTGGCTTGCAGAGACCAGGCTCCCACGGTGCCAATGATCTGAACCAACCACCTGACTGCGTGCAACAGGGAAACTATAGGTAACTTCGGATCAAAGACTCCAGAAGGCTTTGCTGAGCTTTTCTTAAACTGCTAGGCAGCCAGGACACTTCCACCAAAACTTACATTCTTCTCTCCCTCTTTCTAACTTTCCCTGGGGTCTGATGGATCTCCCAGCCTTATCTGACCCCCTCCTTATGTTTTTTTTTCACTCAGGTATTTTCTTCAATACAAATTTAATACCATCCTGACTTCCATTCTGGGAGGAATAACACAAATGATATATAGAAATTTGTTAAGACAGCAACTGGGATAAAAAGTGTCTCGACAGGGAGCAGAATATCATGCCAGTGTTCATCTGGCTGTTCTATGCCCACCAGAAAAAAGAAAAGAAAACAGCTGGGATCCTGTGCTCTCATGAAATTCAGATTCCTCCTGTTCCTTTCCATGTGGGAGCCTTCATCTCTTGAAAAGCCAGCTCTCACATCATTCTGAACCCAGGTTTTTAACAACAGCAACAACAAAAGGCAGATTTTCAGAATGTAAAACTTGGTTTTTCAAAGGGGATGCGGAAGATGATAATTACATTTTTATTCTCTGCAGGTTCCTACACTAACAAGTATACCCCAGAATACATTTCAGTAAGTTGCCCTGCACAGAGGTTTGGGGGAAATTTGTCTATCTCTGAAACTTTAGATCTCACTCACCAGTGCCCAAGATAATAGAATCAGCATTCTCAATGAATTCCCCAGGTCAAACGAACTGGGTTTCTCTTATGCCTGTTTCTCTGAGGGGATATAAATTTTCACAGCTAGTCTCCAATATGTCTTGAGCAAACCTAAAATAATTTTAAACTAATTTATCAGACTATTTATTCTCCACCATGAATTTGAAAAAAAGTTAGACTTATATAATTGACTTGGAAATGATTACATCTATCAGTTTCATCTTTGGCTTGTAGATGTCAATCACTTTTGTTCTGGATTGTTCTGGATCAAAAGAAAGTAGAATCCCTTAGTTCCCAAAGGCAATGACAAAAATATCTACCCAAGATGCTTTTGGAAGTTATTGTTTGTGTGAGAAGTATAGACATCATTTATAGGAGCACTGAGGCATTTGACCATTTGGAAAGCTTCAAGAAATAGTGAATTATCAACAGTTGGCAAGAACAATCTTTTGTTGTTCTTTGGGTAAATCGAAGGGCGATTATACTGCTCTGAATTTCCACAACAAACAATTTATTTCACTCTAAATTATATTTCAGAATTTAATGACTCAAATGCTTTATTGAAATACAAGTAAATATTCTATTGTAAAACATGGTTTTATGCAACATTATGAGCCTCGCCAATATAATGTTGAATAAAAGAAGTTAAACATCAAAGAGTAGATATTTTAAGATTTGCCTCCAAAAAAAGTACAAAGCCAAAATTAATCTGTGCTTTTAGTAGTCATACGGCTGTTACCCATGAAAGGGAATGGGGCAGAAAAGGGGGCAGGAAGTCTGGTAATTGTTTGTTCATTGATCTTGGCGCTGATTGCACATATATGTTTAATTTTTGAGAAATTTATCAACTTATAAATGTATATACACTTATATTTAAGAATTCTATACTTGAATAAAATTTTAGCATAAGAATTATGTTCATCTAAATATAGAAAGCACAATGAAAAACCTAAAAAAAAGGGAAAAACTTTTTTCCTTTTTAAAAACTTTTAATATCATGATATTAAAAGCTTTTTAATATCATGAACCAGATAGTCGCTTCATTTCTTTAATTTTAAGACTTGACAATTATTGTAACATTACTAAATTAATACAAGAATGTTGTAAAAATCAAATAGACATATGTTCAGTAACAAGCAACAGTTTCTGCTGACTGCCCTTTGCCCAGCATGGTGGATCCCTCACTTTTTCCACGTGCCCATATTTAACCAATGCTATCAAGGAGGCAGTTATATGGCCACATATTTATTTTTCTTTGCATAAGAAAGCATATGGATAAATTTAAAAAAACATAAATAGAACAATTTGCTCTGAGTTGATTTCTTTATCTTGTAGGTATTGCTATATCGGTGTATAAAACAGCACTTTACCGAACAACTGCAGAATATTTCAGTCTATGAGTGAATTTATAAAAATATATGTTTTTCATATGATGAACCCTTGTTTTCAGTTTTTCACTAATAAAAGCAATTAACAAAAAATCCTTGTAGATAGATATGTTAATCTTCTTAGGTTGCCATAATAGTACACCACAGATTGGGGAGCTTAAACAACAGATATTTATTCTTTCACACTTCTGGAGGCTCAAAGTCCAAGATCCAAGTGCTGCCCAGGTTGGTTTTGGTAAGAACTCTCTTCCTGGCTTGCTGGCGGCCACTTTTTCCTATATGCTAACATTGCCTTTCCTTGGTCAGCATGTTGAAAGAGAGAGATCTTTGGTTTCTCTTGCTCTTCTTATGAAGACACCAGCCCTATACGATCAGGGCCCCACCTTAATGACAGCACATAAACTTAATTATCTTCGTAAAGGCCCAATCTACGAAACATTCACATTGGTGGTAGGAAGGTAAGGGCTTCAACATATAAATTTGGGTGGGGGGAGGGAGCACAATTTATTCCATAACAACAGACATTTGTGCAAGTGTGAATTTTTGTAAGTCATAAGTTTGATATATATATATATATCAAGTTTGATATATATATATATGTAAATATACATTAAGTATTAATTTACAGAGAAAGTGATATACCAGGTCTCTCTAGGAAAAGTCCAGCCATGGTTAATATAACATGAACAGTTTGTGCAACATTGATGAAACCTGGCAGCCAAGGAGAGTGAACTGGAATGTGCATGTGTGAACAATGATGACTTCGCTGTGGTAGTCAGTGGGGGCAGGAGACACCATTGAGTGAGCATGTGTACTGTGTAGCCATTGCATTCAAAATGACTGAGCAATGAATCTGTATCAAATCTTGTGTTAAGCATGAACGTTCCTCCACAGAAACTGTTTGGATGATCCAGAAGGCTACAGCTATGGGCACCTGGTGATTGGCAGCTTCATCACAACAACATGACCACTCATGCGTCACATCTCATGTAGTTTTTTGGTGAAACATCAGATCACTCAGGTGACTCGGCCCTCCTACAGCCCAGATTTGGTGCCCTGAGACTTCTGGCTCTTTCCTAAACTAAAATCACTTTTGCAAGGGAAAAGATTTCAGTCCAGCAATGAGATTCAGGAAAAAGTGATGGGGCAGCTGATGGCGATTGGGAAAATTGAGTGAGAGCTCAAGGTGCCTGCCTACTTTGAAGGGGACTGAGACATCACTGCCCTATGGACAATGTTTCTTGTATCTTGTACCTTCTTCAATAAATGTCTCTAGTTTCATATTACATATATGGTTACCCTCTGGACAGACCTTGTATACCATGTGTATACAATTTTAAAATGTATTTAAAACCCTATTATGTAAGCCAGTTTATATTCTGCATTTAAATTTTGTCACGTGCATTTCTAAAATTAAGCAATATTCAGTGAAAAATTATTTTAGCATTGTATAAAACTTATAGGGTTTGTAAACATTCTGGTTTAGGGGGACGTAAGATTCTTTTCCTCATTTCTCTTAACATAAAAGTGGATTCTCATTCAATGTAAATTTCTACCCATATCTGTATGTCCTTAAAATACATCCCTATGAGAAATGAATTACTCACAGGGTAGGGAAAATTTCAAGACTTTTTGTATACATTGCCATTTTTTATTAGTTATATAAATTTATATACACAACAAGTGTATATTACTGAGATTAAATACTTTTCTTAAAAGATTTTGTTTATTTATTTTTAGAAAGGAAGGGAAAAAGAGAGGGGGAGAAATATCAATGTATGGTTGCCTCTCGTGAGTCCCCTGCTGGGAACTGGCCTGCAACCCAGGCATGTGCCCTGACTGGAAATTGAACCACAATCTTTTGGTTCGCAGGCCCATGCTCAATCCACTGAGCTACACCAGCCAGGGCAAGATTAAATACTTTTAATAAGTCTTGGACATTTGCATTTTTTCTTTTGCATCTATTTCATCAGTTTTCATTAGGACATATTTTTCCTATTGGCAATGTTTGTGTTATATTTACTGGGCATTTTTCTGAGTTTATTTCCCCTTTTACTTAATTATGTTTCTTAATATCCAGAAGCTTTTTGATAATTTTTTTCTCTTTGATATTATTTTAATTTATTTTGTTTAAACTGCATTATTCTAACCCAAGGGACGATAAACACACACAGAACTTTTCTATTTTTTTAATCCTCTTCTTTGGACATGCTTATTGATTTTAGAGAAAGGGAGGAAAACATCAATGAGAGAGAGAAACATTAATCAGCTCCTTCTCTCCTGGGGACCAAACCTGCAAACTTTCGGTTTACTGGACAGTGCTCCAACCAACTGAGCTACACAGGCCAGAGCTATTTTTAATGACTCTGTGGTCTACATTCTGCTATATATATATATAATTGTTTAAAGATTTTACTTATTTATTTTTAGGAGGAAGGGAGAGAAACATTAATGTGTGGTTGCCTCTCACGTGCCCCCTACTGGGGACTTGACTCACAACCCAGGCACGTGCCTTGACTGGGAGTCTAACCAGCACTTTGGTTTGCAGACCGTGCTCAATCTACTGAGCCACAGCAGCCAGGGCTAAATTTTTATAGAAATTACAAAATAAGGCTCTGATTTTTCCTTTCAAATAATAAATCACTTTCCCAGCACTACTTCATGAATAATTTCCCTCCACAAATTTGTGACCCCACCTTTATCATACATGAAAGAATTATCTACAATAGGTCACTTTCTTCTTCGTTTATTCTGTTAATTTCATTTGGCCACCAGCTCTCCTGCCAAAGCTACATTGTTTTGATTAGTATAGATTATATTATATTTTGATAGCTAGTACAAACAGGACACAGTGATTACTTTTGTTTTCCAAAATTCTTACTTGTTCAAAATTTTCCCTGCCCTTTCTGAAGTTGAAATGAAATTTCATGAAGCCAATAAATTACTTTGGGAAGAATTGACATTTTTACCTTAGCTAGTCTTCCTGTCAATAAATACAATATAAAAATATTTTAAGCTTATATGCAAATACTTCCCTTTATATATTTTAATTTGGGTTGAGAGCAATCCTAAGAGTTTTATAATTTTGTTCCTTTTGTATAAATGATAATATAGCATGTATTTACCTGCATAGTGCTGGTAAACAAGCATTTATTTTCAATTTTAGATGATTTTAATCTTCATTTTTAAAACACTGTCATTTTACTGAATGAGCTCAACAGTTTGAATGATTTTGTTTCTGTCAGGTTTTTGTCATATTTTATACTGTCAAGTACTAAATAATTTTGTTTGCAAAGAGTCTATTTAGACAGTATTTTACTGATGTAATGTTTCCTCTTTTTCCTTCTGCACATCTTTCTGCAGTTCTGTGTGTTGCATATCTGTTATTAAATTACTTGGATATTTTTAATTGCATGTCTAAAAAGCAGTTTCTATAGAGTTAGTATAAATGACTTCCACAGAAGAAAGACACTGCTTTGTTTCAAATATTTCCAGAAGCAATGACACAAATCCCAAAGTCTTACACAAAACAATGATCTATTTTTTCTAAGTGTGAGTATAATTTTATTAACCCTTCAAATAATTCGACTTATACGTAGTAATATAGATAAACGGTCTTCGGTAGGTAGGCTCTCTCCAAATTTGTTACCAAAGAGATTCTTGGGATCTTCCTATGGAGAACAGGTGATTGCTGGTTTGGGGCTCTTCTGTAGAGCTCACGTTCTTTTTTTTTTTTTTGTTCTTTTTTTTTGTCTGTGGAAGCTGTATGAAACTTCAGGGCACTTCGCTTTTGACCACACTTGTCCCTTGTAAGGAAACACAAAATCAGACTGTCATGTTTTTAATAGATTTTACTTAATTTGTTGAAAAAATAACTCACAAAGTGACCATAGATTTACAGGTTGTAAAACAGAAAACAACTCCACTCGAATTATTTACTAAAAAGAAAAATGTAGCAAGAGTCGCTGAGAAGCCTAATTCCTACAGCAGGCTTCTGCTGTATGCAACTCCAGAAGGTTGCTCAAACTCCTGGGAAGGATAGAAAATTTCCTTAAGCTTTATAGTAGTACTGTGGTGAATTTGTTTTTTGTCTTCCTGATGCTTTAAAATCACAAGCATTACAGATGTCGATGAAGTGTTATATCTACTGGAGCTAAGAACTGCTGAATCATCACTTCAGTCTATGTTGCCAAAGTGAGAGAGCATTCTTTCTGCACCTGCATAAATCTTTTGAAATTTCAGAGGCACATTTGAAAACACTATACCAGAGTAAAACTTCTTTCCTGAGAAACTTAGAAAGTTTTTCAGAAGTTTATTTGTTTGTGTTAGGATTATAATTTTATTCCCCTCCGTTTTCTTGGGATATAGGGATCAAACAACAGAGGTTTCATAAGTGATAAAACTGTACTGCCTAGAACCCACCCCCATGTTATGACTCTCGATGCACTAATGGCTGTGTAGAGCTCACATGGCCCCCCCAAATTACAGCACACTTCACCACAATGAAGGACCGCGAGCTCACCTCATGATTCTAAAACTGTTCTGGACTCTCTGGATTCTGTCCCACACATCTTAAATTGAGAAACTGTTACAGAACAGACACACAGGGGCCTGGACTCAGGAGGATGGTATACTAATACCGTCCGGACCGCTTACTGAGCTCCATTGTGCACCGCCAATCAGAAAGACATCTCTCAATGCCAGTGATTTGTGAAAAGGAAAGAAAATGTTTATTTAATGCTATGCAGACTTAAAGTAGTAACCTAACGTCTTCATTAAAATATTAAATTCCTTTAGGATATCCACCTCCGCACACAGTGCTCCCTTCTCCCCCTGCCCTAACTCAGGGTACTGTAACTCAGGAAGAGAGCACAGGTCCGTGTTTCCAGGCCGCTGGCACCATCAGCTGTGTTACCGCCCAGGCAGGATCTCTAATTAATCCAAAGTCATGCAGCACCTTCTCACGGTCCACTGGCAAGAGTTCTTCGTGCCCATTTTTCCAGGCAAAGTCTCTCCTGCTTCCCAGGCCATGTGGCCAAAGGGAGCACCCCAAAGCTGAGTGGGCTTCTTCTACCAAAGCTGCAGCGGTCTGCACTCCACCAAAAGCACATGGCTCTCTTCTCCAACTGGCTGCAGGGGTCCCCACTCTGGCAAAGCTGTATGGTTCTCCCTCAGTGGCTGCCGTGTCTGGGTTTAAATACCTGCACCAGTCTTCCTCCGCACCCCCATTTTTTGCTCCTCCCACAATCAGTTACACCTGCTAGCATTCCTGTATTATTCCAAGTTTACTGGGCTGCCATCATGAGTCTGGGCAGGTATGGCCCCATGTCCTGGAGCCAATCTCCTCCAAGCTCCCACGCAGGTGCCACAAATCAAGGGACTTCCCCTACCCCTGGTTATATCTTGGGGGGAAGTGACTTCCATCCCCCTGGCTCCAAGCCTGGCCACAGCCATTTAACACATCCAAGTGACCTGCCAAAGGCTATAGATATGCTAAGTGACCATGCCATGGATTAGCTGCAAGGCTGTGGCTGTACAAAACAGCTCTGCATGTTCCTGCTCCTCGTGTCTCTCCCCCCAACTCACACCTTTGGGGGAAGGGGTGAGGACATTTTATATGTCTCTCCAATATTTCCTAGACATCTTGAGCTCTGGACACCATTCCAAATCCCTCCCTGGGGTCCCCCTCTTGGCTGCACCCTGTACCAAAACTACTGGTATTGATATGTGATCTATCAGTTTCTTTTTTTGTGAGTCTTTTACAACTGCAATTGAAAAGTCCATGATTGTTAAATCCACTATGAGACTGCTGGGCGGAAAAGTCTACAGGCTTTGGTCTGCTCACAATTACAATTACACTCATTCAACCTTTACTGAATACCTATCACGTTTAGGCTTTATGTGCTGGAGAATAGAAAAATGAATAACATGAAGACCTTACCTAGTGCATATACCACTGCATGCCCTTGTAGGCTGAGCAAAAATAATATTGACAAAAGTAGGTACAGAAGCTTGATGTCCTTTCTGCTTAAAACGTTGGCTTCCAAGACATCCATTAAAAACAAATGAAACAGCATTGCCATAAAACTGAAGGATAATGGGGCTGTTCCAGAGACCTGTTCAGAAAAGTCGCTGCCTGAGCAGTTTTTGCACAGTGGCTGCATGCATGGCTAATGACCCATGAAATCATTGACCGTGACACAGCAAACAGTTCCTCAACAATATCTCTGAAAGAATAGATGGGCTTGTTCAACTCCTGTGACTGAAAGAATTTGAGGGGGTATAACGTTATCTGAATAGTATGAATTAAGTAAGACCTTCATGAAATGTAGCTCCAATTTCTCAGTAATCTTTTGTAGAGCACTCCAGGAGAGGGGCGTAATGACATTCAAGCCTGTTTAACCTACAAATTGAGGGAATTAGTTGGCATGATACAATCATATAAAGAATTCCATTCTGAAAGAGTAGTAACGAGATGAAAGAGACTTAAGACTGCTGGCCTGACCCTGAAACGATCCCTCCACACTGCTGCTTCCCACCCCAGCCCGCTCCACTCGGCACTGCAAGGACTCAAATGCAACCGCTTCCTCGGGAAAAGGCCAAGCAATTGGAATGCTATCAGCACAAGCATATTATTTAGTCACAGCTTCCCTTGGAAGAAAAACAAAGTGATTCTTAATATATGTCTTGTTTCCCTCCTTTGCTTTCTCATCCTTTCTTCCCTTTCCTTTTTCTCCTTTCATTGCTTCTCATGTTAGTTGTGGTCGGAAACAGTGAGGTTGGGAGGTTTGGAGCAGCTGGTAGAGAAATGGAGACAAGATATTGAAATGATACAAAAGATATTAAAATGATGAATCCATTTTGGCATTATTTATCCTATAATACAAAGTTCAGCCAGGGAAACTGATGTACAATGAACAAAAACCCTCCAAGTGGACAAAGTCTTAGCATCCTGGGAGAGATAGAGTGTGCTGTGATAACTAGTCAGGTAAGCAGTTTGATCACCAAATTTTTTAAACCTTTGCTGGATTATGTGAAATGAGAAAATCTGATTTCACATTTGCTAAAATTTCACTGTAATCATCACCAGCGTATTGGTTTTATTTGTTTATTTAATGAGTATTAGTACAGCACTCATGTACAAGGCCTCTGCTAGCAGCTGTGAGGATACCAGGATCTTACGGAGAATTAAAAAGTGCCAAGGGATGAACAAGTATAACCACCACCAAAATAAAGAAGCATAGGATGCCTATCATAAGAGTGTTAAAAATGCTTTGGATATAAAGAGGAAGAAATTCTGTAATTTAGGAACGTAGAGCTGGCTATACAAGAAAATCTTTCTCTCCCTGCCCTTGTCCCTCCTGTCATCCTCTGATCTAGGTCCTCACTGCCTCTCAGGCTCTTCTGTGAAATGCAAGTGCATTCTGTTCATTCTGGTCTTTTTCTTTCTTTTTTTTTTTTGGTTTGGCTGATTGCCAATTTCTCACTCTCACTTAAAATTGTCTTGCACAAAGAATAAATTCTTGCTAATATGGTAACGAGTGATAATGGATGAATATGTAAGAGCTGTGAGGTAATGTGCTTGCATTTCAGTGGGCTTTTGGAGATAATGTCCCAAAGGAATGGTGAGAAATTTTTTGGTAACACCACAGGCTGATGGCAAAAATATTTCTGGATAGGTCGGCAGATGTCTTTCAAATCTTACCACATAAGCAACCGCTTTCTCTGCAATCATGTGGGGCTGTTCCTCCGAGTCTATTTACCTTTTATTCATTTATTTATTTATTTTAAAGAAGACCAACTGTAGAAGACTCTGTTTTTCAACTCAAACTTAGTTGTGATACCACCCACAAAGAGCTCCCCATAATTTCCCTTATGTATCCACAGTGTAGCCCTGTGTATTTTATGTCTTTTAGGAAAGCCAAAAGTGACCTGTAATTACAAGCAAACATCATTATTTTATTTTGAGTTTGTGTTAAATGTTTCTTTTACACTTTAAAAGGAATGATTGTATCATTAAAGCAATTACCTTGAAGGGTAAGGATTGGGGTTTTCTTCCATTTTTCAGACAGAAGCAGCCTGAAGAACCATAGGCCCCACTTGCCATGTGCCCGTCCCAGAGCAGGGACAGCCAGCCCGCGGTCCAGATGTCACACACAGCTGCTTGGTGCTCTACCACCCTCTTCCTGTCTCTTAGACATTCTGGGTGTCGTATTCTGTTTAGCTTTAAAGTCAAGAAAGTAAAAGATAATTTTCTTTTTAATATCTTAGAAGAAATTTCACAATGCTTTAAAAAATACCAGTGTTTGTTGTGACCAAACCGAAGGGCAATAGAACTAATGTAGAGGACAGATAAAGTGTGCGATTTTTGCTTAATCTTTAACTTTAAATGGTTTCTACTTAAGTATTACATATATTCTTATGCAAGAGCTACTTTCTAGGTATAATGCTATCATTAAAAATGATACATGAATGCTAAACACACATTCCATTGCTTTCTTAGCTTAGCATTAACTGGCTGAAGTGAAGGCCAGTATAACATTTTTATTTGGAAATATGAAAGCCTCCTTTGGAAACCATATGTGTCAGGTTTTAAAATTTATTTTTAAACCTCCTCTTACCCTCCACACAGACTGTTAAGATTGTTTAGCTCTACAGATTTCCACCTGTCAGTCAGCGTGCTGATTAAAGGACGAGGCTGGTGATGGTCACCCTCAGAGAGGACACGCTGCCGTTCTGGGCCGATGAAGCAACCCTGCTGGCCAGCATCTCATTATTCCCTCTGGCAGTAGGGAAAGTCTCAGGAAGGTTTGGCAGACTTTTTACACTTTGCTAAAAAATAGAAAGAAAACTCAAGGAATTATAAGAAAAGCTAAAATCTTTGCGGAGAAAATTTTAGCATCAAATCATTAAAATCTTCCTGCATGTGCTCTGGTTTCTCCTCATTCTTCTCTACCAGTCACTTAAATGTTCTTTAGAAAGAAGAACTGCCTACGCCATGAGAGTGAGACTCAAAGTGGCATTGGTTGGTGACCTTTTTGGCAGTAGGAGCTGTCTTCACACATTAACTTCACAGTGACAGACTTTTGCATTTTTCCCCTTTTCTGCCAGGTAACAACCCCAGAGGAAAACCTAAAAAGGTCCCAGCTAGGTAAGTCCTGTGGGAAGTATTTCAGCTAGACAGGACTTACTTCTTCTTTGCTCTGTTCCTCAACTGTTAATTGTCTTCCGTTACAGCATAGTGAGTAATGCCTCGTGACAATTAATTAGGGTGCATTTGTTTTTGCTATTTCACATCTTTAGTCAATACATTGGGAATTTCAAAATTATCACAATGTAATCAGGTAAGCTTAGGACTTCAGGTATTGGACTGAAATTATTGTCACTCAGTATTTGTTCAATCTATGCAAACAAACAACTAATATACAGTGAGCTGCAGAACAAGAATCTGTAGCAGAATTTTTAAATGGTAAAAATATATTCATACATATACAGTTGCAATTTTCAAAATGAGATTGAGCTTTTTTTTTTTAAGATTTTATTTATTTATCTTTAGAGGGGAAGGGAAGGAGAGAGGGAGAGGAACATCAATGTATGGTTGACTCTTGCATGTCCCCTGCTGGGAACTGGCCTGCAGGGAACCGGCCTGCAACCTAAGCATGTGCCCTGACTGGGAATCGAACCGTGATTGTCTGGTTCGCAGGCCCGCGCTCAATCCACTGAGCTACACCAGCCAGGCTGAGCTTTAAAATTGAGAAAATTAAAAATCACTTAAAATTAATACTTTAAAATTATTTTCAAATTTATATCTTATGCATAGTTTTTCATATCAAAAAGCTTTAAGTTACACAGAAGTACATCATCTGCGATGATCTAAGATCATCAATAAGTAAAAGGCAAGCTTTGGTCTGGGTCTGTATTTAACATTACCATCTTCATGATAGTATTTTATGAGTAGAGCCAGAATTAATCTATGAAAGAAAAAGAGTGTGGTGTTCAAACCTTTTACAACACACATTTTTTTTTTTAATTTAAAGGCAGGATGAGGGAGGGAAGAGTAAAAGAACTTGAAGGAGGACTGGAGAAGAATGAGAGGAAAAGGGAGAGGAGGAGGAGGGTGAAGTACCTTTCCAACTGTGTCCTGTAATCGCCTTCTGTCATTTGTCCTTTATGTCAACATGAGTTAAACTTGGCATCATGGTTTAGAGAGATAGAATTAAAAAACGAAGCAAAAACATTTTAGTGACTTGATAAATATGAACATTCCTAGGCTACAGTTTCATCTGTGGAAATAAGTCTGTGTGTCTTGGACATCGTCAACCATTCAGCGATTTATGGATTCAACAAATGAGATAAAAATCTGAACCCACTAAATGCTTCTCAGAGCCATAGAAAACATATTCTTTTATGTTGGGTTTGAATATATGTGGAAATGTATCCATGTAGCAGTTGTATTTTTTAGGTCGTTAGAATATTATCAAAACCAGATTTGAAATTTTTGAGTTACTGAATACTGTCTTGTGGTCCCAAGGAGAAAAAGCACTATTTTTTGCCATCTCATTTAAGATATAGACGAATCAAACTACTAGATCAGAAGTGCATTATGTAACCATCCCTTTATATTCTGAGAAAAGCCCCACATTTTTTTTCAGCTCTCTGAACAATTGTTAAAGTTGTGTGTTGCCTGTAAGGTCTGAGATGTAGATCCAGCTGGACGTCTACATTGAACATAATTAGCTTAGCTGGCATTTGTTTCCAGAGACTTAATCCTTTTAGCAAAGATCACATGGCAGTTTCCATCCAAAAAATCTTTCATAACTAAAATTCAACAAGAATTTCAAAAAGATAAATTGCTGATTACTATTCCAAAGTAAACTTTGAAACCGAGGCACGGGTACGTGAAACAGACTGACAGCTGTCAGGGGGGAGTGGCGAGGTGGGACTGGATGAGAGCAGGTAAAAGGATTAGCCAAAAAACGTATATGCACAACAATAGACACAGACAACAGCATGGTAACAGCCAAAGCAAAAGGGGTGAGGCTGTAACCAAAATGCAGGTCTGGCTGCCTAATGCTATGAAAGCCAATACTCAATACTGGAGAGGCAGGTGCTAATGTAAAAGAAAGTGGTTTGTTTGTAGATGCCAGCCATCTGGAAGATGAAGGGACTCATGTCTCCAAGCCCATCTCCACAACTCAGTAGAGACAAAGATTTTTATAAGGAGGGAGAGGGGAGCAGAACAAAGAGGTCAAGGGAGGGGGTTGCAAAGTTCTCTACATGCAGATGAGCACAGTCCATTCCAATAAGGCAAGTGATGGTCCAGTGTGTGTCATCCTGGTTTAGTCATCCTGGATTTATGTCATCCTGACTTCCCATCATCCTGGATCCATGGTTGAAGGTCAGAAAATCTCCTGGAGCTGGGATGCCTGAAGGTCTGAATTATAGGGAGCCGTTCTGCATGGCGTGGGAATCTAGCCCAGCTCCCACTCTGAAAGGCCAGTGGGAAGCAAGGTTCCCACACACAGGAGCCACGCCCACAGATAGTTTCTCCAGTGGAGAATCAGGCCTGCATTGTACCTAGGCTACTATGAGACTTGCTTTTGCTAAAACTCCCTCACCCTGAATTGAGGTAGAAAATGCTTACTGAAACTTCCTAAAATCTGAGCTAAACCTCCCAAGTATGGAGTGTAACCAGTTCAACCACTTTTCCCCTTGGTCTGTAATATCCTTCTCTTTGAAGTAATTAGCAACATTCTTTCTTTTGTTATCTGTAAAAGGTAACCACCTACAGTGTACCAGTGCATAGTAAATGAGGACCATCATCCATGTAATGTACCCAGAAAAACAATAAAAGCCTTTCCGGGCAGGGGTTGGGGCCCTCTCTGTCTCTCAGAGAGCAGCCAGGCCATCCCTCTTTCTCCACAGGACTTCTGTTGTCCCTGTGTGTGTCTTCATAGCAGCCACAACACACCGATCCTGCGGGCCAAGATCTGCATCACTGAGTCTGTATCTTTTGAAATTAATTCTTAGGATTCTTATACAAACACGCTGTTCATTACAAGTCACATATTAGTCAGAGTCTGCACTTACATAAACAATGTCAAAAGAATGGTGGAGTGGGTTACAATTTCCCACTGGTACAATTATCCACTGTTATAGGACCAGGTGGAGGTAGGCAAAGCCCGGGAAAATGGGGTCTGAAAGACATCCCACTGGGTCTCTTGGGGCAGTATCCCTTGGGGCAGTGGGTACAGATGATGCTTTACTGAATTTTACACTTGAAACATGTATGTTTTTGCAAACCAATGTTACCCTGATAAATTCAATTAAAGTAAATAAAAGAATAAATAAATAAAAGTAATCTTTGAAAAAAGTGTTGCTTGATAGCCTAACTCTTCTGTTGGAAGCTATAATTCTACTACTTTGAGATAAGATCTTGCAGTGTCTATTTTTAAACACAAAATTTATAGGAGCCTAGAGTAGTCAATTGTTTTAATTAAATGGATTTTCTCGTTAGTGACAAGCCCTGAGAGGTACAAAGGACCACTGAAATCCCATGAATTCTCTTTTTTTTGTACCAGTTCAGTAAATTTGTATCTTAAAAGGTTCCCCTGTGTTGTGATAAATTTGAAGATTATTACAAGATTTTAATTGTAAACAAAAGTTATTTGAACACTGATTATTTCCCTTCATTATTCTCTCATAACATATTTGCACTTGGCATTGCTATTAGTAACAGGCACTAAATTAACAAAGCTATTTAATTTGCTTAATTAGGCTGAAGTAACATCTAATTACAATTCAGGTACATGATAAAAGAGATGTTTTTGAAAAGAGGTTAATCAATAAAATCTAAAATTGGAAAAGCCTCAGTGGTTACTTAATCCAAACATTCTCAAATCGGAAAAAAAACTAGGCTGGCATTACCCTAGCTGGGTGGCTCAGTTGGTTGGAGTTGACCCGTACTCCAAGAGATTGCGGGTTGAATCCCTGATCAGAGCACATACCTAGGTTTCAGGTGTAGTCCCTGGTTGGGGTGGGTACAGCGGCAGCCAACTGATGTTTCTCTCTCTCCCTTCCCCCACCCATTCCCCTCTCTCTAAATTCAATAAAGACATCATCGGATGAGGATTTTTTAAAAATTGGCTGACATTTATTCATACTCCATTTGCTTACTTTCAAGGATGGAGAGCTATGTTCTTCATAAGGCAAGCATTTCCATTATTAAACTTACGTTTTCTGTCTTCTTGCATCTTTTATTGACTGTTCTTATATTTTCCCTTTGAAATAGTAGAGAAAATGTCTATTCCTTCTTGGACAACATGCACCTCTCCCCACCTCCTAATATTTAAAAATTCTATTCTGTTATCCATTAAATCGCTTCTTTTCTAGTTTTTCAACCACTGTTTTCATGGCATGATTCTCAGACCAGATTCTGATAACTCCCAGTTAAATTATTCTAAATTCACTGTATTATGTCCCGTATCATAGCATCTAGAACTGGATTCACTATTCTAAGCGTGGTCTGACTAGTGTTGAATGCAATGATGGAGACCATCTCAGTTCACTTGAACAATATTTTTTCTCTTAATGCAATATAGAAATATGTATTCAGTGTGTTGGCAAAGAGTTTGGTTTGATGGCTGTCATTAGGTGACATCATCTTCAGTTTAGTTGCTGGAATTATTGGTCAATTAAGGCACTTTAAACTCTTTTCCAAGTCTACTGCTGTCAAGACTGTATTTTCATTCTGTTTTGTGTGTTTTTACTTTTGCTGTTGCTGTCACTTTTAACCTTCAAGTAGGAAGTGAATGTTGATTTTGTTGAAAAGACAAAATGTTGGCTCTTTCGAGATCATTTTGAATCTTAATTTTGTTCTCTTGAGTGTTAGCTCTCACCATCATACGTGGAGTTGTGCAAGTTTGATAAAAAAGTATTCTTTTTTCTTTCCAACAAAGTTGCTGGATAAAAAGTTAAACATGACAGAACTAGGTAACACTGTGGAATGCTACATGTGTATAGACACCTTATGGTGTACTATGGGGGATTCTTTTCTAGTCAATAATGAACACACTCTGAGTTACTATCATACAAGGAATGTCATCAGATGGTTTTAAAATCAAGCAGCAGAGTGAAAGGTGTTATAGAGCATGGATATTAAGGTCACCAGACGCAGGCCCCAGGATGGCAGGGATTGAACTTGGGTTCTGGCTTGTACCAGTTGTGAGCTTGCCTTTGCCACTCACTTCCTGATTCACTTCCTTCATCTTTAAAGTAGAGAAGGATGACAATGAAGATGATGATGATAGAACCTGTCTATAGGGCTGTTGTAAAGATTGAAGGAGTCTAAAATGCTAAGAAAACATATGACATGTAATAAACATAACATAGTGACCCCATATTTCATAGCATTCTTTTGACCTATCCTCAGGTTTTGTGAACTATATTTTTACCTATCATTGATTTAATTTTTCAGTGGCAGTAAACCATGGGGTGATTAATTTATTTTAAAAATTTATCTAGAATGTACACTGAAACTAATATAAAATACTAGTGAATATAAACTGTAATAAAAATTTTTAAAAATAATACATGACTCCACTCCAGGAAGACAAACAACCCAATTAAGAAATGGGCAAAGGACCTGAACAGGCACTTCTCCAAGGAGGCCTTACAGAGGACCCAGAGACATATCAAAGGATATTCAGCATCGGTAGCCATCAGAAAAGTGCAAATTAAAACCACAATGAGATACCACTTCACACCAGTCAGAATGGCCATCATAAACAAATTAACAAAGAGTGCTGGTGAGCTTGTGGAGAAAAGTGAACCCTAGTACATTGTTGGTGGGAAAGCAGATTGGTGCAGCCACTGTGAAAAACAGTGTGGAATTTCCTCAGAAAACTAAGACTGGAATTGCCTTTTGACTCAGCAATTCCACTGCTGGGATTATGCCCTAAGAATCCTGAAACATCAATTCAAAAGAAGTTATGCACCCTGTAACTTCTAATGTTCATAGCTGCACAATTTACAATAACCAAGTGCTAGAAGCAACCTAAGTGCCCATCAGTAAATGAGTGGATCCAAAAACTATGGAACATTTACAGAATGGAATACTATGCGGCAGGAAAAAAGAAGGAGCTCCTACCTTTTGCAGCAACATGGATGTATCTGGAGAACATTATACTAAGTGAAATAAGCCAGGCAGTGAAAGACCATATGATCTCACCTATAAGTGGAACCTAATCAATAAAACAAATAAGCAAGCAAAATATAACCAGATACATTGAAATTAAGAACAAACTGGCAGTAACTAGAGGGGAGGTTGGAGGGAATGATGGGGGAAAGGGGGAAGTGTTTTCGGGAACATGTACAAAGGACATATGGACAAAGCCAAAAGCAGGTAGGATCAAGGGTGGGAAGTGGGGATAGCTGGGGTTGGGAGGAGTGGGGGGGGGGAATATGGAGATAACTGTACTTGAACAACAATTTTAAAAAGTGAAAAAAAATTAATTAAAAATTTAAATATAAACTAATACACAGTTATTAGAAATTTTTAAAGTATGTTTGGAACCACTTGGATTTGCAAATTTACTTTTCAATTATAAATTTCATGAAGTTTAAATCAAGATGAGATTCTAATTCAAGGTCGATCTTGATGGATATAAATCAAAATCAAGTATTCCTGAAGATAATTAACGAAAGGATTAAGATGTGTGTTCTAAGTATAAAACATACACCAGTTTTTAATGACTGTATATGAAAAAAGAACACAAAAAATCAATATTGAATATTTTCTACATACAACATGATTCTATTTAAATAAAATATGTTATTAAATATAGTTTTACCTGTTTTTTACTTTTTCATAGTGTGGTTAATAGAATATTTAGTGGTTTTCATTATGTTTCTGTTATGCAACGCTGGTCTAGACCCCTCCCCTCTCTCTCCACTCTCCTCTGGTCCCACTGCCTCTGGACTCTGTCTAGGACACTGTAACCTTTTCCTGGCTGGTTTCTAATGTTTCTACCTTTAGCCCAATCTCCACTTCCTGGCCAAAATGATATTCCTAAAGCAAAATCTTCTCTGCTTTAAACCCTTCAGTGAGCCTTCCCCATTTTCCCATCTTAGATTCTAGTGACTTTAAGCAACCTAAATGGCTTCATTCTCTAAACTCATCTCCAACAAATCTTAAAATGCTGAGTCCCAAGCATTGCTTTCTCTCTTTCTCGCTGGTGGGACTTGGCCACTCTGTCTCCTCTGCAGCACAGGCTTCGTGGCCACTTCCCTGGTGGCTCACGTTTACTCACACTTCAGAATTAGCTCCGGCAGCAGCATCTCTGTACAGTCGTTTTTTGGTGCCCCAAGCTTGGTTCAGGCCAAAAATAGCTCCAAGGCATCTATCTGAGTTCTTTGAGCGTTTTTATGCTCAAAGAGCATATTACAATTGTCTTTTTTGCTTGCATCTCCTTTTTTATACCCTGAAACCCTGACTGTTGAAAATGTGGAAAAAGGAAGTCACATAGGGAGGTCATCACACATGGTTTTAAGTTCTCTTAAGAAAGGTTACTGTTTCCTTAACATGTCATTTCACTAATTACTAAAGTGCTTGGATTAACTGTGCCTGACAGATTTCTTGGAGTCAAAACTAACAAATTTTCAAGTTATGTGAATTCAGCCTATGTCAGAGGTGGACTCAGTTAAGTGGATACATCTTCATTGTATTACACTGTGTGCTGGAGATGTAACCTTTGATTTAGTGGGCATATATTTTATTTTACAAAGTACGAAGCTACATGAAACAAATGTCTCTGTTTCAAAGTTGATGCGAGACACTTTCACAATAACAATTACAAACACTGAGGTAAAAATTCCAAAACCATAATTTCTTAATTATGTGTATTTACATAGAAATATTTTTGCTTGATATTTCTTGTTGATATTGAGGAGAAAATTACTTGAAATTCACAGAAATGAGAAAATAATGTAATGCAAGTGTTAATGAAAAGTAATAGTGGAATAAAGCTGCTTGTTGTCTTTTTTACCAAAAGAAATTACTGATATTCCATTTCACTATATTGACTTTTTTAAATGCTTAGAAATTAACAAGTTAAACTATAGTGTTTTGAAATCCAACCTATTTTTTAACTGAAATCAATGCAAAACCCCTATGATGGTTGCATTATAACTTAATACTTATGTGCCAATAAAATATGTTTTTGTGTGTGTTTGTGGTGAGTTACATACCCATCACATATCACATAATCCCATAAATACTACCAGATTGCAACATTGTCAAAACATCGAGATTTAAAATTAGAATAGGAACGCACTTGTTTGGTAATTGAATACCTTTAACCAAGGGTTGATGGAAAATAAGGAACACAGAAAGTCCCAAATGATAAAATTACCGTTTGCTCTTTTATAATCACTCTTATTGGATTCCCCTCCTTAAAATAACTGGAATCCAAAGTGTTATAAAATCATTTTGCATAAGATGGCAATGGATTTTATACCCATAAATTTGCTGAAAAGTCAGTAATGACTTTAATTTTACAGATGTTTCTGTGCATAGTGTGGTAGAGCTAACAGCTTCTTTAACTTTTGTCCATTGAAAAAAAGACAAACCATATAATGCTCTTATATGGCTTGTTCCTAGAGTAAAATTAACCTAGCTCACTTCTTACAAATAACTTACCCAGTAATTTTTATGAAATTCAAATTATTTTCAGTTATTTGATGAAAGAAATGGTGTTTGTGAAAACATTTTAGAGCATTTTTGACATTTGTCTCATAAGATCTTGTTTTCCTTTTGCCTAAATTCCATTTCATTTTTGGAAACACTCATCTGTCCACCACACAATACCTGCAGTCTGTAGTTACCCAGGCTCACTAAGGAACTGGTTGCATTTAAATAGCAAAGTTTTATGTCAGAACTTTGGAACATGAGTTCCCTTTCCATGAAAACAATAGCCATTAACTTACCAGGGTAACAAACCACATCTATATAATCAACACTGTACAGTGAGCCAATAAACTCCTGCGGCTGTAGCAGCTTTCCAAAGAGCCAAATCACAGGATGAAAGAATTTATTTGAAGGTGTGTTGTTGGGGGTCACACGTGGCAGAGGGGGTTAAATGAAGTCAGATTAGAGAATATGCTAGAAAAACTAGGGTGGGCTAATAGTTATCAAATATTACTCTTCTTGGAACTACTTATGATGAGTCTATGCATGTTATATAAATTGCAATATTTGACCATTATAAAATTCCTGTGAGGTAGGGGCCATTATTGTGTCTATTTTCCAGAGGGAAGAACTGGAGGCAGAGAGTGGTTAAACAAGTTACGAAACATTGCCTAACTGGAAAGTGATAGGGCTGAAATTCAAATCATGATAGCCCGGAGCCAACTCTTAACCGCTCCGATGCCTCTTGGCATTTTACAAGTACCGCAGTCCAGTCCACGTTCCTCCCTCCCTGCCCTCTGGAGTCACCAGAAGCCCGATGACCTTCTGCATCCCTGCAGTTTCTCTGGAGGTCAGTCACTCCCCATTTGTTCTCAGCTTGAGAACTCAAGATGTACTTTTTACAATAAAAAATAGTCAATATTATTTGGTGTTCACTATGTGTAAGGCATATGACTTAAGTGGATAACCTTATTTTATTTTCCTACTAAGTCTGGTTAAAACTGCTCCACACTTTTATCTAGTATTGGGTTAGTCTTCCAATCACTTCAGTGTTCAGTATAATTTTCATGTTCTCCGTCGTCTCTTTGAAAAGTAATTTAGCCATGTTTTTTTTTTCTTTTATTTCTTCCGCCCTTTTTTCCACCAATAAATTAAATTTGAATGTGACCAATATACATTCTTGCTAAACTCTAGTTTATTTTTCATTAAAAATCTATTCTTGTTTTATTTATTTTAATAGTTTATTTTTTAAAAGATTTGGACTGAGATTTCAATGGAAGGCATATTTTGGGTTAATTAAATGAAATAGGGAAGAAACCATAAGAATAGGGAAAGTAAGAAAAAACATGCTAAGCCTAAACTTAATCTAATTTCTGGGATTGAGCTTCTCATTGACTCACCTTCCTTGAATATAAAAGATAGAAGGAGAAATAGTGACAAACACTATCAGCAAAATTGAGCTTCATAGTTTCCAAAAATATTTTTCAAGTACTAAAATTTCAAATGTATGGCTTCAGATGGGGCATATTGTGTGATATAAAGAGCAATTTCATCAATAGTTTTTAAAATGCAAAAGCAAACTTCACAGGGCTTAGTGAACATTCATTTTTCTGTGTTATCCTAGAAATAAGCAACTTCTAGATATTAATGAACAAGATCAGTTGTGGTAAACTCATACCCATATATAACATACATGTGTGTGTGTGCATGGAAATGTAATTTTAAAATATTTGTATGGAGGAAGCAAGAATGAACTAGACCTGGCTGGTGTAGCTCAGTGGATTGAGCGTGGGCCTGTGAACCAAAAGATCATGGTTCAATTCCCAGTCAGGGCACATGCCTGAGCTGCAGGCCAGTTCCCAGTAAGGGACCCACGAGAGGCAACCATACATTGAGTTTTCCCTCCTTCTCTCCTTCCCTTCCCCTCTAAAGATAAATAAATTTTTAAAAATCTTTTAAAAATGCTTAAAAAAATGAACAAGAGGAAATATGCTGTGGAATGTTCATTATAGGCAAGATTTTAGCTTTTTCCTCCATTCCCTTTTCATTTCTGAGTCTTATTTATTTTTTCTATTTGTAGTTATAAATATATACTATTAGTAATAATGAGCCATTTATAATTATCAAGAAAATCATGGAGTCATTAATATATATGATAGACTTACTCTCCTATTTATCAGGACAGAAACAAAAAAAAAACTTTAATCATAGACCAGCATAAATTTAGAGACCAGCTTAGAATGTGTTCTTAGTTATTTCTTATCCCTTCAACTAGATTGTGATTACTTTTATTTCTTAATACACCACAACATATATGGTAGGCACTTATTACATCTCTTCTAAATAAATGAGTATATGTATTTTAATTATCTTTAACTATAATATGCTTTTAAGTTTTCTGTATGGGATACACTTTCTAGTCTCATTGCTCCATCAGAACTAATAAACTTTTAAAGTTCCCATACATTAGAGATGTCTAAATGCATTTTCCTGAGATTGTTAAATAAGATGTTTTTCACATTGACTATCACTGGGTGCTAAAAGCAGTGTTGCATTGACCGTAATTTCAGTTGCCAGATCATAGAGTTCTCCAATAAAGAGTACTGTTAACTTTTACCGTTCTGTGGCAAAATAAGCAAAGACAAACATAAAGATGAGAATAGTAATTTGGCTTCATTTTTGCAAGAGAAAGGTCATTTTAAGGCTTAAATGAATAACGCATGTCACCAGCCCTATGTCTATATTTAATGTTTAATTCAAAATGAAAGTTCATTCATTAAATATAGGCATTTACTTAAAACAAACCTTAAATATAATTATGTTGGCCTTTGTCACTTTTTTATTCCTTTGGATGTTTCCTCTAAGTGAGTTATTTCACTTGCCTAAGCCCGGAGCAGTTTCCTATTTATAAAGAACTTAATTAATGGGGAAAAAATGGCTGCTCAGGTTTATAGATTTATTATCTTAGGATGATGACCAAATAAATTGAACTTTAGTGTCATTGAAAAATGAATTAATAATATCTGCTGAAGTTCCTGATTTATATTTTAACTAAAGCAAGACACACTGGTAAATATAAATAATTTTAAATAATTAGAAATAATTATTTAGATAAATAATTATTTAGGTAAATTATTTACCAATTAATAATCAATTGGTAAATAATTATTCATACAGTATGAATATAATGACATGTTCATACTGTAAGTGATATATGTAAATATAAATATATAATTGCCAGATTGAAACCGGAAGCTGGTCATGAAATGAAACTCAGGTGCTCTGTTTACTACCTCATAAAGTACTAATGGTTATCTTACACATAATAGCCTTTTGGAGTTTATATATTTACTAGAGCCTGAGGCCCTTCAGTGACACAGGCTTTAATTACACAATTAATTCAGCCCACCCTAGTAAATTAGAACCATGGTAATCATTAACCTCTGTACATTCTATACCTGCAGGTGGACAGAAGACCAACAAAAATTGGTACCTGATAGATGTTACCAGTAAAATTGCTTTTCATATTTGCTTCATGCACCCTAAACAGCTTTTTTGCTGAAAATTTGTCTGTTTAGATTTGTTTATATATATACAAGTAAGTGGGTCAAGACAGAGTTGGAGAGTGTAACACATAATAGGCAAGATCTTTTAGTCTCTCTGTAGGCACATTCCAGGGGCTGCCAGCACTCAAAGAGTTTAATCTTAGAATGAGCTGGGTGCTTGGCAGCCAAGATTCAGGAGTGGGGAGCTGAGGACTTTCCAAGCAGAGTATGTGTTATGGGGTCAAGAAACTGCTGGCCAGTTAATAGTGGGAAGGAGTAGATGTCTAAGAGGATGTCCAGGAACTGGTTGGAAGGGTGAAAAATTAAACCAGGATGATTTTGATGTCAGAAGGGATTCAGAGGGAACATCACCAAGGAATGTAAACTCATAACTGAGGCTCCTACAGGGGCTGAGTGGTCAGAGGACAGATCAGGCCTGTGAAGCCAGCCTCACAAAACCTGTTTTTCATGTTCTCAAAGCAGTCTGATTGTAAGGGCTGTGACCAGGAGAGCCAAGCCAGACACTTGGGAAGCTGGCAATTTATGTAATTTTAGAATACAATTTTAAAACAATCTGTTCTTTGAATGTCGTCTGGGTGATGGTTGGTAGTTGCTTCATTGATGGTGGGTATCAACTTGCTTTTAGCATCAGGGCTTCTTCTACTTTCAACTGATTATCAGCTCAGTAGTGCCCCTCTCATAAATACAGCAGGAACCATCTTTCTCAAACAGGAAGTGAATTTAAACTGTTTCAGATGAACATTTGGGTACAGTGTTTCGGTACTACCAAGATTTAAAATGTTTGGGAACATAAAATACTTTCTTACAGAAGTTTTCATTAATAAAGTATTTGGACCTCCAGATCTCTCTGAAACTTGTATGCCTGACCCACCCCTATTCATTTCTGTGGTACCTATAATGCATTTCATAGGCTCAACAACAAGGCCTATGAAATAGATTTTAGGCTTATGAAATAGCAAACATGTCTGCTAGTCAGCTCTGCCATGTTTACCAAATTTTTAAACAGAAACAGCCTCCACTGATGTGATGACCAGAGTGACCACAAAGCTTCTCTGCTGAGTTGGGCCATCTATGCTAAACCCTGGAAAGTGTGTGTGTGGTGGGGGGAAGCAATAGGTCAAGGGGAGGCAGCGTGGTTGTTTTCTGGAACTCCACTATGTCATAATACCAGAAAGAAGACCCTTTCATGTTTCTTATAATACTGGCTTGGAGGTCATGAACTCCAGCTTTTTCTTGGCTAAGAAGCTCTTTATCTGTCCTTTGATTCTCAATGATAGCTTTTCTGGGTAGAATAATCTTGGTTGTTGTCCCTGCTTTTCATCACTTTGACTATTTCTTGCCAATCCCTTCTGGCCTGCAAAATTCCTGTTGAGAAATCAGCTAATGGTCTTATGGGATTCCCCCTTGTTGGTAACTAACTACTTTTCTCCTGCTGCTTTTAAGATTCTTTCTGTTTTTAACCTTTGACATTTTAATTATGATGTGTTTTGGTGTGGACCTCTTTGTGTTCATCACGTTTGGGATTCTATGAGCTTCCTGGACTTGTATGTCTATTTCCTTCACCATTGGAACTTCTCAGTCAGTATTTCTTCAAATAGGTTTCAATTCCTTGTTTTTTCCTCTTCTCCTTTCTCCAATATTTTTGCTATGCAACAGTGCTCAATTATATGCTGAAAATCTAGGACACTTGAAGAGACATTATTCCCTTGTTGCTGCCTTTCCATTAGGTCTTCGTGTTCTCTGTATACTTAAGAAATGTTTCCTACATGTGGACCTCAGTGCATTTGTAGGTCACCCTCATTCAATATACTCAGATGGTAGGAACACTTCTGAGACCTCTTCTGTGCTGCAGTGTGTCCTGTCATAGGCCCAAGAACTGAAGTGGACACAGGCAACTCTATTAGAAGCAGAGCCAATCACCTGGGCCACACACCCCAATGCTGCCTGAGGGGCTTGAAAGGGTCCAGGCAGAAAAACTTGGGGTTGTGAAAGAGAATGGGGTTGTCAGAATGGGATCTGACAAACTCAGCTTTCACCTCTGCCCTGCCACCAATTCATTCTTTGACTGTGAGGAGATGCCTGGAAGGCTCATTCCTAGGTAATATAATAGAGGCCCAATAAGTGGAATCACCTGGCTTAAAGGTTTACTAAGATGCAAGAAGCTCACCTGAAATAATAGGAAGCACTGATCACTGATTATCTTGTCAAAACTGATTCTTGTATCTTTTTCTCTGATGAAATTTTTACACCAGACAGAAGGTCCACCCCAAGGAAGATTTCCTGTTTCGAAAGGCAATCATTAAAGGTTAAAGGAACAGTGTGGAAAAAAGAATGTTGAACCTCATCTTCAGGGGGAAAAAAAACAAAACAAAACAAGACTGAGAATAGAAGCATAACATAGCATGCCTTAAAGGAAATAAAAAATTATAAGCCAGACACTATGACAAGACAATGAGTCTTCATAGAATTTGTAGACAGCCGCATTTGTTCATTTTCCTATCACCTTTTTATCTCTCCATAATGATTCACATTTAAATCTTTGAAATATAAAAAGAGCAATCTCTTGGGGAAACAAAAATAAGGGCTTCACAGATATTACATCTCACCATTTCAACGGTCAGACTTGGAGATTGAGACCTTTACAGAGAGGAGAGAAGGCAGACGATTCCTCCAGGGACTATGGAACAGAAAGAAAAGAAATAACTGGAACTAAGGAATAACAAAGTTCATGTGCAATAACATGCAGAGCACCTGAAAAATTAGTTGCCATTTTTAAGCCTGAGTTTTCTCCTTTTTTAAATAGGAATCATCATTCTTACCTCACAGGGTTTCCTTGATGTTAAATTAGATGACATTTATACATAACTAGAGTTTTTTGTATTACATTGTGACCCATATCTAAGTTGTGCTGTGGGCACTGAGTAAATATTAGTTCCCTTCTCCCCAGTAAATGTTTATTACTTTTTAATTTGTTTATCTATGGTGGTGACATTTGTTTACTTTAAAGCTCAGGTTCTAGTGGAGTCTTGTGATTTCCTCTCTCTTCCACATAGATGAAGAGCAGGATGAGAGCTAGTTGCAGAGGGAGTTTAGGGGATGGAGGGATTCAGCAGTAAAGAAAAAGGACTCATGGACATGGAAAATGGCTTACAGGAGGGGGATATAAGGGGATTAAAAGGCAATGTAAAAAATACAATAAAAAATTAAAATATTAAAAAATAAAAAAGGAAACACAGAGACAGATGATTTACTGCTTTTATGGATTTGTCCCATATGAGTCCTTCTCCAGGGTTCACATACTTCCATATCCCTCAAGATTCTTAGGAAAGAAATGTAATTTTTAGGAAGTACATGGTCTAAGCTCTCTCTTCTGCAAGGCCAGTGTAAGGATACAAATGAAAGCTCACACACCTTATATCTAAATATTTAAAAATTCATGAGCAACTGATAGCTTACTATGTGAATTATCTTCTATCTTCTGGCCTTGATATTATAAAATATCCTGATAATAAACATTTTAAATGCATTAAACAATGACTTGTGATTGATTAAAGCTAAGCAAAATATGAACTACTGTACTTTTTTATTTTTATTAGATGATTAAAACTAAGCAAAAAATAAAAAACGACTGTATTTTTTAATTTGTATTGCACCTCTGGATGTTTTGTTGATGTGGTACTGAAGTTTGGATGAGTAATTTAAAAAATACATAATTCATAATTGATTATATATTTGTTCCATAAAATGTATTTTTATTTTTTATTTCAATAAAATTACTAATTTTTTGATAAAAAAGATTTTTTGATAAAAAGGATTTTTTGATAAAAATAAAGAATTTTATATAATTTGTGTTCTGTTGATAATTGTGCTTAATTAGGCAATCATCACTAAGTCATTGAACTTTTTAGATAGTTTTTTTATGCATTTCAGTCTGAAGAGAATGTGCTTTTTTGATACAAGAGCAAGTACATTTGTCAATGACATTCTTAAAATAATTGAATTTGAAATGAAATTAGAATTTTAGATATTGTGTTCAAATATGATAATGGTATCATATGTAGTAAATTTTTAAGCAGAAAATAATACAAGGTATTTTGATTTCATCATATAATTTTCTATTTATTTTGACTTTCATAAATTCTTAAAGTGATATCTCTATCCATAATTAGTATCACACTTAACATATTATTTAGAATATATGTGCATAAATACATATACATGAGCAAATACATAAACACAATTTTAGAGTATTGTGAATTATTTAATATTTCAGAGTGTTCTCAGCTGCCATTTGAAAAATCATGATAATTGGTGAGAACCTGTGGAGCAAAAAATTAGAAGACAAAGCAATAAAATGAATGCTTGTCATTACTCAAAAGATATACTTCTTTGTGGAAAAAAAAAACCCTGGCATTCATAATATTTTAAAAGGATGAATTTTAAAAGTTAATGAATTTGTCTTTTTGGTTATCTGAGTGCTCTTCTTAAGTCTTCTGTCAACACTGAAGTTCTGAGTGACACAAACGTCCAGCTCATTCAAACAGTCACTAGGCTGAATAGTGCTGGTCACTAGACTAGGCGTTTAGAGTTATGGGCCTGAGTGCACCAGCACTAGGCGCTGTAACCTCATTGGCAAGGACACCTATCAGCATTTTAATAAATTTATTTTGTGTATGTTTAAAATATACGGGGCCTTTCACAGTAATGTGGATGGAAAGGGGGTTCTGTGGGAAGTAACTTCACAGGGCAATCTGATCATAAATTCCTAACTAGGAAGGTCATGGTGGATAGTCATGCCCCAGGCACTTAAAAGTCTTATCTTTGTCTTTTGTAAACCCTGTGCATTGTTTCTGTGAATCTAGGTTAGCACACCTTTGAAATAAGTCTAACTACCCTCAAGAGAGCACGTAATCTCGTTTACTATCCTGTAATTTGATTCCCCACACCTCCACGTAATCTTAAATTCCCTCCTTAATTTTAAATGCACAAAAGAAACTTCAAAACTGTTAGTCCCCAGAATATTTGAGATCTTGCTCCTTGCAATGTGTGATTGTTTTGGTTCAAATAAACTCAGAAAAAATTTCTACAGGTTTGGACATTTCTTACACTGACAGTAAAGATCTCATGGAAAAGGATCCCTGTGGGGAAAAGTGTTATAATTTGAAGAAAACAGTCAGATTGTTCATGTAGGTGGCTAGTTAGGTATTAACAAAAGAGAAGAGAGCTAAACTGGCTAAGCTAGATTAAGTCTGGAAGCTACAGCTTCACAGACACGCCAGGGGACAGTCACATCCTCTGCCAAAGGGACGTTAATTGCCAAGTAGGCAGGAAAGACCCACCTGGGTGTGTTCTTGAAATTATTTTTTCGTATCTCTACAAGGACCAATTTTCTTTGGCAACCAGATTATCTCATTGAGAAAGTGATAGAGCAAAATAAATATGAATAGGTAGAGTGAGCCATGTGGCTATATGAAGGAAGAACATTGCAGGCTGAGTGAACAACCAGAGCAAAAGCTGTGAAGCTAGACATGTGACACATGTGTTGATGGGTTGGTATGGATGCCAGCGTGGCTGAAGTTCATGAGCGAAGAGGAGAGTGGTAGAGGATGGGAGGCCATTGGAGTGCTTAACTCAGAGGGTTGACATTTTATTTACGTATGACAGCAGCCAGCTCCGACCACCCATCCCACCTCTTTCTTTTCCTACCTTTAGTAATTCTTTATTATATAAAATAATAAAATTCATTCTCCCTAGGCTACCTCTTAGGGACTGCCATAATCTAGCTCTAATCTATTGCCTGCTATTAACAATCCCGAGGCACTATTTGAATTTAGATATTTGTACTGTCCCAAACATTTCTGAGTCTTCGGCCATGTAACTCTGCTCAAGACTTTTTCTTTACTTCAAATGTCCCTGTCTCCATTAATGTCCTCAAAATTTATCTCCTCCACTGCAATGTTCTTTTTTTATTGTTGTTCAAGTACAGTTGTCTCCATTTTCTCCCCACCACTCCCCTCCTCCCCACCCATCCCTGCCTCCAACCTTTGTTCCTACCTACCTTTGGCTTTGTTCATGTGTCTTGTATACATGTTCCTTGGTGGTCCTTTCCCTTTATTCACTAGGTTGTAGAGAAAAGGGAACTCTGGTACACTGTTGGTGGGAGTGCAGACTGGTGTAGCCACTGTAGAAAGCAGTATGGAATTTCCTCAGAAAACAAAAGATGGAAGTGCCTTTAAAAAAAAAAGAAAATATTTTATTTATCTATTTTTAGAGAGAAGGGGAGAGAGGGAGAAAGAGGAGAGAAACACCAGTGGTTGCCTCTCACATGCTCCCACTGGGGACCTGGCCTGCAACCCAGGTATGTGCCCTGACTAGTTATCACACCAGTGACCCTTTGGTTCACAGCCCATTCTCAATCAACTGAGCCACACCAGCCAGGGTGGAACTACCTTTTGACACATTGATTCCACTGCTGGGATTATACCTCAAGAATCCTGAAACAATAATTCAAGAGCACCTATGCACCCCAATGTTTATAACAGCACAATTTACAATAGCCAAGTGTTGGAAGCAACCTAAGTGCCCACCGGTAAATGAGTAGATTAAAAAAACTGTGGTACATTTACACAATGGAATACTACACAGCAGAAAGAAGGAGCTTCCACCCTTCAAGACATCATGGATGGAACTGGAGAGCATTATGCTAAGTGAAATAAGCCAGGTGGTGAAAGACAAATACCATATGATCTTACCTATAAGTAGAACCTAATCAATGAAACAGACAAGCCAGCAAAATATAACCAGAGACATTGAAATAAAGAACAAACACACTGCAATGTTCTCTGAAACTCAAGCCAGAAACTATTTTCATCATTCAGAAAGCACTGCATTTGCAACTCTTCTATAACCATTATCATCTTCTACCCTTTATCAGGATTATTATTCTCATGACTCAGATCTTTTATTATTGAGTCAAGAATGAAGCTTTATGTACCTTTGGATTTCCTTCAGTATGTTGTACCTAATATCATGGTCTGCCCATAAAAATCCAGCCACTGTTAATATAGTGAGTACAGTTCGAATGACATCCATGTATCCTGGCAGCAAAGGAGAGAGGACTGGAATGTATATGCCTGAACAATGATGACTTTACTGTACTAGTCAGTGGGGGTGGTAGATGCGGTTGAGTGAGCACGTGCACTATGTGGATGTCACATTCATAATTACTGAGTAGAACAATGAATCTGCGTCAGATTTTGCATTAAGCTTAAACATTCCTCTGTGGAAAGTATTTGGACAATTCAGAAAGCCACAGCCTCTGGTGATTGGCAGCTTCATCATGAGAGTTCACCCGCTCATCCATCACATCTTGTGCAGAGTTAGTTTTTCAGCAAAACATCAAATGATCCGGGTGACTCAGCCCCACTACAGCCTAGATTTGGCGACCTGGGCCTTCTGGCTTTTCCAAAAATTAAAACACCTTTAAAAGGGAAGAGATTTCAAATTGTTCATAGGTTCATGAAACTATAATGGGGCAGCTGATGGCAACTGGGAGAACTGTGTGAGGTCCCAAAGTACCTACTCTGAAGGGGACTGAGGTGTCATTGGCCTGGGTACAATGTTTCTTGTATCAAGATATCTTCTATCTTCTTCAGTATCTTGTATCTTCTTCAGTAAATATCTCTATTTTTCATATTACATGGCTGGATATATTCTGGATAGACCCTGTATACTCAAATATTTTTGAATAAATGAATTAATGAAAAGTCTTCTCTTCAATTTAGCTCAATAAAAGACAAGATAATAGTTAACACCATAAAACGTAGGTAAAATTTCATCTTGACTCTGTATCTAGAGTAATGATACTAGACTGAGAACCCAAATGTAAAGATTTCTTTTACATTTCTAAGCGTATGTCCTCATGTGTGAAAGATAATCATTTATAGATTTGATAAGGCTATTTAAGAATTGTTTTTTGAGCCCTGGCTGGTGTGGTTCAGTGGATTGAGTCGAGCCTGAAAATCAAAGGGTCACAGGTTTGATTCCCAGTCAGGGCACAGGCCTGGGCTGCAGGACAGGTCAGGTCCCCGGTAGGGGTCACAGTACATGAGAGGCAACCACACATTGATATTTCTCTCCCTCTCTTCCTCCCTCCCTAACCCTCTGTCTAAAATAAGTAAGTAAAATTCTTAAAAAAATTGTTTTTTCAAATAAACTTAGGTTTAGTATTTGGTGTGCTATAATAAATAATAATGTCATATTTCATCTGACCATGTTTTAATGCTATAAAAATATTTCAATCTGAAGAGAACTTATAGGTAACTTTCAGAAAACATTATCTTACATTAGTAAATTCTGAAATATATTAATTACACATTTATAATGGAATTATATCTCTGGAAGAACTTTTTCCCATGGCTTATTAATGGATCTTATTGTTTTTCTTAAAATTGTTTTTCTTTAGAACTATAGAAAAATAATACAATTGAGTTATTTTGTTTGTTCAGAACAGTGTTGGGTTTATAACTGTTATTTTGTTACAGTGAGACATTTAATATGACACGAAACTTCATCAGGTGTAAGTTTTTGAGAATCTATTACCGTTATGGATTTTAAACATTACATTTTAACTTGTAGGATGTTATCTCTCTAGTTCGAGACTTCATATTTGTTTCTTTAGAATTTGGCTATTTTTCTACACTTGAACTGATAGTCACTTATGTTAACCACACAGAGAGTTTAATTCCTTCATCTTTTTTTAGCAAAACAAATTAATCTAGTCCAGATGCATTGGGCTTTTGTTAAACACATGAAAATGTGTTTTACTTTTCCAAACAGTATAGTAAATCATGTCATTGTATCTATACCTTTAAAAGTGATTTGCCTTAGGTACTATGAAATTGTATAACACTATTGGTGAAAAATTAATATTATGCACAGTAATTTCAATGAAGTTGAGCAGTTGGAAAACTCAAGACCATTCATTCTTTAACATGTTGAGAATGGTAACTAATTGATATCCACAGTAATGAAGAGTTTGTTTTTGGTGAGGAATAAAGTGCACAATTCAAATAACAAGATAAATGCCATGAAAGAACAAGGTTGTACTGAGTCAAATTGTCAAAGGGAAAATGCAAATTTAGTGTCAAAATAATGAGATAGTTCTTGGGCAGCAATATTTACTGCTGCCAAATTGAAAACTTTCCATAAAATAGGGCAAGGTCCTGTTACAATCTAATTTTCCTATAAATAGATGGTTTAAACTATTTTGGATGTATTCATTTCCTAGTATTTCTACTTAGAAGTACTTTTGCTCTAAAGTTCAATTCGACACACTTGGAAGTGGAAGCACCACTTTCCTTTGGGTGTGCTATTCTGAAGGCTAGGACAAAGAGCAAAGCTAAACAGGATAGTGCCCAGCAGGTAATCAACTATTCAATCTATTACTAGTCTATTAAAAAATTCTGAGTGATGGTATAGAGCAAGTACTTATTTTTCCCACCAAGTGGCAAATAATTCCATATATCTTTTTTTATCTTGTTCCCTTGTTCTCTTTCCTGTGCCTTTAAACTTCTTAAACCCTCCCCTTTTCCCAGGGTCCTGATTCTCAGTCAGTATTTTCTGCTTGGAACTAGAGGTAAATGAAGAGTGGTGATGGTATGTATAGAATTGGTGATATATCAGATCCTGCAGATATGAAAGTGAAATATAATGCAAGCACATGCCTTCCTCATTAATATTGATTAGCTCTCATGACATAATTTCAGTGTGTAAGTAGGCTAATTGAATCTTCCTTACTTTTCTCTATTGTGCTATAGATTTAGTTCTGTTACTCTAGAATAGCACAGACCAGGACTTCAGAAAGGGTGTAGAAAAGGACCCATTTTCAAAATAGGAGAAAAATTCATCCAACCACATTTTATTATATGCCATAGTGATTAAACCAAAATTATTAGCACTTCCTTCTAATAGAGAAGGTAGAGAAAACAGCTATGAGAACTTTCAGCCTTTATTTTAGAAATTTTAATATTGTTTTAGAATATTCAAATTATTAATATTGAAACTATTGAATAGACTAGAAGATTATTTTCACCTTGTGTTTAAATGTAGTTCCTCCCTCCGAAACATCAACTTTAAGAAATAGAAAATAACATGTAGACATCACAAGGAATAAACCAGTTGTAAACTGATCCCCATAAAGTCATCTTTTAGAAACACAACTTCTATTTAATTGCTTTAAGAGAATGTAAAATTACATACTGAAACAGTTAGTTTATTCTTCTCCAAAGAACAAGATGCTCTGCATTTTGTTTTATATAAGATAGTGCTTTCCATAAAATGATGTATTAGGAAGATATGGTGAAATGAGCAATGAAATTAGAGGTACAGCTCTTACATTCTCCTTCATACTCTCATTTAACTCCTCTACTACCTTAGGGTTGCAGGACACTCTCAACGTGTCAACTCCTTAAACTGAAATTGAAGAGGTGGGGTTAGGACACCTTGTACTTGAAAATCTAGATTTTCACATTAGAGTCTCAGAATGGTGAACAGTGGGGTATGGTGGGGGTAAGTAGAATAGTAGATTCAATCTTCACATCAAAAAAGGCAATTTCAGTTTATTCTTATATATTCTGGGACTTAACTTACTTCTCGAAAGAATAATGACACCACCAAAAACTGCTTAAAAGCCAAAATTCTCTTTAAACTCTAAACTTAGTTTACATCTATTTTTCCTTAATTAGCATACAGTGCTGATGTGTGATAGAAACAATATTGTTACAAAATAATCCAAAGGCAAATAGTAAAGAAGCATTTTCAATATAAACAAAGAATGAGCCTTTAAAATACCTTTTATTATTTTCTAAAAATTCTATTTCATAAAAAGTTTTCATGGGCAAATAAGCTTAGAAATGTAAATCTCCTCGGGATTTACCATGTACTCTGACCAATTAAAGACACTGGTGAATCTTTCGTGTTTATTTGACACAAGGTTCCCCAGACTTATTAGAGGACAGAAATGAAAAATTCATTTTAGCATAATATCTGTTACTCATTAAAAAAAATACCACCACAAGGGAATAGAGTGAGGCCAAAAGAAGATACTTCACTTTCTAATATTTTTGTAGCAAATATTTGATAATGTCATCCCCCACGTAAATAAACTGTACAGCCCTCTGTTTTCTGACATGGATATTTTGGGTCCTTGCTCTAGCACCCACCCCAGTTACTGCCTGACTCATTGACACAGGAGCTCCCATTAGTAAAAGGTGACTTAATGCAGAATACTTTACACAGGACTGTAGACTCGCCAAATAATTGAATTTCTGTTTATGTCATGTCATTTCAATAATAGAAATCGTACCCCTTCACAAACAGGACAAATATTAAGTTGCCATAGGAATAATATGTACTTACTAATAAAATGAACTGAAAGCTTGAGATGGGAAAATTGCATTAATTAGTGGTTTCATGAAGTATCAATTGGTCCTCTCAACTTAAAAATATTAGAAACATTTACCTCCTAGTCCAATTGCATGTTACTTTCCTCAGGCTTCTTTCTTGTATATATGATATGCAATTGCATTATTTTTATGTAAACTAACATACCATATTGTGATTGTGACTGGTCAATGTATTATAATAAAAGAGGTAGAAATAAATCAAGCACAGATTCAGGAAATCACAAATTATATTCTTTTGATATTCCATGCATTTTGTTATTAATAAATAACAAACAAAAATAATATGTAAAATATTTTTATAAACCATTCTGATTACAGAAAGAGATTAAAAATAAATTATATATTTTCTATCATACCTCAAAGAAGAAATCATTGATTGTCTTTTCTCAAAAACTTTTAGATGGAGGTACAGCATACCTACAGTAAAATGATCAAATCTTAAGCATACTGCTGGGTGAGTTTTTATAAATGTATGCCCCTAAATAACCACCAACAAAATCAAGGTATACAACATTTCCAGCACCCCACTACCATGTTTAGGGTTCATTCCTAGTGGATACCCACCTGTATTGCCACTAAAGATAACCACGATTCTGATTTCCTTCAACAGGGATTCATTTAGCATTTTCTGGGCTTCACATAAATAAAATCATGAAGTATGTTATGTAACATATATTCATGTCTGTCTTTGCTCATTATTATTATGTTCATGAGATTTATTCTTGTTTTTGCAGGTAGATATTATGAAAAGAAATAAGCTGCTGTACATATTCCTGGGCATGTCTTTTGTAGAACACACATACTTACATCACTTGGACTGTAATTTCTGGGCCATAGGTAGACATAGATGTAGCCTTAGTAAATAATGGCAAACAGTGGTTTTCATACATGATGAATTTTTATAAGGAAAAAGACCATAAAAATCAGTACTAGCCCATTTAAAATTTGTAAGAACTCATATAGCTTGAACCCCTTATATTAATTAATTGAAGAAGATACAGGGACAAAGTGACATGTTAACGTTCAGATAGCTCACAAACACCCAGTTTGGACCTGAACTCCCTGTTTGTGCTCTCCGCCACAATTTCTACAGTCCTACCTTTGAACAGCAGCAGGACACACGGATGAAACTTGAACTTCAGGATCAGGCAAGCCTGAATTCCGATTTCTCTGCAACCTTCTATCCTCACCCTGGATCTCCACCCCTGAACCTAATACAACTTAATGTTCAAAGCTCTTATGAGAATTAAATGAGCTAACGTACACAAAAAAGACTGAGATGTAATAGAGTCAAGTTCTTACTTTTTCTATATTCTACTGCTTCCTGAAATATATGCTTGGGCATATTACTTAAGGATGTAGAGTCTGGTAAAATTAAATTATTTTTAAAAATTAAAAAAATAATTATTTAAACATTTTAAAATAAAAATAGAATTATATTTTTACTTAAAAAATAAAAAAAATATTTATTCTATCTCTTGTTGCCAATCTCGTATAACTTTTGTGGGGATTAACTGATAGTAGAGTTAAAAAATTATTTTATCTCATGCAATAAAGACTGACATCTGGGAAACTGAAAGTTAAATCCTGGGGGAAATCAAAAAAGATGTATCAACTTACATGTTTTTCTAATGTAAAGTTTAAGCCTATATATATTTTTCAGTTTTTGATCTTAAGTCAAGCCTTTTTCTTTGGCCAAGAGTATACTCTGGTATTCAGATTATCTTTCCTGTGTAGAAAAAAAAAAGCTACAATGACGTAAATAAAAATGTCAGGGTAGGGACAGTCTGAGGGCCATCTCTCTCTAGAAAAACCTAAAAGAACTTAAAACCTTTCAAACTTAACCTTCTTGGAATGCAGGAAGATAGTCAAAGGTTTTCAAGAGACCTTTGTGGCATTTAAACTAACATAGTTCCACTCCCTTTCCTGGTAAGGCAGCGAGTTTGAAGATGACAACCTGTGTTCCTACTCTGGTTGTCTGCTACCAGACGTAACAAAGTGGATCTTCTTCCCAAGGAATTGTGCTTATCTGTTTTTTAACAAACTGACATTTAACAAACTGACGTTGGACAAGCTGCATGGAATTCCAGTTTGTATTGCCTAACATAGAACTTCTATCAGGACTGAGAGGTTACATTGTCCTCAAAAACAATGAAAGCCAAATGAATATGCTCCCAACTGCCTGGAATGAGGTTTGGGAGGAGAATTGGGAAATTATCACTTATACAGAAGTAATTACAAAGTTATATGCAGGCTCAGGATGGGACACATACTTAGAAAACACCTGAGAAGCCCCCAAATTTTCAAATCTGGATCTTAAGGCTGAGTGCAAGCAGGAAGAGAAGGTTTAGGCAGCCTTGCAAATTACCTGAAGGAGTGTAGAAGGACTGCCCTAAAACAGAGCCAATCTGAAAATACTTAGAGAGTGATTTTTCTTTTTTAAATTTCTTTCTTTTTACATCACAATACTCAAAATTCCCAGTTTCAACAAAAAATTATAAAATATGCAAAAAATATGGCCTATACACAGGAAAGAAAGAAAAAGAAACTGTCCTGAAGAAGCACAGACATTGAACTTACTAGACAAATACTTAAAATCCACTCTCTTAAATAAGCTCCACAAGCTAAAGAAAGCCATATGAAAGCCATATAAGAAAACTAAAGAAAACAGGAAAATAATATCTTGGTACACAACAATCAATAAAAAGAAATTGTCAAAAGAGATTAAAAGGAAATTATGATGTAGAAAAGTACAGTAGTTGGAAAAACTCATTTGAGGGATTCAAATGAGGAGGAGATTTGAGCACCAAAAAGAATCAGTAAAATTGGTGACAGGTCTAATAAAATTATCCAGTTTGAAGAATAGAAAGAGGAAAAGAATGAAAAATGAGTAGTCTCAAAAACTTGTGTGATACCATTGAGCATGTGAACATACACACAGTGGAAGTTCCAGAAGGAGAAGTGAGAGTTAAAGGATCGGAGAAAGCGTTTAGAGAAGTAATAGTCAAAAACTTCCTACCATTAGTAAAAAAAGCACATCCATGGAAGTCAATGCACTCCAATAGAATAAATTCAGATATCTGCATAGAAATACATATTTATCAAACTTTTAAAAGCCACAGATAAAAAATATGTTTTAAAGTTGCAAGAGAGAAACAACTTATTGATCCTCAATAAAATTAACAGACAATTTCTTAGGAGAAACCATGGAGAAGAGAAGGTAGTGACATGACTTATTAAAGTGCTGAAAGAAAAGGAAACTGTCAACTAAGAATCCTGTATCCAGCAGAATTATTCTTCAAGAATAGAGAAACTGAGATATTGCCAGATAAGCAAAAATTGAGTTAATTACTAGTAGACCAGCCTCTGTAGAAATGCAACAAGGGAGTCTTTAGCCTGAAGTAGAGAAATAATAGGCAAAAACTCAAAGCCACTCAAATAAATAAAGAACACTGGCAAAGATAAGTACAAAGGTAAATTTAAAAATAAGTATTATGCTATTTTATTTTATAACTTTTTCTTTCCCTATATTTTTAAAAAGTAAGTTATAAAACAATTATTATAAATTTATATTACTGTATGCACAATATATACAGATAAAACCTTTGCCAATAATAATATAAGTGGAAAGGGATGTAGATGTATAGGAGCAGAGTTTTTTAATACAATTGAAGCTGTTAGTTTGTTTCAAACCAGGTCATTAGTTTGTGATGTTAGTTGTAATGACCAAAATAATAACTAAAAAATAATATAAAATACAAGATATAGGAAAATCAGAACTGTAGCCTAAAAAAATCAATTAAACACAAAACAAGGACATAACAAAGGACTTGAGGAACAAAAATATGTAACATATATGAAACAACAAAATGACAGAAATCAGTAATAACTTTAAATACAAATGAATTAAACTCTCCAATTAAAAGGCATTGATTGGCAGAATTAAAAAAATCCATCCATATGTTGTCTACACATGACTCACTTTAGATCCAAAGATATAAAGAGGTTTAAAGTAAAAGAATCACAAAATATATTTCATGCCAAATGACAACCAAAAGAGTTGAAATGTCTACATCAATAACAAACAAAATAGACTTAATAAACTTTAAGATAAGAACTAGTTGCAAAAGATGAAGAGGGACATTATGTTTGATAAAAAGTTAAATCTTTAAAGAAAATACAATTATGAATATATATGCATTTAACAAAAGAGCACCAAACTATATGAAAAATATTGACAGAATTAAAAGCACGAATAGACAGTTCTACTACAATAATAGCGTGGAACTTCAGTACCCCACTCTCAATAATAGCTAGAACAACTAGGTAGAAGATAAATGAGGAAACAGAGGACTTAACACAAATATAGAACCCTTCACCCAGTGGCAGAATACACATTCTTGTCAAGTGCACATGGAACAGTCTCAAGGATATACGTTAGGCTAAAAAACAAAATTCAATACATTTTAGACATTAGAATCAAATAGTGTCTCTGGTTAAAGGCAGAAGGGTTTTCAGGACCAAGGCAGGGATGGAATCAGGGGAGGCAGGTGGGGATGCTGGGGTGGTGAGGAGAGGTGGGGGGAAAAGGCAGACAACTATACTTGAACAACAATAAAATGTTCAAAAATAGAAAAAAGAATCAAATAATGTGATTTCTCTAACCACAAGAAATTAAACTAGAAATTAATAACAGAATAATTCATTCTGTTAATGAATAACAGAATAACTGGAAAAATTCACAAATATATGGAAATAAAATAGCATACTCATATAAAAAATGGGTCAAAGAAGAAATCACCAGAAAAGTACAAAAAATAGAAAAAAGAAAAAGTTTGGTAGGAATGAAATAAAAACACAACATACTAAAACTTAGAGGGTCTAGGGGAAGCGATGTTTAAAGAAAAATGTATAGATGCAAATGTCTATATAAAAAAATTAAATATCTTGAATCAATAAACTAATTTTGCACCCTAAGGAATAAGGAACAGAGCATATTAAATCCAAAACTAGCAGAAAGAAGGAAATAATAATGACAGATGTAAATGAAATAGAGAAACTTGGACTGCCTGAAAGATCTACAATACTGACAAACCTTTAGCTACAATGACTAACACAAAAAAAGTGAAGACAAATAACTATTCAAAAACAAAGTGGGGACATTACTACCAACCTTACAGAAACTAAAAGTATTACAAAACAATACTATGAACAATTGCCTACTAATAACTTAGTAACCTAGATAAAAAAGGACAAATGTCTAGAAACATAACTACCTCAACCGACTCAAGAAGAAGTGCAAAATCTGAAAATGCTATAACAAGTAAAGAAATTGAAGCCATAATGAAAACAACAATGATACAAACCTCCCAACTAAGAAAAGTCCAGGACTAGAGCGCTTCCCTGGTGAACTCTACCAAGCATTTAAAAAAGAACACAAAACATTCTCAAGTTCTTCCAAAAGTTAGGAGAGGAAAGATTCATTCACAAGACATTCCATGAGACCAGTATTACTTTGAAACCTAAAGAAAAACATTTATGCTCTTGGATTGATAATAGTTTCTAAGTATGACACTAAAACACAAGTAATAGTTTATCAATATTAGAAACAGAATTACTCTATGACCCAGTAATCCCTCTTCTAGGGATTTCCATATGGGGTAATGAAAAGATCTAGAACTAAATACTGGTAAGGATTGCACAACATTGTAAGTATACTCAATGCCACTGAATTGTACATTTTAAGTCATTAAAATATAAATTTTATGTAATGTGTATTTTACCATAATAAAACTGAAATAGAAAATCTATAATGCATCACTCTCAATGTGGTAGACCTGTGTTTTATAACATAAAAAAATAAAATAGAGAAACTGGGAAGCAATTTGGTAAATAATTCTATGTACTTACTTTCTATCTTTTGCCGTTGTTTTGCTCACTCCTAGTTTGACCAAATTAGAAACTGTCGTTACTAATTTAAGTTAGTTTTTAATAGAAGCAACATGCTCTTTTTGCACTTTCATTTTATTAGTTTGCATAATGTTTTATTGAAGTATTTAGTTATATATTACTATATATGTTAACAAACACTTATAGAGACATGTGACTTAGAATAAATAGTTCAGGAAAGAAATACAACAAAGTCTGGATAAGTAGCTTAACTCTCAGAAGCAGAAGTGTAGGAGTGAGCACATTGTGGACATGCCATACCAGGAGCATCTGGCCACCACAGACGTCTGCCACTGTAATTTTACAGAGAGAATCAATCGTGTGGGTAAATAAGGACGTCAGTTGAAAGCTTCAGCTGCAGTTAACATGTATGTAGTGAGCTTTGGCTTACCAAATATTTTATCATCTACTATGTGAGCTTTATGTATGTGAAGAACTTATCTACATCATTCAGAATAAGGTCCACAATGCCTACAAATAGTGCCTGGCATGTTATCAGTTCTCAAGAAATATTGATGATCCAGAAGTGACTCAGCAAAAGTGTTTTACTCATCTAACAGGAGAGAATAAACATATGTGAAAGTGTTTGGAAATATATATATGCAGTATTTAATATTTAATATGCTTTGTAATAATACCTTTTGGTCACTCTGCAGCCTGTATCTTCTTGTAGCATATACTTGGTTTAGAACATGCACTTTCATTCAGCAGTAATTTTTTAAATTTAATCTTTATTGTATTTTTCCATTACCATTTAGTCCCCTCATACCCCCGCCTTTTCCAGCAATCACCACACTGTTGTCCATGTCTATGAGCCCCTTTTCCTTTTTGCTCAACAGTCATTTAAAATTCTTTTAAAGAGCTGCACAGCTCTCTAAGAAAACCACAAGAAAAAAAAATGAATGGCACTTTTCATTATTTGATATTTGGTTATGGGCCTAACATTTTAAAGGCAATAATAAAATGAAAATATTTAAGCAAAACTTATATATTATTTTATACTTCTATGTGGCAATTGCCTTTGAATCTTAGTATTGCTTTTCAAGCAATTCTGTTAAACCTGAAAACTATAAATTGTGATGGATATAAGTATATATATTCTAGCTTACCAAAGGGTAAGTGATATACTCATTTTTAAAAATAGTTTCCACTCTTACCCCTGTTTTTAGTTACTTAGATCTTTCTTTAAAAATGTCTGCTTTTCTTGAAATTTTGCTTGTGTGGTCTGACCAAGTGTAAACTATCTTCAGGGGAAAATAAGGGAGGAAAAACAAAATTACTTCAGCTATTTCCAAGTAAGAAAAAGATACATCTTGAATGTTTTTTTTATTTTAATGAAATGAAGAACAGACATCTGATGGTCCCTTAGCATTTCTAAAGTCATCCAGTGTCCTGGAAGCATTATAGATGCTCAAATAAACAGAAACTCAGGAACCAAAAAATCTTGATTTCAGTAAATACATTGCCACTATTTGTGAGATCTTGGACAAGTCTTTTCACCAGGTTTGGCCTTATTGTCCTTATTAGTAAATGTGGAAAATAATAATACCATGTGAAAGTGGTAGTAAAATAGTCTGACAGCTTTAGAGGTTAATATTTAGTCATTATCTTATGGAGTTATGAAACATGAACATGAGGAATCTGCTGGCTTCATATAAATACATACACTAATAGTTTTATTTTTACTCTTCACCTCAAAAATATTGAATAGGTTTGGTATAATGAAATAAACATTATTTTCTATGTGTAGATAAGTTCCCAGAATTTTATGCTATAAACCAGGTAAGACTGTTAGCTCTTTATTTTCAGCATCCAGCCATGCTGCAGATCATAGTGCCAAACATACTTGCCCGCAATTCCCCAGAAGTTGGATATCAGTTGCCTCAAGTCTAGGTCTCCTGATTCCTGATGCACTGGCTATCTTTCACTAAGAGTTGTAGGTTTCTGCAAAAATCCCCAGTCTATGTTCGGGTCCTGGACTCACTGCAATGTCTGGAAACCCCAACTTGCCTGATGTCTGGGACAGAAAACCTTCTATAGACTGATGACCATGATTAATTTTCAGTCTTTCCTTGACGACCAGCTGTGCTATCATCACCTACCACTTACTGATAGCTGCAACAATTCCCACAAACAAATATAAAATTAGGGTGCGTTACCCAAGCTTCTGTGCAAACACTGCAAGTATAAAAATGTTCTCTCTCACTGGAAGACCACAACTAGAGCCAAATTTTATGTAGGGAAGGTGGCTCCTTATTTTACTGTCTCCACAGGAGGACAGCTCCCTTTCTTCCTAACCAGTTAGTTCAACAGAGCATGACCCTCTCGCATCCCTATGACACACAGACGTCTACTCATTCTATGAGTCATGGTCTTCTGCTGATGCCAAGAAAAAAACTTCATAAGGTAACACCTTTTTAAAAAACAGCAAAATGGAATTTTCAGCAAATTATTTGACCTCATTTTCATAGGACTATTTAAATCCTTCATAGAGGTTGTTTGAGACATTACCATTTTGCAGAAAGACATCCCCAAACAATTACATTATTGAGATGAACTAAATTTTAAGGATGAAATTTACTTTAGTAGGACAGACTAAATGAAAAGAACAGATTTTAGTCCGAACAAAATCTAATATCCATAAATAAGGTATTACTTCAACCAACATTACAAAAAGAACACTAGAAGGAATTTTTTACATTCAGAAAACATTCAGACTTTCCACGGCAGTATTCACCATAAGAATAGATGACAGTGAACCTCAAAAACAGAGTTATACAATCTATGATTTGAATGCGGAATTGCTTCCATCTCTGAGGTTTAAAATATATTACATCTTCACAACTGAACATCTGCTTTTATATACCTACAATGGCTGGCTTTAAAATGTCTTGTCATTGGAAACGTTGTTCAGAATATCATCAGGAAAAGTAAATGTTTAACAGAAACAACACCTTATTAGGGAGTCCTCACACTCTTTCCCAGTTCTGGTAGGAGAGACATCAAGGGAGGAAGTCACCTGGAGCCAGAGGACTCATCTCATCACATGGAGAATGCAGGAGATACCCAGATCACAGCAAGCCTGGCCATCTCTAATCCTTTCCACAACACTCTCTGTTTTAGGAAAATTAACTCCTTTGGTTTTCCGAATTCTTCAGTAGACAATTTATCTGAAGAAAAAATTAATGTATTTTCAATGTAGAGATTGGAGTTACAAACACTTCAAATGAGATGAGGCCAAGGGGCAACTTAAATCTTATTCCCCACCTAACTTTATTCTGGGTGGAAATGAAAATGCATGCTGAAAAGATGAGACGTTTATCAAAGCACAACAGTAAGTTCAGGCCCCTTCCTATCAGACAATACAGTGCAATACCTGATTTCAAAACTACCTTTTTTTAATTTAAAAAAATAAGGATTTCAATTAGGAAAGAGAAGGTATCCAATCATTGCGGTTGGAAATAAAATACATTTTTAAAAAATTTAAAATCCATGATTAAGACTTGTCAAATCAATACACAATGCAGTGTCGCAAGAAGAAGAAATATGAAGACAAAAAAAACCAACAAGGAAAACAGGAGAGAGAGGAGGTTACATTGAGCGAAAAGTACATTTTCTTACATAATAATAAATAAAACACCATCACTTTGCAGAAGGAGAAAAGCAAAGCAAGGAAAACGAAACCTCTTTACTGTGGTTGTGAAGTGTGAAGCTGACAAAGTAAAGGATAGCGAAGCATAAAAAGTAGTGACGAATCCAGGGGCCAGTGATGGAAATGGCACTTCTACTAAAGGAATGTCTGGAAAAGTGTTTCCAGTGGGAGCTGGTGAATGGCTGTGCCCTGTGAAAATGAAAGTAGGGAGCCACCGCCAGCCAAGGCAGGGGCATCAGAGGGAACGTTCCCCTGGCCAGGACAGATGATGAAAGCTGAGCAGCCACGTTCAATGCCAGGTCTGGGACAGTCTGGAGAGAGAGGCAGCCAAGGCGGAGCTGAGTTGGTAGGAAAAAAATACCCAAATCCCAAGTTATAAAAAAGCAAAACCATGAAAGGTCACTTCGGTACCCCTTCCCCTTTACCTTATGGCTATAATCATGGGGTATTGAAATAATATTTAGGAAGAGCGTATCTTTGATGATGTGACTAAAACTAAATTGGGGGAAAGGGATGTTTTAACATTTCTTTAAGCACTTTATTTATTCAATGAGCACTCACATGGAATCTATTCCTTGCTAAATACAGGGCTAGGTTTCAGGAATACAAAGATGAAAAGCAAGTCAGGAGAAGAAAGGGTTTCAATAAGGAAAGACAGAACCACCATCATTAAATACCACAAAGAAATCAAGATCAAACGTAAAAGGACCCATTGGATTTGAGAATTAGAAAGTGGTGTGTGATTTTTTTGCAGGATAAGTTTCAGTGAATGGCAGGGCAGAAAGAAGACTATAGTGAATTGAAAAATAATTTAGTGGTAGGTTCATGAAAAAAGGAGTGTACATAACTTCCATGTTCTTGGTTGAAAGGAAAGGAGTGAAATAGGACAGAACCAAGAAGGGATGTAGGGCTCAGATGGGTTTGGTGTTTCTTATTATTACTGTTTTATTGTTGTTTCTAAGGAAAGTACTCATTCAAATTGATGGCATTTTTGATACATTATCTGGTTGTTTATTTAACTTAGTAGAATAATGATAATTTACACTTGGAAAAACCCTAGAAATCATTCAGTATACTTTTTATATTTTATAGATGAAGAAACTGAGGACCTGAAAGTTATGTTCTAGTCATTCATTTCAAAACCCATATGAGCAGACATAATCTGTCCCATATGAGGCAATAAAAGTGCAATGAGTATTTACGACTAAGTTCCAGCCTTCCTTCCTCTCAAGATTAAAAATATCATCCCAATGCTATCTACACTAAATAAAGTATATAATTGAAACTATTACCCAGATAAATTAAGGTGAAAATATAACATCATACTTTTTATATAGTAATATATTTAAGCCATGTAATTAAGACACAGTACATTTTGGAATGATCTTGTGGTTGCCTCTCTACATTTTAATTTGCTTTTGTTGACCTGACATTCATATAGAACTGTTCTTATAAAAAGTACATTATTTTAAAAATGAAACAATTAAGTACAAAGTAGACATTTTTCTTACATACTTTTTAAGGAATAATTATTAAAGTTCTTTCATTACAAATTATATCTAGATTCTTCTCATTTTCAGTGTCATAAAGGTAATAGTAAAGATGCTTCAAACCCTATAGTAAATAGTAGTTTTGTTTTTGTAGTGCTGAAAGCCTTAGCATTAACGTTATTTAGTGTTTAAAAGCAGACATTATGTGAAACTAGAAAAAAAATTACAGGATTTAAAAACCTTATGTGACCTTCTACTCTAATTGGGCCAAAATACATAAATTATAGCACCATTGAATTCAGAGAAGGAAATGGCCTATTAGGTCATTTAGTATTTCCCCTGCTAAATTTGAACAGTTCCCTACAGCATATTTTCTAACACTGTTAGCCTGGTTTAGAAAGTTTTACGTGATAACACTTTTCACCACATCCTTAAAAAGCTATTAATCTAGTTGAGCTTCAAAGAAATGGGAAGCTTTCTTTTCTTAACATGATTCCACCAGCTTCCCTTGCCAGGTACCCATCTCTAACAGCTGTCTTCCTTTTTTTAAGTATTTGAATTGTATGGAGCCAACCTGCAGGAAAATCGTAAAAGTGGCAGAACTTGGCCAATAGCAAACCCTTTGCTCCCGCGGCTCCTGTCCAAGCTTAGACGCTGACAATGAAGTGCTGTCCCGACTACTTAAAGTCATCCTGCCCTCTTCTTTTCTTCCAACTGCCGGGCGTCCTGAAAGAACGCTATGGGAGTTTAAAATTATATTTATCATCCATTCGGGGTGGATTATTATTGTTAGCTGTGTTTTCATAGGCCTGTGTGGAAAGCAGGAATGCCATTACTGACGTTTGTTTATAATTGATGCAAGATGCCAAGCTGATAATTATCCATAGCTAATTTACCTTCTCTAAATCACTTTAAGAGCGGAGATAAATTGGAGGGTTTATACCTCAAAAGTGGTAAGTCCTTAAGTTTTGCTCTGACGACCGAGATAGTCCTTCTGAAAGCAAAGCAAAAGGCAGTTTTGAAAATTTAGGTGGACATTTGCAAAAGGATAAACATAGTTATTCAGTAGGTATTTAAAACACCTATGTTATATATGGGCCTCCATGTGCTAGGGCTGGCTCATGTCGGCCCAGAAATGAAGATTGTTAAATTTTCAGGAATTTCATGACTTGTTATTAAATAATTTGTGTAAACTACCAAATTATATCATTTCCTAATTTTATAACTACATTTTAGTATTATCAATGTTCTTGAGATTATTTACATCTAGAAATATTACAAACTAGAGAGCTACTTGAGCATCTCTTCCCAGTGCTGCGTTCAGTGATTGAAGTCAGCAATTTCTGCAAAGCTGGACTCTTCAGCCCTTCAAAAGGTGGTTGTTAGGCATTTACCCTCACACCACTGCTTACAAAACTTCAATGTAACTATATTTTCTAAAAAACCCAAAAACATATGCAAGGAATAGGGAAGACATTAAATATCTATCAGCAATTTTATCTGCCGTCATTCTTGTATGTTCATTCTGATACCACTACACCTTTTAGCTGAATTCTACTGTTGATTTATTTTACTAGTATCCTTCATACTACAATAACTGTGGTAGAATATACAATTAATAAAAAATATAAAATGAGAAAGTTGCAAATGCAATCAAAATAAGTTTGATTATTAAGTAAAGTTGTGAATGTCACTTTGTAACCTGAATAGGTTTGTTTTTGAGAGCACTCATTTGGTTCCAAATTTTCTACAAATGAAAATACAAATGAAATTCAATTACGCTGTGCCTTTTATCTGAAAAGACATTTGTTTTTTTTTGCCACTGACTACAAGCACTAATGCACAGGTCACTATGAATTAGATATAAAATTATAATTTTAATGGTCTAAGTTTCTAGCCATAGTAGATTAAAACCTACGTATAAGCTCCAGATGTGTATTTTTAAATCGATAAATCCATGAGCAGACTATAGCCAAGTGGATTTTTTTCTGATTATCTTCTATGTAAATCCAAAGTGGAACTTGTTCAACACATTGGAGAATTTCTCTGATAGGGTTAGAGCTTAGAAAACAGAGAGAAGCATTCATTTTTCGACAAATGTATTATCTTCTAGTGTTATAGACTTAAAGGTTTTATGAAACAGGTGTGTCTTTGGCTCATGAAACCTAAGACAAAAAGTGAACTATTTTTACTATCCTTATGTTTACTATAGTCTTAAGTGATAGAATTAAGTCCCAGTCTCATTAGGACTTGCTCAGAGATGCATGGCTAATAGATGGTGATGTCTGGCTGCCCCGAGCAGGACACTGGTGTTCCTTCCAATGTTTCAAGGGTAGCTCATTATTAAAAATCTACCAGCATATCTTAAATAAAAAAATTAAAGAATAAATCTCATAAGTCACAACACAAGACATTGCAAAGCCATTTAATAAATTAACCTAGGACTGTAACATTCTAGAACATAAGTAGAAGAAAACTACTGAAGTATGATGAAAATTTAGTGTGAGCCAAATCAAGCACACATTGTTTAATTTATTCCTAAAGTCGATTTCATATTCAGATAAATATAGAAGTCTAAAATACTTATATTTTCAAGTATCAAAAAAAACACCACAGAAAATTAAGATATCAGTGCCTCACTAAATTCAGATTTGAAAATAAAATGTAAAATTTGGAAATATTATATAAATGCCTATTTTGGGTGTGCACAGAGAAAATATTCTGGAAAACTATGAAAGCCAGCTGACTTATATTACAAAATATTTTATGTCAGAAACACTGGTTCTGTAAAATATTCTTAATATTTCAATTTCTGCTTAGGCTAAATCCCAGCATAAGGGTTCCTTAGATTTTAGCGAGGAATTCCAGCAGCCCAATAACTACTGTGTCGGTAGGTGATATTTTGGGTTAATGCTAAAGACATTTGCATCGGAACTCAGCACCTTTCAAGCCCCTCTAAGGATCTAGTCTCACATTATTAATGTTGAGCAATGTACATGTTACTGAAGATCACCCATGGGAGTTAGGAGATGACCTGAATATTGTATATCCCTCCACAAAGTATGTAGACAACCCCCAAAGTCCTGTCAGTTCAGAGAAAGGGCTCTCTTGTTGGTGTGGCCACTAGTGGCAGTGAGAGTCCTTTGCCTTACCAGTTCTCCCACACTGGGCCAGTCCACTTGGCTGGCTTTTCTCACTTGCATGGTACATAGCCTCTGCCCCCAAACATGCACCGATAAAGTCATCATGATTGTCAGTGAAACTAAGTGTCCTCCAGTTAAAATGCTCTATTTTGCTTATAAGGCAGGTTCAGCCATCATTTTGATGACTGGAGCCCAGATTGAGTTCTCACCCTCAATTCAAAGAGAACTTATTTTTAAAAATATATTAAAATAAAGGGCTCTCCCAAGAGGGACTTTTGAAAATAAAAACGTCTCCATATACTTAATGTATAAAGTATAGGCAAAATTCACAGCCAGTCTTTAGTATAGTCACAGCAGAACATGCTCAGAGCCAGCTGAAGTGCAGCACTATCTTTTACTCACTTAAGGTTAAAAACACATTAGGATATGCTTACAGATAAATTTTCTAGACTAATTTCTTGATTCTTCTTTTCTGGGATGTTCCTAATTACCATGTTTTTAATTTGAACTTTTATGAGCCCAAGTTTTATTGTCTAAAAAAATAGAAAGTAACCCTCAGGCGATAGTTTAAAAAAGTAAAAAAAAATATGTATGAAGGCCTAGAACATAATAGATATTCAGCTAAATGATAAATAGATACAATAATTGTTAGACAAAGTTTGCAAGTTCAATTCTTTTACCTTTTACTAAAAAGTAATAACAGCTAGGATGTGAACTCTAAATTCACTGCAGTATCTTAAAAGCTTAGCAGTTTTCCTGGAATATAGTTGGCAACAAAAATCAAGCACAATGCAACAAAATGTAACAACAATGATGACAACCAAAATTATGTGTTGAATGTTTACTGGGTCCTGGTCCCTTTATCGCACAGCTAGGACCCAATTCATTCAGCCTTCATTCCTGTCAAGTTGTGCTGTAACTTTACAGGTAGAAAGACAGCATCAAGGCACACATTTCTTTTTTTTTAATTATATATTTTTATTTTATTGATTATGCCATTACAGTTGTTCTATTCCCCCCTCCATTCCGCTCCACCCTTCACACTCCTCCCCCAACATTCCCCCCTTTAGTTCATGAACACGTGTCTCAAGTTCTTTAGATTCTATATTTCCCCTACTATTCTTACCCTCCCCCTATCTATTTTCTACCTACCGTTTATGCTACTTTTTTTCTGTACCCTCTCCCCCCTTCTCCTTCTCCCACCCCCCTGTTGCTAACCCTCCATGTGATCTCCATTTCTATGGTTCTGCTCCTGATCTAGCTGTCCTCTTAAGTTGCTTTTGTTTTAGGTGTGGTTGTTGATAACTGTGAGTTTGCTGTCCTTTCACTGTTCATCTTTTTTATCTTCTTTTTCTAGGTAAGTGCCTCTAACATTTCATATAATAAGGGCTTGGTGATAAGGCACACATTTCTTGTGAGGTCAATTGAGAAGAAATATTATAAACTTACCTATTTCTGTTTCTGTGAGGTCACTGTCTAGTTAATGTCCATAGAGAATCAAGTCCAGATTCCTTAGCATGATATATGGAACCAACAAGGTCTAAAATAACACAATGGTTTTCCCTCTTCTAACTCCATTATCTCTTACTCTCTTTGACATAATGCACCCTCCAGTCATGTGCAACTACCTACAATTTCATACATCTATGCCTTCATATGTTCAATTTTTTAAGAAATTATTTTAGAAGCATTTTAGATTTACAGAAAAATTGAGGAGATGGTACAGAGACCCCACATACTTCAAACTTGGTTCCCCTATTATTAATATCTAACATAACTATAGTACCTTTGTTATAACTAATGAGCCATTATGGGTATACAAATATTATCTAACATTCATCTTGGATTCAGATTTCCTTAGCTTTTTACTTAATGTCTTTTTTTTCTATCTGGATTCTCATTGAGATACTGCATTACAGTATCTCAATGAGATACTACATTACAGTATCTCAATGAGATACTAAGTTGCCATTCTTTAAGCTACTTTTGGTCGTTACAGTTTTTCAGACTTTTCTTGTGTTTCATAACTTTGACAGTTTTGAGGAGTACTGGTGAGGTATTTTGTAAAAAATCCCTCCATTTATACTTTTGTGATATTCTTTCATATTTGGACTAGAGTTATATGGTTGTGGTGTTAAAGGAAGTCTAGAGAGGTGAAGTGCAATTTTCATTACTTCAAGGTTGATGATTTTCATCTTATCAAAGGTACATACAATGAACATGACTTACTTCCACTGTATATGTTGACCTTGATCACCTGGCTGAGGTAGTGTTTGTCAGGTTTCTTCAGTGTAAAAATAATCTTGTTTGTCCCTTTCCATACTTCTTTCCATTCTTCTTTGGAAAAACATTGCTATATGCAGGTCACATTTAAGGCATGGGGAGTAGTTAACTTTACCTCCTCAAGGGTGGAGTATGTACATAAGTTGTTGGAATTTTTTTAATGGATGATTTGTGTGTGTGTGTGTCTCTCTCTCTCTTGTTATTTTTTGTTTATTTGTTTATTTCAGCATGGAATAATGAATATTTATTTTACATTTATTGCTCTAATTGTTTTAGCTGTACTATTGAAAGCTCTCTCAGTTGGTCCTTCTGTCTCTTTTGACATTTCCTCATCATTGTGGGCTTTTTTAAAGCACTTTCTAACTTTTTAGAACCAGAAGGTATTCCAGGTTCATTTTGTCTATTTCCTGCTCCAATACTAAAATCAGACATTTTTCTAAAGAACCCTGATTCCTTTTATTGGAGAAGGATAATTGGAAACCAAAATCTGAGAACTAGGTTGGCTTGTTATTGAGATGTCATGGCTTTTTCAGTGGATAGAGCTAAAAATAAATATAATTTTATATATTTATATATACAATAAATATTTATTTAGCAATGTATATATAACAATTTTATATATTTAGTCCTTTCTATATAACTATATATGCATACACATATACATTTCACTCTATTTTTTCTTATGAGTAAACAAGACACCTCCTCCAGGAAGCTTAAGCTTACAAATTCTTTAACACACCCTTTGTTGACTCACCTGTGAATGTTGCTCACCCCGTCTTTTTTGTCGGAACTCAACTATTATAGCACCTACTCTGTAATTTAAATCATGTTTTTAGATTTTTCTATTAGAGTTGGCACTTTTGGGTGCCTATTACTATACTAAATCATCAACCTAACAAAAGTGAGGGATGAAAATTAAGAGGGTATTTCCACCAAGCCAATCTGAGTGTCACACAAAACTTGTTATTATATTAACCAACCATGCTTCTTTTGTCATAGCAAATCTATAAGGTTGATAAACTTTTAAAATTGTACATATTATAGGTGTTTTAACCATATAACTTGATGAGTTATTACAAGTGTATGTACCCATGTTCATGAGGGTTTTTCATTTTTTATAACATCCGTATCATGTTTCTAAATTAAGGTAATTTTGTATCTATGAGGTATTTGTGATGTGTTCTCTCTTTTATTTGATGAAGCAGTTGTGTAAAATTATTATTCATTTCCTAAATATTTGATAGAATTCTCCAGTGAAGTCATCTTGATGTGAACTTTCTTTGTGGTACAATTTTGAAAATAATTTCAATTTCTTTATGGATATAGGGCAATTCAGAGTTTCTATAACCTTCTCAAAACAATGTCGGTAAATTTTTTCGAGGAACGAATCTACAGATTTTATGTTTCTGGTTTCAATTTTAGTAAGTCTTTTTTAAAGAACTTTGTTTCTTCTAAACTGTTAAAACGCTTTTATATAGTTGTTCATAATATTTCCTTATAATGTCCTTTAGACCATCAGTGATAACCCTCTCTGAGTCTTGATACTGGTAAATTATGCCTTATTCCTTTATCTTTGTCATATTAATTGTTTTTATTATATACTTGCTATACTGAATGATATGTTTTAGAGTGTTGATTTTTGTTACAACAAATAGAAAAATTACTGTCTGATTACTTTGAACTTGTGGAGGATAGCTCTTTTGGTCTTTCCTCTTTGTTTTAGATTAATTCCTTGTTCCTGACGTATTTTATTTACATAATATAGTCATTCTGAGACTTAAATAGATAATAACAGTAACTTATCAAGGCCCTCTTATAGGCAGGACTCAAACTCCAAACTCCTTTCTTTATTCTGCCTTGTCAGCCTTTCAACTATTGCTTTTCACTGGTTCCTTGAAGTTCCCTCCTCCCCACAAACACATTTCAGTGCAGCCAAAGCTGTCATGGGTATTAATATGCAAATGTGAGGTTTCACACTCTGTGGCTGTTCTCCTTTCCTGGATACTTATGGGAAGCCCTAAAATCCATTCTTGAACAGCTTGGGCCATGGGTCTCTTTTTGAGTTTTGGTCAAACTGCACTACATGGACTCTGGACTATGCTCAGGAGAAAAGATCTATAAATACGAAGTCCACCTGGTACAACTCTCCTCTTTCAAAAGGATAATCCTCTTAAGTTTTTTTTTCCTGGTACTGGTAGAATTTTATCCTGACTACTAATTAGTGTAATTATTTTACACTCAGGTAAAATATTCTAATTAATGAATGAATTAAAACTAAATAAAATAAGTAATTTTATGGTTGCCTCCATTGGTCCATTCATTAGTATTTACAGAATTTAGTTATTTTATTTGACTAGTCACAAGGCATATTTAATCATGAAAAAAGAAATTATAATGCAATATACTAACAGGTTTTGTATGCCTTTATTAGGGATTCTGGGGGTTTTACTTGCAGGAAACTAATTGTAAAAAAAATTGTGGCAAATAACATAAAATTCTATCAAAATTCAAAATAGACAATTTATAAAGTATTACACGGAATTTAACAGTTGTACAAATAAGCTTTGAATGTGGTTCCCTTTTAGTCAGATTGTTAAGTAACCATGGCATGCCAAAATATTTTTATTAATAAAATTTTAAACTCTTAAGGAAGTACCTTTGAATATATACCCAACCTATTTATCACTTAACTTTATCTTTGGCTTCAAATTTATTTTTCCTATTTTTAAGTGCAGATTTTTTTGAGATCAAAGGAATGTTTACTATAGCATTAATGGGCCTGTGTCCTCCATAATAAATCTGCATAGAGTTGGGAAGTAGAAATAATAGCTACAAGACGGGCGAGAGCATGCTATTAAGGCTTGAGGACCAGCACCTGTCATCAGGTCGGTTCAGCATCCTCTCATTTTCAAGTGCACTAACAAAGCTGCTGGATGTCCATCAGGGGAGAGACAACTCCCACCACACCCAATGGACATTTCCAGGGAGTAGAATGGATTTTTGAGGGCAAAGTCTGAGGAAATATCATACATTTTTTGGAGAACAGAATCTATTGTACCTCATCTAGGGACTGCCAGCACCATAAACTTGATCCCTGTCCATCCATGTCTAGAGGCAATTCAGTTCAAATGTGTCTGTCTCCGGCATCTCAATGCCTGAGCTGCCCTGTTTGGGAGACAGCAGGGAACCATTTTTCGAACAGCAACTGGAGCACGGGGGCCAGAATGAGCTTCTCATTGGAGGGCAGGTGGGGCTGGCCTAACCCATTGGACAGTGGGTAGTTGGTAGGACTGCCCAGGCACTCCAGCACCTGTTTCTTATCAGCTGTGTACTTGCCATTCAAGTCCATGCCACTGATGGGCAGCACTGTGTGGCCCACAGCCAAAGTGAGGCAAGGGTCAACAAAGCCCCACCCTGGGGACTCCACTAAGGCCCAGATATTTTTTGTGCCCCTCCACATAAAACTATGAAGTCATGTCTTTGATGTCATTTATATATTGTGCTTTGTCACCTCATACCCCCACCTCCAGGAAAAAGAAAACTCATCATCAGAAATATAGGCACAGAGGAGAAACTTAAATGCATAGTTTTTCTACATTGTTGTATTTCTATAAGACTGTTACTCAAACCTTTAATTCCATCCTAAGCTAGGCCAGAATCCACAGAGTGCTCTTCTAGCCCACGAGTCACACACTCTGCCCCCTCTCTCTTCCCACTTGCACTGGAAAGACACATATTTCACATTGACTCTGCTCACACTTCTCATCTAGGGAGTGTGAAAAAGGACATTGCTAACTTAAGCATGCATATACTGCGGAACAGAGCACATGTACATGAATGAGGTACAAAAACTAGATGGGGAGAATTCCCACTGAACCTGGTAGGAGTGAGGGACACTTGAACCACAGCTAGGTCGGTCTCAAGGAACGCATATTGGTGAAAAGAGAAAGCTGGAATAAAGGAAACAAGTTATCAGATGAGGGAGTTCTCCCTGAGGAGAAGTAGAGAGGTAGAGAAATAAGGAGGTACTTAGGGAAAATAAAATGAGTAAATGATTCTGGCTGATTTTAGAGGGCCCACAGATTGAAGGAGAAGGTGGTGCTAGGTGACGGAAACATGTGGTGAGGCTGGATTGTACATTTCACAAGCTTTCTGTCACCAAAAAAAAAGGCTGTGTAAAGACCAAGACGCATCTCTTATTATATTGACTATTTAAAAAGTTTCTGTTTCTAAAAACTGAAAGATTTCTGAGTGATCCTGTTGGAAAATAAGTGTAAACAATATCATCTCTGAGCAAACATTGTTTGATGACTAAGCTGAACTCTGCTGGTGACTGTGTGGGCCTCTCTGTTGATTGCCATTTTTAACTGAGTCACTTCGGGAACACTGGGGATTTATTTTCATAGTACAAATCACACAGGATGCTTCACAAAACGTATCCAATTGATCAGAATCTCTTAAGATAACTCGCAGGAATCAGAAAATGATGGGCAAGCAGGGATGTCCTAATGAGTAATTTTTTCCATATTTCAACAATGTATGGTAAATGGATGAAAGGATGGATATTTCAAAAGTAATTAAAGATAGGACTTCAGCCATAAGATGACTCGAACTATGGAGCACAGAGCCAACAAAGTTGTATTTTGTTGTAACTCAAATGAAGACATACAATATCAAAGGCATATAGACATTTTAAAGTAATCTCAAAAATAACTTGCTTTTATGTCAATTTGCTGTAACTTGAATATTCTTAGAATATTCAACATTAAAATAAAAGATTTAGTAGATTCATCATTAATATAAAAAATATAAAGTATTTGTTTAAAAAGTCAATGATTTAAGGCATTTAAATGAATACTTAACCACCTGTGTTGTATAAGCTACTGTTTTTTGTTCTGTAGATAAACAAAAATGGGCAATATACAGTTTCTGCTCTCAAGACATTTACATTCTAATAAGGGGGAAAGATTGAATAGTTATTGTAATGTAAGCAAAATGTGGTAAGTGCCATAGAGGACAAATAAAATGTTATAGAATCACAAAGACTGGTAAAAGTAGTGGGAGGATAGGAATTGGGGAGGAAGAGGAGAGAAGAAAAAATTTTTTTTGCTCTGAATCAGGCTCTGTGCTAAACATTGTATGCACATTATCTCAGTCTTATAGATAATTTTATGCTATAAGCACTACTGTTATTTGAAAAAATTTAAATGAAGAACTGGGGTTCAGTGGGATTACACAGCAAACTCGTTCAACCAGAAAGCTCAGAGGCTCAGATTTTTCTGATTTAAAAACTTCCTCTTAAACACTGCACTCCACTGCCTCCTAGGGGAGAGGTGCATGGGAATTATAACCTCACTTACATGAGGTAAAGGTAAGAGAGTAAAGCATTCTCCAAAGTCACAAATATGGGAAAGGACAGTATTTGTTCAGGAAATGGTAATGGTACAATAGACTCAGAATATCAGATGTATGATACTGAGCAAGAATATAATGCATATGCTTTATATACACTATAAAACAGAAGATTAAACTGGAAAGAGTCTCAAGTCCCAAGTAGACTTAACTATGTCCTTTCATCTGGAAGTAACTGTATTTGCATTTCCTTTTTGATGATTTTTAAGTAAATCAGCATCTCCCCCTTTTTAGATCTCATATCCACATTTCTTTGTGGTAAATACAGCATTTCAGAATGTCTTAAAACAATCAGTCTTTTCTAATTTCCCCCAAAATGATTTGATAAAAAGAAAGAAATGAGCACCACAAAGAAATCACCATACTGTTCAATTAAGAATCCTCAGCCAGTAATTTGTATTGTGATCTGATAAACATAGTTTATTCTACATTAAAAATATTTCCCACAGTGGATTAAAAAAAGATCTGTCTCAATGCCTTTCACAGTAGCACAGTTAATCTTTTGTTTGTGCAAATGTACAACTGATGTGCTTTTCTAATCCAATAAAATGTCTTCCTCCTTCCATATGTGGACAGTAGAACACATCAATCATGAGCTATTTGTTAGTTTCTTTGGCTTTAGATTTCTGTACAATTTCCATCAGCACCAGGTGCTCTACCAAATGCTAGTCACAATAATTTAATGATCTTGGTGATTCTCCAATTTCAGTGTTTGCTTCTCTTTGAGGATTCATAATAGAGAACAGAAATGCCATAGCTTTCTGACTGATTAAGAATCAAAGAGTCCTGTCCATAGCCTGGCTTATACCATTTTTTAGTGTCTTACATGATTTGCTGATTACTTTGTTTTTTATAGGACTGCCTCCTATCAGTCTGACACTGAGAATTACTGAATCTTAATTATTTAAGACTTCTGAACTCATTTTGGTCCAATTCCATCATTTTAGAAAAGAGCAATCTGATGGCTAGAAAGATGTGATGATTGATCATAACCTTGCAGCTGGTCACCGCTCACCTGGACTTGAACCTGGGCTTCCAACCCAACTATGTCACACTTCTCTTTCCATCCTCCTGCTTTTTTTTGCAGCTCTGGTCGTGTTCTCATTATCAAGTCAGTTATGCCATAGAGGTTTATTATAGAATGTATGAATTAAGCAAACCAGAAAATAACTTATTTTCTTCCAAAAATTTTTTGAAAAATTTCAAACTTACAGTAAAGTTCTAAAAAGTATACAATAAACATATGCATACCTGTCCCTTGGGTCATCAATTCTTAATATTTTTCCATACCTTCTTCTTTCTTTCCCTTCCATTCTTTTCTTCCTTCCTTCCTTCCTTCCTCCCTCCCTTCCTTTCTTTCTTCCTCCTCCTTCCCTCTTTTCCTCCCTTTCTCTATCTCAATATATATACACACATGCAAATATATATACATGTAACCATACATATATACACCTAATGTAAACACAAACATATAACATGTATACATACACATATGTATTTATAAGTATGTATATATTAATTTTCTCTGACACCTAAAAAAAGTTTCAACCATGAAAATTCACCTCTAAGTACTTCATCATGCATTTCAACCTCCTTGTCCATCCAAATTCTCCTATATTACCATAATATAATTATCACATGCAAAAAACTTACATGTAAATTGATATACTATTTTCCAGTATACAGTGTATATTCAAAACCCACATATCTTATAGCTATTATTTTTCCTTCTAATTCAGGACCCAATTAAGGATCAAAATTGCTTGTTATAATTTCTTTTTAGTCTTCTTGCTTCTAATAGAATTCTACTTTTTAAAAATTTGAATCAAGTACAGTTATCTCCATTTTCCTCTCACCACTCCCCCCTACCCCAGCCATACCCACCTCTCACCCTCAACCCTACCCCATTTTGGTTTTGTCCACATGTCCTTTATACACATTCCTGAAAACCCCTCCCAAGTTCTACTTTTTTAAAAAAAGTCTTTCATGATCTTCATATTTTTGGAGACTCTAGGTCACTTGTTTCATTGTTTGGATTGAATTGATTTTCCTCATCAGGAAAACATTTCTGAATCAGGTTAAACATTTTCAGCAGGAATTCTGCCAAAGCAATATTGCATCTTTCCCAGTGCATTAATTACAGAAGCACATATTAACCTAACCCATCATTAGTGGCATTAAATCAATAATCAAATTAGGTGATAGAAGCCTATTAAGTGTTTAAATATTATCTACATTCTAAGTTTGTTGCATAGTACCTACGATTGTCTCTATACTTATATTTTATATTCTGTATATTTAAAAAATTAAAAGTATAGCTTGCATAGTGAAATATTCCATCTTTAGCATTATACATTGTACCTTAAAGCTAATGTTTTGAATCCTCCCCTCCTTTCTCCATACCAAGTTTTAACGTATGCTGAAGTTTGGAATTCATTATTTGTCTGCTTCTGATTTCTGACAACAGATTTTTTTAGTATTTTTATATGGTTTTACTTGCTATAGTGGAAAGCATGTCCTTCAAGGTTGTTTATTTGAGTAGCGTTATTATTTCTAACAGCCCAATAAAATTAAACATCACTGAATCAAGAGAATCTTGACCACGGCTATAGTCGTGGCATGTTAGACTCTAGCTCACTAATAGTATGCTTCCATAAATTTAATACATAGAATGTGCACAGTAAAGTACGCTGTGTTCTGCTAATGTTTCATTAAACATCAAGTGATTAATTAATAACATTTTGTTAAATTGTGTGATTCCAGTTAACAATTAACATAGGCATTGAAAACACCAAAAATTACTGACTTCTTTTTATGGAGTGGAAATACAAACACTTTGATCTCTTCTGAGGTATTTGCAGTGGGGAATTAATTATCTCTCATCAGTGTTATATTTTGACCTGTACTTAGTCTAACTGAATTATAATCACTTAAATCTGATAACTTGAAGTTTTGATAAAAGATAGCACCTACTATCACTTGAAACCTCATTCAAATACTGTGTTTGTTGCCTTGGATAACTTGTTTGCCAACGTTTAATTAGGAGTGCCCAGTGCCACTTAGCCAAAAGGAAGTTATTCCAAAAAACAAGATATCCTTAAGAGCTTTGGTGCTTCTCTTAAATCGCACTGATTCTCTGCCAGGATGGCCATTTCTCCTTTAGCCTGCTGGCCATTGGACATTCCAAGTGTCAGCCTGTATCCGCCTCTTCAATGCAGACACATTTTTCTTGATCTCAGAAATTGATCAAGGTTTTCAAAAATAATAAGAAATTAATATTTTTCAGATTTATTAATTTTTCTATTTTAGTAATCTTGGAATTCTAAAAAGGCTCATTTGTCAGTAATATATGATAAACTCTGACTTCATGCTTTGACCAAAAAATACCATACTTAGAATGTTTTTTTCTTAAGGTTTCTAAGTAAAAATAATTGCCAATACTTTTTTTTCGATTACTTGCTTTTGTTCTCTCACTTGCTGATATGCCACCTTGAAGGAAGGGTATTAAGTGAGGCCAAATGGGGAAAACCTTCACTGCGCATGCTTCTTGTAATGCGAATGAACCTCACTGGTACGTACAGTGCCTTTCCTAATGGGCACATTTCAGCACAATGACCAGAGATGTTCTGCTGTGGGTGCTGACTAAAGAGAATCCAGGAAACACTTCCTATAATCTTTCAGGTGCTAATGAACTGCTTCTAAAACATGATGTTCCCATGCAGTACAACCCCATAACATAATTGAACAGGCTTAGAATAATTTAATTTTATAACTCATAAGGGCTATTTAGTTTAATGTTTCTTAAACCTGAAAAATAAGTGTCACCTGGGGAGCTCTTTTAAAATACAGTTTCCAACCTTGAACCAACTGAATCAAAATCTCTGGGAACCTGTGTTTAATTTGTAAAATGTGTTCAGCCTTCTAACTAAGTTGGAAATGACATAAGGCCTAGCTCAATGCGAACTTTTTTTTTAATATCATACCTCACATGGAAAGTTATCATATTAATATGGCACACATGGATAAAGGGCTGGGTTTGGAACAGGTGAAAAATGTTAGGAATATGTACTCATTAGACTTCTCTTCAACACTTGCAAAAAATACATTAAAAAGAGTTGTTCAATCTTCTCTGTCTCTGCATCTTGCTTTCCACTGAAGGGCTTCATTTTAAAACAGGTTCTTTCCACATGACCTCATCATGGGCACTAGAGTGGGGAGTGGGGAGAAAAAGCTGATGTCTATATTACAGAGATGTTAGGTACACCATTGTATGTTTACACCGAATAGAGAATATGTAATTTCTTATCATTGGATACCAGCTTAAGCAGAGTCACGCAGTTGATAAGGAAAGAGCAGAGCTGGCCTTCGGGTTCTAGTTTGCAAAATGGTCTGGGATCCCAGAGCATAGTTGTCTAGGGCAAGTCTCTCAGAACATTTAGACTCTGAATTCAGCACAAACCTCAGGATGTTTGCAAGATTAGGATAAATCTATTATAATCCTACCATAAATAGATCTGCTATTTAAAATTTCATTTATTTCATGTAACAGTTATCACTAGTTCTTTAAATGAGAAAAAAATTATTGTTGAAAATATACAAAAAATAAAAAGCATGCTGTATGTTCTCTGGGAAGTCTTACTTTATGGATCACAAATCTGTAATCAGGCATCAATAACATTTGTGTAGTTACCCCAATTAAAGGTAATTTACAAAGAAAAGGAATACTGAGCCTTATGAGGGCTATTTTGCATACATAAATGTAAAGTAGCTTTAAATATTACTTGACCTGACAGAGTCTTCACTGGATAAATAATTGAGCTGCTTTTAACCGAATCATCATCACAGACCACTGTGCCTGGAAGGCACCCCCCCCAAACCCCCAGCCGGGAGGATGACCCCCAACCTCCCCAGGGCCTCTGAGAGGGTGCAGCCTGTACACAGCAGTGGGAGCAAACAGGGGACTGTTAATGACTCAGGACTGTCTCATTTTGCTGGGATTTGTCATAATTATCTGAGTACAGGACAGTACAGGACATAATTTGTATAAATTGATCTAATAAAATAGAATACCTAAGATGACTCACAATGAATAAATAAATTATTCTTGGTTATTGAGTTTCATTTGTGTTTTTAGAGAGATTTATAATGTTATTTTGATGACTTCTAGTTTATTGTTGTTATTTTAAGTATCTTTGTGAAGCATATAGCAATTGAAAATGTTCTTATTGAGGCAATGCCATGAAATACCTGTTTAAACAGTGAAACCTGTTTAAAATTTGACTTCTAAACTCTCCTTTGGGTTTTGCCTGGGGCACTATAGACTTGCTAGATCCAGAATCAAATTTCAGCTGAGTGAGTGTCTTAGGCTAAGTCACTGAAGTTTTCTAAATCTCAGTTTCATTTTCTGTAAAACATGATCCGTGATTATAATAGCTATAATGTTACCTACAGCACAGGTGTTGAGAGAGTGAAATTAAAGAGTTCGTATTACATGTGCTGGCACCATGCATAGCACACGCTACTTTTAGATATTGATATCATCAGATTATAAATATTCTTGAAGTAAAGCTTCATCTGAAAAAATCATGAACGCATTTTTGAAGGTATAAAATACATTTTTACTATTCATACCAAAGTTTCATGGACACTTCACAAAAGGCTGTTACAAGCATTTTCACATGCCTGCATTATTAACTCATCCTATTCTCCCCAAAACTCCATGAGATGAAACAGTCAGAAGAAAAAGATATTTTAAGATCGGGTGACACTCTCATGGTCATGATGTGTATACAGGTACCGCACTTCCTTCACTCTAGGGCTCTGTCACCTGAGGTTTTTGAGAATTTTGGGCTTTCTATGAAATGAAGCAACACAGCTCTCCAATCCTGTTCCAGAATCCAATATTATTGCATTGTGCAGTAACACAAGGCCTCTCTTCTCTACTGTTTTTTTCCTTAAAATACACAACTTAGAATAGTAGGCTTCCTTAGTACACTTATTTTAATCTAGTCAGTTACAATATGAGGATATTTTTTATCCTGTTTTTTTGCCACTTATCTGTAAGTCTTACAACTACATTAATATTTAACTTCTAAACTCATTTGGGGTGATACCAATAAGTCAAATTTGAAATTAAATGAAAAACTCTAGGTTGACTACCTATATTGTGAAACACACAATAATAGATATTTTCGAAGAAATGGTATTAATAAAATACCATCTTAAAGAAAAAAATAGTGACAAAGAACAGCAGTAGAGAAAAAAGTTACCTTTAAATAGCAGGATTTGAGAACACTTACAGAGGAAATAGTATGAATTAGTTGAGTAAGAAGAGGGATGTTTGTTTATTCACTTATATAATTATCAAATATTGATTAAAACCTACTATGTTTATTTTTTATTCACTCATCAAATATTTATTTAGTATCTACTGTGTCACATTCACTGTCCTAGGCAATGGGGATAAAGAAATAAACAAAGAGATAGGGGCTTTTTGCTCATAGACCATATATTCCATGGGGCAGGACTAGAAAATAAATACACAAATAAATAGATATATAATATTTTCAATAAAGATAATGTAAACATAATGCCAGATGCTTTGGAGAACAATGAAACAGGGTAACATGGTCAGGGATATTGAACTGATACTCACAATCTTGATTTCATTACAAGTTACCTGCTGCCTCTTTTCTTGCCTGCATAACATTACAGGGATGGCAGCTGGGCAAAGCTTATTCATCTTCATGTTTCTAGCACCTAGTTGAGTGCTTGACACAGAGAAGGTCACTCAATATACACTTGCAAAATAGAATCTAACTTGTCTGATTCTTTCTATAACACCATATTCTTGAGTTTAATGCCTACTTAGGTATTCAATGAATAATTGTTAAATGCATACTTATTAAAAGTTCTTTTTCTAGTCCAACTTTGATTGAAGAAATGTACATACTCCCCCCTTTTCTTTTTTGTTTTTATTTGCTAGGAATATTAGCCTCACTTCAGATTAGGACCAAATGTTTCTTCTTACCTACCTCGCAAAGTCTGCTGGATACCTTATGTCCTTTTCTTCCCTGTGACCACTATATATATATATACACTTTCTCATATCAAAATTTGTCTACTATCATCGTTTATGGGCTTTTTCTTTCTTAACTATATCCATTAATTAATTCAGATTCTTCTTTCCAATGAGGTTTTTATGCTTTTGCTAATTTACCTATATCCAAATTCAAACCTTGACGTAGGTAATTAGAAAATAAAGTAACTGGATCAGCATGAAGAAGGGGAAAGAAACCAGAGACTCTACAGACTCTGAGCTTTTCTCAAAAATATTGTGAATTTACTGAGGACAAATGTTATGTCTAAAAAAATAAAATAAAATAAAAGCAGGGAAAAATGAATACTGAAGCTTCTAAATACAGCAAATGTGAAATGTTGAAATTTTCAATAAATAGTATAACATAATTTGTAACAAACACTTGTCTCACAAACTATAGTACAGGAGTTATGAATTATTGCATTTCTTTTAGGTAGACATTTAATTTGTAGTCTATTCCAGAAGAAGGCTGTAACCATGGGAAGCACCTTCTCCTGTTGGCAAGGAAACAGAATCACCAAGATGCTAATTTACAACTGTGATTTTGGAGAAATAGCAGGGACATGCATACTGTGAGCAAGCCCCAGGGTAACCATGGGTAAATTGGACATACAGAGATACATAGAGAGGCTGTGTGTGTTTGATGAAAAATGCATCTTCATGTCATCTCTATGGCAATCACAAATAAATCTAACTGTTCTGAAATCAACACAGCAGCTGCACGTATAAACAGATAATGTTCAGCAAAATCTGGAGAGTGTTAGTATCCATCAGTAGTTTGGCTCTAGGCGTGCCTGTTCACAATAACAGAGTAAATCATTCCATGACATTCACTTCCTGTGTCAACTCCTAAGCCTTGTTTTAGATTTGACTTTGTTCGTGTTCAATAAGGATTTCAATAAGGAGAATAGCAATAAGGTTAATTTTCCAAGCAGAAAGACTGTCTCAATGGTGTTTTTATTTATCAATATAAAAAATAGGAAAAAATAGGTTCTATACAAAAAAGGTAATTGCTTGAGCACTCATTTTATTCAACAACAACAAACTATTATTTATTTTTACTCATTTTCTTGTTAGTATAAGATAAACATTATGCTAAATATATCATATCTATTGTCTTATTTAGTTCTGAGAACAACATAATGAATTAGGTTGTATTGCTACTTTATTATACAGATAAAGGTATATACCAGGAGCAATTAAATAATTTTTGCAGGTCACACAGCCAGTAAGAGGAAGAGCTAGGCTTTGAACCCAAGCAAATCTTTATTATTTTAGATTGGGAAAGGCTTTTCCAAGTGGTACCCAGAAGTTTAATGTTAGAAAATTGTATGCTTATTTACATAAAACTAGAAAATAAGCCCTGACTGGTGTGGCTCAGTAAATTGAGTGCCAGCCTTTGAATCAAAGGATTGATGGTTCAATTCCCAGTCTAGGGCACATGCCTGGGTTGCAAGCCAGGTCCCCAGTAGGGGAAACATGAGAGGCAACTGCATACTGATGTTTCTCACCCTCTCTTTCTCCCTCCCTTCCCCTCTCTAAAAGAAATACTTAAAAAAACTCGAAATAAAAATTTGTAGAATTTAAAGAAGAGAATAAATTGTGAACAAATATTTAAAGCACATAATAAAGGGTTTATTTCTCTCCTATATAGAATACTTATTAGTAAATAAGAGAAAGGGCAAATATACAATGAAAAATAGGCAATGGGTATAAATAGATAGTTATATAGAAAAGAAAATATCATTAGTTCTTAAATGTAGGAAGGGTGAATACATCACTCTTAACAAAAGAAATTCAAGTTAAAACTATACTAAAATTTTTCCACCTATCATACTGGCAAATATCAAAGAAGGATAATAACGTGGATTGACAAAGGCGTGTGAAAAAGACATTTGTATATTGCTGGTAAGCATACAAATAGGAACAAACCATATGGAAGATAATACAGAAATAACTATGGAAATTAAAAATTCACTGACACTTTGACCCAGCAATTCTCCTGTAGCAATTCACCGCAAACATGTCCACACACACATTTGAAATGAAGTGGACATAAATCTCTCATTGCAATAATGGGAAAAGAGTGGAAGGAGTTTAGGTATATATCAAGAGGATTCTTGTAGGTGAATTACTTTGTCAGCATACAATGGAAGGTGTAGCTAATACTGTGTAACCTCTAAGAATCCCTGTTCGTGGTGTTGGCTGAGACACTAAAGCTATGTACTCCTTTGACCACATTATGTTTTCCCCTCATTAGCCACCTGATTTCCTGCTACTGCAAGCCCAGCCCATTTGAACAGTCTTTGATATTCTGCCCATTTCTTTTCCTCAGAAAATGGTCTTTTTAGTTAAAGCCACCTCCATGGATGTGGATAAAGCATGTACATCAACTTGAAATGGTGTTTCAGCTTCAACCTACATCCCTGCCCATCATTCGACAAAAAAGACTATGGTGTCTTCTTAGGACACTGAGCATCATAACTCTCCAAATCCTCCATTTTAATTTTTGTCCCTGAATGAATAGTCCTAATCCCTTTATATGTATCATATAATGCTAGATTTTTCTTTGAGAGGATTATTTTAGCTACCATTTAAATGTGCAGTAAATGTTGGTTTTGCATTCATTTGTTCAATAAACATTTATTGCATGCTTGTATATACCATATATAAGCCATGGTGCTAAGTTATGAAATACAAAGAAGAATAATAAAGAGGCTCCTGTCTCAATGAACTTAACAGTCCAACAGGGAGCAGAGAGGACATGATAGTGGAGGTGCTCCAAGATGGTTGGAAGGGTGCCTAATTTAGCTTAGCAGGTGGGAGGTGGGGCACTAAAGGCTTTAGAGAGAAAGAGAAAACTGAGAATGGATTGGGAGCAGAAAAGTAAGTGGATAAAAGAGAGAGAGATGATTGGACATTCTAAGACACTTTGACATAAATTACTTAACAGGAAGTTTAAAAGTCTGAGAGATTTCTTGCTTAAAGTTCACTAGCAAATGTCATATAGCAAATGTCTGCTTAATTAGATCAGAATGAAACCTTTGTTCATCTTACACCATAATAGAATGTTGATTTTGCATCTCTGTTCTTTTTTTAAACTGATGACAGCATAAGTAAGTTCTCTCACTGAAACCACATTATCATTTTTCTGTGGACAGAAATGTAATCACTGAGGATGGACTTTAGCCAGGCCACCTGATTAATAACCATCCTGAATCTTCTTGCTCTAAGGGAAGGTTGAACAGAGCTGTTTATTGACCACCAATAGTCATGACCCCTTGCTATCTTTTGCACTCAAAATACCACAGGAGGAAGTCAGCTAAACGCCATGACATTTCAACCAACCAAGAAATGCGTATATACAATTCATGAGTACAAACCAACACTGCTTTGAATTTGCACTACTATTATTACATATTTTTCAGATATCATGATTAAAATTTGCCTATTTAAAATTTACATAAAATACTTTTTTTGTTATATTGCTACTTGCCTTTAATGTCCCACGTGAAAATTTACCTTCTTGTGGTTTTTGTGACTTTTTATGCAAAGTGGACATAAAAAAAATACCCCAATTCTCACTTTGCAGTCAGGTACAGTGCCTACACATACTGGGTTTGAGAAATGCACTCTCGATGAGCAAATCAATCAAGTGGTCTATTAGTAGCTTTCATTATATTTGTGAAAGCTAAAGCCAAAATGTCCCAGGAAAATATCCTCCAAGCCTTGATTTGACACTACTTTGATTGCAACAATAGAAAAACAATTCAAGTAATTAATAAAGTAATTTAGAATTCACTTTACCAAACCACTATGAGAAAAAAGAGTAGTTGGTTTGGGGGTAGTAGAAACTGAGAATTTAGGGGCCATCAAGACTCTTAGTCTCTCAATTCTATTTCCCTTTGTGTTTCAGCTTTGTCACTCACCCTGGCATCTCTAGCTTGGTTGAGATTTGGTCTTTGGGTAGAAAAAGACCTATTCCTCAGCTTCATTTACAAATGCCAAGAAAAGCCATTTGTAAGTCCAATTGGCTCACAACTATCCAAACATTAGATCAGGAAACTAGAACTGGAACAGGCAGGGAAAAATAATTTCTAAGCAGAAGGAGATGATGTTTCTATGAGAAGCAAGAATACTGGGAAGACAAAACTGTCAACAGTCTGTATGAAAGTTAACACATCAAAGTCACATATGTTCAAACTATAAAGATAATTCTCAGTGACTCTTTAAGAAGATTTTATTTATTTATCTTTAGAGGGGAAGGGAAGGAGAGAGGGAGAGAAATATCAATGTATGGTTGCCTCTCGTGAGTCCCCTGCTGGGAACTGGCCCACAACCCAGGCATGTGCCCTGACTGGGAATTGAATCGCAGTTGTCTGGCTCACAAGCCTGTGCTCAGCCCACTGAGCTATACCAGCCAGGTCTCTCAATGACTTTTAAAAAAGTTTTACATGCAAAAGATTAGTCAAGGTAGTAGAGTTGCCTGAGGGCAGAGGTATCTTTAAGGTTAGAATCTGTTGATTTGCTGTTTACCGAGTGATATGAACTCCTTTGCAAAGCATAATAGTCCGTATTAGTGTGAACACCAAAACTTTTTTGAAAATCATAAACTGTTTTCACATGTTTAGTCTTTGGGTAGTTATTATCTATGAAAACAAACTTCAAAAATAAATATATAAAAATAGGGGAGGGATTTGGAGGAACAAGTATGAAAGACACAGGGATGAGGACTAGGGGGGGAGGAAATGGGAGGGAGGTGGGGAGCACGGGATGGGGGGCGGGGATGGGAGAAATAGACAAAAAACTGTACTTGAAAAATAGCTAAATAAAATTTAAAATATATATATATATTTTTCCAAAACCACCAACTTGTAAATGTGGGGTTGTGATTTGAATCAGATCTGTCTAGTATCAAAATTGGTTGCTTAAGCCATAGGCTGTCTATAGGCTGCACTGTTTTGTATTTGTGCATATAAATGCATATAAGATGTTTTAATTTAAATTAAATCTTTACTAATTTTTTTATTTTTAAAAATTCACACATTAAATCAGTCATCTGAAGAAAAAAATCATTGGAGAAAGGACAATTTTTAAAACAGAACTCAGTATGATGAGTAATGGTTTGCAAAGTTCCTTTCTACAAAAGAATATTAGTGATGAACAAATAAGCCAATGCTTTATTTGCTGGGAAAATCAGTTCAACATCCATTCACTTATAATTGAGCAACTATTTGATCAGTGCCTTATTAGTAGTGAACTACTGTGTTGGAGGACAATAGAAAATGTAATCATCAATAGATATAATTTAAAAAAAATACAACAGAAATTTTTGCCAAAAAGGGCACACAAATATAGGTAATTGCAATACAGAAGAAAATGAATCATATCATACTTCCAAATGGAAGGACTGAGAAAGACTTTTATGGCTGAAAAATATCACAATTTGTTTTCCATGCTAATATTTACTGTTATAAATGTTCTTTTTATATTTAATCTTGAAGGAATTTTTGACCAAATTAGAAGTCAGAATTATGAGCATAATTTTGTTACCCAAGGCTTCTGAGACAGTTCAGACACTCCGCTTTCTCCTTCTTCAAATTCCACCTTAAAGAACTGTCATTCAGTGGTGAGTGGTAAAGATGGGAATATTTTTCTAGACAAACTAGAAATATTTTCACTTGGTGGATTTGTTTTCCAGGCTGAATGTGCACAAGCACATGCCAATGTAAATATGCATTATTGTTTATTCATGAAGTAACTATTGAGGAAGTACTGCTTTGTTCATTCATTTATTCAACAAATATTTAGTAAATATTGAAAATATGTTGGTAAAAAAGACAAACTTCCTACTCTCATGGAAATTATAGTCTGTGAGGGAGGCAAATGAATAATCCTGTAGCAATGACAATAAGTAAATGCAGTATAATAAAAAATTATAACTTGAGGTAGTTAAAAGCCTTTTGAAGAAAATAAAATGCAGCAGAGGAGTAAAGAGTAACAGACTCTAGGCCAGGTCAAATGAACAGAGAGGCCTTAACGATGACACAGAAGAAAAGGAGAACCCTGTGGATGTGCAGTATACTCTCGTAAGATACTACACTACTTGCTGAGATTTATAAAAATACATGTTTGGTATGGTCTTCACTCAGGCAACCAGAACAGTTGTTTTCAATTTAATTGGAGAAAGAGGCATATGCACAGTAACCAAATGTGTAGAATAGTACAGTGAGTACTCTTTAGCTGGGTACAAATTATCAGAGTGCATGCAATTAGGCAGTTATAAGGCTATGAGACACAATTCCTTATTTCAAGTACATATGAATATTTAATTATGAGTGAATAAACTATTAAATTGGTACCCAAGAAAATATTCTGTCCAGTTAAGCCCAAAATTAATATCTTTGCCAGTGGGTCTCTCACATGTTGCCGAAGCTATACTGATGCAAACTTAGTTCTTCTTCCATGGTTTCCTATCTCTGAAATCGCCCAAAGGTCCCAGACAGAAAACCAGAGCTCACTCTTGACACCTCCCCCTCACTTACTCCTCATATGCAGCCCATCATTAAGGCCTTATACTTGCTAAATTTTCCCGAAATATTATTCTCTCCATCTTCACAACTTTCCCAAGCAACTTCTCTTATGAAATTATTAGTTATGAAAACTAATGCAATAACCTTCATATTGTTCTCCTACAACTATTCTTGCCTTCTTCCATCATTTATTTTTTAAGGTAGCCAGAATTAGCTGTACAAAGTTGAACTCTAATCATCTTACATAATAGAATGAAATAACCAGCTTTTCTTACTCTGTCTTACTTGAGCCTGACATGTCAGCAACTTCTGCTTAGTTCCGCACATAGGTATGCTAATCATTAAATGAATCTAACCTGTAGCCTAGAAATTCCTGAAATAACCTCCCTGTTTGATCCTACCTCCCCAAGGAGATAAGGGAGGTATGTACAAAAATAATGATTGTTTATAAAAAGATTTATAGCAACCTCGTGACTGAGACCACAGCAACTAGAATTTTTGAAGTTTCACTATCTCCCTTGGATCATTACTGATATCTCGATGTCTGTGGTCATCAATCACCTCCTGACCTCAAACCCTTTCCATTCCACTGTTTCCCTGAAATAAAAGAAGGCTGAATTTTATACTTTCTCAAGATGATTCTTTAGGACTCTAGTCCACCATTCTCTTAGCTTGCTGACTTTCCAAATAAAGTAGCTTTCCTTGCTCTAACTCATCACTCAACTTATTGGCTGTCCTGAGGCAAGCAGAAGGAGCTTTCTCTCGATTACACCAATGCCTTTCTATCACTTCCCTCCATCATGTGGATTTTGAAAATGATAACTTGCATCACCATGAGCCCTTTGGACTGTTCAGACCATCTCTGATTGCTCCTTACACTCCAGTCACAGTGGGTTCTTTTCATATCCTAGAATATATGACACTAACTTTTGCCACATGACTTGGTCAGGCAGTGCTGTCTAGATGTTTTTAGCTGTCTGTGCTGATCCTATCTGCTACGCCTTGCATTCTTCAAAGGTCTGCTCATCTTTCAGATTTCAGGTTGTTCCTTTTTCTCTGGTAAGGCTTCCTTGATGTAACCACACACAAACTTCAGTTCTTTAATGTGACCTTTTTTCCTTTCCTTTTCATTCCTGTTGGCTACATCCTTGACTCACCTAACTCCTTCTCTCTTGAAGGACCACTCCCTTAATTATTAAGCCCTCAAGACAGTAAGGTTCTAGTCATCATCAGATCATCTTAGGAACAAAGTCTTTGGTCTGTTAACCCCAGTGAGAGAGTTTCGGTCAAACTACAGATAACATCTGGGCCTCAGTTTTGTTTCAGCTCCAGGCCCAGAAAAGCAGTGAAACCAAATGAAGTGACGCCATGCCTGACATCAGGATCAGATACACTGATCAGCTACTCCCCACCCTAGCGCTGACCAATCAGTAGAGACCATGAATCTGACCATGACCCTAACTCCATTAGTCGCCACAATTAATAATTTTTCCCTATATAACCCATTCCTTGGAAGCCATCAGGGAACCAGGTCTTTGAGCATTAGCCCCCCATCTCTGGGTACGGGCCACTTCCTCAATTAATAAACCTTTACTTTCTTTGCTGCAAACTCCTGTTAATTTCCTATTGGGCCTTGATGTGCACGTTCAAATGAGCCCCTTTAATTTGGGTGACAGTGACTCCTGAGAGCTGCTGTTCATCTTTTCTAAGCCATTACTACGTTTATAATTTTGCTCTTTTGTGATTGCTTTGCTTTCTGTGATTATTTTATGAATATATGACTATCGTAATAGAAGATCTAATGAAGATAGGGACTGTGTTTATTTTATTAACCTAACAGCCTCTTATACCATTTGTTGGTTGAATGATTAAAAGTGTTTGAAGGTGTTTGTTGAATGATTAAAAATGCCGTTTTCTTTAAAGCTCTGCTAAAATTTTTCATTTTCTGCATTGGAAGAGTATATTATTTAATGTGCAAGATCATACACTTTTTAAAATAATTGGGATACAGACTTAATATGATTGAGTGGTATAGATTTACCTGGGATGGGAAAATGGTAACCTTTCGGTATTATGGTTCTCTAATGAGGAAGACATTTCTGCCAGTCTCTTCATTTATTCTGAAGAAAATTTAATAAGATGTCAAACAACTACAACAGGTGGTATTTTACTTTCAATACATGATTTTTCTACATGCTAGAATGAATCCCAGTAAGGATTTCTGACTGACTAGACTCAAATAATCATTCTACATATTTTTCTTTTTGCCTGTAGAAACAAATGATGCCTGTTTTATTGCCAAAGATATGTCATTTATCTTTATACCTCTCCTAAGCTGAAAAAGGTACTAGAAGTGTTATATATTTATTCGATGCAGACAGGTAGAATGGATTCCAATGACTCCAGCTATTTCTAATACCAAAATTCCTTTCCTAACCTGCTATTTCTTCCCAGGTGCACAGTTATTGTCTACACTTATTCTAGTGTGACCTCAAAGCCTTGACAAAGGCCTTTCTTGTAGGGACCCAAATGCACATACATTCTATTTCTTATAAAATCAGTTTGCAGATCAACCTCCCCCAGTGTAACTTGAATAATGAGGAATTGATTATTGTTTTTCCAATTACACCCTTTAAGAACTCATCAAATAGAGGTCTCAATAATTCTTATCTGACCATAATGACTACTGGAGATAGTTTTTCTAGAGATATTCTAAAATAAAAAGCATGCAAAAAATCTGGTTACTTTTTAAAAACATGCTGACTAAATGAGCAGAGAAGATGCTGATTCCAGGAGGATACTGCTAATCAAAGGTAATGATTTTGTTTTATTTTTTATATATTTATATTGTATCTGGTTTCACAAAGATTTGGAACGTTTATTTCTGTTTAAATTAGCCACTGCTGCCTAACAAACCATCCCAGCACCTAGTGGCACAGGACAACAAAAACCTTTCTTTTGCTAATTAGTCTGCAAGTTTGCATAGAAAGAGATGGCTTGTTGTGGCTCCTTGTGGTATCAGTTGGGGCCTAGGTGGGATGGCTAGGGACTAGAATATCTACTACCAAGATAACTTATGTAACTGGAAGGCTGGTGCTGAATAGGAAGGCAGTGAATATTGTAGACTTGGGGCCTGGTTTCTCTTCCTAAAGTCTTTGCTTAGGCTTACTTGCAGAATAGCATCTGAGTTCCAAGAATAAACATTTCCAGACAGCATAAGACCTTTATAACCTAGCATCTGATGTTACATGTCATATTGTGCTGAGTAATAATTAAGTCTGGCCCAAGTTCAAGGAGTGATACCATGAATCACATCATTTGATGGGAATAGTTTCAATGTCCAATTGTAAGAGCAAATGGGATGGAAATTGCTGTTGTGTCCGACTTCGGAAAATAGACACTCTGCTCTTTAACCACATAATTTTCATGTGAAATACAGTTATTCCTCAGGAGTCTTAACAACAACAAAAAGTCACATCTACAAATTTCTTTTATATCTTAGACTCCCTGTGAAATTGCCATATAATAATAGTATTAGAATTCTTAAAATGTCATTATTAAATAGAGAGAAACTGTGAGACACACTGAAGCTTCTTAAGGGAAATTTTTTTTTACATGTCTGGAAGTTTCTACGAGGTATTGCCTCAGAGATCTCTCATGTATTAGAGGATTTTATAGTCCAGTTCTGGGTTTGATCTTTGCTCTGAAACCATTTCTTAACTTGAAAATTGATTGTCATACTGAGTGGCTAAAAATGAGAAACAGTTTTGTTTTTGAACTCAGAAGTTCCCAGGCTCTTTATACTTAACAGTTTACTACTTAGTTCATCTTTCTTGTACTTTAATCATAGATATTAAGATAAAGCCTGATGTCACTTTCAATATCCTGCTGGGGATTCTCCTTGGCTAAGTCATTGAGTTGATTTCCCTTTTATACCTTACTGCAGAAAGAGTATTGCCAAACTTTCCACCTCCACAGTACAAGGTGACCTTTCCTGCTGGTACTAATAACGTTTCCCTTGCTTTCCTTTACTCTCTTACCAGCAGCCTCCTTAAGTGTCTTTTAATTAAAACTGTCCTAGAACAATGTAGGCTTCTATTAAGAGTCTCTTCAAAGTCCTCTCAGCTTCCCTAATCTCTTGGTCTCCAAGCTGAGACTACAGTTTTTTTCTTCTTTATCTTGTCACTTTTATTTGCTCTTATTAAGTTTGTCTTATTATTCCAGGTCTATTTTCTTTTATTAGTTATTTATTTATAATTTAATTTTTATTGTATTTTTTCCTATTACCCTTTAGTCCCCTTATATCCCTTCCCTCAGCAATCATCATACTGTTGTCCATGAGTCCTTTTTCCTCAATCCTTCCATTCCCTAATGTATCCCCCTCCTAGCTGTCATTCTGCTCTCTATCTATGAGTCTGTCCCCATTTTCCTTGTTAGTTCAGTTTGTTCATTAGATTTGACATATGAGTGAAGTCATACAGTATTTATCTTTCTCTGCCTGGCTTATTTCACCTAGCATAATGTTCTCCAGGTCCATCCATACCGTCACAAAGGGTAAAATTTTCTTCTTTTTTATAGCCAAGTAGTATTCCATTGCGTAAAGGTCCCATAGTTGTTTTATCCATTCATTTACTGATGGAAACTTAGGCTGCTTCCATAACTTGGCAATTGTAAGCAATGCTGCAATGAACATAAACATGCTTATGTTCCTTCAAATTAGTGTTTTGGATTCCTTCAGACATATTCCCAGAAGTGGGATCACTGGGTCAAAAGGCAGATCCATGTTTAATTTTTTGATGTATCTCCACATTGCTTTCCACAGTGACTGCACCAGTCTGCATTCCCACCAATAAAACAGAAGTACTCCCCTTTCTCCACATCCTCACCAGCACTATTTGTTTTTGATTTATTGATGATAACCATTCTCACAGGTATGAGATGGTATCTCATGATGGTTTTAATGTGCATTTCTCTGATGATCAATGATGTTGAACATCTTTTCACATGTCTATTGACCTTCCGTATGTTCTTCATGTAGTCTAGAATCATATTCAAGTTTAACATTTTCAAATCAGGCTGTTTTTCTTTAGACCAAAGCATCCACTCTTCCTTTATTAAATACCTGTGTTTTAGATTGGACTGAACTTTTCTTTTCCCCTAGGTATAATTGCTGCCTAAAACTTTATTGTTTCTTAGAGGTAAGTTTTGTTATTCAAATACAATATTAGGTCTGTTTTATCAGGGTTATTCTGCTTTCAATGACTTTATTAGAAAATACATCTTGAGGTTTTACTAAATGCTAGGCATTGTTTCAGGTACTAGAGATAGGTAAATAAACAAATGTATTGGGTCCAAATCTCAATTTGCTGACTCAGAGGGCAAATAATATAATATACTTGAATAAAGTTTATTAAAATTGATTTATTAATTCACTAAAACTAACAGTAATAGCTCATTACATGTTAATGGAAATATAAAGGTCTATAAAAATAGCTATATTCCCTAAGCAAAAAAATATAGTGAGAACAGTGGCTGTCTTAGTCTGTCTTGTGTGTTACAAAGAATACCATAGACTGAGCATCTTATGTACAACAAAAATTTATTTCTCTCAGTTCCAGAGGGTGGGAAGTCCAAGATCCAGATGCCAGCAGAATGGGTATCTGGTAAGGGCCTGTTTCTTAGTTTACAGATGGACATCTTCTTATTGTGTCCTCACATGGCAGGAAGAGGAAGAGGGCTCTCTGGGGTCTCTTTTAAAAGGGCATTAATCCCAATAGTCATGCTTGGTCCTTGTGACCTAATTACCTGCCAAAGTCCCTATCTCCTAATACCATTTTAATGGGGATTAGGTTTCAACACATATGAATTTAGGGAGAAACAAATATTCAATCTTAAAATTACAGTCTTGCCCTACCAAATTCATCTTCTTGCATGCAAAATACATTCACTACATACACATACCCTATTAGAATTTTGATTTTCATGATGCAGTGTTATTTTCTTGTAATATCTTTTTCTGGTTTTGGTATGTGGGTAATTCTAGTCTCACAAATATTTATAGAAGAATTTATTACAAGAATGTTTATTTTTTTAAATTCAAATTTTTAATGCATTGCTTCTAAACTATTTCGATGACTAAATCTTTCTGAAATGTCTTCATGTATTGTTAACACAAGTTTTTACAAGCCCTTCCAATACAGGCATAAGAGTCCAAATTCATTTTCTCTGGTATGTATTTTATACCTTATAATTACTAAATTCTATTTCATCTCTAGTATAGATACTTGATTTTGGTAAAATATGTGAAGTTCTCTAAATGTTCCAGTCTTAAAGTCAAGCTTGTCTAAATTCTGCAAAATGCACACAGAATTATGATGCACTTAGGTGGTTAATGAAGCAGCTCTTCTTTGTAAATGTCACTTATAATCAGACTGTAGAAGTGAGGAAAATGGACAATAATGAGTTATCAATCAATTTCCCTTCTGAATACAAACTGTAAAGTTTAAGTGTTATAATGGCAAAATCTCTTTCCCCATAAACTGGGAAAATATAAAGCTAAATAAAGTATCTGGCACACTAAAATATGATTAGATTGATAATCCTCTATGTACCTCCTTTTTCATTGATGGAACAAACGAGATCCAACAAAGTGATCATTTGCCTAAAGAGCCTTTCTGAGAATGACATTGAGAAAAATGAAGTGCTCCTTTATTTTCTGAGTGAATTTCATTATGAACATCTATGAATACAGTCAAATGATGTAGTCAAGTGATCAAAGTTTTAAGAAAATTCAAATTTTTTTATACAAAACAACCACCTCCAACAATTTGTTTCTGACCTCTCTATATTTTGTCAGTGAACAAGCTGGACCAGCCCTTTGGAAGGTAAATGAAATCATGATGATCCAAATATATAACAAATAAATCCCATTTCATTGGCAGCAAGTATCCATCTAATTCTACCCTTTTAAAGGGCATCTTTGCATTCTTCCTTGTAACATGAGAAAAATATACCAAGTTGGACTCAACATCACATTGAGTGACAAATGTTTGGACAAGATAAGGAGCACATTTCAAAGTGTGGTCTGGAGAGCCCGGGTGATCCACAAAATACTTACAGGGTTCAAGAGCTCTTCATGATCAGATTAGCATGGTATCTGTCTTTCTACTCCTATTTTCTCACAAGCATTGAATTTTTCAGAGGCTTCAGTGTACGTGATAATTTCAGTGAATTGAATACAGAACACATTTGAGAATCAAGCTTACTTCAGTTAAACCGAACATTAAATAGATATGCAAGAAGTAAAACAAGGAGGCTAGAATGATCCATGTGGGAGTGGATAGAAGTTGGACACATCAGCATGAAGCCATGATTTGCTTAATATGCAGATTCAGATGGTTACAAGTAGAAACACTTACAGATATGAATACACACTGGTTAGTATACACATACATAATTCTTTTCTGTGTCAGCAGAGAGGGCTAGAAACAATCAAATTCTCTTAGCAACAAGTACACCTAACACCCAGATTTGGTTTCTAATACCATTCTCCAATACAGAAACCAAGGCTTATTATAAAAAAGGCTGATTTTAGGAGTGGGGCAAAAAATTGTCCCAGAGACTTTCTTTACTTTGGTTTTAGTATTTACAGCCTATGAGCAAAGAGGAACCAAACCCAGAGGTGATCAAGAGATCAACTAAGGCTTTGGTTACCAAGGCAAAGGGATATCTCTCATGGCTGTGATGAAAAGTGATTGGAATTGAAAGGGCTTTTGATGTAAATTGATCTGATTTTTAAAGCATCAGTGACATAAGGTTGTCTGAAAAACGCAGTTGTTTAGTAGAGTAACAGTGTCTGTCAAATTATGTCCAATACATTCTCTGTTTATCTGTCAACTAATTAACAGACTCAACAAACTAGTGGGTGCTTATACATGCCTTAGCATTATTATTAACATTATGAGGCTTAATTCCTATGCTCATGCATCTCAAAATCTAAAGAGAAAAATTTAAATATAATTATTCTTCAATAGATATATTACCTGGCCTAATCTTTGTAATCTTTATTAACACTGGCAATTCAAATATTAAGAGGCATATTTTTTCCACAATTAACATCCCTAAAATCAAAATAATCCAAACAATGATGTCTTAGCATTGTGAAATAGTTTATTTGGCGGTGCTTCAGCTCTCTCTCCTTGGTAAAATAATGATTCATCTTAAAATAATTAGATAAAATAATGATTCATCTTAAAATCAATAACATTTTAGATTAGATGAAGTACAACATATGCATCTTCTTTGGAACCCACCTTTTAATTTAAAAATTAATAGTCTACAAAAGGCATAGTAATATTTTCATTCAGCTATTGATTATGAGAAACCTGATAGATAGGCTCGGATCTGTGATTCCTGGACCTTGGCTTCCCACCATTGCCACATGATGCTCAACATCAGCAATTTCAGGAAAGGACAAATGCCTCCACAATTCCGCTGGGATCCCCAGGTTCCTCTCAAGAGTTTAATGCTCAGTGTTCTATCAAATTAGGTCTGAGAACCTTCGTAACTGAAAAGCTGAAGTTAATATTTACATTACTTACAATGATTATGATCACAGAAGTCAATACTTTTTGAGGAAGTAATAAGCTGATCAATATACCAGGCACAACTACTGAATTTTCTTTTTAGTGTACACAATAACGTTGTAAAATAAGTATTATTCATGCCCTTACTTTATAAATGCGTGAACTGAGGTGCAAAATGTTTAAGCGGCTTATCCAAAGTCCCTGAGTGAATAGCACAGCCACACCTCTGCCCCTCAACATTACAGGACACTTCCTCCAAGAAACACACAGGGAAAACACAAATACAAGCAATAACATAATGGAATCACAAGAAAATAACTGACTTTTAGAGTAATGTCTCCATGAGGGACTTTCTAACATAAATTATTCAATCAATAATTTCTCTTGATTTAAAAACTACATTTAACCAACAATGTGGAAATTAAGGGGAGCCCCAAGTGACGCAGTAGGGTTGACCATATGTGGAAATCTACCCAAGTGGAGAATTAATAGGAATAAACCTGGAGTCAATGCAGTAGACACGTCCCAAGAAAGATGTCCCAACTCTGAGTGCTCTGATGGAGAAAGTAGACAAAGGGCACAGAGCTACCCAACAAAGCTTATTACCTTATGTATGTCCTTAAAATCCCTTTGCTTTTTGATCTTTCTGTGATTTGATGGAAGGAATTTTTACTGAGAAGGCATGATATTGAAGGGAGGGACCTCAAAGGAAACCACTGGTTTTACCTGGTGGAGAGTCAAATACAAATGCCAAATAACTTGCTGGTCTTTGTTTAACATACACTTTTTAAAAAGAGCTTAACACAATAAAAAAAATACAGTGAGGCATCTTATGTTGTTATGAGTCAAATATATATAAATTAGGTTTTTTTTTCTTTAGAAAGGTATGTTATTGTTTTTCAGGCCTGAAAAGAAAACCATAAAAGTCTTGATATTTGAAACTGCTAAAAATAATCAGATTTCTTCTGCCAGATGACAGAAAGGTCATATTTGTGACGCAAACCTTACGATTACATGCAATTCAAACTGCACAAATGGAAGGATCACTGTAATCAGTGATAAACTTTATTCATGCCAAAATATAGACTAATATATCAGGCAGTTCTCCCCATTCTTTTTCAAACAAGTTGTTAAATATGCTGGACCTTAATATACACATTTTTGAGATTTTGGAAGGAAGAATACTTTGTTGTTTGTTAGCATATGTAGTTATTTCCCAGTAAAAAAGAAAGCATCAAAAAAAGTTATGAGTGTTTAAAAATTTAATTTACTCTTTATTCATAAAGCCATTGCTTTTTCAGAAGGATTCCCCTTTAAAACTATTTAAATATGTGATAACCAACTTAAAAAAAACATAAAGATTTTCTAAAGATTTAAGAAACATTTAGACTCTAACTAGGCTTATTTTTAGCTTTCATTTAGATGTATGGATTTACTCTGAAATATATTGTCGTGGGAGACAACATATGCATTGCATTTAATACATGTAACACAATCCATATAATGAACCAGTATAGCATTCTACAGAATGTCAAACCACATAAAATCCCCAAGACTATTTTTTGACAGAGAGGTGGAGATTTTACACAGTCCTGTGTTAAGGCAGTGAGTGTATGTTTTTCACATTCCCGTGTTAAAGCTAACTGCTTCTGTTTTTCCTTTTTGTTATATTTGAGAAGCCATTTCCCAAATCAGTAACTGTATACAAAGCGTCAGAAGCTGTGGAGATTGTCTCAGTAGAGACATCTAGTATGTCAACTGCCATCCATTAGCATTACATAAGTTTATAGTAGTCTACTGTCATTCACCATAATCAATCTGGTTTTTGAAGAGGGTGCTAGTGACTTTAATCAAGAAATGGTGGAGACCATCTTCTCTGCATTCTTTAAGATTTTGATATTTTCTTCTGCAATTTTATTTTGCCTTAACTGAGGGTTGGGGTGGGGTTTTTATAATGCAGGTAAAAGAACAAGCCTGAGTTTTCTGCCAGTTGCAAAATATATGCATTTAGGAATGAAGGAAATAAATATAGGGTAGACCTGCTAACCCACAGGGTTAGTTTTACTCAATATGAGTAACAGGTTACTTATGAAAGGTCTTCTGTATGTAATCTATGTCTTCCCAGAAATGAACTCTATTTCTATACTTGGATTGGACTGAGATATGACGCTTGTTTCTGACCTGGAGGCAGAGAGGGGTGAGAGAAATGGAAGTGGAGGAGGGCAAGCATTATTCCTTAGGGAACAACTCTGCAGGGTATTCAGGGAAAAGAAAGCTACTCTTCTCTAAAAAGCTGCTGTTTTCGGTCAAGAAGATCCTGCGAGTCTGTCAGTTGAAGATTCTCAGAATTCTCTAGCAAAACACCTTTTATTCAGGTCTCAGAATTATAAACCTTTTTTTTACATGAGGGTCATAGGGTACAATGTTAATATGAGACAATCAATGATATTTCTTTATATATTAATAAACCATTGAAAATTAAAATAAGAATAGTGCAGTGTATAAATCACCAAAAACATAAATTACTTAGATGTAAATGTAACAAAATATATGTGAGATCTGTATGCTAAAAGCTACAAAACAATGATGAAAGATCAAAGAACTAATTAAAAAGAGATATATCATAATGATAGAAAGACCCAATATTGTTAAGATGCCAATTATCCCCAAACTAAACTATAGATACAATGAAATTTCAAAAAAATATGAGAATTTTAAAACAAGTTTTTAACATGTTTATTGATTTAAGGGTTGGGGGAGAGAGAGAGGAAGAGATATGAAAGAACAACATCAATTTGTTGCTACCCACATGCACCCTGACCAGGGATCGAACTCCCAACCTTCTGGTGTACGGGAGGCCTCTCAACCAACTGAGATACACCTGCAAGGGCCAAAATCTGAAATTTTTAAAAATAGAAACTGACAAGGTGATTTTAATGTGGGAAGACAAAGAATTTGTCCACACAATTTTTGTCCACTAGATTTTGTCCAAGAATTTGCCCACCAGATTTATTCACACAATTCAGCAGGGCGGGGAGTGGTGGGGGAAGCAAACTTGGAGAAATTACTCTTCCTGATTTTAAGACTTATATAAAACCACAGCAGTCAAGATTGTGTGGTACTGGTGAAAGAAGAGACACAAAAATGAAAGGAACAGATTTAAGAGTCCAGAAACAAAGCAACACATGTATGGTCATTTGATTTTTGACAAAGTTTCTAAAGGTAAGTCAATGGAAAATGGATAGTCTATTCAACAAGTGTGCTAGAAAAACTGGTCATCCATGTGCAGAAATCAAATCTCAACCATAATTTGTGTCATGTATAAAAATTAACTTAAAATTGGTATGAACTTAAATATAAAACCTCAAACTATGAAACTTCAGTGAGAAAATATTTGACCACACAAAGGCTTCTTAGATACAAAACCAAACAATGTTAGATAGAGAAAAGAATAATACAACGGAATTCATTCAAATGAATTCTTCTCTACAAAAGATACTGTAAGAGGATAAAGAAACAAGCTACAGAGTGGGAAAAATGTTTTTAAAACACATATCTGATCAATTCACGTATCCTATATATTATTTGATTTATTTTATACGATATTCTGGAAAGGCAAAATGTACAGGTTACAGAAAACAGATCTGTGCTTGTCCTAGGGGTTTCGGGAGGGGTTGGATACCAAAGGAAATGGGACAAAACGGGGGCTGATAATACTTTTCATTTTTTATGTTGATTACAAAACTCTATGCATTTTTCAAAACTTAAGAATGAACTATTTTGATTATATTTAGTAAAAAAGTAACAGGAGTAAAGAAGGGGAAGAGGCAAGCAAAGGAGGATGAATAGAGGACACATGGACGCGAACAATGCGGGGGAGTCAATCGACTGCGGGAGTAGAGGGATGCGGGGGTGAGCAAGAGGGGAAAGGCTGGACAACTGCAACTGAACAATAATAAATAAAAGGAAAAAAGAAAACTATGAGAGATGACAGGCCATTGGGCAATAACATGAGCCTACCCTAATAAATCTTTGCTTTCCTTTGACCTCGGGTGAGCTATTTTGCTTGGCAGATACAACTGAAGTCTGGGTGGAATGCTGCAGGAGTTTGCTGTGACGTTTTGTGTTTTGACCTGACCAAGTCATCTAAATGCAGTTAGTTTGTGACGACTGCATCTCAGAGGAACTGTGGGTTACGCTGGAGCTTGGCTTTGGATTCCTACTGAAGAAGGTATACAAGGTTCCAACCATGATTTTTGAAAAAATGTTTAGTCTCATTTATGGTCACTGCAGTTTTCAAAGAGAAATGATATTATGAGCAGCAATGATTTGGTATTTTAATGGTTTTCTTGTTTTTGACTAGATATTTTCACTCAGCTACCCACTCACTATAGAGAATAATTAATAATTAAGTAAAATTTCCTATGGAATTTACTATACTAATTGAAATAAAATGTAAAATTTTTTAAATGTTCAATTGTGTTTTAAAAAAAGGGTGTAATGATCTGGAGAGTTATTCTTGGAAGTTAACAGCTTTACAAAGAGTTATCAAGGTAAGTAAGTCTAGGGACAAACAGTTAAAAATTACATAGTTTCAAATCTGTACCTCAGGGTGAAATAGACTTTTTCCAGCTTTTTTTGAGATATAATTGACATGTAACATGGTTTAACTTTAAGAAAACAATGTAAGGATTTTATACATTTAATTGCAAAATTGCAAAATGATTACCACAATAAGGTTACTTAATGCATTTATTAATTCATATAATTACATGTTTTTGTGTGTGGTAAGAACATTTAAGGCATAGTCTTTAATCCCTTTCAAGTATATACCACAATATTATTAACTACAGTCACCATAATTGAATATTAGATCTTTAGAAGTTGTTCCCCTTATGACTGATAGTTTGTACCCTTTCACCAAAACCTCCCCATTTTCCCCACACATCCCAGCCCCTGGCAACCACATTCTACTCTCTGCTTCCTTGAGTTTAGCTTCCCTTCAGGTCCCATATAGAATGAGATCATACAGTATTTCTCAGTGTGACTTATTTCACACAACATAGTGGCCTCTGGGTCTATCCATGTTTTTGCAAAATAAATTTATATATGTACAGTATATATAATTATGTATACAAAATATTACTATATGTGTACTGTTGAACATCTTTTTGCATATTGTTGGCCATTTATATGTCTTCTTTGGAAAAATATCTATTCAGGTCATCTGTTTATTTTTTTAGTTGGATTATTTAGTCATACACTATTGATTTGTATGACTTCTTTATACATTTTAGGTATTAACCCACTGTATGTTTGTAAATATTTTTTTCCCATTCTGTAGCTTGGCTATTTATTCTGCTGATTGTTTGGTTGTGTGGAAGCTTTTTAAATTGATGTAGTTTCACTTGTTCATTTTGCTCATTTCTGGTGCTTTTGTTATCCTATCCAAAAAATCATTGCCAAGGCTGATGTCAAGGGGCTTATTCTCCTAAGTTTGTTTTCTTCTAGGAGTTTTATGATTTCAGGTTTTACATTTACATTTTTAATGCATTTGAGTTACTTTTTATGAATGGTGTAGGATAAAGGTCTAATTTGTTTTACATGTGACTATCAGTTTTCCCAAAGAATTTATTGAAAAAAACTATACTATTTCCTTTGCAATTTTTAGCTCCTTTGTCAAATGCTAGTTGACTGTATATCAATGGGTTTATGGGCTGTCTATTCTCTTCTACTGATCTATGTGTCTGTTTCAGAGCTCATATCACACCTTTCCAATAACCAGAGTTTTGTAATACAGTTTGAAATCAAGAAGCTTGATGCCTCCGGCTTTCTCAAGATTGCTATGGCTATTCAGGGTCTTTTGTAGTTCCATCTGAATCTCAGGATTGTTTATTATTGTTTCTGTGGAAAATCCCATTCTAGTTTTTATGGAGATTGCATTAAATCTATAGGTGCAAGGCTTTGGGTAATTTGAAATTTAAACAGTATTAATTCTTTTAATCCACAAACATGAATTTTCTACTTATTTATACATGCTTTCATTTTTTTATAAATATCCCAAAGTTTTCACTGTACAGATTTTTTCTCCTCCTTGGATAAATTGTTTTTTCTATTTCATAGTTTTTTGATGCTATTGTTAAAGAGCTTGGTTATTTTTGGATATGTTGTTAGTGTATAGAAATGCAAGTGATTTTTGTATTTTGATTTTATTTTTGGTGGAGTCTACTGTTTTCTATATGTAAAGTTATGTCATTGGCATATGGAATCAATTTTACTTCTTTTTTTCCAATTTGGATATCTTTATTCTTTTCCTTGCCTTATTTCTCTGGCTAGGGCCTCTAGTACTCTGTTGAATAGGAGTAGTGAGAGTGGGCACTTTTATTTTATTCTCAATCTTAAAGAAAAACTTCCAGCTTTTTACCATCAAATATGATGTTTGCTGTGGGTTTGTCATATGTGAGTTATTAATTTGAGGTATGTTTCTTCTATACCAAACTTGTTAGGGTAGATTTTATAGAAAAGCCATTAATGACAGAATTTAAATATTCAGAATGAGAAAAATTGGCACACAGTATCACAAGAAGGGTGGTTGTTATAACCATTCAAAATCACAAGTGGGTTTTATGTCAGACACCATTGCCCACATAATCCTTCATCGAGGGTCAACTTGCGTGGGGTCCTCCAGACCCTCATCTTGGCTTCCAGGGTTTGTTTCTCTAACTCTCCTCCCAACTAAGGTTGTTCTTTGCAGCTGACCTAATAGAACAGTTCATGAGATGAGGGTCTACTTTTCTTTTGCCGTGTGAGAATTCATGTATTAAAAAATTAAAATTAAAAAAATTAAAGAAAGCATGTATGGATAACTTTATGAATGCTTTCTACCATGGAATTTTTATACAACACCACATAATTAAGTAGCAATTAGAAAGTCTATTCATCAAGGGCCTTTTCTTTCTCTCCCAATCCTATAACATCCACATGATAGTAACTTATCTCTAGAATGATTCAGCTTCCAAACTCACCTACTACAGATCATTCAGATCATCAAAACCTACATACAAACAAAAGACCTGAAAAGTTTTTTTTCTGTCTTACAAATAACTGAGTCATTTCTCTCTTTCAGTTTATAAAACTATCTTACTTAAGTGACTATATTTTTGCTCACTGGAAGTTTTTCAGAATTGTAATTCTCAATATAAATAAATTTGAGTTAATGCCATTATAATTATAATTTGTAATGTATATAATATAGTAAATTAAAATTTAGATATTATTGAGACAGTTTGGTCACTAATTCTGCTCCACAGAAGAATTAAGATGTGAAACAGGACCAGCTTTCCAAAAAGACTGGCACCAAGAATAATACGCTGATTAGAGAACTAAACATGTCAATCAAGGGATAAAAAGCATGCTTTTGACCATTCTTTCAGATAGCTTCAATTGATCTTTGTTTTAAAAATGTGCAATCCATTCACTAAAAGTTTTATTTAAAGTTTGTTAATTTTTAACTCTAGATCAATCACCTTTGAAACTTAGAGCTCATTGTAACACCAGTGACATTTCATTTTAAAATACTAACTTGCAAATGATGTTTTTTCTCAAAACACCCTTTCTGATGATATTCTGTTTTCCTGTTATCTCATTCATTAGGAGATTAATGATATCTGAAGGTCAAATTTGCAGGACATAGAGAAAGATCATACATTGCATTTGGACTGGTGAACTCTCCCCTATACAGGTGATAAAAAGACAGCAGATTAATAAAAACATCTTCACAAACCTAAAGAAAAGATAAAGAAATGGAAAAGAAAATGTCATATTGACATTTACATCTTTAGTTTGAATACTTTAATTATTCTTCCACTCATAAAGGTGTCATTTTACATTACCAATCCTTATATCTCAACACAAAAGGCACAGATATCTTCATCTAAAATACCTATATGCATTTATCTTTCTACTGAAAATAATTTTTTGTAAATATGCAGCATTTTAGAACTAGTACTCAAAAGACCTACTGTCATGCTCTCTTTCTCATGTAATATGCCATTTTAATAAAAAATTTTGAATTTTAATGTATTTAAAGATGTGAAGACTTTATAATAGAAAAAACCCATACACTATCTTTTATACTTTTATTTATAAATAACTTTAAGAAATTATATTTTCATAGTGTGGTTTTTGAAGTAACAAAAATATAAATTGAAATTAGTGTTTCCAAGTATAGCAGTAGAGCACTTACATTATGTTTATGAGATGCTAATCAAGGTTTTAAAAATACTTTGTTCTGTTTTAAATCTTTGGTAACTTAAAATATTTTACATAACTAATTTACATGAGGCAAAAATACTGAGAGAGTTGCAAAGAGGGGTTGAGAAATTCACTATATTAGTTGGAGATTCAAAAACCTCTGTGCTCATAATTGACAGACAGAGAGGAGTGAAAATCAGTCAAGGACACTGGTGACCTACACCATCAATTAATTTGACCCAATTGACCTTTATAGATTATTCTGTTTAACAACAGCACAGAGTATGAGTTCTCATAAAATATTCACAAAGAAAGATCACATTCTGGGACATAAAACATATCTTAAAAATTTAAATAATAAAAACCAAAGTATATATTAAGATTTCAAGAGAATTAAACTAGAGATAAATTATGGAAGAATAGCTGGAAGATATCCAAGTATTTGGCAATTAAACCATATATTTTCTTATTTATTTGTTTAGTTATTCATTCATTCATTCATTCACTCACTCACAATTGTCCCACCTTTTCCCCATTGCTCAGCCCTACATTTTCATAAAACTCATAGGTCAAGGAAGAATTTACAAGAGTAAGTTGAAAAATGTTTTGAATTAAATGAAAATGAGACCAAAATGTTTCAATTTGTTTACAGTTGGCCCTTGAACAACATGGGTTTGAATTCTGAGGGTCCACTTATACTTGGATGTATTCAATACATACTATAAATGTATGTATTGAATTAAATGAAGATGAAAACTTACCAGAATGTGTGGGATGCAGTTAAATTGGTTTTTGAAAAGAATCTTATAGTATTAAGTGTGTGTACTAGAAAATTTAAAAAGGTCTAAAAATCAATAACCTAAGTTTCCACCTTAAGGAGCCAGAAAATGAAAAGAAAATTAAGACTAAAACAAGAAAATTAAACAAAAAAATTAGAGTGAAAAACAAGAAAACAAAAACCAGGAGAACAAATAAAAATAAAATCAAAAGTCAATTCTTTGAAAAGATCAATAACGTTGATAAATCTCTAGCAAAGCTAACTCAGAAAAAGAAAGGGCAAAAATTATCCACATCAGAAATGAAAGAAGACTCATCACTACCGATTTAATGAATAGTAAAATAATAATAAAGAAATATTATCAACAACTCTATACATACAAATTTGATAAGTTAGATGAAAATGAATGTATTCCTTGAAAGACACAAACTATGAAAACCCTCACAAGGATAAACCACTGGAACATCTACAGTAAGCATGAGTGCATGGAACTGATAAAAGAATATACACATAGATCTATGGAGAAGAATTGAGAGTCCAGTAATAGACCCTCACAAATACAGTCAACTGATATTTTTGCAAAGGTGCAAAGATAATTCGAGGGAAGAAGAATCATCTTTTTAATCAGTGGTGGTAGAATGTTGGATATTCATATGTGAAAAATTGAATCTAAGCATAGACCTTACATTTTATATAAAAAATAACTCAAAATTTATCATAGATCTAAATGGAAAACTGTAAGAATTTTAGAAAAAAATGTGGACAAAAGTCCATATTACCTTGGTTTCGGTGATGAATTTTTAATACCCAAAGCACAATCCATGAAATAAAAAACATGTGCTGGGCTTTGTAGAGTTCAAAACTTCTGCTATGTAAAAGGTATTGGTAATAGAATTAATAGTCAAGCCACAGACTTGGAAAAATATTTGCAAAATACACATCTGAAAGCACTTATAATAAAAAATACTAAAGAATTTTTATAATAATAAGAAAAAGTACAGTTGATCCTTGAATAATACAGGGGTCAGGTGTGCTGACATCAGGTTTTAGTTGCGAATTAGCATTAGTCCCCCCCAAATTTAACTACTCACAGGCCACCATTACTGAAGCCTTACTGATAACAAAAACAGTTAACACATATTTCATATGTTGTATATATTATATACTGTCTTCTCACAACAAATAAGCTCAAGAAAATAAAATGCCATTAAGAAAAATCACCAGGAAGAGATAACACATTTATAGTATGTATTGAAGACATCCATATATAAGTGGACCCTCAGAATTCAAACCCATGTTGTTCAAGGGCCGACTGTTAACAAACCGGAACATAGGCAAGGGATCTGAACAAATACCTCATCCAGAAAAGTAAACGGATGACAAATATGCATATAACAAAATGCTTATCACATGCATAATTTGTCACTAGAGAATGGAAATTAAAACACATTGAGATACGACTGCACACCCATGGGAAAGTCTAAGTTCTCCAACCCGACAGCACTGATTGCAGGAGCAACACCTCTCATTGAATGCCGGTGGGAACCAAAGCTGTACACCATCTTGGAAGACAGCTGGACATTTCTTACAAAGTCAAACATAATACTATCTTATCATGCAGCAATCACACTTCTAGGAATTTACTCCACTGATATGAAAACTTACATCCCCACAAAATCTTGCACACAAAAATATACAAGGGGGGACCCCCCCAAAAAAAAAACAGAATTATCTTCTGGAGAGTGGGCCCCTTGTAGACCAGGCTTTTCCCACTAGGTGAGTGTTCTAGGAACCCATCTGTATCAGTGTGCCAGCTGGTGCGGTTGTGAGAGGTTGTGTTGGGCTTCGGTAAGTTTTTTCTGAAGACTCTTTCAATACGTTTGCACACTTCATGATGCATGATTTATGAGTGCACCTGCCCACAATGTGCTGAGTGTTCAGCAGTTTTTGACCAAAAACATCATGATCCCCTGTTCCCCACACTCCCCATCCACCCAATCTCGCCCTGGAGCAACTTATTTTTTTGCTTCTTCAGGTGAAAAAAGTTATCAAAGGGAAGTTATCAGAGTTATCTCTGCATTTTGGCAGAGATAAAACTAAATGGGCATCAGAATTGAGTCCAAAACTGTTCTGAGCAGAGGAAAATACATCTCAGTAAGTGTAGTACATCAAATGGAGAGTACTTTAAAGTTGACTGAAGTTTAAACATGTAAGAATAAATACACATTTTTATAAACAAATTTATAATTTCCAAAAAACTGGATGTAATAAAGTTGCCCATCAATAGGTGAATGTATAGATAACATCTGATACATTCACACAATGAAATACTATTTAATGGTTAAAATGAGCTATCAAGCCATGTAACAATATGGATTAATCTTAAATGCATATTGCCAAGTGAAAGAAGTCAATTTAAAAAGACTATATAGTATATAATTAATTTCACATAATATATTGGGAAAGGTAAAACTTTGTAGGTGCTAACAGATGAGTGGCTGCTAAGGGGTTCAGTGGTAGGAGCAGTGTGGAATGAGTGAAGTACTGTACAGAGGATCTTTTTTTTTTAAGAACTGTGCAATTTCTCTGTGTGGTACTGTGATGGTATGTAATACCAGGCCTTTGTCAAAACCAATGGAACTTTACAACATGAAGTGAAGCTTAACATATGTAAATTTTTTTAGAAAATCAACTAGGAGGCCAGGGAATTCCAGCATGGAATGCAGACCCTGACAAAATAATCTATCATTATTATTATTATTAATGTATGAAACAACCTCAATGGAGGGGGGTGAGGATTGACTTAAGTAACTTTGACAATGAGTTGAGCTTATAATACTAAAGACAGAAGGACATTTATATAAATATCTTACTATAGTTTATAAAGCTGTTTTCCATGAGAGAACATGTTAACAACATATTAACATGTGTTATGAAACAACTGCGAATGTATACTGGAATTGAACATTTAAGTAAATGAATAAGGGAGCTAGATTTTTTTCACTTGTATTATGAGGTTTGAGACAAGCAAAGTGAGAAGGCTAGAATGATCCATTTGGTGATGGGGAGAGTTGGATACATAAGCATGGAGTCATGTTTAGCTTAAGACAGATATGATAATGACATATAGAAACATTTACACATACACATTTATATACACATAGATTAGTATACACAATCTGTCCAAAAACTTTCCAGCCATGTAATTTGTAAAATAGAGACATCTATTGAAGAAGATACAAGATACAAGAAACATTGTACATAGGACAATGACATCTCAGTCCCCTTCAAAGTAGGTACCTTAGGACCTCACACAGTTCTCCCAATCACCATCAGCTGCCCTGTATTATTTTCCTGAATCTCACTGATCTAAACTCTCTTCCCTTTTAAAGGCGATTTTAATTTTGGGAAAAGCCAGAAGTTGCAGTGCACCAAATCTGGGCTGTAGTGGGGCTGAATCACCTGGGTGATTTGATGTTTCTCCAAAAATCTCTGTGCGAGATATGACATATGAGTGGGCAGATTGCTGTGATGAAGCTGCCAATCACCAGTTTCCCATAGCTGTGGCCTTCTGAATCATCTGAGTAGTTTCCTTGGAGGAAGGTTCAAGCTTAATACAAAATTCGATGCAGATTCATTGCTCTCCTCACCTATTTTGAATGCAATGACCACACAGTACACATGCTCAGTGGTGTCTACCACCCTCATTGAATAGTACAGTGCAGTCATCATTGTTTGCACATGCACACCCCAGTTGACTACTTGGCTGCCAGGTTACACTGATGTCCCACAAACCATTTTCATCATATTAACCATGGCTGGACTCTTCCCAGGCAGACCTTACATATACATACATGTCCTTCCTCTGTCACTTGAGGGGACCTAAAAGAAATGATACATCAGTAGCAATAAGAAGACCTAGCAGCCAAACTCCTAAAGCATGTCTACACATAACATTTTTAAAAACTATAACATGGAAAGGAAAATAAAAAGTAAATTTGTTGTGGAAAAACCTGACAAATATGACCTTGGCCAGGTAATCAAGGTCAACATTAACAGTGACAAGTTTTGTCAAGTTTTAGGAAACTGGGTTTTCCCCAATAGAAACTCAGGATTATACAAACTATATTTCTAATTTGTTGGAACTTTTAAAATGCTGCAGCATTAAAAGTAATTGCTATGTGTAAAAATCAATGAAGTAAATTTAAAGATGATCAGCTGGACTCTGTTATGTTACAAATTATCAAACAGGCCAGTGGGATTCATTGAAATCACGCAGATCATCCAGGGAGTTAGTTACTGCTGAGCTGAGGATGGAACCCGTATGTTCGAGCACCTCTGTATTTGCCTCACTCCATTGCCACACTAAACCAAAACACTTGCATCCATCTCTGGTTCTTAAACACATTTAAAGTCTCCTTCCTTCTATTTCTACCCACCTGTTTCCTTCAGTCCTACAGCAAAATCTCTTAGTCAATTGTGCCTGTTGTCTCCTGACTATGGTGGACAAGCTCAGAGAGTATAGGACTAGTAAAATTATTAGAGCTTCCAAGGACATTTACTTTTATCATAAGATAACAAATATATTAAAGCTCTCTAACAATATGTTTCAGACATCACACTCACATATGTTGGAGGAAAATTCCTCTCAGTTTCCCTTTCACTTTCAAAACAAGCTCCATTTGGACAATTAGTTATACAGTCCACACATAACTTGTGTATGTGTACATAAAGATATCCTGATGAATAATGGGAGTTCGACAGTCTAGAAGGACCCCCTCAGTCACTATTCCTCATTTAATCATTTCAGTGTATTTCACCACATTACCATTAACTAAACATTGAAATGGAAAGTTTATTTTGAGTTAATATTCCTGTAAGATATGAGACTTATGTTGATGTTTATTTTTTGCCTATCAATGTGTAATTGCTCCAGCACTATTTGTTGAAAATATTTCCTTTGCTCCATTAAATTGTATTTGTATCATTGTGAAAAATTAGCTGGGAGCCTTGGATGGTGTGGCTCAGTGGGTTGGGCATCATCCTGCAAACCAAAAGGTTGCCGTTCGATTCCTGAACTGGGCTCATGCCTGGGTTGCAGGCCAGGCCCCGGGTCGGGGGTGTGCAAGAAGCAATTGATCAATGCTTCTTTCACTCACCAATGTTTCTATTTCTTTCTAGGGTCCCTCCCTTCCCCTCTCTCTAAAAAAAATAATATTTTAAAAATGGAAAGTGACTAAAAATATTACTGCAAAAAATCTATAGATTGTGTTAATAATCATAATGTAAGCATGAAAAAAACTGGAAAATGGCAGAGGAAATACTTTCAGTCCTAAAATTTCTACAGCTATTTGTCAGTCCCATTATATGGTGAAAGCTATAAAGAAATCAGCTATAGAAATCATTAAGAAGATTTCTTGAAATATGAATTTTCATCTATTATCATTAATATTAATAAAATATTTATTATCATAAATATTTCTTGATCTAGAAATCTATATTGACTATTTGAGGTATAAATCATCTTGATTAGTAAGATATTTAAAATTAGGAAACAAAAAACAAGGATTTAACTTCCAATTGTTTTGTGACAATGTTTAGTAAGACAATACTTAATCCAAGTACTTTATAAAATATCACTAACTTTATTAAATTTTAGAATAGTAATGACAATAGCTTTTTTGAACACCTAGTATGTTCAATGGAATATGTGAATACAAAACATACATTATTTCATGTGGTCTTTAAAACAACTCTATACAGTAGTTATGATTATTATCCACCCTTTAGTTGATGTTGAAACTGAACCAACCAAGGTTTGAAACAAATTTTCCAAGGTCACACAGCTGCCATTCTTGGTTGGAGGCAGTCTGAAAGATTTTTAAAAATTATATTGTTAGAGTAATATATCAATATAATTAATATTAAATCCTTATAAATTTAAGGCATTTTAGATTGACTCTGTTTTTGATCTGTAGACATAAAAAATAATGAACATCTGTCTCTAGTCTTAGAGTTTAACCTACAAATTTACCTGCAGAAATGTGAAATAATCATATATAAATTTGTTCACTGCAGTTTTGTTTGTAATGGCCACATTTGGAAATAACCTTAATGTCCATCATGTGAAACAAATTACAGGAAAAAAAAAGACGGCTATACAAAAGAATAGGGACAACTTCTGATAATTAAGTGAACATGAGGAAGTTATTTGTTCTCCATGGAGCAGGAGCACATTCATCATTTTCCATGCAGCATGATTACCACTCCAGGTTTTACTTAGCACCTGCATGCAGATGATCTGAGATGATCATCCGCAATGTTTGTATGTGAATAGCTCATCAACACCTTCCATTTACATACAGTCTCAAATTTGTTATTTTTTCTTAACAGTACACACAATTATCCTTGCCTCTCAACTTTGGAATTTTTGACTCCTCAAAATTATCTTTTTTTCATTTCTCAAAGTCATCAGGCAAGTAAACCATGTTATTTTTTTCCTCTTATTCATTCCTGTTCATTATATTCACACTAAATTCTACTATACATAATCCTCATTACATCAAAGACAAAAATTTCTTGTCATATTTTCTTCTCATCTTTCTTTTAGTATGTTGTTCCCCTTTTAAATATATCCCAATAGTTTTAACCTCCTAATGAAGCTTAATGATGAATCTATCTCATTACATTACTGATTCAGTATGATGGAAATAGTGCGTGCACAACTAAGATAAACCCAAGTTGAATGAATGTTGTAGAAAAATGATCTCTTTTCCCTGGTCATATTGTTGCTATTTTACATTCAACTGACTATGTATTATTTACAAATTGTATAAATATAGAATATAAGTATCCTCAATAAAATTTTCCAAATAAAATAGAAAAAATATATGTAAGAACAAATATTTTGGGGAAATTGTAAATTAAGTACAAGAATGTCAGTTGTTAAGTTTAAATAGGTTACCAAATGCCAGTAATTCAGAAGCAAAGAAGACACTGAGAAGCTATTTTATATTCATAACCAAGACTTCCAATATCCTTATAGGCAGAGACTAAATTGTGGGTCTAATCCATAGGCCTTAGTTACTAAAGGACCATTTGTCCTCCAGTAACTAAATTTTTTTAGGTGATACCTTCCTAATGTCAAATTCTGATTCGTGATGCACAGTGATGCAGTAGCATTCCAGCGTATTACCAAAGTGTATTAACTACTACAGAGATATACAACGTGTGCTTTGGGCATTTCAGCACTGTTTACCTGCACATTTGCCTTTACTAAACTACAAAAAATATAACAACAGTATTGAAAGTAGTTGGATATTTGGATTTGGTTGACAAAAGTACAATAGGGGAATCAAGCTCTTTTTTTTTTAAGTTCATTTATATTGTGATAATAATGACAACTTTAAAATTAACCAAATGTCCTTCTATTTGGTGGCTAGTATAACTTCAATATGATCAATGAAACATTTAGTGTTACTTTGACCAGCACCATCCAAGATGCCACTAGCTCACCCACCTAGCGCTGGGCAGCTGCTGAGAACATCTTTTTCTTATAACGAGTATCTCCATGGTCTCTTGAAAAGATTGTCTGGTCCTGAGCATCTTTTACTTGTGGGTTCTTCCTTGGATGTGGACAAATGGGTCTTCTTCAGCTGGTTATTTGTAGTTTTGTTAGTTAGTGTCTGTGTTTCCCACTAGGTGTCCTCTGGATAGCACCTAAAAATGACCTATATCAGCATGCTGTTGTATAGACATCTATGCCACATGCTGTAGCTCATGTATAGACATTGAGGATTACTCACATTTGCTCCAGGGAATTCTGGAAGCCCCTCAATGCAACACCATTTCTGCGTTTGTCCTTAGAGGATCCAGTCTCTGGCCCTGTCAACTTACCAGGTGAGTCAGACTGTGTTCACCCTGTCCACAACATCGTGACACCATATATTAAGTTCTCTAACTGGCTGCACTAAGTCCCACTGAAGCCCTGTTTTCTAGGCTGATGAAGAGCATGCCCTATGCTATCCTTTCAAGTAGAGGGGGTGAGTGGTGGGACCAAAAAAACCTACCAGCTCTCTTCAAAATCTTCTCCTAACTTCCATTTCTGTTCTTATCTTCTCCAAATCTCTTTATAGGCTAAAGGTAGTGGTCAGCAAAGTGTCACATAACTAGTTATCTTCCCTCTCTTTTTCCAAGTCTTGCATGATGGTCTCCCTTTCAATTGCAGTATCTGTTGAAGCCTAAATCGAAAATGAGGCAATAATAATTTCATTTCTATATCCTGTTACTCTTGCTAAGCTTATGGCCATGCAAATCAAATGCACAGGGTCCTAATTGAGGTTCATGGCTGTAATTTCACGGGGTTCCCTGGAGAAGACAGTATGCTTCACCACAATTTCAGATATGACTGAGGTATTTTATAGGAATAGCTGTGTGGTGTATATTTTATCTAATGATAATGAATTAATTGTGAAATATTTTAATACATAAGATAAGTAGATATAGATATATAAAATTAAAGAACACATTTTTACTTTTGTAGTAGGAAGAGGATTGCAGAAAATTAACATAATGTGGCTTTTAAAGCCTTTATGTGAAATCCATTCAAGGTTGTTTGAATGGGATTTAATTAGATTGTACAGCCTTAAATAACCCTAAGGTAAGTGTTATTCAGAACTCAAAGGAAAGATTGGCTCCCTGCCAGTCTCTTTTGTCCTTCACTGACATTGACGGAATGATAAACAGCCAGCATCTGCCTGTTCCTCTATAGAACATTATGTTACCATCCCATTTGGATCAGAATCACTTGCAGTTTATTATCACTGTTTTCAATCTAAAGATTCCTGACAGCACCAGAGTGGCTGGAACATTTTGGAAGTTCTTAATGTGAGATAAAGGATTAATGGCAGGTAAAAATACTATTGTAAAGGTACCTTATAAATTGGTAATTGGATGGTTTTACTTGTAAAGAGAGAAAGGTAGAAGTAATGTAATGAAAACAGTTTTTACAGACATTGGCTTGAACGCCAGGTTTAGGACCTCAAAAGACTGCAAGGAGCCAAGCCTGCATTTCGCTTGTGAGTTATCCCTGCCTAGGGGAAAACAGTACTCTCTGGAAGAGAGAAGAGAATGGACAGGGCTGCGGTGTAGAACTCTTAAGGCTTCTGCTCTGCCCACACACTTCCTAACCTCCCTTCTTGTTGGTCTTCCTTATCACTCAGCATGGAATTCCTCTTTATCTTTTGCACATTTTTTTCTATGAGTTTAAGCAACATTAATGTTTCCTCTACACCTAACATATCTATTCCTAACCATTTTTTATGCTTAACAAATCATAGAGTGATATACATCTCTTGAGTTTAATAGACAATATATGGCCCTGCCTTTTGTCAAGCTTGGTCACTTTCTCAACTTATAAAATGGAAAGAGTTAGATTGAGTTCTTGATCTCTATCGCACTTCAGCTCTACCATGAGAAACTTATTATAACCTTTATTTGTTTTGTTAATTAGTTAATGTAGGTGAAGCCTTGATTCAGTGTTAACACATATTAGAGATTCAACAAATATAAATGGCTTTTCTTTTGCTCTCCATAAATAAAATACTATTTCAGAAAAGTGAGGGACACCTTACATCTACGGGATCAAGGCATGGTTCATGGAGAAGATGTCACTTACCCTGAAGCTCAGAGCCAAAGTACAACTTGGAGTTGTGAAATGTAGGAAAACAAATTTCTTAAAAAGGAAACACTATAAGAAAAGGAAGTTATTTGAAGTGTTGAAAGTAAAAAGGTATGTAAGAATCACACTTGCATTTTAATTTATAAGAAATATACTAGACAGCCCTGGATGGTATGGCTCAGTGGATTGAGTGCTGGCCTGCAAACCAAAGGATCATCAGTTTGATTCCCAGTCAGGGTGCAAACCTGGGTTGTGGACTAGGTCCCCAGGAGGGGGGTGCACAAGAGGCAACCACACATTGATGCTTCTCCCCTCTCTTTCTCCCTTCTTTCCCCTCTCTCTAAAAATAAATAACTATAATCTTGAAAAAAGAAGAAATATACCAAACATTAAGTTAGCAGTAGAGAAGGTAGTTAAAGGACAGAGTTGTTTAAAGTATTTAAATGTTCACTGAGGAATTTGGTCTAAAGTTATAAAGAACAAATAGCTGTTAAGGGTTTTTCATTTGCTTGTTTTTGCTATTCATTTATTTATTTGTTTGTGTTTTGGTGCACTCAGAGTGTAATTCGTGAATAAAAATCCAGAAATAATGGATTTAGAGTAGATAGAAGTTATGTAGGAGAAATGAATTCTGAGTCTTTAGGAAGTCATGCGGGAAGTAACTAAGAACAATACAGTTGGAACATTGGGTGAAATGGTGGAGCAGTGACTACTACAGACGCAGTGAAGAACATCACAGAATTCTCACTCCCCAAGGGAACAAATCCGCAGAGCTGTGCATGCACGGACATTTCACAATGAATCATTACTTAGTGGCTTATTTTCTTTTAGATGTTACGTTTAATGATATATGGTGAATAATCTAATTTTCTATTGCAAAAGAGATGTGCCAAGGATCTTACATTTTGTTCATAATTATCTTTCTTGGAGATGAGTAGCCCTAATGTTTATGCATGTAGAAATTATCCTGATATTGCTTTGAGACATCATAACATTTTTATTTTTTATTTAAGCTAATTCTTTGTCTCACTTATTTATATTGCCTCCCTAATAATATATAAACTTTAATAGAATTTCTCTGTGGCTACCTTAACAGTGGATACTAAGTAACTTATTTATTTTCACATATGTGAAAAGCTTAAATATAATTGTCTTAACATTTACTTTAAATGGTAGCTCAGTTAACACTAAATCTTATTTAGAGGAGATTACATAGAATCCTTCAGTCTATCAGTTGGATATGTTTCCATTAGCAATGATCATTAATTTATCAATAGTTATCAATAAGAGTTTTCCAATGAAAAAAATTTCATCTTTTTGTCAAATTTAAAGTTAAAATTACATGCTTTAAATTTTAAGAGTGAGCTTTGACTCTTAGATCATTTATTTATGTAATTTACATAAATATATATATATATATATGAATGATTCTGTGAACAAAATCTGTATTTCAATTAAAAATGATAAGGGTATGTCATATAATCCTTCTGAATTTTTAAAAATGTAAATATATTTTTTATTCCTTCTTCTATCCCATTATATATCTTAGATTTATTTTTCTCCCTGCTATTGTATATTTTTTAGTGATACTTTGAACAAATTATGCATGGGTAAGCCTTCTAAATACTTATATGTGGAAAGTATCTTTATTTCACTATTGATCTGGAAGTGATAGTCTGATGAATGCGGAACAGTTTTCTCCTCAGTGTTTTAAATGTATTGCTCCATTGCCTTCTTGTATTCTTCTCAGGGCTTGTGCTGGAAGGGTAGTCTTCACATACAGCTAATGGAAATGTAAAGCATTACAGCCCATTTTGGAAAGCAGCATGACAGTATCTCTCAATACTAAAAATACATTAAGGTCTTTGATCGAGAAATTTCAATCCAGAATCTCATTGCATGGAAATAAAAGCATCAATAAGTAAAATTTTTTTATATAAGTACACTTACCTTGTAATGAAGAAAAAGAAATTAGAAAAAAAGTAAATTCAAATCAATATAGGAATGGATAATGAATTAACAAATAGCTAATCCATTAAATATTTTGCATTTATTTAAAAGTAAATGAGCTGTACAAGCTAATGGAAAAAGGTTTTACAGTGTGTTGCTATGAGAAGATGAAGAAAGTTATATTAAATACTGACCAATATCTTTTTTTATATATGCTAATTTGTATGTCTCAGTCTGGAGGAAAATAAGAAAGAGAAAAAATAGTTGTGAATGTGAGTTACCCCACTGTGTTGGAGTACAGAGTGCTCTTAGGTAGGAAGTCATAAAAGCAGAAGGAAGGGAAAGAGGGTATAAAGAAAGAGGAGTAAAGAAAAATAAAGAATATATTTAATAATTAAAATGCAGAAAGCATATATTTCTTGAGACGAGGAACATGCTTTCAAAACAGGTCCTAAAACTAATAAGCTTTACCAAATACTATAATCACATACAGTTTTTTGGGATAAATTTACATTTTCTCAGCATATATTAATTGTTTGACTAAATCAAACTTAATTCATGGCTTGCAGCCTGGAACTTTTTGAATTAGTGTCCATGGAGATCTATTTAAGATTTGAAAAGAACCTATATTTTAGAAAACTGTTGTGAGGAAAATGTCATAAAACATGACCACGAGGTCTTCTAGAGTTCTCTCACCGACAGCTGTGCTTGGTGAGGTCCAAAGTGTACTCCCGTGTAGTCCAGAATTTATGTGCAGATCAACCGCATTGCGTGACAGGTATGTTTTGCATTTTGGGTGACACGAACAGCTTTGTGATTGTGTTTTTGGAACTCCTTTATTCTAATTAAGATATTGACATATTATGAATAGAATTTAATATTTAAAAAGTTATTTTTAAGGCAGCATCTGCTGAATGAATAAAAATGTCTCTTTCTCTAGATAGGACTTCTGTGTCACAACTGATCGCATCAGTGAGTGAGTCAAGTCTGTGATGCTTTCCACTAATAAGATTTTCATAAATCAAATGTCTCTAGAAATAAAACTAGAATGCCATCGAGACATTATAACATCCCAAATATTGTCCTGGTAACAGTAAGTATGCAGTAGAAATGCCTCTTACCACGCTCCCTAGAATGAATTAATTGCACAAGGCTATTCATATCTCACACCTCAATAAGAACGAGTGTTTTCTCTTGGTAACTACTGGTAGGAATTCCTTGGCTGCCATTCAGGATGAGAGCCAAGCTGCAAAGATACTGTATTCAGTAAAACAGGCATCTACATCTGGACTTAGCTCATCAATAAATTACCAGAGGAATATTTCCTTTCTGTCACTTGGGAGCCACATATGAATTCAGCTTCTGCTTGCTGCTTGTTCATGGTCAGGCCCAGACCTATTAGGGAGCAGGGAAGGCCAGGCACAATGACTCATTCAGGCCTGAGCGCAAGGAAGGAAATGTTCGATGGCCAAAATGCTATGTGGAGTTCCATTCAGAGCACCACATATTTCCCTGAAACTTGCTTAGAAAAACATTCTAATGCTGTTTTTAGTGTGTTCTATTTGTCATTCTGAAACACAACATATTAGCTGCTTTGAACTCCTGGGCACTAAAAATATTTATGTTACATAAGCAGATTGAGTGAAAGACTAAATGGAGCTTTTAACTCAACACACTCAAAAGCATCTCCTTATTGCTCTAACGAATAGTGACTCTCTTGTAAGCGACTGTGGAAAGCCCTCCTGACAGCCAGCCCATACAGAACAGTGCAAAGGAGCAGCAAAACCAAGATAAATAGCCAGGCATATTTTCTCTTGCTGGAATGAAAAGTAATGTTTTACAAGAACATATACTCTTTTTCCTATTACTATTACAATTCTTGCATGCCTTTCATGTCCAATATTGGCTGACTCAGACTTCTAAAATGGTTGAGGGTAGAAGGAATACAGAAGGAAGAGATGCTACTTTTGTGCCCTATTTTGTGTTGTACATACTTCAAAAACTGACACTATGTAACTGTGAAAGAAAACCATTCAAATTTACTAGCCCTGTTACTTTTCTGCCTTCATCTTTGTGTTCTTTTTTTTTAAGTGTTGTCCTTTTTTATTTTGTTAAAGATTTAATTAATTTACTTTCAGAGGGAGAAGAAGGGAGGAAGAGAAACATCAATGTACAAGAGAAACATCCATTGGTTTGCCAGTTGCCTTTAGCTCGCACACTCCCAACTGAGGACCTGGCCCAAAACCCAGACCTGAGTCCTGACCTGAAATGAAACCATCAAGCTTTTGGTTTGCAGGACAATGCCCCACCCACTGAGCCACACCAGTCAGCGCCTTTTATCTTCCTTTTCTTTTATAGTTCTAAAGCTTTGATTGTAATCTTGAATCCTTTAATGCAGGTCTCTCTTTATCTTTGGCACTCCTTTGTAAGGCTTCCACTGCTTATGTTTAGGACTCTACAACAACCAGTGAATCTGGAATTTTTTAGGATGGATGTTGTCTATGTGTGATATATGTAGAATATATGAGTGATTCGTGAATCATTCTAGGGGCTCTTGTTAAAAATAAGCTCTATATATAAGTTGAATAATAAAGAGGAAAAGCAGAATAAGTGGCATTGTAAATATTTACAATATAATTCTTTTAAACAATTTTTAATTAAACTTTATTCCTTGACTTTGATTTAACATTTTGGGTCAAATTTTTGCAATATTCTAAAGGAAACTCTAATAATTAAAATAATACTTATATTTAAGTAAATAAGACAAATGTCTGTTACCTCACTCTAAATACAAATACCACTTCATACTTATTTCTTAAAGACCTCATAATTTTCTTACTCTAAAGAAAAAAAAAAGGCAGTCGAGTTAACTTGTATAGCAATACAAATTATATAACAGATATTTCTTAGAAGGAACTATTTTTAAAGCCTCTATATTTGAAGAATAATAAAAAAGTGATGGTATTAATTAGTGGGAAACACAGATGTGAAATAAAATGAGGAGGCACACGGGATATAGGAAACTATTTGAACTACTTTAGCACTTGAAAATGTCAAACAATTTGTTGAGGATTTATTCACTTGGTTTGGAAGGTCTTAGGGACTGACTGGCTCTAAAAACACCTAAGACCTGGTACAGCAATAACCGAGTCAAGCAGCAGTGCAAGCACTGAGTACTTTTCAGGTTGTTTTCTTACACTAGTAAATGAAAGGAACAAATCAATTACCATTTTTTTTTTACTCTCAACTCCAAAGATAGAAGACAAATCATTTAAGGAAGACAAAAGTGAAATCAGTAAAATGTTCATTTCGGAACAAATGGAACCCTCTGTTCTGCATGCCTCTACCCCGGTGGGGGATTACACATCACTTAACTTCTTTCATGCATCAACTTTAATTTTGAAGAACTTAACATTTATATTTGTGATCCTTTGATTTTTAAAAGTAAGCCTAATGTCAAAAGTATTATTCTACTTTACAGGAATATTTTTACAATACATAAGATAATTTATATGTAATTACTTTGAGATCTTAGGAAACAAGGAGTTAAGCTAATTTTCTTCATTGACATGAACGCACTTAAATATTGAGTAATTTATAGAAGTTGTCATTCATTTACGTTCAACCTCTAATCCAGATATTATCATGTATACAACTATTCCGTCCTACAAGACCACAAGACATCAAGCATAGTATAAAGTTATGAGTAACCTGAAGTGTGTCACACTTTCTAAATTCAAACTTGTTTTTACTTTTTGAACTTCCTTGCCTTATTATTGTTACATTAGTTCATCTATCAAACTCAGTTTAAAGGAAGCATATTTTAAAACAGATCGAAACCTTATTTTCCATGAAAACTTTTGGATTTTCCAATGCCTTTCACATTGTAGCCAGAAGTCATTTCACAGTAATGGCCATAGGACGCAACACAAGTCAAAATTATTTCCCTTACAAAAACCTAAACGTGTTTATATAAGCCCTTTATGAAATTCATTAGCTCTGGTGTTCTCTGTAGTCCCCCCGTCCAGTGATGAGTCAGGAGACTCAGAGAAGAAAAGAAAACACACACACTGAAAATCAAATATATTGCTACATGTTTTTTCTGCCCTCTGGATAATAATCTTGAATTACTACTCTGTGTTACTTACTTCCTTTGTGCTGAATGTTGGTGTTTGCTCTGTGTGTAGAATGTGAATCAATCATCTTATGTATTGAATGCTTCCTCAGAGTTTCAAAATTCAGTATGGTTATTGTGCACAAATCAATAGAGTGTGTGCAACAAGAATATTCAAGTAGAAATGTTTAACCCCCACTGCATGGCAAAGTTGGTTGGAGCATTGTCCAGTACCCCCAAATGTTGTGGGTTTGGTCCTGGTTGGGGTGTGCATGGGAGGCAATAGGTCGATGTTTCTCTCACATATCAGCATTTCTCTTTGTCTGTCTGTCTTTTCCTCTCCTGAAAATCAATGAACATATCCCCAAGTGAGGCTTTAAAAAATATTTCAAAGTCCACTTGTACTTTTATACTATAAACAAAATTAAAAAAATAATAAGTATCCTTTTAAAGCTAATAATTACTTCATTTCCTTAAGAATTTAAATTTCTCATTCATAGAGTCTCAAACTATGAAGTTTTCCATCCCCTTATCCTATTTTAAATTATTTTTAAAACCAGTCTGCCAACAGGTGGACTCTGCTGGACAGAGTCTGCAATAGTACCTAATTATCCATGCTTTAAAAATTACCTAAGATATGATTTATTATACTATCATTCAAAAAAGCATTTATTCTATAAAATTTCATCTACACTTACATACATCTACACTTCTTGGGTTTGTTTCATTGTTTTTTAATTTTTAGAATTGAAAAATAAAAGTGGAATGAGTTCTTCACATAGTCTGATAGTGTGACCAGCGGAAGTGGGACTCTTGCTGAATCTAGAGGAATTTCCTGAGACCCACATAGAAGGGTGTATGGCTCTTTGGTATGGCTTATTGACAGTGTACAATGAAGTTAGTTCCCCTCTTGACTTCCCAATGTACCATATCTGTCTGTCACTCTATGGAAAAAGTCCAAATTGTCTTCAGTAGAGCCAGGATGAAGGCCACGGTCCAGAGTTTATGCTCCATATTAAAATACAGTTCAGTTTGGCATCCAGCTAGCTTAGCATGTGTTTCTAGCTGCAGGCCATTGTTATGCTTTGGTATCCAGGCTCTCTTCTGGAGGTCAGGGGCGACATTGACTGCTAAGGCCATGAGGCCTTGGAGAGAACAGGTACATGCACTGTGTGAATACAGGTCATGAGTAAGAGAGAGAAAGAGCTTCTTTGTTCCCCTGGGGTTATAACTTGGAGCTTGGGTTTGGGATGAACCAATGTTTTCACAAAAGAAACAATCAACTTCCTAAACTTTCATGGGCTTTGGATGGGTCCACACCTTCCCCTGTGCCCCCTCCCAACAATCTGGTACTGAAGAGGGTAAGGGAGGGAGGGCTGTTAATCCCCTTGGTGGAGAAATGCTGTAATTCCCTGGAGCATGAAGCTAAGCAAACACCTGCGCAAAGGAGGCTTATGCTTCCCTAGGTTATTAAGTCCAATGTCTAGTTCTCTTTGCTCTTTTCTATTTGTTATTATCTAGCTAAACATCATCAGTAACAGTAAGTTAACCTCCTTGTGATTAGTCCAAAATCAGTAACAAATAGTATCATGGATATTGGTAAAATTTAGAAGTGGTTTGATTTCTATTTTTGTCTCAATAATGGGATGAGATGAGTTGAAAGACAATTGGTAGATAGTATATACCCAAGAAAAATATAATCTTATCTTGGAAAAGAAGTGTTTCGAAAGAATGTGTAAAGAAGGTTTTTATTAAGGGTCACGTACTTTACTTACTAGAATGAATCAGAGTCCCAAATACCATATTGTATTTCTTTTTGTGTCTTGTTTTAAGCTTCAAGGGAAGGGAAAAAATTTATTCCATCTTAAAATGCAACTCTTAGATACCTGGTACCTGTTCTCTATAAAGACTAACTCTAGAAATGGTCAGAACATTTTAGGTGTAGTTAGTAAATTTAATATTTAAGCTAGAAATCTCACCAGTGTGATAAATGCAAAGTAATACTTTCCAAAGTTGTGTATTGAGTATAAGTTCTAATGTAAATCATATTACAACTACATAATCAATTGAACATTTTAAAAGATAAAGGATCCAATTGTCAGCATGTGTAAAATAGGACTGTTAAAATGACACAGTGCTATTAATACTAATAAAATGACTAACTATTAAAAAGCTTCTTAGTGTGTCTCTGGTACTTCATTTACATTGTCTTACATTTATTTATGCAGTTTTTCAACAAATATAGGATAACAATTATCCCTATTTTATAGATAAAGATGCTGATGCACAGACATCACAAATCACATAAGCCAGGGACAGAGCTGTTCTCATTCCATTTTACGTGGCCAAAATGAAAGTAAAGGCTGTTTTCGAAAAATGTCGGAGTGGAATTAAATTCAAAATCAGGATTGTGACTCCTAACCAGTCAGATAATCTGAAGAGTCTTCCAAATCTGCATAAATACCTGTATTCAGAATCATTTATCTGTTTTTCTACTTCCCCTCTTTGATGTATCATTTAAATACATTTTAACAATATTTCACTTCACTGTGATACATTTATGAACCCTCTTCAAGAGAATAAGACATAAAACATCAAGAATTCCTGCCACTTGAGATTAAAAGTCTAGTAGCAGCTTTCATCCCACTCTGCTTGAACCTGTCTGTGCCAACTGAGCTAGCAGACTGTTGAAAGTTCCTGTGGCTTGGGCAAAAGCCAGCCTTTACAGACACAGTTTTATAAAAGAGAGACTTTTTCCCCTCACCACTGGCCAAGTTTTAAATCCTTCATTGCTTGAGTCTGATTAGGAAGGTAGCATTGGGGAGAGGTGGAATTGGGCAGGGGAGTTTGTGGAAGAGAAGGTATGTTTTATTAAAAAACATAATAATACTCATCAGCTGCAAAAAGGCATAACAGCACAGGTATTTTCCATTTATATTAGAAGCTAAAAGGTGAATTACATTGAATTCACTGGCATTGTCTTTGTATTCTCAGCTACCTGGACATAAAAAAGCCAGCAGCTCCCTGGCCACCTCACGTCATCGTCATTTTCCTTGGCTGGCTCTAATGGGCTTCTCTTTTTATTCATTCCCTCAGACACTCACCGATTCACTCACACATTTCTTCATTCACGTATGCCTTCCTTCCTTTTTCCCTTGTGCTTGCAATCAACCATATCATTGTTCTAAAATTCTGCATTTAGCTCTCCGCATCTGTTTTGCTCTACTCTGTAATCATTTAGTCTCAAAACTACTGAAATCTTTCTCTCTAAGCCAGGGCACCCTTGAATAGGACAGCCTTTTAAAAGTATTTGGCAAGATTTTTTTGCAGAAAAATGTGTGTGATATAGCTTTAATTCAAAAATACTGATGCTAATTTTTATACTTCTGCAACAGTTACTGTTGTGTTTATGGAAAGATATAACAGTCACCAGAAGCTAGGCTAGGGACTCTTAACTAGGGATGCTTGTGCACCTCATAAAATGAATTTTGACAGGTTTGTGAACACCTGAATTTATTATTTTATATATAAAATACATATGTATATATATTTATATGTATTATTCAGTATGGACATTTGATATTTTTATCAGATTCTCGCATAATCTGTGAAACACACACACACACAAAACTGTGTATCACTTATGTGTACCTACTTTTAATAAAATCAATAGTAAAATGAATTGTATTGCTAATTGTCAATGGCTACACTCATCAATTCAGGATAAGCTTCTCCCCAAATCACTCTTCTAAGACTTCTTTCTTTCATGAAACTGCCAGTCACAAATCTTTAGATGTGATACCGTGCTCTAAATTAGAGAAGAAAAACTTAAAAACCCAACCACAAACAAACAAACCTTAAAATACTTCACTTGATTCTATTTTCCTAACCATATCCTGTGATTTGCTTTCCTTCTAAATTTAAAATTCTTCAGAAAAATTCAACAGTCATCCTTATATTATCCATAAATCATTTAATCTTAATATTAGTGATGTGTGTTCTATCTAAATTGAATGAAAAAGCTTTTACAGAATTTTGCATTTATCACTAGAATTTTTTACCAGAAAAACTCTGTAAAAAAGTTATGGAAGTCTGATAGATGAGGAAAGGAAAGAAAAAGGAAGGAAAATAACTTCCTGATGTCACAGTTTATAAGCAGTTATACTAGGAACTAAACTCAGATCTTCTTTTGTTCTTATTCCTACTCACTCATAACATCCTTTGCTAAAATCACATTTTGCTCTGAATTCCCTATGTGCCTTTTTCCAAGTCCCATTCTTATGCTTTACTTCTTAGCAGTTTTTAATGTCACTTATCTCCTTGAACCCATCCAGCCAAGTTATTTGATAAGAAGGAGAACCTCATTTATTTTCAGATACTTCCTTTAAAGAGGGAACTATATAGAAGATTCCTTCTTTATTTCCTAAACTTAATCCTCTCCGGAAACCAAACATAAACCAATGAAGATGATTAGATTTAATTTTTTGTAGATTGGTTAATAATACGCTTATGGGATAACACACAGGTCTGAAGGGTACAATTAAATGGGTTTTCATATATGAATCCCACACTTGAATCAAAATAGAGAACATTTTCATCACCCCAGAAAATTCCTTCATGCCATCTTCAAACGTCATCCCCTCATAAGGTACTATTCTAGTTTCCCTGGTAATGTTATTATTTAACTTTCCAAATAACTGTTTTCAGACTTACGGTATAATAATGTTTCCTAATTGAATTGATGTTGTGAATTAGATGTTCATAAAAATAAATTTGAAAAGTCGGTAAAGAACTATAGTTAAGAAAGCAAAACAAATACTCTAATTCTAAATCAGAAATGTCCTTGGCATCTTGCTTGTATTGATTTTCCAAATAATAATTTCATGTGAAATATGAATAATCTAAATGAAACTAATGTTCTCTTTACTTTGATACTATTTTGTGTATTGCCACTTAATTGTAGCTGATCTATTAGCTTTTTACCTCATGCTTATTTTGAAACATTTTTGATAATGCTCTCTTGTGTTGTACTTTTTTATAGCTTCTACTCTAACCTATTCTCTTACTCAGAAGAGAACTTGTCCTTTCCAGGAAAATATTTTTAATAATTTAATCTTAATTTAAATCACATGTTGATTCAAATCCAATCTCTACTGTTCTGAGCTTTAATGCTTTTTGGAAAAATAGAATGATATTTTTGTAAAAAAAACATTCATATGAGGTGAATGAGATTCATATGAGGTGTAGAAATGTCAAAAACTACTTATTTGCTTATAAATAGACTGAATAAATACTTAAACCAATAAAGAATCATTAAAAATATTTAAGTTGCCAAGTTTATCACTTTTCAATTCATGTCAGATGACTAAAACCAAATGAGAATCAACTGGATTCTCAGAAATAGTACTTCTATTCCCCTATTTTCCCCCATTATTCCTCTCCCCTCCTCCCTCTGGTTACTGTCAGTTTGTTCTTTATTTCAATGTCTGTTTCTATTTTGCTTGCTTGTTTGTTTTGTTGATTAGGTTCTATTTATAGGGGAAGGGCCTCAAGGAACATGTATAAAGGACACATGCACAAAGCCAAAGAGGGTAGGTTCAAGGGTAGGAGGCGGGGATGTCTGGGGTTGGGGGGAAAATGGAGAAAACTGTACATGAACAACAATTTTTAAAAATTATTTTAAAAAGAACTAGGATTGGTCTGTTTTTCATAGAGCACCCAGAAGAAAACCTAAAAAAATTTATTTCATTCTTGGTTTGAGAACAATTCTATTTTTGGAAACTTGTTGGTATTCTCAGTTGGTAACATCTTATCTCATCTTTAATCTCTGTCCTCAAAAATCTCCCTATAACCTAGTTCTTTCAACTCCTCCAACTGGGAAAGAGACTTTTTAACTGACATCTGCAAATCTCCCTAATGTTTCTGCCTATAGACCCTACCAGTTACCCCAGCCTGCTCCAATCAACCAACACAAATCCATGAGACTGGGACTCTGAGGTTTCCTAAGCCTCCGAAAGCCACCTGGGTGACATGAGCAGAAAAGATCTTGACAATCAACATCTCTTTGAAATCACTGTCTCTATTTTTAAAGTCACAAGTGTTTATACCTTAAAAATTAAAATATATCCCCATTGACCTTTGTTGTTTTGCAAATTGTGTTTAGCTTTTTACACATTGATACTAATAGGCTATTGTAATAGTTTCTTGACACACTACTTGAGAGAAATGTTGGGACAAAGAAAGGGAATAGGATATAGAGCCAGACTGGTGGTGGCCAGAATGGAGTCTTTGCCAATTATTGGGTATGTGATATAAGGACTACTACTGTCTCTGGTTTTCTATTTTGTCATATATAAAATTAGAGTAATCATATATATATATATATATATATGTATATATGTATATATATAGAGTAATCATATATATATATGATTTGTTTGAATACCAAAAAACTTCTGTAATGATAGCTGTAGATAAACTGTATCATAAATGCTTAAAAATATTTTTGGATTGTATACCCCATTTTTCTTTTTAATGACAGAACAAAGACAAAATTTGAGGATTTCTTAGTTATATCTCTCAAAATATTGAGCAAAGGTTCTAATTGTCACTACCAGGAACTGGTAATTTTTACAATGTCCATTACCAGACTACCTCAAACACTCCAAACACCAGCATTTATTCAATTTTTCCAATTTTGTCACATTTAAAATCTCTTTGTAGATGAATTAATATATATAATATATACTATGTGTATATAGTATATATTACAATATACAATGTATATATTGTATATGTGTGTATGTGTGTGTGTGTGTGTGTGTATATATATATATATATATATATATATAATGAGTAATAAAATAGAACATTAGAATCCAGGTGGTAGGTATGTGGTATTCACTATTAAATTCTTTATGTTTTAATCTTTTACATATAATAAAATATTAGGAATAAAACACCCTGAATTAAATGCCAGATTGGTAACATACATCTTTCTTCATTGATACAAAATTATTCTCCCTCAAAACTCCTTTTAAGGAGAAAAAAAACCTGGCAAATGTTAAGAGCATAGTTTTCCAAGATCAATGGGAATATAGTATATACAGTGTCCAGCAGAAGTAACACCTGCTTGAGTGTGGTTGGTAGGGTAATAATATGGGTGTAATAATTAATAGTTTTAATTTGAACATTTCATGTAAAATGTGATATCGTGTGCTTGTGTGTGATGTTATGTTACAGAATTACATGCTTATAATTGTAATAAAAACAGGGTGTTATGTGTGCTGGGACTGCATGTAGGAGGATCAAGTCTTATTTGTCATGAGCTTTCTGTAACGTAGCTCATCTTTCTATTACATACTAATAAAAAATGGCATTTATTTAGCCAAAATTAAGTACTCATTTCCAAGAAAAATAAAACTTCATTGAAGTTTAATAAGAAAAAAAAGTCCCTAGGTGTACCCAAAAGTTTTAATAAACTTAACACCTCAAAAATGAATTTTGTAATGCTTCGTGTAGTGAAAACTTTACTCCACTTTATGAAATAAAAAATGTCATTCTAATAGAATTTAAATGTTAGTAAAAAATAAACTAGATTATGCTTTTAACTATTTAATAAAAGGCAGGTAGTAATAAAGCTATATAATAGTAAAAATTTAGTGTTTGACACATTTGGCTTAAAATACATTGCTAAAGGGTAGCTTGAGGTTAAGAAATCTTAGCGTGGGCATATTGTATCAGCTATACTAAATTGCTTTACAAATATTAACATGCAGAAATACCACTGTTATTTTAAAGGCATAAAACTAAAAATATTAAAGCCACCCAAACTGAATTTTATCAAATTAAAAAAACTAAGTAGAATCAAATTCCAGATTTTTCAGGCTTTGTTCTTTACACCAATAAATATTTCTTATTTGGCTACAGAATGTTCAAAGTGATTAATTAGTAACATTATGAAGGTATGTGAAGGGAAAGGATGAAACTAGAGGAAAATAGGAAATCCCCACCACAATAGGGGGATAATATTTTAGATACATTTAGTCCATCCATGTTTGTTAGATATCACACAGGGCAATAATCATTGTGTGAAAAACATAAATAAGATGCAACTAATTCTAGTAGGCATTTATTGATGGCCTATCATTTTATAAATTCTATGAAATAAGCCTAAATTTACCAATTAAAAGAAAAAGATTGACAGTAGACCAACTACATTCTTTCCACCAAAACTTCCCTCGGGTATAATGATATAGGTTAAGTTGAAGGTAATATGACAGAAAAAGATAGATCATGCAAATATTAATTGAAGGAAAGCAGATGTGGTTGTGTCAACATTACACAAAGTAGATTTCAGAATGAAGAAAATGATCAGAAACAGAAATATTACACTTTGATACAAGGTTCATCTTCAGAGAAGACATAGCAATCCCCAATAATAGAAGATGGGAGTGGTGTCAGCCAAGGATGGAATCAGGACCTTCAATACATGACAAGAAACCAACAGAATTGAAAAAAAAAGAGATAAAAATACAATGATGGTTGGAAACTTCAGCATCCTTCTCTTGAGCAATTGATAAAGCAGGCTTGTAAAATTCTTGCCCATTATTACTCCAAATATTCCCTTTGTTCTCTTATATCTTCCTTCTCCTTCAGGTAGTCTGAGGATGCATCTGTCAAATGTTTGAAATTGTCCCACGGTTCTTGAATAGAGTGTGTTTGTGTGTGTGTGTGTGTGTGTGTGTGTGTGTGTGTGTGTCCTTATTTTTTTCTTTGCATTTCAGTTTTGGAAGTTTATTTTGACATCTTCAAGCTCACTGGTTTGGTACTTAGCTTTATTTCAGTTTATTGATGAACCTATCAAAGTCATTTTTTAAATTTCTACTCCAGTGTTTTTAATTCCCAACCTTTCCTTTGATTCTTTCCTAGAATGTCTATCTTTCTCCATTGGAACCACTGGCATTTTAAACAGAGCTATTTTAAATTCCTAGTCTGATTTTCCAACATCTCTGCCATATTTGAGTCTGACTCTGATACTCACTTTGTCTCATCAGCCTGTTTTTTCTTGGTTTTTACGATGGCTTTAATTTTTCTTGAAAACCATACACAATGCATTAAACAATAGAGTTAAACAGGCCTTTGGTGTGATGCTTTACTTTCATCTTGCTGGGGGCCCACTGTGTTCAATGTTTGCTGTGGCTGTGGGTACCAGAGCTTTCAAATCCCTCTATCTGGTGTTCTTGATTTTGTCTCCCTTGCTGCATGGGGTTTCCTTTAAAATTATTTCTTAAATAGAGACAGGTCCTTGCAATTCTTTCAGCTGTAACCCTCCCTCATGATATTTAAGTCCTATTGATTTGGTGGTGGGTAGTCCTATTGATTTGGGTATAGTTGGAGGGGAAACATTCTCTGTTTGTTATTCTCAGTCTTTAATGGGCCGACATCACTGTCCTGGGACCCTCACAATTGTTTCTAAGCTTCCTTTACCTCAGGTGACACAAGAAGGCAGGAGGGAGCTGGAGATGGGCAAGTTCTTTTTCTCCATGTCATATAAGGCAATCATAAAATTATTTCTCTTAGAGTACTGGTGCTTCTGTGGCAAATGCTCTAGCTATATTTCAAAATGGTTGGTTTCATCCCCCTCCCCCGCTAGAAACACAAGGATTTCTTCTTGTTTTTTCACTGTGAGAACTTGGTGGGGTGTCTGGAAAACTCATAGTATTGGGACCATCTAAGACTTCAGCCCCCAAGAGTTTCTCACCCTCACACTGACGAGCACCCTGATTTCAGAAACTTGCCAAAATTACCTCTTAAGTGAATCTATCAGATTATGCATCCAGGAACTTCTGCTCCTGAAAGCAGATCTCAGCTGCAATTTTCCATATTCAACTTTCTCTTCAGATTTTGGATGGTGATTTGCCCTGAGACCTCAGTTCTCTGAGGGGCCCGAGAAAAGTAACAGACTTTCATTTTTTTCAGCATTTTTTTTCTTACTGTAACATGAAAATGGTGACTTCTAAGCTTATGTTGGAGCTGAAACTAGAAGTCCTTAACACCCAATTATTATAAAAACTTTCAGGAAAATAAAAACAGAGAGGGAGACTTCTTCTTTAATATTATATTCAATAATGAAAGGGTGGATATTTTCTGAGAAAAGATCAAGACAACAATATCTGCTCTCATCACTGTTACTCAATGTAGTGAAAGAAGTTCTAGTTGCTGCAAACAAGCAACAAAAAAAAAAGGAAAGCATTCATAGTGGAAGAAATAAAACTGTCTCTGTATGTGATAACCCAATTATGTAATCTTAAGAAATCTACAAAAAATTCTAGAACTAATACATACATACATCAAAGATATAGGATACAACATAAACATACAAAAGTCCATTGTATTTCTATACACTAACAATGAACACATTAATACCAAAATTAAACTGCAATACCACTTACAATTGTTCAAAAATTAAAAAGAAATATCTAAATTTTAGATATTTCTGTTTTAGAAATTTTAAAAAATTTCTAGAATAAATTGATCGGAACTCTCAAGACTCAACATCAAAACAAACCAAAAACATCCAAATAGAAAATGGGCAAAGACATGGCCAGACATTTCAGCAAAGATATGCAGTGGCAAATGAATGATTAAAAGATACTTGAGCCCCAGCTGGTGTGGCTCAAGTGGGTTGAGTGACGGCCTGTGAACCAAAGGGTCACTAGTTTGATTCTCAGTTGGGGCACATGCTTGGGTTGAAGGCCATGTCCCCAGTGGGGGGATGTGAGAGGCAATCATACATTAATGTTTCTCTTTCTCCATCCCTTCTCCTCTATCTAAAAATAAATGAATAAAATCTTAAACAAAGATACTTGACATCATAATCAATAGGGCAATGTAAGGTAAACCACAGTGAAATATCACCAGGCACCCATCAAAAGGGCTAACATAAAAATAGGGACAATGCTTTATGCTGGAAAGGTTGCTGACAAACTGGATCACTCAGACATTGCTGATGGGAGTGTAAAACGGTGCAGCTATTCTGGGAAACCGCTTGCCAATTTCTTTAAAAACTAAACAGGCATGACCTTACCACCCAGCAATTGCACTCTTGGGTACTTACCCCAGAGGAATTAAGACTTGTGTGCACATAAAAATCAGTACATGAATGTTTATAGCATCTCTATCCATAATAGCCCAAACCTGGAAACAGATGTTTTTTGAAGGGAAAATAATGAAACAAAGTATGGTAATACATATCGTGGAACATAAACACAAAACCTTGATGCATCTCCACAGAATGATGCTGTATGAAAAAAATGAACCCTAAAAGAACAAATATCATATTATTGCATTTACATATCATCCTTTAAATGATGAGTTACAGAAATGGGTACCAGATTAGTGGGTGCCTAAAGGAAATGTGTATGGCTGTAGAATAATGACAGGAAGAATCCCGTGGTAAAATCAAAACATTGTGTCTTTCCTGCATTAGGGTTCTGGTTGTGACACTGTGCTACAGGTCTTGTGATGTTGTCATGGGAGGGAACTTGTAAAGGGCACATAAGATCTGTGTCCCCTGTGTATTTCTTAAATGAATGCAAATCTACAATTGTCTTCAAATATAACACTGACTTCAAATATAAAGATAAAAATAGTTCTGGCTGCTGAACGGAGAATAGACTGTAGTATGCTAGAATGAGAAAAAGTAAACGAAGATTCATCAGAAGGTATTTCTGGAAGGGTGAGGTAAGAAAAAGGAAACAATAAAAGATGACTTTAAAATTGCAAAATGAGAGAGAATGAACAGAAAAAATAAGCTGGCTGGAAAAGAAGTGCAAGAAGAATGTAAAGAAGTTACCATGTGTATCTTAAAAGTCTACTGAAAATATAGAGTGAAAAAATTAAAAATTGGAGTGATACCAGTGGCATATTTGAATTAGTTAACTAATAAATGAAACATTTCTGGATTATTAGCAGTGGGTGGCTAAGACAGAGCAGGAATGAAAGATATTGAGAATAAAAATGGACTGGGAGGCTGGAGGAAGGTTAGCACTGATGGATCCTGGGGTCACTCAGATAGTAGTGTGGCTTTAGTTGGAAACGGCACGGCGCGATTGCTAAAACACAGAGTTAGTAAGTAGGAAGTAAATTAATAGCAAAACTGAAGGCGTCCGTGTACTACATGTGAAGGTACAAGGGTTGTTAAAGGAAGGCAGGATATATTACTCTGTAAATGGCATTGCTGATCTTGAGAGTGAATTCTGAGGTCAGATGGGGGGTGACAGAATGAACAGGATGTCAAGGAGCAGGGGAACCCTCAAGGAAGCCAGGTTTTAGGTGAGGCAGAAATGGACTGCTACAGATGATGAGGATGTTTCGTAGAATGGGTCTAATGATTTCTGACAGTAAGAAATTTGGAAGAGAGGAGAGGAAGTATATATAGTTTCTATAGTTATGAAAAAATATAGGAGAGATGACTGAATATGTTTACATCTCAGGCAAGACATCAAAGTGAATAAGACGGATATCCTATCCTTAGGAAACTAAGACAGATAGCTACTCACTACAAAAATGCTCACTGGGATTCATTTACTGTCTCTTGCATGGAGCATTTGTGTATAGTATACTTACATGTTCTTCACTATCTGAGGGTCCTTTGCTGGTGGGTTATAATTACTTTCCCTGGTGTGTTAGTGTGGTGGAGGAGCTCTTATGTTGTCATGGGAATGGTGGGATATTTTTATTTTGACATAGAGGGAGGTCACATTGCTAGGGTAATACCTTCAGGGTATCCACAATGAACTCTTTCTGAGATCTGAAGCTGTCCCTGAGACACAGCCAGAAACCACCCTTTGGCAGTGAGAGCACAGTGTTCTGAAGACTGAACTACCTCAAAGCCTCTTGGAAGTAGTCTCAGTATAAATCCTATAAATGAATTAATCAATGGAATAGTGGATAGCTTGTAATTTCATTGCTCTTATTTTCAGTCCAAAGTTTTAGAAAAAGGTCTGTCTCAAAAAAGAAATTAGGTGTATTATATTAGCAGATCCAGATGCAATGTCAACCAGTCTAGGCTGAAACTCTTTGTAATAAACCATAAGCAGGGAGTGGAAAGGCACTTCTGCCAGAGTCTGACTCCGGAGTGGATGAATTACATTTGTCCTATAACAACTCAGCCGGGGCTTATCTTAGTGAGTACAAAACAGTTCCTTTGAGATCAGTTTCCAAAAGGCTTTGTGTTTGACAACCTGAAAACTTTAATTTAGGTCAGAAGCTTCCATTCTTGGAGAAAAAAACAAGGCCAGATGCCTTCATCTGAAGTTCAACACTGTGGAATGAGCATGTGGTTTAGTAAGTTAAGTAATCTATTCCTGACCACAGTATTTCCCCTATTGTAGTTTTTTTCCCTAAGACAAAATAAAAGTTTGTTCTGCATCCAACTGTTTAGAATGCAGAACTATAGCAACTAGGAGTGGTGGTCTACAGAGGGAGGGCAGGTCGATGGTCAAATACCTGTAGCAAAGAACCAGTCAATACTATGTGAAATAAAACCTGTATTTGAGACATAAGTCTTAGTCACCTTATGTTTAAGCTGGGGTTTCACATATGAGATATCAAGTTCAGATGATCACCTAGCTACCTTGAAATTTGTGTGACCATGTGATTTGACTCCAGCCAATGGCAAGGACATTTGTTATATGTAACTTTTTATAAGTGTCCTTCACATCTTCTTGTTTTGTTTTGTTTTCCTTCTGATGCCTGACCCCTGCTGTTGACTGTACAGACCTACAGGGATTAAAAGCAGTCATCTTGGACCACAGGCTGCCGTGAGACCAAGCAAGGCGGAACAAAAAGATGGAGCCTGGCTGGTTCTGAGTATTATTCTAGCCCTGGGCTACTTATCTGCTAAATAAATAAAGAAATAAACTACAGTGTTTAAGCTAATGTTGTCTTGAGTTTTATCCTAGTCAAAGGTAAAATTAATCCTAAGAGACACCATAGCAGAAAGTTCTATTTGTAGAATTCCCTGCTGGACCCATTTAATCCCAAAAGAAATTTGGCACCTTTCTCCTGCCAAATTCTAAAATTCAGGCACTGCCGACGACACCAGCTCAACTTTATCGGTGGAGGTTCTAGGATTCTGTCATGCAGAGTCTTCCAGCAGAGTCGAGCATTAATCTTATGAGGCTCAAATTCCAGAAGATATCATGTACAAGCCCACAATGCACTTGGATCCTCAGACCCCATCAGGCTTGAGGTGGTGGGAAGAGTCCCGCCATTTCTTTCCAATGAGGAGTCAACAAGATACATTAAACACTCTCTTCTTCACTGACAAATTCAGAAATAAAGTTTCTCTCACCCTCGCCTTTATAATTTTGCAGACTTATTTAGTAAGAAGCTGGATGAGAGACCAAGGGTAGCAGAACTTATATTCCTATCTCTAAGCGAGGTGTGTGGACCCTTATCTGTTCTCATCTCCTGGTATCAGCTTGAAACCTAAGGTGATATGGAAAGGCCCTTTGAATATTCTATTACATGAACAAAATGCAAACGTGATGCTGAGAGGGTTAATAAAATGATATATGTATTGGTAGAAATTCCAATAAGATTAAATCTTTAATATGATTAAAGATAAATCATATGCTACTTGCTGTTTTTAAGTGCTTCAGACTTTTAAAATATATTTTACAGATGCTACTTCATTTGCCTTTCATATTAATACCATGGCTTAAATAGCATTTAAAGTTGAGAAAACTCAGTTTGAGTAATTAGGTATAAAAAAAATTGGACCAAAAAAACCCTTTTATTGACAGATTTAGATGACTTTCCACCATGTTTCTGATATCAGATGGCTCACGGAGAAAGACATTTCCAGAATGATCTACAGAGGGATTAGTGGGGGATGGAGAACACACAAGTTCACTCGGAGCTCCAAGATCCATCGTAAATCCAACGGCAAGGGGAGCAATCCGGGTAAGTTCCCATCTAATAAATTGACCACAGGCTGGTTCTGCTCTTCTCGTCATATCTTAGGGTTTAATGAAACATTCCACATGTTTATGAGAAAATGGAATCTAAGTACAGGTATCATAATGACAGGCATTGTTTGGATTGTCTCCTGGGGTTCTTCTTCTGAGTCACACTTCTCTGATGTTCCCACCAGACCTGCTATGTAAGCATTCTGACATTTTCTTACAAATATATCCAAAGGAGTCCTTCAGTATTTTCAGGGCCTCTAGGATACCCAATGGCAGTTTCTACAACTGTATAGGTTTTTCCTCTAAATCAAATGTTTTTTATTTAGTCACACTATTTCACATAATTTAGCAAAAACTTCAGAGTAACAAAAACATCAGTAGTTACTCAGCCACTTTCGAATTATGAATTTTTGACTTTGACAGAAAATTTCCTAAGACTATTTTTAACTGTTCTCATTTTATTTCACTTGATTAAAACAAACTACTTAAAGGTTTATGTGTTCTCTTTTTTTTATGGCCATGTAGTATGCCACTGTGTAAATGTACCACAGCTTTTTTATCCACTCATCTAGTGATGGGCACTTGGGCTGTTTCCAGACCTTGGCTATTGTAAATAATGCCGCAATGAACATAGGGGTGCATAGATTCTTCCCGATTAGTGTTATGAGGTTCTTAGGATATATTCCCAGAAGTGGGATCACTGGGTCAAAAGGCAGTGCCATTTTTAATTTTCTGAGGAAGTTCCCTACTGCTTTCCACAGTGGCTGCACCAGCCTGTGCTCTGCACTCCCACCAACTGTGCACTGGCATGGATGGACCCGGAGACTATTATCTAAGGAAAATAAGTCAGTCAGAGAAAGGCAAATGCCATATGACCTCACTTATATGTGGAACCTAGTTAACAAAATAAACTGCCAAACAAAAGAGAAACAGAAGCAGGAACACATGGAATAGACTGACAGCTGCCAGAGGGGAGGGGAGAGGGATGAGTCAAAGAAAGGAGAAGGATCAGCTAAAGAACATATAGGCATAACCCATGGACACAGACAACAGTGTGGTGATGGCCAGAGGGAAGGGGGACAGGGGCTGGGGGGAGGTGGGCAAAGGGGAGGGTGGGAAGTGGGGTCATCTGTAATAGTGCCAATAATAAAAATTTAAAAAATGCAAAAAAATGTTTATGTGTTCCCTTTATCAGACACCTGATTTGAAATAAACAAAAGATTCTGTCTGTTCATTTCTACATTGAAGCATTATGGACCAATTTCATAACCTTATTTTGATTTAAATGTAGAGATGATGTCATTAAACTTTTATAATATTCTGGAAGTTAATGTGAGGTTTCTAGTATAAAAAAGAAATCAAAAAAGTGGATTTAAATATTGAAGTACATGAGAAGAGGCAAAAATTAGCCATTTAAACAACATATCTAATTACTGTCAGCCTTCTATATAAATTCTGAAATAACAGCATTTTGTGAGAGAAAGAGGTTTGTAATCAATTAATACAAATACCCGTTACGAATGAATTAAAGAGTATGTATGCTTAAAGAATGGAAGCAGTGTTTATCACCCACAGGGACAGCAAAAGCTAAACACTGCACCAGTTGCTGTCCTAGCCTTTGTCTGGAACCTTGCATTTCCACAGAGGGGTGACAAAAGGGGAGGCTCGGGTGCTCTCCTGGCAACAGGTAATGGGCTCAAGTATCCCTGGTAGCAGAGGACACAGCTGGATTCAGGCAACCCTATCCAAAAGTGACATTATTACAACTGGTATCATTTATACTTCAAACCATTCTAAACCAATGAGCAGCCGTTCAGCCACGAGCCCAAACTGCAAACGTATTATTTAAAGTGATTGCTCAAAAGCTGCCACGTTTGTTCCTTATCTGTTCTGTCCTCATCCCCAGTTCTCAGCCACATCAAATGTCCTCCTCACCTTCTGACTTCCCCCCAAAGTCTCTGATGTGACTTGTGCAGTGCTTCTTTCTGCCCCATAACGTCTCAGACAGCAACTGCCGTTTTAGTTCTGACTGCATGGAGCCTGAACAAAGCCATGGGCTATTAGATGGGGTCCTGGCCAGGCCAACTCATTCCTAACTCTACCTCCCACACTCCCACAGGGGGACATGCTATAAGAGGACTTCTTAGAATTCCCAAGCACAGTCACTTCCGGGGGTCTAGGCCGGCCCAATCTTCAACTCTTTGGCCTGTTTGTTTACTGTTTCCTGGTGCAAATGGTGTTAAGCGACCCTCACCTTGATGTTTCTGAGACTATGTGTTGTGAACTCACACTCTCACACACGCAAAAATATTTTCTGTCCTACAAATTCAAAGGGAAGCAAATTAATGCATCATAAATATGCACCAATCATTCTTTGGTTGGTTTGTTATGTTTTAATCTGAGATAATTGTAGCTTAGTGCATCATTCCAAAATGATATAGTCACACAGCCTGCTTTAACAGATGACAAGATTCTTACATTTGAAAAGTTATATTAAAAATTAGAGTCCTCCTTTTATAAAATTATAATGTAAGTATTGATGACAAGTTCAGCACTCTTAGGAGCAATGTTGCTAATTTTTAAATTCAGGTTTCTTACTTTATATAAACAATAGAAAGGCTTATGACAGGCACGACTTTGAAAAGAAAAAATAAGCTAGCTACTACTGTCTCCCCAATACCTGAGACTACAATAGAGTATCTAGGGAAACTATATTTTAGAGCAATGAAATATCCCTTCTTTCAAGTAGCATATCATATACTAATATAACATATTAACATTTGACTCACATCCTAAGTGGGAAGACTAAACCAAAGAAATCTATAACCACTGTTCTAACGTAGGCTATTTTCAAGTGATGAGTGGAATGGTATGTACAAGGTCAAGAAACAGAGGGGACTCCTCACTTTTACAGGTAAGTTCAAATGTCACAAGAAATATGAGCTAAGTTTTTAGTGGGAGATTCTCAGAAATTTTAAGATCACAGGGCTTTAAATCTGCTTTGAAAGACACATATTTTTATTTACTGAGTAACTCCCTCTTCAAGAAGGTTAAAACTTTAAAAAAATTATTAATGAAGACAGAATTTGATAGAAAAATAATTAATTATTGGCTTTTTTTAGTAGCTACTCCTGCTAAGAAGGGAAATAAAAATGAAAGGATGCTGGCAGCAGTGGGACAAACCTGCGTGACCTCTCCAGTCACGGCGACCTTTGATGTGCGATGACCTCTTTGTGACTCTCCTTATCTGTTAAATGAGAAAATAATTCTGATCTAATGAACTGATATTAAAACATTTTCCTGTCCATATGTTACAGGAAAAATTCCCTGAAATTTAGTGCTTTTCACCAGTGCAGTAAAGAATTACAGGTCAGCAAGTCTATTAGTATGCAGAGGGTTTATTGGTGATCTTTTCATGGATGAGAACTGGCCTAGTTAAGGCGGGGGTGGGGAGGGCGAAAGGCATAGGTTCAGGGCAAAGCAGGGTAAGGGGTGCGAAAGTCAGGGCAACCAAAGCCTCCGGTGGCAAGCATGTGCCCAGTCCTTTGTTCTGAGGACTTACATTGTTGGTGTGATGGTGGTGATGAAGTTACATATTGATAAACAGGTAAAGGTGGCGCCACCTTTCTGTGTGGGGTGGCATGGATACCCAAAGTTATTAATGGGCTTCCTCCTTTGGGCATGATTGGACCTTTCTGGCCTTTCAAGCCTTGGGATGAAAGCACAGTTTCAAAGCCTTTCTTTCCCAGATAGTGGAGATGATACATAGAATTTCAAGGACTGTCCTCCTCCCGTGTTAGCACAGTGTTTCCTGTGCTGTTGGCAGACCTGGCAAGATTACCGGGCCAGGCTCAGGACGGCTGAGTGCGTGGGTGAGACAGGTCTCCCTCCTCCTCCCTGCCTTGCTTTGCTATCTAGCCTACCTCACACAGAGATCAATACCATATAGTTCGCTTCCTTCCCTGCACGCCCTCATTGTGTACATAACCTTTCATGGGTTAATCTTCTCTGTTAGACCAAGTGTGCTTAGACCACAGAAGCTCTGTATTGTGTAACTACTTCAAGAGCCTGCTTAACTGGTACATAGGAAGAACTTAATAAGTACAAGTTGGATAAGTGGATTCATATAGCACAAAATTTCACATAGCAGTTGAAATTTCTTGAAAGATAATATATGACTGATGGACAAAAGAGTCATAGTTCACATTATTAGGAGTAAATTCTCTATTCAGCTGCACATCTACCAATTTTATGAAACAAAAACTCTTTTATTAAGTTAGCTAATACAAAAATAAAGTTTAACTTTTTTACATGAGGTTTCTAGGAATAAGTTCAAGGGGGATATTTTCAGTGATGGGCACATAAAAACAATAGCCTCTGGGAATTTCATGGTACCTTTTTTTTAAAGGGTATCAGCCATCAAACATCAAAACTGAAGTTAGATACTTCAACACAAAGCAGCAGACCGGAAACTTTTCCTCATCAGTGCCAAAGCCAGACCCTTCTAGACTGTTCTTCCTCAGCTGATTAAAATTCATTCACAGAGTACTGCTGAATCCTCAGGGCATTTAGCAACCTAATAAGGATCTATGCACTTCATACTTTTTATTCAAAAAGTGGCAGTGTAGCTAATTCATTAAGTTGCATGTTTATCTGTTCTGCAGGTGAATTTATGTGTTATATTTGAAGGCTTAGAAATATAAAATGTATACACACTGCTTAAAAACATTTAGGGTTAGGTCAGCTGAAAATTAAAAAAAAGCTTTTTACAGTGATTAATGTTGCAAAAAAAGTGTCTGCCTGATAAGACTATGATTTTTTTCACACAAAATTTGTAATGTTTTAATATTAAAAACATTTTTAAGAAAAATTTTCAAGTTAAATTCCCTGTGTATACATATAAATGAGGTCATCCTGGATTCTGGATTTTGCCCTGGATGTGACATGCTCAGAGAGAGACACATGTTCTCTAGAAAAAAAAGACAATCATAAACATCTGACTTTTCAGTGGTGTTGTTTCATCATAATATGTAAAGACAGTTTTCCAGGGACTTCTATGATATAGAAATATGAATTTTTACATGCACTATTGGACTCCTTGGTTTAATAAAAGCTTAGTAAAGTGTGGAAAATATGTAAAACATGTTGATTTTCTATCTCTCACAAATTTTCTAAGGAAGCATTCATAAACTTGATTGCCTTTCAAGACAAAATGAAATCCTTCTATACATCTGTAGTTTGATATATTCCCAAGTTAACCTTTTTCTTTGTTCTTATTATTATTTTATACACACTGTGGCTGTGAGCCTACCTCACTTATTAAGAGGCCCATTGAAAAGAACCTGTGGGCATGCTGATATTTATGTTGCAAGTTTTAAAGTCTCTTTGTATGGAAATTTTACATTTTGACTGTTATCCCACAGAGAGGGATTGAGAACAATTCCACCCCAGGGCAAAGAGAAAAACCAGAGATTGCAGTCTGCGAGTGCAGCAGAGTTTATTAGAGTCATGCATTCAGTTTAAGGAACGTTCATATCAATGGGTCATGCATTTTATATAGATTTATATACTCCAGAAAATACATTTTTCCTCACAGAAAGCCAGAAATTAAATTCTCATAACAATTGTGTCATTTGTGTTGCCTAATATATTCCATGGACAAAATGTGCTGACTGCAAGCTTTATCTAAACACAAAACATGATCAGTATTTTTGTATTAAAAATAATTTTCAGGTGTTTTAAAAATCTTCCCAGTACATGATCTTTCTTTTCTTAGAATTAAATTCCTGGGCTACATTCACAATTTCAGGGTAATTGAATGTCTTAAATGGCACTCGAATTACCATGAAGGTTATTATTTATTATAGTTCCCATTCTGTTCTGTTCATAAAAGGTTTAACGTGACATCGTGAAGAATGCATTCAAGAAAATTGTCAATATAGAAAAAAATACTATGTGAAAAAGAATATATGAAAATCTAAATCAATATAGTGATACAACTGACATTAAATGCGACTCTAAATTATCTGGCATGGTTACAGCAAAAATGAAATATTAGTAATATTTTGTATTAAGTGTTTGGTAAGAAAAAGTTGTTTCAGCAATCAGTATAGAAGACAAGTCACTTGGTGATAAATTTTATAAGGAAACTATCATATTGGTTTATAAAGAAGATTACTAAAAAATAAAAACATTTATGGAACATACGCAAAATATTTTTTCTTGAAACCATTTCTTATTTTGACTCTTAAGAATATTATGTCAGAGGAAAGCAATGGGGAGGGAAGGAGGAATTAGGAAAGCTGTAACTGAACAATTTAAAAAAAGAATATTATATCAAAAGTAGCATGAATACTTTTTTCCATTAAGGCATTTATGTGAGTCGGTGGAAAAAGAACATATGGGTTGTTGGTTAAATGAACTGACATATATTATTTGTTCTACAGCTATATTGTAATGTAGATCACCTTACCCATATCTGAGGTTGGTCCACTGGAACAGGATCTTCTGGATGCTTTAAAAATATAGTTGGTGGCTTCTGGTCAAGATGGTAAAGTAGACAGATATGGTTTGCCTCTTCGCACAACCACATTGAAATTACAACTAAAATATAGAACAACCGCCATTCAGGAATGTCAGAAATTGAGTTGAAGAGAAATCTCACAACCATGAAATCAAGTTGAATAGAAGTCTGACAACTACAGAATTGAAGGAACCACATCCATCCAGACTGGTAGGGCATGAGTGGATGTGGAACGAGCTGGCACCACACCCATGTGGGTAAAAATTCAGGAGGGATATCTTGGGAGCAAGGAGCCCCACAGCCACACTAGGCCCTCCAATCCAGGATTCCAGTGCCAGGAAGATGAGTCCCCATAACTTCTAGCTGCAAACACCATCAGGGATTGAGTTGGTGGAGGAGACTGCCGGAGTCCTAAGTAGTTCTTCTTGGGGACACGGACTCACCTACAAAGACTCACTCCCTCTGAGCTCCAGCACCAGGTAGCAGCTTGAAGGGCCCCAGTAACATACAGGAAAAAGATGAAGGGTCTGGCATAGGAGTGAGCAGAGGGCATTGTCCCTTTGCTGAGCCTTCTTCCCACAGAGCCGGTAGACTGATGCCATATCTGAGACTCTATCAATCTGGCTAACACTGGGTGGTCCATCTTGGAGATCCACGGAGGCTCTACTTCACCCAACTTATGAGCCCACCCAAGCTACTTTTCTATAAGAATCGCTGGTCCTGGCTCCTAAATCCTATCAAACAAGCAACAGCTGGCTTCAGTGAGCCACACTGGCAGCCAGATTAGAGTCACAGCTTGGCTTCACCTGGGAATCTGCAGGCCTAGCACAAATAACAGCCATCTCAGATTGCTGAGATTAGCTGAGACAGGGTACCCTGGGAAAAACACAGGTGGGGACTGACCTTGGTCTCCAACACCCAGGAAACCCCAGGGCCAGCATATCCAGTGGACAGCTACAGACCATGGTGGAGGACAACCCTGCTCCCAACAGCTGATCCTCCACCAAGGGTGGAAGTTGGTGGTCAATGGCCACAGCCAGTCCTCGGAGCTGACTAGCCTGGATAAATCTCTCCCATTAATCTGCCAATAGTGATCAAGGCTCAACTACAAGAGGAAGGTGTACTCAGTCCACACAAAAGGCTCACCTTGAGCACCCAGCTTGGGTGATAATGGAGGCTGTGCCACTGGATCCTACAGGACACCTATTATGTTAGGCCACACTACCATGAGACGGAGTCAAAGCAGCTCTATCTAGCACATAGAAACAAACACAGGGAGGCTGCCAAAATGGGGAACCAAAGAAACATGGCCCAAATGAATGAACAGATCAAAACTCCAAAAAAAGAGCCAAACAAAGTGGAGATAAGCAATGTATCAGATGCAGAGTCCAAAACACTGTTTATTAGGATACTCAAGGAACTTAGTGAGGGCCTCAGCAGTATAAAAAAGACCCAGTCAAAAACAAAGGCTGCATTAATTGAAATAAAGAACAATTTACAGGAAAACAACAGTAGAGTGGATGAAGCTGAAAATCAAATCAATTATTTGAAACATAAAGAGCTAAAAAACAACCAATCAGAACAACAAGAAGAAAAAAGAATCCCCCCAAATGGGGATAGTATAAATGGCCTTTGGGACAACTTTATGAGGTCCAACATTCACATCATAGGGGTGCCAGGAAAAAATAAAGAGCAAGAAATTGGAAATCTATCTAAAAAAAAACAGTGAAAGAAAATTTCCCTAATTTGGTGAAGGAAATAGACATATAAGTTCAGAAAGCACAGAGTCCCAATTATGATGGATGCCTAGAGGCTCACTCCAAGATACGTCCTCATTAAAATACCAAAAATAAAAAATAAAAAGAGAATCATAAAAGCCCTGAGAGAAAAGAAGTTAGTTACCAGAAGGTTGCCAGATGGAAGGGGCAGAATGAAGAGGTGAGGGGCTCAAGAAGCACAAACAGGTAGTTACAGAATAGCCATGGGGATGTAAAATACAGTATAGGAAATGGAGCAGCCATAGAACTTTATACACATGACTCATGGACATGAACAATTACGGGGTGATTGCCTGATGGAGTAGGGATTGCTGGGTGGAAGGGGGTAAAGAGGGAAAAATCAGGACAACTGTAATAGCATAATCAATACAATGTAACTTAAAAAATATTAAAAAAGAAAAAAATGTAGGTGCTGAGCTCCAAACCAGACACACTGATTCAGAATTTCTGACAGTAGGATCCTCAGATTACTATTTTTGAGGTTATATTTTTATATTAAAACATAATACAATAACACAATTAACATTTTTAGTGTAAAACTCTGTGAATATTGACACACAAATCCAAATTTTAAGGAAATATTTCAAGTGATTATTTTATCCATTACACTTGATTACCATTGATTACATCACTGGTTCTTCAACTTCATTGTGCATCAGAATCACTTAGGGGACCTGTTATAGACACACCCTGTTGTTTTACACCCTAATACTTCTAATTTAGCAGATCTGGGGAATGCCTGAGAGTCTGTATTTCTGTTACGTTCAGGGTACTGTTTGCTCCTGATGGCCTGGGAGACACATGGAGAACCTCTGGACTAGAGCAAGAGTTCTCAGCCTTCCTTGTGATCACCAGCACCTCAGGAACTTAAAAAAGAAAATGAGTACCTAGGTTCCATCACCTTAGAGATGCTGAGTGGTTGTTCCAGAATAGAAACCAGACACACAGTTTTTCCAGAACTCCCAGGTGATGGTAAAACGCAGCCTCATGGAGAGGTGCTGCCATAATGGAAAGAAGGTATGTCATCTTGTGGTTACTCTCTCCAGAGCATGTATTGGCTGGACTTTTGATGGGAACCAAGGAGTCAAGGGTATTGATAAACCTGTGATAAGGAACATTAGGTATTTTCATTTTACTACATTTATTCCTGAAAAAATATATCTCACTGCACCCGTAATATTGAAAGAAAATTGAGAAAAATGCTATTAATCAAAATGTCAAAGAAAATGAATGAAATTAAAAAGAGGTGGGGGCAGAAAACAAAATCATTTCTCTCTGATTCTATAACCCACAGTGTGCGGTTCATATTAAATTCTTTGAATATCAGATGGTACTAGGGGGGATATATTTTATTGTAAAAACTGGAGATTTGACTCATCTTATTCCTCACATGCCAATTTTACAAGGTCATGGACCACTTAAGTACTATGAGGAAAACTTTGAATCTGTTCAAGCACCGGCTAAAATACTGGTTTTCACCCCATAGTTATTTACCCTTAAGTATGGGAAAAGTTATTTCAGCCTGGAAAAAATTGAAGAGTAGAGGTTATAAATGACCATCTGGGCCATAGCATTGCTCCAGTGGGATATCTAATTTTGAATAATACTGCATTAAAAAATGCAGATGGGCAGGCCAAAGGATAATGAACGTCTAATAGCTCACAGGGAAGTCTAATCTTTTCTCTCGGGTAGCTTCTGCAGTGGAAGAACATGTTTTTGGGATATATTCTTTTCCAACATTGTTTTTTAGTGACATTTAAAAATTTAACATATGAAAAATTCACAGCCTTTGTTCCACTCCCCAAACAAAGTTTTACTTTCATCCCCTCTGATTTTATCCTTTAACGTCTGGACCTATGCACTCACGTTAGTTTTGTCTTCACTAATTCTGCATTTTATTTTACTTTTTAAATTGTGTATTGTTGTTCAATTACAGCTGTCTGCATTCCCCCCCACCACTCCCTCCCACCCCAGCCAAACCCACCTCCCTCCCTTGCTTCCACCCTCGCCCTTGGTTTTGTCCATGTGTCCTTTATAGTAGTTCCTGAAAACCCTCCCCCCCACACTGTCTCCTCCCCCTCCCCTCTGGCTATTGTTAGATTGTTATTAATTTCAGTGTCTCTGGTTATATTTTGTTTGCTCTTTCTTTTGTTGATGATGTTCCGGTTAAAGGTGAGATCGTGTGGTTTTTAATTACACAACCCACAGTAGGCTTGAAGGGCAAAGTTGAGACAGCCTAAGGGGCTATCTAGAGTTCTGTTAGAAAAGCGGAGATTGCAAATAGGTAGAGAAAATACACACCAACATAGACACACACATACAAACAGAAACAATTAGAGAAATAAAATTGCCTTTGGTATATTGCTTTCATTAGTAGCCTGATTTTTCTTCACTGCCTACATTGCATTTAACTCTAACTTCCACTCTGACTTTTAGTTCTGTCATGTGGCATGTTTTTAGCCAATAAGTGTTAGCATATGTGACAAAAACAGAGGCTTGAAAAGCACCTGTGCAATTGGCTTGATAGCTCTTGTCTTCTGCCATCACCACAGAAAGGACATGTCTGGGTGAAACTGCTGGGCATAAAAGATAGGGAACAAACCCAAGTACTCTAAGCCATCCAAGTCAAGCTCACTCTAGCTCCACCAATAGGCAGCTGATTCCAGCATGTGTACAAGTACAGCCAACATCAGCAGAGCTGCCTAGCAAACCTATAGTCAATCACGGATGTGTGTACAGGCTCAGTTCAAATCAAACGAAGCCTTCAGTTTAGTGAGCTAAAAATATTTACTGTTTATATACTTGAGGTTTGGAGATTGCTGCTTTGAAACATTATTAAAACAATAGATAATTGATAAACAGCTCAAACATTTAATTTGAGAAAATTTAAGGGAAGATAAACCAGAGTTGGAGAAATGTTTTAGAGCTAGTTGTCATTAGAAAAACAATAATCAGCCCTGGCTGCTGTAGCTCAGTGCATTGAGCATGGGCCTGCAAACCAAAGGATCATGGTTCGATTCCCAGTCAGGCCACATGTCTGGGTTGCAGGCCAGTTCCCTGCAGGGGACACACGAGAGGCAACCACACATTGATATTTCCTTCCCTCTCTCCTTCTTCTCTAAAGATAAATAAGTAAAATCTTAAAAAAAAAGAAAAACAACAATCAAAAGAAAGTGATTTTTTAAAAGATTCTATCTTTGCTTTGAATAAAACACCCTTTAGCATTATTAAAGAGACTTTATGTGAATTTTACATTTTTTCCAGTTAATTTTGGTTGTCATATTTTAATTTCATCAACTATAACTTAGCCGAGTCTAGCTTCAATGCCAAAAAGAAGCAGAGCCAAACTTTTATGGATTATATTTAATACAAATTTATGTATCAAGGAAAATATTCTACCCTGGTTGGTGTGGCTCAATTGATTGAGTGCCTGCCTGTGAATCAAAGGGTCACTAGTTCAATTCCCAGTCAGGGCACATGCCTGGGTTGAGGGCCAAGTCCCCAGTGGTGGAGGCGTGAGAGGCAACTGCAAATTGATGTTTCTCTCCCTCTCTTTCTCCCTCTCTTCTCATCTCTAAAAATAAATAATATCTAAAAAACAAAAAAGACAAAAAATAAAAATATTCAGGGAACTTCACTGCAGACTAAGACCATAGTCAAGATTTACTTGGAATAGCTAGGAACTAACCACATCATCATCACTTTTTTTCTCCAAAAGCTTGTGTAGGTTACTTCAGAAAGACAGTCAGGGTGACATGAAAATGCACTTGTAGAAAATCTGTTTGTGCTTAATTGATCAAGTTAATAGAATTCTAAAAACTCATAAACTATAAGTTAAGGAAATGATCTAAAATGAGAATAAATCGGCCAGATACTCAGGTCTTTGAGCCAAAGCTTTCTTTATAGAAAAAAGTTCCTGTCAGTAAAGCAGGCATACCAGTTGACATTCTCCAGGTATCTGAATGAGGTCTCATGGAACTGAGATTTTTTCCACGTATTCCGTATTTGGACTAACTTATGCACAATTATTCCAATGATTTTGACAAAAAGAAAGTTTTTAATATTTTTCTAAAATTATCCCTAAAAACATAATTAAGGAAAAAGCAAATGCCATTTTCACCTATCAAGTTGAAAGCTGTTAACAAGATGAATGCAGCTCTGAATGATGTAAGGCACCATAGCCAAATATTGATGGATGGAAGAATAACTGAATATACTAACCCTTGGAGAAAATAATTTAATAACAAAATTTAATAGAAGATGATTAAACTAAAATGTACACATATATTATGGGATATACTTTAAAATTTCAGATTATGGTCTAAAGTAAATTTAATGAATAGGAAAACACTAACGCTCTGGAATTAAAGACAAAAGCAAAATTAAAAATCACATACAATATGAATCATGACATAAATACATATAAATTTAATGCCAATAGCTTTTTATTAATTAAATCAGTTTAATACTAATTCTTACTTCCTGTGGGAGCAAGTACTATATATCGTTTACTTTTCATACATGATGTACTCTAAAGTGTCCAATAAATGAATATATAAGTAAATAAGACATGAAGTTTTTTTAAAAAATGTATGTTGATGAGGAGAAACAGATTTTCATGGCATCCTAAGAGCTGAAGTACATTTTTTCCCTAAATTTTTCTTACTCAGATCTCATTATGGGGTTATGTCAAATTTCATTGGAAAGACTTTAATTTTAATGTTTTAAAGTAGCTTTGTTTCTATTATAAAGTAATATGATTAAACAAAATTTAAATATATTGAGAAGTATAAAAGGGAAGTAAAAAATTATTTTGTAATCAACCCAGAAATAATCACTGATAATAATTTTATTATGTATTTTGCAAAATTTTATGTAAAATCATAATCAATGACTACAGGTATTTAGACTGTTTATAATGTTTGGCATGCTGTAAAATTCCATGCAAAAAATGGTTAGGGGTGGAGGGATTGTGCATAAAAGAAAAAAAAGAGAAAAGACTCATGGACATGGACCAGGTGGTGATGGCTGGGGCTGGGGAGGTAGGTGGAGGGGAAGGAGGGTCCGGGAGGGTAGATGGTAATGGAAACAGCACAATAAAAATGATAGACAAAGAACAGTGATTTAAGTATTTAAAATACTTAATGGCTATATTGTATTCCTTTGTATGGAAGTATCATAATTTTTTAACAATTTCTTAATTATATATGAAGTTACCTTATTTATTGATGTGTTACTATTATAAACAACACTAGGATGCATAAAACTTTATAGACTACTATATTTTTAAAGGATGAGAATAATCAAGAAACATTTTTGTGAAAAGTACAGAAATAATTAAGGACATGATAAATTAGCCTCAATTATAGAAACATCTCGGGGATTATTATGTGCACATGTGTGTGCCTGGTGTGTGTTCAGTGGGGAAGGGTTCTGAGGACTTGCAGTAAGTGCAGTAAGCATCCTCTCTCTATACAGCTGTTTTTTATTGAGATCTGTTAAAAATGAACATTATAGAGTCCCTCAATGGGGAAAACAATGATTGCAAAACTATCACATATATCAGAAGTGTGTTCATGAAACAAAATACTGGCTTGGCTCTACTGAAACTATGATGCTATATAAACTGAGTACCTGCTCAGAAAGGCCCACAGCCATCATAAAGCACTGGCTGGTAGATTTGCTTCCCTCCCAACCAAAGACAGCCTTCTTCAGTCACTGCCCATCATCAGCTCCTTGAGTCCTTTCAAAGAGCAGAATCTACAGGGATACTTGTGCTGGTCAGAAGAAAAGGCTTATTCATGTTGGCAAGTAAATGGAGTGATATTCTGTGGTTAGGGAAAATAAAACATAACAACTTTAAAGTCTTTTCATTCCTAGAGATTTGTAAGGAGTAGAGACATCCTCTTCTTGTGCTTAATCCTCAACTTCCCAATGGCAAGGAGCTAGAGCAGTGCCTCAGCTACAGTTCTGTATTCCACAGTTAGCCATTTTCCTAAAAGTCAAAAGTTCATTGAAATATTAACAATGGCATGTTGTTTTATTCATTCCTCACATATATTTAGTATCAATATGCTTTTTGGGAGATTTAATAATGTAAAAGAGCACCATATCTCCATTTCTGACTTAGCTAACTATGGTCAGACTGATTTCCCCATCTTACTTAAGAAACTTTTAATTAAACAAACAAACAAACAAACAAACAAAATAAGGTATTGTATTTCTGAGATCAAGCAAAATTATTTTAACTTAGAGCCTGACTTTTTCTGAGCTGATGTTTTAGAGCCACAGTTAATAAAGTTAAACCAATTTTATCGAGCCAAAGGCCATTTGTTTCATAGTTCAGTGTTTTCAGTCAATCCATGTGCAGTTTGACTGAAAACTACTTACCATACTACATACTTCTTTAATTATTTTATTTAGTTAAAATTCTTTAATTAAAATTTATTTAATTTTAAAATTTTAATTAAAATAATTTTCGAATTATAGTTATTATTTTGGACGATTATCCAGATCTTGTTAGACAACTCCAAGAAAAACTTATAGACACACAAATATAAATTTGCCCAAGAAAATAACTATTAATTGTGGCAATAAAGATTTATAGAAAAAAATAACACTTTTAAAAACAAAGACAGAATATTTTGGTTCATAGAATGCAATATATTTTAACAATATAACTTTGAAAATCATTACTGTCAAAATATTTCTCATTTCTGTACTAAAACTCTAGTATCATTGCTCTGTCATCTTATTCACATTTTCCCATTCCTCTACATCAAACAAACATAAACAAATTTGCCCCCAATATCTAGAATAAGTATTATATTTTGAATTGATAAAACTCATGAGTTAAGTTAGTCTGACTTTATTATTTATAAGATATTTAAAATATGTATTAGTATGAATTAAAATGAAGAAATCATAAATTAAATACAATCCACTTTTCTGATTCATATGCTTTATTGTTTTTAAATAGTTTTGTTTTGTTTAGGCATCTCCAGAATAATGACTATTGCTCAGTTGTAGAATATAGGCACTGTGTTGCGCTGCTGTAGAGAATACAGACTAGTGTTAATTATTCTGGAGAGCAATCCTGCAGAACTTTGTCAAAGTAAGCAGATATGCACCATTTGGTTCAGATACTATCCTGAGTATAGACTCAAGCCAACTAACTCATATTCAGGTGAAAAGTGAGAGGTTAAATCCTTTAAAAATTTCCTTAATACACATTGATCTAAAAATAATCATGTTTTGATATAGGTAAAATGTCTAGAAAAAAATTTTTCATAAAAGTTTAAATCTTTTTCTTAAACACATAGTTGGTAGACAAATACAAAATAATAATAATAATATTTTCTGAGGGAGAGAAACCAATAAAAATTTCTCTACAAACTGATAAGATAGGTAAAAGGTGCTAGTGTGAGTTGCTCTCTCCATTGGCTGGGAGTGATGTGGAGATGGATGTCAGGGAGAAGTTCACTGAATTTGGGAATGTGAATACCACAGCTCATTGTTTCTTTCAGCAATGGCATTCTTTTAGAATTAGTGTAATAATCTGAAGCCAGATTTCCCTTTCCTGCAATATGATATAATTATGCTGAGATGTAATTAACTCTGATACAGGACTTGTTTTAATGCTACAAAAAGATGGGTCGAATCTGGGTCCACCAACCCCGACTGACCTAAGGTTCCACCAAACTCTGCCCCACAGGCTCTATAAATAGGCAAGTATTCAATGCCCTGCCAAAGGTGTCCAAGTCCAAATCTCTAGAATTTGTTAATGTGTTAGGCTATAGGGGAAAGAGGAAATAAAATTACAAATGGGATTATGATTGCTAATTAACTGACCTTACCATAGAGGGATAATCCTGGATTATCAGGGTGGGCCAAATGTAATCACAAATTTCCTTCAAATTGAAAGAGGGAGGAAGAAGAACCAAAGCAGAGAAAGAGATATGACTATAGAAGGAGGGTCAGAAAGAAGTTATGTTGCTGGTTTTTTAAATGGGAGAGGAATACCCTGACCAGGATGGCTCAGTTGGTTGAGAGTTGTCTCACAAAGTGAAGTGTCACTGGTTTGATTCCTAGTCAGGGCACATGCCTGGGTTGAGGGCCAGTCTCTAGTTGGGGCATGCGAGAGGCAACCAATTAATGTTTCTCTCAGATACCAATTCTCCCTCCCTTTCTTATTCACTCCCCTTCTCTCTGAAAATAAATAAATTAAATCTTAAAAACAAAACAAAACAAAATAAAATGAATGGAAGAGGGGATTAGAGTCAAGAAGTGTAGATAGCCTCTAGAAGCTGAAAAAGGCAAGTCGAATGGAGTCTCCCTTAAAGACTCCCAAAAGAAACACAGCCCTGCCAACACCTTGATTTTAGCCCAGTGAAACCCATAAAGGACTCCTGAAATACAGAACAAGATAATAAGTTGGTGTTGTTTTAAGCCACCTAGTTTGTGGTCATTTGCTTTGGCAGCCATAGAAAAGAAACACGGCTCCTTTCCCTCGGCCTATACAAATGCAGGTGGTAATTATGATAGGTCATGGGAGACTGGTTTACTGTGGCTCTTGAGATCACTATTAAATTTGGCTCCATTTCTACCTTTTACTGGCTATATAAACTTGAAAAGGCTATGTATTCTAAGTCTTGCTTTCCTCACTTGTAAAGTGGAAGAATGATGTAACTATAGGATTTTTGTGAAGATTTGCACATGGAAGCCTTACACATAGAAAGCATTTGCTGCCCAGTGCCTAACTCATAGTTTTAATAATCATTATACAGTATCAGCCCTCATACTGAAACTTGATACACTGGCAAATGGGTACAGAAAGAAGTCAGAATGAGCCAAGAAAATGTCACCCACACTGAGTCACAATAGACAATGTCTCAATTGATTTGCCCAGTGGAATCATGAGCAACATGAAAAGCAACAAGACATCTATGCAAGAGTAATTCAGGAGTAAAGGAAATGAAAAAATGTACAATGCAAACAAAAACAAATTAAAGATTAATCATTAATACTTCTACTTCTGAATTAGAGAAGTGAGTCCCTATGAAACTGGTACTTCCATATTATAATACTTATAAAAACTAAAAAAATAAAACACAAATAACTATTAGATAGCTCTGGAGACTGATGAAAAGCAGGCAGACAGGTTTTATTTATTCAATTTATTGTAGTGACATTTGTTAATAGAATTATATAGGTTTCAAGTGTACATTTCTATGATACCTGATCTGTATATTGCATTATATATTCCCAAACTCAAATCATGTTCACTCACTATATATTTGGACCCCTTGTACCACCCCTACCCCTTTCCTCTGTCTAACAATAGATAACCATATTGTTATCTGTGTCTTTGAGTTTCAGTTTTATATCCCACATATGCCTGAAATCATATGGCTCTTAGCTTTTTCTGACTGACTTATTCATTTACATAATATCCCCAAGGTTTGTTCATATTGTCACAAGTAACAGTATTTCACTTTTTCTATGGCTGAGTAGCATTTCATAGTATATATGTACCATATCATCTTTATCCAATCCTCTACTGAAGGACACCTTGGTTGTCTTCATGTCTTAGTCATTGTAAATAGTGCTGCAATGAGCATAGGGCTATGCATATCTTTGAAAATAAATGTTTTTGAGTTATTTGAATAAATACCCAGAAGAGGGATTGCTGGGTCATATGATAACTTTATTTTTAGTTTTTTGAGGAACCATGATACTGTTTTCCATAGTGGTACTAGTTTACATTCCCACTAGCAGTGAATGAGTGGTCCTTTTCCCCTACGACCTCACCAACACTTGCTATTTGTTGATAATAGCCAGTCTAATGGGTGAGAGGTGGTATCTCATTGTACTTTTGATTTGCATCTCCCTAACAGAGAGTGAAGTTAACATCTTTTTCTATATCTGATGGCTGTTTATGTGTTTTCTTGGGAGAGGTATTTGTTCAGGTCCTCTGTCCATTTTTTAATTGAATTGTTTGTTTGTTTGGTGTTTAGGCAGTTTTTGAAGGTAAGGGAAACTTGAAATAAGTGATGAGCATTGAGTGACTTTATAGTTTTTATTATTGATCATTTTTGTCTGTGAGTATGTGGACTCACCCTGATAGCAACCATAGTTTCTAAAACTCTAATAAAAAAATCTTACCATCATTCTGGCTGGAGAAACCAAGTGAGGGGTAACTGGGACAAGTAGGGCCCCTAAAAAGAAAGGAAATTGTTCAGAAAGGAGAAAGTCAGAGAAGGAGGCCACTAGTTTTGGTGATAAACTCAACCTAAGCGCTTGGCTGGTCCTTAACCATGTTTTGAAACCAGTTAGTAGCTAAACTGAGAACTGAGTCATTGCCCAACGCAAGCTTAATGATCTCAGTTGCAGTCCAACCAAGACAATTGTCTGCTAAAACAAATAAACAAAAAGAGACCAAAAAAAAAAAAACCCAAACAACAAAAAAACAAGCAAACAAACAGAACAAAAAAACTCAATGCTATTAAAGGGCAGTAGAACAGAATCAGAGTCTGCATAACATAATATTCAAAATATACAGGATAAAATCCAAAATTTCTAAACATACGAAGAACCAGGAAAATGTAACCCAATCTCAAAGGGAAAAAAACAATCAATAGGTATCAACTCAAAATGGTTCTAAATCTGGGATTATAAAACAAGGACTTTAATTTTTAGATATAAATGAAGAATTTTAGAATTCTTCAATATATAGATTAATATACATAATATTAATATATTCCCTTAATTTATTCAAAACACATATTATTATTTGTAGCAAGAGTTAAAACATTGTTTATTAGAGATATACTATTATATATATAATACACATGATACCTGTAACAGAGTAATGGGATGATAAATCTGTATTGTTGGAGAGTTTCTACATTTAATATAAAGTGTTATAATATTAAATATAACTTGTGAAAAATTAATGATACTCTAGAACAAGCAGTAAAAAATGGCACACAAAGATATGGCCAAAAAGCCAATAAAATATTAAAATGGCACTAAAATAGTAACTGAATACTTCATAACAAAACAAGAAAGCAAAAACTGAAGAATCAAATCAGAGAAGATAACCAAGACAAATGGCATATAATTCATTAAATACTAAGGCAGAACATTCTGATTAGAAATTAGGGATAATGAGAATAGATAAAATAAATAACATCTAACTATATTTAATCTACAAGAGGAGTATTTTAAACATAAATATATAGATAGATAAAAAGTAAAAGAATGAAGTGTATATTTTATTCAAACAATAAGCATATAAAGGCCAGAGATGCTATGTAAATATCAAATAACAGAGACTTCAATGAAGAGTATTACAAAATAAAATGAGAGACACTTCACAATGGTAAAGGAAAACATTTACCAAGGAGACATATAAATCATAAGTATATATTTAACTCTAGCACTAAAATATGAAATAATATTTGAGAGAATTACAAGAGAAAATAGGTAATTTCATAATAGTAATAGATATTAATACTCACCAATTTATAACACTAAAAGAAAGGCAGTAACACAGAAGAATTGACTATCACTTTCTACTAAATTTAAATAAGATATTTATAAAGCATTACCCACAGCAATTACAAAATACACCTTCTTTGAAATGTACATGGTCCATTTAACATAATAGGCTATATACTGGGCAATTTTTTAAAAGCTTTCATAAATATAAAAATACAAAAATCACGCAAAGCATGTTTAATAGCCACAAAATTAGAAATTGGAATTTCTAATTTTGAAGAGTTAATAATAATAAGATATTTAGTATCATGCATATTTGAAAATTTAAAAAATACACATGCCTACATACTGCATACATAGGAGAAGAGGTGACCAAAGAAATACTAAAATACTGATGGTTAAAGAAACCACAACATATCAACCTTTGTGGGAGGCCCTAAAGCTGCACTTGGAGGAAAACCTACAGCTTTAAATGTTTTTATTAGAAAACAATAGGATCTAAAATAAATAATCATGGCTCTCCTACAAGAAGTTTGGAAAGGAAAAGAAAAATAAATGCAAGGCAAGTAGAAGAAGAGAATTAGGTTAAGTGCCCAAATCAACAAAGTAAAACACAAATAGATAGTTCAGAAAAGTGACCAAATTGAAAGCTAGTTCTTTGGAAAGATGAACAAAATTGATAACTCTTCAGCTGGATGGATCAAGACAAAGAAGGAAAGACATAATCATCAATATTACAAACAAAAGAGTTTATCGCTACAGATCCTACAGAGATTAAAAGGTGAGTGACAATGTTATTAAGCACTTCATGCTTAATACAACACTTAATACAATACTTTATGCATAAATTCAACACTGTAAAATAAATGAAAAACTCCTTCAAAGACATGCAATGCTAAAGCAGATTCAAGGAAAAGTATATAATCTGGAAGAACTTTATATTTAATATATTAAGAATGTTCCTACAAATAAAACTCTGGTCTAAAGTGACTTCAAACTAATCAACAAAACAAACAAGCAAGCAAAATAGAACCAGAGACATGGACATAACAAACTGACAGTGACCAGAGGGGAGGAGGGAGTGGGATAACGGAAAGAAGGGGAAGGGTCAAGGAACATGTATAAAGGACACATGGACAAAGACAATGGGGGGCACGACTGAATGCAGGAGAGGGGGGATGGGTATGACAGGGGAGAGTAATGGGGGGGAAATGGGGACAACTATAACTGAATAACAATAAAAAAGCCTGAAACTATATATTATTACACTCATATTATTATCCTACCAACCTCACTCAAGCAGGCATTATTTCTGCCAGACTCTGTATATTAAATATACTTAAAATGTCAAAAAAAAATAAAATGACTTCACTAGTGAACTCTACCAAATATATAAGGAGGACATAATAACATTATACACAAACTCTTTTAGAAAACAGAGAAGGTGGGAATACTTCTCAAATCATTCTGAGAGGTCAACATTAGTCTAATATCACAGCCTTACAAAGACACAAGAAAATAAAATTACAGACCAATACACTTCATGAACATAGACACAAACATCCTTTAAAAACATCAGCAGATTAAATCCAATATTCAAAAATCATTAATACACAATGACAAGAAGTTATTCCAGAACAAGGCTCATCATTCATAATCAGTTAATATAATTCACTGTATAACAGAATAAAGAAGAACAAAATTGTATGATCATCTCAATATATGCAGAAAATCACTTGACAAAACTTAATACTCATTTATAAGTGTTTCAACAAACTAGGAATAGAAGGAAACTTTTCAACCAAAAAATAGACCTCTACGAAACAAATGCTATAGCTAATAGCATACAATAAATGTGAAATATTGTACACTTTCTGTCTAAGCTTGGGAACAAGGCATGGGTGTCTAGACATGGATCCTTTTCTATTAAGCATTGTTCTGGTGGTCCTAGACCTTAGTTATAAGGCAAGAAAAAACATAACTGGCATACTGATCATAAAAGAAGTAGTTAGTGAGGTTGCAGAAAATATGTTTAACATTTTTAAAGCAATTGTATTTTTTATGTACTAGCAAAAAAAATTGGAAAGTAAATGTTTAGATATTTCATTATAATAGAGCCACAAACAAAATATTTAGGAATAAATTTAACAACTTTTTTAAATGCATGCAAAACCTCCACACTGAAAACACTGCTGAAAAATATTTTTTAATATTTATGCTATTCCAGTTGTTTGACTTTTTCCTAATTTGCCCCCTCCACCCATCCCACACCCCCATCCCACTTCCATAATCAGTACCCTCACCATTGTCCATGTCCATGGATCCTTCATTAATGTTCTTTGAGTAGTCCCTTCACCTTCCTTCCATCAGTCTCCACTTCTCCCCTTTCCTCTTACAGCTGTCTGTCTGTTCCATGATTCTATGTCTCTGGTACTCTTTTGCTCATTAGTTTATTTTATTCATTAGATTCCTTCTTATAAGTGATATCATACATAATTTACCTTTCACTGATGGCTTATTTCACTTAATAGTCTCCAGTTCCATCCATGCTGTCATAAAAAGTAGAAATTCCTTTTTTCTGCTGTATGGTATTCCATTGCATAGATGTAGCACTGTCTGTTTTTTTAATCCAGTCATCTACAGATGGGCACTTAGGCTGTTTGCAAATCATAACTATTATAAATAGCGATGGAGGTGCATAATTTCTTTTGAATTGGTGTTTCAGGATTCTTTGGGTATGTTCTCAGATGTAGAATTGCTAAGTCAAAAGGCAGTTCCACTTTTAGTTTTTTGAGGAAATTCCATACTGTTTTCCACAGTGGCTGCATCAGTCTGAATTCCCACCAACAGTGCACTAGGGTTCCCTTTTCTCTATATCTTTGCCAGCACTTGTTGTTTGTTGATTTATTAATGATAGTCATTTCGATGGGTATGAGGTGATATTTCATTATGGTTTTAATTTGCAGCTCTCTGATGGCTAGTGATGTTGAGCATCCTTTCATATGTCTCTGTGGCCTTCTATGTGTCCTCCTTGGAGAAGTGTCTATTCCAGTCTTTTGCTCATTTTTAAGTATATTTTATGTTATTATAGTTGTCCAAGTTTTCCCCTTACTCCTCCTCTACCCTGTCTCCCTAATCCACAAGCATTCCCCACTCCTTAGTTCATGTCCATGGGTTATGTATATAACTTCTTTGGCTTCTCCATTTCCCATACTATTCTTAATATCCACCTGTCTATTTTGTACCTACCAATTATGCTTATTATTCCCTGTACCTTTTCCACCATTCTTCCCCCTCCCAACTAATAACCCTCCATGTGATCTCTATTTCTGTTATTCGGTCCCTGTTCTAGTTGTTTCCTTAGTTTGTTTTTGTTTGTTTTTTTAGGTTCAGCTGTTGATAGTTGAATTTGTAGTCATTTTACTGTTCATAGTTTTTATCTTCTTTTTCTTAAATAAGTCCTTTTTACCAATTCATATAATAAGGACTTGATAATGATGAACCCCTTCAACTTTACCTTATCTGGGAAGTGATTTATCTGCCCTTCCATTCTAAATTATAGCTTTGCTGGGTAGAATAATCTTGGATGTAGGTCCTTGCCTTTCATGACTTTGAATTCTTCTTTCTAGCCCCTTCTTGCTTGTAAGATTTCTTTGAGAAATCAACTGATAGTTTTATGGGAACTCCTTTGAGGGTAACTGTCTCCTTTTCTCTTACTGCTTTTAAGATTCTCTCCTTCTCTTTAATTTTGGCTAATGTAATTATGCTGTGTCTTGTTGTGTTCCTCCTTGGGTCCAATTTCTCTGGGACTCTCTGAGCTTCTGGACTTCCTAGAAGTCTCTATATATCCTTTGCCATATTGGGGAAGTTTTCCTTCATTATTTTTTCAAATAAGTTTTCAATTTCTTGCACTTTCTCTTCTCCTTCTGGCACCCCTATGATTTGGATGTTGGAATATTTAAAGTTGTCCTGGAGGTTCCTAAGCCTCTCCTCATATTTTTGAATTCTTGTTTCTTCATTCTGTTCTGGTTGAATGTTTATTTCTTTCTTCTGCTCAAAATTGTTGATTTGAGTCCCAGTTTTCTTCCCTTCACTGTTGGTTCCCTGTATATTCTTCTTTATCTCACTTTGCATAGCCTTCACTTCTTCCTCTATTTTGCATCTGTAATCAATTTTTTTCTGTGATATCCTGAATATCTGTGCTTTGAATTCTGCATCTGATAGGTTACCTATCTCTTCGTCACTTAGTTCTTTTTTTTGAAGTTTTGTTCTGTTCTTCCATTTGGTCACTTAATAATTGAGTGTTAAGTGACCAAATCAAAATAAAAACTAGCCAAAATATCTAAACACACACCTTAAAGAAAAGATATATGAATAGCCAGTAGGTACATGTTTAAAATGTTTGACATTATTTAAAAAATCCCTATGAGGTAGGATGACTAAAATTAAAGACTGACAAAACACTAGTTTTGTGAAAATATGGAGCAACTAAAATTCTTTAACACTGCTTGTTGGATATAAAGTTGGAAGTTTCATAGAAACTTAAATGTATAATACTATTTAGCACATTCATTCAACTACCCAGTATTTATCCAAGAGAAATGAAAACATATATCCATATAAAAGCTTGAATATGAACAGGCATATTACCTTTATTTTTGTATAGCCTAAACTTGGAAACCACCCAAATGTTTAACAGTGTGTGAATGTATAAACACAATTTGGTATACACATACAATGGATTCTATTTGCCAATAAAAAGGTATGAAGTACTAATATATCCAACATTGGTAAATCTTAAAATAAGGGGCAGAAGCTAGAACAAAAGAGTGCATTACATATGATTTAATTTCTACAACATAAAAATGAATATGTATCAACATATAGTCAGTCAGCTCTATGATTGACTATAGTCAGGATACAGGATGTATCCTGTATCAAGATGCATCCAGGATGAAAGGACCAAAGGATTCCAATGAAGCAAATAGAACATTTTGAAGGGAATGGAAATATTCTGTGTTATGATTTTGGGGTTAGTCTCCTGAGTGTCTATGACTCAAAACTTTTTGAATTGTGGACTTTTAAAATTTGTCATCAACAAAGTTAACAAGAGAAAAAAATCAGTAAAAATATCAGTATATGCAGCAAATATAGTCCAAGAAACTGAAGGCAAATCTACAGGAATTATAATTGAAATGACAAGAATGGTCTCAGTTCCTGGAAAGGTGCTGTATATTCAGAGAAAAGCCACTGAACCCCCTGGAAAGAGGTACAGCAGGTCATCTAATAACCTAGTTTCATCCAATGTCAATTCTTCATAATGTTAAGGGGAAAAAAAGATCAATTCCCAGCCAAGGCCACTGACAGTATGGAGTCTGCACGCTGTTCCATGTGTGAGTGGGTTTTCTCCGGGTACTCCAGAGTCTTTTCCCATGCCTGTTAGGTGAACATTGTATCTGAATTGTCCCAGTCTGGGTGAGTGTGGGGGGCCGTGAGAGGCTGTGATGGAGGCGTGATCTGACCCTGCCTTTTGCCCTGAGCCATCGGGGTAGCTGGAATAAGTAGGTTCAAAATAATTATCTTACTTGTTTTTATTATTATTCTTTCTTAAATGTATATATAGCTCATATTTTCATCAATGTTTAACATTAGAAGTGGTTTGAGTCTTTATTTGGAAGTTTGGCAGTGTTTTGTGACCAGAAATACAGAACAGAAACTTAATTCTCATTTGTTTCAATTAAAATGGTAAAAATGGTTTTGTTAAACATCATTTTCTTAAAGTCACCGTTCCCAGGAATTTATCAATGATATTAAGTAAGGGCTTATTGTACACAACAGCATAGATTAAAACTAATTCAATCTCAATATCTTCAACCATTTTCAAGTATGGATATGTCTGCCATTCCTATAATAGAAATCCAATGATTTATCGTTCTCTTTAAGAAACTTCCTCCCTTTCTCAATAGATGAACTTAGTTAGCTTCTGCATCACTGAGAAAGTTAAGTCCATTAAGTATGAACTCCCCTTAAAATTCTTAAAATGAAAGGAGTCTCTATAATCTGGTACAACATTTCTCCAGCATTATTTCTCTCGAAGCTCACACCCCAGCCTCCTGTTGCTGTTCTTTCAACACGGTGTCTCTGTGCCTTGATCACACTGTTCCAAGCCTTCCTCTCATTATCTCTCTGATGAATAGCCCGGAGGGTTTTTTATGAAAGTCTTCTGATGTCTGAGCCAGAATTAACTACTCCTCACCAGTAACCCCATTGTAATATATACACATAACTTCTATCATTGAATCTATGCATTTTTATTTTCTGCTTCCTTATACTTCAGAAAGCACAGGATGGATTATTTAACATTTATTTTATAACTTGAACAGTATCTGGTTCATTGTAAGTATTCAATGTATATTTTAAAAGAAATTAATGATTTCTGTATTTTTATGTTTACAAAGAAATGCATGTTTATAACCTAATTAAATTCTTACACAACCATTTGAATTCTCCTAGGATGGATTAGGATTTGTCTGTGGACCAGCATGTGGGAAAAAGTGTCTAAGAGAGTGTTCAGAAAAACATATGCCTTTGTGAACTAGGCAGAGCATTCAACTGCTAAGTTAATCAGCAGAAGCAGAGTCCAGATATAGCATAGCTAGTGGAATGGAGACACCAGAACATCATCAGTGAATTCAGAGCAGCAGCCTACCAACCAAATCTGGTTGTTATCCTAAGTTGGTGTGCTGTGTGGTTTGTTTCCCTTTACCCTATGCCCCACATTTTCAGTTCCATAGTCTATTCCCCTTCAGGACACTGTTCCTAGCAGCTTTGTAGGTTATTACTATGGTAATTCTTTTGGTTAGAGAATGTCATCTTCTGTGATCTCTTTTGCAGAATTTCAGCTTTCTCGAGGTGAATAAATTTGGCCTATGAATGGAACTCTATGCAGCAGAAAGAAAGAAAGAAAGAAAGAAAGAAAGAAAGAAAGAAAGAAAGAAAGAAAGAAGGAGCTTCTACTCTTTGCCATGCTTGGATGGAACTGGAAAACACTATGCTAAGCGAAATAAGCCAGGTGGTGAAAGACAAATACCACATGATCTCACCTTTAACAGGAACCTAAACAACAAAATAATCAAACAAGCAAAATATAATCAAAGACACTGAAATAGAGAAGAGGCTGACAGTGTCCAGAGGGGAGAAAGGAGGAAATTTCAGGAGAAAAGGGGAAGGATTTACAGGAACCAGTATGAAGTACACATGGACAATAACCAAGAGGGGTGGAAATGGGAGGGATGGGGAGGGCTGGGTGATTGGGCTGGGATGGGAGTAAAAGACAAAACTGTACTTGAACAACAATTAAAATTTAAAAAATAAATAAATAAAATAAAAAGCCAGTGACTACTAAACCAAAAAAAATTGTTTTGCCTGTGAGAACTTTAAACCATGTCAGACACTTCATTTTTCTTTCGTTGTTGAAAGATTATGTACTGAGTTATCAGAACTTTCTTCTGACTATTCTTGGATTCTCAAATTCTTATTATGTCTAGGATACCACCTATGCCACAATCAAAATATAAGATGACTATGGTATATCTTCAAAGAGCGACATGTTCCTCTATTTAGGTGATTATTTTCTGTTGATAGTGGTGGGGGCGTGGCAATTTTACTAATTCCATATTGACTGTACATGTCTCTGTTAGATTCTTTTGATCTCATAGAACAAAGACATTCACTGCCACATTAAACAGAAAGTTAGGGAACCATCTTTTACTCTGTCTTTGCAAAAATATCTGCTACAACTCAGTGTTGGGAGTTCTAATGGTGCCTCAGCAACTCTAGAAGTGAATTTCCCAGGACATACTTCCAACCACTACATTGACCAAAATACTTTCTAATAAAAATTAGTTTTTCAAGATTGAATCATATAAAATTGTAGATATTTTATTGTATTTAGCCCCAAAAAACAGATATTTTATCAGAAGATTTCTATTGTTAACAGCTTCCTGTTCTCTCTGCTCTGCTTCATGTTTTTGCCTTACTAAGTTTTCCTGTTGTCATCCAATTGGTAGCTCCTTATAGCTCCTGCTTGTTGCTTTCTCTGTGTCTTGAGGCTTATAGAACACAACCATTTGTCTATATTTGTTAATTAATGATGTATCTTGAGATAGGTGATCTCATTAGCTCATCTGGTCACCACTCAGAGCAAAGTACACCCTTTGGATGTAGTTCTCACCAGGCTATTTTGTATTTCCCATTCAGCTTATAATTGATGCCTCAAGGACTAGTAGCATTCGTGTTTACATGGTACAAAACTGAATTATCTATGAGGCATAAGCAGCTAAGAGGGGGAACACTGAAAAAACTAGGCCTTAGAGACAATCAATAAAGTTACTCTTTTTTTTCCAGTTCTTTTTATAGTTGGAGAAAAATATACACTCATTGCTCAAGCACTCAAACCACATTTCTCCAGAGGCAGCCACATTATTTTGATTTTTTCCCTCTCTGTGAATCAGGAAACATATTCAAAAGACCCCACTAAGGACACATGAAATAAAGAACCCCCGACAATCTACTAGGCTATAAACACAATTACGGTTTATCTCTAACCTCACAAATGTAGTATATTTTTTAAATGACTATATCTTTTCATTTTATTTTCTTCTCCCAAGAATTGGGTTTCCTTATATTTAAATTTCATCCCAATCAACCCTCAAATATTTAATATTAATACTGTATTTTTAAATAATCTTGGAAACTTTATACAGACTGAAGCACTTTAGAATGGCCCTCAGCTTTTCCTTGCTTTAACACAAACAATAGGTCAAGTTTGTCTCAAACTGAAACAAGTCTAAATATATTTGGCTCTCTTCCTCATTGTTACTGCTTGGCAGACTAAAGGCCCCAAGGTCATATGAAGGCCCTGTCTTTCCAAAGTATGATAGAGAGTGAAGTCCAGCCTCTCCTCCACTCACTTCAGACTGTTTTTCCCCCCAATGTGGCCAGATGGCCTTTTTTACATCCTGTATACAGCACTAAGTTTGGATTTGGTTTTTCAAGATGAATCCAAGTTTAACCTCTCAGTGTTACAAGATCTCTCCAAGGGAAAAATTTTCCAACCACTCTTGTGCATTTAAAATGTCTCAATAATTGTGTTTTTAAAAATTGACTGCTTCTTCCAAAGTTCCTTCTAACTTCATATCTATATCTAGTGAACATTAATATAGCACACACAGGGACAGTATTCTGAATGGATTCAACTTATGTTTAGTTCAAATTAGAGGGAAAGTCAATAATAAAAATATATTTTATAGAAGAAGCACACAGAGGCATTTGGGGAAAATACAGAACACTTTTTTTCAATTATGGTGCATTTTACTCAATTATGGTACAAAATATTAGTACTCTCTTATTCATTCATTTTTAATTTAGCGTTGTTCAGTTTTAGCTGTCCTGCCTTTCCCCCTTCATCCCTGCCCCAGCGCCCCAACTCCCACAATTTCCCACACTGTCCATGCCCAGGGGCCTCTACTTGTGTTCCCTTTCTTGTCCCTTCCCCTGCTTTCCCCTGTAAGCAAAGAATAAGTCAACCGTACTATTTTTCTGCCTCAAACCTGGAGACGGGGCATCTAATCTGTAAAGCAGTTCACAGGGATTGCTTCACACATTTGATAAACAACAAGTTGTATGCCATTTAAAATGTTGGCTACAAATTGACCTTGCTTTGTTTCACTGTTTACATGCCTAAAAGTTAAAACTGAGACTCATTCTATAAATGAGAAACATCAAAATTTTAAAGACCATCAAGGGTATTGGGATAAGGGGAATGGAGGCACTGGGTCTGGAATGCAGACTTTCCGGCTCCCTGGCTCCCTTGCTAACGTTTTCTCTATGGGATTTCATCAGCATGGGCATTAGATGAGACTTTATGGATTGCTATCTTTTAGGGCATACAGGAGGTGCAAATTCACTTTATTTATGCTCAAACAGCCAGGTCTGAGTAAATCTCAAGTTACATGAACAGGGAAATATTATGCTTATTTAGCACTCTGAAAGTACCCATTAAATTTTCAGTGGCCTTCTCTCACTTTTAGAATCTGAGTTGAGTTGAAAGAAGACATCAATTTTGGTTATGTTGGTTACTTATGTTGACTATTTAAACATACCATAGGAAGATTGGGATTTGAGATTTTATTTCCAATAGTTGATTGAAAGATAGTGCTTCTTAATAAAATAATATAATAAATCAGAAACTAGGTAGAAGGAGTATCTGAATGCAGAGGCCTTCTTGCCAAAACACTAAGCTATGCTCTCCAGAATGACAGAACCCCTTCAGTTTTGGATTGACACTTGTTCATTAAAAATAAATTAGCATTCCCATCTGGTCTGACTCATTTAATGGGAACAAGAAGTTCCTCTAAAAGTACAAATATACAGGGGAAAGGATATTAAAAATGAAGGGAGGCATGGGAATGGCCTTGTGCAACTTTCCTAGGTCTGAGGATCACAAACATACTTCTGATGTATAATCACAATTTTCTAGAACAGAAGCAGGCTTACCTATGTAAGGGTATTTATTGCCCTGGATTACACCACAGATCAATTAAATTCTCAGACTGAACAGATGTGGTTAAATCAATTTTTAAAATTACCTTCTGTTCCAGAATCAAGTGTCAAGTTATTAAGAAAAAAAGGAAAGATACTCTGCATTTGTTCTGATTTACTTTTACAAAAGCAGTGGTGGAATTTATAAATTACTTAATTAAAATGTAAATTTCTTTAGTAGGGTTTCTTGAAAGAAGTAGCTCTGAACTTCTTCCATTTTCTAAGCCCTCTGCAGGTTATCTGTTACAATTTATGTAATCATAATATATAAATCATATATACATACATATATATACATACACACATATATAATATATATATCATGATAAGTGACTCAAAAGTGCTACAAATCAAGTTTATTATTTACCATTTAGCAAAAAAAAGATTATCTCAATGTTTATATCAGGTAATCAAAATTCTCTTTCACTTCTTGAGTTCTTAAATTACTTTCTATTCCCATCTTAAACTTTTTAGCCTTTATGGACTAATAAAATATACTTGACTTTGCAGGCTTGACATAAATTATTTTCCATTTTTTAAGTGCTTAATTCAGGAATTAAATTTAAAAAAACATTCGCAAATATAATAAATTAAACTGCCACACGAGTAGTATATTTAACTCTACACATTAAACTACCATGATCATACTTATGGAAATCTTAAAATGGCACAGAAGGTGAGATTTCCACTGAGCAGGTGTTTTCCTCCCTCTCATCATATTGCAAGAGAAACAGTTCATGAATGATAAGCCAAAGAGATTTGCCAATTCTGACAATGTACTTTTCTACTTCATAGATGAACTAGAAAAGAAATTGTTCACTTGTATTACTTATTTCTGGAAACTCAGTATCTTTTTCTGAAAAAGACTATACAGATCAAACACAAAGATATGTATGAAAGAAAGTGTGTTATCAAGAACAAAAAAGGAGGACAACATAAATTATTTTCAAATATAATATTATACAAATACATTGATATTTTACCCTGTTCTGAATTTCAAAAATAAACTTAAACATGGCTTGAATTAGCATTAGTTATTACCATCTTATCACAAGAAATCAGAGCCAAGTTATAATATATAAAGAAAATATATTTACTTTTGACTTTAGGCTTTCTTCACTTATAAAAGGCCAATATATCCTTTCAAAGGGTTTCTAGGATACAACAGGCCTAATGTTTTATAACAGGGCTAAATGTCTACATATACAGTTTCAAGTCCACAAAATATTACTGTTGTTCTAAAGTCAGGATCCATTTAATAAATTCAAGGAAAGAATGTTTAGAGATATTTGGCTGGATGCTTAATCAGGGTCTTCTAAGAGTAATACTTTCATTACAAATATATTTTATGGATTATACTATTATAGTTGTCCCAATTTTTCCCCTTGGTCCCCCTCTGCCCAGAACTTCTCTTCCCTCCAGCAATCCACCACTCCCCTTAGTTCATGTCCATAGGTCGGTCATGCATATAAGTTCTGTGTCTTCCCCATTTCCTATACTGTTCTTGACATCCTCCTGTCTATGTTTTACCTACCATTTATGCTTCTCAATCCCTGTACCTTTCCTCCCATTCTTCCCCTTCTCCCTCCCAGCTGATAACCCTCCAAATGATCTCATATCTGTGATTTTGTTCCTGTTCTGGTTGCTTGCTATTTTATTTTATTTTATTTTATTTTATTTTATTTTATTTTATTTTATTTTTTAGATTCAGTTGTTGATAGCTGTGAATTTGTTGCCCTTTTAATGCTAAAATGTCAAAGGTTAAAGATAAAGAGACAATCTTAAAAGCAGTGAGAGAAAAGCAGAGAGTTACCTACAAAGAAGTTCCCATAAGACCATTAGCTGATTTCTCAAAAGAAACCTTGCAGGCAAGAAGAGATTGGAAAGTATTCAAAATATTCAAGTATTCAAAGTGATGAAAAGTTAGGACCTACAATCTAGATTATTCTACACAGCAAAACTATCATTTGGAAGGGGAGGGCAGACAAAGTGCTTCCCAGAAAAGGTAAGGCTAAAGGGGTTCATCATCACCAAGCCATTATTACATGAAGTGTTACAGGCACTTATTTAGAAAAAAGAAGATCAAAACTATGAACATTATAAGGGTAATAGTTTAACCAAGTATTAACAGCCAAAGTCTAATCCTCCACATAATGCGTTTAGAAACTCAGTATAGTAAGTACATTCTGAGGTAATCTGTCTGCCTTGAACTGGTCTATGTGAATTTAATTCATAAAAGACTTATGAGTTATGTTTAGTCTCCTCTCAGTTCTCTAGGCACATTGGACTTCTTGCTGCCAATGTAATCCTACCTGACAGCTTTTAAAGTAGATCTACCTTTTGCCTAAAATGCTCAGTCTTCAGATCTGTTGATACAAGAAATGTCTAAATCTGTAGACAATTTTTACGAGTTCATTTGAGCCCAACTGATGACATATGCCAGGGAGCAAGATCACAAAACCTCTGAAGAATAACAGTTTTGAAGCTTCTTTTATGCATTTGGAATTAAGGAGGGAACATAAGGAAGATTATATGGAGGTGAGAGAATGCAAGGCCCAGAATGAATTACAGAACAGTTAACAAGATTATATGCTCTTAGGAGGGTTATGCCTTAAAGGGGTATTATTTCAGGCATCTCAAAGGTGTATTAACATAGATGCACAAGTGCAAGGAACAGGGCTTGCTTAAAAAACCTTCACTGAAGAAGTTTATAGGCCTGGGATATGACTACCCACCATGACCTACCCAGTTAGGAATTTATGATTTACTATAGCACCTCCTTTTTTTTGGTCCAGAGATACCTAAATATGAAGTTTTGTCTCAGTGAAAATCACTGCCTCAGAGAAGCCCTCTATGACTAGCCTACACAGAATAACCTCTCCCTGGATTGCTCTAAATTGTTTCACTTAGAAACATAGCACTTAGTGCTGTCTGAAATACTAGTATTCATTTAATTTCCTACCAAATTATCCTCCCTTTCCTACAAGTATATAAAACCCTTGAGAATAGTCTTGGGTGTTTTTTTGTTTTGTTTGTTGGTTTGTTTACCTTTAACAACAGCAGAGAGCTTGTCAGTCAAAGCACCAGAGTCTCCCAGCTACCAAGATGGTGGCAGGAAAATTGTTCTTATACTTACACTAAGACAGATAAGATGCTTATCTTTTTTTACACTAGAAAGATACCTGGGTAAGAAAAAGCCCTTTCCCCTTCCACCCCATAACAAATTGGGAGTGGAACCAGGGGAAGGCAGGCACAAGTGCCATAAAAGTCAAATGATTCATGGCGAGGTGCTAAACCAAAGAGGCCTGTCAGTCTGTTTTGGGGAAAGAAGGGATTGCTTGGGAGGGAGACCCATTTTGAGAAAGCTCTTGGTCTGTCCCACACCCAACCTGTTGTAATCCCAGGGGGAAAAATATCTCTCTCTGTCTTGCACATGACCAGCATTTGTATGGTGTGCTCACTTATTCTCTCCATGGTCCACATGGCTCATGGCCTCCAGGAGGGTGTCTCTCTCTCCCTCTCCCTCTCTTATCCACCTGGTGACGCACTCACCAGTGCATTCACACACTCTCGCCCAGGAGCACAATACCATGTGGCACTGGCAACCACTGTCCCATGATTGTGCAGGTTCCATATGTGGATTCCTAGAGGAAGCCTGAAGTAGACAGCAGCTGGAAACAAGCAAGTTGCCTGGATAGAGACTGAGACTGCCTAGCAGCCACCTGCAGGCCCTCAAAGGACTGCGCTTTAAAATAGAGCAGGGACTCTGGACATTGGCTTTTGTCTTGATCTTGCTGAGGACACATTTTAACTTCTTTCACGGCAGAAAGAAGAGATGGGCTTCTGGGAGAGAAGTCTTCCATTCTCCCAGGTCACATATCACCTGAACAAAAATTCTTTCCTTTTGCACCAGTATCTGTCTCACCAGTTTGGCTTTTGAGGCAACAGGTGGCTGAACCTCTGTTTTGAACCTCTTTTTTTTTTTGGTTACACTGGAACTCAATATATTTAGTTGCAAAAAAGGATATAGGGCAAAAGGAATGATATAATCTTTGAAAGTTCCTGTTTCAACCAATACAAACAACACAATAACTAAGATACAAAACATAAACTCAGGAAGCATCTACAGTTTAAAAGGTGATCCCAATACAAGCTTCAATATATGAACAATCATAGTCATACTGTGCCATAAGACCTGCATAGTATGAACAATTGTTGATACTAAGTAACACAGGGAAGTCAAAGGAGCTTCTGCAGTCTTGATGGTCAGAGAACCCAGAAAGGCCTACAAATGCTTAGTCTCACGAGGAAGACAGCTCACTCTGTATCCAGTCTCATGGGCCAACATGAGAGTAGATTCTGAAACTAGGAGGGGACAGTGCAGATGCTGAGGTAAGGGTACAAGAAGAGCATAGGAGGGCTATACTGTTCTGAGCCAAATGAACACTAAAAAATAATCAGATCTCAGTGGTGGTTAATTTTATCTCAATTTAACTGCCATGGAAGGCCCAGATATTTACTCTAATATTATTCTCTGAGTATTTCTGTGAGTGTTTTGGATGTGATTAGCATTTAGTCAGTAGACTGAGTAAAGCAGATTCTCCCTCTTAATAGGGGTGGGGCTCATTTAAACACCTGAAGGCCTGAATGGAACAAATACGCTGACCGTTCCCTATAGAAAGATGTTTAACCATCCCAGGAAGACCATCCTCTTCCTGCCCAACTGCCTTCAAATTGGAAAATCAACTTTTTCCTGCCTTTGAACTTCAATTGAGACAATAGCTCTCCCTGGGTCTGCAGCCCATCAGTCTTCAGACTAGACTATACTATCAGGTCTCTTAGATTTCCAGCTTGCCAGTTCACCCTACAGATCTTGGGACTTGTCAGCCTCCAAAATAGTGTAATTCAATGCTTTCTAGTAAGTCACTTAGGTAGGTGGGTAGGTAGATACATGATACATAGATCTCCTATTAGTTCTATTTCTCTGAAGAACCCTGGTTGATACAATCCCTTCCAGAACAAGGGTGTCTCAATGAGGTGAAAATTTCATTGAGATGAAACCATTGGAAACAAAATCCAAAATGAGCTAGAAAGGACACTACAGACATGAGAAAGAAGTTTCAGATGAAATCGTAAGATGTTGAAGAAGTAGACATATCAATAAAAAAGACAACCCTAGAACCCTGTAGCTAGAAAAGCAATTCTGGATCATTCTGTTTACTACAAGCACAGGAAAATACATCTTATATATGAGCAACATAGGGTTAAAACATATGAAGCTATTATAACAAAAAGGATCCTCAAACATTATAATAAAAAAGCAAAGAACCCAATAGAAAATAGGCTAAAGATTTGAGTAGATACTCAATTAAAAAAGTTATACAGGTGGCAAATAACCTCACAGCAAGATAGTCAGCAATAAATAAAAACTAGAAACAACCCAAATGCCTATCAAGAGATAAATAAATAAACACACTGTGGAATGTCCATAAAATGAGCTACTTCTCAGCAATAAATATCAATGGGCTATTGGTACATGGAAGAACATGAAAAATTCTCAGAATAATTATGCTGAATAAAAAGAATGAAAGAATTATGCTGTCATTGTTGCCTGGGGATTGGGGGCAGGGAAGGATGGGAAGGAGGGTTAACAAAGAAACACAAAGAAACTTTGGGGGTTGATATGTTCACTGCCAACTACATTCCTACTAATTCTCATCTTTTTGTGTTGATGCGGAGTGGAACATTGTCCATTCTACATTATGTAATATTGTCTGTATTCAACAATGAGCTCATTAAATTCCTGAAAATATCATAACCTGCTCTTGAAAGCTAGTTTAAGAAAGCTTTATCACACCCTTGTTTCTGATCCTCAAAAAGAGCTGGGTATAAATACTTTCACAACAGAATTCTAACAAAACTTTATAGATTCCACTGTTACATAAAATTTTCCAAAACATAGAAAATTAAGGAAATATTCAAATTCTTTTTATGAAGCAAATTTATAACAAATTTGGTAATTTATAACAAATTAAAGTAAAACCTAGTACCACTTAACAATGTCAATGCAAAAGTATTAAATGAAATGTTAGTGAACAGAATCCAACAGCACATAAACAAAATAATAAACCATGCATTTCAAGAAGGCACAATCAGTTCAATATTAGGAAATTCATTAAAATAACACCTAATAATAAATCTAAGAAAACAAATTATAAATATACGTAAATGATATATATAATCTCCATAGATGTTGAAAAAACCTTGGCCAAGATGCAAGACTCATTCCTAATAAAAACTCTCTGGCAAATAAAAATTGTTAAATGTCTTAGCAAGTTGAACAAAATATAACCATAAAAATTAAAGATGAATGGGTAGAATCACAAAAGTAGAATAAGCTTGCTAATGCCATTCAGGAGCCAAGACGTTAATATAAAAAAGAAGAGATATACAAGGTCTATCTAGGAGGTATCCAGCCATGTAATATAAAAAAATAGAGACTTCAAAACTTATTGAAGAAGATACAAGATACAAGAAACATGGTACACAGGACAATAATGCCTGAGTCCTCTTCAAAGAAGGCACCTTGGGGCCTCACACAGTTCTCCCAGTCACCATCAACTGTCCCATTGTATTTTCCTGAATCTCATTGATGGTCTGAAATCTCTTCCCTTTCAAAGGTGGTTTTGTTTTGTGAAAAGCCAGAAGTCACCAGGCTCCAAAGCTGGGCTATAGTGGTGCTAAGTCACCTGGTTGATTTGATGTTTCACAAAAACACCCTGCATGAGACATGATGCATGAGAAGGCACATTGTCATGATGAAGCTACCAATCACCAGTTGCCCATAGCTGTAGCCTTCTGAATCATTCAAATAGTTCCCTTGGGAAAATGTTCAAGCTCAATGCAAGATTTGATGCAGACTCATTGCTCTACCTGCTCAGTCATTTTAAATGTGATGGCTATACAGTACACATGTTCGCTCAATAGTGTCTACTGCCCCCACTGACTACTACAGTGAAGTTGTCATTGTTCACACATGTGCGTCCAGTCCACTCTCCTTGGCTTCCAGATTATCAATGTGGGACCAACCATTCTCATTATATTTACAATGACTGGACTTTTTCTGAATAGACCTCATACATGTGACATCAAAAAGTAAAAATTCTTTCACTGCCTGGCTTATTTCACTTAGCATAAAGCTCTCCAGTTCCATCCATGCTGTCACCAAGGGTAGGAACTCCTTCTTTATTTCTGCTGCATAGAATTCCATTGTGTAAATGTACCATAGTTTTTTGATCCATTCATTTACTGATGGGCATTTGGTTTGCTTCCAGTACTTGGCTATTGTAAATTGTGCTCTATGAACATTGGGGTGCATAGATTCTTTGGATTGATGTTTCAGGGTTCTTAGGGTATAATCTGAGCAGTGGGATTGCTGGGTCAAAAGGCAGATCCATTTTTAGTTTTTCGTAAAAATTCCATACTGTTTTCCACAGTGGTTGCACCAGTCTGCAAATACTATAATGATCTCACCTTTAACAGGAACCTAATCAACAAAATTAACAAGCAAGCAAAATATAACCAAAGATACTGAAATTGAGAACAGGCTGACAGTGACCAGAGGAGAGAGGAGAGGGGATTATAAGAAAAAGGGTGAAGGGTTTGTAGGAACTATGATAAAGGACACATGGACAATAACAAGGTGGAGAAGTGGAAAAAGGGGAGGGAGGTGGGAAGTGCTGGGGTAGTGAGGAGGGGTGAAGGGGAAAGGCAGAAAACTATACTTGAACAACAATTTTAAAATGTTTAAAAAATTTAAGTAAAATTTCTAATCCTGAGTTTGAATTTGAAATATCACCAATTTGAAATATGAAAAAAACTCAAGATGTTTCCCTTTAAAAAAATACCTCTTTCTTAGTTCTTAACACTGAAATACCTAAGCTAATTTCATAGCAGTAAGGATTCCAAGTGCCTAGATTTGGGAGCTTCAACATCATTCCCTCTTAAAGATTACCATGTTCTTTAGAAAAGTAGTGGACAGTAGATTTAAAAAAGGAAATATATACAATAAACATAAATTATCTTATTATAGTAGAAAATAAGAACTCAGAAACTACCTTAAAAAGATCCAAATGGCCAAAGTTGAGATAATTAGAACACTAATAAGGATAATTAAAGCTCATTGAATTTGTCAAATATGTTAATTTCCAAGGGTTCACCATGATACCAAAACAAAATGACACTTTGATGGATACAAACATATGAACATTATTCTTTTGAAAATGAAATAAAGTATGATTTGAAAAGTTAAACAAGGAAGAAAATGCCAGGCATAATTCTGCATTTTGTCTTTTCTATATCATCTGTATCCAACAGTAACTAAATTACTGGTAAAGGGATGCTTTTATTTCATGGAAGTATTTCAGTTAGTCATTAGAAAATGGAATGGTGAATTAGAATACCGTGATAATGCTGTATCCTATAATTAAAAGTTTCTAAGAGAGTAGAAATTAAATGTTCTCACCCAAATAAATTAATTAAAAGTAACTATGTGAGGTAACTAATGTGTTAATTAACTCAATGGGAATAATCCTTTCACAATTTATACATATATCCACCACATCTTATAATTTTGTTAATTAGGCCTTAATGAAGCTGGAGTTTCCATTACATGTTGGCCAGTCAAGTCCACAATCTGATTTTCACCTTATATCAACACTATTTGAAATAACATACCATATTTGAATATACAAACAAACCAATAATGGTACTAGGGAAAGAGGGTAGAGAGATGCTATCAACAGTGTGAATTTTTTGAGAATTTTCTCAAAGGTAAAGAGAAAATGACATTAGACTGAGAGAGGAACAAATCAGAGTAGATAAACCTCTAGACTCTCACAGAGTAAGGAGGGGTATTTAGAACTGAGAACTTAGTAGCTGGAGGTAGAGTGGGCATTGAGGCAGAAAGACGGGAGACTAAGGAAGGAAAGAGCCTGGGTCCGCCTTTGCCTTTGGACCCTACACTGTTTGCAGCAAGCCTGTATGGGTTACAGCTGTGGCCCGTGTTGCAGTAGATGGAAATCTGCGGTGCTTGCTGATGGAAGCAAAGCATTCGATGATACTAATTTTCATAGGTTATTCTTAAAAATCACTTTGAAAAACCAAATTAGTAGGCTGGGAATAATTGTGAATGAAAGTAGGGGCTTAAAAGTAGGAGGCTTCCAATTATTTTTCCAGACTGACCAAAGGTAACCACCAACTCTTTGATGATGGAGGACTACCATGTCACATCTGAACTCCACCGTATAGTAATTAAAAGCCAATGAATAATATATTTATGCTTAAATGATTATATAAGCAAAATATATGAATTTCTCAACCCATAGTGTGGGTTCATTTATTTATTTTAATCCTCATACGAGGACATGCTTTTTGATTTTAGGGAGAGGGAAATGGAGGGGAAGAAATATCAATGTGAGAGAGAAACACTGATTGGTTGCCTTTCATACATGCCCTGACCAAGGGCAGAACCTGCAACCTAGGCATGTGCCCTGATCAGGAATGCAACTCGTGACCTTTCGGTCAATGGAATGACACTCCAACCAACTGAGCCATACTGCTCAGGGCTGGGTTCATTTCTTTTAACCATTCTGCCACATTCATAAATCCTGGCTTAAATAAATGCTCTAGGGAGGTCCTGGGAACACATACAAGGCACGCAGGTATTTTAGACTGAGTCCCTTATATTTTTCAAATTAGTTTCAAATGTTTCATCTGAAACTTCTAGGACTCTCTCTCACTGTCTGCTCTTTCAATATGTTATTACCCTTCAGCTCTATTTCTTCTTTCCCAATTCCCACTACCAGCCATTCTGGGCCCCTCTGGAGCTGTGTCTCATTTTGCTTTCAACTTTCCTAACTTAAATATATAACTGTTTCTCAGGAAAAAAAATTTAAATTTGCTCACCAGTTTATGTACTATGGTTGTAAGTAAAAGATACTGCTAGTGCCCAGCCTCTAGAAGTCCCATGAGCCAGAGTCACCAGAGCACCAAAGGAGGTTTGGGAGGAAATACAATGCATATCTTATCATTGTGTTGGGAGTATCTAAAGTGAGAACATCTCAGCACTATCAATCATTTCTAGAATATGTACATGTATGTGCTGTATCTTAATGAATGTATCTTACCATTGAAAATAAACAGAGCTTCATTAAAGATCAGCTGTTGCAGAATGCATTTGTCCTTTTAACCCCATCTAAATAAGTGGGCTACTCCTATGAGAGTTTCTCTGATCTCAGCACCCAGTGAGCAGTACTGATAGACCTTACCCAATCTCTACCATGAATACCAAGTAATGAATGCATGTGTACATTTACAATATAAGTCATTAACTTTTACCTTAAAAAGGGAATTTGAAAAGTCTTACATAGGACTTTGTATTTTGTGTTCTTTTTTTATAATTTTATTTATTTATTTTTTAGACTTTATTTATTTATCTTTAGAAGGGAAGGGAAGGAGAGAGAGAGAAATACCAAAGTATGGCTGCTTCTCCTGCATCCCCTGCTGGGAATTGACCTGCAACCCAGGCATGTGTCCTGATTGGGAATCAAACCGCGATTCTTTGGTTCACAGGCCCACTCAATCCACTAAGCTACACCAGCCAGGCTGTATTCTGTGTTCTTTTAGGCTGACATCTGCTTAGCAAGGCTAAGCTGGTAGCACTTCTCACCAAATGGTCAGCAACCTCCTCTATAATGATGCTGCTAATGTGGCATGATGCACTGGAGATATGTAAACAAGAAGATTTCTAGTTCCTTTCTTTGGCTAAGAAAATGGTTTATAAAAAAACAGACAATTATGGACTTACTTAAAACTAAAGTAACTGTATAGCTCGGTTCTCCCAAGAAAATAACAGTTTTAATTTATTGACTCAAATTATTTCTGGTGCTTTTTTTTTTTAAGGTTTCTGCAATTCATTGTGGGCCTCACTGCACTCAGACCAGCCTTACTTCTGGTGCTTTCTTTCAGTATCAAAAGTATTCCTCTATGGATAATAAATTATATTATCCCATTACCTAAAATCTATGACTTCCAACAGATGAGCAATGTCTATTTTATCCTCAACTCACATAAAAGAGTAACCATAGATTGCAGCAATAAATGAAAAAATGTTGTGTGAAAAAAATTATTGGGCGTGAAAGCATGAAATTAAATTAAATATAACCACTTGCAATTAACCAGAATAATCTTTCATATAAAAATTAATTAAAATGGTAAGGTGTCAAATTGGGTGTGCATAAGGTTTTCAAAAACTTAAGACACAAATATAACTGTGCGATGTAGTTTAGAAAAATAGAACTAATACTAGGACATTAGAATTACAGGTTGGTATAATATTTATTTACAGTGATCTGTAATTCTATTACATAATTCATTGAAAAAATGAGAAAAAAACACAAAAATTTGTATATAGTCTACCCATACAGAGATAAAGGCATAAGATATTTGTGTTAGATAGCAACTTTCAGTCAATTATGAGGTGATATTTCTTTTTATTTTAATCACTGTTAAAGTTTTTATACCCTCAGTTACTAGCTAAGATTCACATTGATTTTTCTCACTTTTGAGGTTTCCATTTGCCTCATTTGACCTGAAAATATATTCCCTTTACACAGGTTGATATCTATTTATGATTACTTTGCAAATCAGTGGCTTCATGACTAAGAAGAACAGAAATCTTTCTTTTTGGGCAAATATGCCACCAGGTAGGACACTATAGATAGCTGTTCAGCTGACATTTAGTAGTAACCTGTGCTATATGCTTAATGAGGGAAAAATGGGTACATAAAAAGTAACACTTTGCTATTAAATACAAAAGGAAACGATGAAATGAGGAAAGAGTGGAGATTTTAGAATAGCAAGTCCTGACACTGTGTCTCCATGCTGCCATGCAGAGGTCCTTTGACCTTGGGTAAGCCATTCACCACCCAGGGTGAGAGGAAAGAACAAATGGGACAAGACATGCAAAAGTATTTGTAAAGTGGAAAACCCTATGCACATACTCACTGTAGAGCACATCATTATTACAAAACCAAAGAAAATATGAAGTGAGATGGGTGCAACAGTGTTAACATACCTTTAAATTAAAAACTAAGAAAAAACAGCATCTGATGATAAAAGAAGAAAGGGGAAAATAAAAATATGAGGACTATTGAAAAAAACGCCAAAGTGTTTTTGAAATGTAGGGCGGAGTGATACCCATGGGCTCTACTCAACCATATACTTTAAGAAAACATTAATTTGTTTTGTTGAAAAAATGCTGTTTAATACTACTCTTTCCCAGAGTAATGACAGAAATAATTCAGGGCTTTCAAATATTTTAAATTGCCTGAAAAATAAGGTGCTAAAGATCTTTGCTGCCTCATAATTCCGATACAGAACATTCTTACATATTCCACCATGGATGAAGAATATGGTAATTGTCAATTGAGGGAACACATTTTAAAATGACACTATAAACAGTGAATTTTTAAAAAGAACTAGAATGCGGGGTTGTCTAGCCATTGGAATTAGGTCTTATTCAGAAGTAAAAGTTCAGATCACTCAACTTCAATGCTAAAGTTGGCGGGCTGCCTATTCTGTGAGGTAGAAGTGACAAAGAGAAACTCAACTTGCAAATTAGACAAAGTGTAAATCCCTAAGATTTTTTTCAAATAGAAAATATTTTCAAATACTAATAAAGTCACTTTTAATGTAGCTTATGGAACTTCAAAGCACCTCATTTTCAAAATAGGCCTGAAGAAATGAACACCAAGTATAAAATGCTATAGTCGTTTCTGTCGATAAAACAGCTCAAGGCTCACTGAAAAGGATAATGTAATAGGGCACTCAATACATTTCTAGAAATGTATTGTCGATTTTCCTATTATTTCAATGATCACTTTGAACCTTAGGAGTTATGAACCGCATTAAAAAGAGTCAACAACTGAATGGCCCTTCACCAAAACCCACTGCACAACATTAGGTTCCTTTACTGAAGAATTTCACTGAAATGTGTGAAATTAATCCTTATTCTGAAACAGAGGGTTGGGTGCCTTGAAAGCCTACTTGTTTCCTTGAGTCGTGCCTTGCAACACAGATGAGTTTAGTATTTCAGGAGCAGACACTAGGGGAAGCGGTGAGCCTGCCAGTTCTGTAACGGATACCAGCAAGTCCTCACGTCGCACAAAGACCACCTTTGTGGGCCACATTCTTTTCCCATCAGGCCATGCTGCCCTGACCCGTGGTGTGTTTTTAGTTTCCAAAGAATGCTGATCCTCTCTAAATGATCTACTGAAAACTGAGTGTTGAAGCACAAATGAAAAGTGAAAAGTGCCATTTAACACACAACATAATTATTACACGGCTTACTGCAAGTTAGCAAGGGCACGTTTCAACCTTTAAGACGTGAAAGCCAGATCATGGTGTATCATAATATTTTCTGTGTTTTCTGGAAACAGTTCTAAATCCCCCTTTTCCTGGGTTGGTGGTTGCAGAGAAGGAAGGGAGAAGGGAATGATATTTTCATGTGGAATAGCTTTTAGAAGACTGAGTAATACAACCTCGATTAATGGTGAACAAACGTTGAATTCAGTATCTGCATTGGCCAGACCCTTTCAAAAGGAACCAGCTTCCTTCGCCTCAGGAAACAGTATAAGCAATCATAGCTATTAAATTCACGTTGTACTAAAATTTAATCCAGCTAGTGTACCATGAATGGTAATACAGTATGGGTATGTACACGCATGCTCATTTTTAATACCATGTAGGTTTAATTGTATACCCCTTCCATATAGTAAATGTTAAGTGGAATAAAAAGTAAATTTGTGTGACTTCCAATTCTCACCAAGATTCCTTCAATAAATTAATCTTTATGATGGCATATTCAATGTCATTTTTCTGGAAACTCGCCAGCTCTATAAACTAGTGTCTCTGGACCTAACAACTGAGAATAACTTCTAATCTGACTCATTACCACAATCACTATAGCACAGATAAATTTGGGATAGCGTAATTTGCTTCCCTGCCTAGACAACAGAGAATAGAAAAAAAAGTACTCAGCATCTTCTCTAATTTCAGTGGATTTTTCAAGGAAAATTACAAAAAAAAAAAACACATACTCTTCTGATTCTGTGTTTTCCCACCTGTATTTGCAACAGCTCCATGGGAACTGGAACATTTTGTTTACAGACAGCAGCGTAGTGACTGTTGTCCAGAACCTTCTCGATAAATGCTGTTTGAATGATTCAAGAGTTCAGTGAATTTCTCAATAGCCTGTTAGCTTTGATCAGTGAGCAGCATGGAGAGGACAGTATGAGAGAGGGAGGGGAAGACCTGCAACATCTGTGCTGTGTGCCTCTCCTCAGCCTGCCGTCCCAGCCCCAGCCCCAGCCACTGACCAGGCTGCGTTCTCTTTACAATCAGCCCTAGTAGATTATCAAGAAAGACTTCTATTAAAAAATGAGTGAACAATATCTCAAGTATATTTATTCTGAGATTCTTTGCTAAGTGTCCACCATATGCCAAGCAGTGTATCTGGGAATGTTAATAAAGACTCAGTGTTAATATTTGATGCTATTTGAAAATTATTTACTGTTTATTGTAACACCATGAAAATATTTAACAATTATTTGTTGATATTTCTACCATGTGTTAGTTATCAATTCTTATAATACCTTTATGAATTAAATATTATCATTATTTTCCATTTCAGATGAGGAAATTAATGCACAGAGGAATTAAGGAATTTGTCCAAAGTTATACAGATGGTTCTCCCAGGGCCAAGATTTGAAACCAGGTCACCTAGCTTTGCAGAAGGGTTCCGAACCACTAAATTCTGTAGCAAAGGCTTGCTGGGTAGTGATGAGAAAATCTTGCCATGTTGTGTGATTTGTGTGAGAAGTGCACTTTTAGACTGTAATACAGCTCTTTCTGTGGCTTAGCCAAAAGTTTAAAGTAAAACAATCACATATTTATAAAACCACCCAGAAGAAATGTATCCCTTTGATAAAGGCTTTTTTTCTCTGAATTATCAGTTGAATATTATTCATTTGCAAGCCTTTAGAAAATCGTAGCACTCACACAAGCGTAGTAATTAGTTTTAATTTCCCTTTGTCAGCCTAAAATAAAAATGAGGTAATTGATATCTTGGTACTGAGAATTTCACTCTACCTGAAAACAAGTTTAGCATTTTAGAAACTTGAAAGGGTATCTGATAATTGTTAAGAATCTTAAAATTCTGACCACCTCTATCTGAAAAGCTTGTTTTATGAATTGAATTTCCTGTTAGTATGTTTTATAAATAAATTCTGCCTCTTAGATTTTGATGATGCTTATTTCTGTTTGGCCTTAGTCTTCTGGTCCTAAGATTTTAAGATTATAAATACAAAGAGCTCCACGGCTCTCTTTACCTGGAAGTGAAATGACATCTGGTTAAGTGGATTCAGTGGCTTAAATAATGCCTCTCAGTTGTAGGTTTTCTTTTATAGCCTAACCTAGGCTTTGTTCTCATTAAAATACTTTATTGTAATACACTAATTTGCCCTCCTTCTTTTCATAAGTATTTTGAAGACTCTCCTGCCACTGTAAATATTTAAAATGTGTTTTTAATTGTACATCCTTTGGTTTATTAAATATGTATGAAGAGTCTATTGTGTGCTGGTACTTTTTTTATGAAGGTATAGTATATGTTGTATGATTTTTAGATTATTTACATTGCATAATAATACTGAATTTATACAAAGGAAAGTATGTATTATATGTGTATAAGCTATAAACTTCACAACAAAAATGGAAATGTATGAACCCACCAGCCAATCCCCAAACCAGAATTTCATCAAAATTACCAAAATATGTGTTCATTCCTTATCCCATTGCCTCTGCTTCCTTTGAAAGAGGCAATTACTATTTGAATTTGTCTTTTTCACTCCCTTTTTCTTCCTAACCCTTATTATTAGCATCCCTTTTCTTCAACAGTTTTAATATAGCAGAACATATAATTTTATAATAGGACATATCTATTTTCACTGTTTTGTAATATTTTATTTTTCAAAAGCACGATTTTACTTGTCTATGTCCTATTGAAGAAACTGGCCTATTTTCAGATTTTGCTATTATGAACAGTAATGCAATAAACTTTCTTGTATATGTTTCTTATAGTGTACTCTAGAATTTCTTGTACACACATCATAGCGAAATTGCTGTAGATTATACGATAATTCATGTTTTCATATTATACACTTACCAGAATGGCTTAAAAGTCCCTGTTGATTCAACATTGAGAATTAGCAGACTTTTTAAAGTTTGCCCAAGTAGTGTGTACTAAGTGATATTATGATGTAATCTTTACTATTTCACTGATTTTTAATCAAGGTTAATATTTTTCATATGTGCATAGACATTTCTGTCTTCTCTTCTATGAAATACTATTTCATATGATTTTCTCTCTTCTTTTCTATTTTTTATTTTAACACCAGCATTAGAGCTTTTGATTCATGAAGAAATATTTTTTTAATTTTTTAATTTAATTATTGTTCAAGTACAGTTTTCTGTCTTTCACTCCCATCCCAGCCCACATGAAGGAATAATTTTATTTATGGTACGAGGTACAAAACCCATTTGATTTATTTTTTAATGATACACAATAAATAAACTCCAATTATTTCCTGGTCCACTCACTCATTTCCAACTGCTCTTCAAAGCCACTTGTCTTATATTTCAAATTTGGTTTTGTTTCTGATAATTCCACTCCACCCCACTTTGTCTGTTCTTGTGCCAATACCACATGGCCTTAGTTAGCCTTATAATCTATTCTCATTTTTTTTCAGGAGTATTTATATTGTTTTTAGTCCTCAGTCTCATTGGAATTACATGAACTGTATTGATCAATTTGGAAAAAGTGAAATATTTATGATATGGAATCTTCTTACCCAAGAAGACATCTATAATGTCTTTTAATAAAAATTTATGCTCTTTTTATATATACCTGTTTTAATATGTTTATTCCTAGATGTTATGTTGTTATTTCTTCTTGAACCAGTTGATATTTTTAGAATAATATAATGTCCAATAAACCAAGCTTTTTATTTATTTAATTGTTGTTCAAGTACAGTTTTCTGTCTCCCATCCCAGCCCACCTCCAGTGCTCCCCACCTCCCTCCCATTTCCACCCCCCTTAGTTGTTGTCCATGTGTCCTTTATACTAGTTCCTGTAAATCCTTCCCCTTTTTCCCGTGAAATTTTCTCCCCTCTTCCCTCTGGTCACTGTCCGCCTGTTCTTTATTTCAGTGTCTTTGTTTTTATTTTCCTTGCTTGTTTGTTTTGTTGTTTAGCTTCCTGTTAAAGGTGAGATCATATGGTATTTGTCTTTCAATGCCTGGCCTATTTCACTCAGCATAATGCTTTCCCATTCCATCCGTGTTGTTGCAAAGGGTAGTAGCTCCTTCTTTCTCTCTGTGGCATAAAATTCCATTCTGTATATGTACCATAATTTTTTGATCCATTCATTCACTGATGAGCACCTAGGTTGCTTCCAACTCTTGGCTATTGTAAATTGTGCTGCTATGAACATTGGGGTGCATAGGTTCTTTTGGATTGGTGTTCTAGGGTTCTTAGGATATAATCCTAGCAGTGGAATTGCTGAATCAAAAGGCAGGTCCATTTTTAGTTTTCTGAGAAAATTCCATACTGTTTTTCATAGTGGTTGTACCAGTCTGTGCAGACTTGTAAACCAAGCTTTTAATTACATATTTCAAATATTTCAAAAGCTTTGCTAATTTTAATGGTTTGAACTGTTGATAACTGTAAGATATGTGTGAAAATCTTTTACTAAAATAGATGGGTTGGAGAAACCATGTAGACAGTTTAGCCAAACCACTGTTATCAGCTCCAGCATGAATCTGTGTTCACTTTTATTTTTTTACCTCGGTTATATCAACTTATCCCAATAGGTACTACTTTTAGTGAGTTTATGCACACTTCACAATTTATATTCCAGTCATGTATTTTTATATTTGTGTATTTCAGAACCAATAATACATTTTTTGTGTCTATGGAATTTTTATAACTATTATAGTACTATAGATAATATTTTCTTTCTCATTTACCTTAACATTCTTTTTTATATTTAGTCATGTCACTTTTATTTACATAATTCTTTGCTTTTTGACTGCTATGCATTGGTGCATATTTAAAATACATTAAATATAGTTTTCTTCAGTGACACTTAGGTTGTCTTTAATTCTACGCTTAAGAAACTACTCAGTTTAGAATAATCACATTCATGTCACTTCAGAGACCAGTGTAAATAATTCTCTGGGCTATATAGAATTACTGGATCAGATACTACATACTATACACCACAGGTGGCAAACACAAGGCCTCCAGGCTGAATCCAGCCCTCCACCTTGTTTGTACCTGGTGGCAGCACCAAGCTCCTTGCCCCTACCTAGTTAAGGAGCAGTTACATTTATACAGTCCTAAAATTACATTTGGCCCTTTGAAGGCAACTGTGAGGCTGACACGACCCCAGTGAAAATGAGTTTGACATCCCTGTTATATACTATATACTATGCTATATACTATATACTATATACTATGCTATATACTATATACTATATATACATGTATATTATATATAGTGTGTATTAAATTATTTATACACATACATTTACAAGCTGTTAATACTATCTGACATTTTAACTTTTGTCAACATGAGAGCCATAGAGTACTATGTTATTTTTATAAATAGTTTATTTATTTATTTTTAGAGAGAGGGCAAGGAAGGGAGAAAGAGCGGGAGAGAAACATTGATTTGAGAGAGCTCTCTTGACTGGTTGGTGTGCATCCCAACCAGGGACAGAACCCAGGCATATGCCCTGACTGAGAATGGAACAGTGACCTTTGCTTTGAGGAAGGGTGCCCAACTAACTGAGCCACATTGGTAAGGACTGATGTAGTATTTTATTGAATTAACTTGTGCGCTTGTCATTATTACTCAAGTTGGATATCTTTCCAATGTGAATATTTGCCGTTTAGGTTTCCTCTTTTGTGAATTGATAGTCATATTCTGTGCTAATATTTATATTAACTGCTATTCTTTATTTTTAACAAATCAGAGGTTTTTTCTGTATTTTAGCTGTTATTTTTTTTCAGTGTTGATGTTATAAATATCTCCCACAAATTTGAAATTTTACTTTCTTTTTGTTTTCATAAATTGGCCTTTTTGGAATCTTTAATATATGCGATGATATTTTCTTGTGTTTTCTTCTGTGAGATTTACTGTTTTTACCACTTACAGTTAGGTATTAAACCACCTGAAATTTTATTTCAATATGTGTATATGTGATATAAAATTACTTGTTAAATTTTTTCCCATATTATGATTCAGCTTTCTCATTGCAATCAACCAGATAGGCACTATTGTGTTAAATGTGGTGCTACTTCAGTTATATACGAAGTAGGGGTTCACTCTTCTGTTCTATTTCTGTTAGTGTTTGGTACCAATATCATACTTGAATAACTATGGCTTTGTCATTTATTTTAATATATGCAAAATAAATGTTGTTTTATAAAACCTTTTTCTCAAAGAAAAATTAATGTCTTTCCATCCAGGACCATGATAAAGCTCTTCATGTATTCAGGCCTTTTATTATATATTTTTATTAACTTTTATTTTTTTTGTTTACATTATTACAGATATCCCCATTTTCCCCCTTCTGCCCTCCTCCCAGCTGCCCTTGCACCCCTTCCCACAGACAACCACACTGTTGTCTGTGTCCATGGGTCATGCATATATGTTCTTTGGCTAATCTCTTTCCTTCTTTTATCCAGTGGTCCCCTCCCCACTTCTTTCTGACAGCCGTTGATTAAAATGCTACCTGTTATTTGATAGCATTCATTGGTAATTCCTAAATGCCAAATATTTAGTAGACTTATTGTTGATGATTGAAAATAGTTGTCTTACTTTCTGTTATTTTTCTACCTGATTATTGCTAGTGTAAATAAAAATTACTTATTTTATAAATGTTGACTATGTTTTGTTAACTTTACTAAATATATTATTTTAAATAGTTTGTACAGTTCTAGGTTTTTAGTACAAATGAGATCATCTTTAAAATGAACTATAAGTGCCACATCCAACAGATATAAATGAGGCTGTAAGTTGTTTAGAAAATTTATGACCGTGGGTTGTCAATGGCCAGCAGTATAAAAGAAATCTGAAATAAAGGTTTAACTAAACAAACAAAAAAAGTAACAAAATAAATGTTATGGTTGAGTTTGAGATTTCATAATACCAAGATTATAATACCCTGAATTTTTCTTCATATATTCTTTTATATTTATGTCATGAAAAAATAAGTAGGATCATAGCACCAGTGAGTTTCTGCACTTGTTGCCTACTATTCTAGTCTATGAGGGCATTGTTTCAAGTGAAGATGAACAAACTCTTTGCTGACTACATCTTTACACATGTGAAAAAAATTAAGTTGTGGAAACTCGCCTACCATTTTCTAACACATGCATACAAAACTCCCAAAATATAATCCCATTTGGACAGTTCCCATGCCAATTTTTCAAACTGCAATTGCCTTCTTGGTACTTACTTTATTAACATAGATTATTTCCTTTCTAAGATGGAAATGAACAACAACCCAAATTAAAATTTTTCTTTTATCTGTACAAAGAAAATAAGTAATGTAGGTGATACATGTTTGAATCATCCCATATAAAATCAAGTTACTCTGAGCATACTTATCAGGGAGAAATATATTTAAACAAAAGAAAACTTATAATCTTCAATAATTGAAGCTTCATGAAAAATAACCAATTGGCTTTTTTTTTAATGATGCCATTAATGGTAAGACTGTCCCACTCAAATAAACTTTCTAGGAAAATAATTATCATGTTTTGAATAAGCAGAAGACACTGAGTAATATACCCTAAATTTAAAAAAGAAAATGAGTATGCCACTATGCTGAAATAATGTTCAATTGTAAATGAAATTCAATGTTTTTAGGTCAATTTGATATCTGTTGACATTTGTGTAATAAATTTTTAGCTGAGTTCTAGATATATATTTCCAATTACAATATCAAATCAATGCTGTGTTTAAATGTAATATATCTTAATCAATTTTAATTTATTAAATGTTATTAAAAATTAAGACACAAGTATCAGGATACATACAAAGTTTCTAGAAGGACTGTTATCAATAAAATTCAGCTCAAATTTACTATTCATACCAACATTCAACCATTTATATATTCAGTAAATATTCACTAGGCACCTACATGTCATCCTAGGCAAAGGATTTACTAGGTCTGTCTAGGAAAAGTCTAGCCACTGTTATTATAACGAGAACAGTTTGCATGACATTGATGTAAACTGTCAGCCAAGGAGCGTGGGCTGGAATGCACATGCGTGAACAATGACAACTTCACTGTACCAGTCAGTGGGGGCAGTAGATGCCACTGAGTGAGTATGTGTGCTGTGTGTCCATTGCATTCCAAATGACTGAGTAGAGCAACAAATCTGGAACAAATTTTGCATTAAGCTTGAACATTCCTCCACAGAAACTATTCAGATGATTTAGAAGGTTTTTGGGAACAATGCAACAAGTGCAACACAAATAAAAGTGTGGCACAAACACTTCAAAGATGGTTGAGAATGTGTTGAAAGTGATCCACATTATGGGAGGCTTGCAACAAGCAGAACCATGAATCATGGTTCTCACCTGAGAATCATGACCATGTACAGGCTGCAGTCAACAAAGATGGGCAACTGACAGTGAGAGAAGAAGAAGCTAATCTGGGGATTCCAAAAACTACTGTGTCCAAGGTATTGATGCAGGATTTTGACATGAAACATGTTGTGGCAAAATTCATTCTGCAGCCTCTGCTATAAAAGCAAAAGGGGTATCATGCTGAAGTTGCTATTGGCTTGATTCAAACCATCATGAATGAACCAGATTTCCTCAAGAAGGTCATAACTAGAGATCATTCATAGGTCTACAGCTATGATCCAGAAGCAAAGGCCCGCTTGTCCCAATGGAAGTTGCCAAGTTCTCCATGCCTGAAAAAGGCACAGCGAAGTCACAGCAAGATCAAGACCATGTTCACTGTGTTTTTTGATTGGGAAGGTGTTGTCTACCAACATTACACCCCTTCAAGCCAAACAATGAATAAGGAGTGCTACCTCAATATTTTTTTGTGGGTTGAGAGATGCAGTACAACAAAAACAGCTACAGCTATGAGCAACTAGTGATTGACAGCTTCATCACACAATGTGCCCACTCATGCATCACATCTCCTGCAGAGGTTTTTTGGCAAAACATCGTCTCACCCAGGTGGCTCAACCTGCTACAGCCCAGATTTGGCACCCTGCAACCTCTGGCTTTTCCCAAAACTAAAATCACCTTTGAAAGGTAAGAGATTCGAGACTGTCAATGAGATTCAGGAAAATATGATGGGGCAGCTGATGCCAATTCTAACAAAGGATTTTTGCAGAGTGTTTTGAACAGTGGAAGAGATACTGGGAGAACTATGCGAGGTCCCAAGATACCTACTTTGAAGGGGACTGAAGCGTCATTGTCCTACATACAATGTGTCTTGCATTTTGTATCTTCTTCAATAAATATCTCCATTTTCTATAGTACATTGCTGGATAGTTTCTGGAGAGTCTGACAGAAAAGTGTGATTGGGCTTTCAATAGAGATTGTAATCTAGTGAGAAAGAGGTAATAACAATTTTAAAGCAACTAAAGAATCAATTTCAGTGAAAGGTGATGATGGTATGAGAGGAAAATGCAGTGCGCAGTAAGAGCCCACTTCGGAGACCCCTTTCTCTAAAGGGGAGATTTAATTGAGGGCCATGAGAAGTCTTTTAGAGGAACTGACACAGAGATTGAGACAGATGTTTAATTTAGATTTAAGCCAGTAAATGGGAGGAAGGGAGAGGGAAGGTGAAGAGTATTCTGGACATATATGGGGGCTGCCTGGGGAAAGACAGAGCAGTGAGACAGAGCCGGGCAGCTGAAGAACTGGATGAGTTCTGTGGCTGTGGTGTGGCCGAAGGGAGGAGACTGCTTGTGTGAGGAGGAAGCCATGGGCCAGGTGCTGAGAGGTGTCATAAATCATGTGAGTACACTTGCAATATGTGGCAGCATAGGAGATTTAAATCATAACAATGGCATGGCCATGTTTGTATTTTAGGAAGAAATAAAATGATAGGCAGAAGATGTGGTAAGGAGACTATTTAATAATGATGGTCCAAGAGATACAGTCAACAAGACTCTATGATCAATTTCGTATAGGGGAGTAAAGTAAAAGGAAAACTCAAAAGCTCTCAGGTGCTTGGTTTTAGAACTTGGTGAAATATGATGCTATTCGTTGAATCAGGAACACAAAGAAGGAAAAACGAGGAGGGTTTAGTTTTGGGCAGTCAAGTTTAATGTATGTGGAAGACATCCTTGTGAAGATGTCCAATAGGATAGGTGTAGCCTAGAACTTAGGAAGAGAGAGCTGAACAGAAAATAGGATTTTGCAAGTCATCCATGTACATCTGACAATTGAATATACATACAAAGGTGAGATATCCTTGGGACTAGAATGAGAAATGAAACTAGGGTGGCCCAGATAGTATTTCAGTGTTTTAAAAACATAGTAATGTACTGAGAACTCCAGTTTGTATCAAATAGTAACATTTCATGATGAATAGTGAGCTTTATTAAAATGAACTATCACTATAAAAAACAAGAATAGTGAATGACCATGATACTCAAATATATTTCAACTCAAAAAACTGTCCAAAGTGTTATATAAACAACTTGTGACTTGATTTGTGTTTTAAGATCTTGAAAAAAATTATTGAAAAGTCTCCCATATCATATTCTTATTTTCAAGTAAAACAATTTACCATACAGAGCAGTTTCTTTCATATTTATGTTAAATATATTTGCTATGATTTTACCCACATTAAATTTGTCAAACAGAGCAGAGTTGTTAAGTATACAAGACTACATTAAAAATATATTGATTTCTTATGTTTACATTACTTATCTTTTCACAGTTGTTTATGAAATCAGATTAGTAATTAAAATTATAATCAGTTGTTAGAAGCTTAGTTTACAAGTACAAAAGTAAGACAACCCCAAGGTTTTAAAGCAGAAAGTTATTTAGACATTTAGTTGGAGAAAGAACCTTAGTCAAAAAATTGGTCCTCTGAGATACACTTTAACATATAACCTTTAACGGAAATAAATTTACTCTTTCATAGTAAACATTCCTAACAATAATCCATCCTGCAAATCTTGAGAGACAGCTTAATGATAAGCGCATCTTACTTCAGTTCATAGTCTGCAGACAGAGTCAGCAGTGCAAAGCCTGTAAACTTGCATGTTTTAATCTGTTGTGAAAGCAAATGGAAATAAATACATATACATTTCCATATTGAAGGGTTTTAAAAAGACAGACAGACATGCAGTGGCAAATGAGAGAGGCCCTAGAATTAAAATAACTTACTATGTGCCTGGTAAGAAATTATTACCTAAATTATTAACAAATGTTTTAATGTAAGTAGTATATTGTTTTGTATAATTTTCATTATCTCATATATTTACCTACTCAATTGTTTTGTATTCAGTCTTTTAGGGATAAATATGAGGTGAATTTTAATTAATTTTCTGATCATCTCCTCCATGAATTAATTAACATTTTGTCCACATGGGGCAATAGTTGTTCAACAAATGTTTATTTATTTACTCCTCTCCTACATCTGTTGAGTTATACAAATAAATACACGAGACTTTGAATCACGCTTCAGGTTGAAGTCATGGGATTTTGATTGCTTTAATAAAGAGCGTGTCGCTAAAAGATAAAGCAGGTAGGTTTCTAAGAAGGTACAGAGAGCCTTAAAATGGGCCTGGAAACAAAATCTGGCACTTTCCAATCCCAGTACATCCATCTATTACTAAAACTTTAAGAGACAGACCATATCTACATTCTTAATTACCGCCTTTGATGTCCCATAGGTTTCTATGTACAGCAAAGCTTTGGGGACATGCTCTGTTCTTTGGCAGAAATGTGGCCTTTATAAGGAAAGTCGGCTTCCTCATGCTCTGAAGGCACACAAAGGTCTGCTACACAGGACGGGCTGCCAAATGAATCAAAGGCTGTAAGAGAAACTTAGCACTGTATGGACTCTGCCAATACTCCCCAACACCCCTGTGTCACTGAGCGCATTGACTCTCCACAGACTCTGCACTGCTGGCCAAAATAAAACACACACGACAGGGGGGAAGCTGTGCACCATCCCAAATTCAGCCTAATAAGACTTTCATCCCATGAGGGGCTAAGTCCAGCCTGTGTGAGCTCATATAACTTAACTTGTGTACTATGTTCTGCCTACTCAGAAAGGGACTGTTGAACAGGTTTATATTCCATGTTCAGTAAACATGAATACATGGTTAATTAAAAGTTTAAACTAAACTTTTAACTAAATGTATTAACTAAATATAGTATAGTTTAGTGGATTTCTTGATTGGTTCAAGTTATGTATTATACCAAATTTAATGTCAGTATGTGAACACAGTTAAAATATTTTTCCGATAGTTATAGGGAAGCCTCCTAAATGTGAAATATTAATAAAAAGAAGTATAGTAATAAAAGAAGTATAGATTACAATTTGGTCATAATAAGCAACTTTTGGGGAAGTGTCACACATATTTCTTTCCTATGGTTTGCCCCAGGCCTCCACAACTTCCAAACCTGAGTACCAGCTGCTGACAAGAGCAGGAATTATTTCAGGCTGTATTATAAAAGTTTTGGCCATTTTATATAAAAACAAGCTAAAAAAACAAAAAGAAAATCTGACATAATATTTAACATTGTAATAATAATTTGCATCCCCTCTCTTCCAAATATTGTATTCATTCTCTATTCACAGTAAGCCCAATATTGTGTTCAATGTCTGGAGCTTGGAAGTAGGTTGGAAACCCGCATTAACTCTCAGGGAGCAAAATATGAAGAGCCAGACATTGCGTCTATGTGATGTTTTTCCAACTTTGTTCAGTGGTGAGCAAAGCATGACAAAAGATAAGGTTTGTCTCAATGTGAGAGAAATTGATTCTCTGAAATGGTAAGATCTTAGTTTTTGTTTCAACTTTTTCTTTGATTTCTTTTGCTTTTTGCAGAAGAAACCATGTACTTGGGGAATGACAGTCATTTTTCTTTTTGCTTTGGAATTGATACTTACATGGTTGGAAAGGTTTAGAGGAGCCTAGATTCATAATTTGGTCTCATAGTGTCAGGATGTAAATAGAAAAAGGCACAGTTACATATCTTTATAATTAAGTATTTTATAAATTTTATTAAATATAAAATTATTATTGACCATGTACAAACATTCAGAGACACAAACAAAAACATTAAAAAATTAGGATAATGATAAATCAGGCAATTCATAGAATTCAGGAGATCAAAAATATACATGCATATTTAAGCATATTTAAAATACTTAGTACTTTATCCATAGAAGCAGTAGTTGCACAAGGACCATTTCTTTCATTTTTCTCCATAATTTTTGTAATCTGGACAGCCAAGATGGAGGTATAGGTAGAAATGCTTTACTTCCTCACACAACCAAAAGAAGGATAACAATGAATTTAAAAATAAAAAACAACCAGAATTGCCAAAAAATCAAACTGCGTGGAAGTCCAACAACCAACGAGATAAAGAAGTACTCATCCAGACTGGTAGGAGGGGCAAAGAGGGGCAGCTGGGGTGGCCAGGCAGCAGTTGGTGGACATTCACACAGAGATAAACCAAGAGGAATAACTGGGGAATGAGACAGACCATGCAACCTGGGGTTCCAGTGTGGGGAAATAAAACCTCAAAAACCTCTGCCTGTAAAATTCTATAAGGGTTGCAGCAGCAAGAGAAACTCCCAATCTCATAGGAGAGTCCGCTGGAGATCCTAGGCCCATGAGATCCTAGAACATACAGAAGCCCGTCCACCTGGGAGTCAGCACCAGAAAGGGCCCAATTAACTTGAGGGAAGAAAAGGAAGTGAAGGTAAGTGGGGTGAGAGCCAAGAAAGCAAGCAAGAAGCATTGTTCCCTCTCTGATGCCTCCTGAACATACAGCACCACGACACAGTGATGTGGGTTGCCCAGCCCTGGAAAATACCTAAGGCTCCACCCCTTTAACATAACAGATGCACCAAGACAAAGAAACATGACCCAAATGGAAGAACAGATCAAAACTCCAGAAAAAGAACAAGCAATGAGGAGATAAACAACCTATCAGATGCACAGTTCAAAACACTGACAATCAGGATACTCACAGAAATTATTGAGTGTGGTCGCAAAATAAAGGAAGAAATGAAGGCTATACAAAGTGAAATACAGGAAAACATACAGAAAACCAACAGTGAAGAGAAGGAAACTGGAACTCGATGATTTGAAACAAAAGGAGGAAATAAACATCCAAATGAAACAGACTGAAGAAACAAGAATTTAAAAAAATGAGGAGAGGCTGAGGAACCTCCAAGACAACTTTAAACATTCCAACATCCAAATCACAGGGATACAAGAAGAAGAGGAAGAACAAGAAATTGAAAGCTTATTTGAACAAATAATGAAGGAAAAATTTCCCAATCTGGCAAAGGAATTAGACATGCAAGTCCAGGATGCTTATAGAATCCCAAAGAACTTAGATGCAAGAAGAAACACATCAAGACATCACAATTAAGTTACCCAAGAGTAAAGATAAGGAAAGAATCACAAAAGCAGCAAGAGGAAAGGAGAGACTTAACTACAAAGGAATTTCCATAAGACTGTCAGCTGATTTCTCAAAAGAAACCTTACAAACAAGAAGGGGCTGGAAAGAAGTATTCAAAATCATGAATGGCAAGGACCTACATCCAAGATTATTCTATCCAGCAAAGCTATCATTTCCAGATAAGGTAAAGTTAAAAGAGTTCATCATCACCAAGCTCTTACTATATGAAATGTTAAAGGGATTTATCTAAGAAAAAGAAGAAGATAAAAAACTATGAACCTATGACCAGTAAAATGACAACAAAGTCACAACTATCAACAACTGAATCTAAAAAACAAAAACTAAGCAAACAACTAGAACAGAGGCAGAATCAGAGAAGTGGAGATCACATGGAGGGTTATTAGCAGGGAGGAAGAGCAGGGAGAATGGGTAGAAAAGGTACAGGAAAAAAGAAGCATAATTGGTAGATACAAAATAGACAGGGGAAGGTTAAGAATATAATAGCAAATGAAGAAGCCATAGATCTATTATAAAATTGTAAAATTTTAATTTATTAAAATCTATTTAAAATAGATTAATCTATTATAAAATTGATTATTAATGTTTATATTTTTAAAATCCTTTCTTAAAGTGGGTATATTTTATTATTAATTTTATCTATGCTTTTTGTGCTTTGTATTTTAAAAGCTCTTACTTAAAAGACTATAGGATACTTTATACAGCAGATTACTTTTTACAGCATTTTATAGTGATTAGAAAAGATAGGAATTTAAACTAGAAAACTAAAAATGTTACACCCACCTTATTATTTAGTAGATGAATGCCATCAGGAAATGTTCTTGACCTGTTTAAGCCTGTTTCCTCATCTTTTAAAGGGATTGTAGAGAGTAAAGGGGCAATACTAGATACTGATTGTCTTCACCGTATTAATTCTGCCTCTTGCTAAGTGCTGCCACCATACCGTTGGAGGTGGTGCTGACTCAGACACCAGTTTGAGGGATGGTAATCTTATTTTCTGTCAGTTACTGCTTTCTATAACCTCATCCTCAACTAATATGCATGTGGTTCTCTTCTGACCACAGAGATTGGTGCAGGTGATTCAATTCAGGCCCATCAGATGAAAATTTTTCTGAAAGTTCTGGGTAAATAAAATTGCAAGGGCCAGTTTTCTCTTTGCATTTTTCTTCCAGGTATAAAGCCTGGAAGTGCTGCAGCCATTTTGCCACTTTGAGGCATCAGCTTTGGGTTAATATTGATACTGAGGCAGGCAGAGATACTAAGAGGAAATGGGTCTTAGGTATCATCATTTTAGTCACAAAATAAAACCATCCCAAAGATTGCCCTAATTCTTTTATTGATTAATTGATTTTATTGTTGACACTGTTACAGATGTCCCCCATTTTCCCCCTTTGTTCCCCTCCACCCAGCTCCCACCCCACCCCACCCCCAGCCTTCACCTCATTGTTGTCTGTGTCCATGGGCTAAGTACATATGCATACATGTTCTTTGGCCAGTCTCTTCCAGCCCCCGCAACACTCTTCCCTCAGAAGTCTGCCAGTCTGTTCCATGATCCATGCCTAAGGAGGTTTTTCATTTGTCATTGCTATTGTTTTTCCACTGTCATTAGGAAAAATAATAACTGGTGGACAGGGATAGTTTACACCATGATTTATTTTAGTTATTTTCCAATTTTTAAATAGGAAAGATATTTCATTTTGCATTTTGAAAAAATGTGGTTTTTGTTTAATACTGTCCTTACTGTGGTGACCTCCGAGATCCTCTGTCTACTTTCCTCTGTGTTGTTCTCTCTTCTGGAAGACTCACCTTTGTGGATCGCGTTAAAATTTTACCTAAGTTCCCTAGCTTCTGAGGGATGCAGGAAGACCAGCAGGAGATTGAAGGAAGCGAGGAGAAAATGGTCAGGACATCTTTGCTTTCAGCTTCTTCTTAAACACTTGCATGGAGACGAATGTGTCCTTCCACTGAAGACTACCGCTGAGTTTACATTTACTGTTGTCTTCAGGGGCCCAGGGACTCACCTGGCCCTTGTCCCTGTGGCCTAGGAGTGGTAAGGGCTTAGATGCTGTTCACTGGGTTACTGTACTTTCTGTGTTTTACACACTTTATGTATTTGTGAATAAATAATCTGTGAGTTCTCTTCAAATTATCTCACTTTGCATCATCTATTTCTTCATCACCATCATCATCATCATCACATTTTTGTGTGATTCAAAGCAGATAAAATAGCCGCAACCAAAGTATTCTGTGGCCTATCCTACATAAGTGGACCACCATGTGTACAGTGGTACTTAGAATGGTCTTTCTCCATTGTGAAACTTCTTTTGTCCATCTTTCATAGCAAATGCAGTAGGATAAAAATGTGAATTTGGCAACTTTCAAACCATTATTACTGAAAAAAAAAAGTTTTTCAAACAACTTTGAAAACTGTTATTAAGAAATTTGATAATATTCTTTGTGTGATAATAAAGTTCTCTTTATTAAAGAGAGAAGCTATCATGATATCTATAGCAAACTACCACCATGTTAGGTTTATGTCTTATCACAGAGTTTAATAGCTCTACTTAGCAGTCCTCATTTAAACCATATACCCAAAATTGGCCATTTTAAATACTCAGTAAGTACTCAGTAACAATGAGACATTTTCTGGGTTACACATTATGTGATTACTATGTCATTGTGAGAAAGTCTTTGGAAATAAGCTGCCTTACGCCAAGGCTTTCAAAGATGATAAAGGAATTATATCATGCTATGAAGATTTCAATAATGGCTTTAAATTATAGCAGGTTGGTACAACCCTATTCTAATGCAGGAGGAACAGAAGATCTAAAACAGCTTTCCACCTTCTAAATGGAGCAATTATGTTCAGTCCCCTAAGGCTCTTGGTACGTGGGCTCCAATACAACCTAATTTGGAATGCACATAATTAAATGTGGCACTCCAGAAATTACATAAATACCTAATTTCACTATGGTGTGTTATGGTATGAGTGGGCAGATAGGAGTAGTTTTAAATATGTGTCGTTTTAGGCTTAAAACGACCACTGACCACTACTGATCTAAATAGACAGTGACTTCCTAAATACACATTACTTTTCTTTATATTATAAACCTCTCCTTGGTAAGGCATGTCTTTTGCCCATTGTGAATAATTATGAGACACACTGAGACACTTCTGTTTCTGATTTAATAGACTACAAAGTATACATACATGATTTCATGTTATTAGAACTATGATTATCACTCGTACAAAATTGTCTAACTTCAGATGATTTAATAAGGCACTTGAGATGTGATTTTTATTTAGATCTTGTAAGGATCAGTATTTAACTGTGATTCTTATTCAAAGTATTTTTTCTTCTTTGAATCGCAACTAAACTGAAAAATATTAAAAATAAGAGTATGTGATTACAAAAGTATGATGGGGTAAGAAGGAGGAAAGAAAGGAAATTGGAATATTCCACAATTCTTATAATCTGAACTATTAGAAGAAATTTATACAGGAAAAATATTTTTTAAGTAGCCTATTATACTTAATATTTGAAAAACTTCACTCCCATCCCTGCAACAATTTAACTCATTTTCTCCCCTCACACCTCTTCTATCTCCTTAGATTTCTCCAAGGATTCAAAAACAAAGGGGAGGAGACATGATGGCAGGAATGTCCACAAGGGAGTCAAAATCAGTGATGAGTGGTCTGGCCCCTTTTTTGTGTGTATAGAGTTACAACCAAATTATTTTTTAATGTAATTAAAATTTTCTTATATACTAATTATAAACTGGCAAGTGCATTAAATTATATAATACAGGGCTTGATATAATATGGAAGCTCAATAAATATTAGCTTAAATATTCTCAAAGGCACTTTTTAAATTATTTAGTCTTTTTTTACAAAGCAAATGGGGGCTAGGTCTTAAGAAGTTATTTAGCTAAAATTCTCCATGTGATGTATCTTGAACCTATGTTTTTAAAATTGAGCTTTAGGGTAAATGATTTAGTCATTTAATATATAATAATGTAGTTTATGTCTCTCAAGTGGATAAATTAAATGAATATATTTGCATTCCATATCAAAAGCTATTCACCTAAAGGACTTAAATGCTTTTAAAATGTTGCCAGATGAATTTGAATAAGGAAATTATTAAAGGTGCATGATATAATACTTTAGGTATATTTATAAACATTCTCACTTTAATATAATGGAATCTAATGGTAAGTACAGCCTATAAGTGATTTATTTATAGGCTGTAGCCTATAAGTGATTTATAGGCTGTACTTATCATTTTTATAGACTATGTGTACTTTTCCCTATTTGTGCTGACATTGTATTTAGGCCTGAGAAAACATCAATGATTGACATTTTTCATTGTTTAAATCAAAATTGCCCATGTTAAGCAACAAAAAAAACCCAAACCCACTGACTTAAAAAAAATGTCCGTCAAACTCAATTATATAAACTTTTAATAAATCTCATTAAATCTCTTTAAACACATCAGGATACCTAACACTTAAAGATTACATATAGAGTACTTTGTTAAATAATAGCTTTTATTTAAATCATTTTTATTGTTATTCTATTACAGTTGTCTCAATTTCTCCCTTTAAAAAAATTTGGGGAATGATTAAAGAGCTAATAATAATTTTAAAACTATGAAGAGTAATTAAAATAACATGCAGAAATTATAAAATATATGCAAAACTGTATCACTAATCACAAGTACAATATGTCAAAAACCTCATTTCCTGATTTAAACTCACTAAATTTACTTTCAATATCAGCCATTTTACTAGCCTGTGAAGACCTTAAAAAGCAATAATAATAAAAACCTATCACAATTGTTATTTAACTCAAAAAATTTTCTAAGCCTGGAATATTGCTCATTTAATTTATCATCATAAAGAGTGAAAAAGAAATGTTTTTCTCTATTTCTTTCTAAAAAAATTTAATCCTTACCCAAGGATACTTCTATTGGTTTTTAGAGAGAGAGGAAGGAAGCAAGAGAGAGAAACATCAATGAGAGAGAGAAAGATTGATCTGTTGCCTCCCGAATGTGCCCCAGCGGGGGATGGGGTCCACTCCTAGGTATGTGCCCTGACCAGACACCGAACCAGCAGCATTTTGGTTTGCGGGATGGTGCTCCAATGAATTGAGCCACCCAACCGGGGTTGCTTTTCTCTCTCTTGCTGTCTCTCGAAAGATTATTATGTCCAGGCTGATATCCATGGATATTTTATTTAAATTCATGATAATGAATAAAGATGTAGATATTATTAGTTGGTACAAATTGATAAAAATAACAATATATGACACATTCAGTGAATCATAAAAAGTTTTTGTCAACTTCGAGACTGAAGGTGTTACGTCAGAAGTCAAGATTCTAAGCTTTAGATATTCATGTTGATAATGGTTAAAACTGTGAAAAACAAGCTTGATCATTTGAGGAAATAATAACTTTGAAGGTTTGCAATGTAGGCTGTAAAGCAGCATCTTCCTAAAAAGTCTTTGAAAAATCTACATTATTTGTCCTGTACTCACTTTCCCTGAAATGCCTGCTAATCTAGAGGCATTCCCTCTATAGTATTTCAACCTGTGCTAAAAAACCCCCTGTGGTGTAAGACTTCCTCTTGCATAAGCATTCCATTCTCGGACACCAACTATTTTAGACCATCTTTCTTTATCTTTGACTCCCTGTAATTGCGATTCATTGTTTACTTCTCAGCACCCTGCAAATTAAGTGGAACAAACTATAATAAATTATCCTGTCTATATTTTCCAGTCTAACAGTTTTCAATTTCTTTCAACATCTTTAAAATGTATTTATTTGAGTTACTGTTTCCTCAAAATTGATGAACCAACATGGACACATCATAATCATCCAAAATCCATAATTTACATTATGGTTCATTCTTGGTGGTGTATATTCTATGGGTTTTTGCAAATGTGTAATGACACAGACCCACCATTGCAGTGCTATACAGAGTATTTTCATGCCTCTAAATGTTCTCTATGCTCCACCTATTCATCCCTGCAATCTCCCCACTCCTGGAAGCACTGATCTTCTTACTGTCTTTATATGTTTGCCTTTTTCAGAATGTCATGTATGTGGACCCATGCTGTAGCTTTTTCAGACTGGCTTCTTTTCACTTAATAAGATTTTCCATGTCTTTTCATAACTTAATAGCTCTCTTTTTTTTTTAGTGCCGAATAATATTCCATTGTCTAGATACACCAGAATTTATCCATTTACCTACTAAAGAAAACTTGGTTGCTTTCAAGTCTAGGCATATTCAGCAATTATGAATATTGCTGCTACAAATATCCATGTGTAGGCTTTAAAAAATTATTTCTTTATTTTAGACAGAGAAGGGAGGAAGAGAGAGGGCGAGGAGTATCAATGTGTGGTTGCCTCCTGTACACCACCTACTGGGGACCTGACCTGGTCTACAACCCAGGCACATGCCCTGACTGGGAATCTAACCAGCAACCCTTTGGTTTGCAGGCCCTTCCTCACTTCCACTGAGCCACACCAGCCGCGGGCATGTGTAGGTTTTTTGTAGACATAAAATTTCAAATCCTTTGAGTTAATACCAAGGAGTGTGATTGGTGAATCATATGATAAGAGTAAACTTAATTTAATAAGAAACTGTCATAGAGTGTCCCAGTGTGATGTATAATTTTTGCATTCTTACCAGCAATGAATGAGAATTCCTGATCCTCCACATCTTCACCAGCATTAGGTACAGTCAGGATATAGTGGTATTTAATTTTTACTTTAATTTGCATTTTTACAATTATATACAACGGGAAGCATCTTTTCATATGTCACCTGTATAACTTCTTTAGTGAGATGTGTTAAAGTCCACTGCTCATTTTTTTTAGTTGAGTTGTTTTCCTATTGTTGACTTTTAAAAGTTCTTTGTATATTTTGGATAACAACCTTTTATCAGATGTATCTTTTGCAATATTTTTTTGCAGCTTGTGGCTTGTCTCCTCATTATTTTGAAATTATCTTTCACAAAACAAAAGGTAGATATATTTTTATTTAGACCTTGAAAAATGATAAGTATTTTAAAACAGAGTTGGAAAAATATAATTCCCACTGAGGGACTAACAAAAAGAAAGAAAATATAATAAAAAGATATAAACTATTCTGGAATTGGGAATGTGTTGTGCAAACTAAGGATGGCTGGTGATACATAGAAAATATTAAAATGTATTCAAATGGTGATCATTTTTGAGTGTCATGATTAAAAAGTATATACATTTAAGCTGTGAGATTTTGGAGGAGAGGAGTAATCCAGGTTTTGGCTGGTGTGATGCATGATTCACCTATATTGAATTTAGTGTTAACACATTTTTAGCTAAATGTTTTCCCAATTACTTAATTGTATGATTGCATATATGTCCTAGTAGATCAGGAGAGTAACATGTTCTTGATCATTTTCATCATTGTAACAATAATATAACTTTTATTAAACATATGGATGTACTTATTTTGTATAAAACAGGATAATATCTTCCTTTCCTCTGCCACATGAAGTCACCACTCTAGAACCTCACATTTACAAAAATTTTTGGCAGCAGACATGACAAGTTGAAGGAAAGTACAATTCTGAAACTAACACTACAGAACCAAAATGGGGAACAAACACAGGCAGAAGTTAGCAGATTTCTTGGCTAGCTCTCTGCTGACAGGCGCTATAGTTGTACTCATCTTCTCTCAACAAAACATCTTTTAGGAATAGAGACTCTCAAGTATTAGTTAAATACTGCTGCCCAACTGTCTTGGTAGCATCCCTCTTCAACTTCCATCTATCCTGATGTTATTACAACTAGCTAACGTGTAACTTCCTTATGAGATTCCACTGTGGTTCACATCCCTGTCAGTTACCAGTCTCCTTTCACAGATGGAAAGTAACTGGATCTAAATAGACACCCAACAGAGTTTCTAGCTGGACCTATTTTCACAATCTGTTTTCTCTAGCAGTGCATACGTCGGACCAGTTTACTTCTAGAAAGTATTGAGTTGGCCAAAAAGTCAGTTTAGCTTTTTTCCATAAAACAAAAGACACATTTTTTATTTTCACCAATACCAATAACTTTATTGATTTGTACACTTTGAGTATATCAGCATCTCCCATGTGGTATAACATTGACTGTCCTCAGTTAATGTCTTGATTTGGTTGCTGTCAATTTCAACTGGTCTACCCAGCTGTGAAGCATCGCGCAGTGAGAAATCTTCAACACAAAACTTCACAAACTGCTTTTGACAAGTTCAGTCACAGCACCTTCTCATACACTGCACAAATCTCTTTTTGCGTTTCAGTTGTGTTTTTACCTTTCTTGAAATAATAAAGCATAATATGCCAAAATGTTGCATGTTTTCTTCCATCTTCAGTATTAAAATGGCTACACAAAAATGCACCAATTTTGATAAGTATTTTTAAATGTATACTGATATGACAGCTGCCACAATATGATCTAACAAAATTATTTCAAAAAAAGTCAAAGTCAACTAAGCACTATTAGAGCCATCTTATAGGGAAAAAAATGAACATGTTGGCCAACGCAATAGCTTTCATGTATAAAAGGTCTCAACTGACCTCCTTTTGAAACTTGCTGCTCTTTTGTTTTGTTTTGTTATTTTTATTTTTTAGGAAACTTCACCATTAGAACCTGGCAGAAACTGTGGATACCCTAACAGTAATGCTGGAAATTCTCTTTGTCATATTTCAGGTAGTCATTTATTTAGTAAGTTACTGTCCTAAAAATTTACATAATTGTTTTACGCATATTTCTTTTAAATTAAATATAAGACAATAACATCACACCTTCTTTTTAGGCTGCATATCAGAAGATGGTCATTAGTAGTTGAGATTCTACTTCTTCTGAGTGCTTGATTTATTTGAAATAAAACCAGTATTACCATATTTGCATGCCACAGACTTATCATAATATTTTCCTTTTAGAGTTTCTTCTCCTTTGATGAGTTAATCAGAGATCACAGGAATAGTATCTATTCCTAAAGCTTAAGCCCATACCTATTAGGCATCATTAATATTTGAATTCCTCCTTAGAAAAAATTTAAAACTTCATTAAATAAGAATCATATTTGGGTACAAAATTGTATTAGAGTTTGTTTATTTATTTGCTTTTAAGATGTGAACCTTTTATTCTCAACTTTCAAAGGTATCTTTGGTAATTTTTTCTTTCTTCTGTCCCTGCCAGAAATGACACTGTCCTACACAAAAAAAAAAAGAAGAAGAAGAAGAAGAAAAGAACATTTTAGAAGTGTCTCTCTATAGCACTGGTTGTATATATCAAGTTTTCTTAGAAACTCAGTGTGGTGTGAAAAGGCACTATTGTATTCAGTGTTAGGATTAACCTTGCGTCAATACTAAAACAGAAACAAGAAATGTTTTCTGGTAAGGATATAACTTTCTCATTTCATCACTCTTTGCTAGAGCCCCCTGATCCCGAGTGGTTCTGAATGTAAGCCATCGAGTCCATCGGGCCATACCCTCCCATTTGGAGATAATGCTCTTGCTCCATCTTTATACAGTACTTTACATCTTTACCCCCAAATCTGATAAGACTAAAATACAAGATTTCTTCTTTGATCTTTCATGTACATTCTAACCGATGTGATCTCCCTAGAGCACTTTGTTCCAAGTTGTTTCCTTACCCTATTCAAAAACAGTGATTCACATCTCCCACAAATAAACTCAAAACTCCTTCGCCTCACAGGTGAGGCTTTGACTATCAGTATAAGACCTGCTTTCCCATTATTTACTTCTAATCAAAGAGCCCTACCCTTTGGGCACACTGAGTCATGCTCCGTTTTCCAAGTGTACTTTCCACTTTGCTCTCTTTGAACTGTGTTTTGTGCCATTCTTTCTGTGAGGGATGAAATCTCTCTCTCTTCTCTTCCACTTAATAATATCCTACCTTGACCTTGCTCGGAATGCTACAATGGATTTTGAAGTCTGTGGTAGTGTTTGAGAATTTGGGAAACACATCACTTGCAGAAATTCTGAGTTTTTGACTTCTTGTATTTCAGATTGGCAATCAGGGTGCATTTTCCAGCTTGCCAATAAGGTAGTTCAGCTTCATTTTAAAAGTGACACATTTTCATGTGAAAAAAGGGCTCAACAGAAGTAAAATTTAATGAGAAAATATTGCTTTATTTTAAGCCTGATTTGTTACTATTTCATCATCCCATCTCTAATTTCTTGCTGATTAGCAGGTGAAATCACAAAATTTGCTGCAACAATTCACTTTTGCCTCTGGAAAATCCAGCACTGTGAGCGGTTTCAGCAAGTATTTACAATTCCCACTGGCACCTGAAGACAATATGCTTGTTTAATCTTGCCATTCATCATCATTAGCTCTGTATTTATGAGCTACATTTTTACCACAAGTATCATTTCTTTTAATTTTACTGTAACTCAACAAATTGAACTTCACAAATAAAGTCTGCATTAAGAATGAACCATCTAATGAACAGTGATTAGAAGACTAGAACCTTGGAAGCCCTTAAATGACCAGAGTAATGGAAACGAGAAGCATTTCATGGGGTGTGTATTCACCACACATTACGCTAAAGTCCACTGACATTGAAAGCAACAAGCATTGTCTGGTTTTACATTGAAAGCAACAAGCATTGTCTGGTTTTACTTAGTGTTTCTAAAACACTGTCGGACCTAACAGTAAAATGAAACATGGTAACATTTTAAGCTGTAAAACAAACACCACCACCAAACAACACTGCAACTCAAAAGTTCTTATAAATCAGGTTACAAGGATGCTTTTAAATCTTTAACACTTACAAACATTTATCATTACTGGTTAGTATCTCACACTGTCCTGAGTGCAATGCTAATGCCACATAATTATAGTATGACATGTAGTAATGCCATATTAGAGAAAAAAGTCAAGTTAGAGGACTCTCATTTACTCCCGGTTGGCTCGGGACTGGTTTAGCTATGATAAATTGTTTTAAAGTGAGTTGGCCTATGAGTGTTCTATCAACAATCCATCATGAAGAATAACCAATCAGATATTTATGGCTGTAAAGTCAAAACAAGTTTCTAAATGATGTACAGAGTGAGCAAATAAAACAAAACACATTGTAATAGAACACATAATAAATAGAACACATAAGTGTTCTATTTATGTAGTACACTTGCAACTGTAATATCCTCAGGGTCAAAGCAGTTTATTACATTTTATGAATTTTCAGAAATCATTAATAGTGTGTGTCAATATGGAAAAGCTTGGATGTGTTCCAGGAATATTGCTATTTAGCCTCATCATAAAAACAATGGAGTGGGTAATAATTTACTCTTATTTCTTAAAGTAGTTCACACGTGTTTCAAGCCTCTTTAGTCTGTAACCACTACCACATATTTGTTTCCATAAGACCTAGTAATTTCTTGTAATTTAATGATAAAATTTAAATGGTGTCAACCTTTTGTCTTTATTTTTGTCATATTTACTGTAGTAAATAGGTCTTCATAGAGTTTTTTTAATTGTGTGCTTTTTAATAGCTTTGTCAACAGGAGTAAGCATACAAAATATTTAATAAGTGGTAAGGTACTAACTAGTCACCTTGGATTTCTTAACTAGTCCCCAGGATTCCACAGCTAGTTGGAAGAGTTGCTGACATAAAAAGTCAATCTGGTTGACCAGGTCTGTTCTGGTTACATAATACCCTGTTCTGAAGGAGATGCTCTATTTTGTAATTTGGGTGCCTAGCAGCACATGATAATAAAATAAGTCCCTTAATGTGTCTCAAAGAAAACAAAGTTCTAATGTTTTGGAACCAAAGTATAAAAGAATATTTGTGATTTTTGCTTACTTCTGGTTTACTGTTTAATACTGGCTCTGTTCAAATACATTTTCAGGCCTATTTGTTCTACAAATATATTTCATATAATTTGTAAGATGCCATTTTCCATCAGTGTGTTTCGTATTTACAGTTTTCCATGGTCTGGCCCCCGAAGGCACTCTCACGGGAGAAGTCAGAAATCAGGGTTCCAGAGCCAGCTTTGCTACTAATAATTGTTGCATTCTCAGATTAAAAGTATCTCTGTTCTATCACTAAAGATATGACCATCACAGTTATCTTATAATATTAATGCAATTGCAAGAGATATGCTTGAGGAAACAAATATTAAAATAATTTAGTATACTGGCTATATAAAAATAATACTACAAATTACAAATAAGTTTTATGGGATCATTTGGTTGTGTCTGGACATCTGAGTAGGTTTGGAAAGTGTTATTGCATGCTTTGTTCGTAGTTTGGGCTGAGACTATATAAGCCAGCTTTGAAAATTAGACTTATTCGGGTAACTTTGGTTTTTTTTTTTTTTTTGAAAGCTTACTTTTTTTCTTTATTTAATCATTGTTTAAGTACAGTTTTCTGTCTTTTACTCCCATCCCAGCCCACCCCCCAGTGCTCCCCACCTCCCTCCCATTTTCACCTCCCTTAGTTTTTGTCCATGTGTCCTTTATACTAGTTCCTGTAAATCCTTCCCCTTTTTCCCCCTGAAATTCCCTCCCCTCTCCCCTCTGGTCACTGTCCCCGTTCTCTATTTCAGTGTCTTTGGTTATTTTGTTTACTTGTTTGTTTTGTTGTTTAGGTTCCTGTTAAAGGTGAGATCATATGGTATTTGTCTTTCAACACCTGGCTTACTTCACTCAGCATAATACTTAAAAAAATACTTATATCTGAGTTCCAAACTTTGCTGTGTATTGGAATATTAGGGGAATCTTTAGAAACTATTGATACCCACATTGTCCCCCATACATTCTGATTGTTAGTTTGAGATGCAGCATGGGTATTGGATTTCTTAAATGTACCCAGTTGAAACTAATATGCATTAAAGATTATTTACTTTATATCAATGTATTATGCTATTTTATAATAGTTGCATAATAAAACTTTGGAAGTCTAAAATATAACTATTCAGAGATATTCAAAAAGGAAACAAAAATATGTGTTCAGAGTGGAGTGTTCTAGGTTTATTGAACTCCAAGAGTACACCAAAAATGGTGCACAAAATACCACATTTCATAAATCCATTTTTCCACAAATATGGCACTTTGGTGTTTTGTTACCTTTTTAACACATTTGTGATGTAAATTATTCAGAAAATTGGAAATATTAAGAGCCATCAATGTTAAAAACAGACATACGGCCTAATTTTTATTGCCAATTCATCTGGATTATTATTTTCACTTGCTTGATTTGAACTTCCAAGGGTAAATTCAAGTTAGCTAATGCCAGTGGATGCTCCTTTTCAAAAAATGTGTTGGCTTATTGTTTTAACAACTCTAATACTATTCAGTAATGGGCAAAACAGATTTTTTTCAATTGTTCTCTTTGTTGGCAGTTTTAATAAGTAGGTAGCATAAAGTGCTTCTGTATATTTTAAAAATTCCTTTGAAAGGTTACTTGTACTTTCATAGGTTTTTCTGTATTTCATTTTGATTTTTAAAGAAAATTTTATTTTGGTTATGCACAGAATATAGTGATTTGGGTAAACTATATGACTCTTCATGGAAGTAGATCTCTATTATTGACATTAAAAGTAAATCTTTCCACCCCATAAGCAGGGTAGATAAAATTGAGAAAATGCAATCCAAAGACCTATAAAATTATTGACAATGAGAAACTTTACTGTTGCTTGGCAGTAGTCATGGTGGAAAATAACAGCTATAAAATGCAGGCATGTCACCAATGGAACAGACACTTATGAGGGCCTGAATCTTTAATACCATCAATATTTTTGAAATAACAATTTCTCTTAATATTTAGTAAGAATCTAAATGCTATCCTCATGTCTTAGGAGAATTTAATGGCTTATTTTTGTTATGGTTTGTAGATTAGAAAGCAGAGCAAGAGCTAATCTGTGCACATGGAAAGGTGGCAGCCTCAGCAAAGCCCTGATAACCTGTTACCACTCTCCATTGTGGCTGACTGCTAGAGCCTGAAGGATGTGGCAGTTATCTCTCTCTATAGATATCCACTCCATCTAGATATCCATCTATCTGTTATTAGAGATAGCATACGGATGTAGCTAGTTCACATGCAGTTCTACTGCACAAAGCTATTATTTATTAAATATTAATTAATTTATTTATTTAATCCTTACTCGACATTTTTTCATTGCTTTCAGAGAGACAAGAAGGGAAAGAGAGTAACATCACTGCCATAGAGAAGCATCAGTTGTTGCCTCCTATGTGTGCCTGGACTAGAAATTGCACATGCTCATACTAGGATCAAACTGAAACCTAGCTATGTGCCCTGACCAGGAAATGAACCTGCAACCTTTTGGCTAAGGGAGACCCTCCAGCCAACTAAGCCACACCAGCCAGGGCTAGCTGAGACCTTTAAAGTACAATGTCTGCTCAAGACCTTGGTAGAGAGAACCTAGAAAACCCAGATTCTTTAAGAAAAAGAGTCTTGTACTGCCAGTGGAATCAGAGGCAAAGCTTAAAGGCAGAACCATTATATGGATGCCTAGTGGGAGAAAGGGAAAGAGTTGATCTGTGTGAAATCTATTTGGTGGATTGATGGGTGCTATTCTTGTGGCTTTGTAGAGAGCAGCTCCTAGAAGAGATTGAAGCTGTGGAAGGGGATTATAGTACCTTACTGAGAAAAACCTACACATCTACCCAAGAGTAGAGTATTCTCAATTCAGCTTCCTAAACTAGTCAGCCTTGGGCCTCTGGAGAAGAAGTTCTCAACCCAGTTTTAAGATGTCTCAATCTAACACTAGTTAGATTAAACTAGTTTTAGTTGTGTACATTTTCACTTACATATATTACTATATGTCCAAGACAACTTTGTAAGGTAAGTGTAGCCATGATTTAAGTTCTTACCAATAAAATATAAACTGACATGTTAAATGAAACATGTCTACTTCAGTGGTAAGGGGCTCTCTCTTACTTTCTAGTCAACATGGTAACAGATTAGCTCTCCCAATATAAACAACTAGAAAACTGAATTAAATAACTAAGAACTGGTTTTTAGACATTAGACAAATGTCACCATAGAATTTTGATCCTAGAAGATTGGAAACAAAGAATGCAACCCCAACAACTGCCCCAGCTCCTCACCTGGAAGCACCTTCTAGATACTGATACTGAAAGGGAAAAGTCAAAGACTATCTCTCTGAGTTGTCGGACATCTGAAGTTTGTAGGGCATAGTTCTGAAAAGGAGTAAGATATGTAAAAAAAGAACTCTAGAAATCTGTATGGGGTATCTGTGAGTCACTGATTGAATATTAGACTTTATATCTATAGGGTGATATATCAGAAGACTGAAGAACATTTACTGAGAACTCTAAGTATAACAACTTAGAAATAAAATGCTATTTAGAAATTAAAAAGTACAAACTACCAATACATAAGAAAAACAGATGAATCTCAAAAACATTATCTGAGAAAGAAATCAGATACAACATAATACATATTATCCCATTTCTATAAATTCTAGGATAAACTCTACTCTCATATACTCATAAAAATCAGATCAATGGTTGCCTCGAAATAGAAGATCAAAAACAATGAACAGTAAAATGACAACGAACTCACAACTATGAACAACTGAACCAAAAAAACAAAAACAAAAACTAAGCAGACAACTAGAATAGGAATAGAATCACAGAAATGGAGATCACATGGAAAATTATCATGGGGAGGGGGGAGGGGAGAATGGCAGAAAAGGTATAGGGCATAAGAAGCAAAAATGGAAGGTACAAAATAGAAAGGGGAGGTTAAAAATAGTATAAGAAATGAAGAAGCCAAAGAACTTATATGTATGACCCATGGAGATGAACTAAGGGGGTGGCAGAATGCTGGAGGGCATGGGGGTGGGGTGTGGAAGGGAATAAAGGGGGAAAATTGGGACAACTATAATAGCAAAATCAATAAAATATGCTTAAAGAACTGGCTGAGTCATGAGAAAACTCTTTGGAATGAGGGAAATGTTCAAAATATTGATTGTAGTGGTGTTTATACAAATATATACATATCTCAAAATTCATTTTGACATATAAAACTTAAAATGACCTGAAAACTTAAAATAGGTGCATTTTATTTTGTGAAATTTATAGCTTAATAAGGCTGATTTTATGAAATAAAAAGAGATGCCATTTTCTTGACCTTTTTCAATTTGTTGCTTGGAACAGGAAGGTGACAGATAACAGGAGCTCTAGTGGCTGCACTGAACCATGAGAACAAAATCTGTTTATTAGGGTTTGTTTAGTGGAGAGATGTATGAAAGACCTCCAGTCTCTGAAATGAAGTGGCTTCATGATAGATATATACAGGCAATGTACATCTAGACACATCTAGAGTGATCATTGGACTCTTCACCCCTCAACTTCTTTTACATTAGAAAAAAAAGGGAACTTCTATTTTTCAAGCTACTATTTATCAATATTATGCTCTTTGAAGCAGAGCCCAATTGAAAACAATACATATTATTTCCAGGCAGAAAGAATGTTTTTTTTTATGTAAATTAAGCCAGTGTTTTAATTTATTACCTATATTACTAGAGTCTAAGTGAGAAAAACTTATAAACTTCAATGAAGAAAAACAATGCAATCCAAGTATTCTATACTTAATCTTGTATAAGGGGTAAAGAAATTTTTAAAAATATATATGGATCAGCATGCATGCCAGTTTTTACCCTATATGAGGAAATTAGGATATCATTCTAATTAAACTAAACCAGAACAAATTTTCAAGATGGTGAAAGACAAAAATCATAATGCAATAAATATTTTAATAATGATAGCTTAATCTCTATGAATGTAATGATAGTACAACAAAGGATTGGTAAAATGTGTGAAAGATGACAAACACATTAAAGTAACAGAAAGAAAACAATAGCTTAAACCAAAAATTCTAAACTTTTATAATTAAACATCATTGGGAGAATTAGAAGCATTATAAAGATTTCAGTGTGAAGAGAGAAGTAGATAAACTAACCTAATATGGAGGAATGCTTGTCTTTTAAACTTAATATAACAATAGGTAAATATAGGTTTAATATTTCTTTAAAGATAAAATGACAAAAGAAGGCATGTGATAGAACTTCCAAATTAGTAAAGAGATGAGTAAGAAAAAGAAACTTAATTAAACATCATAAAGAAAATATAATAAAATATGAAATTTATAATAGAGGATATTAAATTCATGGAAAAATTATAATGAATGTAAGTAGTCCATTTTCCTAAAATACAAATGCTTTAAGTTTGTAAAAGAAAGGTGGCCAAATCCTAGCCTTTGCTGATGGGATATGCACACCTAGAAAGAGAGATTTCCTCAGTTGTACGTTGACTCGATTGTTTCTATGGACTTCCAAATAAATCCCTAAGAATACAAATACCTTCATTTTTTCTTTTGGGTTTAACTTCTTAGTTATCTTAAATTCCTACTTGCTTATTTTTCCTCTCATCTTTCCTTTTTATACTTTCTGTATTTTACTTATCTATTATAACAGTTCTCTAAGAAGCATTTCTGTGTATAGATTGTGATCTCCTGAAAAAAGCTATTATACATGATAATAGCCCCCAAAATGTTCTATTGTACAGAATGCTTATTTCTTCCTCTTATAAAGCCTGCGTGATTGCTTTTGTCACATTTCTAACATTCATCGGGGATAACATGAAGTTTTGCCGAAAAAGAATGTGGTTTCAGTGAGGCTGAATACAATTAAATATAATGTATAGAACATTTTCTTTTCTCAAAAAAACATTTTAAACTCTGGGAAATAATGTTGAGAAACATAAACTAGAAAATGAGACATCACAAGGGTCAAGAAACATGGCATGCATGTCAAGCTCTAAATCTCACCTATTCTGTTTGGAGGCAGCTCATTTGCTTTTTATCACCATGCATTCCTTTTTATTTGGCCACATGTCTAACAAAATTAGTTATCTCTTTTCCTACCTTGCACAAAATTTGAAGCAGGACATTATGAAGGTGTTAATGGATTGAGAATATTTTAAAAGTAAGTAGCAGGTACACATGTAGCAGTGGGAAAAAAACTTAATTGTAAAGTGTGAGAAAATACAAAGAAAAAAATTATACAAAGCAGATTTTAGATTTTAATGGCAAAATGTCCAAGAAGCTTAATGAACACACATCTATTTCAGTGCAAACAATAAGAATATTTTAAATGATGGCATTGATACTTAAAAATGTGTAGTTATCTTAATAGTAGAGATTGTAGTTTCTATAATTTATTTATGGTGTAGAAAATACAATGCAGTTTTTAAATATTTTTATTAAGACAGAAAAAGGATGTTTATTATAAATTCACTTAGACAAACACCTCATTCTAAGTACAAATGATGCTTTTAGATTCATGTGTATTTTAAATATGCTAGGATTCATGTGTATTTCTTATTCTTTGAACATCGTTAAAAAAGGTGAAGTAGTAATTATCTATTGTCCAGGTGGAGATGGAAAGCAGGATGACCGCTGGGATGGGGAGAAGTGAGGTGGTGGAGGAATTAAGCAAAAGGAAAATGGACTCATGACATGGACATCAGTGCAGGGACTGCTGCAAGGAGGGGTTTTAAGCAGGATAAATGGCAATGGGAATGACTTACGATAAAGATAAACTTTAAAAAAATGATATTTATTGTATAGGTGGCATTATATGTTTGCAAACAGCCACTTTAGATAATAACCACAAAAACTAATTATAAATGTTTTATTCTCATCCCATCAAAAAACTTTGATCTACTTTTTACGTACTCACAGTTCAAAATTCGTCAAAAATACACTAGCATATTTGATTTTAGTCTGATAATAATTTTTAATTTATTGTTATTGGTGCACAATTATAAACCACTGAAGTTTACAAGTCAGTTGAGTGCAAGAATTCTTTCAGGGAGTGTGTGTAGTTTGAGCTGTGATACTGGTAAGAGCATTTTAAAACTCCTTGTAGGACTGGAGGAAGAATGTGGAGTGATGTGGTGTGTCTCCACACACCTGAGTGGAGACATAGCCTATTTGTTGCAGTGGTTGAATGCGCTGGACTCTGTTCCATACCTTCCAAATTATTATTTCACCATGAAATGGTATTCTCAAAACAGGGTTGTCAAATGTCAAAAGAGAGGTGAACCAATAACATAAAGTTTGGAACTACAAGTAAAACATTTTAAAAGTAAGCCTGCTTGAAATGTATTTTGATTAAATTTACTGATATATCTGTAAGACAGTGTATCTCCCTACCTCCATAGTAAATTTTTATTGAATCCACTTGTAAAAATAGAAATATCTTCACCTGTTCATCTCTACAGTAAATATGATCAAGTCAGAGCTCAAGTGATAGCTTTATAAATATTTAAGAACAACAGAGTTGGTTTAAATATTCTTTTATTTTACATGACTATTGCCAAATCATGAAAGCTGAGGCTGAAAGTATTCTCATTAGATTAAAAGTTATCAATACCTTTTACAAAATTGTTCCTATTAATATGTATGTTCTTTTCTCCTTGTTCTCAGTGCCTTCTGCACTGGTGTAAAATACAAACCAGAACTCAGAAAGTTGTCTATGTGGGTGGATCAACTTGATTACACAACAATTTCCTGGTATGACAGCTTTCTCTTGTGGTCATTACATAAATACTATTTGAGGATGATAAAAGAGGATCCACTAAGATCACTTTTTTATTTTTTGACACTGCCGAAAGATGAAAGAAAACACTGGGCCTTCTGCTTTCAATTTGATAAAAGCATTGGGATTTTTGCCCCTACCCCAAGTGTCACAAATGGATAAAGTAGACTAGAGATAAAAGTTATTTTATAAATAAAAATACAATCCAGGCACCCACATCAAAAACTCCAGGACTAAGGACTAGTCAGTCTTTGCACAATTTGAAGTGATTCAGATACACAGCCAGAATTGAGGACTGATTTAGGAAGTAGATTGTTCAGGATTAGATTTGAGGAGAAGATGCTTAAAGAAGGCGGAATGGGCTCTTCCCTCACACATGCCTGCTCTGCTGACACATCTGAAATGTGCACTATCAAAGGAGACTAGGTTCTAGAATGTCAGGCAGCGCAAATACAATTCTCCCAGAAAGGCACTGAGGGATTCCTTTACTTCTTTCCTGTTCAGATTTATGTCTAGCTCTAACCATTTAGTTCTAATTTTTCATTATAATTGGTCAGTATAATAAAGAATGTAAGAATTTTTCTGAAGAAAATATATTTAAGTGATACCTAGTAATCTGTCATGAAATGTTGCATGATTTGGGATATTCTATATATATTATGAAAGCAATGCATCAGAAAAAAGCAACAACAATGACAAAAGTATAGCTTGGAATTACGAAAGCTTTACTTCAGAATTTAGAGGTTTCACTAAAAACAAATTGTCCACTTGCTTTCAGGAAAATCACAAGAACTCAGAGACAGTATTTTGATTAATTGCAGCACACATATTCTACATGCTACTTATGTTTGTACTTATAACAATGCTCCTTGATAGCATGAGATTACTCAGGAAAACAAACACATTACACAGAAACAATCCCTTCCTTCAGCATTTTTAAAATATGCAATTTAGAAATTGTTTAATTATACTTCTAACATGTAGACATCATTTTACTACTAGACCAAATTTGGAGTATAAATAAAAAGGTTAAAACAATATGTTCTCATTTTTTTGTGCCATAATATTCCAAATAAACTTTAATTATGATATATCTAATGCAGTATCTTTTTTATAATTACTAGGTAAATAAAATATACTAAATTCACATTGAGATGATAGTATAAAAACCCTTTTTCCTTGATTTCATCAAAGCTTCACTTTCCAGAATATGCAGATTATGGTTGTACATGGTTTAGTCATCTAATTTTTCTCAAGACAGAGCTTTATAACAATTTTATTTTGTTGTGCATAAAGCTAATTAATCATTTCTGTATTTTTGGTTATTTAAATTTTATGTAGACAGCAGTTGTCTGGCTCTAATCTGTAAGAAATAAAAAATTAAGTAAACACTTAAAAGTGTCAAGGAAACATAAATACAAGATTCCTGTTCCAAGTTCTAAGTGTTCCTAGTGTGTTTAGACAGGAAAATCCCAAATGTGTGTTTAATAGTTTATATTCAGGCTTTATTAATTAGTCTAACTTCTAGAAACAATTAAAGATTGATACAAACATGATGCAAACACCATAGAATCCTTAACTCTATTCATCATTTAAAAATAGTAGCTACAGATTTTTAATTGGTAATAAAGGCTAGTAAAACCTGGAACTATATTAGTTTCTTACAATATAGGCTTAGATTAAGTTCATTTAAATCATGCTTTAGAGTATCACAAATAATTGACCTTTACTGCAAAAAAAGAGCCACTCCCATTTGATGATGATACTATAATAAAAACTGAATTTTCATGTTCACACTCCAAAGAAAACCTGTCTTATTCCTTCACAGAATGCGGAGGAAGATAAACAAATTTCCCTCTACCTTTTTAGGATCCTGTCTGAGACCCCAGGACCTCCACCACCACAGTAAAAGATAAACAAGGGAAAAAACAGAAGTTTAATAACATGTACAACTCCTATATACATGAGAGATGTCTAGAAAAATGGAGTAATTCCCAAAATGATCCAAGCCGTCAACAAAATGCCAACTCCAGCTAAAAACCTGAGAAACTATTGGGAAGTTTTCAAGCAAAGCACAGCAAAGAAGGGCAATGTTGTTAGACCGATTTAAGTGTTTGCCTTCTTCATGGTTGAGAGTTTCTAGAGGTTTAGACATTCCCCTCTTACTGGTGCAGGAAGGAAGACACTCTTTCAAATGCAGATTTTCCTCATAAATGTAAATGTCTTTTACAAAAGGGTAACTTCTGTTCATTTTTCAGATCTTCTCCTTTGTCTGCTATTTCTTAAATATTATAAGCCTGAAATAATATTTATACCAAAAAGGAATCGAGGAATGAAGTGAAGAAATAAAATGGAGTCACTATAGTCAAACAGCTAAATTACTAAAAGCAAGTAGGTTGAAGAATGTAGAAATAATGCTATTTCTCTTTGAATTAGCCTGGGAACCCTTCAAACTTTGAAACGTTTCAGTCTTGCATCAATGCCTAAATGTACATCAAACCTCCGGACAACCCCCTAAAGGACTAAGGAAAGAATGCTCACGTATCCACTCCACTCGCCCTCAATTATTCAGACCACCAGTCATCTAGAGGATTTCCATCTTGGACTAATCCAGAAGGTAAGAACTTAAAGACTGATTCTTCTCAAGAATGTACTGTTTTACTGTAAGAACCTCAGTTTTCCCTTCTTCTTCAGAATATCCCAGGTATTGCACAGTTGTGTTTCATATTTATAAACCCTAAGATCCTTGAATATATCCTTATTATTTATTCTTAGCAAAGTCTCTGGACTCTTTCTGAGTTTATTCATATTTTGCAGTGACAAATTTTGCTGCCATTCAGAATTATTCTAATTCTTGGAGTTAATTATGCCATGTTATGCTTGGTCATCTTAATCACATAAAAGAGATCTTTTCTGCCCATGTCATTTAAGAAATTATGACCTGAAAAAGTATAAAATTGTAAAATTATTAAATGTAAAATTAGTAATTATAAAATTATTAAAATTCTTGAAATAATTCTTATCTCAGCATTTGTAAATAAGATCTCTTAAAATTATTTATATTCCAAACTTTATGAAGTATATATTTTCAGTTTCATGTGTCTGATGGTCTTTTTCCTTGTATTTTTAAAAGAAAATTTAAAATAAAAGAAAAATATATATAAAATATATATTTCCACCACTTAGAGTATTTACAGTTGATATGTTGTCATATTTGTTTCTTGCTATTTTTATTTAAATAAAATAAAACTTTAGAGATTTAGCTAGTCTTCTGAAATGAATCCCCTCAGCACTATTCTTTGAACTCCCCAGAAGCAACCACCATTGGACTTCTATAAAAATTCTTGTAATCTATTACTATAAAATTACCTTATGTGTTCTTAAGCAGTATACATTAACATGTTGTATGTATCACTCTCCATTTTTCCACTTTCATTCAACATAATTTTTAACATCTCCCATGTTGCTGGATCTGGAGCTATTATTAATAGATATTTAGATTGATTCAAGCTTTCCAAGATTACTATTACTCCTGCAATAGAAATCCCTCCTTAGCTATACTCTCTTCCTGTGGAGTATGTTTTCAGACATAAATTGTTGGATACTTGGGTATGCACATTTGCAAGTCTGCTGAATATTGCCACATTGCTTTTCAAAGTAGCTGTGCCACTTACATTCCACAAGCATGGTCATATCCTTATTTTTGTCAATATTATGTGGAAAATAACCCCGTGTTTTATTTATTTTCTTGCAATTCTGGAGGCTAGAAGTTCAAGCTCAAGGTGACCTCATGGTTGATTTCTGCTGGGAATTCTCTGACTCATTCCACACTACTGAAAAATGGGTAAGTCTGAAATATAGATGAAGCAGTAACACTTCCGGGGTAGAAGGTCTGAACCCATTCTGGTATATATGAATTTTCTTAAAGAAGTGCTTTTCTTGCCATTGGCTCTGAATTACCCTATTGAGGACCTATTGAAACATAATTCATATAACCTTTGGATATGAAATAGTGGTTTCACTTTATTTACTGTTTATCAATTCAAGACAGGAGCATTATTGAGACTAAAGTATGAAGCCAAAAAGAAGCAATTCTATTCATACCCAGCAGTATATGAGAAGTGTTGGGACAGCTATACAGGCCCTTTAGCCTAAACAATCTGGACTTCCTCCCTTACATCAATGCCAGTTGGCCTGGCATTTCCCAGTGGGCACCTGCTGTCCTGTCCCCCTCAGGGTGGAGCCTCCCTTTACTCCAAAAGGTGTTTCAGTTTGAATAATGAATTATATCCCACCAGCCACCAAGATCTGGCAAGCAGGCCAGTATTTAATACTAATATTTCCTCCAAATTTTATTATTTCAAAATAAAAAACACAAAGTACTGGTTTAATTCATATGTACAAGTTAAGTAAAATTAGCACAGCAATAAATATGTAACATTTACTTATGCTCTTTCCATAAGCACAGTGGTATATGCCACCTTAAAAACCAGTGAAAAGGAAACGATGTTTAGAATATTCAACATAAACAGTGCTTTTACAATAAAAATGATCATGGCTGTGTTTTATTGTCATATGAAGCAAATACTAAGCCTTTTTAAATGAAAATTTATAAAGTCTTGATTGTGTGGAGGAGGAAAAAAGTCTTTCTTCTACCTTCCAGTATTCTCCCAGTTGTTCTAATAATTATTTTTTAAAAAGATTTTATTTATTTAGTTTTAGAAAGAGGAGAAAGGAGGGAGAAAGAGAGAGAGAAACATCAGTGTGTGGTTGCCTTTCATGTGGCTCCCACTGCGAACCTGGCCCGCAACCCAGGCATGTGCCCTGACTGGGAATCAAACTGGCGGCCCTTTGGTTCACAGCCCGCGCTCAAACCACTGAGCTATACCAGCCAGGGCAGTTGTTCTAATAATTAAATCAGCGTGAGTGACATTAACAAGAGAAAATAACCAAATCTAATTACATACATATGCAGGGGAATCACACATACATGAGAGAGTCAGAGAAGCCACATACAGGTGAGGTTCAAAGACAGAACAGGGAATGAGGTGTGCAGGGCACTCTGAGCTGAAGGTGAGGTGAGGCACCTTGCTGCTTCAAAGGGAGGAAGGTCACTGCAGGATGATAAGAACAGATGTTCAATAATTGGTAGTTCGCCCTGCCATTTAGCTACACCAGAAAAGTTATTTCTGGTGATAACTCTAATTATGGGCCAGGCCCTTAATTTAAATTCTTTAAGAGAGAAGTAAAAGTTTCTTATGAGCCCACTGGGCCTTTGGTTGCCTTTAGCTCAAAATAATCTGCATACCACAGAGGAACATCTTGTAGTGAAGCTTCTGTATCTCCATAATTCTTAAAACTTTTACACCAAAAGATCACATCTTTTGCAAGAAATAAAGCATTACTCAATAAAGAGTTTTGACTTGCTTTGTTTTAATGTGTGATATCCAGTCAGCTCCATTTTAAAAGTATAAAAATAGGTAAAAGTATTAATACATAAATACCTTCATTCTTAACATGCCGAGTAAATATGATTCCTTTTGCTTGGCTCAAGTTTCCCCCCCAAGTCCATTCTAATACATGAATCACAGATGTTCCCATGGCAAGTCCTTAGAGATGTGAACCAGGGTAAAAACAAGTATTTAAAAATAACTTGAGTAACAGACAGAAGAAATTAAATGTGAAAACTCTTATAACAGTTTTAAGATCAGCAGCAACCCTTGGGGAAGTGGAGTGAGCATGTCATTGAAATCATATGCCCAAGAGCGCAAGAGTGTGGAAGGTCACAGTATATCATTTGTTAATGTGGAAGAAGAGAAGCTGGAAGGACCTGACTTGGCAGAAGACAAATGTCCTTTGGGCTTTTCTAGACTAAAGCTGATAAACATAAAATTTCTACATAAAGCTGTCAACTGATCTGTGACACTGTTGTATTGTTACAGATTTCAGGAGAGACAGCCAAAAGAATCAAGCTAAAACACGTGCAAAAAGATTAAAACCAGTTTTGAATGTTTAAGAGCAAAGGAGGACAGGGAACTACAAATAGAACTTAAAAAGTATTGAGAAAAAGGACAGAAAAATTTTATTAGACACAATATAATTACTTGACTCGAAGCAACATAACAAAAATTCGGCTCTATTTGCTCTTTCTTATTCATGGAAATTCAAAAAGTGGTAGAGCTGAAATGGACCCTGGGTAAGTTGACAAGGAAGTGGAGTAAGATTTGGAGCCTGCACTCTAAGTTAGACATTCCTAACCTTGAACCCTAGCTCTGCCCTGTACTCAGTAATTGGAAATGGTACATTCTTTCTCCCTTTCTGTGTTAATAACCATACTTATAAAATAAGGAGGATACCATCTACATATTACATTACTTATAAATTAAGTAATGCAGTTCAAAATTTACTAAAATGGCTGGCATATAGTGAACTCTAAATAAAAATGCTTATTTCTTGATTGTTCACTTGCTTAATTTTAAAATGTAGAAATTAGGCACTGTAAGAATAATGACTTTTCCAAGGTCACAAAAGACATGGCCTGTTGATTTCAAATGTGTTGAAGCTTTTATCCTCCCCTTCTCGTGTGATATGATGGATGGAAACTAAATATGGATTTGTTCATTTAAAAAAATTCATAAATCATCTTTATTAATTTTAATTCATAAACTCAAGGAACACCACATGGTTTCAATTAAACTAATCACATGGATACAGATTACAAATATATTTGTGTCTAATGCCAATACCCACCAAAAAGACCCACAGCGGAGGAGAATCTTAATTACCAGGAGGACGCACTGAAAGACTACATGGGTATGTCACTTTGCTCAATCAGTAGCTCAAAAGCACATGAGAAAAATTAGTCATGGCAAGAACTTTAGAATGGGGACAACTGGCAGACACAAGATTAAAAAATAATCAAAATTATACATTATTACTAATGGGATAAATCAAAATCTTGTACCACCTGATAGAATTCTAGTAGTTAAACATGGTATTACTTCTGTGATATTCATGCTCACAGAAGTCAGGTGAAATGACTCACCTGAACTATATCCTGTTAACAAAGACTGAGAACTGATCAATTAGTAGTTGTTTTACTTTATTAAATACTCTTTCTTTTTCTCCCCGTTCTCCTATTCTTTTTCATAAAAAATATGAGGACTTGAGAACAGAATAGGAAATAGCTTTGCCTTAATTACAAACTTAATAAAAAGGGTTAAATGGAATAACATTTAAATGTAGGTATAATTTATTTTTTAAGATTTTATTTAGTTATTTTTAGAGAGAGGAGAAGGGAACAAGAAAGAGAGGGAGAGAAACATCAATGTGTGGTTGCCTCTCATGAGCCCCCCATCGGGGACCTGGCCTGCAACCCAGGCATGTGCTCTACTGGAAATCAAACCTGCAACCTTTTGGTTTGCAGGCCTGAGCTCAACCCACTGAGCTATACCAGCCAGGGCATAATATAGGTATAATTTATTTTAAAGACATTCAAACATCTTAGAGAAAAATTTTCCCACTAGTTTAATCTACCTTTTATATTTTATAATTTCTATCCTGAATTAAGGAGAGATTATTATGAATTATTAGTAATATTCTCGGCAACTTGATAGAACTTTACACAATTCGACAACTGATGATGAAGATTGTGACAATTTGTGATGATTATTATGATGCCAGTAATCTGACTGCAGACTAGCAGTGGTCAAAATTAGTTTTAATTTGTGATAAGTATCCATTCTCTTCCTTTCCTTTCCTTGTTGCTCTCCCCATTTCCATATGTTATGAACTTGAAATTGGGTAAAAAATGTCTTTCTCTTCCTACATAGATCTCTAAATCTATGTAAGGTGATGGACAATTTTCCTACAGTAGTTAGATAAAATGAAACTATGTCCTTTGTGTTAAATTTCTATTTTAACGAAAACTCTAAAATCAGTAATATATAGTTATACAATTACTTAAATGTAAAAAATAACCTTTAATTGGAAATATTTTCATATTTGTACAACAGTTCTAATAGGACAAAAACTACTCTTTCTCAAACACTTGTAAGTTGGAAACATGATATTGATCATTCCCGAATGTATCAGTATATAATTCTTCTTACAAGGATATATTATTATAGGACCCAATACTACAATCAAACTGACACTTAACACTGACACCTTACTGCCATCTAATGACAGACTCCATTTGAGTGTCTTCAATTTTTACAATGCCCTTTACAGCACAGAGATCCTCCTCAGGACCACATCTTGGATTTAATTAGCACATCTTTCTGATTTCCTTCAACCAGAAATAGTTCTTCAGGCTTTCTGTAACTTTCATGGCATTAGCACCTTATAGAATATCCTCTGAGTTGGATTAGTCAAAGGTTTCCTCATGAGTATTTTTTAAATATTTTACTTATTTATTTTTTAAAAAAAGAAGGGAGGGAGAAAGAGAGGGAGAGAAATATCAATGTGTGGTTGCCTCTCACATGCCTCCCACTAGTGACCTGGCCAACAACCCAGGCATGTGCCATGACTGGGAATTGAACCAGCAATCGTTTGGTTCCCAGGCTGACACTCAGTCCACTGAGCCATATGAACCAGTGCTCCTCACCAGTATTTTCATGTTAACCATTTTGACAGGAATATTACAGAGGTCATACTTCTATATACTATCCCATTGTATCCTATCAGGATACAATTATTCCATTACCAATGGTGTTACTTTTGATCATTTGGTTAAGCTCATGCCTGTCCATTTTCCTTCTCTATAAAATTACTAATTTACCCTTTGTAATTAATAATAAACATTTTGAGGAGGTATTTGAGTCTATATGTATAGTCATTCTCATCTAACTATTTTTATAACCTCCCTTGTTATTTCATGTTTGAATTATTACTGACATGGTTGTCAAATATTAGTTTTCTGATTCTGTGTTTCCTTTTAAATTAATTAATTAGCATTTTATTATTTAAAAAAGATGTTATCCCTATTTATTTACTTATTATTTATATTGGTAAATATTTTTATTTTGTTCAATTCATTGGGTAGAATAGAGTAAGAAAACATTTACACTTCTACCCTTGATTCCCAGACCCAAGCACATATACTGGCTCTGGGGGACACAGAAACATAAGACAATTTCTGATTTAAACCATACCGCATCCTGAAACAGAATGTGTTCCTTTCAAGGGTTGTCATCCAACTGGCAATCTAACTGATTTTTTAGTAAGCTCTTCCACCTACCTTTCAGTTACTTCAGCAACTTCTGGATGATAACATCTGTGGTAAGATAAGTTCATTTTATAGGTATGAAACCTTTGCTGAGTTTTCTTTGTTGTGAAATGACTTTCTTGATCAGAAACTGTGTTTTGGGGGCTTCATGAGAGTGGTTAAGATGTTCTGTGAGTTTAGGGATGATGATGTTTATAGAAGTACTACAGGCAAGGAAAGTAAATCTGTGTCCAGAATACGTGTGTCCAGAATGTCCTATAAGGATAAACCTCTCCCCATCCAGGTGGAAGAAATCCACTGTAATTGACTAAGTAGCTATCTGGTTACACTGAGGAATGGTGCCATAACTGGTGCTGTGTTGCTCCCTGTTAATAATGGGCAGGGTACTGAGCAGCAGCATCAGGCTTGGTAAGGAAAATCCCATGTTGTACAACCCATGCATAACCTCTACCCCATCTCCAGGGCCACTTACCACCTGCCTCCCCCATTGACTACTTTTTATTCCCAAACAGGTTCTTTAACCAAGATCTGGGGAAAATGTGGCACACCCACAAAATCTATGGTTTTGTCTACCTCGTAATTAAGATTTCCCTCTTTTTTGGATACCTTTAATGGATATTCACTTTGGACACAAATATATGCATAACCTGTACTCAGTTTCAAAAGTCCATCCACATACCTCTCACCCAGACTTTCTTGTCACCAGCTTTCCAATCCTCTCTCTTCCAGGTTGCCACACATCCACTCAAATCATTAACAACTGGCCACAGATCACTGTCTATCCATACTTCTAGCTATCTTATACCAGACAAAGTGAACTACCAAATGTTCTGCTTGAACTTGTTCCCACTAGAAGATTTTCTTTACCACTGTCCTTTAGGGTAATTCTTGAGTAGGCCAACAATATTCTAGTTATTTCTTTTTAGTTAATATAAGAGCAAATTCTAAAGACTTAGTTGTTCACCAGTCTCCAATTATTACTTCCCCGTCAACTAGTAGTAAGTAACACTGCAATAGACCATTGACACAGACTAAGGGAGGGGAGGTGATATAAAATAAATCAATGTCAAAGAAATGTGAGTCTTCCACTATTACAGCTTATACTTTTTGGACATGCCTGAGTCTATTAAATACCATTTCAACTTGATGATACATTGCTGCTGTATACACCCAAACTGCAGGTAAGTTGGGCAGAAAACACCCTGTTAGTAATGGTATTCTCAGGTCCCACAGTGACCCAAGTCTTTTCCAAGGCCTACTAATGAGCCAGAAACTCTTTCCAAAAATTAGATTAGTTACCTGCAGGGAAAGGCATTGAATTACTCCAAAGTTTGTGCTGTGATTCTCCTTTTGGTGATGACAAAGATTTCTTTTTTTTTCTTTTAAACATTTTATTTATTTCTTTTAGACAGAGGGGAAGAGAGGGAGAAAGAGAGGGAAACATCAACATGCAGTTGCCTCTCACATGCCCACACCAGGGACCTAGCCTGCAACCCAGACATGTGTCCTGACTGGGAATCAAACTAGCGTCCCTTTGGTTCACAGGCCAGAGCTCAGTCCACTGAGCCACATCAGCCAAGGTGACAGATTTCAATCAGCTTTCCTGTTTGCTATGGACATTTTGAGTATCCTTGGATCTCCTGGATCAAAAGGCCCAAGTATTAGGGCAATTTTTTATTGAAGCCTTAACTTTTTGAAAAGTTCTACCTTCCAGGACAAACTGGTAGTCTTACAAATAACTGTTGATTTAATAAGTAACACTATTTAAAGTGATGTATGTTGCCACCAAAATCCAGAAATGCAAACCAAATATTATGCCTCTTTTTTTCATGGTAGATTGTGTGAACTACACCAATTTGATTTTCACTGTAAAGGGATATGTCAAAATATTTCAGAAATTTACCAAAACTCACAACACTAGAAATATTATTGAGTTGGAGGGCCCCTATACTCTTATGGAATTGATATTCCACTGTCTAGTTTGATATGTCTTATAAGCCACCTAAAGTACTTGAATTTCTACTCATAGGATCCAATCAACATAATGCAGTCAGTGGAAAGGACTAATGTGAAATTTTGTGAAATGTCAAAGTAACAAAATCTCTAGGGATTATATTACAACAGAGAGACGGATTATAGATGTAAGTCTGAACCAAACCCATGAAGGTGTGCTTTTAGCTCTATGAAATTATAAGTAGGCTGCTTCTGGTGGTCCCCACAAATAGATATTGGAAAAAAGACATTATTCAGGTCAACAGACATGTACCAGGTAGAAGGGGCCATGCAGATTTCCCTAGTATGGATACTATATCTAGAACAGAGGCTGTAATTAAAGCCACCATCTGATTAAGCTTATAAGAGTATACAGATAGTCTCCAAAATCCATTCAATTTCTACCCAGGCTAACTGATTAAACTTATGAGTAAATGTAGATGTGACAGGTATTACCACTCTGCTTCTTTCAAGATGTAATGGCATTAATTTCTACAATTCCTGCAAAAAATGTCTTCTGCTATGAAAAAGAATGCAATGTTCATGAGGAAAGTTTTAGGAGTTTCCATACAAAAATGGCTATCAACTATTGGATCAGAAAGCAAATATAAGGATTTTTCCTTCCAAATAGAAGTTGTCAATTCTATTTATTCCAATCATATATCCAGGAACTGGGAAAACAATTAGAACCACTGTGAACTGAATGTGAGCTAAGACTCTACCACTTGACTACCCTAATGCCCTACTTTGATTCATGGTCTATAGCTGTAGCACTAATTCAGATTTTAGCACCAATTCAGAACTAGTGTCTAGATTTATCTAAGAGATCTTGGCATTTCTTTCTTTTTCTTTCCAGTGCAGAGTCCCTCTATTAAACAGCCGGAGGTCCCCTTGTAGAAAGACTGGATTATGTATTGGCAGTAGTGATACATGGTATTTCCTCAAAGAAACTCACTCTCCCCTTCAGTCAAATGGCTTTAAGTCTAAAAATGTATGTTTGTGAGTCTCCATTATGATGGCTCAAGGCAGGTTCTTGGCTACCGAATATAAAGGTGTTTTTTGTTTTTAATTTTTTTTTATGCAATGCTCTAGTTGACTAACCAGTATTTTCCCCAACTAGGGACACCAGGATCAATTACCCACTGTTAGAATTCCCTGAAACTCAAGAAATTCTTATTACTAGCATGTCATTTTTGCTCTTTATGATAAATATATTGATATTTGGAAATTAATTGTTATCATTGGGCATCCCGTACTTTTGATCCCCATAGTGGTTTGTTGGTAAATACTTAACAATCAGATTGCCAGAGGGATGGGTAAGAAAAAGGAAAGAACAAAAAAATGGGAGGGGAAAGGGAAGGGAAGGGAAGGGGAGGGGAGGGGAGGGGAAGGGGAGGGGAGGGGAGGGGAGGGGAGGGGAGGGGAGGGGAGGGGAAGGGAGGGGAGGGGAGGGGAGGGGAAGGGAGGAAGGGGAGGGAGGGGAGGGGAAGGGAAGGGAAGGGAAGGGAAGGGAAGGGAAATAAAAAGTTCTTGCTTGTGGCATTTACTGCCTTTTGTGGTGTAAAAACTACCACAATGGCTAACTTCAGGTTTCTGACACGATATTACTGAATACAAAGATGAGAAGAGATACAATATATAGTACTTCCACCACATATATACAATAGACACCACAGTCCCAAGGTACTTCAAGGGATTTTCAAATTTTCATAAAAATTACTGAAAAATAAGGAAATAACCAAGAATAAACAAATACATCAATAAGTACCACATGAATCAAAATTTTGATAGTCAGTTATAATGTTAGTTCCATGAGGGTGTCTACATTTTAGACATTTATGTAATGATAAGATTAGTGAACCAACCTGAACATTAATGTGGAGACCTCTTAATATTAAGAGAAACTATCAGAATGAAGATTTTTACCTTAGTAATTTTGCTAAATAAAACAAATTTAAATTTTTTATGCAATACTTCTTAAAGCCAAAGTAAAGCCACGTCCAAGTTTGACTCTTGAAGCTCCCAAATCAGAGGACTTTGAATGATTTTTAAACTTTAATACCAGACCTCACTTTCTGATTGTTCTGCTATTTTGCAAAGAATATATGTAAGAGATAAGACAAAACTACTATACACTGGAATACTGCCAGCCTAATGGGATCTTCTTTTATTGTCTGCTCTTACGATCCTCCTTTGAAATCTTGTCCATTATTTAAAACAGCCCTGTAAATATATCCTTGTGATTCTAAATGTTATAGTTTTTAAACATAGATTATATATTAGATTGCTATAATATTGTTGCATACTAAATTGTCCATTTTCTTCCCCATTAAGACAACTAAATTAAACAAATAATAATTTTTACTTGGGATGTTGGTGTGAAGTACTTTTTAAAAATTTCTCAAGTTACTACACATCTTTTTCTTTCTTTTTTTTTTTTGTTCTGACACATCCTACTACTTAGCTATTATGGGTTTTACCTTCTTGTAAAATGAAGCAGTTTTTGTTTATCTCTTGAACTAAACTATTTTTGTATAATACCATTAAATTTAACAGGTTATGAGATAGGGAGGCAGCCAGTCACTGTGAACAGTTCAGTGAAGTAGTCCAACCACCTAAATGGTGTGGTAAGTATGTGAGACCAAAAAATTACGCTAGTACCTGGCTTAGACAGGGTGATTTGGGCAGTGAATTTTTATATTCTTAGATTATTTTCAGCATCCTGCAATTCAATTTACACTGATCCAGTATTTTAGGACTTTGTCTATTTGTACACATTAATTCTGGCTGTCCTTAATTTGTTGAACCTGTATCAGATTACTGTGTTATTGTTCCTAACGTGTAGTTCAATTATAAGTCTTCTGTGTTAGGTAACATCTCCCAGTTTTCCCTCTAGAATTATTATAAGTTTCTGGCCTCTGACACCATTCATTTTCCAAAGCAAGATACTGATTGACTTTTTTGCTTAAATTTTCTCAGCTTCTAATCTGATCTAAACAGCCCTTTCCAGAGGAGATTTTAAATGAAAAAAATTATACTTTTGTCTTGCACTATTGTATTGTGCATGTTTTATATGCCCCTAAAATATTTAATATTTTTCCTTTTAAAAGTCATATATGGAAGGGAGGAGATAATTGTAGCAGTAGCACTAACTTTGAATATTCTCAATCTTTTCTTAAAAAGAGATGAATGACAAGCACAGAAAAAAATAACATCTACCATAAAAGTTGCTGAGAGGATATTTTTGTGAGCCTCAGCGTCTGAGCAAGCCAGGCCAACCCAAAGGCAGCGCGCAAGGCTCTGGAGGAGGGGAGGCTGTGTGGGAGCAGCAGAGGAAAGACAGGGAGGGCTTCTGGCAGAGTAAGAGATCTAGGAAACAAAAATTCCTAACGGCCCCTCACTTCTTTGAGTGAAAAAGTCGATTGATAAATTAGGGAGAATCTCCAAAGTTTCCAATTTTCAGGCAAGTAAAAGGGGACTGTGAGACGATCAGAACATGCTGGATACCCTGGGCCCGCAGGGCTCCCCAAAATATTCAGTGAAGGGAGAGAGCATTATGAGGAGATATTGCTGAGAATAGAACTTACATAAATAATAAAATTTTACATACAAATGGGGGAGGAATTCTGATAAACATGTATCTCCAGAAGTTTTGAATAAAGGGACTGATGTCAGCAAGATGGCAGAAGAGGAGGTTCTGATCCTTGCCCCTTCCAAAACAACAATAAACTTAATAACAACATATGGACCAAAATGCCTTTATGACAACTTCAAAATCAAGTTAAAAAGTTTCAGTATCCCATAAAAACATGGGACTAAGAACAACCAAATTGAAACAAGGAACAAAAGCACTTTACCTTTACCTGTTGTCTTCCTCTCTTCCAAGTTGGCAGAGTTAAATATCAAGAAATATTCCTGCTGCCAATAATTTCTCCTGCAGGGAAAAGAAAGAGTGAGAGGTACAATCAACATACCCAGCCTTTTGGAATGCTGCCTGAGAAATCTTCTCCTTCCTGTCTTCACCCAGAGTACTGAGGAATTTGGCATAGCTGGAATGCTTTGGAGCAGCTAAGAACAAAGGAGAGGCATGGGTGGCTCTTGGCAGCGGGCACAGCACAAAAAACCCAGTTCATCCCCCAGCAGATGACATGGAACTCAGCAGATAGTACAGATCTCAGCAGCCTGTGTGGATCTCAGCAGATGATGCAATTTTCAGCAGAAGGCACGAATCTCAGAAAACAGTGCAGTTCTTAACAGCTGGATTACATCTGCAGGAGTGAAATGAGATGCACAGACCAGACATTCTTCAAGAGGAAGAGAAGTAGGACTTGTGCCAAATGTCCTGGTACCTTAGTGCATTGTCCTTGGGAAAAGAGAAGGGTGGCTCCCAGTACCCAGCATAACTCAGTGGGATTGGAAGACATACAGTCCTGAGACTTCTCTCCCAGGAAGGAGGGAGAAAGTGGAATGTGCATCCCCCATAAAAAGGCTTGAGAGACATTCAGAATCTCTAACCAGGCTGTTTGGTTAAAATCTTTCCTCGTTAAAGTCGGATCTTAAAACTGAAAGAGGTGGCTGCTTCTTCAAATATGCATACATAAACACAAAGCTACAGAAAACACAAAGAATCAAGGAAATATAACACTAACAAATGAAAACTAATTTCTAGTAACCAATAGAAAAGAAATAGAAATCTATGAAGTTCATAGAAAGAATTTAAAATATTTATCCTAAAGAAGCTCAGTGAGCTGCAGAAAAACACAGACAACTAAACAAAAATGGGGAGAAGAATACATGAAGAAAATGAGAATATAAACAAAAAGATCCAAATCATACAAAAGAACCAAACAGAAATTATGAAATAATAGCATAACTGAACTGAAAAATCCAATATAGAGCTTCAGCTTACCAGGAGATTTGATAGAGCAAAAGAATCAATGAACTTGAAGAAAGGTCATTTGAAATTATCCAGTCAGAGGAACAAGAAATAAAAAAATGAAAGAGTGAAAAAAAGCATAAATGAATTAGGGGAAACAATTAGGTGAACAAATATGATATGTGCATCATCAAAGTCCCATACGGGGAAGAGAGAAATGAAAGGGCAGAAAACTTGTTGAAAGAAATAATGGCAAGACCCTCCAAATCTAGAGCAGAAATGAATATTTAAAAAAAAGAATATCCAGGTTCACAAAACCCAAGAATTCCAAATATGAGAAATCCAAAACAGTCTACATAGAGACACATAATAAAATTGCTGAAAGACAAAGGCAAAAAGAAAATTTTGATAACGTCAAAAGACTTATCATGTACAGTGATACCCCCATAAAACCATTAGCAGATTTCTTAGCAAAAACCTTCCAGTTTGGAAGAGAATGGAATGATAAACAAGGTCTGTCAGGAAAAGTTCGGCCATTGTTAACATAATAAGAGCAGTCTGTACAACATTGATGTAACCCAGCAGCCAAGAATAGTAGACTGAAATGTGCATGTATGAACAATGACAACTTCCTGTACTTAGTAAGTAATGGCGGGGGACACCACTGAGTAGGAAAGTACTGTGTGGCCTTCTTATTCAAAATGACTAAACAAGTAAAGCAATGAATCTACATCAGAATTTACCTTAAGCTTGAACATTCCTCCATGGAAACTATTCAGATGATTCAAGTAAAATTTGTCTAAGTTTACATGATCTCATACATAGCAAACCCTAATGATTCCACCAACAAAATGTTAGTATTTTCCTTCTGTGACAGCGATGGGTGAAATGGGAGCTTATCATATTAAAGCAAAATAAGCCAGTTAGTGAAAGACAAATACCATGAAAAATTAGCAGGCAGAGAAGTTGACAAATTCTTACTTCTCAGTAAGAAATATAAGCAACCCAATAAAAATAGCTCAGAGAAGAGGAAATGTAGACAACTGATAAACATATGAAAAGCAACTCAACCTCATTAGTAATGAGTGAAATACTAATAGAAACGATGGGAAATATAACTTCACACCCACTCCATCAGCAAAATTTAAGTGCCACAATGGCATTGTAAGTGAGGTAATGAAACAATGAAAATTTCTGTACATTGTTGAGAGCTTGTAACTTCATGTACTCATTTTGGAAAGTAATTTAATATTATCCAGTAAAGTTGACTATAACCCTTCATTACTAACTATACACCCTAGAGAAAATTTTGTGCGTGTGTTCTTAGAAAATACATGATAATGTTCATAGAGCATTGACTGTAATAAAAAAATCTCAAAACATCTAAATTAGCCTAACAGAAGAAAAAAATTAACTATAGTACATTTATACAATGGCTTACTATGCATCAGTTTGAAAAACTGAACTAAAGCTACATGTTTTGACACAATAAGACTAAACATGTATAAAACTTGAGGGCATTGTTCTAAGTGAGGTAAGTCAGAAAAAGACAAATACTGTGTGATTTCTCTTATATGTGGAATGTAAAAAAATACTCATGGATACGGAGACCAGATTGGCAGTTGCTAGAGGAAAGGTATGGGAACTTGAGAAAAAGTATGAAGAGGGTCAAAAGTATAAGCTTCCAGTTCTAAAATAAGTTCCAAGAATGTAATACACAGCATGGTGACTATAGTTAATAGTACTTCATTGTGTATATGAAAGTTGCTAAGAAAGTATATCTTAAAAGTTCTCAGCAGAAGAAAAAGTGTGTAACTAGAAGAGGAGATTAATGTTAACTAAACTTGCTGTGGTAATCATGTCCTAGTACTGTATGTATAGGTAGATCAAAATCATTATGCCATAGAACTTACACAATGTTATATGTCAATTATATCTCAGTAAACTAAAAAAAAAGAGTAAAAAGCATTATTTAGAAAACATTTTATATGCACAGTGTATATAAAATGTGCATACAGAAAGGTGTAACAAAATGTAGTTTTAAAACATATAAAACAATATTATACATTAATGAGAAAGTACATACATAAAAATAAGAAGTGTGTGGTAATTATGCAACCACATGCTGATAATAGTTGACATTATTGAGTGAAAAGAATAGACTTGGAAAAGGAACATAAGAATTTTATTTCATTTGTATAGTAATTTTAAATGAATGTTCATTACATTAATCTTGAGAATTTTTTAAACACAAAATACTTAAGATGAAAAAATTAAAAGGAATCAGATAAGACCTTCAAGGTATATACCTCTAAAAAACTATTCCAGATAATGAGCCCAGAAATATGAAGCAAAGAAATCCCCTGGATAATAAGTTTATAGTTGTTGTTTCTTTTTCCCCCCAAGGTTTTATTTTCTTTATTTGGTGTTAACAACAAACACCACAGCTTACTACTTAAACTTGCAGTTAATGGTGACCCTTCTATCTGGAGAGAAGTCACTAGAGACAGCGATGAAATCTGCAAAGAAAACTAGAAGAGACTGGGACGGAGGCACCATGAGCTTGGCTGCGGTAAGCTGGTGTGTGCACTCCTGTGTTTCAGCTACGGCAGGCAAGCCACACTCACTGATTCCTTTCCTTATAGGCATGAATTATAACCGTGTTTCTTCTGATCTTGTCAAGAGCTGCACTCCACATTATGTAAATACAAAAACAAAACAAAAATATCTAGCCCTCATAATAAAATCACATTTTCTGAAAGAATACATGATATATTCAGAATCACTGATTGCTTTTTCTTCCTCTTTTTTTCTTGAACGTGTAGGTGTTTTAGTTTCTTGTGTTTCTTCTTTTATGCCAGATAAGGGATGTTTGAACACTATTTCATTATCTTCATAGTCATTCGATTCAGCCACTTCAGATTTTCATTGCTCCAAAACCGTTGGTATGCAAACTGGTGTGGCGTCCTGGCTGCTCGCTGACTTCTCAGGAGTATTAGGTATGACTGAAACCTTTTTTTCTTTCTTCTTCGGCAAATCCTGGCTGTTTGTGGATATCTGAAGATCAGTGTTTGAAGCATTGCCTTTTCCCTTTTTATGTAAAATCGATGAAGAAAAGTTATAACCAATTCCTTTCTTAGCTAATCTCTTCCTGAGTAATTTTTCCTTCTTTTTAAATCGCTCCTCCATCCGCAGCTTTTGAAGAACTGTCTGATTCTGATTGTACCTTTTCACTGCTGGATATGATGGTTTCTTCAAGGGAATAGGCCACTCTCTGAAAAGTTCCTCATGTACTTTCTCAGGTGGTATAAAATGACACTTTAAGAGTCTTTCACCAAAAAGGTAGTTGTTCATTGTTTCAGCAACTATCTTGGCAACATCTTCAGATTCAAACTCCATGAAGGCACATAGCCTTTGCTATTTCCAGATTTTTTACTTCTGGACAGTCTGAATCTCCTAACAGTGCCAAACTAGGAGAAATATGCTCTGATCTGGGTTTCATAAAGTGCTGGAGGTAGGTGGCCCACATAAATTACTCCAAGAGTAAGTTTTTCTTTTTCTTGCTTCTGTTGCTTAGTTGTGCACCTGCGAACCTGAGCCACCTCCTTGTGAAACTTGGCCTCCTCCTGCAGGTTCAGGGACTGGAGCAGCTTGGCTGGCCTTGCAGAAATGGCCATGCTAAAAGGAGCCAAGCTCTGCTGTTTTTCTTTTCAATGACATGCATTGTAGCAGACAGTAGTCGAAAAGGGGTAGTTGCCAGGGGCTGGGATAAAGGCGGGTTAGGAGAGGCTAGTAAAAGGATACAAATTTTCAGCTATAAAATGAATAATTCTGAGGAACTAATATAAAACATGGTGACTATAGTTGATAGCACTGTATCGTATCACTGAATTTTTCTAAGGGAGTAGAACTTAAATGTCCTCACACAAAAAAGATAAATGTATGAGGTGGTGGATGTGTTAATTAACTAGATGGGAATAATTATTTCATTATATGTCAAATCACTATATATCTTACAATTTTATTTTTTTAATTTATTGTTGTTCAGTACAGTTGTCCCATCTTTTTCCCCTTTGCTCACCCCTATCCTGTCAATTATACCTCAATAAATCTGAAATTAAAAGTGGATCAATGAGATTTACATATTTTACAAATTTATGTCAATTTTACTTCAATAAAATTAAGAATAGATAAATAAAATGGTCTCAGTACTTATATATTTACAGTAAAATGCTAGCGAGACACAAATAAATAAAAATTAAGCATACCAAGTATGAAAAAAGCAAGGCTTTTGATTTAAAAGAATATAATATATGTGTATGTGTGTACATATATACATAGATATTACAATGTGTTTAAAATGGGTTTGTATTTTTACCAATACACTTAAGTCTTCTAAAACACTGCAGTGTTGGTAATCTGCAGTGCAACCTTCATAGGTTGAAGAAAGCAGAACTGTCCTTCTGATAATGTCCTTCTGAAGAGAATATAGCATTTTTTATTCTTGATTACCAGCTAGAATGTCTGAAAACTTTTTTCTTACTTTTTAATTGTTGTTCGAATACAGTTGTCCTCCCTTTCTCCCCCATGACTCTCCCCTGCCCTGCCCACCTCCCACATTCAATCCCTCCACTGTTGTCCTCGTCCATGGGTCCTTTATTCCTGTTCCTTGACTTAGCCCTCCCCTGTCTTCCCCCATTGTCCCCCTTCTTCCTCCCCTCTGGTGACTGCCAGTTTGTTCTTTATTTAAAAAACTGAAACTGACTGTTTAATATAATATTCTTACTCAATTTGTGGTGTAATTTACAACCATTTTATGTGTGTTGTTATTGTTCTCAATCAAACCCTAGGGAAGAAAGCACATCAGTAAGGTCATAAATGTACGCCTTCAGGATACCATCTAAAGGATGCTAGGAGGAATATTCCCCAATATACTGAATGCATTCTACAAGGTAAAAGAAGTATATTTTTATTAGGAAGCCAAAAGAAACATCTGAAATGAATATAGGAATCATATCAGCTAACTAATAAAGGAATCTAGCTAGGCTGCTTGCTAGCTTTCTACCAGTTATTACCTATATTTTTCTTCATTTAGATTCTTGATAGCCTTATATTTTTGTTGGATTTACTGGGCCAGTAATATCAGAGACCAATTTCTATGTCTCATTTTGAGTGTTTAACAAGGTGGAGAGGAGACAGTAAAGCTATATATAATCTTCTCTTTTCTATATATCATCATTAGAAATATATTTATCTTTTATACAAACAAGGCAAATAGACAGTGGCTTTTAAATTAATATTCATCATTCTTTTTCTGATTATACTCACATTTTTCCTAGAACAATTTTTTGACACGGCTGAGTTGTTATGAAACATATACCTGATTAAGAGGTACTATATATAATATAATGGTTAAACCAACACATGGTTTAAGACAGAAGTGTGTTCCAGTCTCATTTGGGTAAACAGGAGCAATTTACTTAATCCCTCTGAATGCCTCAATAGAGTCATTTACAATGGAGATTATCATATTGAGCACTTCATAGAGTTGTTGCGTGGGTTTAAATAAGACAAACTGTCTAGTGCTTAGCACAGATCCAGGCACAAAATACAAGCCAAATACAAATTAGCTGGCACTCTTCTCCCCCATATTCTGGGAACTATATCTTTAACTATCTTTTTTAATTAAATTATTGGGGTGACATTAGTTAATAAGATCATATAGGTTCCAAGCGTACATTTTTATGATACATGATCTGTACATTGTAATATGTATCCACCACCCAAAGTTAAATCATTTTCCATCACCAAATATTTGTCCCCCTTTACCCTCATCATCCACTACCCCCCTCTGGTAACCACCATACTGTTGTCTAGGTCTATGAGTTTCAGTTTTACATTTCACATATGAGCAAAATCATATGGTTCTTAGCTTTTTCCATCTGACTTATTTTGCTTAGCATAATATTCTCAAGGTCCATCCATGTTGTCAGAAAGAGCAGTATTTCGACTTTTCTTATGGCTGAGTAGTATCCCATAGTATATATGTACCACATTTTTTTTATGAAGTCCACTATCAGAGGACACTTCAGCTGTCTCCATGTCTTGGCCACTATAAATAAGGCTGCAGTAAACACAGGGGTGACTATATCTTTGTAAATAAATGGTTTCAAGTTTCTCAGGTAGATACCCGGGAGAGGGATCACTGGGTCATATGGTCACTTTATTCGTAATTTTTTGAGGACTACCCAGACTGTTTCCATAGTTGCTGTACCAGTTTACATTACCAGCAGCAGTGAATGAGGGTTTTCTTTTCTTCATAACATTTCAACACTTGTTATTACTTGTCTTGCTGATAGCAGCCGCTCTAATGGGTGTGAGGTGGTATCTCATTATAGTTTTGATTTTAATTTTCCTAATAGCTAGTGAAATTGAATTTTTTTTCATGTATCTGTTGGCTATTTGTGTGTCCTCTTAGGGAGTGGTGTCTGTTCAGGTCCCCTGCCCATTTTTTAATTGGATTTTTCAATTGCTTGGTGTTCAGTTGCATGAGTTTTTTTATATGTATTGGATATTAACCATTTTAAAGCTGTTGTTTGCAAATATTTTCCTCCAATTGATTGGTTGCCTTTTGTTTTGTTGTCAGTATTTTTTGCTGTGTAGACGTTTTTTAGTTTGTTATAGTCACATTCATTTATTTTTGCACTTATGTCCCTTGCTTTGGGGATCAAATTCATAAAATGTTCTCTATGACCAAGGCCCATAAATCTAGTACCTATGTGTTTTCTATGTACTTTATTATTTCAGATTTTGTATTTAGGCCCATTTTGAATCAATCTTTGTACATGAGGACATATTGTAATCTAATTTCATTCTTTTTGCTCATAACATTCCAATTTCTCCCAGAACCATTTACTGAAGAAGCTTTCTTTACTCCACTGTGTATTTTTGGCTCCTTTGTCAAAAATGATTTGCCTATATACATAGTTTTATTTATGGGGTCTCAATTTTGTTCCATGGGTCTGTGTGTCTGTTTTTCTGCCAATACCATGCTATTTTGAATATTGCAGCTCTGTAGTATAATTTGAACTCACATAGTGTGATACCTCCAGCTTTTATCTTTTTTCTTAGGATTGCTTTGGCTACTTGGGGTACTTTGTAGTTCCATAGAAATCTAGTCATTTTTTTCCATATTTTAAAATGACACTGGGATTTTTATGGGGATTGCATTAAATCTGTATATTGCTTTGGGTAATTGAATAAAGAGGAGTATGGCTATTTTATACCTCATGAAACATCTGAGTGGGGACAGAGACTGTATATGAATTAGTTTCCTATGGTTGCTATAAAAATTATCTCAAACTTGGTGAATCAAAACAACATATATTTATTCTCTTGCAGTTATGAATAGCAGATGTTGGAAATCAGTTTCTCTAGGCCACATTCAAGATGTCAGCAGAGCTGCATTCCTTTCGGAAGCTCTGAGAATCCATCCTTGCCCTTCCAACTTCTAGTGGTTGTCGGCATTCTTAGTCTTGCGGCTACATCACTCCAATCACTGCCTTTATGGTCTCCTCTTTTGTGTGAAATCTCTCTCTGCCTCACTTTTGAAGACTTTTGAAAAGAGCTTACAAATGCCATATGATATCACTTATATGTGGAATCTAACAAACAAACAATTAACAAGCGAAATAAAGACAGACACATAGAGAGCAGGATGATAGCTAAGGGGGCAGGTTAGAAAGTGGAGGGGCTGAGCAAAAAGGAAAAAGGACTCATGGACATGGGCAACAGTGTGGTGATGGCAGGAGGTGAGCGGGGCATGTGGAGGTGAAAGAAGGTATGAGGAGATAAATAGTAATAGAAAAAATATAATAAAAATAATGTTTTTTAAAAAGAAAGAAGGAAAAGGAAAAAAGAAAGAAAGAAAGAAAGAAAGAAAGAAAGAAAGAAAGAAAGAAAGAAAGAAAGAAAGAAAGAAAGAAAGAAAAAGAAAGAAATGAAGAAAGAAAGAAAAAAGGAAGGAAGGAAACAACAATCTCATTGAGAGTATTTATAATAATGTCTTCATCTCAAGATTCTTAATCAAATCCACAAATATTCCTTTAAAAATTCCCAAATTTTAGGGATTAATTTTCAGATATCCTTGAGGACAGCATTTTAGCCTACCAACAGCATCCACTCCTCCCAACTAATTATATCTAAACTGCCACTCCCTCTTCATTACATAACCAGCCAAAATAAATTTTATGGTTTACTATCTGTCACGCATATGTGAACTATTAAATGCTATAAGATGTGTTGACTTTCCTCAAGATTTTAATCATAGTCGGTGAGGTTTGGATTCAAGCTGCCTGGGCTTCAAAATTGGCTCCTACTTATATTAGGTGAGTGACCTTAGGAAGTTTAAGTGTTCTGTGCCATAACTTCCTCATTTACAAATGGAAATAATAATTACTTCAGAAATTTGGTGCGGGGATCAAAATAAATCACACATGTAAAGCGCATGCAATTGTTCTTAGCACATTACTAAAGAATAGATGTCATTCCTATTATGTTGCTGTTTTTTTTTGCATGAGTCATATTTTTTGATCTGTGATGACAAACATGGTTATCATTCAGAAGGGATTTAGACATAAATTCTATGATTATGTTAGATGAAAAAGAAAGAGATAGAAGCTGAACTATAGCAGAGTTATGTGGTATTTCCCTATGGGTTTCATCTTTTACCCTTAATGGAGCAGCAGATGGAAAACATACTTGAAATTTAGACATTAACATTTTTTAAATGAGCCAAATATCATTCACAAGCTCATGAAAATGATTTATGGAATGCACCAAAAACTGTAAAGGTCACATGTTGGATAATATTTTAATTAGCATCAAAAGAATTTAATAACTAAAATGTGAAAAAACATGAATTTTCCATCTACATATTACACATTAATCATATAATGAAAAGTATTATTTTTCTTATATTTCATATATATAGGCAACATTTTAAAGAATGGCTTTGAAGTGTTTATTTTATTTTTAATTAAATTTATTGAGGTGACATTGATTAATTATGATCACATAGGTTTTAAGCGTACATTTTTTTAATACATGATCTATACATTTCAAAGTGTTTCTTGAGTATGTATTTATTAAATGTTGTTGGTTGCATTATGGGTGCAGTATAACAACACATGATGGCTTCTTAATTCCTGAGAGATTTTAACTCACTATCAGAATTTTAATATCAAAACCTATGCTATCTGGTAGTATATAAAAAGCCATGCACTGGTAATAATATAAACTAATAATGATACATTTTCTATGGACTACCACATATACTCCAATATTTGATCTGAAAAAAAATTTTCCCATGATTTCTAAGGTCTTAAAAAAAAACTCAAAAAATGGATCTAAGTCTCTTGCCTTAAGCACTTATGCTTTTGTAACTCTACTTTGTTTCTCTCTAAGGTTCAGAGGACAAGAGCTGTAGAAATTCAAAGAATGTTCATTACTACCTAAGAATCACAGAAGAAAATTCATTAACATGGCTCAATCTTGATACCTAATCATAATGTATTAAAGTCAGGGAGGATATTATTATTATTATTTTAAGGGAGCAAGTGTCACCAAAATTTAAGAAAAAAAAGTGAAAGATGGAATTGAAAAACATCATGTTAATAAATACCATTCCTTAATTGGAATATTAGAGCTAAAACTGATATCAAATTGGTAAAAAACAAAAGAAGTACAGATTTTAATAGGCAGACAATAGAGAGTTAAAGTTTTTGGCTAGAAGAATCACATGCTGCAAATTCTGTAAAAGAAGGATAAGGGCAATATCAGAGTATAGGGTGGATAAGAGGGTGTAGTGAAAGATTATTGATGTGGCTTAAGTGGGCACAATGCAGAACTTTACTAGAGTCACAGAGAATGAAAGAAAAAGAAGTAAGGAGTGTGAGGAAATCAATTGAAAAGAATGTGTTGATTTATTAGACAAAATAATAATAGTATTTTTAGTTGCCTACTAAAATAGTAATTAGTATTTAGTTATTCACTCCCCTATGTGAGTTAATATGTTAATTTATTAATATTTCAAAGTATCTATGAGGTAAATATTATTACATCTTTTAACTAATTATATGGTTGGTATTAGTGCGCAAGTTAAGAGATAAGGATAGACTAAGTTACTGAATAATTGAATCAAAGCCAAAAAAAAAATACAGAACAAGGAATAAAAGAGGTAACTATGTCGGCTCTCATTATATGGTACAAGAAAAAGAAAAGAATAAATTATAGCTCAGAAGTCAAGCTTATGCAGTTTTTTTTCTTTTGCTTTTTCTTAGTTGCAGGATTAAAAACTATTTTAGGCTTTAGAATTTGAGTATTGATATCTCAACTCTACATCTTACTAGTTGTTTTTTTTGACAATTTATTTAATTTCTCTGAGATTCAAATGTGTCATTTAAAAAATGTATTAGTAATAAAAAATTAACAATTTTTGCAAATATTAAATGATTTGCTTGCTCATCTTCACAGAACCTAGTATTAGCTTAGGTTCAGCAGAGGAAAGTTATAACTGAAGGGGATAAGAAGTTTGTAGAAAAATATTAGGCAGCATGATTTAACAGAACATAAGAAGAGAGTTATATATTTTCAAGTATATTTCCTTCCTTATTAAGCTCATTTGCAATAGCTTTATAGAAGTATAGTTTACATATACAGTGGAACTGCTGTTCTCAAGCATTACCTATCTTGAACAATTCTGTTCTCTACTAAGTTAATCACAGAAAAAATTTCTCATTTGTTGAACAACAACACTTCAGTTCTAGACCTGACACCCTTTTCATGCTAATACAGTGGAACCTTGGTTCTCAAGCTTAATTCATTCAATCTGCAATTGAAGAAGTAGAAAAAGAGGGAAGAAAAGATAATCCTATTTCACTCATCAAGGAAATGCTTGGGAAATGAAGAGAAACACAAAGCTTTATTGAGAAATATTACCCTGACAAAGAAGAAGCAAACTGTTCAATAAGCTTTTTCAATGACAGTGTTTCACTTCAGGCAAGTGTTAAAATGCAGGCAAAAAACAAACATCATTGGATAGGGGTTTAGTGATACAGGGGCTCAATGAGCCTGAAGCAAGTTTCCTTGGAGCAAAGAGAAAAAAGAGAGAAAGAATCCCAGAACAGATACCTGATGTTATGGAAGGGGACTTCCCTTCCAAACAATAACATCCCTCTATTTGTCCTCCCCATATTCAATTATCAACTGCTCTTAATATTAAAGGTAAGTTATAGTGTGTACATTAAATTTTATTATTTACTGTAATTTTCATTTCCTTTTTGTTAAATTTTCATTTATTTTATGTTTTGTTTTTAGAGTGTTTATTGGTTAAACAGTACATTAAACATGTATATAAGAAAGGTTAAAACAGAATCATTTGTGGGTCTCTAATGGACTATGTCAACATACATTATTCTAATGGGAAAAAAATGATTTGATTTTTGAACTAATCACTTCTCGAACAGCTTTCCAGAACAAATTATGTTCAAGAACTGAAGTTCCACTGTAGTAACTTTCCTCACTTCAACTGTATAGTTCAGTAAGTTTTTAAAAAATGTATATAGGCATGTACATACTATGAAAATCAACATATAGAACATTTCCATCTCCCAAAATGTCCCTTAATGTCATTTTATGCTCCCATTCCAGGCAATAATCAAACTGCTTTTACCTTTTCTAGAATTTCATGAAATTTTACCTTTTTGGTAAAATTTTACCTTTTCTAGAATTTGATATAATTTTACCTTTTCTAGAATTTCATGAAAATGAAAATATGTGTTTTGTTTCTTTCATTAAAAATAAAATGTTTGAAATTCATCCATATTATTGCATATAAAGGTAGTCTGTTCCTTTTTAAAATATTTTATTTATTTCTTAGAGGAGAAGGGAAGGAGAAAGAGTGGGAGAGAAACATCAGTGTGTGGTTGCCTCTCATGTGTCCCCTACTGGGGACCTGGCTTGCAACCCAGGCATGTGCCCTGACTGGGAATTGAACTGGCAACCCTTTGCTTCAATCCACTGAGCTACACCAGCCAGGGCTAGTCTGTTCTTTTTTATTGCTAGATATCATTTAACTGACTGGATATATCACTATTTGTTTATGCATTTACCAGTTGGTGGTCATTTGTTTCATTTTGGGCCTTTATAAATTATGCTGCTATAAATTGTGGTCTTTGCATCAGCATATTTTGTTCACATATAGGTCTTTGCATCAACATATTTTTTTCATTTATCTGCATAACTACCTAAGAGTAGACTCATGAAGTCATATGACAGTCACATATAGTTTTGGTTTAACTACATAGGAAACTTAAATAATCTTTCAAAGTTGCTTCATTTTGAATTTTCACTAGCAACATGTAAGTTCCATTTGCTGTTTATCCATGTCAGCATTTGGTGTCATCAGTTTTATTCACTTTATTCATTCTACATTTGAATATAACGGTGTCCAGTAATGGTTATAGGTTGATTAGTGATGGTGAGTATAGCCTCTTTTGTCCATAACATCTTGTTAAATGTCTATTAACAGTAGATTTGATGAAAACTACTATGCATTAAGTTGTAAGAATTAACTAAATACTAACATATTCTCAGATATAAATTTTTGGAAATGTTTATCTAGAGTTTGAAGATTGCTCTTCATTTTTTTAACATGCTCTTCACAGAGTAAAATTTTTTTATTTTGTTGGGATTCATTCATTATTTTTGCATGGTTTGTGATCTCTGTGTTCTATCCAAAAAACGTTCACTTAAACCAAAGTCAAAAAGATTTTCTCCTATTTTTAAAAAAAAGTTTTATGATTTTATTTTTTCTGCTTAGATCTACAATTAATTTTGAATTAATTTTTGCACAGTGTAAAGTAAGAATTGAACTAATTTTTATTTCTCATAGATATATTTTTCCAGCACCTTTTCTTAGAAACATACTTTCCCTATCACACTACTTTTTCTATCAATTCAATTGATTTTCTACTCCATTTCACTGATCTATTTATCTTAAATGTTCTTAAAATTGATACACTTTTAATTATATTACAGAAACCTTAATATCTGTTATTGTAAGGCCAACTTAAGTTTTTTGAATCATTTTAGATTTTGTTGATTCTTTGATTCACACACAATTTTTTAAAGATTTTATTCATTTCTCTTTAGAAAGAGGGGAAGGGAGGGAGAAAAAGAGGGAGAGAAACATTGATGTGAGAGAGAAACATCAATCGGTTGCCTCTCGCATGCTCCTAACTTGGGACCTGGGCTGCAACCCAGGCATGTGCCCAAATGGGGAATTGAACCAATGATGCTTCAGTTTGCAGGATGACATCTAACCCACCGAGCCACACGAATCAGGACACATATAAAATCTTAAATTAACCTGCAATCTCTGTGTAGAATTTGGCAAATTTTAAATAGAATTTATAGAATAATTTTAGGAATATTATTATCTTAACAACAACAAATCTTTGAATATGTAATATGGTATATCACTCAATATAGTTAAGTATTATTTTTAAATTTATCCCTCAGTATTTGTTTTTATTGTAAAAGAAATTGGTATTTAACATTCCCATGTTCATCACTAGTATATAGAAATACAATTGATTTTGTATATTGTCCTGGGTTCTTACAAAATTGGTAAATATAAAAAGTAATATTTTCATCTGAAAGTATATCTTTTTTTTTTAGGTTCATTTGTTTTTATTTGCTTTCAGTTCTTAGGGATTGTTTTTTTCCCCTTTCAATTTTATTTCTTTTTAAAAAAATATATTTTATTAATTATGCCATTACAGTTGTTCTATTTCCCCCCTTCATTCCCCTCCACCCTGCACACCTCCTCCCCCACCATTTCCCCCCTTTAATTTATGACCATGTGTCTCAAGTTCTTTAAATTGTATATTTCCCATACTATTCTTGCCCTCCCCCCTATTTTCTACCTACTGTCTATGCTACTTATTTTCTGTACCTTCTCCCCGCTTCTCCTTCCCCCACTCCCCTGTTACTACCCCTCCATGTGATCTTCATTTCTATGGTTCTGCTCCTGATCTAGCTGTCCTCTTAGTTTGCTTTTGTGTTAGGTGTGATTCTTAATAACTGTGAGTTTGCTATCCTTTCACTGTTCATCTTTTTTATCTTCTTTTTCTTAGGTAAGTCCCTTTCACATTTCATATAATAAGTATATCTTATTGACTGTTAATATAGTCAGTCAAATTTATTATGATTATTGTTTGCAAGATATATAGTCTCCCAGCCTTTTACATTTAACTTTGTCTTTTTAATTAAAATGTATCTTTTTTTTTGTTTTTATGTGCAATTTTTTAAATTGTTGTTCAAGTACAGTTGTCTTCATTTTCTCACCACCAGCCTCCTTCACCCTTCCCACCCCCATCTCCCACCCTCAATCCTCCCCCTCTTTGGGTCTGTCCATGGATCCTTTATACATGTTCCTTGATGACCTTTCCACTTCTTTCCCACTGTTATTGCCCTCCCCCTTCCCCTCTGCTTACTGTCAGTTTGTCCTTTATTTCAATGTCTCTGGTTATATTTTGCTTGTTTATTTGTTTTGTTATTTAGGTTCCACTTACAGCTGAGATCATATGGTATTTCTCTTTCACCACCTGGCTTATTTCACTCAGCATAATGCTCTCCAGTTCCACCCATTCTGTCACCAACGATAGGAGTTCCTTCTTTCTCTCTGCTGCATAGTATTCGATTGTGTAAATATATCATAGCTTTTGGATCCACTCCTTTACTGACGGGCACTTAGGTTGCTTCCAGAACTGGGCTATTGTGAATTGTGCTGCTATGAACATTGGAGTGCATAGGTTCTTGTGAATTTGTGTTTCAGGATTCTTAAGGGATAAGCCCAGCAGTGGAATTGCTAGGTCAAAGGCAGATCCATTTTTAGTTTTCTGAGGAAATTCCATACTATTTTCTACAGTGGCTGCAACAGTCTGCATTCCCACCAACAGTGCACTAGGGCTCCCTTTTCTCCACAATCTCTCCAGCACTTATTGTTTGTTGATTTGTTTACAATGGCCTTTCTTACTGGCATGAAGTGGTATCTCATTGTGGTTTTAATTTGCACTTTTCTGATGGCTAGCGATGCTGAATATCCTTTGATATGTCTCTGGGTCCTCTGTAAGGCCTCCTTGGAGAAGTGTCTGTTCAGGTCCTTTGCCCATTTTTTAATTGGATTGTTTGTCTTCCTGGAGTGGAGTCATGTGAGTTCTCTCTTTTATACAAAATATAGTAGGGCCTTGCTTTCTTATCAGGTATGGCAATCCCTGCCTTTTAATATTAGAGTGTTTAATCCATTATATTCAATGTGATTGAAATATGGTTGGATTTAGGTCTCCCATGTTTCTTTGTTTTCATTTGTCTAATATGATATATGTTTCCATGTCTTACCCATTTTTATGCCTTATTTTGTGTTAAGACATTTAAGTATATTTTAATCTTTTGGCTTTTTACCTCTATTTTCACATATTGTAGCAACTATTTCAAGATTACAATATTCCTATTAAACTTATTATAGCTTTATTTACTTTAACATTGTATTATTCCTGTTCAAACAGGAACTTCCAAAATTATTGTTTCATTTATACCTCCTTATTCTTTTTACTATTGTTAGTATAGGTATTCCATCTACATGTGTTAAAAACCCAGCAAAATAGTGTTAGACTTTTTGTTTTTATCTGTCTCACAAAGAAATTAGAGAAAAATATGCATACATATGTATATATGTACATATACATATATACATATGTATGTGTAAACATATGTGTTTGTGTGTAGTTTTTTATATTTACCCATATTATCATTTCCGGTGCTCTTTATTTCTTCTGGGCAATCCAGTTTACTCGTTGATGTCATTACTTTTCATGATGATTTTCTTTATTTCTTTTTGAGATACAGTTCTGTTGTTTTGTTCAACATCATTTTGTTATAGAGCTGATGAGATGCCAGAGGAACTGAACTTTTAATGTATATCAATTAACCTATTATAAATTGGTTCTATATTATGCTGTTTCATTAAAGTTATAGAACCTATTGACAATGTAAAGTGAGAGCTCACTATGTGGGTGCTTTTTTACTTCTTTCAATATTTTCTCTTTGTTTTTTATACATTTAACTAAATACAACATGCTTTTGTGCAGTTTTCTTTGAATTTAGACTATTTTTATCTGTAAGTTAATGTTTTTCACTAAATTTGGGGAGTTTCTTACCATTGTTTGTTTGTTTCAAAAAAAATTACCTTCCCCTTTTTTACCTACCTTTCCCCTGGATCTCTCAACTACAAGTGCAGTGATCAAGTAACATTACTTCAGAGGTTTCTGCCGCCGTATTAATTTAACATCTCTTTTTTTTTCCTATCTGTTGGTCAGACTGGAAAATATATACTAATTTTAAGTCCTCTGATTATCTTTATAGCAGCTTAAATGTGCTTTTATGATTATGTAGTACATTTTTCATTTCAGCTGTTACTTTTTAGCTATTTCCAATTATTTTATTTTTATAATTTCCAGTTTCCTATTGTGATTCCTTATCTTTCTATTATTAATACAAAATTTACCTTTGACTTTTAATACATGGTTTACTTTAATTATTTGAACAAATTGAAAATTGTTGCTCTGAAGTCATTATCTATTATATCCCACAACTGAGTCTATTTGGAGTCAATTTTTAATAACTGCTTTCTTTCCTGAATGTGGTTCACATGTTCATGTTCCATTGTTTTGAGGCTTTGCAATATAATCTTTTTTTTCTACTGATTCCTGTTGCCCTTACATTGTTATAGTAGCTGCTTTAATTGCCAACACTTATAAAAGAAATCTTTCTCCCTCATGGTGGGTAACTGCTGATGATTCTGCTCAGTTTTTTTCTTTACCAGCTGTTACTTTTTTAGCTTGTGGCCCCGGGAGTCTCGCCTGAGCCTGTGTAGCTCAATATTAATTCAAAGATCAGGCAGAGTTTATATTGAGATTTTCAGGTTTAACTCCTTCGACATTTCTTTGCATCTGGGCTTTGTTTCCAATCTTACTATGAGCCTCAAGTTCTGCTCAAATTGTATATGGGTTTGGAAACCCACTAAAAGCACAGCAAACATGCAAATCTCATCAGGAGCAATTCCCTTTCAAAGTTGGGCTTTCTCTAACATCTGTCCACTTTGCACTGGACTCCCTGAGACCTTCCAAGTGTGTGCAATGTGTTCCAGCTAATCTGCTCTTCAGAACTCTCCTACATAAAACTTAAGTCAAAAGTACTGCATAGAGCCCTGGCTGGTGTAGCTCAGTGGATTGAGCATGGGCCTGCGAACCAGAGGAACGCAGTTCAATTCCCAGTCAGGCACATGCCTGGGTTGCAGGCCAGTTCCCAGTAGGGGACACACGAGAGGCAACCATACATTGATGTTTATCTCCCTCTCTCCTTCCCTTCCCCTCTAAACATAAATAAAAATAAAATCTTTTAAAAAATACTGCATAGAACCCCTATCTAAACTGGGGATACCAGGTTAGAGAACACCCTCAAATATGAAAGCCACATACTTGCTCTCATCTGGTGCAGAAGTTGTTCTGAAGTAAACACGTGACAAGTTTTGGACCGATTTGTTTTTAAATCCCTTCAAGTAGCTGAACAAAATATTTAAAAATATTTTGTTCTAGTTTTTAAAATGTAAAATGGTTATTTATTGTTGGGATCAACAATTCCTTCATTCACATACTCAGTATTGGAAGACACTGCTATGTATATATTTAATTAGAAGTATTTTGTATCCAAGTAAACTGTGAAATTATTCACTAATATATTATTAGAAAAGACATTAAAGTTGGTAAGTTCAAACCAATGACATATAAATGTAAATTCTCATTTTAAAAGCATTCTATAATAAATGTGTATCGATAAGAATCTTTAAAACCAGTACCTGTATAATTAAAACGCCTCTGATTGTGACTTTTCATGAGTGAGATAAACTTATTTTGAGCCAAAATATCAATGATTCTGAAAGCGTACTAGTGGAAGTCCCATGCGCTCAGATGTTATGCTTCTAAGATTCATTTCCAGGCACACTTCTCCCTGTCCCATGATTTCAAAAGAAATCTTAAAGAAACTCATTATGCTTTGAACAACACCAGAAATTCATTCTAAAACAAGCAAGTAAAATTAGGGAAAAGGAACATGAAACTCATTGCATTTCCTAATTTCATACATTTTACTAGTGTGATTTATTTATTTATTTTTCAGTGCCGTAATTTGGTGATTTAATTATATTAACTTAACTTGCTCTTTTTCTATTTGATGTTTTCAGTATTTTATTGTCCTCAGATGAGATTTTAACCCTTATGGAAAAGTCACTAAATTTTAAAATAGAATTTCTTTTTATTTTATGAAATGTTAGAACTTCAAAGTGTTTTCATTAAATATTTCAATGCCTTATGTGACATAATTGCATTATCAAAGAGTGTAGAATATAATCAGTTTGTTTTCTGTTTCTTTGTTAGTTGAAATTTTAATGACGATAGAGAAAAGTAAAATAAAAAAGAGAAAGCGATAAGGTCTGTGTGTGTCTGCATACATATACACATATATGTGTGCATATATATACATAATTTCAAACTTAGAAAACCACATTGTAATTTTTCATCTTTTTGTACTTTAATTTATTATCTCACTGGTGAAGAAATTTTGTCTGTGTTACTGCAGAAATTCTACTGATTGTTTTAGCTTGGTTTTTCTTCACCACTGGTCTGGAAGCATCTTGAGATTTAAAGAGGCATCTTGGACCCTTGGACCCTTCAGTGTCTATCATGATATCTGACACATCACATGCAATCATAGTTTTGTCAAATGAATACATAAACATTGGATTTCATTTTCAAGCTTATCTTCATGCTGTTACTCATTTCCAGTTAAATTGAACACTTTTTAAAAACTCAGTGGAAGACAAGGCGAGGTCATATTTCAGTGAGCAAACAAATAAAAAAAGTGGTGTGGTCAGTAAACCATTATTGGAGGGTATGTGCAACTTTACTTTTAGCCTTTTACAGATAATCGGATTTCTGCTCACTGAAGCAAAACAATCCACAACAAGAAACAGTGAATTGATTAAAGCTTTGTTCTGCTCTGGCTGACTTCCAGCATTCTTGTGTTTTACAGAAAACACAGATACACTCTGAATTCTGTAGTGAGGATTAGATATACATAGAGGATCAGTACCACAGTCCTTGGCCTCTCGCGGCGAGATCTGCAGTAATCTACACCAGATGGTGCTGGAGAAGTCTTTGGTTTATAGCATCTCCAAAGAACCTGTGACTAAAATCAGAGTAAAACTAAGAAATAAATTTAAATTTTTTGGGAATAAAGTTACATAGTTCTTATAAGTTAAATATATTTGTATTCTTGCTACATATTTTTATATCCTCTCTGATAGCATAGCTTATAGGACCTTGTATAAATAGGATCAAGGAGAAATTCTGGAGATTAAAAATGGGTAACATCTTTGTGAACATTTTTACTATACCACTGAAGTATTTTTACAATAAATATGTGTATGCATATATTTACAATTAATCGAAAATTAGTTTGCTGTATAGTAGTGTCTTACATAATAAGGTTAGCATTCTCCCAACTTCCCACTTACGTGTTTCTAAGGAGCTAGGGTACTCCTGCTGGTCTTACTCAGGATATGTTTCCTAAACAGAACTGGCCATGGATCTGAGAACCAACACCGGCATCCTGATAGCAATATATACCTGCATCTAAAGTTTTTAAATGATTTGATATGCTAAGATTTTCAAAGAGGTGGGTACTAAAAATGTGAGAAGCTTATTCCAGATTCACTGTGTTAAACGCTATCAGAGACTGAGAATGGAAGCATAAACTATACACAATGTGTCTAGTAGCTATGAAAACCGTAAGGATTCAACCAGTGCTGAGACTGACAAAGAGTTTGAACAAGGCCTATAGATATGCCCAAACAATTAGCATACTATTTGGTCAGATCTTCATCTGATCAAGGATTTATAAATATTAAAAAACCCAAAATGGAAGTTATGAAAAGTTTCTTTAGAATGAAGAAGAACATAAGTGGAAGACCCAGAGAAAGACAATACCTCCAAAGTATTTTACTAAAGAAAACAAACTAATAGTTAAGAAAACTAGGACTTCCGCCAAGATGGAGGCGTAGGTGGAAGCACTGTGCCTCCTGGCATAACCAAGTTTAAAAAACAACAAAGTTTTAGCAACAAAAACGCAGCCAAACTACAGAAAATTGAGCTACACAGAAGTCTGACAACAACGAACCCTTCAGCCAAACCTGTAAGAGGGGCAGAGCCAGCAGCAGAGCCGGGTCAGGCAGGAAAGATCCACTGGACCAACCTGGGCGTGGGACCCAGGTGCGCCAGCAGCCCTGGGCGGATCCCAGGTGTGGAGTAGTGGGCGGATCCACTGAGGGCACAAGGTGGTGGACCCACTGAGGGCTGATCATGGTCACACATTCACATGTAGATAAACTGGTGCAGGAGCAAGCGGTGAGACAGACCTTGCAGGCAGGGGCAGAGGGAACTGCCATTGTCCCTCTCTGACCCCACCACCCATACACAGTGTCACAAACCAGCGACCTGGGTGGCCCCTCTCTGACCTACCCCCACATACAGCCTCACAAACCAGTGACCTGGGTAGCCCCACCCTGGTGAATATCTAAGGCTCCCCTCCTCATAAGTAACAGGCATGATCAGATCAAAACATGGCTCAAGAACAACTCAGAGCCTCAGAGCCAATAAATCTAAGTGATGAAGAAATAGCAAAACTTTCAGATGCACAGTTCAAAACACTGGTGATCAGGATGCTCACAGAACTGGTTGATTTTAGTCACAAATTAGAGGAACATAGGAAGGCTAAACTAATTGAAATTAATGGAAATGCACAGGAAACCAATAGTAATGGAAAGGAAACTGGGACTCAAATCAATGGAGTGGACCAGAAAGAAGAAAAAAAATGACCAAACAGAAAAGGATGAAGAAACAAGAATTCAAAAAAATGAGGAGAGGCTTAGGAACCTTCAGGACATCTTTAAACGTTCCAACATCTGAATTATAAGGGTACCAGAAGGGGAAGAGGAACAGCCACAAGTGGAAAACTTATCTGAACAAATAATAAAGGAGAATTTCCCCAATCTGGCAAAGGAAATAGACTTCCAGGAAATCCAGGAAGCTCAGAGAGTCCTAAAGAAGTTGGACCCTAGAAGAAACACACCAAGGCACATCATCATTATATTAGCCAAGATTAAAATGAAGGAGAGAATTCTAGAAGCAGCAAGAGATAAGGGGACAGTCACCTACAAAGGAGTTCCCATCAGACTGTCAGCAGATTTCTCAAAAGAGACCTTACAGGCAAGAGCAAGAAGGGGCTGAAAAGAAGTATTCCAAAGACCTACAACCAAAATTTGCTATATCCAGCAAAGCTTTCATTTAGAATGGAAGGGAAGTTAAGTGCTTCTCAGATAAGACCAAATTCAAGAAGTTCATCATCACCAAGCCCTTATTAAATGAAATGTGAAAGGGACTTACCTAAGAAAAAGAAGATAAAAAAGATGAACAGTGAAAGGACAGCAAACTCACAGTTATTAAGAACCACACCTAACACAAAAGCAAACTAAGAGGACAGCTAGATCAGGAGCAGAACCATAGAAATGAACATCACATGGAGGGTTAGCAACAGGGGAGTGGGAGAAGGAGAAGGGGGGAGAAGGTACAGAAAGTAAGTAGCATAGATGATAGGTAGAAAATGGATAGGGGGAGGGCAAGAATAGTATGGGAAGTGTAGAATCTAAAGAACTTGAGACACGTGGTCATAAGCTAAAGGGGGGAATGGTGGAAGAGGGGGTGTGCAGGGTGGAGGAGAATGAAGGGAGGAAACAGAACAACTCTAATGGCATAATCAATAAAATATATTTTAAAAAAGAAAATTACTTTGCACGCTCAATGGGAAACATATTGCATGGCTCATACCATACCAATATCCAGTTGATAAAAAAATAAGATGAAATAAAAAGGTAAGAATATGAAATAAATAGGAAAGTGAGGAAAAAAAACTGTGAAAAAAATGAAATGATATAGCAGTTCTTACATTTTATATAAAGGCTTAAATATAAAATAGATCTCAAAAGAGATGTCTACTCTCCCATGGAAAAAAATATATGTTGTATTAGAAAAAATTATAAATTATAAATATATAATAGTTCACATACATAATGAAGCAGAATATATAATAAATCTAGAATTAATAAAATATTTTTAGCATTTTGCTGAACACAAAACAAATAACAGTTGTGTTTGCTTCTCTGCCTTGCTTTATCTAGAAGGGAATTGCATTTTGCGGGTTGTCTTGCTTTCTATTTCCCAGTAGCTTCAGTCTATGCAGGTAGAGCAGAAGGCAGCAAGACAGAAGTAAGGGAGTGGGCAGAATAGCTTCACTCACCTGCTTTAAGCAGCATCGATATAAGCAGTTGTGTTCTTTCCCACCATCCCTCATTGGTCCATCCTGTGCTAAACAACCATGTATATGGTTCCAGCTTTTGACAGACAGGCTCACTCACTATAATTCTAGCTGCTGCACAATGAACTTGCTTTGGGCTCTGATAACATCATTTCTTCCCTTTTTCTTTATTGCCCTAGAGACATCAGGAAACTTCATTTTTTAATTCTTGTTTATTCTATTACAGTTGTCCTAATTTTCCCCCCACTCCCACTGTCCTCCATTCAGACCACCCTGCATTCCCACAATCAACCCCCACACCATTGCCCATGTCCATGGGTCATTCATACATGTTCTTTGACTAATGCCTTCCCCTCCATCCTCTGGCAGCTGTCAGTCTGTTCCATGTTTCTATGTCTTTGATTCTGTTTTGCTCGTTACTTTATTTTGTTCATGAGATTCCTCTTATAAGTGAGACCATATAGTGTTTGTCTTTCACCAACTGGCTTATTTCACTTAGCATAATAGTCTTTAGTTCTATCCATATTTTCACAAAAGGAAGGAATATTCCTTCTTTCTTTCTGCTGCAGAATATTCCATTGTGTAAATGTACCACCATTTTTTAACCTATTCATCTGTTGATGGGCACTTAAACTATTGACTATTTTGGGGTTGCTTCTCTATTCTTCCATTATATTGTACATATAATCAGTTTCTTATATTAAATTACTTCTATTTGAAATACATGTAGTGTTTTCCATTTTCTGACTGGATTCTGACTGATACTGTTCTTAGTGCCAAGACTTTCAATATGAAGTTACGAAACTGGAGTGACCAATTCTCTTCAGCTTATCTTCTTGATATCTTCTCTGGTGAAAGTGGGACACTATCAATATATGACTCTGAAATTATAATTTATAAGTGCTTAGGCTGAAATGCTGGCTGACTGCAGGCTTTATGATACCAAGTAGCTATTCTAGTTGACAGTACAGATGTAATTATGACTATAATTTGAGAGGTAGGATGACTATTATCACTGTTAGAGTTTATACAAAAAGCACCTGAATTTTAACTCTTAGATTAAGGCACCATCAGCTAAACACGAGACCTTCTACATAATCTTAAGAGATCTTTTTCTTTTCTAGTTTTGGATTCAGCCATGTTTTTCAGTAAAAGTCAAATCATAAATATTTCAGGATTTATGGGGTCACACACAGTCCATGTTAGACAGTCTTAATTTTTTCCTCTTCTTTTTTAACTCTTTAAAAATGTCTAAGCCATTTTGAGTATGGGCCGTGAGCTTTAGTTTTCAGTTTTAAGATCCCTGATTTAGTAGCCTCAGAGAATTCATGGTTTAGAATTAGCTTTAAAATTTTCAATATGCATACTTCACAATCAAAACTCAAGTAGAAAATAGCTTTAACAAGTCATTTTTGTCTAATTTAAGAGATTATTTAGAGTAAGTATTGTAGGAAGGCTTTTATGAAACTTGAACCTGTAAATATTTTTGAGCTCCCTTTGCCAACAGAAGCAGCTTTCTTCTCTTTTCTAACTAAATTAGGCTTTCTGTGTGTGGCTTTATCTGAAGGGCTGCTTTTTACAAGGGACATGATATTCTCTTCATAATCCACTCAAACATTTTTTATTACCCTCAAGTCTGTAAGTAGTTATGTACCAACACAGAATCTCCTCTGTTAAGAGACTGATTGCTTATAAACCAAACAATTGAAATATCTTGTTAATTTATATCAGCTGGAACTTAGGGAATATGTCTAGGATTGAATTCTATGAATGTTACACTGAATGGATGCTACTATGAATGGATGAAGAATAAATTAATTAATATGGATGTCTTTAATCAAGATTCTTGATTTAATGTGCCACTGTGAGCAGTTGGAAGTGACTCTAACATATAATTAGTTTGGTTGAGTGAATCTTGATTTTAATGGTAGATTTCATTCAATGAAATTTAGATGACAGAATCCCCTGGCATAATTTGTAAAAAGCAATCAGAACTTAGAGAGATGGGAATAGCATACTGAAGTTATTTGGTACAAGTAGAATACCCTCTCCTTGACTATGTCCACCAGGGGAACCCAGTGGACACTTCGTTTTTTTAAAACAATAAGAAATTAAAAAACAACAAAAGAGGCGACATTTATAAAATCTCATTTATCAAATAGGAATGATGGTGCGAGGTGCTGCCATTGAAACAAACATCCTGAATTCAGTAGAAATGATGGAATTCAGGAGAAAAACAGTTCAGGTAACCAATCATCAGAGACACTGTGGGCACCAATATTGCAACAGGTATCCTGGGTAGAGGTGAAATTAGAGTACCTTTACATAAAGGAATCTATGAGAGTTTTATTGTTCATGGTGAGCCAAGGAATAAAATAAAATCCCTGTATCCCTGTGCATGGTGAACAGACATCTTATTTGAACTGTCACTATAGAAAGTCAAGGAATAAGAAATACAAATTGCCAGTTATAAAGACAGTCCCGGGATATAAAGTAAGGCATCGGGCATACAGTCAATAACACTGTAGTAAAAATATATGGTGTCAGGTATTATACTTACTGGGTTTATCACTTTATGAGTTATAGAAATGTCTACTGACTATGTTGTCCACCTGAAACAAATATAATATTGTCTGGCAACTCTGAAGCTTTTTTAAAAAAATTAAGATGTAAGTTAGCAATGTTTTACAGAAGGGGAGCCTGAGCCCCTTGAGGAAGTGCTCTGCACTCAGGTGATAGAATTGTCTTAGGCAGAAAAGTGATTGCCCAAAGATGTCTTTCTTATAATTCATGAAAACCTGCAGCTATGTTAGATCACATGGCAAAGTGAAATTAAATGTGCTTACAGTATTAAGATGGCTAATCAGCTGACCTTAGAATAAAAATACTTTTCTGCCTTATCTAGATGAATCCAATGTAGTCAGTTATAAGAGTCCTTAAATGTGCAAGAGAGAGGCAGATCAGGAGCCAGAGAGTCAAAGGGAGATGTGGCTGGAAGAACAGCAAGAGAGTTGCATTGTTGCTGACTCTGAAGATGAAGGAAGGGAGCAGGAGCCAAGGAATGAGGGCTGTCTATGGAGCTGGACAAGGCAAGAAGTATGTCCCCAAAAGCTGCCACAAACAAACATGGGCCTACCTTGATTTCAGCTTAGTGAGATATGTATCACATTTCTAGCCTATAGAAATGTAAGACTCATAAATTTTTATTATGTTAAGCTACTAAATTTGTGAAAATTTTTATATCAACAAGATAAAAGTGATACAAATATATATATATATATATATATATTGTTTTTCTCCGAGATGTTTTCAAGGGTCCATGAAGCCATTTATGTGAAATGGCTATGAACTTGGAAAAACCAGACTTGAGAGATATTGGCTCTAAATTCATGCTAATTTCAAAGAAATAAAATGGTATTGCAGTTCATATTAAAATTAGGTCAGTGATAAATGGAAGTTTAGCCTGAGTTCATCTTGTTAATCAATGCATACATCCTGTGGTGTCCCCATATGTTAATTCCTATATTTATACTTGAAATAGCTGGACTCTGCAAATGAAACAAAGCCACAAACTGGCTTCCTGACTCATGGACTAAGAATTAATATGGTGGAGACCAAGTGGATGTTCCTAAATTTAATCCTCCTTGCTAAAATACTAAACCAAATGCAATACCACATTTCCAAGTAAATTATGGAGACTACTTTAATCATAAACAACTTGAATGACATAGGGGTGATGATTCATAGCCTATCCCCATTTACATTGTCTGTAGAATGCAAAATCTGGATGGATTTATGACTTGTGCTATTGTTCATATATCAAAGACTGATTCTAATTGAGGCTTTCCTCCAGATGTGTCTTTACTGGAGCAAATCAGCACAGCCAGTGGCATACAGTGTGCAGCTATTGAACTGGCAAATGAACTCTTCTGCATAGCAAGGCATATCTAAATTAATTTGATTTTTACCTGTTGGTGACATCAATACACCTTTGTTGTCTTACCTTAGGGTTAAGTTAGTTCTGCTTTAGGTCATAATATAGTCCACCGTCCTAAAGAACATTGAGTTGACCTACAACACTGATGACATTATGATTGTACTTGTGTATAGGAAGTACCAGATATCATAGATGTCAAGATGCCTTTATATCAAATGTTCAGAGGGTAGAAGATAAACTACCCCCAAATTAAGGCCCCAGTATATTAGTAGAATTTCTAGAGATTCAGTGATGTGTGGAATCTATGGGTATCTACACTAAAGAAAAAAACAGGTTGCTATATTCCGTAATAGCTACTAGTTGTTGAAAAGCACAATGTATGATGCACTTCTTTAGACTTAGAAAGCAACATAAAGCATGTTTGGGTGCAGCACTCTTACGTTTTATTTGGCACATGAATCAGTTAACTGTGAGTGGGACCCAGAGCTATGGACTACTCTACAGCAGATTCTAACTCTGGTGCAAGTTTTTCCACTCAAGTCCTATAACCCAGTAGAACCACAGTAATCAAAGTATCCATGGCAAATAAAGATGTTCTCATGGAGCCTCTAGTTGGCCTTAGGAGGAGAGTCAATGCCAAAGTTTTGGAGAAAAATTATTTTCTCTTGTGTGAATAACTATTTTTTGGAGAAGCAGTTATTTGATTGCTACTAAACTTTGGTAGACACTGAAAGCATGACTGAAAAATAAGCAATTATTATAGATTGCCCCTTTTCAAATAAATTAGGTGTTAGCTAATCCAATGAGCCACAATAGTAAGTGAGTTCAGCTTCAGTATCATTGAGTGGAACTGACTTACACAACATTATGTTTTAATAGGTCAGAAGACACAAGTATGTTGCTTGACCAGATAGATCAGATTCTTGTGATGCTTATTCCTATTGTATTGCTCACCCTTCTTCAGCATCCACTTATAACCTCATGTGAAGTTCCCTATAATTAGGTAACAAAGAAAGAAAAAGTGAGACTGGTTTTACAAGTGACTCTGCATAATATGGTGGCACTGGAACTAATGAAATACTGTTACATTACAGCCATACTTGGGGATGACTCTGAAGAAGAGTGGCGAAGGAAAATCTCTTTAGTGGGCAAAATCAAGCAATACATGTGGCTGCCCATTCTTAATAAAAAAATAAATAACATGATTTAGAGTTATACATCAATTCAGAGACAATGGCAGTGGGTTGTTAGTGTGGTCTGGATGTAGGAGAAACAAGATAGGAAGATGGAGACAAAAATATCTGGAAATGCACCTCTCAGAGTGGACATAGAATTTTAACTGTGGCCATTATGAAAGCCTACCAAACTGTATTTAAAAATCAGGCAGAAAGCATGACTTACCCTATGGATATTGTCATGTTTTATCTTTTCAGCTACAATGCTTATTCAACTGGTCCACGTACAAACTAGCCAGGGTGATTGGGATGGAGATGATGAATCATGTCAAACACGGATGTCCTCTTACCAAGGCTGATCTAGACAATGTCACTGTGGAAACCTCAATCAATAAATGAAGAGGTCAGTGTGAAATGACAGGGCTTCAGTCACTCAGGAAACCAGCTGAGAACCTGGGACAGGTTGAATTCACTTCCATTAAGAAAAAAGCAGCAACTTGTCACTGCCAGTATTTACACTTATACTTCATATATATATATCTTCCATATGAATTAGATTTTGCTAAAAATCATCATTCCTAGACTAATGGAATGCCTTCTGTAGCATCATTGTAATCCAAATGTTGATTTCACCAAGTTGTTCCTCAATTCATGGCACCGTAAACCTAGCAATGTGAATAACTGTGGAAAATTTCACTTGGGTATATAAAACTAGTGAATACGGTATTTTTTAAATATTTTATTTCTTTTTTTAATTTTTAGAGAGGGGGAAGGGGAGGGGAAAGGGAAGGAGAAAGAGAGGGAGAGAAACATCTATGTGTGGTTGCCTCTCACATGGCCCCCCACTGGGGATGGGCCTGCAACCCAGGCATATGCCCTGACTGGAAATCAAACCGTGACCCTTTGGTTCACAGCCTGCACTCAATCTACTGAGCTACACCAGCCACAGCTGAATATGGTGTTTTGAGGCTTCCCTTTTGTTGGTGGACAGGTAAAAGCACCTTCATTTGAAAAAAAAGATACATGATGTTAGATGGAAAGATGAATTTGTTGTCTGAGAGTTAAATGTTAGTCAAAGTAAAAGAATAGATTCCAAGAAAAAAAAAACAAATATTCCTAAAATTCAGGCAGAAAAGGAGGCATGCACTTTGACAGAAAGGTGAGAAAAGAGTACATACATCACAAAACGAAATCCTGTTGACACCATATCCTCTAATTACGGGTTAGCTGCATGATTTACTTCAGCAATGGAATGGGGTGGAAGGAAGCCTTGCACATTTTTGCTTGACTCTTGTACTTCTACCATTGTCATGAGAAAAACACACCTAGGTGAATCCTGTGGTCCAAAGAGGATAACAGACATGAGCAGAGCCTTCCCCCGGTTAAGCCACAATTCTGCAGCAAGACATCAGCTTCCCAGCCACTGTTGCTAAAGCAGAGCCACCTACCAAGCCTAGTATGAGTCATCTGACCCTCGGTTGCTAACACACCTCTGAAAAATAGCCTGCTGCATATTGCTTAGATTGTTGTTGTTGCTTATGCAGAACCGGAGGAATGTATCAAATGAATACATTTCTAACAACTACACTGTCAATAGTAAATGTTGTGGACAGAGGGATGGTTGATGCATAGAGACTAATAATCTACCACCACTACAGTGAAGAGCTTGCATGCACACACAGGGACAAAGTAAATATTGACAAATGACAGCTGAAACAATGTTTCCATAAGCAACTTCTAGAAGGGGATTGCTATCCAGAAACAGATATAACTGTACTCTGGAGATTTTATGAACATCTGAGAAATAAAATACAAAACAAAACAAAAACCATCTAAAGTACTTATTTTAAAAAATACTAGGTGGCAGGTAAAATTGTTTGTCCTGCCCTGTCTAGATCCCTAAGAGTCTATGTTTTTGAAGGCAAATATGGAGAATGCAACTTTGGCTGGGACATTGATGTTCTCATGATAAGCATCATTAGCAATGACAGCAAGGAGACTTCTAAACTGATTTATAGGCAGCAAGTCTCCAGTCACTAGGACTCTAAGAGCAGTATAAGAAGAGACTATATACTGCAGAGCAACTACAGTTCAGAAACTGTAGTGTGAGCAGCACTTAGGGAATTCCATCATATAACTGGAGAATAAAGTAATAGTATTAGTTTTCAGCTACAGGGTGTGATGGGCACACATATAATATTTTAGGCATAACATTGTAGTCAATTTTATAATAATTACCAGTGATAATGTTCTTCACTTGTTATGACAAGCAACATTAAATAAATATTTTAATATCTAATATTCAATCTCTTTTTCATTTATGACCCATTTCTTCTATCTCAGGAAAAACAAGCAAAATATCACTCTAATTTTTCAATTAGAAGAGAAAACTCTTCCTTACAATAAAAGCATATAAGTGCTCATATATTTTACTCAATTAACATGAGACTAATATAAAACTTTAAATTCCAAGTCTCATCCCTGAACACAACTTGCATTGCTAGTAGTTATAAATTTTCTCTTGGTGCTCATTTCCACTGTTCTCATGAAAAGAAAAATTTAATTGCAGAGAGTAAAATTAATTGTCTTAGGAAAAAATGAATCACACTCTGAGGAAATGTACTTACTGGTGCACTTAGACAAACCCTATTCGACATCCTCCCTTCATCTCGGCCCACAGAAAGGGTCACTTTCTTAGCAAAGGATGATTGAAATAAAAGTCTTATAAATGTACATTATCATAAATGTTGAAAATGCAAGATAACTATTTAAAAATCTATATATTTTTTACATTCTTTTCTTCTCAAAAGTCTCACCACAAATAGAACAAATTTATTATTTTCTATCAAAGCAACACCAGAATAGATAGATACACACACATAATAAGTAAACTTGCATGGGACAATTAACATAATTTATATAATTTACATATTAGCTCTTTGAGCTGAAAAATCAAATCAGTGCACCTTGTCAGACACAAACAAAAGTGAGTAGCATGATATATATGCCAGGTGCTAAGAAACAGAGAAGCTATTTGAAGATGACAAAAACAGTCACTCCACTAAGAAATAAGACAGTCATGAAATGATCGCTTGAGCAACAAAGGGAGTTCTCAAGTTCTAGCAACTATTAAAGATCTCAAAGTCTATGGAAATAGAAAAGCAAACTTTCATTTAAGAAATACCATAGAATGGATTTCTGCCAAGATGGAGGCGTAGGTGGAAGCACTGCACCTTCTCACACAACCAAGTTTGAAAACAACAAAGTTTTAGCAACAAAAACGCAGTCAAACCACAGAAAATTGAACTATACAGAAGTCTGACAACAACAAACCCTTTAGCCGAACCAGTAAGAGGGGCAGAGCTATCAGCAGAGTGCGGTCAGGAAGGAAAGAGCCACCGGACCCACCAGGGCAGGTGACCCAGGCATGCCAGTAGCCGTGGGTGGATCCCAGGTGTGGAAAAGTGGGCGGACCCACTGAGGGCGCAAGGCAGTGGACTCACTGAGGGCTGACCACGGTCACACATTGGCAAGCAGATGAACTGGTGAAGGGGGGAGTGGTGAGACAGACTGTGCAGGCACCAGTGGCAGAAAGCAGCAGAGGGGACCACTATTGTCCCTCTCTGACCCTGCCCCCACATACAGCCTCACAAACCAGCAACCTGGGTGGCCCCACCCTGGTGAATACCTAAGGCTCCACTTCTCATAGTAAGAGGCATGAACAGATCAAAGCATGGCTCAAGAACAACTCAGAGCTCCAGAGCCAATAAATCTAAGCAATGAAGAAATAACCAAACTTTCAGATGCACAATTCAAAACACTGGTGATCAGGATGCTCACAGAACTGGTTGATTTTAGTCACAAATTTAGAGAAACATATGAAGGCTAAACTAATTGAAATGAATGGAAATGCACAGGAAACCAATAGTAATGGAAAGGAAACTGGGACTCAAATCAATGGAGTGGACCAGAAAGAGGAAAAAAATGACCAAACAGAAAAGGATGAAGAAACAAGAATTTAAAAAAATGAGGAGAGGCTTAGGAACCTTCAGGACATCTTTAAACATTCTAACATCCGAATTATAAGGTTACCAGAAGGGGAAGAGGAAGAGCCACAAGTGGAAAACTTATTTGAACAAATAATAAAGGAGAATTTCCCCAATCTGGCAAAGGAAATAGACTTCCAGGAAATCCAGGAAGCTCAGAGAGTCCTAAAGAAGTTGGACCCTGGAAGGAACGCACCAAGGCACATCATCACTACATTAGCCAAAATGAAAATGAAGGAGAGAATCCTAGAAGCAGCAAGAGATAAGGGGACAGTCACCTACAAAGAAGTTCCCATCAGACTTCAGCGGATTTCTCAAAAGAGACCTTACAGGCAAGAAGGGGCTGGAAAGAAGTATTCCAACTCATGAAATCCAAAGACCTACATCCAAGATTGATCCATCCAACAAAGCTTTCATTTAGAATGGAAGGACAGATAAAGTGCTTCTCAGATAAGATCAAATTAAAAAAGTTCATCATCACCAAGCCCTTATTAAATGAAATGTTAAAGGGACTTACCTAAGAAAAAGAAGATAAAAAAGATGAACAGTGAAAGGACAGCAAACTCACAGTTATTAAGAACCACACCTAACACAAAAGCAAACTAAGAGGACAGCTAGATCAGGAGCAGAACCATAGAAATGAATATCACATGGAGGGTTAGCAACAGGGGAGTGGGAGAAGGAGAAGGGGGAGAAGGTACAGAAAATAAGTAGCATAGATGGTAGGTAGAAAATAGACAGGGGGGAGGGCAAGATTAGTATGGGGAATACAGAATCTAAAGAACTTGAGACACGTGGTCATAAACTAAAGGGGGGGAATGGTGGGAGAGGGGGTGTGCAGGGTGGAGGGGAATGAAGGGGGAAATAGAAGAACTGTAATAGCATAATCAATAAAATATATTTTAAAAAAGAGATACCGTAGAATCTATTAATTATTTATTATTATTATTTTGTTTTCCAGTTCTATTCTTTCCCACTTTGACTCACAATGTGATATACAAGTTGATGATGAAGTATTTATTGAGCAATCACTATTTGTAAGGCACTATAAAATGGGAAAAGAATACTCAGATGACATATATACTGATATAAATATATCATTACATATATTCACACACCTATATATCTGTATCTGTAGCTATAAAATCTTTCAAGAAAGAGAGGAGAGATTGCTAAGTGCCAAAATAGAGGTAAAGAGATATGAGTATGAAGAGTATAAGTATGGGATAAAATACTAAATGAAAATAATATTCCAAATGGAGTATTATGAAGAAGTTTGTAGAGGTGGTGATAATCAACCTGAAACTGGAAAGAAGAATGTGATTTGGTGTACAGAGATTTTGGAAGATGGAGTTGAAAAGACATTTTTGGAAACTTCATAATAACAGAAATGTCAATTACATGAAGGCACATAAATAGGAAACTCCACCAAGACAGTTTGCTGGAACATCAACTGTGTGAAAAGCAATGGGAATTATTTTTGGAAAATAATATTTGAGTCAGATTACAAAAGTAAATAGAGTTTGCTTTACTCTTTTCAGTAAACAGAGTTTACTGAAAACTCTGTTTTCAGTAGCAATTCACTCTTGGTGCTTTATTTAGTTTGAATTTGTTATAAGACTGACATTTTGCTTCAAGGATTTTAATCTGGAATAAAATTGTAAACTTCATTAGAGTTGTGGGACCCTCAAATTTAGATACTAGTTGGATGGTTATCACTGGAGTCTGAGTGAGTGACTACAAAAATGCCATAGGGGGTTGGGAATGACAACACGAGAAGTTAAAGCAGTAATAACAGAAATTGCAAGGAGGTGTAAGGCCTAAAGAAATGCCCTGCTTACCCTTTGTTCCTTAGAGCATGGTTCCAGGAGGCCCAGTTTTGATAGTTGTCTTCCTAATTCTGCTTGAACCACCAAATCAAGGCCTCAAAATCTCTAAATTTTGATGAGAAATCACTGATATTTCTTTGATTCATCAAAGACTTACCAAACAGTAAGTCTACCATTCATCAGTAGACTTACCAAACGTCAGAGCCAGTTAGGTGAGTCTCCCATTTTTACATGAGAACACTAAGGCTCAGAGAAATTAAGTAACCCATTCAAGAGCACAGAGTTAATTATTGAGAACTGCCTAATGAAAACCCCAGTTACCAGCCTTGCCAATCTAGTGCTCCTATTAATCAGTATGTGCCTCGCCTGTACCCTGGTTCATTTGGCATCTGGATTTACCAAGGGACCTGTGAAGACAGAAACAGAAATTATGTTTGGAAGGGTGATGCCAATGGACAAAGTCCTTGTAAGTACAACACTCAGCATGCAGCTGACACACAGATGTTCATTTGAAAAATGGTATTTGGCTTCTACCCACTTGATGGTATTGATGTAAACACTGATAAATCATCTCCATTTGTAAGTTCATATTTTAGGAAAAATGTTATGGAGGCAAATATGCTTATGGGGTAGCTATACTTCAAAAGTCTTTTGAACTGTTTCCTCAAATCATTCTTTAAGAAAACCAGGGAGACAGCAGTCATCAGTATCAAGCCTATGTCACTCGGAAACAGACATTCTATCTGCAAATGATCCAGTCTGGCCATCTGCAGTTAGGTGAATTACAGGTAAGAACAGGACACTGTAGCATAAGAATTCAAGTTATATGCAACAAAAAACATCTATCTGTGTGCACTTAAACAATGGTTGGACCCAGTACACACATTGTGGTCTTGGTATTTGCCAGGATTACTTGGCTTTTTTTTATTCTCCCAGAGCCACACTAACCACAGTTACAAGAGTGACCTCCTCTCTACTTTGAACAGAGGCAGACAGGCTTCCAGAGCACCACATGCCAAAGGTCTAATTGAGGGGAGGGATGACTTAGTCATCTGTGCCTAGAGACTTTCTGTACTCAATGAGAGTACAAACCTACTGCATCACTACACAGCTGAGTCAGTAAGACTTTATGGTCCACAGTGTCTACAGATGCTACTTTACTCAGAACTCACAAAGGTGAAGTGTTTGTTGAAAAAGGACTCTATGCATAAACCCAAAATTAGCTACTAGTCACCAGTGAATGGTCCCTTTAGACTCATACTCTGGTATCCCAAACTGAGCATATCATTTGCAGTAGTCTGTTAAGACTCAGAACATACCATAATACTTCAGAGTCTGACTGCCCTGAATTTAAATTCTGGGTTTCTTCCATTTACAAGCTCTTTACTCTGTGATGCAGGGAAAATTACTAAGCTTAATATCCTTTTCTATAAAAAGGGGCTACAAGTAAGTATATTGCACAATAGATACTCAGGAAATTGTAGTAAATTATAGGTGCTTTTATCACTCAGTGTTTTATGGCATGAAGATCCTAGGCTCCCAAATATTACTTGGTCTTCTTTTCTTATGATCTACATACAATCAATTAGAAGAATCATAAATCTGGAAATGATAATAAAATACCATCTTATTTTATTTTCTTCTCTCTAGGAGGTAAATATTGCTACATTAGTGGAATTAGATCTACATTCTCAGTTATCACAATATGTTGTTTCATTATTTGAAAGAAAAATAAAGCCAACTATAGAACTATGACGCTAGCTTATTCAAATTTACTGATTCATTTAATCCATTTTTTTTACATTAAGAGAACTAGAACTAAGTCATTAATAGGCTACAGTTCCTGCCTTTAGGGAAGTGAAATTTAGCAGGGGAAGCAGACAGTGTGTTAGTAGGTGTGTGAAGGGGAGAAAGAGAGGGAGACAGAGGCAGAGGGAAAGAAAGAGGGAGAAAGGAGGGAGAGGTAGAGGGAGAGAAATCATAGAACAGTTTACACAATTTTATGGAAACACTCAAGAGGAAACAAGTTCCTTTTCAAGCACCAATTCTTTAAACTATCCTTGTCAGTATCCTGTTAATTTTTTTTCTTGGTACAACATTGGTACAGAAACCTCCAAACGATTTAGTATACTATTAATTTTTTTCCTGATACAACATTGCTATAGAAACCCTCAAATGATTAGCTACATTCACTCAAATTCAATTATTTCTGTTTTATAAACCCTAAAATTATGCTTACTTGGGGAATTCAGTGAACAATGAAAGAAAACAGTTGAAAGAAAACCAAAATATTTTGAGTTAACTACAGAAAGATTTACTAAGCAATTAATATAGGTACATTAAGAGTTTAGTAGCCCGTGTCTTGCACAAGAAAAGGCGTTCTTGTTAACTGCCCTTTAGTGTCCCTACTAGGTTTCATCTAATCCCACCCCACTAGAAGAATGCAATGGCCCTGCTTCTGCCATCCTCTGGGCAGCGGGGAGGCCTCGCCTTCACTGAAGGACTCCGCTGGCTCATCTTTCCCGTGAATCATGTTGATGATGTGGGCTCTCATGGCTGTTGGCCACAAGTGGTCCCTCTGCCTCACTTCTAGGATTTCTAAGGGATTTTTCTGGCTCCTATAAGCCCTCTACAAGGTCTATTTGTCTATTCTCTGAAGGTAGGATTCTTTTCCAATAGGACCCAAGAAGGTCTTTTAGAAAACTGTCTTCCCAGGAAGCTCAATTAACTGTCACTGCTTCTGTTTCCCACTTAAAAATTTCCAGCACACTGCCTCAAAAAAAGGAGCCTTAAGTTGTGTTTTACCAGGAGTTAGAAAACTCCCCATGTTTCCCTGCCAGCTAAAGGTGGGCTACAGACTCCCAGATACAGAAAGTCCTTATTGTCCGAGGGTCATTTGTAATAAGAAAAACTATGGCAAGGAAATTGCTTAAGATAAGGATGAAATCATTAAATCTTAAGAGATCAAGGGACATTTTTTACCTCAGAAATAAAACTCAAGTGATATGTTTGTTTCATTTCAGAGTCAATAACATCTAAGTATAATTAAAATTTTATCTAACTCTTAGAATGAACAAAATTTTTTTTTAATTAGTCACATTATATGAAAGCTGAGAACACTTTTCTTTTTATATTTTGTCTTTATGACAGGATCATAAAAAGTACAATATTTGGGATCTTCACCAGTTTCCCCAATGTCTTCTGCTAATAATTTGGTTATCAAATCATTTTCTTTGGAAGCATCTATCCTGTCATTATGCTTGTTATTCTTCCTTAGTCAGTATTGAGCAATGAGCTATGTTAATTTTAATTTGTCAATGATTTTCAGCATGGTTTGATTGACTTTGTAATATGGTATTGCAAAATCAGCATTTTATCTGTAACTGATATTCATTGTAATTGTATTATGCAGTGTTTACAATTTTAAAAAATCAGTAAGACAGTCAGTAGGGTAGAATACAGTGGTCCTCCCTTCACCTGCAGGACAGATATTCCAAGACCCCCAGGGGATGCCTGAAACAACGAACAAACTGAACCCCATAACTATGATTTTTCCTATACATCCATAGATACCTACTTCTAATAAAGTTTAACTTATAAATTAGGTATATTAAGAGATCAACAACAATAACTATTAATAAAATAGAACGATTGTACCATTATACTATAGGAACAGTTATGTTTATGTGAATATGGCCTTATTAAGTGAACTACAGGTTACTTGAACACAAACACTGCAGCAGCACTGACCTGAGACCTAGCACAGCCACCAAGTGACTGACGGCGGGCGGCACACCCCGCGCCAGCACTCCGAGCAAAGGGATGGTTTACAGGATGGAGCAAGATGGTTTGAAATGCTATCATGCTTCTCAGGATGATGTGCAACTGAAAACTTATGAATTCTTTATTTCTGGATTTTTCTATTTAATATCTTAGAACCTAATTGACTGTAAATAACTGAAACTACAGAATTTCAAACCTCAGATAAAGGCGAACTTGCTGTGCTACTTTCTCTAATTTGGGAAATTAATTTTATAAAGTGTGAGTTCATTTGTAAATATGTTCCCTTTATGATTCCTTTATTTAACTGAAATTGTAACTTTTCTAACTGATATGGCACAGATAATAAATATTTAGATAATGTGCACCTTTGTATTATCTTTGCATTGTTCTTAACTGTCAGCCCAACTCTTTGTTCAGGCTTGGTCTGGGGGGTTATCCACATGCCACCTCACTAAAGAAAAGGTATCTGACCATTCAAATACTTACTAAGGTAGGATGCCAGCAGTGAGAAATTGCCATGCCACTTACTGTCCCTACAACTCTGATGTGATCCCAGGCATGCACTCATCGTATTGTATTTGTCTCTGCAGTGGAGGTGCCCGATTCAAACCCCATGACTCTAAGGGGCAACTGACTGTGAAGTGTTGGGTTTAGGCTTCGTCACTGCCTGCCTGGTCTATCTTGGGTAGAATGTAATCAGAGTCTAGCCCAGTTGGCTCACAGAGAGCTGCTGCAATCTCAAAGTCAAGAACTATGGATCCTAGCCCTGTTTCTTCCAATAACTGGGAGTCAAACTCATAAAAACCTTTGCAATCCCATTATTTCAGTTTCTTTATCTGTCAAATTGGATAATATCAGTGCCTTTTTAATACCTATGATAGACTGAATAAACACCCCCTGAAGATGTCTATGTCCAAAATCCCCAGAATCTGCCTATATAATACTTAATAATCAGGAGTGTCCAACCCACAGCTGATGGGCCACATGTGGCCCAGGATGGCTATGACTGTGGTCTAACACAAAATTGTAAATTTAGGTTCCATTTATAGGTGAGATCTGAGATATAGTGGAATCTAATCAACAAAACAAACAAGCAAGCAAGTATAATCAGAGACAGTGAAATTAAGAACAAACTGACAGTAACCAGAGGGAAGGTGGGAGGAGATAATGGGGGGAAGGGTTTTCAGGAACATGAGTAAAGGACACATGGATAAAAGCAAAGAGGGGGTAGGATCAAAGGTGGGAAGTAGGGAAGGCTGGGGTGGGGGGAGTGGCAGGGATAAAATGGAGACAACTGTACTTGAACAACAACAAACAAAAAAGAATAAAAGAACCATAAATTTACTTAAAACCTTTTTTGTTGCTCATCTGTTTTCATCACTATTTGTGTACTTAATGTGTGGACCAAGACAACTCTTCTTCTTTCTGTGTGACCCAGAAATGCTAACCCCTGCTACATGTTAAAATGGATATTGCAGATGTGATTAAGCTGAGAATCTTGAGGTAGGGAGATTATACTAAATTATCCAAGTGGTTCCCATGTAACCACAAAGGTCCATAGAGGAGGATCAGAGTGAGGAGCAGGAGATGTGACTGTGGAAGCAAGAGGTTGGAGTAAGGCAAAAAATGGGTGGTAAGCCAAGGAATGTAGACAACCTCCAGGAGCAGTAAAAAGTAAGAAAATGCATTCTCTCTTGAAGCCACTAAATAGAATGCTGCTTTGAGGATAGCTTGATTTTAGACTTTTGACCTACAGAGCTGTGAGAAAATAAATATATGTTTATTTAGCCACCAAGATTTTGGTGATTTGCATAGCAGCAACAGAAAATTAATACAATCTTCAAACAACTAAAAAGAATAATGGGACAATAAGTGTGGGATCAACCAGGGAAGTTAAAAGAAAGACGTCTTTTAACTTTAAAAGCAAGATGATATGGTATTTACTCTGTCCATAAAAATCAGTAAGCATTCCCTAAATTGTAAACACAAATCAGGAGGTCAACATTGTTCTTTAATTCTTATGTGCATTAAAACAAGTGGAAAAGTATAATGGAGGTGGCACAGACATCTCGCTCTCTTGATCATGTTACAAGGGACTCCATTCTATGGCACCACTGCAGTGACCTTCAGTCATCAGCTATATTGTCCCAATTAACCACATACCTTTTCCCTTTTCCTCTTTTACTGATGCATTACCTCTTTTTGCTTTATGAAAATGGTCACTCACTGCCATACTTTGTCAAAGGGAAGAAAGCTAAAGACAACCTGAAGTTGTGACCTCTTTAGGCCAACTTTCTTAGCATACATACATAGCTAGTCTCACATGTGGAAAGAAAAAATGGGGAGAATATAAGAGAAAACTTGGAATATACCATAAATAATCAGACTCCAACTTGGAGTCCACAAAAGAAATGAATGTCCAGCATTATTTAATTTCTTGCCCTTGTTTCTTTGGCTACAAAGTGGTTCTAGAGCCAGTCAATCTAATGCCTGAAAGTTCAAATATAACATAGAAACCTTTGCAAAGATGGGAATTATTACTTTGAGCATTATATACATAGTCCCTGGATTTCTAAGTATGACATTGTAATTCATAATAAGAAATACATATTTGGCCTTCATCCTATTCCTGGCCTAGAGCTCCTAAAAATCATTAGAATTCTCTAAGTGTTGAGAGCAATCAAGTGTCTTCCGTTATGTTAATGAGGCAACCTTTGGAAGGCCCTTAGGTAACCTGAAGGTGGAAGTTGGAAATGGATTTCATCACTGATGGTCTATGCCTAAATAGTAAAATCTCAATAAAGGCCCAAAAGAACAGAGTTCAGAGAGCTTCCAGGTGGCGAATACATGGAGGGGACTCAGTGTGTGACCCACTTGGAGAGAGCATGAAAAATTTGTCCCTTCCCACATATCTTGCCCTATGTATCTCTTCATCTGGCTTGTTCATCTCTCTCCTTTATCATATCTTTTAATTAGCTGGTAAATATAAGCAAGTGTTTCCCCAAGTTCTGTGAGCTATTCTAGCAAGTAATCGAATACAAGGGGGAGAAGGTCGTGAGAACATTTGATTTAAAGTCAACTTAGACAGAAGTTGTAGGTAGCCTGGGAACCTTACCCTGTGAGCTCTGACATTACCTCCAGGGACATAGTGTCAGAACTGAGCTGAACTATAGGAAACCTATCAGGTGTACCAGAACTGCTTGGTGTGTGAGGAAAAAAAATAACCCACACATCTGATGTTAAAGTGTTGTGAATGTGAGCAGTGTGAGAATAAAGGAGAAACACAACTGGGTTTTCCATGTACTGAGTGCTCCTTATCTGGAATCTTCATGTAGAAAAACCCATTCAACAGAGATCCCTTTAAATTCATTAGACTAAAATGTTTAGGTACATTTCACTATAATTTAAACATAATGATAGACAACAAATAAAATTAAGTGTTAATATTTACATTCATATTCTTCTCTTAATATCTCTTAACTTAGAGATAACTGTAACAGCTGCCCTTTGTAACAATGACTGTTAGATAGCCTACATTTAATGCCATTCAAAGGAAGGCCAGAAAAGAAGTAGCCAATTAATATTAATTGAGCATATTAGGAGTAATTTTGAAATATAATTTTTGTATAAATAATAAAATGAGTAGAAATTGGTTAAACAATTATCTGAGTTTTATAGCTTATTGTTCTGAGTTTATGCCAAAATGCATGTCGGCATATTTTAAATGTGTGAATACATAAATATGTGGACATGAACACATGAATTTTAAGGTTTTTTGAGCACATATACTCATCTCTTCATCAGGTATCCTTTATTTGACTATTCCTCTGTATAAGTCATTTAATTTCACCAACTGATGGCCACGATGGTTAATTTTATACATCACTCTGGCTAGGCCACAGTACCCAGATTTTGAGCAAACACCAGTTGCTGTGAAGGTATTTTTGATGAGACTGGCACTTAAATCAGTAGATTTTGAGCACAGCAGCCTACTTTCCACTTGCTGGGACTACTGAAAAATATATGTAAATGGAGTCATTTCAGAACGAAGTCAGAGCTGCCACCCCAGAGGAAATGCCGTTACCTCCAGGTATGGGCAGTTCCTCAAACATATGGAATGTTAAAACTTGGGCAAAATAACCTTTGGACTAGGACTACTAAAGCAGCATTTTATTCCAAACAGCTATCTGCTATGACTACAGGACTGAAAATTGAAGGCATTGTTTAGAATTAGTAACACTATGTTAGCTTATCCGTACCTATAGAAATGCCTTCCTTTTATTGATGTAATTATTTCTCTTCCTTTTCTCATAAATCACCACTCCCCCTACTTCATCAGAACACTATTTGGGTTTCTGCCTGAATCACTGCGTCCCCAATAGCTATTCTTTTGAATTTCAAAAACAGACAAACAAACAAAAAAAAACCCAAACCCAAACCCAACAACTTGTTGCCACTCACTTTGGCCTTTTATCTTTAGGTTAACATATTCATCCAATCAGTTGAAGACTTAAATTGCAAAAGATGACATCCAGGCTGCCTTCAGATTTGAGCTGCAACATCCCCTCTTCCCAGGGTCTCCAGCCTGCTGGTTTACCCTGCAAATCTGGTCCTTGCCAGACTTTACCACAATCATTTGACCTAATTCTTTAAAATCAGCATCTCTTTTAGACAATGCCCAACCAACTGAGCCATGCCAGTCTGGGTGCCTCGCTGTTCTTAATGAACAGAAATAAATTGCTTGATTGTAGCAGGTGAGTTGAAATAAAAAGAATTTAAGAATCTAACAGCTTCATTTTTGTAAAAAAGAGCTTTGTCGATTGTTTCCAATATATATGATTGTTTATTTTATAAACACTTACAAAGCAAGAAACTAAAATTGCCCTGACAGTCCCAAAAGCCTTACCCTAAATTTCTTATTGTTACAAGAAAAAGTAAACTGTATTTTTGTCATTACAGAAATAACTGTCATTTTCATATTAAAGTGTGTTCCCTCCCCTGGTTTTCACCTGATAAGTTACCTGATATGCACAGTCTCCAAAGAAACCTTTGCTTTTCCTGGGAAATTTGTTCCTGTGCTACCTTCAGGATATTCTTGTTTTGTTTTCGTTCCTGAGACAGAGAGTGATGTTCATTCTTTTCAGGTTTCAGTTTGCTCCTGGCCATGTGAGTTCTCTAATCCAATATTGAGGCATAACTACTTCCAGCAGCTACTCAGCAAAACAAAACTTGCTTTTTAAATAAAATCCATTTTCCTCTCAGTTTCAAACAGAAGTATTCGGGCAGATTCTGATATGCTTGCTTCAAAACATGATTGTTTCAGTTAACATACTAAGATTTAAGTTTATAAACAATACAATTTCCTGGCAAACATCTTTGAAAAGCAAGTACCCCTTATGTATTTTAAACAACCAAAAATAATTTGGTAAATTTGTTCCAAATGTCAAAGGACTGTTCTCAAAGTTCTTATCTCTAAATGTCATGGTTTTTCTTGCTCACTCGTTTGCTAAAATTTGTGGGTATGAATAATAAAACTTTCTGGAGAACTTTATGATAATTCAAATACTTTATGATAATTCATTAATTTAGGCCAACTAATTGAATATTATGAGTTTGCTCTCAAGTGAAAGTACAGTTACCAGTTATATTATTGAATAGGAAGAACTAAGAAAGGAAAGGTGAAGGAGGTTGAAGAAGTCAGGTCTGTCTTCCCTTGATCAAATATACAGTTTGTGAACTGAGAAGTGGAACATTTTAAGCACAATAATAGGATAAAATGTATGAGAATATAATAAATGTTATATTATTTTAAGGTTTTCTTCTCACTTAATGTAAGGGTTTCCACAAGAGTTAGACACAGTGTCTATTCCCACTCTGTGGATGATGCAACTGAGAGACAAAGGTGGTTAAGTTGCTCAGTGACATACAACTAGTGAGCACCAAGGCCAGCACTTGACTCTGGCATTCTGTCCTCAGAGTCTTCTTCTACACAGGGCTTATGAAATTTAATAATGCACCGATATAGGACAAGTTGAACAGACAAGTATTTGTTTCACATTCAGATGCATGGTAGTTTCCTATTTTCCTAGTTTCCTATTTTCTTAAGATAAAGTGAGACTATTTGCTTAAGGTAAAGGTTTTTAAATCATAAATGTTACTATATTACCAATTAGACTACATACATTTAACACCCCCCACTGAGCAATGACAGCCAATTGGCTCGTGCCTGACGGCCATCTGCTAAACAGCTACAACTTTCACTGATAACCTTTGGGGTTCAATGTAGACTCAACGGGGTGTGCTATGCAACAGCATGGGTGTCGTTTTTTTTTTGTAAAATGTAAAACTCGCTAAAATGTCTGTGTGGAATGTTAATAGCAAGAGTACTACAAAGCCAGAACCTTGTCTTAAATATATCTAAGAGACGACTATCTCTCAGCTAGCTTCTTTGTCTCCTATTTTACCAAATAAAAGTGGGGTTTGGCTGCTGGCCACCACCAATACAGGCAAACTCCAGAGGCAGAGGTTTGGTGAGAAGAGGAAAGGGATCTTTTATTCAAAAACCACACAATCTAGGAGGACATCAGTCTCCCGACTTAAAGTCATCCCTCCAGAAAACTCAGAGGAAAAACCTGCCACCCTCTGCCTGGCCAGTTCTTCTCCCATTCAAAATACTGTCCATGGGGAATTACAGGTGGCTGCTGAGTCAACCTCCAAGCAGTTTAGCTTCTCTCCTTGCTACTGCTGGGCCTCAGGCTCCCTTCTTTTCAAAGGTGCCAGTTACCACGTGGCTTCCAGGGCCAGCAGGTCCTGAGAAACACCGGTCAGCACCTGCATTGTGGGTCTAAGAGAGAGCATGTCTCTGTCTTCCCTCAGTTTATATAAACTACCCCTCTGGGCCAGGCTGGATGCTTCAACTTCTGCATGCTTTGGGAGGCTCTGCCCCGTACCCCAAACAATCCTGTCTTTTCCCAGGCTAGACTGGCAGGTGGTTCCCAGAACAGCACCTCCCTGCGCTGCCATGTACTGCAATGGAGTAGAAAGGCTTTTGCCTTAGCCAAACCTTGCCACTTACCTTGTGTACGCCCGGTGCAAGGCCTCCTCTCCTCAGCTTCTTGACCAGGGTGGTGGAATGTGTCGTCACGTGCCGCACTGGCTTGTTCATCCAGGCAGTGCAGGTTCACCTGTGCAGCTCGGGCGTTTCCTGGGACCCCCTCCCTCACTCAGGACATCCGTCAGTTCATGCTGGTATCACTGTAAAAAATATGCATATTCTTATTCTTGCACCTTCTCTGTTATTGTTGATTAGTTTACCCTTGGCTAGAGTGAAAAATAAGAATCCTATACTAAATGCTGAATGTAGAATTCTATGCTAAATTAAACCATGCTAGAATAAAATTATGTTCATTGCAAAAGAATTTTATGTAGAATATGAATTAGCTTGAGTTACATATTTTTACATATTAACATTATTGCATACTTCTTGCTTAACTATGTTGTAAACAAGCATGGCACCTCATTTTTGCCCAAGGTTGACAAATAACACATATTTTGTTTAGAAATATCATTGCAGCATCTGAGTCATTTCTTACTACTTTCAAAGAGTTTTTTTTTTTAAAGACTGAACTGCAACTCTGCTTCTTAATATGAAAATAACCTTCACTCCAAGTAATAAGTGGTGAAAGTGATGTTTAAAAAAAGGTGAAAAGAATATTTAAAATGGAAATGAAATGCCTACCTTTCTGTCTGTGGCCTGCAAATGTTTTTCTTTTGTGAATAGGTTTGTAGTTTAATGACAACCTAGATCCTTGCTAGACAGTCATCCATCTGCAACCCTGGCCATGCGCTTGTCCATGTCTCCAGCTGGAGCACAAAGTCCAAAGCCCGGGAGTTACTCAGTAAGTAGTTAGTAAATTAAATGAATAATAATAACATTTCCACTCAAATATAGGGCTTTACTTAAATTGAGTGCCAACGTATGTAAATTTTATGTAAGAGAAAATGAGATCAAAGTATCATAGAAATTTAGAAGTGAAAAGAAGCTCATGAGTTTCTTTTTTTGTGTCTAACATGATTGTAGATTGTTGGAGAAAAGTACTCACTGAGAGTATCTTAATACAGTTCTTCAGTTGTTGGAATTTTTCCTAGTTATGTGCATTTTCCTGATATTTTAAAATTCAAAGTTTCCTTTCCATCCACATTGGAATGACTCCTCAGTCTGCTTACCAGATGCTCCTCAGACTAACCCTTGTCCAAAGTCAGGGTGAAGTGTCATCCACTGTCATCAGGCCCCTTTATGTTTCTTCTTTTATATCTAAATTAAAAATTCAGTGTGTCCCAATTATGGGAATTTTATCAATTTCCCAATAGAAAAATTATGGCCCAATCTCAACGGAATAATGGAAATTTCAGAGAGAAATGTTCAAATCACAGGTAGCTAATCTAGAAATTTTCATATAGAGGACTACAGAATACATCTAGAGAGCTCGCCTAACTCAAAATATACTATTGTTATCCCTAAATACAATGGTTGAATTAAAGGATGTTGGTATGACAGCAAATACAGTAATCCTCACTGTTGCTATCCCAATAATTTCATTCCTATGGATTTTTATAGTTTTAAGATGAAAACGTGTGAGATGGGTCATATCTACAATCATGTTAACTATCATTTAAAACCTTATTCAGGGTTACTAATCACTTGATATTAAGCCTAAAGCTCTAAGCATGTACCCCAGCATATGAGGAAGAGAACAGCATTAGAAGCAGTTTAAACTCATCAAAGATAAATATCTATCTAAATAAACTGGATTTGAGCTCTTTGTCTTCAGACTCCATATACTTTCTGCACCATTTTGGAGGACTGGCGTGTATTTATTGCTGTTCCACGAGTGTTTGGTTCTCCCTGTTAGCACGTGACCTCTGTGTGCACAGTAACTGTGTGATGTTTCCCTCTGTTCCCCCAGTTTCTCTTCAGTCCTTTGCATGAAGCAAATGCTCATTTTATGTTTGTATATTAAATGTGCTCTGAGCCATTGTTACATTTGGTAACTATACTCTTTGGTCATCTTTAGAATAAAAAAGAAGCAATAGTGCACAGACTTTAGCGAATTAATAGCAGAAGCACTAACATGTTAAACAAATCAGCCATAGAGTGTAGAAGCATCCATTTTGTTGGTTTTCAATCTCTAGATACAATTTTTTGAGGCAGTTTATATAATCTCAATTTCTTTTTTTTTTTTTGGTCACATCTAACATTCTTTTAATTTTTTTTACATTTTAAAGTATATTTTATTGATTATGCTATTATAGTTATCCTAATTTTCCCCCTTTGCCCCACTCTGCCTGGTAACCCCCTTCCCTCCAGCAATCCTCTGCTTAATTCATGTCCATGGGTTGTGCATATATGTTCTCTGGCTTCTGCATTTCCTATACTATTCTCAACATCCCCCTGTCTAATTTGTACCTACCCAATTATGCTTCTAAATCCTTATACCTTTTTCCCCATTTTCCCCCTTCACCCTCCCAGCTGATAACTCTTCAAAGCACAGAGTTATAGCCAAAGGAGTTCCCACAAGACAATTTTTTTTAAAAATGACAAGTAAATCTTGCATTTTCTTATGTGCTGCAATCTTGACCTATGAAGTTCCATACTTTCACCAAGAACCTTTGAAACCCACTAGTTTCTGGTTTTACTTAATATGCCAAAATAGATTTAACAGAAAACTCAGACCCATTCCAGTACATCAGGCGCAAAAGTCTCTTTGATCTTTTTGCCACTTTTAAGAAACATCTGCATCTTTGTAAGGACCTAGCAGGAGGAGCCAAAAGTGTGAGAATGGGAGCGGTCACATGCAAGAAGATAGAAAGAATTGTTTGGGAACCGATTCTCCTTGTTCGAGTCACAGAGAACCAAAAGAAGACTGGCAGCATCTAGGGCTTACAAACACTGAGTAATTTCCAACAGCTGGACTTCAGGAGTGCCCATTCCACCCCCCTATTGTACAAGACACCCTGCTATCACCATCAAGGAAGAGAATGGTAAAATTGTTTTAAAAGTTATCCAAACATTCTCTTCACACATAAGCCAATTCACAACCAAAGTTGTTCTTAACTTGTATTTTTCCCCTTTCTAATTTTTTAAGATAAAATTTAGATCTTTCTTTGTCAAAATCCTTCTGTTGTGGTTTATTCAGTCTCACAGAGACTGAATCTCTATGCATGCGTAACAATGGCCAGCCACTGTGTCTGTCTCTAAGGCTCTAAGCCCCATTAGTGCTGAGTAACCCTCAGCACACTTCACAGCTCCTGTCAAGTGTCGGAGCAAAACTTAACTTGTTTTGTTCCACATAAATGTTGTGGTATACCCTGTAAAACACTATGCAAACACTCTCTTTTTGAGCAGAATGAATAGATGAAGATTCCAAGACTCACTCATATATGCAGGACAAGAGAGAGGTCATGAAGGCCAGCTTAAAGGCCTGGGAAGGGATGACCTTTACCTCCTCTTTCTGTTCTGTGGTTCACTCTCCCAAGCAGGTGGAAGTGGACCACCGAATGACAGCAAAAGCAAAGTGGCAAATGACAGACAGCATAAGTTTTCAATCACAGCCTCATCCAGGTTTCTAGCACATGTTACAGATTGAGTGTTCTGTGAAGCCCAAAAGGCATGAACTGAACCAAAAGTTGAGCCAACATGCCTGATGGTTTATTGAAAACATTTCCAGGTCTTGGAAATGTATCCTAATATAAATTCCTACCATTTATGGAAATGCCAGACAAACCAATATGTTCTCAGAACCCAGCTGCCTTCCCTGTTAGTAAGAAAGGCAATGTAGCTTTAGTCAAGAGGGCACACATCTGAGAATAAGTTACTTTCAGAATCTAAACAAGAGGAGACAAAGTCTCATAGAATATCCTACATGATTCAAAATTGTCATGCAGATGCATACATATTCATATTTATGCAGTTAGTGCAGTGCAGGCTGGGAAGCAAAAGATCTAGAATCTAAGGTATGCTCCCTCCTAAAGGAAGACCACGAAATGATCTCCGAGGCTCCTCCAAATTCGAAATTCTATTGTTATTTCATTTTATTTTAATCAAATGCATTGAAGTATATTGTAGGCATAATAAACTGCATGCCTTTAAATTATACCATTACATGATTTTTGAAGATGTAAACACCCATGAAACCACCAGCAAATACAAAAGGCAGACTATTCCATGACCCGCAAACAATTCCTGGCTCCCTTTTGTAGCCAATCCCCCTTTCAACTGTACCAACCACTGATCTGATTTCTCTCAATGTATAGAAGTATATATTCCACATATAAAAATGGAATTACACAGTAATTTTATGTCTACCTTTGTTCACTCAGTATGATAATTTTTGAGATCCATCCTTGTGATTGCATGAATCAGTAATTTATTTATGCTAGTTGTTTTATTTAGCATAGTTAATTTTTTTTCCTAACCATGCATCTGCTGGTGGACATTTATTTCTAGGTTGGAGCTATTATGAATAAAGCTGCTACGGATATGCATGTGTTATTTGTGTGTTATTTGTGTGTTTCTCCTAGGTAAATACTTAGTGGCATTCCACTGAGAGGAATGGCTGGGTTGTATGTTAGTTGTATATTTTAATTTTTTAAGAAAGTGTAAAACTGTTTTCCAAAGTGATTATCTAATTTTACATTCCCACCATCAGTATACAAGAGTCCTTCCACATTGTCAACTCTTGAGATTGTTAGTCTTTTCAATTTTATCCACTCTAATATGTGTGTAGCTCTGTCTCATTTCTGTATACATTTTCCTGATGATGAATGATGTTCAACATCTTCTCATGTGCTTATAACCATTACTTTATCTTCTTTTGTGAAGTGTCAGTGAATTTATTTTTTATCACTTTATAGGGCTATTTCTATTATTATTGTTGAATTGTAAAAGTGATTTATAAATTTTGATTACAAGTCTTTTGGCAGATATACCTATTGCAAATATTTATTCCCAGTCTTTGTGATGGTTTTGTTTCCCTAACCATGTCTTTTGTAGAGAAAAATGAGATTTGATCATAAAGTAGAATTTAAGGTGCAGATACTTTGTGACAAGGCAAATATCTAGTTTCTCCTCAAACTTTCATCCACTGATTTTGGCATACATCAGAGAGCTTTCCTGCAGAAACTATTATTGTGGTTTTTCTAATGAGAATTGTCTATTATATACACACACACATTTAATTAGAGTAAATGAATAGATCAAAAAATTGTGGTACATATACACAATGGAATTCTATGCAGCAGAAAGAAAGAAGGAGCTCCTACCCTTTGCAACAGCATGGATGGAACTGGAAAGTATTATGCTGAGTGAAATAAGCCAGGTGTTGAAAGACAAATACCATATGATCTCACCTTTAACAGGAAGCTAAAGAACAAAACAAACAAGCAAGCAAAATAAAAACAAAGGCACTGAAATAGAGAACAGGCTGACAGGGACCAGAGGGGAGAGGGGAGGGAATTTCAGGGGAAAAGGGGGAAGGATTTACAGGAGCAAGTATAAAGGACACATGGACAACAACTAAGGGGGGTGGAAATGGGAGGGAGGTGGGGAGCACTGCGGGGGGAGGGGCTGGGATGGGAGTAAAAGACAGGAAACTGTACTTGAACAATAATTTTTTAAAAAAGAAGTTGGTAAGAAAAACTCTTTTCCTTTAAATACTATTTATTTACATTCACATGTATCCATGGATTTATACAATACCATTCTTAATTATTTTGTTTTCAAATTATTGTAGATTTGGCCATTGGGAGATCTTTCAGGTTGCTTTCTTTACATTTTTACCATGGTCTCACCCTTTTATAAGAACTTCCTTATTTTCAGGCACCAAAATGTGGTTTATGCTCATGTGCATTTTTCCTGACCCAGACCTGGAATTAGCCACATCTTCTTGGTTCCACTTATTAGAGAATCATATTTAGAACCCAAGATCTACATGCTACATATACGCTAATGGCAGAGTGTCATTGTTTCTATCTCTTTTTAGTGGGCAGAGGTAGGAGATGCATACACCCATGTATGCATATGAATATGTATGTATGTATGTATATATATATATATATACACACACACACACACACACACTAACCCAAGCATACAAAGAAATTTATAGTTATTACTGTAAACAGCCATGTCTGTATATTTCTGATTACATTCCAATACATTGTTCTCTACCACCCCCTGTCCTTTATTTTGTAATTGTCATGTGCATTTCAACACCATGTATTCGATACCTCAAATGACAATGGTAGTTTTTGCTGTAAACAATTATACTTATTTTAAAGAAATTAAGAAAAAAAGTTCATTATGTAACTCTAATGTTGCCATACTTGATGCTTTTTGTTCATTCTTAAGATTTGTGTTTTTCTCTCGTATTACTTCCTTCAGCTTGAAGAACAATCTCTCTTGAAGTGCAGGTCTGCTGGGAATATTTTTGTTATTGTTTTTGCTCATTTTATGTTTTTTTTTTGTTAGCCCAAATTCCATTTTTTAACCTTCTTTCTTGAAACACATCTTCTTGATGAGCTAGAATTTTGGCTTGACAGGTTTTTTTTCTTTCCATACTTCAAATATTTGACCCATGGCCTTCTGACATTCTTTGTATCTCATGTGAAAGCTATTACATTTCAAATAACATTTCCTCTTACCTGCTTTCAAGATTCTCTCTTTCTCTTTGGTTTTCAATCAGATTTTTTATGGGACAAGGTATTTTAATTTGTATTTATTCTACTTGTAGTTTATTAAACTTTTTGGAGATATAAAATTAAGTCTTTTCTTGAATTTGGTATATTTTTAACCCTAATTCTTGATATAGTTATTTTAGCCGACAGATTAGAACCAAACTGCAAATTCTATTTCATTTGCAGTGGGTGGTATTGCAGATTTCGGTTCAGTCCTTATCTTTAGAGGTGGCTACTTTGACCCCTGCTCCATTTATAATACATGGTCACAGGGCCAGTCAGAGATTTGTAGAATCTATCTGTAGAACTTAGGGGTTCTCTTCATTGGCCATTTCCTCTTCAGAACTCCTTCCTCACTCTATAGAGGCTATAGTTGCTCTGGACTCTGTCTTCTGGTTCTTTAGCTTCCCTTCACCACTTTGCACCTGTCACTGTGACTAGCCTAAAACTCAGGCTCTGGTAATAAAAACTGGAAACTCAGTCCACAAGAGCCTTCTCTTCCAAATTCCCACTCACCTCCAATATATATCTGTTTTTATCTAATCTGCAGAGCCACCATGTAGAATTGTGTATGTGTTTGCACATGTATATGCTGAGAGAAAGCTGTCGATTTTCAAAGCAGAACGACCTAAAGAAACCTTAAGAATAATTGAACCTAAGCATTTCCTGTAAAAGACTGGAGCTAAGATCACAAAGGTAACTTTCAAAGCTTGCATAACTATTTAGTACTGTGTCAGAACATCTTCCTTTCATCTCAAGTATGAAATTAGTATAAAAAGGCATAAATGGGCATCAAAAAATCAATGTCAAGTCTACAGAAGGAATGACTTCTAGCAAAAGTGCTTTATAAAATGAAAAACTGAAAAAATTGTAGATTCTCCATTGATTTATAGGCATTTAAGCAGAGACTAAACTTGTAGGGAAGCTATAGGATATATTTGAACATTTGATGGATAATTGAATTATATAGCCATCAAAGATCCCTCCAGTCTCGAGTACCTACACCTGGACAAATGAGTTATCACTGTGTTGTATCTTAAAGTATCATTCTGACACTATCATCTTGATTATACATCGTGACATATGTCCCTGTCCCAAATAATTAATTTTTACAATTTTGGAATTAATGTTCTCAGCATGCGGTTCTTGCAGTTTATTGATACTGCCTAAGAAAATGTTTTAGAATTCCTGTCTGCAACTGAATTTCATATAAAATTACTTTCACAAAGTTATTGTTTATTCTAATTTGCCAAGAATTAACCAAGTTTATGTTATGGTAAATTGTTACATAAAAAAGCAAATTTGTTTTTCCTTACAAATCAAACACAGATACATACAGGTGAGGCAAAGTAGATTTATAGTTGTTTGGATGAAAATAAATACAATAATTAACATGTAATAATACAAGAATAAACTGTGTATGCATACTCACAACTGTAAACCTACTTCTTCTCACCCCACATATACAAATATACACAGATATGTTGGTTAAGAATTTTCCAAGGATTTTGTCCTTGAAAAATATTTCTTTAAATGTATTAATAGGAATGTAGTTTGAACTTAACATTTTTAGTCAAAGAGAAAATGTGAAAACTTGAACTTGTTAGTACTGTTTCATAATTCAGCTTAATATACTCATGAGCCACTGCCTTTTTCCCAGTAGAGCAACAGTTCTCAAAGTGCGGTCAAGGGACCCATGGAAGGTTCAAGGGTTTTGCAAGATAAGAACTATTTCCATAATAATATAAAGACATTATCTACCCTTTTACTTTCATTCTTGTACAAGAATACAATGGACTTTTCCAGAAATACGTGTCATGTATGATGTCATTACTTGCAATGCTAATAGAATATGTGCTTTTGTGTTTTTATGTTTTCTAAAATCTAATATTAGCCTATAAATAAGTATTTTTCACATATTAACTCAATGTTTCATCAGTATATTATTATATTATTGTCACTGGTTATACTTCTTGTAATCTTTGTAAACTCATTATCATGTAATAAATATATCTTACTTTGAAATCCTAAAGTTATCCTTGTGCCTACATGAAAACAAAAAAATAAGTAGAAGTGGTATAAATTTTCATATTTTTAAGTTTTTGAAAAATGTTGAAAATTTTAAGTATTATCTAAAATTGTTATTACATTAGAATGTAATAATTACTTCAAAATTTAGGAATTATATATTCCTAATTAGAGTTAAGAAATAATTATTGGCTTTAAAAAGATAAGAAAAGATTCTTTTTCTCAACCCCCAGATGCATCGTCTACATCCAGAGATGCTGAGGAAAACAAAACTTTCATATTAGAGTTTATTTGGCTCATTAGAGACAGGAAATCCATTCCAAACCACCTGAGTGAGACTGTAGCCAAGAAACAAAGCTATGACAAAGTGCTATTTCCCTCAGTTGTATACATGCTAATAATTTTCTTATTTTGTTTTAAAAGAGAATATTCTAAAATAGATTTATAGTTCTAGTTAAGTTGTGATACCATTTGAGACTAAAGATTCAAAAGCTAAATATGAATATTTAAAATATAGTTGTGCTGAAGTCTTTATTTTATTTTATTTTATTTTATTTTTTATTTTATTTTAGTTAAGGGAAGGGAGAGAGAGGGGAGAGTCATCTATGTGAGAGAAAAATATCAAATGGTTGCCTTCTGCACACACCCCCATCTGTGGACTAAGCCTGCAATCCAGGCTTATACCCTGACCAGGAATCAAACCAGCACCCTTTCCATTTGCAGGATGATGCCCAACAAATTGAGCCACATCAGCAAGAGCTGAGCTGAAGTCTTTAACAGCAAAAACTATTTTTCAGAGCTTTTCAAACTGAACTTACAGAGCCACTGACACATCTTTCAGGACATATTATTATATTCTACTGAAAGGAGAACACACGATAGCTTGCATTTCAATAAAGATTTTAACCACTGACATTGCTCAATGCCTGTTGATGAAAAATTAGTTAAAGCATTCACATCAGTGTCAATTTTCAATATCTTTTCAGATTAAAGATTTACAGAAAACATGGAGATGAGATAATATCTAATCTGCAGAACTATACTTTTTTCCTTACAAATAAATGAATCCATGGATACGGATGGACTTACTCATTTGCTTGTATTCATCTAGTATGGGCACCAACAAAACATCCAGAAACATCTCATTTCATGTGACTATTTGGCACCATGCACAAGTGGCACTGAAATAGTCAAAGTGTTCAGAAACGCCTTTGAATTTCATCACTTTTTGAGCCTGGTAGAAGAATTGAGTTGACTTTCATATGATAACACAAAAGTAACTATGGGTAAAACTGCTGGTATCTTAGAACAAATTGTAGTAGTGATTTCCAACCATTTTACGGGCCATGGTATTCTTCACTGATGGGCAATTTACAAGTAAAAAAGAATTGCCAATTTTACCCTAGAAAATTGTTCCATGGCTCTCCCTGTGCACCAAGGATAACTGAAGCTGGTACTTGTTTTCTACCTTGGAATGCTCAGGGGAGGCTTGAGGGATTTCACTTGAGGGTGGTTCTTATGCCTTCCTCTGTTATACTATTCCACAACACATGAAAGTTGGGAGGAGGAAGGATTCAAGGATAAATGCACATGCTGCCAGCTTCCCAAATTTCCCCTGCATAGCCCATTGGCAAAATTATGCACAACTAAATCCATTAATCCTTTCTTGGAAGGCTGATTTATTAAATATTTTTCAAACAGAAATTTGTTCTTTACAAGTGTAGTTCTAAGTTGGCAGATTCTTTTTTTGTTTTTGTTGTTGTTCTTTTATTAAATTTTCATTTATTTACTGTTAAAATTCTTTTACTTATTATCTCTCTCCTTGAATAATGTAAAGCCCATGATGATGGGGCTGATGTCTATATTCTCTTCGTTACCCCAGGGCTTAAAGTAATGACACAGACACTGAAGGCACTCAATAGATATGTGTAAAGTGCATGATTTTCATTTTTATGGTCAACTTAACTTGTATAAATTTTAAAATATTTTTTGTAAGCTATGCTTCAAACAAATCATCCTAACAACAAAAAATACCCAATTATGCCTACCATTATTTTAAAAAACAAAACTCTTTCTATGTATAAAAGGACCTTTAAAGATTTTTTATTTTATTATATTCTTTTCTGACTTGTGATTTATTGCACTGAATTAGTGATACCTCATTGCTTCTTTTCTCTAGATTGCTCTTTGATATTTTCACCTATTTAGTATTCTGGATTTATTTCATAATAAATATTTATATTTAAATATAATTCTATTTAGTGGGTTAAAATCATGTAAATGCATGTTGATAGGATACATGAATAAGCAAAGACATTAACAACTAGAAATGTCACTAAACTTGTTATTCGCTGGCATTCTCTGGTGGCCTATGCCTTACTCCCTTCTTCTCGAGATATTGAGACCACTTCCAGCCTCACCCTGATTTATCCTAAAGAGCTGAGACTCAGCGTGGATCTGATTAAAAGCTCCTTCTATTTTAGTTAAAGACTTGGAAAAAGTCTCCTCGCAGTTCAGTTATTCTTTTCCTCCCATGCATATCCTTCTCACCCTAGCACATCCACAGGAACAACAGACAACAGTTAATCTACTCCCTATCGTGTCTATTGGCCTCCCTGGCCTCCTGGCTGTATTCTTGGTCTCTAGTTCTTACCAAAATCTCCTGATGGGTCAGAAGACTGGTTTAGAATCATTTCACTGTTGATGAAAATTGTTCCTCTCTTGACTTATTTCATTCCAATTTTCCTGCTCTGACTTGTTTTACATACATCCCCTTAATCCACAGTTTGTAGACCTACAGATATACTAAATTACATGGCTGCATATGCATACAACTACTGAATGATACCACTGCCTACGAGCACCAAGATCAAGCACTCAGGTCATCCTCTTTGGACAGTGATGGCAGTTTGGATCACACTGGAGAGAGCTAATGTGGATGGCTGCCCATGCTCTTGAAGGGGACAGATGATTTTTCTCTTCCATTTCCATAACTCAACACAGCTTGCTGCATAAATATGGTTACACTGACTGATGTAATTTCCTTTGTAGTTGTTTATCATCATTATCATCACTATTTACATATATACTTAACTGTTTTCTCTTGCATTGTGAACACAGCATAAATTTCATTAAAAAATGCTCTGGAATATTGAGTGTACCTGTATTTGCCAAATCTAACATTATTCTAAACCACCAAATTTGTTTCTATTTTAAAGAAGGAAATTCTGATGTTCAGAGCAGAAAAGTAATTTTTTCCTAATGTCCCACTCTGTGTCAGTGATGGAGCTGGTAATAAAACCCTAGTTCTCAGAATCTCCAATTCAGTGCTCAATTTAAATTGTATTCTTCACTCAGTGAAACCTAAATGAGAAAATAAAAGTTACACTGATTTCACAGGAAATGTCAGGCCAGACTAATGCCATCCATTTTACTCCTTGCAACCCAAGCATAATATAACCACTATTTACTAAATAACCTGTGAAGGTCATTTCATTCAATAGTGAAGGTTGAAGGTTGTGATTCATCAATATTAACAAAATACATTTTGTGAGCCTTCTCTCCCTTGCTGACAAAATTAATACCCACTTACCTACCCCGAGTCTCCTAATAAAGTTATGAGAACTTACTTTTTTTTCAAACCAATACTAACAATGATAAGTAATATACTAAATAGCAAAGTAGATTTTTAAATAGTTCTCTGCTCTTTTCCAAACAATAACAATGAAAATTTAACAACTAATATACCACTGAAACTGCTCATAAAACACTGAGATTGGTATTATATTATTTGGGGTTTTTTATTGATTATACTGTTATAGTTCTCCCATTTTTTCTTCACTTTATCCTACTCCACCCTACATCTCCTCTCTTTTAAGCATTCCTCCCCCTTAGTGCATGTCCATGGGTCATGCATAGAAGTTCTTTGGCTTCCCCAATTCCTATATTCTTAAAGTCCCCCTGTCTATTTTGTACCTACAATTTATGTTTCCTATTCCCTGTACCTTTCCCCCTATTCTCCCTCCTCCCCCTCCCCACTAATAACCTTCCATGTGATCTCCATTTCTGTGTTTCTTTCTATTCCTATTCTAGTTGTTCGCTTGGTTTGTATTTGTTTTTGTTTTATAGGTTCAGATTTTGATAGTTGTGAGTTTGTTGTCATTTTACTGCTCATAGTTTTGACCTTCTTTTTTTCTTAAATAAATCCATTTAACATTTCATATAATAAGGGCTTGGTGGTGATGAACTCCTTTAACTTGACCTTATCTGGGAAGCACTTTATCTGCCCTTCCATTCTAAAAGATAGCTTTGCTGGACAGAGTAATCGTGGATGTAGGTCCTTGCCTACATGACTGAATGTTTCTTTCTAGCCCCTTCTTGCCTGCAAGTTTTCTTTTGAGAAATCAGCTGATAGTCTAATGGGAACTCCTTTATAGATAACTATCTCCTTTTCTCTTGCTGCTTTTAAGATTCTCTCCTTCTCTTTAATCTTGGGTAATGTAATTATGTTGTGTCTTAATGTGTTCCTCCTTGGGTCCAACTTCTCTGGGACTCTCTGAGTTTCCTGGACTTCCTAGAAGTCTATTTCCTTCACCAAATTGGGAAAGTTTTCCTTCATTATTTTTTCAAATAAGTTTACCATTTCTTGCTCTTCCTATTCTCCTTCTGGCACCCTTTTGATTTGGATGTTGGAATGTTTAAAGTTGTCCCAGAGGTTCCCTAAGCTTCTCCTCATTTTTATGAATTCTTGTTTCTTTATTCTGTTCCAGTTAAATGTTTATTTCTTCCTTCTGTTGTAATTGTTGATTTGAGTCCTGATTTTTTTTCCCTTCACCATTAGTTTCCTGTATATTTTTCTTTATTTCACTTTTTTGTCTGTACTTAGTAATTTCTGTGAACATCCTGATTACCAGTGTTTTGCATTCTGCATCTGATAGGTTGGCTATCTTCTCATCACTTAATTCTTTTTCTGAAATTTTGATCCATTCTTTCATTTGGGCCATATTTCTTTGTCTCAGTATACCTATTACATTGTAAGGGGTGGAGCCTTAGGTATTCACCAGGGTGGGGCAACCCACTTCACTGCACTGTGGCTCTGATTTGGGGAAGGGGTTAGAGCAGGAACTATGCCACTTGCTTGGCTTTTGCCAGCTTTCAGTCACTTTTTCCTGTGACCTACAAGTGAACTGCACCTTTCTGGTGCTGATTCCTAGGTGGGTGGGTGTGTTTACATTCTAGGACCCCATGGGCCCCTCCAAGACTCTCCTGTGAGGTTGGGAGCTTCTCTGCTGCCACCATCCCCACAGGTTTTTACAGTCAGAGGTTTTGAGGTTTTATTTCCACACACTGGAACCCCGGGTTCCTCAGTTTATCTCACTCCCCAGTTGTTCCTCCCAGTGTTCTGCACATGAAATGTGGGACTGCCCAGTCTGCCAGCCACTGTCTTGGCCACTCATCCCAGCAGCCACCACCTTGCAGCTCATCCCCTCAGCCTCAGCTGCTGTCTCCACCCCTTCTACCAGTCTGGATGAATGTTTCCTCTTTAACTCCTTGGTTGTTGGACTCCCATATAATTTAATTTTCTGGCAGTTCTGGTCGTTTTTTGTTTTTAAATTGGTTGTTGTCCTTCTTTTGTTTGTGTGAAGAAATGAAGTGTATCTATCTATGTATCTATCTTGTCTAGAATACATCATTTATTATCATTTTATTGCTTTATTATTTTCTTAATTTTATTTATTTTTCTTTTCTTTGTCTTTAGATGGGGAGGGAAGGAGAGAGGGAGAGAAACATCAATGTATGGTTGCCTCCCATGTGTCCCTTGCCGGAAACTGGCCTGCAACCCAGGCATGTGCCCTGACTGGGAATCAAACCGCAATCCTCTGGTTCGAAGGCCCATGCTCAATCCACTGAGCTACACCAGCTAGAGCTTATTGTTTTATTATTGATAAAGATAAATCTTTGAGCATTCAATTCAGATAATTAATAAAACCAAATTTCAAATTCTATTATTCAGATCAGCATCTCCTACACTGAAAATTAAAGATTATTTTAAAATCTACGGAGTTAAAATCTAATAATAAATATGAAGCTGATATTCAGGAAAAAATATTTGTGATCATTAGTATTTTTTGTCATCCAGAATACTCTACTAGGGACACAACAAAGCATTTATAATTTGGGGTGCACATTCTAAACTTACAAAGAGTTTAACAGGTAATTTATATTTTTAATTTTATTTAATAGACATAGTACTTATCTATGAAAAATAAAAGATGCAATAGGAATCATCATATAAAACTGATATTAAACTAGGCAGGTAATTACCTTAGTTTATTACTTTTCTTTGGTTAAATTAAGACAGTCATTATATAAAGATAACATCAAAAAGAAGAGGAAGAGTAACATCATTGAAATGTTTAAAGATAACTCAGAAAATTTCCACACACATGAGTCAGTAATCTTAAGAAATAAAACTTCATTCACTAATCTGGAAGGGGGAAAAAGATATGCAAACAATAAAGAATAACATAGCTGCTAAGGAAGCTGGTTTATGTGATCTGGCTTTTAAAGTGACAGGATTATAGTCAACATATTGAACAGTCAGCATGGCAGGGATACTTACCAACTGGAAGAGAAGCAATAAACCAACCAGTTGTCCAGTACCACTGTACAGATGTTTCCCCTTAGCCCACTTTAAAATAAGACAAAATAAGATGTCTTGATCAAGACAACACAAAAAATTTGACAGATTACTAAGAAAGAGCTCAGGATAGTAAGCAACTTATGATGACCATAGAGACTCATAAAACTTCCTATAGCATAAGAACAAGTAGGAACTATTGTCAGTGTCTGAAAAGTTCATTGAAATGTTTACAGAAGAGCATGTTCTTCAACTTGTATTTGGCTTCTGTCATGCTCGGTTAGAAGAGATAAAGCTAAAAGAGAGAAAGGAATTTGAAATTCAAGAGATAAATAGGCCACTTTTATATGTTCAGTTGTTTAGGCACAGATCAATTACATCTTCAAAAATATTATGAATACATTTATAAATTTTCATTTTTATCAATGGAAGATTTGGAGAGAATCTTGGAATTCTGGAGAAGAGCAAATATAGATGCCCTTTGAAGCTTTTAAAAAAGCATTATTAAGAGTAACTGAGGACACTCATAATAGTATCCATGTTCATTCATTCAATAAACATTCTTGGAGCACCTATTTCTGCCCTATACCAGACATTATATTATATAGTAGAATTGTAGGAAATACTATATATACAGTGGGATTTTAATTCTCTAAGTCAGTAGTGATGTTCCTGTGGAGGAACTTGAGTAATATGGATTTAGTGAGCCTATATAAAACAGGACAACATCCCAAACTCAAAAATGATAGTAAGATTAAATATGGGGGTTAACCTAGAACATAATGTTTCTGGGTATTCCACACAGGGCTTAATCCTTCATTATTTCTTATAGAAGATACATGTACAAGAATATAAAAGGTAGAATACCAAATCTGTGTAAATTATAAAACTGAATCAGACAGCTAAAATATCAAATGACAAAACTGAGATTCAGGAGTACTTTGATAGATGATAGGTTCAAACAACATAACTGAATAAGAAAAAGGGTGAGTCCTAATATAGGAGAAAAAGAAACCAGCTGTGTAAGGATGGCGTGGTGTAAACCTGGCTCAAGAGTACTTTAAGTAAAGGGATTCAGAAGACTGATCTGGCCATAAACTCTACATAAACAAAAGAAAAACATGTTAAAAATGTTCTATTTTCATGTATTATCAGATGTTTATTATAACATTATTAATAAGGAAAAATGAAGACCACACAAAATAAAATATTAGATAAGTTAATTATAATACAATAAGAGTCAATGAACATAGACCCCAACAAAAACTTTTTGATCACAATAAAGTGTTACATAAACAGAATGATATTTGTTATATAGTCAGCATGATTTTAGCTATGTAGGAACTTGTGTAGAAATTGTACTAAAAATGTGTTAAACATTTAAAAATGGTTTCCCCATAGTATCTGAGATCAAAGAAATATTGATCTCAGGAATATTTTCTTTAAGTTTCTTTTTAATTTTCTTAATTTTCATAATAAATTTAAAGATTACTTTTAAAATCAAAATACTGTTTTTAAATAAGCTAATCAACCACCTATTCATTTGCAGCCATTGAATTGGTTTTGGCTTACTAATATTTAATATAATCTATCAATAATTGTGGGAAGATAAACTAGATTTAAATCTCACTGCAGGAAAAAACTCACTATGCAAATGACTTGCCATGAAATAAGAAAGAACTATTTCCATTATTGTAAAATGTCTATACACCACAATCTTTTAAACATTTTCTTTTATCAGATATCCATTTGCAAATCATTCAAACCTCTTTCCCAAACACTATCTGAAGAAGATTTTGCTAATTCTCCACCCCTCTGTCAATAGAATGCTTCATAATTATCTAGGCAATGGGAGAATCTTCAGTAGGTCTGCTGGGAACAAGGTAAAGGCAGAAGGGAAGAAGTACTGCTTCTGAGGTGGGTCAGTGGGTCCAGTTGAAGTGAACAAGAGAACTCTGAGTACCCTATGGTAACATCAAATCCCTGAGTATCAGAATTAGGCATTATAGCAGGGGAGCCCAAGATAAAAATGAAAGGAGAAAACAAGACCAACCTTATATCCCAGTTTGGGGCCGACAAACAAACAAACCTTGTAGATTACTTCCAGTCCTCAGATCCATAAAAACATGTTTACTGATGGATAGTACAATAGGTACAGAGCAGAGAAATGTTTCCAAGAAGTGCTAGTTGTCAAGGGATAGAGAATTGGCATATTTTATATATTCAGACATATAGATGCTATCAATAATTTACATTAAATGTGTTCTTTGAATTATATAAATGAGGAAAAATTTTAGTTAATTATATGCTATGGATATTTCTAAGACTCATATGAATTTAAAATCAATATGAAATTTGATGGCAGGAGCTTTTAACTTTATGCATTTTAGAAGTTATGATTTATGGAATAAATATGACCATCTGGCAACATCAGTGATTAATGCATTTTTTGTATTATCAACCTATAATTTAAATATCTACTTCCAGATATAAACATAAAACTCCAAAACTTTAGAAGGTAAGCTTTTTAAAATAAACTACAACTGAAGGAAATAAATCATGTAAACAGTTACATTTAAAATGCATAGCTTATTTTATTCATATGCTAACAATTAGTTTCTTAACCATTAAAAAATATACACAGCAGACTTTGTCTTAATATCCCTTAAGTATTTCTTATTTCTAATAAAAATAACTGTTTTTCATAAAAATAATGAAGCTCAATGCTTTTCTATATACATTCAGTCTTTTTTCCTGAATTCAAATACACTTGTCTAAGTTCATCAGATGTTTAATAGAAAATTTTATATATACATAAATTTATGTGTGTATATATATATATATATATATCTTTAGTGAAAAGATAATTATAATAGCATGTAATATAGGCTAATTTATTGCTACTTTTTCTATAGAGTTTACATCAATCAACTTTTATGAATCATTGAAAGATCGATAAAGACACAACAAAGAATGTTCATAGCAGCACTATTTACACTAGCCAAATGCTGGAAACAGCCTAAGTGCCCATCAGTAAATGAGTGGACCAAAAAACTGGGGTTCATTTATACAATGGAATTACACATGGCAGAAAGAAAGAAGGAGCTCTTACACTTCATGACAGCATAGATGGAACTGGAGAGCATTATGCTAAATGAAATAAGGCAGGCAGTGAAAGACAAATACCACATGATCTCACCTATAGGTGAGATCCACTTATAAGTGGAACCTAATCAACAAAACAAACAAATGAGCAAAATAGAACAAGATACTTGGATAAAAAGAACAAACTGATCACGACCAGAGGGGAGTGGAGAGAGGGAAATGCCATGAACTCAGAAAACTTAAGTATTCATAATGATACATAGTGTTGGAAGCACATGGATTCTGAAACTAAACTCTCCAGATACTCAGCCCAACTCCAGCACACATTATATGCCCTTGGCCCCAGTGGCTTGGCCAATCTGTGATACAGTTCTCTTTAAAATGTGAATAATGACATTACCTACCTCATAGAGCTATTGTAAGAATTAGATAAATTATTACATGTTTCAATATTGCCTGACACATAGTAGAATCTCCATCTGTGTTTGCTATTATTACTATTATCTTAACCTTTAATTGACTCACCTTAAAACAGAAAAATTGAATAAAATTAGCATAAAACAGAAAAATTGAGTAGAGTTAGCATGAATTTGTAATTCACAGCCTTCTCTTTCCTCTGCATCACTTCCCACCAAAGACATAATTTGGTTATATTGTAACAGAAAATAAATGTTAAACTCAATTTCTCCTTTTCCTTTAGCATTTTAAGTTATCATTCTGCTCATTTTGATTAAAGAAAAGAAACATTTTTCCAGGGCTAGTTAATATCCTCTCATCCAAGAAGAAAAGATTAGGAAATTATTGCTTATAAAAACTGGTTCCTACCTGTTTTCAAGAAAAGAAAAAGTAGTCTTTTTAGAATGGTATGGAGTCTAGTTACATTGGGTTACTAAGATTCTGTCTGATGATCACCAAATACTGGCTTTGTGGGTAAATAAAAGAATAGGAATTTGATCTGCATCTTAATATGGGGAGAGGCTGACAGATTGGAGAGTCTTCAGTTAACAAGAAAAGTTGCAGTTTGGAGGGAAGGAGTACAGAAAATCCAAGAGAATAGTCCTAGAGTTCCTTTAGAAAAGCACCAAGAGAGTGGACAAAATAAGGAATATTATAAGGATATTATCTCAGCGTCCATGAGACATGTTGGAAGAGACTATTTGACAGATAATCAGCGTTTGTATAAATTATATAAGAACTTTTAGTGGTTGCCTCTAAATTTTAGAATGTGAAGCATCTATTTCCTACCTCTTCTATCAACAGCAGTGTGATTTTTCTTGGAGAGGGATTTTATTTCTCCAAGTATAGTAGCAACGTTTTTGAGGTGGGCAGAACAGATTTAATACAGTCAATTCATCTCATCATTTTGGCTTTGGTATTCATGGCTGACCCATAACCCAGTTGAAGCCAGGGAGACCACAGAAAAGTGGTCTTCTTTCTTGTTCTGCATGAATGGATGAGATAATAGGAGGTACTGGACTGCAATAATTATAAAAGAAGATCCAGGAATCACCATGTACAACTGAAAAAGAACACCAGTGCTATGAAAGTTGGAGCAAAAGACAGAAAAATAAATTAGATACCGAGTGACTTAGTTACTGTGCAAAGTCACATAAGCACCCTTTATCTGGACTGCTGAGTTATAAAAGTCAATTAAATTATTTGTGGTCATTGATTATACCAGTTTGTATTGAGTTTTCTAATATCTGCAATTAAAATAGTCTTAACAAATACATAGAACAATTTCATATCTATATCCCAGGCTTGCACTATTTGACAAATTAGTATACAAGGATGTGGGAATTTTATTCATTGTGAACCATGCATCATGTTAGCTGACACCTCTACTGAAGTATTTCACACATTTACAATCTAGCCCTACCTGGTGACTCCATAAGAATCTCTGTGAGGTTAAACAAAGCATGTTAGATTAACAAACACTTGACCATGAGAACTGGAAAACATTAGAGAAATATTTTTAGTCATTTGTAAACACCCTAACTTCTACTCTAATAGTCTTAGCAAGCACAAATAACTCCATTCTATATACTCATTTAAAATAGCACTCTAAAGGTCAAACATACACATACACACGTGGAACTATTCTATTATGCCAAAATAAAGACACAGAAGTGGCATATGCTATAATCCCCATCTACACATCTTAGTCAGACATAGCTGTATCATGTTTCCTTTTGTATTACTTGGAATAGGAATCACTTTTGTTTCCAGGGACAATAAGAAAAACTGATGTCAGTAGCAAATATCCCATCTGTATGGCCATGTGAAGTCTGTTAGCTTACCAGATAACCTCTCCCAAAAGACTCAGCTTCATATTCTAAAACATAAATTTGAAATTTATTATTTAATATTTTAAATAATGATTTGAAATTCAGGATACCAATAATAGTTTCCAACACATAATAAGTTGTTTTTATAGTAGCTAGTATAAAAGTTCCACTACACACTCAAGTTCTTTCTTTTTTAAAAATTTTGTATATTCACAAGAATATTGGGCCATTTTTATGACATTTGGAACAATATTTGCATAACCATGACAAAAAACCTCAAACTTTCTAAACAGTATTCAGAATTTTAAAATATTATAAAGAATGAAAATAGAAACTAATAATCAACACCTACTTTACATTCGCTCATATTACTCTCTAAATTTACCCACAGCACTTTCCACAGTTTGAAATTGTGTGCATGTAGAGGGGGCATATAATTGTTTTTGGTTCATTGTTATTTCTTCTTCTAGCCTGTAAACTAAAGCACAGAAACAAAGACTATTGGGGATGGAGGAGTAAGTGGAAGCTACACTAACCTCCTCTCTGGACCAATCTGGAATCACAATTGAATTGTAGAGAAATCATCCAGAATAACCAACTGAACACTAGCTGGAGAAAAGCCTTATAACTACAGACAGTCAGAAGAAACCATTTTCACCACAATGGGACTGGTAGGGAGTGCAGAAAGAATGCAAGAGGGCCAGTTTAGCGCCCATGGGCAGCAGCTGAAGTGTTACAGGGATATTTCAGCAACAGGGGAGTTCTCCTGCAAAGTGTGGGGTCTAAACTCCAAGCTGGGCTCCTCAGGCTATGGCACCAGAGCCAGAAAGGTACCCAAATAACATCCAACTGTGAAAAACAGCAGGGTTACTGTCTGCCAGGGACAGATAACTAGAGGTGCACAGAACCTCTTAAAGGGCCAAAGCACAAAAATATCATTTGCAACCACTTACCCTGCACTCTGGCAGAGGGAGGGCAGAGTGGACTAGAGAAACTTTAGAAGAGTTTAGGGTTGGAGGCTTTGGGGAGAACTGAAGGAACAGCCACCAGGATCCCAGTGCTGAATCATTCCCCATACTGCAAGAGGCCTCTTTTTCAGGGAGAGCACTCCTCTCAAATGACATTTGCCTTAGGAGAAGCAATAGCCCCACCCACAAGAATTACTCTGTCCTACATAGTGGTGTGTAAACCTAGCTCCTGATTATAGCAAGGTCGGGTTAACAACTGTTCAATTTAATGACTGATTAGCCTAACAACTAAGGCAGAAAATACAAAGAAGCAATAAAATTTAAAAAGTTCATCACCAAACCCTTATTACATGAATTGTTAAAGGGACTTATCTAAGTAAAAGAAGATAAAAAATGATGAACAATAAAATGACAACAAACTCATACCTAACAACACCTGAACCTAAAAAAAACCAAACAAACTAACTAAAGGAACAGCTAGAACAGGAACAGAATCACAGAAATGGACATCACATGGAAGTCTTTCAGCAGGGAGTGGGTGGGGAGAGAATGGGGGAAAAGGTACAAGGAATAAGAAGCATAAATAGCAGGTACAAAATAAACAGGCGGAGGTTAAGAATAGTATAGGAAATATAAAAGTCAAAGAACTTATATGTATGACCCATGGACATGAACTAAGTGGGGGAATGCAAGTGGGAGAGGGGTGCAGGGCTGAGGGGAATAAAGGGGAGAAATGGGACAACTGTAATAGCATAATAAATAAAATATAGTTTTAAAAAACACAAAGAAAGTAAATAGGCCAAATTAGAGATATGAACTCAGGCTGCCACCCCCACCAAAAAAAAAAAGAAAATACAAAGAAGCAGCCAAAATGGAAGACAAAGAAACAGACACCAAATTGAAGGATAAGTGAATTCTCCAGAAAAACTAGATGAAATGGAGGTAAGCAAATTATCAGAGAAAAATTAGGGTAATGATCATAAAGATACACAACAGCATAAAAAAATAGAAACTGTAGAAAAGGACCAGTCAGATATAAATACAACATCTGAAATAAATAACACACTGGAAGAGATAAAAAAAAAATAGGCTAGTTGAAGTAGAGGATGAAATCAGTGTTTTGGAAGACAAGGTAGAAAAAAATCTGCAGGCATAGCAGTAAAAGGAAAAAAGAATTTTTTAAAAATAAGGAGAGCTTAAGAAACATTTTAAACAATATGAAGTACAACAACATTAGCATCATGAGAATACAAGAAAGAGAGGAGAGTGAGCAATGCATCGAGAACCTATTTGAACAAATAATGACCCAAAACCCTCCCTGATCAGGTAAAGGAAAGAGTCACACAAGTCCAGGGAACTCAGAGTCCCAAACAAGTTGGACCCAAAAAGACCTACACTAAGTCACATCACAATTAAAATGACAAATCTTAAAAGACAAGGAGAGAATCCTAAAAGCCACAAGAGCAAAGCAGGTAGAACCAATTAGACTGGCATTTGATTACTCAACAGAAACATTTCAGGCCAGAAGAGAGTGGCATGAAATATTCAAGCAAGGACTTACAACCAATGATACTTTACCCAGCAAGTCTATCATTTAAAATTGAAGGAGAAAAAAAGGGACTTCCTGGACAAGAAAAAGCTAAAAAAGTTTATTAACACCAAACCAGTACTGCAACAAATGTTAAAGGGCTTGCTTTAAGAAAAAGAGAAAGAAAAGAAAAACAAAGGAAAACAGTCTAACAATAAAATGCCACTACATATTACCTATCAATAATCACCTTAAATGTAAATGGCTTAAATGCTCTGACAAAAAGACAGAAGGTAACTGAATAGATAAGAAAATAAGACCAAGCCCTGGGTGGTGTAGCTCAGTAAATTGAGCATGGGTTTGCAAACCAAAGGTTTGCTGGTTCAATTCCTAGTCAGGGCACAGGCCTGGGTTGTGGACCAGGTCCTCAGTGGGGGACAATTGAGAGGGAACCACACATTGATGTTTCTCTCTCTCTCCCCTTCCCTTTCCCTCTCTCTAAAAATAAATAAAATATTTTTTTAATTACCTGATTGAAAAAATAAGAAAAGAAAACAAGATCAATATACACATTGCCTCTAAGAGGCCCATCTCAGATCAAAAGATACACACAGACTGAAAGTAAAGGGTTGGAAAAAGACACTTCATGCAAATGGAAGAGAAAAAAAACTGTGGTAGCAATACTTATATCTGACAAAATAGACTTTAAAACCAAGGCTATAGTAAGAGACAAAGAAGGACACTACATAATGATAAAGGGAAAAATCCAACATGGGGATATATCCATAATACACATTGATGCATCCAACATAGGAGCACCTAAATATGTAAAGCAAATCTGGATAGGCATAAAGGAGAGACTGAGAAACACAGTCATAGTTGGGGATTTGAACACCCCACTGACTTTACCGGATAGATCTTCCAGGCAGAAAATCAACAAGAACAAAACAGCTTTAAACAACACACAAGATTAAATGGATTTAATTGATATCTTTTGAGTATTTCACCCCAAAGCAACAAAATATACACTCTTTTCATGTGCATATAGAACATTTTCTAGCATAGACCACAGTTTAAGACACAAAAAAAGTCTCAATAAATTTAAGACTGAAATCAGCCCTCACTGGTGTGGCTCAGTGGATTGAGTGCCGGCCTGCCAACCAAAAGGTAACTGGTTCGATTCTCATTCAGGGTATGTGCCTGGGTTGTGGGCGATGTCCCCAGTTGGGAACATGTGAGAGGCAACCGATTTGATGTTCCTCTTGTACATCAAAGTTTCTCTCCCTCTCTTTCTCCCTCCCTTCCATCCTCTCTAAATATGAATAAATAAAATCTTTAAAAATGAATATTGAAACCATATCAAGCATCTTTTCTGACCATAATGCCATGAAACTAGAAACTGATCATAAGAAGAACACTGAAAACAAGCAACAATATGGAGGTTAAATAACGTTATTAAACAATTAATGGGTCAACAATGAGATCAAAGCCAAAATCAAAAAATACCTTGAAACAAATGAAAATGAGGACACAACAATCCAAAATCTGTGGGACACTGGGAAAGCAATCTTAAGAAGGAAATTCATAGCACTACAGTCCTATTTCAAAAAACAAGAGAAATCTCAAATAAATAATCTAACATCACACTTAAATAAACTAGAAAAAGAACCACAAACAAAGCCCAAAGTAAGGAGAAAGAAGGAAATAATAAATATCAGAGCATAAATAAATAAAATAGAGTAAAAAAATACAAACTTTCAATGAATACAAGAGCTGGTTCTTTAAAAAGATAAACAAGATTGGAAAAGCTTTAACCAGACTCATCAAGAAAGAAGAAGAAATGATCAAAATAAATACAATTAGAAATGAAAGAGGAGACATAACAACTGCCACCAAAACAATACAAAAGATTGTAAATAAAAATGTTATAAACAATTATATGCCAATAAATGGGGCAACCTGGACAAAATGGATAAATTCCTAGAGATATACAATTTTCCAAAACTAAGTCAGAAAGAATCTGAAATACAGATTACACCTAATGAAATTGAAGCAGTAACCAAAAAACTCCCAACAACAAAGGCCCTGAAGCAGATGGCTTCACAGGTGAATTTTACCCAAATTCAGAGAAAAATTAACACCTCTCCTTCTCAAACTGTTTCTTAAAATTCAAGAGGAAGGAAGGCTACCAAACTCATTTCATGAGGTCAGCATTATCTTAATTCCAAAACCAGATAAAGACACTGCAAAGAAAGAAATCGTAGGCCAATATCACTAGTGAACATAGATGGTAAAATCCTCAACAAAATACTAGCAAATTGAATACAGCAATGCATCAAAAAAGATCATACACTATGAGCAAGTAAGATTTATTCCAGGAATGCAAGGTCACTACAACATTCACAAATCCATAAATGTGGTTCACCACATAAACAAAATGAAATATAAAAACCTTGTGATCATATCAGTAGATGCCTTTAAAGCTTTTGAGGAAATCCAGCACCCATCTATGATAAAAACTTGCAGCAAAGTAGGAATAGAGGGATCATACCTAAATGTAATAAAGGCCACATATGACAAACCCACTGCCAGCATCATGCTTAATACACAAAAAGTACAAGCGTGCCCTTAAGACTGGGAACAAGACAGGGATGTACATTTTCACCTTTCTTATTCAACATAGTATTGGAACTCCTAGCCACAGCAACCAGCAACAAAGAAGTAAACAGAGTCTAAATTGGAAAAGAAGATGCAAAACTGTCTTTATTTGCAGATGAAGTGCTACTGTACATAGAGAACCCTAAAAGTTCCAGCAAGAAACTACTAGAACTGATAAATAAATTCAGTAAAGTAGCAGGATACAAAATTAATATTCAGAAATCAGTTGCATCTTTATATGCCAATAATGAAATAACAGAAATGAAAATTAAGAAAACAATCACATTCATGATTGCTTCAAATATAAAAATAAAATACCTAGGAATAAACCTGACCAGGATGTAAAAGACCTTTACTCAGATAATTATAAGACACTAAAAAAAGAAATTAAAGAAGATACACATAAGTGAAAGCACATGTGTTCATGAATAGGAAGAATTAACATCATTAAAATGTCCATAATACCCAAAGCAATCTATAGATTCAGTACAATTCCTATCAATATTACAATGACATATTTCACAGAACTAGAACAAATATGTCAAAAACTTACATGGAGTAAGTTTTAGTGGGGCCAAAAAAGGCCCCACTAGCAACAATGATCCTAAGAAAGAAGAACAAAGTTGGAGGAATCACGCTAATATCAAACTGTACTTCAAGGCCATAGTAATCAAAATAGCCTGGTACTGGTATAAAAATAGATACATAGATTAATGGAACAGAATATTGAGCTCAGAAATAAATCTCCACTTTTACAGTCAATTAACATTCAACAGAGGAAGCAAGAACATACAATGGGCTAAAGATAGTTTATTCAACAAATGGTGTTGGGAAAATTGGACAGATACATGCAGAAAAGTGAATCTAGACCACCTCTGTACACAAAAGAATTAATTCAAAATAGATCAAAGATTTAAATGTCAGACCCAAAACCATAAAAATCCTAGAAGGAATACAGACATCAAAATCTCAGACATTGTAGACATTTTTTTATTAGGTATATCTCTCCAGGCAAGAGAAACAAAGAAAAAATAAACAAATGGGACTACATCAAACTAAAAAGGTTTTACACAGAAAAGGATACCATCAACAAAATATAAAGACAACACCCACTCACTGATATATCTGATAAGGGGTTAATATCCAAAATTTATAAAGTACTTAGAAAACTCAATACCAAAAAAGTAAACAACCCAATTAAATAATGGCAAAGGACCTGAATAGACACTTCTTTAAAGAGAACATACAGATGGCCAATAGATATAAGAAAAGATGCTCAACATCACTAACCATCAGAGAAATGCAAATAAAGACCACAATGAGATACCATCTCACATCAGTCAGAATGGTCATCATCAATAAATCAACAAACAACAAGTGCTGGCAAGGATGTGGAGGAAGGGGAAGCCTCTGGCACTGTTTGTGGGATTGCAGAGTGGTACAGCCACTGTGGGAAGCAGTATGGCAATACCTTGAAAAATTAAAAATAGACTTACATTTTGACCCAGCAATCCCACTTCTGGGAATACATCCAAAGGAACCCAAAATACTAATTTGAGAGAACATAAGCACCCCTATGTTCATTGCAGTGTCATTTTCAATTGCTAAGATATGGAAGCAGCCCACGTGTCCATCAATAGATGAGTGGATAAAACAAGTATGGGACATTCACACAATGAAATACTATTTCGCCATAAAAAGGAAGAAAAGTTTACCCTTGCAACAGTATGGGTGGACCTGGAGAACATTATGCAAAGTACAATAAGCCAGTCAGAGAAAGACAAATACCACATGATTTCACTCATATGAGGAATCTAATGAGCAAACTGAACTGATAAGCAAACAGACAAACTCATAGATGACAGCCAGTGGGGGCAGTGGGAGGTTAGCAGGTGGAGGGATTGAGCAGAAAGGAAAAAAGGTTCATGGACATGGACTACTGTGTGGTGATTACTGGTGGGGGAGGGGTGTATAAGGGAACTAAATGGTAATGGAAAAAATATAACATAAATATTAAATTAAAAAAATAGGTAACTACCAGAATGAAATGAAAAAAAAAAGACTGTCAGATTGACAAATGGAGCTCTCAATATCTATAAGATGAATTATAGATGAATAGATTAATTGATGAATAAATAAATGAGTAAGTAAACAAAGGTCATCTTATATTAAGCACTTATCTAACAATGAAAGCAATGTTGGAATGACATCTGTGTGTTCGTATCCTTGTTGAGTGATTGTCATTTATTTACTGGGCAAATATTTACTGAGCAGCTACTCTAGCCAGCAGAATAATGCTGTTGGACCACCACACACATAGTGTGGTCTTTGGCAATTCTTACCCATCTAAGAGAACAGTTGGCTGCACAACTTGTATGAATGGACCACTAAAGTGTTGTTTAAAAAAAAAGCCAAACTGTTTCAGTTTTCCAGGTCGTGAGAGGGTTCACTTTAATACTTTCTCTGGGAAAGTCATGTCAAAGAAATATTGGATCAGATGGAGTTAAACGAAAAAGACCTTGTTCAAGACTAGTGCACTAGGGGAGAGAGACCGAACTAACTAGACTGAAACAAAGGTGAAAGTGTTGCTAAACCCTGAGGTAAATGAGTGGACAGTGCTGAAGAACAATATGGGGGAGATTGGTCAATGGGATTATCCATCTGAGCTGGCTAAATTCTGTTTATTGAAGTAAGGCTACAACCCTCCTAAGACACTGGAAGAAGCATGCTAACTTTTGTGGTGAGTACATATCACAGAGATAACTCACCAATTCCTCAGACAGATATTCCTGTGTTGTAAAACTTTCAAATGGGTGTGGGAAAATTTAAATCTCATAAAGGCAACAGAAATTTACAATGAAAAGTTTTCTAAAGTAAATGCTCTAAGAAAAGGGAGATCAGGGGCTTAGAGTCAGGAAAAAGCAAACAAACAAAAAACTTGTCTAGTATAGTTAAACTGAGGTGAATGTCAAGGCCATCATGATGAGTCCCAAGCAAACAGGGAGAGCTGATCACCTCTGGAGGTGGTGTTGTACAGAACTTCACTAAAAATCTTCTGCAGCTGAAATTTAGGATGTTCACATTTAGCTAATCCTCATGTAAATCTGACTTCATTAGCTTTTGCATCCTACCATGAAAGTGATTTTTTTCCTTGAAAGATATTTATCTCAAAATACAAAAATAATTTTTATTTCCATGAAATACTTTTTAGAAATGTATTTTTGGAGCCACTGTTAAATTGTACTAAAGTGAAGATTTCTAATTTGGTATATTTCGTGTAAGTTCTTTGTATATTTTGGAGATTAAACCTTTGTCTGAGGTATCATTGGCAAATATGTTTTTGCATACAGTTGGTTGTCTTGCTAATTTAATACTCTTTTCTTTAGCCACGCAGAAGCTTTTTATTTTGATGAGATCCCATTTGTTTATTCTTTCCTTTATATTCCTTGCTCTAGGGGACATATCCGTAAAAATGTTGCTGCGTGAAATATCTGAGATTTTCTTGCCGATGTTCTCCTCTAGGACTTCAATGGTGTCACGGCTTATATTTAAGTCTTTTGTCCACCTTGAATTTATTCTGGTGTATGGTGTAAGTTTGTGCTCAAGTTTCATTTTTTTTTGCACGTAGCTGTCCGTCAATAAATGAATGGATCAAAAAATCGTGGTACATATACACAATGGAATTCTATGCAGCAGAGAGAAAGAAGGAGCTACTACCCTTTGCAACAACATGGATGGAACTGGAAAGCATTATGCTGAGTGAAATAGGCCAGGCATTGAAAGACAAATACCATATGATCTCACCTTTAACAGGAAGCTAAACAACAAAACAAACAAGCAAGCAGAATAAAAACAAAGACACTGAAATAGAGAACAAGGGGACAGTGACCAGAGGGGAGAGGGAAGGGAATTTAAGGGGAAAAAAGGAGAGGGATTTGGAGGAACAAATATGAAGGACACAGGGACGAGAACTAAGGGGGATGGAAATGGGAGGGAGGTGGGGAGCACGGGGCAGGGTGGGCTGGGATGGAAAAAATAGACAAAAAATTGTACTTGGAAAATAACTAAATACAATTTTTAAAAATTTTAAAAAATGAAAAAAAAACTTTGAAAAAAGATTTCTAATTTGGTGAAAAGCTTTAAACAAATCACACACACACACACACATACACAAAAGCGTACAAATAATGAAGCTCTGATCCATGATGTTTCTCTTGTCTAATAAAATCCTCTACATTTCATAAAGGGCTTATATGTATTGTTACATATTCCATTTTCTCATCCCAAAACACACCATAATTTGAAACACTGAGTAAAATCAAAGACTTGAGATTTCCTTCTTGTAAAACCTTGGATTATGAGAATGAAGTCACATGTTCAACTATGATTATTTAAACTCTAATGATAAGGATATGATCATTTGTGTGTGACTTGAAATAGAAGATATGTTGAAAGGAGTATTTTCACTGTGGTAAAAAATAAATATCACAAGTTACTAAGTTAAAATGAGTTAGTGCTTTATGTAATAATACACTGTGTTGTTCATTTCTTATTACTTTTAGTCATTAGGAGAGTTCTAAGCCCATATGGTGAAGGAGTTAGAGACTCTAGAAATGCACTGAACCAAACATGTACTTGAGACAAAAAGGAAAACCCTTTTCCAATGACTGTGGCCAATTCATTGTTGATGTGAGCCAAGAAAGCAAAGTTGAGAGAGAGCCTAGATATTTTTGTGAAGAACCAAATAATAAATTTTTGCAGTCAAAATGAGGTCAACACCCTCCAGTGTTTGTCATATTAAAAGAAAGAGCATCACATCATCAGTAGTTTAAGACTACATTAATTTTCTTCAGATGGTGAAAGAATGAATTGGTAATGCCAGGAGGTATTTTTTTCCTGCTAATTCCAGGAATTCTACTTCTCTGTGATGTGTGTGTGTGTGTGTGTGTGTGTGTGTGTGTAACAGTTCTGAGAAACTACCCAGAGGAAATAATATTAGAAAAATGTTATAACTTAGATTTATTATATTGGGAGTTGAGAGGGAAACAGAAACTGGAGTATGCATAAAAAATAGAAAACATTTGCATGAATAAAGAATACACTTCAATTGTGAATGAAATTTAATTGGTAAAATTTTAGGAAAGAAAATATGTTGAAACTCAAATGAAGAGTGTATTTTAAAAAATTATACATTAATTAACTCATTCAAAAAATATTTACCGAGCATCTGCTACATGCCCAGGCATTATTATAGTAGATTTTATATGGCTAGAAATGTTCTCTGAGAAAGTAATGTTTAACAAATAGGCTTAGGCATGTATAATCACTTCAGCACAATAGAAACCTACTTCTTGCTCTTACAACGCATGGGACACATGGGTGTGTCAGCAGAACAGTCCTTTTCCACGCCATCTTGCAGAACTAAATTGAAAGAGGCTCTATTGTCTTTTATGTATGGCTTTGAAGATCACCCTGGAGGTTGTTTGTGCTGAAGCTAGCTGAAGGGAGAAAAAATAATGGTGCAGGCTGAGGGAGAAGACCAGGGACATCTAATGCACTGGACTTGGAAGAAACTTGTCTCATCTACTCAGGAGCTAGCACAGGTCATGAGATCCCAGATAGAAGCAAAAGGGCCTAGGAAATTCTGCTTGTGATTCAGAGGAAAACTCTATAATATGAAAGAAGCAACATGCATTTTAAGTGGACAGTTGGCATTTCTTTCATAATCCATTTTCTCACCACCAAATATTACTCTCTACCACATTCCCAAAAAGGCAACTGAAAACTCCAATCTAATTTTTCTTTTAGTACAGAGTCCACAGATACACTGTCTTCATTAGTTCCAGAAGTGGATTCACCTAATTTAATGACCTGTGTACTAACAAGCCAATTATTCACATCCTCTGACCCTACGTGCCTATTTTATAAGGTGGAGGAAGAATAGCAATACAACATATCATTCAAAATGTTGAAGAAGAGCAGACATACAGTAGTCATTCATTCGTAACAGTCATGGCATTCTAAATGGCAGTTATTGTGGAGGTCTCTACTCTGTCAGTGAGGAAATGTATTTTACTTACCATTAACTGGGGGAAATTTTGCTGTCTATTGTCCTCCAGAGCCACATTTAAAAAGGGTTGTTGGAGAGTATGTCCTCTTTGAGAGCTGCCCAGATTTCACAACTCCTTACTTGTTTCACATACAAATTTGATAGTTAGGGAGATGCTCCAAGATTTGAATAGTCAAAGACTTCTTTGGTCCAGGCCCACATTTCTTCGTAAGCACAAGTGTCAAAAACAGTAGGCTTCTGATTTATTTGCTTTCAGTCAGACCAGGTGCCAGTAACTACAACTTAAATCTTCTAGAAATAATTCTCAAGTCTGATTTGTTTCTTTGCTTACTTGCCCCTATGTCTATCTCTATGAAAGCTACCTAGAAGCCATGTGAAACAACACACTTGAATGAAAGGGAAGGATTTTTAACTTAAACCTTTCAAAGCCAAGTTTTTGTTTAATGGGATTGTTGATAAATCTCTGATGCCTATGTCCTTTTTAAATCTTGTTTCCTACTTTTTTAACTTTCTAGACTATTCACACTTTATTTATGCTATACATCAGTCAATTCTAGCCCTGTTCATTGTTTTGTGTAGTATCTTCCTAAGTACAATAAATGAAAAACAACCCAGAATTCAACTTCTGGCCAAGATGGAAGCATAGGTAGATACACTTTGCCTCTTCACACAACCAAAAGAACAACAAATTTAAAAACAAAAAATAACCAGAACTGACAGAAAATCAGTTCTAGAAGTCAGATAACCAAGGAGTTAAAGAAGAAACATTCATTCAGACTGGTAGGAGGTGCAGAGACTGGCAGCTGGTGGAGAGGAAATATGGCAAGGTGGTGGCTGGAGATCTGGGTGGGTGAGACTGCAGTTGGCAGATCAGAGTGAGCAAGGCAGTGGTGCTGGACCACGCAGTCCCACATTTGTGTGCAGATAAACTGGGAGGAATAATTTGGGAGCAAGACAGACTGTGCAACCCAGGGTTCCAGCATAGGGAAGTAAAACCTCAAAACCTCTTGACTATAAAAAGTTGTAGTGGTTGCAGCAGTGAAAGAAACTCCCAGTCTCACAGAAGACTTCATTGGAGAGACCTACAGGATCCTAAAGCATACACACAACTGACAGTCAGCACCAAAAGGGCCCAATTTACTTGTGGGTAGTAGGGGGAATGACTGAAAGTCCGAGGAGAGCCCAGCTACTGGCATGGTTCCCTCTTGGACTCCTCTCCCACAAATAACACCACGACACAGCCACCTGTGTTGCCCCGCCCTTGTGAATACCTAAGGCTCCTCCCCTTACAATGTAACCAGTGTGCCAAGACGAAGAAATATGGCCCAAATGAAAGAACATATCAAAGCTCTAGAAAAAAAGACAACTAAGTGATGAAGAGATAGCCAACCTAACAAGTTTAAAACACTGGTAATCAGTATCCTCACAGAATTTGGTGAGTACAGTCACAAAATTGAGGAAAAAGTGAAGCCTATGCAAAGTGAAATAAAGAAAAATATACAGGGAACCAACAGTTAAGGGAAGGAAACAAACACTCAAATCAATGATTTTGTGGTGGAAGGAAGAAATAAACATTCAATTGGAACAGAATAAAGAAACAAGAATTCAAAAAATTGAGGAGAGGCTTAGGAACCTCTGGGACAACTTTAAACATTCCAACATCTTAATCATAGGGGTTCCAGAAGAAACAAAGAAAGAGCAAGAAATTGAAAACATTTGAAAAAATATTTGAAGGAAAACTTTCCCAATTTGGTAAAGGAAATAGACTTTCAGGAAGTCCAGGAAGCTCAGAGAGTCCCAAAGAAGTTGGACTCAATGAAGCACACACCAAGGCACATCATAATTACATTACCCAAGATTAAAGATAAGGAGAGAATCTTAAAAGCAGAAAGAGGAAAGGAGAGAGTTACCTATACAGATTTTCTCATAAGACTGTCAGCTGATTTGTCCAAAGAGACCTTGCAGGCAACAAGGGGCTGGAAAGAAGTATTCAAATTCATGAAAGGCAAGGACCTACATCCAAGATTACTCTATCCAGCAAAGCTATTATTTAGAATGGAAGGGCAGGTAAAGTGCTTCCCAGATAAGCTCAAATTAAAGAAATTCATTATCACCAAGCCCTTATTATATGAAATGATAAAGGACTCATATAAAAAAAGAAAATAAAAAACTATGACCAGTAAAATGACAACAAACTCACAACTGTCAACAACTGATCTTAAAAACAAAAACTAAGCAAACCACTAAATCAGAGAAATGAAAATCACATGGAGGATTATCAGTGGGGATGGGGAGGAGGGAGAATGAGGGAAAAGGTACAGGGAATAAGTAGCATAAGTGGTAGGTAAAAAATAGACAGGAGGAGGTTAAGAATAGTATAGTAAACAGAGAAGACAAAGAATTTATATGCATGACCCATGGACATAAACTAAGGTGGGTGAATGCTGGTGGGAGAGGTATGCAGAGTGGAGGGGAATAAAGGGGACAACTGTAATAGCATAATAAATAAAATATATTAAAAATAACAACTCATGATACTAATATTTTGTTCTTTAACCTCTTCTGGAGCTGCAAATGTTATAGGCACTTACTTCCCTAAGTTCTTGACAGCAATCCTTATCTTTATTAGTAAGGTGAGAATGACTGCTATAAAGATTAGAACCCAAAATGTACACTGGTTTAACAAAATAGAAGATTATTTCTACTTATATAAAATAGCATTGGGTAGGTTAGCAGGTTGTTGGGATCATACTTGTCTACACAATTAATCAAGATTTCATTCTGATGGAGCCGATAACATTTTCAACATGTTTCTTCAAAGGGCACCTGGGGGTTACTCTACTTCTAGTCACACAGAAACTGCAGAGGGAATGAAGCAGTATGGGTGAGGATCTCAGCAGCTAAACCTTGAAGTGTCCTGGCATTTCTGCTCATATTCCCTGGGGAGAACTGCTGGCATGGCTCTACCCAGCTGCAAGGAAGATGGGAAATGCAGTGCTTACCATTGACAACTCTATGCTTTGGAAGGGAGAATACAAATTTTTGTTGGTGGATAAATTAGCCAAACCTGCTGCAGGTATGAATTGATAGATGAGAAGAAAAGAAGACTTTTGGGGGTGGTTTAGTAGAACTGGCTTTAATTTGAAGGAACGTTTCAGGCAAAATAAATTGAAATAAAAAGCCTTGAAGTAGAAAAAACTTGTTGATTTGAATATCCCAGAGAAGGCCACTATGGCTCAGGTATAGTAAGTTAAATGGAAACAGGGAAAGGAGAGGCTAGAGGGGTAGGCTGGGGAAAAATCAAGCAGGGAGAGTTAACAAATGTGAACTGCATTCTAAATTCAATAGTGCAGAAGATATTTAAGTAAAAAATACATTGTTAAATATTTTAAAGACCAAATCAAAGTTTTTTTCAAATTATGTTTGCTGTTTGGAAAATGGTGGTAGAAGTAATGGTAGAAGGAAAAGCCAACCATAATAATCTTGACAAGACATTAAGGGAAGTGTAGAAGCGACGTAGAGAAGGATCCCACCCCAAATGTATCATCAAGCCCTTAATTAGGGCCAAAATGGATCACTCGGGTAGTCATGTCTCTGTGAGATGTGAGGAATTGCTATCTAAAACATAGGATGCTTTCAACCTAAATGGAAAACTTGCAAGCAAAGATCTTGTTTGGATAAAGAATATAACTTGGATTACTTTTCACTCTTTCCACATGCACCCAATATAGTTATCCCCTTTGATTATGCTTTATTTCTTCTTAATAAGTATCTGTTTCTTAATTATTTTAATATTTAATAAACATTATATTAAACACAAGAGAAAGTTTGTGTATATATTTTTATTAATTGGAGCTTCTTTATATAAGGATTAGAGAGCTCATGGAGAATGTAGGGAAATGAATATATTCATGTTTCTTTATGGTTAGAATATGAAGATAAAAAACTGGAAGCTGAATTAAAGAAAGAATAAGTCTGGGAAGTAAAAACATGACTGAACAAATTGTGATAGATCTCAAGGAGATTTAAAGAATTTACCTACTTGGTGTTTGTTTACTTTCAAAGGATGAAATTCAGAGTCATTCCTTTATATTCCAATGATTTGAAACCACTAGGGAGCAAAGATTTTTCTCTTTCTCTCAGAAAAAAAGAAATACTGTGAAACCTACAGAAATCACACATTCATAGCTTTGGGCTTCCTCCCTGTGGTGTAAAACATGCCCTTGCTCTTACGTGGCCCCTCTGGCCCCAACTGCATCACCCTGAACAAAGCAAATAGGATGGGGAGAGCTGACACAGCTACATTAGAAGAGGTAGTACTACTCTGTTTCTAATCGAGAACCCTGGTGTTTGCTTTCAGGATAATATAAATACTAAAAGTGTTTCAGATTGGTCAAAGGCAATCCCTTCAAAGAATATATATGACAAATGTATAAAAAATATTGAAAAAGAAATAAATAAACACAGTCCCATATAGCTCTAAAAATAGCATGCATGAGAATAAATCTCAAACCAACTGAGACTTGTGACAAATAATAGGAACAATATAAAAAAAAAAAAAAGTTCAAAAACAAACTTTTTGGGGGGAAAGAAAAAACGTAAGGATTGAAAAAAGCAAAGAAAAAGGGAACAAAAGAAATTTGTAATTATTACTTTTTTAGATTTTATTAATTTATTTTTAGAGATAGGAGAAAGCAGGGAGAAAGGGAGAGAAACTTCAATGTGTGGTTGCCTGTCATGTGGCCACCACTGGGGACCTGGCCTGCAACCAAGGTATGTGCCCTGACTGGGAATCGAACTGGCAACTTCCTGGTTCGCAGCCCGCACTCAATCCACTGAGCCGCACCAGCCAAGGCAGTTATTTCTTAAGCAAGAAGATAAACTATACAAAGAGGCTGTAATATGAAGAAAAGACAGAAAAATAGTTTATTTATAAAAAAATTAATTATTTTCAGTAAAATAAACCACTTTTTTCACCGCTTGATTAGAATAATAAATTAAATATAATGGAATTTATTTAGGCAAGGCATCTGACAGTTATAATACCTTTGTAGAATTTTAAAAAATAAGCTAGAATTAGTTTTTGGGTGAATGTGTGCCAGATTCTAAAATTATTCATTTCATTAATGATTAATAGTGTCTTGTAGATCAGAAGAATGTGAGCCACTCTGCCACAATATTTAATGCTGCTGCACATTTTCTTTTTTTAAAGATGTTATTAATTTACTTTTGGAGAGAGGGAAAGGGTGGGAGAAAAAGAGGGAGAGCAACATCAATGTGTGAAAGATACATCAATCAGTTGCCTCTCACAGGGCCTCAACTAGGGACCTGGACTACAGGCCCAGCAAGTGTCCTGAGAATCAAACCAGTGACCTTCTGGTTCATAAGCCAGTGCTTAATCCACTAAACCACACCAGCCAGGGATGTTTCACATTTCAATACCATTCAGTGGGTTGGAAGATGTACTCTTAAACAACAAAATAATTCAAAGTTGCCTGAGGTAGGTAAGCCCAAAACTAGAGGATTAAGTGCACTTGGTAAGTTCTCACTTGGGTTTAGAAAGCATTTACAAATTGGGGAGCCCTAAAATAACAGCAGTTTAATTTGAACCTATCTTTGGATTTGGAACCCAATATTTGCCATGAAAGCTAGACTCTTAGCCAAATGACTGCCATGGGTTTTGGCTCTAGCATTATCTGTCAATAGCTGAGAGATGTGAAAGATGCCACATAGTAGCCTATGCTTGTGAATTTTTCATTCCATGTGTGGTATCAAATTCAGGAAAACTGTAGAACTGTGTTCTGTTATCATTCCAACTTTACAACTTTGAATCTGATTCTAGAAGGTTCACATTGGGAGAGGAATTGACCCACAAGAGAGTGTCTGGAAAATAGTAGCCAGGTGTGGCAAAATCCAAAAGTTAATTAATGGAACCCACTTGAGAAGCAAGAATCTTTCGTATAAAATTCAGAAAACTGGGTAGCGCATATATAATCTTCATGAAATATATGAAGGGCACATATGTAAAAATAACAGATAAAAAGGCATTAACATAAAAACAGGCAAAATAACAGATAAAAGGCATTAAAAGGCACATATGTAAAAAATAACAGATAAAAGCACACCATTCTAATAGTGTGTATTAGGTAATATATTAATTGAATATTTAAAAATCATATAAGTTAGAAAAAGGTATAGTGACAAACATTTTAAATTCATTATTTTAATTGCTCGAAATTATTTTTTAAAAAATAGTACTGTTGTATGGACAACCAGTTTTGCTATGAGAGAAGATTTTAGGACCAGTAGGTACATGTTAGGAACACAGAGGAATATTTTGGATTAATAAGAGAAATACATTTTCAATTCTTAAAAGAATTGCCTCGGAAAATAGAGAGTGCCAAGTCCCTGAAAATGCTCACACTAAGGCAGGGAACCACGTAGCAGCAAAAGGAATGTTGTAAGATAACCTCCAAGACTTTTGCCAAATATAATTCATTATTCTATTAAATCAGACCTCATAGAGAAAAGGTCAAGAATACAGAAATATCTACTTATTATGAAAATATCTAGCAGAATTTGTAAAAGGTAATGTTAGAGCAGAATCTGAAAGTCATGGCTCTTGGAAGACTTTCAAGATTGCAAGAATCAGTGGATACTAAATTAATTTTGTAAGAAAAAAGTACTGAAGTTTAAAAAATAAAAGTAAAAAATTTAAAAGAAAGCAACATTCCAATGTCAGTGCTTTCCCAGCATAGCTGTAGATTATAGGTTGAAATTTCCAAATCACAAGTATATTTTAAATGTTCCTGTTTTAATAGATAGTTGTAAATATCACATAATCTACACAAAGGAAACAGTTTATGCATATCTATCCTCACACAGGTTTATGTGCTCACTTAGAAGTAACCTAAATAGGATTTTCCCATATGCAAAGAGCTTTACAAGTTTTAAAACTTAAGATCATTCAGAATCATTCAATCATTAACTATAGAATGAATTAAATAACCCGTTTCACTTACTTTGTTTAGCTCAAGGCCACATTTACTTATTAACCTATTTTTTCAACCTACTGTTTTCTCAGTCTTTTTGCATGTTTCATATCATTTGTCTTCTTAAGGGATTTCCACTGGAACAAGGTTTCATCACTGTAATTTGCAGTTTACTGATTCAGTGAGTTCCATTCATTTATCTGGTTAATATCTAATAGTCACTCTGAATACTCATGTCTGATGCCAAGCACTGGAGGTATTATGGTGAGATGCAACTGAAGGCACTTGATTATAGTGACAGGTGACAGATGTTAAAATAATAGACGTAGAGTGTCATGAGTAGACGTAGCAGGAGACATTTGACCTGGTCTGAAAGACTTGAAGCAGAAAAGAGTTAATGAAAGAAAGAGGTGTGGTCTCATCTATACTTGAAGTTTGAGGAGGAATTATTCAGAATAAAGAAAAAAAGTACTCCAGACTGAAGAAAAAGCCCATATTAGACTAGAAGTAAATAAGAATTGACAGGCACTAGGACCTGAAGGAAGACTACAATTATGATGGAGCATAGAGTACACAGGGGAAAAGGGGACGTCAGAAAAACTTGGACTGTACAAAAATCTTCAATGTTTCCCATTGCTTTGAGGATAAAGATTTTTTTAATTTTTTTTATTTTGAGAACTTGACATCATTTTAATTTTTTCTATTGTAAATATGGGCTTTATTTTTAAATATTTTTTATTGTTGCTCAAGTACAGTTCTCCCCTTTTTAAGGCATATGAATAAATTTGATCTTTTCCTCAGAGCAATGGGAAAGACTGAAGATATTTGTCCTCCTGAAAGTAGTATTAGAACTTGCTCTTGAAGAACAAATTTGAGGAACTATGAGTGGATCCAAGGAGACCATTTGGGGGTCTAGTACAGCTAGTCACATGAATGATGGTGCTTTCATGAGCACAGTGATCCTAGGATGAAGGTAAGTAGATAGTCTCAAATAAATGTTTTAAAGAAGAATCCGTACAACTTTATTACTGATTAACTATGAGAAGCAAGGGAGGAAAAGTAGTCAAAGATAACTCTCAGTATTCTCTTACAAAATTTAGTAGATGGTAGTTCCAATAAGATAGAAAACTGTAAACAAATAAACTAATTTGATTTTGAACATTTCGAGTTTGAGGCAGGCAAAAAAAGAAAATATAAGTAGAGATGTCAAGGAAGAAGTTAATGACACAGGTCTGACTCATACAGAATGGGAAAGACATTTTCAAATCATAGATATGATACAAATCATTTTCCAAAATATATAAAGAACTAATCCACACAATAGCAAAACCCCCAAAACAATCCAATTAAAATGGGTAGAAGAGCTGAATAAATATGTTTTCAAAGGAGACATACAAACAGCCAACTGGTATATCAAAAGGTGCTGGAATCATTAATCATCAGAAAAAAAACAAAACCACCATGAGGTATCACCTCACATGTTAGAATGGTTATCACTGGAAAGACATGAAACGTGTCAGTGAGGATGTGAAGAAAGAGAAGCCTATTGCACTGTTACTGGGGATGTATATTGGTGCAACCATTATAGAAAACAACACAGAGTTTCCTCAAAAAATTAAAAATAGAACTACAATTTCATGTAATAATTCCACTTAGAGTTATATATTCCAATGAAATAAAAACAGTATACCAGAGAGATGTCCGTACTCCCACGTTCACTGCAGTGTTGTTCATAATAGTCAAATTATGGAAACAACCTAAGTGTCTGTCAACAGATGAGTGGATAAGGAAGATGTGATTTATATTTATGTACACACACACACAGAGAAATATTTTTTAGTCATGATAAAGTAAAAATTTCAGCTATTTGAGACAGGATGGATAGACTTTGAGGCATTATGCTGAATGAAATAAGCCAGACAGAGAAAGGCAAATAGTGTGTGGTATCACTTGTATGTGAAGCCTAAGGGAAAACAGTCAAATCTATAAAAATAGAGTAGAAAAGTGCTGAAGGGCTGGGAGTGGGGTAAAGGATACACATTTTCAATTAAAAGATGAATAACTTCTGAGGATCTAGTTGACAACACTGTGACTGGGGCTGATAACATTGTATTATACAACTCAGATTTGCTGAGAGAATAGAACTTAAATATTCTTATTAAAAAAAGATAAATGTGTGAGTTGATGGATGTACTCATTGGTTAGATGGGGGAATCTGTCCACAATGTGCACATATATCAAATTACCATGATGCATACTTTAAATATTTTATAATTTTATAAGTAAATCATCCCTCAATAAAGCTGAAATTAAAAATAAAAAACAAACAAAAAAAGGTCTGGGCTAGGAATCTGGATGTAGTGATCCATGAGCAAATGGATGACTACCCAAGCCACATGGGTGTGCCAGATTGCCCAGGCTGTATGAAGACTGAAAAGAGGAGGCCTGGAGCTTTCTGCTATATTCCAGCAGCTTAAGAGACAAGCAGAGGAACTGTGGAAATAAGCAAGAATACATAAAGAAGAATTGTCATAGAATACAAGAATTAAGTCCTTCAGGAATTGGTTATGGTTGAAAGTTTTAAGTGATTTGCTTAAAATCTCTGTATTAGTTTATCAGGCTGCCATAACAAAATAAGACAGATCCACTGGCCTAAACAAATAAAATTTATTTTCTCATAGTTCTTGAAGCTGGTTCTCCAAAGTCAAGTTGCCAGCAGGGTTGGTTTCTCCTGAGACCTCTCTGCCTGGTCTTTCTTCTGTGTACATGCATCCCTGGTGTCCTCTCTTCTTGCAAGGGCATAAGTCATATTGGATCAGGGCAATCAATCTATGTGACCTCTTTTACCTTAATTACCTCTATAATGGCCCTACACAGTTACATTGGTGGTTAGGGCTTTGACACATGAATTTGTGAATATCAGAATTTAGTCTAGAGCAGGTCCCTGGTGGGAAATGGTAATGTTCAAGTTAGTTCTGACTTCCTCTGTCACTTAGTCCAGTATTCTTTCCATGACATCACTCTACATCTCCATGTGATATTTTCATTGGAATTTACCGCTAACTCCATCTAGAAAACTGTAAGCTATTTGCACAAAAATATTCTTATTTATATTTATAACACACAGCAATTACTATAGCATCCAATTAAATTGTTGTTTCATGCAAGTACCAGGCTGTTTTGATTACAGTGGCCTTGTAATACAATTTGATATCAGGTATTGTGATCCCTCCTTCTTTGTTCTTCTTTCTCAAAATTGCTGCAGTTATTCAGGGTCATTTATGGTTCCATATGAATTTCTGAAATGTTTGTTCTATGTCTGTGAAATATGTCATTGGTACTTTAATGGGACTTGCATTGAATCTATAAATCATTTTGAGTAGTATGGTCATTTTGATAATGTTAATTCTTCCAATCCATGAGCATGATTCATGCTTCCATTTGTTTGTGTCTTCCTTAATTTCTTTCCTTCAGTGTTGTATAGTTTAATGAATACAGGTCTTTTACCTCCTTGGTCAGGTTTATTCCTAGGTACTTTATTTTTTTGTTGCTATATCAAATGGGATTTTTTCCTGATTTCTGTTTCTGATATTTAATTGTTGGTGTACAAAAATGCCTTTAATTTCTAAACTAAAAATGGAACTGCCTTTTGATCCAGCAATTCCACTGCTAGGATTATACCCTAAGGGCCCTGAAACACCAATCCAAAAGAACCTATGTACCCCAATGTTCACAGTAGAGCAATTTACAATAGCCAAGTGCTGAAAGCAACCTAAGTACCCATCAGCAAATGAGAGGATCAAAAAACTATTGTACATCTACACAATGGAATTCTACACAGTAAAAAGAAAGAAGGAGCTTCTACCCTTTGTGACAGCATGGATGGAACTGGAGAGCATTATGCTAAGTGAAATAAGCCAGGCAGTGAGGGACAAATACCATATGATCTCACCTTTCACTGGAACATAATCAATAAAAGAAAAAAGCAAACAAAATATGACCAAAGACATTGAAATTAAGAACGATCTAACAATAGCCAGAGGGGGGGGAGACAATGGGGAGAAGGGTTTTCAGAAACTGCTATAAAGGACACATGGACAAAACCAAGAGGGAGGGTGGAAGCAAAGGATGAAGGTGGGTTTGGCTGAGGTAGGTGGGGAGTCGTGGGGAGAAAACACAGACAACTGTAATTGAACAACAATAAAGTAATTTAAGAAATAAAAATAAGTAAATTGTTATTTTAATTAAAGGATATATATCAAGAAAAGAAAAGTCTGTCCATCCATTTGGATGGTAAGTTAACATTTTAATTATTTATGAGTGACCCTTGCTAGTTATCTTTACTTCAGGACATTACTCTTATAACTTGTAAATGAATATTACTAGTGATCTCTTGTGAAGAATAATGACAGTGTGTTTAAGAGGAGAGATATCAGATACTAAAATTATATCTAGTAAAAAAATTAGGTGAGGGACAGAAGGTATGTATGCTCCTATGCCCTCTGCTTCATACATTCTCCTTTCAGTTTCTGAGTCCCTTAATTCCAAAGAAAAGCAATGCTGGCGTTGATATAGGGAAATGGTAGGCTGACCTATGAAGGACTGATGGCATGAAAAGGAGAAGTGGTCCCGAGTGAGATGCTACAGACCATCAACAAAAAAACCACTGCCAATTTACACCTTGGCAACACAAAGAAAGATATCAGAACCCTGAGCAAAACCAAAGTATTAATGATATCTTTCAATTCCCTTAGAGAAAAATTTCCTTTTTAACTACCTCTCCTATTTTCTGCATCCTTCATTCCCTTTCAACAATTATTTGGGTAAAAAAAAATAGGAAGCAAAGAGCTGAACTCACAGATGGAGGAAAGAGGTTAAGTGAAGATTTCTAACGCAGATGGGGATGAAGGCCAGAGGTATCAAGGATGCAAAGTGAGTTTATCAGATAATAATAGAAAGCCACATGTAAAACACAGTCCAGGAAATGTCTTGATGTGTTACAGTGCTCAGTCATTTTCTTATTAAGAAACATGGTCTTTATGAGCCACAGGAAAAGCTCCTCACTACTTCTGCTTGCTGGAATGTAGGATACACATTTCATTGGTCTCTGTTCTTGAAATCTGTGGTTTGAAACTTGGAGAGCAAGAAAGGTCATTACATTTTGTGGGCCTGAAATAATGCTCTATGAACCAATTTTAGTTGTCAAATAAAACTACTGGCTTGGGATCTAAAAACTTGTAATCACAGGAATAAATTAATTTACTTCTTTAAAAATGTCAAATTAATCTCAGCATTTAGGAAAATATGTAATTTCTGTAAACAAAAGATTGTGTTTTAAAAGTTTATTTTAGTACTTTTGATGCTGAACTTTGAGTTTTAAAAAATGTTTTATGTTTTGTATAATTTTGATAGATTTGACATATTTATCAGTTATAGTCCTTATCCCTTACCTTTGACAAGGCACGAGATTGTAATTTTTGATTTATCAAGAAAAATTATTATGCCCTGACTGGTGTAGCTCAGTGGATTAAGGGAGGGCCTGAGAACCAAAGGATTGTGGTACAATTCCCAGTCAGGGCACATGCCTGGGTTGCAGGCCAATTCCCAGCCAGGGACACATGAGAGGCAACCATACACTGATATTTCTCCCCCTCTCTCCTTCCCTTCCCCTCTAAAGATAAATGAATAAAATCTTTTAAAAAAGAAAAATTATTATCACAGGAAAATGCTGAAACTAAAGTTTGCTAACCCAAATATTAGGGTATTCCTACCTGCTTCCTTTTTTCCAGTACAGCCTGAGATATGTATGACTATAACTCCTCCATTTAACCTGTCAAGTAATAAAATCAGGATTTGTTTTAGAATTATGGAGAGTTGTTAGATTTAAGGAAAATATTATTGTCTATGGGTCATTAATGATGTTCAACATGTTTTTTCATACATAGGCATGCTTAAACTTTTTCTTGACCTATGTAATATGTGTCTCTGAGCTGTAAGCCAAGCAAAGGTTGCAGGAAACCATGGGGTGGTGTAGCAGTGAGCTCAAGTGCACTTAAAGAAACTACTGCTGACCTTCAGTCTTCCAGACTCATCATATTCTGAAGAAAACACTCATTCCTTCTATTTAATAAAAATATTTTAAAATAATTTGTAGATAAACCATGGAGTCCTTCTATAAAAATTTCTATCAGACTGGGAGCAAAAAAGACAACAGAGCTTTTCACTTGGTGGAGTACCTGGCTGAAAGTCACAATCTGTTTAAATGGTGTGAATTTTGCAATTTACAATAGCCAAGTGCTAGAAGCAACCTAACTGCCCATCAATAAATGAATGAATCAAAAAACAATGATACATTTACACTATGGAATGCTATACAGCAGAGAGAAACAAGGAGCTCCTACCTTTTGCAACAACATGGATGGAACTAGAAAGCATTATGCTGAGTGAAACAAGCCAGGTGGTGAAAGACAAATTCCATATGATCTCACCTTTAATAGGAATCTAATCAACAAAATGAACAAGCAAGCAAAATATAACCAAAGACACTGAAATTCAGAATGGGCTGCCAGTGACCAGAGAGCAGAGAGGAGGGGATTACAGGGGAAAGGAGTGAAGGGTTTATAGGAACGATTATAAAAAACACATGGACAATAACAAGGGGTGGTGGGGTGGCAACAGGGGAGGGAGGAGGTGAGGGCTGGGGTGGTGGGGAGGGGTAGGGGGAAATGGCAGAGAACTGTATTTGAACAACAATTAAAAAATCTGTAACGTAAAGATTTTTAGAAATTAATAAATAAATGGTGTGGATTTTGCTATTGTGGGACAATTCACAGCAGCAGTGATTTTTATATTTTGCAGAGCAAGTTTTAGTTTCCAGAATTATATTTATATTTAGTTGGTTTGTTTACAGGATATTTGTTTTTCTCCTCTGCTCTATTCCCTAAAGACATTTGTTCTCAAGCTTGATTGAATATCAGGGTCACCTTTGGGAGCCTTTTAAAATTTTGATGCCTAAGACCCACACCCAGAGCTTCTGATTATATTGGATTAGAACAGTGGTATTTTAAAGCTCCCCAAGTGTTTCTATCATGCATCTGAGGTTAAGAATCATTGCCTTTGACCATTATGTAAAGCTAGATCTCTTTGGTTCTATGGCCACACCTACTTCTTGAATTTAGAGGTTAGACTTAGAGATAAATACCTGATTCTGAGTTCATACTCAACTGCCTACTAGTTGGGAATGAATGGCCTTGTTAGTTTCTAAGGCCCAGATTACTTTATATAAAATATAGAAAATAATAGCTAGTTCATTAGAAGGTGGGGAAGATTTAATAAAATTCTGCAATTTAAAATTGTTTACTAAAGGCTTAGCATAGAGAAATTCCTGAATATATACTGGATGTTACTTGTGCTACTGCTGCGGCTACTATTACACTCTCCTGAATACTAACCATGCTGTACAGACATTTCCAGTGGAGGGGCAGCTACAATTGGTAGCTTTTTTCATACTCCTCCCTACACAGTAAGAACAGGTTTCCAACCAAGCCCCCAACAAGGCCTTTTCTCTTGCTGGCACATTTAATTAAAACCTCCTTTCCACCCTGGCTGGTGTAGCTCAGTGGACTGAGTATGGGCCTGTGAAGCAAAGGGTCGCTAGTTCAATTCCCAGTCAGGGCACATGCCTGGGTTGCAGGCCAGTTCCCGGCAGGAGACACATGAGAGGCAACCATGCATTGATGTTTCTTTCCCACTCTTTCCCCTTCCCTTCCCCTCTCTCTAAATATAGATAAATAAAAATGTTTTTTTAAAAAAACCTCCTTCCCATACAACACAAAAGTCTTTGAACCGTTCTCTTAGGTTCATGTTACTAAAAAACATGGGAAGAAACACTCTATTTTGTACTATGTATTTTAGTGTATTTGTTTATAATAGACTGAAAACTTGAAGTCAAGGTCCAAAGCCAATTCTTTTTCCTGATTACATAAAATTTTTATAACACTAAAGATGAGTAAATGAGTAAATTAATCAACAAGTCACAAATCTAACAACGCATGTAGGTCACATCTTGCATTACTGGCTTTTAGTGTCAGGAAAAACATCCCAGAAAGGTAAAGCTTTGATAGCTCCAATAATACAATTTTGTGACTCCTTGTTTCTTGTCAGCTGAAAGCTTGATGATGGTGTAAACTCTGTCTGTTAATCTCTCCCCTACGAGAATTTCTCTCATACAAAAAATGTTCAGTAACTATCTGAAACAGGAGGGTATGAATTTATGAATACATATCTAAGATATAAGCTCTTTTTTCTCTGCAAAATTTTCCTGAGCTTCATGATCCATGTAAATATGTCTTACTCTCGGAGAGATTCCATTTCATAGAGCACAAGTCATTGTATCTGTTCATGGTGTCCTCTTATTGTTTCTGAAGTGTGTGTGTATGCTTTCTTTCATAAATCAGATTATACCTTCCTCAAGGGAGGAGGCCAAGTCTCCTCCGGCTTTATTATCAACCATGCTACTTGGCCAAGCACTGGACATATATCGAATGATGATTAATACATATTTGTTGACTGCTCTATTCCCAAGAAGCAAAAGCAAACATATTGTTGTTATTATCTCTTCCATTTTTCAATTCAACTTTGTGTCAGAAGGAGGCCTATGAAATCCCCTCCCATAGGGAAAATTTGTAGCAGATGAAATCCTCATTTATGCAGCCAGTGTGGGTGATGAGGGCTGCACAGGGGAAAGGGGACGCAGGGCTTGACCCCCGTCCCATCTTGCTCTGAGGCTCAGAGACCTCAGCAAGGAAGTAAACAGGATCTAAATGAATTCTGCAGATGATACTAAAATGGGAAATGTTGGAATAATAAAATGGGTCCTAGCAAGAAAAATAAAGTAAGGTTCAACTTGGAAAAAAGAACTAACACATCTAGGGGAAAAATAATTCAAAATGCAGATTCAGTAGGAGTGACAAACTTGGAAAGCGGCGCATGTAGCAGGCTACCCTTCCACAGTCCAAGGTCTGAGTTGACATTTCAGTGCACTCACTCCCCTTTCTCCCCCTCGTTCCTGAAAGAGGGACACTTTTCTAGGGTTCTGATAAAATGTAGGACTGAAATGTTCAACCCTTCTGCCTCAAATAGGCAAGTGGAACTAGGAAGTTCGGACGTCTCTAATGAAATTAAGGAGGAAAAGTCTAAATATTAATTCACAATGGTAGTTTCTCAGAGCAGAACAAGACAGATTGTCAGAGCAGACACGAGGTGGCAAAATGTACTCTACAAAATAAAATATTATTATTAATACTCCACTACAGCTTCAACCACATTCATTTTATGGTCATAGCACAAGGGCTTTTACTGTGGAAGGATGAATTTAGGATACTTTTCAGAGGTTCAGAATGTGTTACCACTCTTATTTCTTCTCCCATGGACACATCTTACTGGTAACATGTTTACTGGCTCGTTGTGGGTCTCTGCTCTCTGTCATCTGTGCCACCCTCACTTCTACCGAGGCCAGGAAGAAAAGTGAGGTTTCTACAGTGCTGGGCTATGTGTGACTTATTAATAATTAAAGCATTCTGTAGTATAAAATTTTTATAACACAAGCTCACAAATATTGCTAAGAAATGATGTATGGTTCCAGTCTACTTGACCCAAAACACTTTTTAAAATCATTTTAGTTCATCTTTGTTAGATCTAACTACCTTAGATCCCATCAATATCAAGGGTTAAAAGGAACACAAAATGTCTCTATCTCAAGTGAATTTGGAATTTCACACATGTTCAAATTAGCATGAAAACCAGACGAAAAGAAGAGACGAACTAAATATATTTAGATTTTCATCATTATCCTATAACTGGATTCTCATTTGCTCCACCCTGATTTCTTTTAGGCCAGGGTTATGAGACTGCAATTATTTCCAAGGTTTCTAAGGGGAAAAAATGCTTACTATTATTAGTTTAATAAGCAAGAACCTTACTATCTTCTAAATGTGAGTAAATTTCAGACAAAATGGTAATGATATATATTTTCAATCTCTTAAAGACTATTTAGACTGTAATTTATTTTCCCATAGAAAAGCTATTTTATACTTCCACTTCAGACCAAGGTGAAGTAAAAGAAACTAAATTTAACTCTGTTGTCTGAAACAGCCAAAATAGATGAAATATATGGAAAACATTTATCAGACCCTACAGATCTGGCAACAAAGAGCACTGATCTCTGAGAGATGAGAAACAAACAAATGAGACTTAAATTTTCCCAGAATATTAATTTGGGAAACTTCTGGGTCACAATTCAGGAAGAAGGAATTCAAACAGAGACTGGCAAACTACTTAAAGAGTGAAGACAGAGCTGAAAATCTGTGGAGAAATCACAGCTAGAAATCACAGGAAACAAAACCAGAGAAGAAAGTCTCAGAGAGAGAGAGAGATCTCATTTTGGAGAGGATTGTTCTTGAAAATAAATAAAGCTTAAATTTAGTTATTTGAGAGTATTAATAAAATTAATAAATAGCTATATCAGAAATTAATATAATGTTCATTAATTAATATAAAATAATGTTCATTAATTTCCAAAGGAAAGAGAAAACATGAACTGTGTTGAGCACAGAAAAATTTCAAAGAAGATGGGTTCTGAATTGATCCTCCAATAAATAATAGTGTGTAGATGTGCAGGTAAGAGTAAAAGAAATCCCTAAGGAACTAAAGGCATTAATGAACATCCAGTAATGAGATTATATATAAAATTCAAACAAACAAGCAAACAAACACATATGCTGGCTGTGCTTGCTTGAGTGAAAAGGAAGCTGAAGAAGTAGAATTCTAAGAGATTATGTAGGATCTTGAATGACAGACTAAATGGTCTAGGTTTTATCCTAGATGTATTGGAGAACAAATGGAGAGCTTGGGCCAAATAGGACATGAAAGACTTTTTGCAAGCATGATAACCAAAACTTTCTTGCTGTTCATAAAATAGCCTCATACCTATTTCAGTTACTTAGTAAATTTCACATAATTTTATTTTGCTAGTTTAATTAGTTAGTGCACTCAGTGAGATGCCAGACTTCCAGTCAAGATGGAAGAATAGGTAAGCACACTTTGCCTCCTCACAAAACTACAGATAAAATTACAAATAGACTACAAAACGAATATCGCCCAGAACTGTCAGAAAATTGAGCTGTAACAAAAGTCTGACAACCAAGGATTTAAAGAAGTCACAGTCATCCAGACAGATAGGAGTGGAGACATATAGACAGGTAGATGTGTAGAAAGGAGTGGAGATGTGGAGTGGTGTGGAGATGTGGAGTGGTGTGGAAAAGTGGCAGAACAGGCAGTCCCACAATAACATGTGGTGGATAAAAATCAAGAGGTGGATAAAAACCTAGAGAGCAAGGTACCCCAGCCCCAAACCAGACCACCCAGCCCAGAGCTCCAGCACCAGGAAGACAAATCCCCATAACTTCTGCTATAAAAACCAGTGGGGGTTGGGACAGTGGAAGAAACTGTTGGATTCTCCTCTAAAAGGGCCCACACGGACTTAGGACTTATGCAGACCCACCCTCTCTGGGATTCAGCGCCAGGACAACAGCTGGAAGGGCACAAGTAGCAAATGGGGAGAAAGTGAAGTGACTGGAAACAGGGCAAGTGCTGGAAGACAGCTTTCTCCTGAGCAAACCTCCAGTGGCATTGTCCCCTCTCTGAGCCCCCCCCCCCATACAGAGCCACGAAGTGGTTAAATGTGTTACCCCACCCTGCCAATTACTTAAGGCTCAGTGCCACACAATTTACACGTATGCTTTTCTTCAGTAGTACACGCTACTAAGAAAGGAAGCCAAAGCAGTTCTGCCTGCTACACAGAAACAAACACAGGGAGGCTGCCAAATTGAGGAGACGAAGAAATATAACCCAAATGAAAGGACAGAACAAAACTCCAGAAAAAGAACTAAATGAAATGGAGATAATGAACCTGTCCGAGGCAGTGTTCAAAACACTAGTTATCAGATGCTCAAAGAAATCACTGAGTATGGCAACAGCATAAAGACCCAGGCAGAAATGAAGATTAAATTAAGTGAAATAAAGAAAAATCTACAGGGAACCAACAGTGGAGGAAATGAAGCCAAGAATCAAATCAATGATTTGGAACATAAAAACATTCAATCAAAACAGCAAGAAGGAAAAAAGAATCTGAAAAAAAAACAAAAAAAACAAGGATAGGCTAAAGATTCTCTGAGATATCTCAAAACATACCAACATCCAAATCATAGGGATGCCAAAAGGAGAAGGAGAGCAAGAAATTTAAAACTTATTTGAAAAAATAATGAAAGAACTTCCCTAGTTTGGTGAAGGAAACAGACATAGAAGTAAGTCCAGGAAGCACAGACAGTCCCAACAAGTTGGATCCAAAGAGACCCACTCCACACCACATCATAATTAAAATGTCAAAGTTTGAAGATAAAGAGAGAATCTTAAAAGCAACAAGAAAAAAGGAGACAGTTACCTACAAAAGAGTTCCCATAAAACTGCCAGCTGATTTCTCAAAGGAAAGTTTTCAGGCTAAAAGGGAATGGCAAGAAGTATTCAAAATGATAAAAAGCAAGGACCTACAACCTAGATTACTCTGTCCAGCAAAGCTATCATGTAGGATGGAAGGGCAGATAAAGTGCCTCCCAGAAAAGGTAAAGCTAAAGGAGTTCATCATTACCAAACCATCATTACATGAAGTGTTAAAAGGGCTTATTTAAGAAAAAAAAGATAAAACCTATGAACATTAAAATTGTAACAAATTCACAACTACCAACAACTAAATCTAAAAAACAAACTAAGCAAACAAGAACTGGAATGGATATGGGGATAATTTGGAGAATTATCAGCTGGGAGAGGAAAGGGGAAGAAAGGGGGGAAGGTACAGAGATAAAGAAGCATAAATTAGTAGGTACAAAATAGAGAGGGAAATGTTAAGAACAGTTTAGAAAATGAAGAAGCCAAAGAACTCAGATGCACAACTGATGGATATGCACTAATGGGGGGGGTTGCTGGAGGGAATAGGGATACCAGACAGAGGTGGGCAATGAAGGAAAAATTAGGACAACTGTAGTAGTGTAATCAATAAACTATATTAAAAATAATTAGCTAGTACACTTGCTGTTAAAACCTTCTTTAGAGATTAAGAAGTAAACTGGGAAAGTTTCATCATATCTTCATGAATAAATGCATCTTGCTGTTAGTTTTGTTAGAATTAAGTATTATGTAAATGTTTGCTATAATAACTATTTTCTGAGAAGTGCTCAAAAGTATGAGCAAAATCTGAGTTATTTTTTTTAATTCAGTTTAATTAATCGATGGTCTAATTCCAAAATTCTGGTATAAATTCCCTAAAAATCCAAGACTCAATAAATGTACTGAATGGCTCCTAAATCAAAATTAAAGAAAAAACAAACCAAAACAAACAAGCAAAAAAAACCCCTGCACTTTTATTCACCCTCCAAAGTGGACCAACTACACTTTGTTAATACCACCTTCCTTTTGTTATCCAGGATCAGAAACTGCTAACAATGCTCAGCTGGTAATAACCTATACTTTTTTTCCTGTTAAAACAAGTCTCCTGATAATAAATTATACACTCTTTTTGGTTAGAATATTTTAGCTTCATCTTTCCCCTAATTTTTATGTAGGATGTATGTACTTTTAATACTTTTCAGACTGAGTGAAGCCAGACATGTCAGAGATCCCAAGCTAAACACTAAAGCTGTATCTTACTTTAGCACAATAACAACGGACTTTAAAGAAAAAGCTTTAGAGTCAAACACACCAAATTTGACTCCTAGCTTAGCTGTGTGACTTTGGGCAAGTTATTTCTCTCTGCTTCAATTTTCTCTTTTGTAAAATACGGATTATAACTGCATTCCTACCACATAAGACTGTTGTACACATTGAAGGACATGTTATTACTTAGCATAAGATTTGGATACAGTTCATATATATTATTGTTGTTATTAGCATACAATTATTGTACATATCATGCATCTGTATAAAACTCTTTAAAGTCTATGGATATGTTGTGTGTCATTGGTCTCTGAGGTCTCACAGAAGCTGCTATGAACCTATCAAGAGGAAACTGGATATGAAATTTACTCCTTTTTCATCTTCAATTATATGGCCACATCTACTTGAAATATGAGTTGTTACAATGATGGAAAGGAGGCAAATGCTGGGAATAAGTAAAGTGTGGCAAAAAGGAGAAGAGGTTCAGGGCCTACATAACTTTTTGTCAAAATATAGCATTTTGAGCCAAAATTGTAGGCACCCATAGTCTCATGATGTTTGCATGCATGAGAATATCAGACCAAACCCTCTCTTTTGAACTCTCAAAATCTAAACAATTAGAACATTAAAAAGAAAACTTGAAACACTCAAATTAGAAATATTCTCCTTGCTTTAACTGATTTTTTAAAATTTTTCTCCAGCTAAGCAGAGAAGGCTGGCAAAATAATTTTTATTGTTTACTATATTACCATTCTTATTTTTTATTATAGGTTAGTTATTGAGTATCCACTATGACTTAGATATGGTACTAGACACTAAAATGTTGTTATTCCATTCATCCTCGCAAAAAAGATCAATCTCCATAGATTGTTATTAAATTTCTTGCTTACAGATTAGAAAGTTGAGACTTGCAGATATTAAATAATTTGTTCAAATACATAGAGCTATTAAATATCATATGTGAACTTGGAACTCAGTTGTCTCAACTAAAGTTCCTATGTTCCTGTGTGGGTATGCTTTCTAGCACGGTGTGTCTGGGGCTGAGATTTCTTAATCACCTAGTTCTGAGAAGCATATCTTTACTCTGATATTTCGAACGAATTACTTAAACTCAATTTTCTCAACTGTCTTGTTTATCCCAGTGTTTTGTTAGAAGAAAAAGTGCAATTCAGTTCTATAAATCACATTAAGAATGTGTACATTATCACCATGATTATCATTTTATAGCCATATTAATTAGTAAGGGTTTTCAAGTAGCTTCCAAATAACACTGTAATAATTAAAATAAACATCTTGTTGAAATATGATTAGAACCTAAGAATACTCATAAATTTTTAATGTTTCCATAATTACCCAAAGGATATTCCAGTTTGATCACAAAGATCACAGAAAAGCATAAAACAAGCTTTAAAACACTCAATATGTGAGCAGAAAAATACAGCCTTATCAATATAAAACATAATATGACAATTTTATTACCATTTATCATGTACACTAGACTCCACAGCTGTTTGAATATTCTCAACATCAAACCTTAATAAATGTAAAAAGATGTCTTGCTCTAATAAATAGACTTATGATATGGATATCGCTATCCTTAAGCACACAGAATCAGATTTTCAGACTCCAGATCATGGGATTTTGATCAGATTAAGGTATTTGTAAAGAGAGGTAAGAAATAAGGTTGCAACTGCAGATTCAGAACAGACTGCAAGAGTTCGTACTGAAAGGCTAAAGAATTTATATTTTGCAGTGCAACATTGGAAAACCATTGAATATATCTAAAAAGGTGCATGTTAAAATTTTGGGGTTAGAAATACCAGCAATACATCAGAAGAGTTCAACTTGGGAGGGAGACTGAAGGCAAGAACAGTCTCAGTGGCTATTTAAAGCTTGGGGATTGAAGTGATGGTAACAGTGAGAAAGAAAAAGAAATGAATGAAAGACACTGACAGATCATAGCCAGCTGTAATGGGAGCTGACTTTGCAAGGAAATTTTGAATTGGATAGCCTGAAAAAACAAGTAAATAAAAAACAGAAGTACGACAGTTACCTGAAAGTAAAGATAGTTTTGAAGGAAATGTTTAAGCATGGTTAGCTCAAAGTGATTATAAGATAACAAGAAGAATTAGCTGAGTAGAAAGTCAAAAACAGAACTGGAGCCTAGAAGAAACTTTAGAATCAGCTTAATAGTTTGGTAATCAGTTACCAAGAGACCTTCCAAATAATAAAAATTGAGAGAGACAAAGGGACAAAGATAAGCAGAAAGTGTAAGTGAGAATGTTCTAAATTATGGAAAGAAGTGATAAAGAAAAAGCAGAGAAGAAAATAATGTTTATTGAGAGCCTATTGTGTGCTGATCTATGTGCTAAACCTTGTGCTACAGAATCAGAAAAACAATATTAATTAGAGAACATTCCTCCCAAGGATAATCCCAGGGCAACCATCCTATGACTCAGAAGAGATATCAGTGGGGAAGATGGCTTAAATTAGAAGAGCTAATTTTCGATTATGGTGACAAATTTTGAAAACCCAATCACCTCAGTCAACATGAGGTGTATTTAAAACAGTGAATTTCAGAATCAGGGCCAACACCTCACTAGTAGAAGGTGAGACAGAGTGATATCATGCAGAATGATTTCAATGTACATGAATTGTGCACTGAAGCTAGATCAAAGTTCAAAGTCAATCATCACTAATTATAACTTTGACTACCACAGTTTTCTGAGTTCCTGCTTATTCTTAAAAAATTAACATTTACGATAGAAAGTAACTATAATGTCTGTAACTTTTATGATCATGACATTGAATAATTTTACAAAATGGAACATAGAATTCGACCTTAAAGTTAAAAACAACGAACCAAAGACAAATTGCGTTGTATAGATCAGACCAACAGCTAGCTCAAAATTAAGTCATAATCTTCATAGTATGTAAGTGCTTACCACAAGTCTTTGAACTGAGAGAGAAGACATGTTATATTAAATCCATAGATTGAAGGTTTTATCATCAAAGGTCTAGCACATTCAAGTGAACAATTCCATGCCGGGAGATCAAAACCAATATTCTAAACTAAAGAAGGCACAATTGATACTTTCAAGGTCAAAATCAATGCATAGCAATTTGATGACATAACACTGGAGACAATAAGCCAAGAATGGCAGATGAAGCAGGTTATTTAAGCCTCTTGTCAGAAACAATAAACATTTCTATATTTTGCCTTTTAAAATCATTCGTTTCATAAAGAGAAATTTTACATTTGTAGGATTCCACATGTGGATACAAAATTGGGAAAAATTAACACCTCACATCAAAAAGAATAGAGAGATCCAAACTGGCAACCTCAAAGCTAACGATGAGAGATTTGCTCTAAAGTTTGATCTCTGCCTTGCGTACTCTGGCCTCACATTACAGTAGCACCTCCTGGGTAAAATAAAGAAACTTGATTTAGAGTCCACATTCTCTTCTCAGTTAGATGCACATTCGACTGCTCCTGGGAGGATATTGTATGACACCAAGTGTTGATTGCCACATTATAAATAGAAAAAGAGTGGAAAAGAGGAGAAAGGAGCAAACTAAAAAGAGTTATTTGTATATAAAGTTCAGGTTTAGAACTTTAGTATCTATAGTTTTAGCTCTAAAACAAATCTTAAATGGTCCGAGAAGCACAGCTGAAGAACTTAAGGTATTATTTATCTCAAACTTCAACAATCTGCACACACACACAAAATCAGCTGAATCCACCACGAATCACTAGAATAAAGACCCTACCAAATGCTATGTGAAATGCATATAGACATGAAATATAAGCCAAGATACATATCCAAAAAGGGGCATCTATTTATAGCACCACCTGTTCTTTCACATTCTGGTCTCACCCAAAGGGTAGAGGTGTATCAAAATTTAGTTTATATACTACTAAATGCAATGAAAAAAATCCATTGACATTACAAAAGTTCCCACAACCAATGAGAGGCATTAATACCTCCAAGAAGTTTGCAGATGAGCAATAATCTTTGCTGACCACTAATGCAACAAGGAGCAAAAGGATGCATGCATCTCCTCCACATGTTAACTTTAGGAACAGCATTACACAGACTGGTTTGCAAAACATAATGCCCTAGACAGTTAAAAAAGATGAGAAACTCCCAAACTTCCTCCATTAAAAAAAATTACATTCTTACTTACTTAGTTGTATAGCTTCCTTAAGAGTTCTGTAACATAATATTATCTGTTTAGGCAACTGTTTATGTAGCTGAGGTAGGATATCTCAGATTGTACCTGGGATTATAGTATTTCCTCATAAACTGCTAGAAATGTAAGTTAATATTAATACTTTCTAATAGGGCTTACAAAATCAATATGAAATCAAAATGTGTGACACCCTGTATTGCTTGCTAGGGCTGCCATGACAAAGTCCCACAAACTGGATGGTTTAAACAGCAATTTATTGCCTCACAGTCCTGGAGGCTAGAAGTCTGACAATGAGCAGGACCGGTTCCTTCTCATGGCGGTAGCCTGGGGAATCCCTTGCTTTATAGATGGTGTTTATCTGTGTCTTCACATTGTCTTTGATCTGTACGTGTGCTTGTGTCTAAATTTCCTCCTGGGAGGACACCTGTCATATTGGAGTAAGAGTGTGCCAACTCTGAGGAGGACGAAATTTAACCCATACTGTAGTAACCTTCACCACAAACTCAAAACAGTACTGAAAACAGACTAGGTAACATTTCTTATTACACAATTCTTCTACACCTACAACAATCATAACTGATTCAAACATGCCTAGATTTATGTGTTCTTTGTAGAAATTATTAGATTTACAGAAGGAGATTTAATGTTAAAAGTGGCAGAACTGAAAGGTAAGAAAGTATCGAAGTTACTAAAAACAAACTCTCAAGATGTATTAGAATAAGTTTTCATTAAATTCTCCCAAATGTATGTTAACAATGGAAAGCCTTTAATATTATCTCAGCCTCTGGGAAATCTGTAGAAAACTAATGTAGGTACACACCTGGGTTTGGCTCAAACCTGACGTAGACACGAGCATCACTTTCTCAGCTCCAAGTAGCACTAGCTAACTTCACTAAGGTATAGTAAATGCCAGAAATGGTTATAATTTCTTAACATGGACTTTCTCACTTAATAGTACTCTACAAAAGATGTCTCCACTTTCTCTACCTCCGTTTAAGGAGATATGTCTGGGGGAGGTGAAATAACTCAGCCGGGAACACATAGCTGGTTCAGAGGCCCTTAAAATGACTGAAAGTGTTACAGATTACAATATTTTAGAGAAAACTAGAAATGTATACATTTTCTAGCTGATTGAGAAAGTTATTTCTTTTTTATATAAACAATTTTTCTGAACAAAACAGGCAAAAACTGGGGCAAAGGAATCCCCCAAAAGTGTTAAATTACATTTCTCTTTCAAAATAAATCATTAAACAACCCAAAGCCACATTAGTCATCTGGGCAATAAACCAGATTATGTAATCTACAACATCAAAAAAGGCTAGAATATTTGAAAGATAAGCTTTTTGAACAGAGAGTGTTGGCAGCTGTGGTAGAGATGGCTGTACTCACCCATTTCCAGTTATGCTCTCTCAAGCCCCACTTCCTGCTTTCACATCTTAGGCTGGGGCCTTGTGACTAGTTTTAATCTAAAAACTGAGAAGTGGCCTGTATCACTCCTGGGCTAAGGTGTGAAAGACTCCCGTGTAACCCTCTGCACCCTCTGCCCGGAAAGCTGTGTGCTCCGTAATTCTGGACCCCAGAGATGCAGTTGGAAAAAGAGTGGCCTTGGCACAGTGGACCGCGTAAATATCGAACCACTGAGTGTCTGGGGTGTAGTTGTTACCAGAGCATAGCCTAATGTACCCCGACTAATGCAGATACATCAGAATTTAGAGTTTATTTGTCTGTCACTTCTAATCTTCCTTAAGACTTGTCAAAAATTTAACAGTTCCACCTGGACAGTAACAGAAGGCCAACACACAGGTGTCTTCTCCTTACAGAAATGAGATTGGCAACACAAGAAAGGAAAGGCCTACTTGCATGGTATGAAATGCATTTTTCACCTCACAACTGTTCTAAATGTATGGGACAGATGGGGAAACAAATTGCCATTAAAAAGTTGCCAGCTTTGACATTCCTAGGGCAAAAAATGCTTCCAAAAGGGCATAACTCCACAAGCCTTCAAAATCTGGAGTACCAATTCACTTCACCGCCCTCATCAAATTGTTAGGAACAGTACAATGTTCACTGGGATAAAACTAATGGAGAAAACAGGAAATATTCTGGTGCTTTTGTACAAATTAGGCATTTTATTTTAACTTTAGAATTTTGCACAAAGCCACCAAAAATTATTTTGAATTTAAGAAACTGACAGTTGACTAATTTAATTGCTGTAAAGCTATTGTGCTTAAGTTAGATAATTGTCTACAGAGACTACAAAATTTCAAACACTATACCTGGAAAGGATATATTTGTCATAACCTGGATATTTGCTGATACATTGGAACTGAACTGGCAATTAACATTGCTGGGTCTGGAGTCGCACTGCCTTTGGTTCACAACTATCCCACTTAAAAAGAATGTGACTTTAGACAAATAAATTGTTTTGCTTCTTGTAAAATATCAATCATTCCCACATTATGGTGAGGCTTAAAGGGGTGTATATATGATAATCTGTTTTCTACAGGACCTTACACATAAAATATACATAACACTTTATTTAGTATTACCACTGTAAGAAATACATAACACAATTAACTAAAAAGCAAGTTAAAAATGACTCGTGACCTTTAATTTGGGTGGGAGTAGGTGTACTGTTTGGGGAATAGTTTAGACTCCTAAATTTGACTCCCTGGCTCTAATCTTTTCTACACCTTCCTCACTGCGTATTCATGGGTAAATTATTTAATTGCCCAATTCTTTAGTTTCTTCCTCTGGAAGAAACCAAATATCCCAACTTAGAGTAACGTGAGAAATAACTATGGAAAAAAACATGAAAAGTCCTTTTGCCACAAAATTACTATTCCAAAAGTCAAAAGATATCACAAATACATCATTTCTATTTACACAATTGTTATTAAATCCAAGCACAAAAATGTCCACTTGATCATTATGTTGTAGTTATTCCCAAAGATAATTAAGGTGTAGCATTTAATAATATGTGAAGCCAGTATTAAAAGCAGCAGTAGTTAGAAATATTATGGAAAATTACTGTACAATTTAATAAACACCTAAAAATAAAATATTAAAAGGACATTAACACTTTGTCTCTAACAGTGCAATATTTTTATGGCTCATAATTAGATGTAGTAAAATCTGTTCACAATAATAGCATTATTGGATATGTTATAAAAAAGCTATGAAATAAAAACTAAAATCAATTTTGCATCTGCATTCCTCAGCATTTCAAATAGTAACAGAAATGATGTTGAGAAAATATACACAGTTGAAATAAACTATATTTTATCTGGGGAGGGCAATTTTTAAAAGAAAGAGAATAGAGTTGGGAACACAGAGCAGGATCAAATGCAAAGTGTCTTTCCATGAGTTTCTCTTGCCTGGGCAGGGTACCATTAAAGTAGAAAAGAAGCTGGGGAATCACATTTCTACCTTGCCACTAATCTTTTTACTAGGGAAACACTCTTTCAGTGCCCAGAGAACTGTGTGCATGCCACCCGTGCCTTGCTGCCTTCATTTAAGTAGTTCATGGACAGGGAGCTGCTTTTATCTGTGAAAGCAACTGAGCATCTATCTCTATGTAGCCCTGGCCCAGGAAGAAAGAAGCTGCCCCAGGGGGTGAGTGTGTCTTCCCCAAACTGGGTTCTCTCCACATATCCTAAGTACAATGATAATTCTGGGGTTTTTTTTTCATTGTGGGTACCAAGAAAATTAACAGATTTTTAAAAAGCTATTTCATAGTACACTTATTTCACAATAATTGGCCAAGAATGAATGTGCACATTAGGGTGGAGGGGCAGGGGCTAAGATCAAGCCTCCTTGGCTTTTGGTGCTTATTTTCCGGGGCTCACACGTTCTGAATAACAATCCATTTTCCCAGAAGTCTACAACTGTACCTTCAGAGACTGAGGAGGAATGAGCTCACTGCCAGTGAACTTGTTCCCTGGCCCAATGGAGGCGAAAAGTTGAAGTCAGAAACCCCTCTCTCGACGTCCCACATTCACCACCTGCAGAAAGGAGCAGACCATGCAACCTGGGACTAACTAAACCCATCTTTTTCAACCTCCTCAGCTCCATCACCAGGAGTAGGGCATCACTCACACTGCACCCTTTTTTATCCTCCACTCATCCCCACTCAGATCACAGCCTGGCCAGCAATGACACCATCCCTTCAAACTTTCAGGTCTGTTTAAAATTCAGTCACCTCAAGAAACTCCAGGTGTGGGGGACAACTTATTTTCTGCATGTTAGTCTCTGCTTCCCCTTCTCTCACCCCTCAACCCCCCTCAATTCTGTCTACTGAACACTACGGAACACACAGTCCAGCACTTTATCCTCTGTCTCTAAGCCCTAGCTCTCCCTGGAGGTCCCCTGTTCCCCTACAGCTCTAGCCGGTGGTGCCTGCTGTCCCTACAGTACTTGTCCCACTGGGTGTGGAAGGGGAGTGGTAGACATCTTTGCTTTTCATTGCCCTGCTCTCATACCATTCTCCTCACTTCCTCCTAAAAAGTAAGCCTGCTTTAAACTTTATATCACCCACAAACTCTCATTATTGCAGTATGTGGTTCCCTCACATTTTTCTCAATTTGTCCCTTATATTTTTTTCCAGGAATTTACTCTCAGGCTTATTATAAATCTCTGGGTATGTTTCCGAGGGTTCAAGATTTATCTTGCTCCTCCTTTTAACACCTTAACCTCTCAGTTCCACAAATTCCTCTCCTACAATGATCTCATCCTCTTCATTTCCACAATTCCCAATGCCCATGGTCACAACCTAGTCCTTGATAGTGCCCAAAACTGCAATTCCTATATTCTCTCACTTTTGTGATTGTCATTCACTGACCACCTATTTCTATTGTTTTATCTCATTTCCTGCAAAACACTGATTTCAAACACACAGAACATACTGCAATATCCAATCTATTGATTGTACTACTACTACTTCTACTACTACTGTTCCACCTTTCCTCATTTTGATATTTCCCCTCTCTTTTTTGCTTAGCTTAAATCCCATGGTTGAACATAATCATTGCTTTACTTATATCCTTGACTTTCTCCTCTTCTCTCACCTCATTGTCCTCACTTTGTAAAACCACAGTCCTTGTTAAACCCAATGCTCTACCTATATTCACCCTACATTTATGGTTAGGAGAAAATCTAACTGTGCTGACTGTTCTCATTTTAATTTCATGACTGTGAACCTGAGGTGCATGTTTACTGTTACAGGCTAACTCACTGTATGCCCCTAATTAATGCATGCTATCACCTTCTGCTTCATTAGCCTCTTCACTCTTCCTCTCCCTTATATGACTATATTACACATTTATTTCTCTCTTCAAATCTCCAACAGTCCCATCCCCAAACTCACTCTAAGCCAGTGATATTCTTTCACATTATTTGACAAGACTGAGGCATCACGGACTTTAAAGACCACACATACCCAACTACCTCTCATACCATCTATCTCTACTCACATAATCTGCCTTTCACCTGGCACCACAGATAAACTATCCATCATCCCTCAAAAATCCCTTTCCATCATTTGTTCTCTAGATCTTATTCTTTCTTTTCTACCTAAGGATTTCAGTGTAGGTGACAATTTTGTACTTCTCTCTTTCTCTTTCCTCTCTCACTTTTTCTCATCAATGTAAAATCATGCTGATACCTCTACCATTTCAAAATAAACTATCCAAAATAAACTCTTATACCCAATGACCTATTCAATATCTCTAGCAGAAAGCCATTTCAAACCAACACATCCAAAAGTCAATAGGGAAAGGAGAGAGTGATTGAAAGTTGAACATTATGAAAATCTACAAATAAAACAAAAATATATAAAGTATTAAAAAATTAACACATTTTTGATATTAGAGATTATTCAGAGCTATATAAATAAAAATGTTATAGTATATTATAAAGGTATTATAATATGTAATTATTTTTAGAAACTGAATATTAATAAATGCAAAAACTCTAAATATCAAACACTCTAGGCTTTTTGAATCTTCTTTTCTAAATCTCTAACATTCTTTCATATTTCACTTTTATATTTAGGTTGAGTAGAACTGACACAAATTATAGTTTCTAACTACAAATTTAAAGTTTTTCCCCACACTTCAAAACTAAAAATAAATCAACGACATTTTATAATAACTTCTTCAAAAAGAAACCTTTTAAAAATCTTTATAGATGACAATTATAAGGATAATATACAAACTTTTATTTTAAAGTGACAGCCAATGCTTCATAAAGCAATGGTACTGAAATTGCAGGAAATGGAAGATACATATCTGTCTTAGAACATTATATAAAATAATGATAGTATTTATGCATATTCCTGAAATTTTCTTTACACACATATTTTAACTCACATATGTTAAACATAAATATCCTCTTGGAAAAATGTAAATTCAGTAGGCATTTTACCCAGGGCTAAACAATGAATTAAAAAAAAACACTCTATTTTTGTTAATTTATCTTACCTTCAAGGATAATATTTTTCATCTGAAATACTGAATTAAGTTTTCCAAAACATATTCCAAGTAATCCTTTTTTTATTCTTGTTCAAGTACAGTTGTCTCCATTTCCCCACCACCACCACTCCCCACCATGCCAGCCATTCCCACCTCCCACCCTTGATCCTACACCTTTGGGCTTTGTCCATGTGTCCTTTTACCATGTTCCTTGACAATACTTGCCCCTCCCCCCATTAGCCCCTCCCCTCTGGTTATTGTTGGTTTGTTCTTTATTTCAGCAACTCTGATTGTATTTCTCTTGCTTGCTTGTTTTGTTGATTAGGTTCCACTTATAAATAAGATCATATGGTATTTGTCTTTCACCATCTGGCTTATTTTACTTAGCATAATGCTCTCCAGTTCCACCCATGCTGTCACCAAGGGTAGGAGCTCCTTCTTTCTTTCTGCTGTATAGTATTCCATTGTGTAAATGTACCATAATTTTTGGATCCACTCATTTACTGATGGGCACTTAGGTGGCTTCCAACACTTGGCTATTGTAAATTGTGCTGCTATGAACCTTGGGATGCATAGGTTGTTTTGGATTGGTGTTTCAGGATTCTTAGGGTATAATCCCAGCAGTGGAATTGCTGGGTCAAAGGACAGTTCCATTTTTAGTTTTCTGAGGAAATTCCATACTGTTTTCCACAGTGGCTACACCAGTCTGCATTTCTGCCAACAGTATACTAGTAGGGTTCCCTTTTCTCCACAACCTTGTCAGCACTTACTGTTTGTTGATTTGGTTATAATGACCATTCTGACCTGTGTGAAGTGGTGTCTCACTGTGATTTTAATTTGCATCTCATTGATGGCTAGTGATGCCAAGCATCCTTTCATATGTCTCTGGGCTCTCTGTATGCCCTCCTTGGAGAAGAGTTTGTTCAGGTCCTTTGCCCATTTTTTAATTGGGTTGTTTGTCTTCCTGGAGTGGAGTTGTGTGAGTTCTTTATATATTTTAGAGATCAAACCCTTGTCTGAGGTGTCATTTGCAAATATATTTTCCTATAAGGTTGGTTCACTTTTCATTTTGCTAATGTTTTCTTTAACTGTGTCGAAACTTTTTATTTTGACGAGGTCCCATTTGTTTATTCTTTTCCTTTATGTCCCTTGCTCTAGGGGACATATCAGTGAAAATATTGCTATGTGGGATATTTGAGATTTTCCTGCCTATGTTCTCCTCTAGCACTTCCATTGTATCAGAACTTATATTTAAGTCTTTTATACTCCTTGAGTTTATTTTTGTGTATGGTATAAGTTGGTAGTCGAGTTTCATTTTTTTGCATGTAGCTGTCCAGATCTCCCAACACTATTTGTTGAAGAGGCAATTTTTACTCCATTTTATGCTTCTGCCCCCTTTGGTGAATATTAATTGACCATAGAGACTTGGGTTCATTTATGAGCTCTCTGTTCTGTTCCATTGTTCTGTGTGTCTGTTCTTATGCCAGTACCAGACTGTTTTGATTACTGTGGCCTTGTAATATAGTTTGATATCAGATATTGTGATCCCTCCTACTTGGTTCTTCTTTCCAAGTAATCCTTAAATTTATATTAAAACTAGATAAAATAAATAAGTGTAAACTCTATATAGCAGCTGATCACTCCATCCCCAATGATTTATAGCATAAACATGAGCAGTTACATCACTACCAATTGACATTCTCTCCATTTTTGCAAAAAGCTTTCTCATACCTTTTCAAACTTATACACTCATGACTTTTAAAGATTTTTCTGTTGTTTGGTTAATCTCCCACTAAGCCTAGATCCTTGCTGTGACTTGTTAGGATTTAGAAGTGATAATCTTCAAGATGTGGTCATGGCTTTCACTTGAGAATTTGTCCTTTAGAATGCCCAGTTCCTCTGTTGGTGGTTATAGCCAACAATAGCGAAATGCCCTTGGAAAATTACATTAAAGAATCGGACAGAAAACAAATGAAGAGAATGACTAGAAAATTCTTTTCTCCACATCCAAAAGAGTTTTTTTTGGATTGGCCATTTGTTAGCATTAACCAAGTTAATGAGGGAAATGTAACAGATGTTTATTCTTGTATGAAGCAGACTCTGCACCTTGGTGTGAAAATGCAAGCATTTCATTCTTTTTGCTTTGGCATCTTTGCCATAGAGCATTGTCAGAAGCTAAGTCCACTCCTGCCTGCCTTCTTATTAGTCTGTTGTTGTTGATGTCATATTTTGTTAGCATTGCAAATATTTTTATGCAATATTTTACTCTAGTTTCTTGCTACAATATACAGCAATATGACATTGGATCTGAATTATTAATTAATACCAATTACCTATTTACTAACCAGGCAGAAAATACTGTGAAGAAAAAGCTGGAAAAGATACTGAGTTTTACCATCATACTTATATATTAAATTATTAATAAAATAATTAACACCAAAAGATTAAAGAGTAATGTATATGAAATATTTGGTTAACCTCTACTCTGCATTTGATGACAGAACATAAATTGTTAGTTTTCATAAAGCAGTGATATTCAAACTTTTCATCTCATGGCACACATAAACTAATTACAAAAATTTAGTGGCACACCATAAAATATATCTTTTGCCAATCTGACAAAAACAATAGGTATAATTTTGATTTGTTCACACCAAATGACTATTGCTGTGTTGGCTGTTGTCATTTTTTTTTTATTTGACAGTCTCAGGGGAAAGAGGTCAGTGCCCCTAACTGAATAGTCAGGTGCTGCATGTTTTAAAGATTCTTGTGAGACACCAGTTGAAAATTGCTGCCTTAAGAAACAGATAATAGAAAAATAGAATATTTATAGTAGCCACATTTTGAACATAAATTTGAAACTGCTTATTTTTAATATTGCATTTATGAACATGTTTGGAAATAAACACTAAGAAAGAATAAGCTATTGTAAGGGCACTTTTGATCAAATGATGTTATATAAATCTGTTGATAAGTCTATTACAATATAAAGAAATATATCAATATTTTAACTTTTTTAATACTCTCCTTGTGATATCAATGTCTTTGCAGCAAATGTAGCTTAAAATATATACAAAATAGATTAAAGAATCAGAAAAGAAATGGAGAGAGTGACTAGAAAATAATTACTTCAATAAAGGGGGAAAGATGGTTCTAAAACATATCAAGCTTAATTATTATGCTAGCTACATTAGCTACAGATTACCTTTACATTAGGTTCTACTTTACACATGAGTAAACTTAAGATAAATGGTATCATTTAACCTTCCCAGGATCACAGAGCTAGCTGATAGAAGAATGATCCTACAGTAAATGTCCTAAGATGTTTGTCATCTTGTGTATATATGATGTTCTGTGTGTGTGTGCGATTTTACAATTCCTTTCTTTACAATATGGCTCTAGAAGCTTAGACCTGCTGACACACAAGCCTGGCACTCATCTATTAGAATAGCAGTGGTCAGCTGAGCAAAGCTGTCATGCTGGAAGAAGTTGTTCAAACAGCAACAACCACAGAAATTACATCACCGCTGAATGTGAAGCTGTACCTGGCCATGCAAGTGCCCAAAACATGGATACTGTTTGTCTTTATACCTTGAGCCACTATGGTGGTTTTAGGGTAATTATGTTTTCTTTGTTTTGTTTAATAAGCACAGTTTTGTGTAAGTAAAGTATAAAGTTCTTATTTCAACCCATGTGCTTATAATCTTTTATATATATTCTTATGATTAATTCTCAAGACAATCATTAAAGTAATCAATAAATACTTAATAATTTTCACTTAGTTTATAACATGAAAATATTTTGTCACGCATGTTACTTATGAACATTTGGTCCTTATCTGGAATTATATTCTATTAGTCATTTTCATCACTAAAAACTAATACATCCCCAGTCCAAGGAAAGACTTCAATGTTTGTTAAATTGAACTGAATTATACCATCTGTGAATTAAGCCTTCTAAACACAATGCTCCTGCTGAATCTCAAAATCACTTGTTTTCAAATTGCACTTGAAGGGATTGATCATAAGCTTAATTTCTTATTTAAAACAAGAATAAAATTGTAAAATATTTAATTCATGATTAATTATGAAACGGTGGTTTATCTTCTTAAATATAGGTTCTAAAAGGCTTCCTTGGAAACTATTTCCTTTTTACCCTGCTCTACCAGAGAGGTGGAGGGAACTCCCAGTTTCCTTAGCTGTACAAAGAGAGTTTGTCTGTGGCAGATTCTAAAAGGACAGTGAAAAAAAGTAGAAAGAAAAGAATGTGTTTGCAATGTTAGCCCCTCTTCCTTGTCACACAGACACCCACTGCCATCACTACCTTAGGCATATATACAGCTCAACTTTACCCTCATTAATGTAAAGTTACTACTTATTGTTTGAACAGGTAGCAGGAAAAAAACTAGTTCAATTTCAGGGTGCCAATGTTACCTTAGAAAGTCACTGTCTTCAAACTGTCCATCTCTGAAATGGCAGTACTAGTTGAAATAACACGAGAGATATTTAGATTTTCATATGCATATTATAAAGATAATAAAAATATTATATCATCTGATGTTGAATATATGTGGGTTATGACTAGAACATAAAAAAGTATGTCCCTTTCTCATGTAGATATGGCTGACATTTAACAGGGCCATTACACAACCTTTAACAAATGGAGGTGGGACCGAAGACTTTCTTGCCACACCTGTCTATATTCTGGCTTCCCCTTCCGTGTAGGCTTTACTGTTTCCTGTATTCAGAGTTACTTTCTCCCTCCAAATTGATAACCTTATATGCCTTCTTTGAGTAGTCCGTGGGCTGTTAGCTATTTATTCAGAGCTGAGCATTTGTGATCCTCTGCTCAGTTCATAAGCCCACCACTCCACTTGACAGTGTCAAGCAGGAAAATACAAGCTGAGGTGCCGGATTTTAACTGCCAACTTTTTAGAACACTGGAGCCAACATACTCAGTTTGGGATTTGGTTATCACTAAAGGGTAAGAAAAATTGTAAGAGGACTAAGAGAAGATTTTTAGGAAATAAGGCATACCTACTTAATATTTGCCTGTGGCAGTAAAGAATATTATAAAATGTTCAGTGTAACAGAAGTGAGTCATTTGTCCCACAAATTGTATTTTCCCAGTTAGAATTCAATACTGTATTAATCAAAAATGAATTACCATGAAGTAATAAGTGACCCTTGGCTTAACTTTAGGAATTAGTCATAGAGATAGGTTTAGGAAAATATGTATTTTAATTCTTCCTGATAATAGACTCCATAAATAGCACAGAAGAAGTGGTTCCTTGGGAGAGCAAAAGCAGGCAAATTTTTAGAATAAGGCTAGTAAGCTTTTAGATTCTTTTTTTTTTGCGATATAAAATGTTATTTTATTTTCTTTTGTGTGTTATTTCCTCTTCTATTTATTTTTTAATCTATTTTTAATTGTTGTTCAAGTACAGTTTTCTGTCTTTTACTCCCATCCCAGCCTACCCACCCAGCCCTCCCCCTTCCTCCCATTTCCACCCCCATTAGTTTTTGTCCATGTGTCTTTTATACTCGTTCCTCTAACCCCCTTCCCCTTTTCCCCTGATTCTTAAATATAGCAGCATACATGAAATTAAGGGCTTATACAGAGCATATCGATAAACTGTAAAAGGAAAATGTGGGTTTCCTTTTCCAGACTCTGTATGTGTGTATCAATAAATATGGTCTTCCTCTAAAATGTTCAATAAATTAACACTGTAGTATAACATCAATTATTAATATCTGATTGAAAATGCTAGACAGAAGCAGTGATCTGCTGGTAAATGCTTAACAACCAGCTATTTGGGGTGAAAGATCTACTTTGCAGCATTGGCTGACCTCTGTGTTGTAAATACTCCCACAGTGACCAAATTTCAGGCTTGCAAGGTGATGTTCTGGAATGTAGAGTTGGGAAGAGATAGACTGTAGCTCACTATTACATGGTATTTTCAACAGAGAGACAGAATGTGTGTAAACAACATGAAGATCATACAGAACAATAAAACATAGTAAAATGATTAAGGAGCAATGAGTTCTGAGAATTCATTGCCTTTGTTTTCAATATAACTTATTTAACTGTATGTTATATACTGTATTATTTAATAATGGCAGTGTTTAACAGTCAGCACACAAAAATTTTTCACATTTTAATAATTGGTTCTTGCAAGCCAGCAAGAGTCTCCCTTGACTCTCTAAATACCATACCACACCAATGACATCAAAGATGCAAAGAAAAAAAGGAGTATAGAGAGACACTATGAAAGACAGGAAGCCATCAATGACCTAGAATTCTGGGAAAATTTGGTCTGAAGGACATATCATGAAACTGTATTGATAATAGAGCATATTAATGAAGAAAGCAACCAGAATGTGAGTGACGAAGTAAAGCAGCACAGGTAAAGGATGTCTACAACTCACAGGACGCCCACCTCCTTCTCACCCATGTACTTACATAAAAGACTCCCACCAATTTTTGCAGGCTTGCAGTGTGTCTCCTCAAAGATGACAGGTCTGTTGAGAAAACAGACCTGCTCATCTGCCGAGGAAACCAATCTAGCTATCTATATTAATCAGTTCCTATTTACAAATAGAAATAAACTGATGCTTTAGTAAAACCAACAATATAAAAGGAAGGGAGTAAGATAAGCAGAATAACTAACCCCAAAGTAAGAAAAGGAGGAAACAGCAAAAACAATTTTAATTAAATCAGTGTCATTAAAAGTATATAAGAGAATATTCAAATCCACAATATAAAATCCAACTGCAATGAAAGAAAGAAGTACCTAGAAGGTGTATTTGGCAAATATAAATCTTAGTGTCATAACTGAAAAAAACTGAAATGACTAATAGAATAAAAGTAGTTAAAGAGTGAAATTTTTATTTCAAAATAAAGTGGAGAAAATATCCCAAAATTTTTAGCAAAATTACTTAAAAGGTAAGAGGCAAGAAAATATGTATCCATAAAGTCTCAATTCCATCTGGTTCCATAGTTTTATAAATGTGACAGAGAAACTGAAAAAAATTATAATGATCAAAAAATAAATGATAAAATTTTCCTGACATAAAAAGCAGTATAACTTTTCAAATTAAAAGTACTCAAGGAATGCTAAAAATGATAAAGAAATAATATAATATTCATCTCTATACCTAACACATTCTCATAAATTTTTCAATGTTAAGAGGAAATTCTGAATTCTCATTTCTGAAAGAAAAATAGAGGTTATCTAAAAGAAGCAAGTATCAAGCTGACATCATTATCACTGTATATAATAATAGAGTAATGCATTTAAAGTGTTTAAGAGTAAGTTTTAAATTTAATCTAAAACTCATATTTATTTGAATGCTTAATTATGTGAGGAAAATAAATGATTTTTTCAAATAAGTAGACAAAAATAGGAGCCTACCAATTAAGTATTCTTTGTGAAAAAAATTTATACCACATCAGGTATGCCTTACTAAAAACTAAAAATATATCCAAGAAGTGAAAAAAATAGAATCCAAGAAACAATGGAACTAGGGGAGAGTCAGCTGTGGGTGGGAAATGGATACTCCAACATGTAGTTTACTAGAACCCCATAGAGAAGGAGAGAGTGTCCCAAATTGAAGTGGGAAAAGCAGGGTGGGTGGATGAAAGTATTAAATTATTTAATGTTATAAAAGCAACCACTAGAAAGATGTGAAACAATGACATTACTACTAATAATTGGGGAATGAGAAAGGAAGCAAGGGCTAGGGTGCGCCCTACATTCTTCATATTGTACAATGGAGTGTAAATAGATGTTAGGTGATAAGTCAATACTTTTTCTTGTTCTTTGACTTTGATTTTCCTAAAATAAATAGTTACCTTTTAAATGTGCCTAGTTCTACTTATTTATTTACATGAATATTATTATAGCGAACACCATATTTTATAGACTGGGTCACAAGTCTGTGTGTCACATTGTTGAAGGAGATAGCAATACTCAACATCTTCCAGAACTGAGCAAAATATTAGCTTAAGGAAGATTACAGTTGCAACATTAAATGGAGCTACATTCTTTCTGATGATGTGATAGCTACATTCCTTTCATTGACATACCATTGTAAAGCCATGTTTTGAAAGGGTTGCTATGACAAACATTAATAATTGTATGGCAATCAGTGTGCAATAGGAAATGAAGTTCTCAGTGTTCGAGCTAATTCCAAGTTTTGAAAGTTGTACTGTACTCACACTGTATTAGTAAATAATTACATTTATTGAATAATGATATAAAATGTTTTTTCAATTTATATGTATTTTTATTTCAAACACATGCTAGGATGTTAAGCTAGAAATACTTACTAACTTGACTAGACTTAGCTACTTTATTCATCATACACACAGGTATTTTTTTCATTGCCAGGGCACCATGGAAAAATCACTGAGATACAAAAGATGCCCTAAGCTGAGTAAATGCGTGCACCTCTGGTGTAACAGTAAAATTGTTTGTGTTCAAATCTGCGACGTCTGTGTTTTTCTGACACCTTTCCACCTAGGGTGGAGTCCTCCACTCCTCCCCCTCTAGCTCCAGTGCCATCTGATTGCACTTGATTCTAAACTTCCTGCCCAGCTCTGAATACCTGATGTGACTTTGTGGGGTTTTTTTAATTTTTCAATGACCACTTAACCATTTACATTTAATATTAGTTTCTATTAGTTTCAGGTGTACAGAACAATTGTTAGACAATTGTGTATTGTACTTTACAAAGTGTTCCCCCCAGTACCCACTTGGCACCATACATAGTTATCACAATATTACTGACTGTAATCCCTATACTACACTTTTTACATCCCCATGACTGTTCTGTAACTACCAGTTTGTACTTCTTAATCCCTTCACCTTTTTCACCAACCCCCAAACCCCTTTCTCTCCAGCAACTATGAATCTGTTACCTTCATTCTGAATGTCGGGTTCCCTTCACTTCTTGGTTGCTTTCTGGTTTCCATGTTTACTCACTTTTTTCTACACCTTTATTTTTTTGGGATGGTATCCTTGTAGTCTTCTGGGAAAACTTTTTTATTTTTAAGTGTTAATGTTTAGAGATACTACTTTTCTACCCTCTCAGTAATTTTTAAGTCGGTTGTCACACTTCCATCCCCTCTTCTTCTTTATATAAATGTTTTAAAGTTATAGATATATTTTGGCTTCAGTAAAATCATAATTATATTTTTGTTCTGATTTTCTACTTTCTTTTGAAGTGACTTTCAAGGAGGAAGAGGGCAGAAACATCTTTCTTGAAGAGATATCTAACATTTATGCGCATACTGTGGTATCATTTAAACTGTTCTTTTCTTTAAATTTATAAACTGTAATAAATTCATAGTACATAATATCATCTAATTTTGTTATTAAACTGTTCTTAAAAGTCTTGTGCATGTATTACATTTATATTAAAGTGTTATTTTAAAAAACTTTTTGATTATTGGCAACCAAATAAAATTTAAAATTCAGAATTATATGAACACTCAAATGATAGATTAATTGTGGATGATAAGAAGATAGTAAAAACTCATTGCTATATAATATTCTCCATACCTTATCTTCAAAAGGGTCTCCCTCACCAGGTCTCTCTCTCTGTCTCACTCTCTTTATCTCCACCTTTCTATCTCTCTCCTTTTCTCTTTTTTTCTCTCCCTCTCACACATTCACTCACATATATACCCTTAAACATGTCTTCATTCTTAATCAGGAAGAAGCAGCTGAGAAGCCCATGATGTGGGTTACATTGCTGGTGGAAATGTAAACTAAGTACTTTAAAAATACTCTGGCAGTTGTTCAAAAAACTGAACATAGAGTTCCCATATTACTCACACTACCTAGAAATTTCACTCCTGGGTATATACCCCCCCAAATGACAATACATACCCACTAAAAAGTTTTATATAAATATATATAGTGACATTATTCATAATATTCAAAAAGTAAAGTTGAATACCCATTAAATAATAAGTTAAAAACGCAAGGTGGTGTGTATATACAGTCATCCCTTGCTATATTGCGGTTCACTTATTTCGGTTTCACAGTATCGCATGAAGCTGCAATAAGTGAACCGCGATACAGCGAGGGATAACCATACTTCACTGGTGCGTACCCATATAGAATTTTATGTGTTGTTAAAATTACGTAGGTTTAAGAGTGTAGAAAGTGTTTAAGAGCATATGAAGTGTTTACAAGAGTGTGCGAAAGGCTAATAAGATAGTGGAAAAGGTTTATATAAGTGTGGGAAAGGTTTCTAAAGCCTTAAAAAATATATATATATAATAAAATAAATATAACATGACTACTTCATGGATTTTCACCTATCATGAGGGTCTCTGGAATGTAACTCCCGTGATAGGTGAGGGATCACTATACTATAGATGTACATGTATATTTTATTTTATACTATATACATGTATATTTCTATAATGGGATATTATTTAGCAACTAAAAAGAAATTACTGACACATGACACAAAAGCATGAACTCTGTAAACATTTTGCTATATGAAATGAGCTAGGCACAGAAAGTCAAATATTATATGATGCCATTTACATAAACTGTCCAGAACAGGGAAATCAACAGCCATATAAACCATACTGGTGTTTGTCGGGAGCTGGAGGAGACGAATAGAGGGTGACTATTAACGTGTATGAGACTGGGGTGATGAAAATGTTCTGAAATTAAATAGTGATGGAGGTTGCACTTTTTAATATTCTAAAAACCACTGAATCATGTACTTTAAAGTCTGTATGTATTTCACAGTATGTGAATTGTTTTTCGACAAATAAACTGTATGAGAAAAAGAAATAGTAAATCGGTGTTCTGTGCTTTCCCCATTTTTATCCTTGAAAGAGTTTAATATCTAGCATCTTCTTCTTAAATACATCTAGAATTTCTTTTTGTGAATTAAATATTTAAGAGACCTTTTCTTTTACTTCCAAGTGTTCAGACTCTTCAGAAATATCCCCTGAACATGGGGACATGAGAAAAGACTGCTTTTCTTCAAAGTATATGCTAAAGCTTTCCTTCTAATTTTCCAGCCCAAGACAATCTGTTCTAATTACTTCCTAAAAAAGAGAAAAGTGAAAAACAGGAAAATGTTTGTTCTGAAAAATAAGTATTTTATTTTCTAAGGAAAAACATCTTGTTCAAATATTTTTATTTGAGCAAGAGAATGCTTTAACATATGTATACAACATCCCTAGTATAATTTTCTACCAGTTTTTTCCAATTTTAGGCAAAAATTTAAAAAATTATCCTTTTTAAAAAAGTTAATGTAATCAAGTATTAGAATCTGCTATTTTGGACTAGACTGAAATATGGTTATGAAATGATATATTCTTAATAACTAGACCAGGGAGTGATAACTTCTTATGTAAAGGAAAAATAGTACATATTTCAAGATTTGCAGGCATATGATTTTTCAACTATTCAACTGATTCTGTGCTATTAAAATAGTCATAGATCATATGTATAAAAATTAGCATGTCTGTATTCTAATAAAACTTTATTTATAAAAACCGGCCGGTTTTGGCACACAGACCATAGTTTTCTGGGCACTCAACTTCACTAAAATACTTTAAAAATTATACAATTTGAGAAATTTATAATGAGAGAAATATTCACATCTATAAGAAAATAGTTATTAGTTTATATTTATTGGTATATTTACTATTTTATTTTTTTAGTTTATAGGCCCCAAAATAATCTAAAATTTGAATCAGTGAAATTATTAATTTGTTAGCTCATCCTTCTTTTAACTCATTTAACAAACAGGTGGATTTTTATTTTCATAATGTTTTATTCTAATCATTTCTATTGACTTCTTTACAAGTATTCCTGTTGAGAAGTATGTCAGCAGTCATTGTGGCTTCCAGCTGACGTCTAAATCATGTGTGAATGACCCTGTGTGTAATCTTAGAACAAAGGAAAATGTGTGTGATGACGCTTCAGTCACAGACACTTCATTGAAAAGGAAGCGTTCATACATATTCCGACGGCATAACCAGAACGTGTGGAGGACAGGAAACCTCACTGGTTTCTACTTCTTGTTTCTTCCCATTAAAGTTCTCTGAGCTGTTGATCAGAAAATAAAATTACGATGACACGGTGGTTTAGGAAATTGGCAGCCATCATGTGTTTTTCTCAGTATTTTAGAATTTTGACATGTCATCTGGTCCAGCAAGGTAATGATAAATAATAATTCTCTTCAAGGTTAGTATGCATAAAATCTAATGATCTTTCTGCACTTGCCCTTGTAATGTCATCATGCAATTTGAAAACTGAATTCTGGTTGAAAACACGTTCTGTGGAATCAAGAAAAGACAAAGACAAAGAAATGTAAATCCAGTTTTAACCTAGACTTTTCCAATGATTTTATGTGACTTTGTTCTTTTCCTTTAAAGATTTTAATAATTTATTCAATTTTAGAGAGGGGAAGGGAGAGAGAAAGGGAGAGAAACATCAGTGTGTGATTCCCTCTTGTGTGCCCCCAACTGGGGATCTGACCCGCAACCCAGGTATGTCCCCTGACTGGGAATCAAACCGGTGACTCTCTGGTTTACAGGCCAAACTCTATCCACTGAGCCACACCAGCCAGGGCTGTGCCCTTGTTCTTTTAAATGTTTTGCCTAAACATTAGGATTTTTGATCTTCACACCAAAGAATATGACCTTAAAAAGTCGATTTTCCATCTACACTTAGGGGAAGATTTTATTCTTCAAGACACTTAAAATTTCCTGGAAATAATATAACTAACAATAGGAGAAAGTATAGTATTTTATGTTGTATGGACCTCTAAAATTTACATAAAATGCCCCAGAATATTTGAAATCTGCTGGCGATTCCTTACCTTTTCCTCTATTTATTTTAACCCTTTGGAAAACCATTGTTAATTGGGGAAAAATTTCATTTAATATGAACTCTAACATTTTAATATTAAGATTTGATAACATGAAAATTAGAACATAAATGCATAAAAATGTAACATCTCAAAATGTACATTTTAGCAGATCCAAATTAAACTCAAATATTTCAAGTTGAAGTATAATTTTAAAAGTTATGATGTCTCATTACATTCAACGCTTCTAAATGCAAAGTCTCTGGAGTCAGCTTCCTGGTCTCACCCTTGTCTGTACCATTGTCTAGGTGTGATCTTGGAAAAATTATCTTGACCTATTTTTCCCTAATTTTGCCTGAAAATGGGAATCTATATTTTATCTATCTATCCATTATCTATTCAATCACAGAGCATCTGTTTAGGCCAGGAATATATTCTAAGTACTTCATTTACTTTATATCATTTAATATTCAGAATATCATTTTCTTATCCCTACCTATAATGATATATAATTAAAAAGAAATGATTGGGACATGGCAAATTTATTTTCAGTTCACCATGAATTATGGGTGCATTTAAGTCAGGAAAGAAGCCTGGTCTCCATCATCGCCTTGGCCAAGTTGGTGAAACAATGTACCAGGTTATCATTTCCTCACCAGAAAATCTCTATGGACAACCTCCTCCACTCTTACCTCCCCCAGAACAGATACCCACACAGAAGGAAGGAGAGTGACCGTCTGTGCTGAGCTTCCCAGAAGCCACATGAATTTGGCTGAGGGGTAAAAGGAAGTCAGAGGGGAGTTGCTGGATGCACATGTCAGCGTGATACAGATCTCCATGGTTTTGAGCAGTTTCATAGCAAGCTACCTCACTTGAGACTTCAGGGCTGGCAGTGCAAATAAAATGAATGCCTACATTTTTAAATCATCCCCTCTTTATTAACCATCATGGCTATGAAAAACTTTACTTTTCATGATAAGTAAACTGGTTAAGTGTTAGTGGCCACATGAAATTATTTGGCACCATTATTCCTATTTCAGTATGAGCAAAATTGCATCACTTTCCTAAGCCCACAGTCAATTAATGGCTGGCGTTAGACTCACAACTCTTGATCTTCTCCATCTTCCTCTGTCATGTTGCCTGTCCCTTTCCTCCCACCCTCATCTCTCTGAAATTAAAATCAAGAAATCTCTTTACACAGCCCTGTGCTGAAGTGTTCAGCAGGTAACAGCAATGATCAAGCCTCCCAAATTGCTCTTTGCAGTGAAAATGAACATAAATAAAATTTTAAAAGATGAACACCATGGGCATTTTAAAAATGATGTCACATGAATGCAAAGACCAAAGGAGCTGTAATTGAGAGAATGATAGGAATGCAGCTGTCATTTAAAATGGCTCAACTAGGAATCTCAGAAATTAAGGGAATTGTGTTGCTACAACAGAAACAAGCATGCATTCTAAAAGTCCTCAAAGAGCTAAAGGTAAGTATGGAACTGCAAAAGAGATACTGATACTTGGAGGCTCTACATAGTGGTCACATCTTCATCTTTCTCTGACGTACAGAAAACAAACGCCAAGTTTTAGGTTATTGCTTTCAGTTCCTAACCACATAGGTGAGCTTATGGGAGAAGGTGGGAATGTACATGGTAGGGGCACAAGGAAGAAAGGAAAATGACTTCATTGCTTTGAGTGAATCAAGGGAAAGGATTGAGGGAAAAACATTTTCACTATGTTTTCATTCTTTCTCTTTTTTCTTTATTGTTCTAAATTGTAAACCTTAGAATGACATTGCATAGAAATCCATTAAAACACTTCATGCATTTCTTACACTATTATCTCCTTTTACGGGCCAGTCTACACAATATGTGGATATGTGTGTATATACATATATATGTATTCACATATGTATACATATAGATATCTACATACTTATAGATAGATGCCTACACATGGGTGTGTATGTGCACACATAACTAAAAAAATATTTATCTTGATTACTACTCTGATTCCAGAACCATTAAATCAGAAAATAGTAAGGACACAATCTTGGCCTTCATGGAGCTTGGAGTCTGGTGAAAGGCAATTTAAAAAAATACTACAATTTCATATAGTATTAACAAGAAAATATATGAAAATGGTTCAATTCTAGTTAATATGTTGCTAGAAGACTATATAATATAATGTGTTAATATGGTAAATTAAAAATGCACGTAAATTTATTGTCATTACTAATAATTTAAAGCTATTAATCAGTTATAATTCAGATTCTTTATGACATCCAATAATAAATAGGTTATTATGTTAACTATCAAAAACAAAGTAATAGATAAACTAAGAGAAACATGAGCATTAATGAAATCTGGGTGATAGAGGATTCTGCAATCTTATAAAGGGTATAAAATGTCAGAAAGAGAAGTACTTACATATGCACTACATGAATTTTGAAATGGTAACAGATTGAAAAAGTGAAAAAAATAAGAAAAGTACTTCTAAATGTAAGATGACCCAAATGCTCATGTTTTTAATGGATGTAGCGTTCAGTTAAATAAATAAGAGAACCACAGTATTTGAAATGTTTAATAGAAAAATTAAAAAATGTGAATTTTTCTAAAAAGGAAAAATAATGAATACATACTAAAAAATTTAAACTCATTAATACTCTAAAGTGTGCACTTAAAATTTTAATAATTACATATATTTAACAAATAATAATATTTGATCATGTTATGAGAAAACCCAAACCTTTAAAAGAATGTAAGTTGCTACAACTTATTTGTAAAATGGCAACATGCACCCAGAATCTTAGAAAATTTTTACTTTGCCTTTTCTGGTCATCTCTCTTCAAGAAACAATATTTAGCATAATGTAAGAAAATAAATAAATAAACATAAAAATATTTGTTGCAACACAAATGTGAAACATAGAAAAACAAGAAATTAATCTACTCATTTCCAGTTCTATATAATAGTTAAGAGCTTCAGGTACTTAGACAGACATGAATTAGAATTTTGACCTTCAGGTAATTACATAAACTTCCAGAAATGATCTCATCAACAAAGTGGAAATGATAATATTATCTAACTCATATGACTGGCTGAAACAATGAAAGTTAAATTATTAGCACAGTGCATGACAAGTGAGTAATTACAATTATTTTTTCTTTAAAATACACAGTAACCCCTGGCCAGGTATCTCCATTGGTTAGAGCATCACCCCAATACAAGGTTGCAGGTTCATTTCCAGTTAGGGCACATACGAGAAGCAACCAATGAATGCTCAACTAAGGGGAACAACAAATTGATCTCTCTCTCTCAAAACAATAAATTAAAAAATGCACAAATAAAAGAGTAATTAATTTAGTACAGTATTTAGATAAAAAATATTTTAAAAAGCAAAAATATTGCGAGCTTTAAATTATACACAGTATATGTAATGATACATACTAAAAGTAAAATAAAATAATTTAGCAGAATATCTGGTAATAGTAAATATGCAATAAAGATTGTTATTATGAAAACATTTTCTTAATTCAAATGCATCATAAACCTCTACTTCAAATAAATTCCTTAACCTTACTTCTACCTTAAAAACAGAGTAGTATGCAATCTTTAAAACTATGCTTTTAAAGAAAACTGGAAGGATATTAGTGTGTAAAGGTATATGAGAACAGGATTATTGTATCATAGCATTTCATAATTTAATAAATGCTATACATGGGAATAGACCAACATTTTATTAAAATATGAAATTTAGTTGAATATAAATTTGATATATAAAGAAATTTGTTTCTCTTTTCTTTCCTTTTATTTTGCTCATTTTTATTATAATTTATATATTTGTTCAGTGGAAGAAGACTATGAATATACTTATAAATAGGTGTATAATTGGGTTGTTTCATTTACATCATAGTCTAATCTAATCTAATTTGTTCTTGTTTCATTAAGGTCAACAACACTTAATGAACTGCACCCTATTATACAGTCCACCTTAAAATTTTTGTTCAGTAAAAATGTCATTCTACTGCTGGAATTGACCCAGAGCTCTTATTAATTATATGAGTTTTTAAAAAGGCATATGGAGTCATCTCCTAACCATAAAAAAATAAACTTAAATATTATGGCAGTACTATTTTTTCATTGCTTATGATGAAAGGTATTAAGTGAAAAAATATAGTTTCATCTTCCCACAAGATCTGTAAGTTATAGAACTAGGGAATAAACAAATACATTTATTATTAAATCTTTTTATCAGAATTTTTCTTTTTAAGATTATCACAGTAGTTGTACCAGTTAGAATTATATCAGTTGACATTTACAAAAAAGCTCTGAAATCCACAGAACTGACTTACAGAATCGATTCATTCACTTGATGAGAGCGGAAGAGGGCAGTGGCAGTGTTCTTTAATTTGCTGGCATGGTGACACCATTGGGACCAAGTTTCCTTATAGATTTCCATCTTACCACCTTCAGTGTCAGGTAGATAACTAGCTCCTCTCATATCCATAAACTCTGATGGTGTTTTTCTAGACATCCCAGGTGAAGAAACCAGCATGTTTAAATGTGCGTTTATAAAAATAAAGACTTTTTTCCTGCAAAAAAGATATGTAACTAAAAGAAACACAAGTCATATACTGAAAGAAAATATTTGCAAATCACACATCTGACCAAATTTTTGTTTGTATCTAGAAATCATAAAGGACTCTCATAGTCAGTAGTAAGAAAATAAACTACTATAACTCAAAAAAATAAAATGTGCAAAAGATTTGAAAGATACATCTCTAAGAAATTATACTGATGGCAAGTAAGTACATGGAAATGTGCTTAACATCCTTATTCATTAAGGAAATGAAAATTAAAATCACAATGAGATACCCCTATACATCTACTAATTCAAATGGCAGTAGGAAAGAAAGAGAAAAAATTCAGGATGACTAGAAGTTGCATGTATTGCTGGTGGAAATGCAAAAGAAAAAAACCCATTTGGAAATCAGTTTGGCAGTTTCTTATAATTCTAAACATATACTTAGCATTCAACCTAGAATTCCACGCTTAGGGAGGTAAAATCAACACGTAGGTTCACACAAGAACCTGTACATGAGAATTATACCTGCCTTATTTCTAATCACAAAACCTGGGAACATCTCAAGTGACTGCACTGTGGTATATCCATCCATACAGGGCAATTCTACTTAGCAATAAAAATGAACAAACTGTTAAACATTCCACAGAACAATGAATCTCAAATACACTATGCCCAGTTAAAGAAGCCAGACTCAAAAGATTATGTACTATATGCCTCCATTTTATATGACATTCTAGTGGGTACAAAAGTATGGTGGTATGAGAGATCAGGGATTGCTGGCAGCTAAGAATGGGGAGGGGATTTCACTATTAATACAAAGAGATAGCATGAGGTACATTTGGGGAATGATAGAACTGTTTAATATATTGATAGTAGTTGTTGTGGCATAATTCTATATAGTTGTCAAAACTCAAAAAGTGTAAAAATGATAATAAGAGAAAGTGATATAAATTTTATATGCTTCCAAACTTTCAGTATATTTGCTGGATTGCTCATCAGAGTAGGGTTTAATACCTTTTATTTTTTAATATGTTTTCAATTTACATTTTTCATATTGAATTTTAAAATTATAGAATTTATTCCACATTGGATATATTACTTGCTATAATATTCTGAAGAAGTTATATAATTTTTCTAAACCTTAATTTTCTCATCTATATCACAAATATAAAAATCTGTCATTGATGGTACAGACTAAAGGAAATCATGTATACACACTAGGAATTACTATAAAATGTAAGGTATATTAATATTTTCTTTATATAATTAGCAAACATTAACAAAGTTTGCATTTACTGGAGAACAGTATCTGTGTCAATTCACACAGAAATAAGAAAAATAATACTGGTTAAATTCTATTAGTGAATCATGTAACAAGTCTAAAAAATAGACCAGTGGACTTTGGGGAATAATCCAATATTGGCAAAAAAGATGAATTAGATAATTTAATATGTATTTTCCATGCTTGAGTCACATGGTTATGTAAGCAATAAACATATTTCTTCTATGATTAGGCCAAGAACATGCCAGATAAAAATATGGTTCTTTGAAACATTGGGAAAATTTAATTTGAAAGAAAATTATGTGAGACACATTATAATGTGTATTGAGAAATAAATGAAAGTGCATTTTTTCTTACTTTTCTAGTCTAGTATTACTAGAGGTTAGGTTTACAAAACAGAGGTACCTAATTACCAAAGACTGACCATGCAGTTTGAAGGGCCAAATGAAAGTGTAGAAGTACAACTCACAATTGGCCCCTGGGTTCCTATTATCAAGGTCAGGTGATGGGAAGAAACTGCAGTGTCTCCAAATCCACTACAGTGTGGAGCTAAAAAGATGCACCTAACAACACCTGGTACACATTCAGCCCTGAAGCAAGATGAATTTGGGTGAACGCAGAAAGGTGGATAATTGTTAAACTAATAACTCCATAATTCTTTCTCTTAATTTTAGATGTAGAGAAGAATTTAATAAGACTTTATACTATTATCCTACAGAGAAAGGAAGGAAAAAAAGGGAGGGAGAGAAGGAGGGAGAAATGTAGGAGGGAAAAAAAGAAGAAACACGGTACTGGAATAAATCTTTTTCTCACATTGCTATCTCCAGAAGATAATGTTTTTAAAATTGAGACCTCAAGGAGAATATTTCTTAAAATTGTATTTATCGGGGGCCGGAAGGAATGCTGCTAGAAAGCTGTTCAAATTTTGTGAACAGCTGTGTTATATCTGATTTCTCAGACCTGAGTCTCTATTAGAATTCAAAATAAGCAATTCAAGTAACATCTCCCAGCCTTCTTTTCTTCCCTAACTGAGTGCTTCTATGCCTCTCTTTACACACACTTCCTCTGGAAGGATCAAGGGCAGGCTATCTCCAGCAAGAAGGGCACATATTCTGCAAGCGGCTGGCTCTTGCCTACAGACCAGAGAACTCACCCCTGTGCTTCAGCTCTCGTGCACTGCTGGTGTAATTCTGCAGTGCAAGGACTTTACAAGGCAGTGGTTCAAGAAAGGAGAGAGCAATTAGACTGTTGAGCCCTCTTTTGTGAAAGAAAAAGGCCCATGTCTGGCCAAAAAGTAATTCAAAACATGAAGCTGTATACCTCCTGATCTTAAGGGAAAAGCTTTTAGTTTTTGCCCATTGCATATGATGTTGGCTGTGGGTTTGTCATTTGTGACTTTTATTATACTGAGGCATGATCCCTCTATCCCATTTTGTGAAGATTTTTTAATCATAAATGGGTGTTAGATTTTATCAAATGCTTCTTCAGCATTTATTGATATGATCATGTGATTTGTATCCTTCTTTTTATGTGGTGTATCATGTTTATTGATTTGCAAATATTGTACCAATCTTGCAGAAATAAATCACAATTGATCATGGTGTATGATATTTTAATGCATTTTTTACTCAGTCTTCTTAGTGCTTGCTGCATGGAAACCTCAGATTCAAATGACAAATGTTTATTCCTTTTGATATTTTTGGCCTCATAAATGAGTATTTGAGTAAAAGTCATCTATATTTCTTATTAAGATTTAGCCATGAGATAATTTTAATTTTCTTTCCTTTTTTAATAAATACCTTACTCATTATTACCATCCCACTTTGGAGAACTTGAAGATTTTATTTCAATTTGACTTTAGCACATTCTTATTTTATTTTATAAAACAGTGTGATAAACTTGCTTATGTATTTCAAAAATTAATGTGCCATATCTAATCTTAGGTCTAGGAAAGCCCTTTCAAACTTGAAAGAAAAATTCATAAATAGAGAATAATAGATTAGACTGCATTTCGAATTACCAAAAATATATTAAAGTAGAACTTGAATATTATCCTGGAAAAATTATTTGCATATATATAATAAACAGAAGTTAATCAAGATAAGGAATAAAGAGTTGTTAAGGCCAAAATACCAATTAAAAATTACAAGGGTAAACTGTAATTTTTACAGTTTAGTTTACAAGGGTTAACTAAATAATATTCATTCTCACTTTCAAAGACAAGAAAAAGTTCAATGAGAATAAAACATTCTTTTTTTCCCTGCTAGGCAGTCACATGTAAAATAATTGAATGAGTAGTGATTCTGAGACAATAGAAATCAACACACAAACATATGTGCACACTCAGCAATACTAAAAGGATTTCTAGAAAATCGTTCAGAAGTGTACAATTTAAATTCATTACTGTATTTGACTTTAAGAGGTGAAGCATGAATAGAAGAGACTTGGCCAAAGCAGAATTTAGTCTTGTTCGTAATAGGTAATTTTATTCTTCCTTTTTGTTTTCTTCTATTTTAGACAGGTATTTTCTTATAGCACGCATGTCATTAAAAATTGACAAAAAAGTATGCAAAAATTCATACATTATGATAGCACATATACTCAGAACTTATTAATAAAATATGCATGCTGGTCACAACAACCCGGAACCGAGAGAGACCCATGCATCAGAAATAGGAAAAGTAGACAAATTTACAGGAGCCAGCCAGGTGCCTGAATACAGTCTAGTGTACTTCAGTTCTGGCATTTCTGGATTTACTTGGCACTAAGTTGAGACAGTATTCATTCAGATAAAGAATGCATCAGTGGAAAGTCTCTGGAATCAGTCAGGAAGATTGCCATCCAAACCTCTGCATAGCCATTCACCCTGCCATTGGCTGAGATGTGGGGAAGGGACTCCAGTCAGGGGAGGAAGGGGAACCACATCAAAGCGGAGTAGCAAAGCTCCTCAGAACCATGGAAGAATAAGTGTACATTAGGTCTGAGATAGTAGGCAAAACTGAGGAAAAAGGCTGAAGCCCAATCCTGCAAACCAGGAGTTAGGCACAGAGGAAACAAAAAGCAGAGACCAACAGACAACTCAGGCAGCCTGGGACTGTCCTTAGGCTACTTGAGTAACAGATGTCATTTTTAACAAGATGAACTGAGGAGCAAGTTCAGAGGTGTGGCTTTAATTTTGAGCCAGTCCATCACAGGTCCAAGTTGGTCACTTATTCCTATTTCCATTAGATAGTAAGACAGTGACCAGGAGTTGAGTATACAAAGAGAGAACCTCATGGACAAATCCAAGAGGGGCTAGGTAAGGAAGCAGAAGCCAAAGAAACATTTGAATTTGCCTATATTCTCTCTGCTTACAGAAACAATACATGTATACCACTTTGGAAAAGAATGTATTATAAAGAGCAAGTTTTCATTCTCCTCTACCCAGTGCCACTTCTGACAGGTAACCTCTGTCAATCATTTTTATGTACCCAAGACTTCAAAAATTAGAATAATCAGGAAGTGCATAGAATTTAGGGAAAAGATGAGTACATAATTAAAAGTCTAATGCACTAGCCTCAGAAAAACTTGTTTTTCATGAGAGAGGGGAGAAATGTTCTGAACAAATCCATGGAAGGAATGGGAAAAAGAAATGAAAAATACAGGACATTGGCCCCAATTTGCCAACTACACTACTATCTGAATTCAAGGTTTATTTTTAAATATATTTTATTGATTATGCTATCACAGTTAGCCCATCCCCCCTCATTCCCTACCACCCTGCACACCCCCTCCCACCCACATTCCCCCTCTTTAGTTTATGTCCATGTGTCATAAGTTCTTTAACTTCTACATTTCCCACACTATTCTCGCCCTCCCCATCCATTTTCTACCTACCATTTATGCTACTTATTCTCTGTATCTTTTCCCCCTCTCTCCTCTTCCCACTCCCCTATTGATAACCCTCTATGTGATCTACATTCTGTGGTTCTGTTCCTGTTCTAGTTGTTTGCTTAGTTTGCTTTTGTTTTAGGTATGGTTGTTAATAACTGTGAGTTTGCTGTCTTTTTACTGTTCATATTTTTTATCTTCTTTTTCTTAGATAAGCCCCTTTAACAAACCATATAATAAGAGCTTGGTGATGATGAACTCCTTTAATTTAACCTTATCTGAGAAGCACTTTATCTGCCCTTCCATTCTAAATGGAACAGAGCAGATATTCCATTTGCTGGATAGATATCTTTGCTGGATACAGCAATCTTGGATGTAGGTCTTTGGATTTCATGGCTTGGAATACTACTTTCCGGCCCCTTCTTGCCTGGAAGGTCTCTTTTGAGAAATACACTGACAGTCTGATGGGAACTCCTTTGTAGGTGACTGTCCCCTTGTCTCTTGCTGCTTCTAGGATTCTATTCTTCATTTTAATCTTGGGTAATATAATTATGATGTGCCTTGGTGTGTTTCTTCTTGGGTCCACCTTCTTTGGGACTCTCCGAGCTTCCTGAATTTCCTGGAAGTCTATTTCCTTTGCCAGATTGGGGAAGTTCTCCTTGATTATTTGTTCAAATACATCTTCTACTTGTTGTTCTTCCTCTTCCCCTTCTGGTACCTCTATAATTCATATGTTGGAACATTTAAAGATGTCCTGGAGGTTTCTAAGCCTCTCCTAATTTTTTAAATTATTTTTTAAGATTTATTTATTTATTTATCTCTAGAGGGGAAGGGAAGAAGAGAGGGAGAAAAATATCAATGTATGGTTGCCTCCCATTCGTCTCCTGCTGGGAGATGGCCTGCAACCCAGGCATGTGCCCTGACTGGGAATTGAACCACAAACCTCTGGTTCACAGGCCCACGCTAAATTTACTGAGCTACACCAACCAGGCTTTTTTGAATTCTTGTTTCTTCATTCTTTTCTGTTTGGTTGTTTCTTTGTTCCTTCTGGTCCACTTCATTGATTTGAGTCCCAATTTTCTTCCCATCATTATTGGTTCCCTGTGCATTTTCCTTCATTTCACTTAGTCTAGCCTTCATTTTTTTTCATCCAATTTGTGACCAAAATCACCCAATTCTGTGAGCATCCTGATCACCAGTGCTTTGAACTATGCATCTGATAGGTTAGCTATCTCTTGGTTGCTTAAAAGTATTGGCTCTGGAGCTTTGATCTGTTCTTCCATTTGAGCCATTCTGGCTTTTTTTTTTTTTTTGTCTTGTCACACCTGTTAGGTATGAGAGGAAGAGCCTTAGATATTCACCAGGGTGAGGCAACCCAGTTGCTGGGTTGTGACGCTGTATGTGGGGGCAGGGTCACAGAGGGAACAATGGCTCTTGCTCCACTCTCTCTTGACTTTCAGTCCCTTCTGCCACTTCCCACAAGCAAATTGGGCCCTTCTGGTGCTGGTTCCCGGGTGGGTGGGCTTGTGTACGTTCTAGGACCCTGTGGGTCTCTCCAGTAACTCTCCTGTGAGGCTGGGAGTGTCTCCCGGCACCTCAACCCCCGCAAGTTTTTTCAATCGGTGCTTTTAGGCTTTTATTTCCCAGTGCTGGGGCCCTCTGTTGCATGGTCTGTCTCACTGCCCATTTTCACCCAGTTTGTCTGTGTGTGAACATGCGACCATAGTCAGCCAACCGCCTTGACCATCTCACTGGGTCTGCCTATTGCCACTGTGTGCCTGGAGTCTGCCGGTTGCCACCTGCATGCCTGGGTCCACTAGCCACCACTTTTTTCTGCCCTGAACCCTCCCCGTGGGCCACCAACTCTGCCCCTTACTGGTCTGGATGGATGGTTGTCGGACTTTCGTACAGTTCAATTTTCTGTCAGTTCTGGCTGTTTTTTTGTATATAAATTTTTGTTGTCCTTAATTTTGGTTGTGTGAGGAGGCACAGTGTGTCTACCTATTCCTCCATCTTGGCCAAAAGTCCTGAATTAGGTTTATTATTTGATCTCTTTTATGTAACTTAACAGTAAAGACATAACTATCATTTTAGGTGACACAGATGTTCTATAAATACTTTTGTTCTATATAAACAAATACTAAATTTTTCTAGAAAAAAATAGAAAACAAATTTCCAAAAGATTCTTCTCACTGACTCCAACACTTCCTGCCACCACTGCAGGCCTGTCAATTGTGAAAGTCCTATTTGAGAAAGGCAAGGCACAGATCCCCTCTACTCTGAGATTCTAATCCTAAATACATGTACAATTCCATTTTGCTTTTCTTCACCTTCAGGATGTATCCCAAAGTGCAAGGCAAAAGAACCCACCTACTTTTTATGATAACTTTCAACCAGCCTATATTAAATTTCTTTTACAAACTTTTCTTCGCATTACTCCTGAGTTAGCATTTTAGAAAGCTTACAATTCAATGCTGTGTCCTTTCACTTCAACCTAAAAATTCACTTCTCTTTCCTAGAGAAAGGAAAGAAAAATGGCCCTGGGACATATGACCCGAATGAGCTGCTCAGGGAAAGGGGTGAAGCGTGGCTGTTTGTAAAGAAAAGAATACCTTGGTCATGAACTAATGTATCATAAGAGGGTAAGGAGAGAAAGCACTGAAATGAGAGCACATTTGAATTCAGCCTAATCCCCGTGTCTTTCACCATGCAGCTCTTTAGAAGTAATTTAAATTTGTTTTGGCTACCTTTCCTTACCCATAAAATAAGGTTAGATAATTACCTGATCACAAAGGTCCCTTTTAAGTCCATGATAAGTAAATTTTTATGATTTCTAGACTCCAAATATTCATGGCATCTATCTAACATAGTTGGAGGCACCTAGTTTCCTACCTCAGCTTTTCAATGCTTCCTCTCCTTGGCCTTATCATGGGATACCACAGGTCTCTCAAATTCTGGTTCAAAGCACTCTATTTGGCAAAAGTTAGGATGAGATCTATAAGACTGCATCTAATCAAGTTAACTAGGTAAGTTAACTTGATTATTGCTAGTCATAGTAAAATTGTCTCAGTACAATACCTGCATATGGTATATTCTAGTTAAGTGTTCGTTTATTTCTTTTTTTAATTAATTTTATTTAGTTATTTTTCAAGTACAGTTTTCTGTCTATTTCTCCCATCCCAGCCCACCCTGCAGTTTATTTCTTTATGGGCAATATATGCCTTTGGCTACAGCCAAATTATATGCCTGCTTTTACTCAGGGTAAAACAGGACTGCCTGAAAATTCAAACTGAAATTGACTTAAAGTCAAGTCAATAACAGTAAGGTCACCTGGCCCTGATCCTGCTCCAGTGACTCTATTTTTTATCCAGATGTGGGGCTTGGTTTGAGATTAAGGTGAAAGTGACTTTCTCTCTATGGGTTACAGATACCTAAAGTGCAAACAGGAAAACTTCAACTGTTTCCTTAAGGTCTTAACATCATTTCAATTATACCCACAGAAAAAAATTTCAGTCTATAGTTGTTAAAATAATAGTTGCTTTCAGCATGGAGATTTGTTTAATTTGGCTGCCACTGACAGCAATGCAATTGCTGTATAAAAGAAAAAATGTTCATATCATTTTAAATAATGCACTCATGACCATATACATATACTTATATACCTGTATACATATATATGAATATATACGGAAATATTTAACACACACAGATCTGCAGTGCTCTTGACAGCTCAGCCTGACCCTATACCCTCCCAAGTTAGCTGTCCTAAAAAAAAAACAGAACAACTTAATGCTGCAAGAAAAGAAAAATATGCTAAATGCCCTTTTACATATCTTCAGAAGGAATTCTCAGGAAAATGCTCACGTCAAAAAAAAATTCAAGGGAACTGGAAGCTGAGTGAAAGCAGACTGAAAGCAATTCAGTCTGCTGTACTCAATGGCACATAGCAACACCGCATGCAGTGTGAAAAGGTCTGCATACCGCCCGGTGTGAAGCGATGGCTCCATGATGTCATGAGAACTGCGTCGATGCTTCAGAGTTTAACAGAGTTATTCAACATGATATAGGATTATCTTGTATCAATAAGAATATTGAGAATAGATATTGAAATAGTACTTAATTCCCTACAATTACTAAAGCACTGAAATGCAATTGAGATTTTTAATATTTAGATTTTTCTACAACAATTTTATTTTTCCTCTAGAAATATAATAAACTCTCAGAAGAAGAAAAAGATAATAAAAATATACAAAGTGGGCTGTGGTGTAAGTATTAGACATTACACATAATAAAATAAGTGAGGGTTCCAGTAAGTTTTTCTTTCAGTGTGTATCGGAGGATACATTAAGAAGAGGAAGTGGGCACAGAAATCATCCCTAAATGACCAACTTAGAAACGCCACACTAACTAGAAGAGAAGTCACATTTATTCCCCAAGAATTTTGCCTCAAAGTTACCCTGCATTTACTGACTAGTTGCTGCCAATTGGCCTCTGATACAAAACAACAACGACGTCGATGACAATGACAAACAGCAAATTGACTTAACTTCAGTGAGAAGTTCATGTCCTCTCACTGAATCTGCTTCACAATATGCAGAATACACAACAGTACTATTTTACTACTCACTTAACTACGGGGTGAACTTTTAAAAAATGGTTATCTTTGTCTTATGTACTTTAAACTTAGTTTTGGAGTTGGTAAAATAATATTGAATACCCCTAGTAAATATTCATATTTAATTCTCTTACATGGTACACTTTATTTCCATAAAATCATTTTCCCCAAATCGACCTTAAAATTACTTTACATGAATATAAAAGGATTTAATTTCCTTTTTCTAAATATTTGCATTTTAAAATTGGAAGTTCTTAACATTTTTGTCCCATAAAGGAAAATATGAAAAACTTCTGGACTCCATTCCATCATGAACACCACCCTGCTGCCCGAGAGGCTCTCTCTGAACACTGCAATGCTGCAATTGCTTGTCTCATTCACGAAATCAACTTGTTAAAAAAAAAAACAAGGTCTTCGGACAATTCCTGTTTCAGACAAACTAAAAGTGAGATAAAATGTAAGACTGTCAAAACTGAGCATGATTCTATATTTTAAAAATGACATTTTCTTCATTTGATTAAATCAAATACATTAAGGGAAGAAATAGTTTCCATTTGAAAGTGTTAAATGCATCAAAATATACACATAAAAATTTTAATGTACAGATTTTCCTAAAATTTAATTTTGCATATAGAAATATAGTATAGACTCTCAGAAGAAAAAAATAGGACAAAAATATATAAAGTGAGAGTTAAAATATATAAAGGGCAGTTAAAAACAGGTTACCAATAACTTTGGGACTGTTAGAAATCTAGCTTCTGACTACCAAAAATAAAATAAGTGTTACCTCTGACAAAGATCTTGTTCCCTATATACTAGCAGCTGTCCTACAGAACAAATAAGATGGACTTGGCCTGGACATATCCTGGCTTAGCCCTATTAAAGGTCATTGTTGTGCTAGGTTCGTAAGAAAAGCAATATTCCAGTGCAAGTTAAGATCTTGCATTTACCACTTAATAGCAGTGTCCTCATAAACAATTTAATTTATTTATTTTTCAATTTATTAGTTAACAAATTAATTAATTGTATCTTGGTTTCCTTATTTGTGAAATAAAAATAATAGTCCATTGTCTCAAAAATTTTGCAATAAATAACATCTATAAAGTGTTAGAAGATTTTCTGGCACATAGTAGGCACTCAATGCATATTAGTGTTTATTAATTTGTAGGTGTGGAGGGTGAAGCAGAAAAGGAAGCAGAAAATGATCCCCTGCTTCCTTAGGGTACAGCCAGTGCCTTCAGAAAACAGTCTAGGATGAAGGACTTACAGATCCCCATGTCATTATATGTTGGATAACTCTTTTCTGACATACACGATTTATGCCTAAATCCTATGTCCTACTCTTACAAATGCTTCACAACAGTTCAGAGACCCATTAGCTCTTCACTTGTTTATACACAAGATGGGTGTTTTTTTCAAACACAAGATCTCTGCTGTTCCTGATACAAAGAACTTAGTGAATTCTTTCTGTAGGGAATATTACTTCATGCAGTTTGCCATAAAGAAAAGCTACATTTCATCTCTACATTCATGTTTAATCACTAAGACATTTCCCCCAGTCATCATTAGAGTCCCCTAGTCCCTTAATACATTATTTTAAATAATATTGGCAATACAACTTTGGCAAAGAAACATTCAAAGTATTTTTTTCTTTTCCAAAACTGAAATAACATCCCATTGTTTCTCTTTTCCATATGGTCACATGCCCAATTACTTCTGAATTTGTTCACGATAGAGAAACAGATGAAAAGAATCAAGATTAAAGTGAATGAAAGCACAAACATAATAAAGCAGATGAACTTAGATTTGTTGATCCAATCCCAGGAAACCCTAGCAGATACGGGGAATATTTCTTGAATTCTACAGAATGAATTTTATAGGCTCAAAAATAAAGCACTCTACTATTTTATCTAATAGGCAAAAAGTTGAAGAAATATTCCACTTTCAAGAAATAGAACATAATGTTCAATAAGCATATAAGTAAAATACTTCCCAAGAATATAGATCCCCTTCTGACACACTTGGGAAGCTTCACATTAGCTGATGTTTAACCCTAATGGTAATTCATCTGTAGTTTGCCTGGGTTTCATCATGCTTAAACAGATTAAATATTAACACTAAAGGAAAATTCCACTTTCAGGCAAGCTTTTGCTAGCATTTTTTTAGTTCCATATTTTTTTCTAAAGTTTTAATGCAATGACCATTTCCAGAGTCCTTTGGTTGTTTAATATCTGGCAGTATTATCTTGAAAATCTAGTTATTTCAGCTATGCTGCGGGTACTAGGGAAGGGAGGTAATTTTATATATGCAAATCACAAGAGCTTCAAGTCACAGATGAAATCTGCCTTTGTATATTTCAGTTCATTTGTCTTTGGCAAAACAAGCCCTCCTGTCCTTAAAAGGGGAAAGTACTGAAACATACCTTGAGAGGCAGCAAAAGTTGGTTGTATATCAAAAAGCTCATAAAACCAATATTTAATGATATAAATGGAAATGAATTAAAAGCACATGGATGAAAATTCCCTTAAAATACACAAAGTTCTATGAAATGTGCATTGGGTTTTTCTTAGCCTGGCGGAGTAGAATATTAATTTAAGATGATTGGAACATTTAAAATGTAGCCAGGTTCACTAGTTCCTCAGATGTACGCTGAAAGAGTGGCATTTTATTTCAACGCAGAATTCTTGTGGTGGAAAGAGCATCCATCCATTTCTTTTTATGGGCCCTCCAATCGTAAAGAGCCTCTGGGAGACTTCAAATTTATGCAAGAAGAATGAGAATCTAAGGATTACTTGTTACAACTGAGACGGATAAAAAAGAAAAATCTATCTCTGAAGGATTCATGCCCAACCTTTATGCAGCTCTCTACTTATGATCTATTAAATTCATAAAATGTTTCCACAGTTCATAGATTATCAGTTTAAGGCCTGAGCATTTTATATGGAGTTTCTCTTGTTTCTAGAAAACTCTGCTGTGCAATTGAAGTTGGTTAGCATTAATGAAACAATCTTGGTGTCACTGAAAGCTACACATTTGTGTATCAATATTCCTTTTTCCTAGGTAACAACTACAGTCACAGAGATAGTGTTGCCAATGACCATAACTCTACAGAAAACTACTCAAGATTCCCAGTTTCTGTACGTGAATACATACAATCCACCCCCGCACCACTTTTGTGAGATATGCAACTCTGTAGCTGAGATGCGCTAAGGTTTATGCAGTTCGGGACCCATCTCCCTTATAGATTAGTACGCCCTTTATTCCCTGAACCCATCCTGCTCTCTGTCGCTTCCTGGCAGCTTGCTCCTTTCAGCCTCTCTCATTTCTCCTATTTCTCCCCTCTCTTCCACTCTCTAGAGCCTGTTAAACCTCCATGACCACATTTGAACTGTTCTGTTTCCATGAAAACATTCTCAAGGTAGCAGCCTAAATTGATTACTCTTTCCTAACTTGTATTATATGCTTTGTTATTTTATATTTTTTCCTATAAACTCGTTTGTTTAATACATACAGACAATGCCATCTCAACAACAAAGTTGTAAACTACCATAGGACAGAGCAATGCTCAAAATTTCCTTCACATATTCTTCAGTTCACAAGAGATGGGGTCGTACAGTGTGTTTTCTGTAATTAGCAATTTTTGGTTTTCAAAAGTTGTACTCTCTTCTTTTGCAGGTAGATGAAAATGTCCTGTTAAAGTACAAACCGAAGTATCCACTTCTGGGTACGAAAAGAAGAACAAGGAGGTGGTTGACAATGCATGACTCTCCCTGCCTGGCTTCTTTCTTCACAAAAAAGGAAAGGCTGCTAGAGCAGCAGAGCTATTTCTTGAGAAAGGCAGGCGTGTTTCACCAGGACATCCTCGCAGATTTTGTGGACAGACTTGCTTGCAGTACCTCACCCCTCTTTGTCTCCCTCCTCTCCCTCCTTTTACCATTTCCTATAGTTTAAATATAATATCTATTTTATTGATCTGCATTTTCTAACATGGAATAATGAAAAATAAACAAATCATTACTTCTCAGTTCAAAGCACTTTTTGCTTATTTTGTGCATATTAAAATGAAGATTGGAGAAGTTGACTGACTGCATCATCCATTCTTACAGCTTCCATCTTATTTATTCTTTCTGTTCTGTATACTTTTGTATTTCCATTTTACCTGGTTTTTCCTATTTGGATTATGATATTTTTGCTTTTATCTTTTAAAAAGACAGAAGAGTTTTGTATGCTATACGTGTCCTATTTCTGATTTTACCAGATTTTAGATTTAAAACCTAACAACCAGGTAAGTTTTAAAGAGCATGAATATTTCTAGATCATATCAGAGGTATGATCAGATATTTTAGTACCTTTTCTATTTAAGATAAAGACTGAATCTACCTTTACTCCATGCAGTTTCCCCCGCCTATGTGCTCATCCACTTCTTGGTTATACTGTGATTTAATTCCAGATTATTAAATTATTGGTTTCACATGATATGCTGTTGCATGCACTTTTAAAAGTGATTAATGTCAGTAACTAAAAGCAGGTAGAGTCAATTTTCTTTTTTCATTTTATTTTTTCCTCTTACTCCCCTGTAAAATAGAGCAGATGTTTTACAGAGAAGGAATTAACATGTATGTAACAGACGTCAAATGCAGTATGTCTGGGCATTGAGAATGGAAATCTAAGAGCGCAGCTCTGGATAATCTGTCATCTCTATTTTTTAAAGAGTATCAGGGTTCTCCAAACCAGAAGTACCACCACCAGGGCCCATTTATTCATTATGATCACTACAGACAAGTTTAATGATTAGGCATGGGTTGCTAACTCCCACAGCTTCCAGTGACTTCTGGGCTTCCTCATCAAATGCTTCTTTGCATAGCCCTAGAACTTGTAGTTTACATTTGGGAGACCTCAATACTTCAATTTTCCTTTCTTTTCCAGTAATTAGGGTTTTCTTCAAATACAGATATATATATTTTTTAGGAAAACAATATATGTGCTGTATTTTTGTTAAGCCCTGGCACATTAGAAAAACTTCTTAGGATTATTTAACTTTATACCTGTGCTGTACTTAAATGACATTTTAAAAACACTTAGAACCTTTTCTCATTGAGGTAACATTTACATAAAATAATAGCACCCATCTTAAGTAGATGAGTTTTGACAAAGGTCAAAACATTCCCACCATCACAATCAGGACATTACTCCAAAACATGCGTCCATCCCACCTATCATTTGACCTTCGTCAAATGCTGCTCCGCTTTCTGTCACTCTAGATTACTTGTGCCTGTTCTGGAATTTCATATAAATGAAACAACTTGGCAGGATGCATTCTTTTATGCCTGGCTTTTTTTATTTGGCCTGTTTTTGAGATTCATCTAGTTGTTTCCTATATGAAGAGTTTGTACCTATTTTTTCTGAGTAATATTCCATTTTATGAACATACCACAATTGTCTGACAATTCACCTGTTGAAAAAAGCACTTAGGTTTTTTTCCAATTTGGGCTGATTATATAAAACCATTAAATGGTCATGTGCAAAACTTTGTGATATGTTTTCATTTTAAGAAGATAATTACATTAAAGTGAAGGTACTGAATTATGTGGTAACTGAATGTTTAGCTACACAAGAAACTTGATAAATGTGTTCCAGAAGGGTTGGACCGTAACCTTCCTGTGAGCAACATGTAAGAGTCCCAGTGGGAATGTAGGGTATCTCATTACAGTTTAATATGCATTTAGTTTGCATGGCTAATTATGTTGAGTAACTTTTCATATGTTTATTGGCCACTCACAAACCTTTTCCGAAATGTCTATTTAAATTTTTATTTTTACATAAAATACTTAATTTTCTGCATGTATTCCTTATATTGAAATACTAATGTTTTTGCAATTTTTCCAACTGATTTTTATCTTTATTATATTTTTCCATTACCATTTCATTCCCTTATGCCCACCTCCCCCCTGCAATCACTACACTGTTGTTCCAATTGTTAAAACTAGTGTTTAATAATACTTGTAATGTATCAGGCATTTGTAAATAGATTATCTTACAGACATTTCAAAACGATCCAAGTGAATTAAATATTACTGTTATCTTCATTTTAGAGAAGAGGAATGTGAAACATGAACAGTTTAAATAAGTCAAAGGGCCAGATTTAAAACCCAGGTATATGCCCCCAGGGCCATGCTCATTTCAATTTATTCATTATGACTTTCCAACTCATTCTGTTATCTTTTACCTTACCATTAGTTTTCATGTAAGTTTTTTTTTTCTTTTTTAGGGCTGCTCTTGGTTCACAGTTCTTTAAACCCATTGAGAATTTCAAAATGTTTCCTGAATTCTTCCTTTATCCCCAAGTGTAGCTTCCAGAGATGGTCTGTTTCCCTTTAGTAATTCCTTATCCTCCATCATGCCCTCTCCATTAACCACTGGATTACATATAGTTAGGTTTGTCCTTTTTCAAATATAGTTAAATCAGACTATTCTCATCTACTGAGACTTAATTTGTCCATATGTAGTGTGTTCTGCCTTTGTGCGATTTTCACACTCTTCATAAGTATGTACACATAGATTTTTTACCTATCTTGATATAGTTATTAGTTGGGATGCAAATGGAGGTCTATAGCTCCTAATCAAATTCCCATTTTTCCTTGCAACGCTGCCTCACGGACATAATGTCATTTCCTGAACCAAGTGCCTGGTTACTGATACTCTTAATCAGTGTAGACCATAAAAGTTATAATTCTCATTCAGCATTCCTTCAGAAATCTCTCTATGTTAAAAGCTTCAACTATATTGTTGACTTGCTGAGTTGCAACATATAAGTTTGGCATCTCACTCCCTCACATACAAACAGGCTACTTAATACGTAATTGTTTTCTGGAAATTGTCTGTGAAGTCTTATGTGAAGTAATGTGAGGAACCAAGTTCTAGTGGCCTGAAAATAAGAAAAGATCAAGGCAAAAAGACAGCTACTCATACCTCATATCTCTAAACAATGTCTCAAAGGTATAAAGAATTTTCCAGTTTCCCAGTCATGCTCAGACTATTGCGTTGTTAACTTGAACAATGTGCATTCAACATTTTTTGCATAATTTTTTGCATATACAATTCATCATCCTTTTGGACCACAGTAAGAGTAGCAGCTGCAGCAACTCAGCCCAGCGGAGAAATATTTGTAAGCAAGCAACTTTGAAGAAAGTTTATGATGAAGCAAAAAAATACATTGATTTCAAACATAGATGGCTATGCTTACATCAAAATATTTTTCCTGGCATTGGACTGTTTGTGCATTTAACAACATAAACACATATTAATAAAAAGGAGCAGTTTGTGTGATACTCAGTGAGTCTCAAGTATCTATGAAACCAGTTTAATTAAAAACAAGAGTTGTTATGCCTTGTTTTCTTAATGAGAGTTGGGCCACCTAATTATCAGCAGGGTACACTTAACAATGGGATTCTAGCTATGAGATTGATGGTTTTTATGAGGCAGGAAAAGCAAGGACTTATTATTTGAAACATTCTCAGGTGCTGACTTCCTTCAATAGTTAACATCATGTAATAGTTAATCTACATAATAAACTATAGAGATGCCTTAATGATAGGCATCCAACTAAATAAGCCTTGGTAAAGACTCACAAAGTGGCTCTGCAGAGAAGGAAACCCTACTTTAGTTTTGAAAGTTCACACACACACACACACAATGCAGTGAGATTTATATAACGGTTTATCTTTTGATTTAACTAAAAAAAAATGTTACATTAAAAGTGGGAGAATTCTCAGAACCATGACCCATCCTAATCAAGAGATCTTGTTATGATTAAGAATATAGGTTCTTGTAGAAGATAAAAGGAGGAAGTATCTACTTTTTTAAGCCACACACATTTTTACTTATTTGGTCTTATTCTCCATATGCACTGATTCTAATTTTCTTCTCATTTAAAGAATTTTCCAGGAGGTCTTTCTGTTGTTAAATATCTGAGCCCTTGTATGATACTATTATGTTCTTATTGCACACACATTTTAATATAACAGTCCCCCTTTTCACTTTTGAGAAATGTGTTATGCAGTCAATTATTATTTTGTAAGTCACCTATTCTTTCCCTCTAGAAACTTTTATACTTTTGTTTTCATTGTTCTTAAATTTTACAATAATTTATCTATGTGTATTTTTTCCTCTTATTTAGTTGTTCTGGTAGATTGCTTGTAAAGATGACTCAAACAATTTCTCCTTCCATGTTTGTCTGCTACTTAGCAATGTGACTTTAATGCTCTTCCTTCCAGGAGAAAGAACCCATTTCTTCATCTTTACATGTAGGCTTGGCTATATGACTTATTTCATTAATAGAATATTAGCCAACACAATGTAAGCAAAGAGTTGAGCAGCACTTGCACATTGGGTCTTGCCCTCTTTTGCAACTCTTGGAATTCTGAGACGATCGTGTGAAAATGTGAATGAGGCTGAGATAGCCTACTAGCAAGAACACATGGAAGACAGTTGAGGGGTCCTGATTTATAACCCAACACCTGCCAACTATGTGAGTGAAGGCATACTGGACTAAGTAGTCCCAGCCAGTGGACAGTCTACTGTAGACCCGTGATGGAGCCCAGGAGAAATCAGCAGTAAAACTATCCAGATGTCCATACTCAAACTGCCAGCTCTCAAAATTTTAAGCAAATAAATGACATTTTTGTTTTAAGTTACTAAGTTTTGGGGGTGGTGTGTTAAAAAAATCACAGAACTTTGACATGAAATCTGACTCCAAAGCTTCCTCTCAATATGTCACTTTCTTTTATGAAAACCTGAACTTTGTGGCTGGTAACTTCGCTGTTTTATACCTCAATTTCCTTATCTTTAAAATGATCTCATTTCTATCTATTAGCATAGAAATAAATATGAAGAAAGTTTCAGGAGAATACCAATGGTAAAAATAATATTGAACTAAACTTATGATAATTCCTAATGTCTTTTACCACACGAAATTCTGACATCTTTTTCTTTTTCTTTCTAAATCCCATTTACCTCTTCAGTCAGTCAATTCATTTAAGGAAAAATATAACTCTCAAAAAAAAAAGTGTAGCCCTATATTTTTAGTGTGCCATACAGCAGACTTGCTCATTTTAATTTTTCCTACACTTTTTGTTCTCAGTGATGAAAAATACTATAATTTCAATAAGATATATTAATTGTCAGTATTGTCAGAACCCTTAGTGCTTTGCCAAAGCAGATTAGACAAGCTTCTCCTAAATGTCACCTAGCTGTCTCCAGATGTGTTTCCTAGAATCAGACCAGACAATGGCTAGACGATGGTCACATCAAAGTGACATCTTATATACAAAGAGGACGCACTCCTCCCACAGCCCCTAGGAGAGGGTCTGTGAAGATGAGGTCATCTCAGCAAATACTGTTTGTCTTGCTTTTTTCTTTGTTTTCTTAACCAGGATTGTGTTTGTCTATGAAATGGTTTGGCAAGACCTATTATCACAGAGGCTTTCCTAAACTAATAGTCCCACTGTCAGCCGAGGAAGAAAAGCAATTATATCTGAACATAGAATATTCTCTATTGTACAATCAAATTATTCTTTTTGAGATTTCTAAAATTTTATTTTTCTCCCTAGTCAGTATGATACTATCAGTGAAAAAAATTCTAAACTTGGTTATTTGTGAACAAAACTAAAGTATTGTTTGGGGTTGAATGGGTTGCTTAATCTCTGCAAAGTTCCTACAGGGCCTCAAACTTACTTGTTTTCCTTTCTTGCCTATTGAAAAGTCAGTGATTCATTTAGGGAACACCCTGGAAATGAGAATCAACAGTGGGCTTGTTTTCCTAAGCACTACCTGTTAGGATCTGCCGAACATGCTTGCTCTCCCGACAAGCACATTTAGAATTTTTACTTCTAAAAAAACAAACTGGACTGAAATTAGGGAAAAAAATGTTCTCATCCCATTCTGTCCTTTTTTCCTCATCTGACTCTCCCCACAGAGTGACTAGGCTCCACGCCTAAGAAAATAGCAACACATTCATAAGTCGTGAAGGGTAAAGAAAATTACTACTCAAAATGTAATTCATTTGCCAACCATAATTCACTACTTGAACAACCACCTACTGATTCATCTAACTTTACTCTCACATTTATAAGAATGTTTTATAAAAGACTAGATGCTCTTGAGCACATTCCTCATAAACTACTTGCAACGGGCAGGTGAAACACAGTCTTTCACCTACATGGCTTTGTACATGTTACTCTTTTTCTCTGGAATGTCCTTATTCACCTGGTTAACTTCTGATGGGCCTTAAACTCTCAACTCAGGTGCATCTCTCCCAGAAAACTTTCCTTGCTTATGCTTCATTCTGACCATTCCTATTAAATGTCTCCCAGTTGCTGCCATATTGCTGCTACACTAATACCTATTATATCACATTTTAACTACTAGTTCATCAGTCTTCTATAAGAGATCATAAGCTCCTCTAGGATAAGTGCCATTGTTGGCTATATGACCAACACCTAACACAGTGTTTAACACATGTTATGGTAAATACATTTTGCTGCATGACAAAAATTAATACAAGAAGTATTCAATCCAGGTGAAGTATTCATATCTGCTTGACTCTCCATCATCCATTCCCCACCACCTACACCAGGACAACTTTCCTCAGACCAACAGAGAATTAACCCCTCCTACATTTTCATTTGGAAAATTGATCCATGACACCTTCAAAAAGAAAGGGTGTAAAACAATCTGTGTACTCTACCCATTAGCCAAAGGAGGGAGTGCTTCAGGAATGTGTATATGACCCAGTCAGAACTAATGGGTTCACAGCAATTCAAGATAAGGGGAAGTCCTTTTCTTTTGCAGAATCTATTGCTAGAGATCATGCTGTTTTGATGCACTTGATAAAGGAAAGATGACTGAAACCTCAAAAGCTTCTCATGGCCATCTTGTGATGAAAACAGGGGAACATTCCAGAGAATGAAAAGTAGGAGAAAGCAGGATCAAGAAATGCAAAAAGGGCCCTGGCCAGATAGTTCAGTTGGTTAGAGCATCATTCCCATACTTCAATGTCATGGGTTCAGTCCCAGGTCAGGGCACATACAATAAGCAACCAATGAATACATAAATAAGTAAAACAACAAATTAATGTTTCTCTCTCTCCCCCCCTTCCTCTTTCTCTAAAATAAGCAAATACTAAATAAATAAATAAATAAATAAATAAATAAATAAATAAATTGAAAAAATAAATGGGAAGAGAAACAATATGCTGCTCATATTATTTGCACCTGAAAGGAAGATGCCTCAAAAGTTAGAGACCTATTTAGACAGAAGAGTCAATATTATTTTTTATGTAGTTTGAATTAAGTTTTCTATCCCTGCAACACACAGTTGTTTGGGTTTTTTTTTTTTTCACTTTCATGGCTCAACATTTTCCATCCAAATCTTACTTTAGCTCAATCTCCCATTTGATAGAAAACATCATCACCTGCTTTGGGTTTTTAATAGTGACATTGAAGCAGCACAGAGGACGCAGCATGGGTGTTGGATTCAAATAGACAAAATTTTTTGTTTAACTTTCACCTTGTATTGTAAATGTTCACCTCGTCTGTGGACATTTGGCAAGTCATTTTACCATTCTGGGCCTCATTTCCTTAACTATGTCTATCTTAGAAGTTGCTAGAGGATTTAATAAGACAAACACATTTAAATTTTCTAACTTTATGATTATCACGTGGAAGGTGATAAGATCATCTAAATCTCTGTTTCTTTCCTTGTAATTATCTTCATTGGCTTAACTTACCTCAGGGGTCAATACATCTCACATTCTGACATCTTACACTTCTCAACTATTAACACCCTCTTCATTCTACACTTACTGGCTACTGCATTGAAAAACCATAATCTCAATGACAAAAACTTCCAGTCAAGATGGAGGTGTAGGTAGATACATCTTGCCTCCTCAGACAACCAAAGGAAAAACAACAACAAATTTAAAAGCAAAAATCCAACCAGAACTGACAGAAAATCGAACTGTATGGAAGTCCAACAACCAAGGAGTTAAGAAGACACATTTGTCCAGACTGGTAGGAGGGGCAGAGATGGCAAGAGGACTCATGTCAAGAGGACTCATGGAAAGGTGGTGGCTGGTGGACTGAGAGGTCCCACATTCGAATGTGAATAAACCAGGAGGAACAACTAGGGAGCAAGACAGACAGTGCAACCCAGGGCTGCAGTACAGGGAAATAAAGCCTCAAAGCCTCTGACTGAAAATACATGTGAAGGTTGAGGGAGCGGCAGGGGAAACTCCCAGCCTCACAAGAGACTTCATTGGAGATACTCACAGGGACCTAGAACCCACACAAACCACCCACCTGGGAACCTGCAACAGAAAGGCCAAATTTGATTGTGGGTAGCAGGGGAAATGACTGAAATCTGGCAGAAAAGAGAGTAAGTGACGCTGTTTCCTTTCGGACCCCTCCCCCCACATACAACATCACAACACAGAGATGTGGATTGCCCCACCCTGGTGAACACCTAAGGCTCTGCCCCTTACTACATAGCAGGTGCACCAAGACAATAAAAAATGGTCTAAATGAATGAACAGTTCAAAGTGCCAGAAGAAATACAGCTAAGTGAAAAAGACATAACCAACCTATCAAATGCACAGTTCAAAACACTGGTTATCAGGATGCTTCAGAAATTCACTGGGTACTTCAACAGCATAAAAAAGACCCAGGCATCAATGAAGGTTGCATTATGTGAAATAAAAAAAAAAATCTACAGGGAACCAACAGTGATGGGAAAAAAACCAGGTCTCAAATCAATGGTTTGGAGCAGAAGGAAGAAATAAACATTCAACCAGAACAGAATGAAGAAACAAGAATTCAAAAAAAATAAGGAGAGGCTTAGGAACCTCCAGGACATCTTTAAACATTCCAACATCCGAATTATAGGAGTGCCAGAAGGGGAAGAGGAAGAGCAAGCAATTGACAACATTTGAAAACATAATGAAGGAGGACTTCCCCAATCTGGCAAAGGAAGTAGACTTTCAGGAAGTCCAGGAAACTCAGAGAGTCCCAAAGAAGTTGGACCCAAGGAGGAACACACCAAAGCACATCATAATTACATTAGCCAAGCTTAAAGATAAGGAGAGAATCTTAAGAGCAGCAAGAGAAAAGGAGAGAGTTACCAACAAAGGACTTCCCGTGAGACTATCAGCTGATTTCTCAAAAGAAACTTTACAGGCTTGAAAGAAGTATTCGAAGTCATGAAATGCTAGGACCCACATCCAAGATTAGTCTATCCAGCAAAGCTATCATTTATAATAGAAGTGCAGATGAAGTGTTTCCCAGATAAGGTCAAGTTAGAGAAGTTCATCATCACCAAGCCCTTATTACATGAAATGTTAAAGGGACTTATCTAAGAAGAAGAAGATAAAAAATATGAACAGTAAAATGACAACAAACACAGCTGTTAACAATCAAACCTAAAAAAAAAGCCAAACTAAGCAAACAACTAGAATAGGAACACAATCACAGAAATGGAGATCACACAGAGGGTTATCAGTGGGGGAGGGGGGGATGAGAGGGAGAAAAGGTACAGAGAATAAGTAGCATAAATGGTAAGTAGAAAATAGACAGAGGGATGTTAAAAATAGTATAAGAAATGTAGCAGCCAAAGAACTTATATGTATGACCCATGGACATGTGAACTAAAGGCAGGGAATACTCACGGGAGGGGAAGTTCAGGGCAGGCAGAGGGGGATAAGGAGGGGAGGAAAGAACAACTAGAATAATCAATAACATATATTTTAAAAAAAACCATAATCTCATTATCATTTTTGTATTTTTAAATTATATTTATTGATTATGCTATTACAGCTATTCTGATTTTTCCCCTTTGCCCTCTCAAGTCCACAACCCTTATTCCCTCAGGCGGTGGCCCCACTATCATTCATACCCATGTGTCATGAGTATAGGTTCTTTGGCTATTCCATTTCCTATACTGTACTTTCCACACCCCCATGTTATACGCTTCTCTAACTACCTATATGTACTTCTTAATCCCCTCACCTCTTTACCCATTTCCCCACATTCCCCTCTCACCTGGCAACCATCAAAATGTTCTCCATATCCATGATTCTGTCTCTGTTGTTCTTGTTTGCTATTTCTTTTTCAGATTGAATTGTCAATATATATGTATTTTTGCCACTTTATTGTTCATAATTTTAATCTTTTTTTCCCTAAAGAAATGCCTTTAACATTTTATATGATAATGGTTTGGTGATGATGAACTCCTTTAGTTTCTCCTGTCTGGGAAGCTCTTTATTTGCCCTTCAATTTTAAATGATAGCTTTGCTGGGTAGAACAATCTTGGCTGTAGGTTCCTGCTTCTCATGACTTTGAATATTTTGCCAATCCCTTCTAGCCTGCAAAGTTTCTTTTGAGAAACCAGCTGATGGCCTCATAGGAGCTCCCATTTAGGTAGGTAACTAACTTCTTTTCTCTTGCTGCTTTTGAGATTCTTTCTGTATCTTTAACCTTCAGCATTTTAATTATGATGTGTCTCAGAGTGGGCCTCTTTGCATCCATCTTGTTTGGGAATCTCTGTGCTTCCTGGACTTCCATGTCTATTTTCTTCACAAAATTAGGGGGTTTTCTTTCATTATTTTTTCAAATAAATATCAATTTTTTTGCTCTCTCTCTTCCCCTTCTGGTACCCCTAGTATGTGAATGTTGGGATGCTTGTAGTTGTCCCACAGGCTGCTTAGACTATCCTTATTTATTTTGGATTTTTTTTCTTGTTGTTCTGATTCATTGTTTTTTCTTCCTTATGTTCCAAATTATTGATTTGATTCCCAGCTTCATCCACTCTATTGTTTTTTTTTTCTTGTAAACCATTCTTCATTTCAATTAGTGTATTCTTTGTTCCTGACTGGATCTTTTTTATGCTGCTGAGGTCCTCACCAATATCCTTGAGCATCCTTATAAACAGTGTTTTGAACTCTGCATCTGATAGTTTATCTCCACTTCATTTAGCTCTTTTTCTGGAGTTTTGATCTGCTCTTTTGGGCCATGCCTCTTTGTCTCTCATTCTGGCAGCCTTCCTGTGTTTGTTTCTATGTATTAGGCAGAACTTCTTTGACTCCATGTCATGGTTGTGTGGCCTAATGTAGTCTTATGTGGTCCAGTGGTATAGCCTCTATCACCAAAGCTGGGTACTTAATGTGAGCCTTTTGCAAGAGCTGAGTGCACCCTCCCCTTTTAGTTGAGCCTTGGTTGCTATGGGTAGATCAATGGAGAGATTTATACAGGTCAGTCAGCTACAAGGATTGCCTGCGACCACTTACCACCAGACTTTGCCCTCCAAGGAGGATCAGCTGTGCAGGGGCAGGGTGGTGGTCCTCTGTCCGACATGGTCTATAGCTGTTCACTGGGTGTGCTGGCCCTCAGGAATCCCAGGTGATACAGACCAAGTTCAGCCCCCAGTTGGATCTTGCCAGGGGCCACCCTGAGATGGCTGTTGCTTGTGTTGGGCTCAGAGATTCCCAGGAGAAACCAAGCTATGACTCTATGCTGGCTAGTGCCAGGCCTGAGATTCACTGAGACCAGCTGTTGCTTATTTGAGAGGATTTAGGAAGTTGTGCAGTACGAGCCAAGGCAAGCCATCCATACACAAAAGCAGCTTGGGTAGGCCTGCAAGTTGGGTTGGGTAGAATCTCTGGGGATCTCCAAGGCAGACCAAATACTGTTAGCCAGTTTGATGGAGTCGCAGATATGGCACCAGCTTGCTGGCTCTGTAGCTCTGGGGGTGGGGAGGTGGCAATTTAGGAAAGGGACAATGGCTTCTGCTCACCTTGATGACAAACACTTCTGTTTCTCCCTATATGACACTGGTGCCTTCTAGCTGCTACCCAAATCCTGGAACTAAGAGGGAGTGAATATGAACAGGCGAGTCTGTGTGTGGCTCTTCAAAAGGAATTGCCTGGTGGGGTCCAGCAGTTTCTTCACCAACTCAATCCTTGCTGTCTTTTGCAGCCAGAAGTTGTGGGGACTTATCTCCTTGGCACTGGAACCCTGAGCTGGTGGCCTGGTGTGGGGCTGGGACTCCTTGCTCTGGAGATATACCTCCCAAATTTTTGTCTACCACACTTGGGTGTGGGTGTAGGAACCTGTTCCATGTCTGTACCCCTCCTAACAGTCTGGATGGATGTGGTTTCTGTAATTATGTTGTTGTTAGACTTCCATTCAGCTCAATTTCTGATGGTTCTGAGTGATGGGTGATATATATTTTAGTTGTAATTTTGATGCAGCTGTGTGAAGGGGTGAGCCATGTCTACCTATGCCATCATCCTGACCAGAAGTCTCACCATCATTTGAAACAGCTCCATCCAATCATGTCTTTCTTTCTCTTATTCCAGCATCTCTGCCTCTCTACCACTCACATCCTCATATCCTTATAAATGCCAGGCCATCAACTTTCCCAAGTCCAAGTCCACTTCCATATTCATTCTTTTGATAACAACTCTGTTTAGTTTAACATTCACTTACTGAGCACTCACTATATGCCACCTCTATAGAGAGACACAGCTGAAGAAGACATGGGTTTCTACCCTCAGGATCCCCACAATCTAGAAATAGAGACATATGATAGACTCTCAATGCGATATATTCAATAGACAGAAGAAAATTCTGAGAGAGAGGGGGAGAAGGAGGGAGAGTGGAGAGAGAGGAAGAGGAAGGGACGAGAAAGAGACAGAGAGAGAGAAAGAGAGTGAGAGAGAGATGGGGTGATGCAGGCCCACCCTGAAAGAGAAACTAGTGTAGAAACAGAAAATTAGGGGGCAATTTTAATAATGTAGGGGAGAAATAATGGTGGTTAACTAAAGGTTATGCCAATGGAGATGAGAAATTGCTTATAAGCATAATTTGAAACTTGGACCAGGATATTGTTTTGGTGTACCACGTGAGGAATGTGAAAGGAGAGAGGAGTCAGGGATACCATACAGCTTTGGAGGAAGAGAAATTTCAAGAACATCATTATCATTAAGTGCAGTGGGTAAGACTACAGAAGAGGAGCTCAGTGGAACTATCCAAAATGCAGTAAATATACACACATGCATACAGACACTCGTGCATATGGATAGATATAGATTATAGATACGGAAGGATACATAAAACCATACATACATATATACATACATACCTGGAGTTTATGGAAAAGATCTGTGTAGAGGTATATGTTTGGGAACTGTAGGCATATGGATGGTATTTGAAGCTTTGTGACTGGATAAGGTTATCAAGGGAGCAACTGCAGACAGAAAACAAAAGTGGTTTCAAAACTGAGACCTGGACTCCAAGGTGAAAAGACTGAGGATATAAATACTTATATAGGCAAATGATTAAAATTACATGCACCAAAATTATATAACAATAATTAACAGGGGTCCTGGCTGGGGTGGCTCAGTGGATTGAGCACTGGCCTGCAAACCAAAGGGTTCCTGGTTTGATTCCCAGTCAGAGTACACACCTGGGTTGCAAGCCAGGTCCCAGGTAGGGGGTGCGTGAGAGGCAACCACACATTGATGTTTCTCTCCCTCTCTCCCTTCCTCCCTTCTCCTTGGTCTAAAAGTAAATAAATAAAATCTAAACAAAATAATAATTAACAGGGGAAGTTCTATTTTTTTCTCTTCATTTGCTAAATTTTTTGATAGTGAAAAAGTATTCTCATATAACAAAGGCTATTAAAATAAAAATGTGCTACTCATACATAAGTTCTATGGAGAAGACAACAAATAGTTGGTTACTGAATCTTAGGTTTTATATCTTTCAAGACCTTTTAAGTTATTCCAGATCCTAAGTTGTTTTGGAGGCAGATGGCTCCCAGACACTCCAGTCCTTTTATCATCACCAGATTCCTGTACCAGCCTCTCCCTCAGCCCAGTTTTCCAGGATCAGTTTGGAAATGCTTGTGGTATTATCTAAACAGATCCAGCCCCAAATTCCAAGGGGCTGTCTTCTCACCCTGATAGAGTATTTGGGCTTTTACTCTATATTGAGAGCTATCCTCATCACGCCCTGTTAGATAACTAAAATTCTGCCTTGTTCTTTATTTCTTTAAAAAAATGATTTTTAAAGGAACATGGCAAAACCCTTGGAGAAAATGTTCCAAGCAGAAACAACCACAGCAAGACAGTAGGGCTGAAGTTTTTCTGAAGTGTTCGAAGAACCAGCAGTGTGGCTACAGCAGAGTCAACAGTGGCAGAAGCAATAATGATAAAGCAGACACGTGCCTGCAGGTGGGCGTTGTGCACCATGGGGAACACCTGAATTCACTCTGAGTGGGTTAGGCAGTATAAAAGGGACATTAAATAATTTGACTCATTTTTTAAACCTTTAAAGGATCACTTTGGTTGTTGTGTGGAGCAAAGAATGAAGAAAAACAGCACTGAGAGCCAGTGAGGAGACCACTGACTGCAATGATGGGAGAAGAGGGGAATGATGGTGGTAGCTGTGAAGGGGGTGAGTCATTGTTTTCTGAATATAGTTTGAATAAGTTTTGACAAAATTTGATATGTATTAAATATGGAGATTAAGAAAAACTTAAGAAAAAATCATTCCAAGATTTTCTGTCTGAGCAGTAGAAATATAGAGCAGTCATTACATGAGGCTAGGAAGTCTCTGGAGGGTTACTGATTGGGGGTGAGGGTAAAAGGTTAAGCTTGGTCCCCTTTCAATGTAAGATGTTTATTAAATATTCAAATGTAAATCTTGGAGAGATACATGTAGAAGTCATTTTGACAGTTGTCAGAGGACAGATGGTATTTGCAATGGTTAATTTTACGTGTCAGTGTGACTGGGCTAAGATAGCTGTTAAGCATGATTTCTGAGTGCTTCTGTGAAAGTGTTTCTGGAAGAGATTAGCATTTGATTCAGTGGACTGAGTAATAAGATCCACCCTCACCAACACTGTGGGAATCATCCGATCTTCTAAAGACACATATTAAATAGAAAGGTGGAAGAAGAGTAAATTCTATCCCTTTCTTTCAAGCTAGGACGTTGATCTTCTGCCTTGAACATTGGAGCCTCTTGTTCTCAGGCCCTTATATATATTCACATGTATATAAGTTCTCATATATATTCTGAAATATATGTATTAGTTCTATTTCTGCAGAGAGCTCTGGTTAATACAATACTAAAGCCATCACATTAAATGAATTCAGCAGAAAATGGAATGCAAGTAGAGAAAGTGATCCCTGAGGAGCAACAATATTAAGAAGTCAGGCTGGTGGGCATCAGCCGAAAGTTACTTGAAAATAAGTGAGAAGTGGGAAGAGTAGCGAACCAGGAAAATGTAGTGTCATTACTGCCACCGGCATCAACATCATCACCATTACCACTAATCAAATATGTACATGTTATTAAGTATTCCAACCACCTTGTGAAGGAAGTACTATCATAGCCGACATAGCAGTTAAATCATTTTCCCACAGTCGACACTGCTAGAGAATAGAAAGGTCAAAATTTGAACACAGGTCATATAACTCTGGAGCACAGGTTCCTTAACACTGCAAGTGGCAATGAAAACAAAAAGGTTTAAAGAAAATAAGAGTAATAACAGAAGCACATTCATCATATATTTTGTTATTTATAACAGTATATGCCCAAACATCACAATGAATCACTAAAAAGCTTACAAGGAATGCTCAGTAGGGTATGCTCTCTCACAACAGTTCTCCATGTTTCTGTGCACTCACTGACCAAAGAAGAAGAAATACCCATGTTGTCACCTCAGACCTACAAGTCTGGGTGCCACACTGAAGAAGTGGCACACAGGGCCTTGTTCAAAGCATGCCAAGATTTGAATGAAGAAAATGACATCGGACTTTTGCCCTAGGGCAGTCACCAATGAGACTCTGACTAGCTCACCAGGCCTTGCTGAATCTGTAAAAGAGATGTTATACTAGAAAGGTTAGCTCTAAAATTCTGTCTCTAATTCTTCTCTATTCCCAATAATGTCTATGCATTTTAAGCACTGAATATTTTCATAATTTGGATTAAAATATCTCCTATGTCAACAATAAAATGTTTCCTATGTATCATTTTCTTCAAGACTACATATAAGATCATGAGCCCAATATGATGTACAAAAGGATACATAATTTTTAAACTATCATACAGAAAGGCTATAATATAATCTTTGCAAAATATTATTAAATTATGCAAGTTTTAAAAATATAACCATCAGGGAGGTCTCACTTGACTTCACATTCTTCTCAAAGCATCATATATTTTCACTGCACTATGACAATCAATGCCTAACAATGTTTCACCATCTCACTGTCATTAAAGACTCTAGAATAGAATAAGGAACCCATATCTTCAATTAAAAAAATAGAATGTTTTCTCACTATTTAATAATATTCAGTGTGATTGCTTTTTGGATCTAATTATATTTGTGAAAACTCAGCAAGTATAATTTAAAGAATGCCAACTGTGTGCAAAACATTGGTCTAGACTTACCCACGTATTCATTTCATTATTATTAAGCCACATGTTTAAATGTAGTTTATTAAAAACAGATCTTTGCTTGTCATGGATAATATGAACCTTTGTAATTTAACCCAGATATAAAATTATAGAGGCACACTTCCCAGTTTCTGTAATTGTTCTGGGGGGTCTCTAAGGATTTATTCAGTAGCTGCAAGTCAGACATTTTTCATCAACTTCATACTATAAAAATAATTATATAATTTATTTAAAACTAACAATCATTCATAAAAAAATAAACATACATTTATACAGTAAGCAAATCCTTCTTCCAAATAACAAGCAATATTTCAGAAGATAAGCTAGAATGATCCCAGGTTTGATGGGTTATCCCAGGGCCAGCTCAGAAAAGTTTATCCTCAGTGAACATTTTATTCCAGACTGGAGTCATCCTTTCCAGTATTTGAGTAACTAGCATTCTATTTCACTCAAAACTCCTTTTGTCTAAAGAATATGAAAAAAAAATCTTTTCTGAAATTTAGCCCATTTGTTTGCCAATCCACTATTCTATTTTAAAAGTCTCTAGGTACAACATTTATAGCACTGCCTCACACCCTATCATACTTGAATAAGTGACTCATGTGCTCCAAGGAGAGCTGTGACAGGCTCACACAGAGGTGTGCGTGAGGAGCTGGGGTGGAAGGAGAGGCATTAAGGGTGGCAGCCGAAACAGGAGCCTTGTCAGTGTGGTCTAAAGTAAACTGCAGGGTGGCTGACAACACACGTCATGTGTACATGATAGGGACTGATTAGAATCCAAGGATACACATTAAGAAACAGGGGCCTAAAGGGGATAGAAAAAAATACTTGAAATCAAAGGTCAAATTTATATCATATAGGATCACAAAACATGCATTATTCAATCAACCATTATTTATTTAATTGAAGAGTGAACACTAAGACCAGGATGGTGCACGAATATATCATAAAACCTCTCTCTAGCTTTAACTTTCTTTCTCTTCATTTAAATTTAGTAACAAGTAATAAAAGACAATCATTTTCTGCTTTTTTTACATAATAGAAATTCTTAGAAACAGTAAAATTTCATAAGCATACAACAAAAATGGCAGGGAAGAAACATTGGTACTACCTGAAATGCTTGGTAATTGAAAGCTACAAAGACAGCATTCAAAAAGTGAAAAATGCCAAAAGGGTGATCTACCAACAAAAAAAATGTTTCATACATTGCATTCCATTAAAAAAACAAACCTCTTCTCTATAAAAGACACTGTTCAGAAAATGAATAGGCAAGTCACAGGTTGAGAGGCAGTGTTCACAAAAGATATCTAATAAAGGACTGGTATGCCACATATACAAAGAAACACCCTTAAAACTCAACAATGAGAAAGTAAGTGACCAATTAAAAATGGACAAAAGAGCTAAAACGGCTCACCATATAAAATACTCAGATAGCAAACGTGCATATGAAAAGATGTTCACCATTGTAAATCATTAGGGAATTGCAAATTAAAACAATATGACACCAGATGAACCAGAAGAATGCCCCAGATCCAAACAGTGACAACACCAAGTGCTGATGAGGACTGGGAACAATAGAAACTATCACCGCTGCTGGTGGGAATGCAAATGGTACAGCCACTTCAGAAAACAGCTTGCCAGTTTCTTACAAAACTAAACATTTTCTTACCATATGATTCAGCAGTTGTGCTCTTTGGTATTTACCCAAAGGAGTTGCAAACATGTACATAAAAATCTGTACATGAATTTTTATAGCAGCTTTATTCAGAATTGCCAAAACTTGTAAGAAACCAAGATGCCCTTTAATAAATGAACAGATAAACTGTGGTACATCCAGACAATGGAATATTATCCATTACAAAAAGAAGTGCTCTTGCCCTGGCTGATGTGGCTCAGTGGGTTGAGTGTCAGCCTGTGGACCAAAGGGTCACTGGTTCAATTCCCAGTCAGGGCACATGCGTAGGTTGCAGGCCAGGTCCCCAGTAGGGGGCACTCAAGAGGCAACTGGACATTGATGTTTTTCCTTTGGAAAAATGTGTGTGTGTGAGAGAGAGAGAGAGGCCCTCTCTATCTCCCTCCCTCCCCCTCTCTCTAAAAATAAATAAATAAAATCTTTTTTTAAGTGCATTATAGACCAATGAGAAAAGATGTGAAGGAACCTTAAATACACATTGCTAAGGCCAATCTGAAAAGGCTACATACTGTATGAATTCAATTATATGACATTCTAGAAAAGGAGACAGTAAAAAGATCAGTGAGTGCCAAGGTACAGGTAGAGAGAGAAAGGAATAAATTGGTGGTACATAGAATTTTTAGGCCTGCAAAGTGATTTGGTATGATACTGTCATGGTGGATACAAGTCATTTTCCATTTGTCATTTGTCAGAACCCGGAGGATATACAACACAATGAGTGACTCCTAACGTAAATTAAGGAGATAGAGAGGGCCTCTAAATTTAGTTAATAATGTGTCAATATCAGCTTATCAATTGTAATGAGTGTACCACCTCATTAAAAGATGTTAATTAATAATAGAGGAAAATGGGGGTGAGGATGCAGGGATATGTGAAAACTCTGCTTTCAGTTCAGTTTTTTCTGTCTACCGAAAACTGCTCAATTTTTTTAAGTAAAGAAATGACCTGGATGCTCTAAGTGTTCATGAAAATAAATAAAGCCAGACTAACAGCATTGCTGGTCTTTGCTTTAGTTTGGTTTGTTCATATGCTTGTTTAGAACACATGTGTGCTCGTAAGAGATAGGTAAGAAAGTAAAATAAACAAAGAGATAAATAAAGACCAAGTTTAGTCTGGCATCCATGAAGGTACAAAGATGAAAATATTTGGAGAATTTCCAGCATATTTATTTTGTGTATATTTTGGGGCTAAACAGATATTGGCCAATTAATATACATTAAATTAATTGCCCAAGTTATTGTAGAAAAAAACAAAAATAAATTAACAGAAGTGAATGACAGAGGATAAAGTTGTTAGAGTAGCACTTTCTTGACCTAAAAACATTTTAAATAGTTATAATTTACACTTACAATAAGAGAATTCTAAAATTTAGTTTCTGAAGTTTACTTGTCATATTGTATACTAAAATATCTAAAAACCTTCTCACAGGGTAATACTGATGTTATTCCAGACGTAACACTAAATTGTGGCCAAATGCAACTTTAATGATAGAGACAGTCATTGACATCTCTAAAAACTATTGTCCAACAGTTAATGGCAAAAGCAAGGCCTTAAGCATCTTTTCATCATCAACAGATTCTAGCAAAAAAAATCAATATAATGTACTCTTAATAACTCTACCCTGCATTTGATGGAAGTGGGAAAGCAAGTCACAAAAAAATTAACCAAATGGACCCTTGCTGGTGTGGTTCAGTGGGTTTAGCACCAGCCTGTGAACCAAAGACTCCCTGCTTCAATTCCCAGTCAGGGCATATGCCTGGGTTGGGGGCCAGGTCCCCAGTAGGGGGCACACAAGAGGCAACTATATATTGTTGTTTCTCTCACTCTCTTTCTCCCTCCCTTCCCCTCTCTAAAAATAAATGAATAAAATCTTTTAAAAATTAAAAAACAAATGGGATGTAAAAATTATACCTTCACAGGTAAAATTTCATATTCTTTTACCCATTGCATTGCAATAGGAAAATTGTTTATAATAGAGGTAAGTAAAAAGGAAAATAGCAAAATTTGCTATATTTTATTTTAAAAATAAGGTAACAAGAATTCAAATTTATCCCTATGAACCTTTCACTCAATAATTTCACTACTCAACTTCGCCAAAAGTGTGTTGTAAATGCAATGCCAAAAAAGGATCGGTGGTACTAATTGTTTTACTATGCATAAGATTTGACAAATTAAATATCTGGTAACATCCATGGGATTGTGCTATATATGAAAATATCTTTCTTTATAAACATCAAAACAGGACACCTATTTGGAATATGTGGTTTATGATTTTAAAAAAAGCAAGTCATTAAAGTATGCATTTAGAAACCAGGACTAAGTTATTGAACTGTAGTCTGAATCTGGAGATAAGAGTTTAAGAACAAGATCAAGAATGCGTGACACCATTAAAATCCTAGACGAGACCATTGGCAGGAAAATCTCAGATATTTCACACAGCAACATTTTTACTGACACGTCCCCTAGAGCAAGGGACATAAAGGAAAGAATAAACAAATGGGATCTCATCAAAATAAAAAGCTTCTGCATGGCTAAAGAAAACAGTATTAAGATAAAAAGAGAACCAACTGTTTGGGAAAACATATTTGCCAATGATACCACAGACAAGGGTTTAATCTCCAAAATACACAAAGAACTCACACGACTCCACTCTAAGAAGACAAGCAACCCAATTAAAAAATGGGCAAAGGACTTGAAGAGACACTTCTCCAAGGAGGACATACAGAGGATCCAGAGACATATAAAAAGATGCTCAATATTGCTAGATATCAGAAATGCAAATTAAAAGCACAATGAGATACCACTTTACACCAATCAGGATGGCCAACATAAACAAAGCAACAAACAACAAATGTTGGGGAGGGTGTGGGGAAAAGGGGACCCTAGTTCACTGTTGGTGGGATTGCAGACTGGTACAACCATTACAGAAAACAGTATGGAATTTTCTCAGAAAAATAAAAATCGACCTGCCTTTTGACCCAGCAATTCCACTGCTAGGATTATATCCCAAGAACCCTGAAACACCAATCCAAAAGAACCTATGCACACCAATGTTCATAGCAGCACAATTTATAATAGCCAAGTGTTGGAACCAACCTAGGTGCCAAAGCACTGAAAGGCCTAGAATTTTGGACCTATGTGCATTCCTCTCCCTCTTTTCTGAGGGAGAAAGCTCAGTTCTGTACTTTCTTCCAGTCTCTCAGATCTAAGCTAAAGGCAGCAAGCAATCCACCCCTTTTCCTTTGTTTCTAGATGCCCAAACTATGTTTCCTCAGCACTCTGCATGTGGCAACACAGAAACTGGCTGCTCAGGCAACACACTGAAAGACAGGTATGTCGGACATTTGCTCAATTCTCTCTCTGCAACCCCCCTCACCCCAAAGGAAGTCATGGGCAAAGGCAATCTCTCTCAGCACTGAGCTCTGCTGTCCTCAGAAAAGTGCTGTTATGAGTAAAGTGAAGTTTCTCCCTACCGATTTCAATGCAGCTCTCTCAGTTTTGTACTGGTCTGGGGTATTGCAACTTCTTCATTGGCATCTTGACCTTGCATAGAAATATTTTGGTCTATGTGTTCTAGCTAAATTGGTGTTTCTGTGGGAAAATGAGGGCTCAGACTTCTTATTCTGCCATCTTGTTGACATCACTCTCTGTATTAACAGCAAAATTACCTCAATAATTTTGGACTGAGTATCATTGCTAAACAATATGGAGCCTATAAAAATAACTACGATATTGCCACTATCCTCCATAAATTTAGCAAGTGGGAGAGACAAGCATAATCACAGGTAATTAAAATTCTAGGTTATTATTGGATTATTTATGTGATAAAAGAGAGATAAAGAGAGATGTGGAAGCGCTAATGAGGAAAAGGTTAATTAGGCAATGTTGTGGTGAGATAAGATGGTGTCACTAAAGGGAGAGCATATGTTCAACTTAAATCAAAATCACAAAGAAGGGAAAGCCGGAACTCTGTCATCTTTACAATTCCTATCCTCCCTGATTAAACCCTGAGAAATGCCTCTCTGGGTCGTGAAATGATCCATTCATCTCTGATAATGATGCCAGAAGGTCGATTTATATTTTATAGCAGGTTGTGAGATGATATTTTCCTCAGTATATGTCTGTACATTGAAAAGCCTTACCTCTTCTTCAATAACTCGCGATAAGTACCATGTATGAATCTTAACATATTGCAGTACAATATACACTGCAAATTCTATCATTAACTATCTGCTGCCTATAAAATAAGAATTTAAAAAAAAAGTCTCTTCTGAGCTACAAGGGAATTCCAATAGAAAAGATTGTTGAAAAATGTTAATTTTGGCCAAAAAAAGGGTGGGAGAATACACTATGAGGTTATTGATTAACAATGGGATGAATTTGTCTTTCTCTAAACTCATTTACTCATCTGCAAAGTCTTATTTTTCTTCATAATCCTAATACTGTCTTACTGGAAACATTTTATAAATATTTGTTGAATATATTTCAATTGATATGCTTCTACAGTTCTGATTTGAAGATTTCCTTTTATTTTAGCAAGATTTTTGCCTTGGATTTGTCGCTGTCCAGAAATCTTACCATGCATATAAGCCACAGGGACAAGAATTCAAAGAAACAGTTTTCTTGGTCATATTTAAAAGAAAATTGTGAAGCATTTCAATGTTTTGTAATTTAAAAACAGCAGTAACGTCATTATCTATCTATTATCTATCTACTATCCTGGATACTATAAAAATGATTTAAAGCAACTTATTACATTCTGCCTTTGGGGTCTCTGAAAAGACCCAGTAAAAAGCATTCCCATCTCCACTCAGGATCTGAACCAACTGGGAAATAAGACAATAGAGTGAAGCACATGGGGTCAAAGTACCAACAATCATGAAGTGGATATTGGAGAATAAAACCTATGTCCAAATTCAAATGGATTTCCTAATCCCGAACACCAGAATTAAATCAATTTACACTTTCAATCATGGCAGGGCTGCTCCTTTAAAATAGAGTTATAGCAACTGACTAACCCTTCTGCCCCTCGACTCCCTGTCCCAGGGAAAGGGTGCCTAATGACGGAAGGAGACCAGGATTGCTCCCTTCTCCAGATGGCAAATCGGGAGAGAGATTTCACTGCTATGGTTCTGTACAATATCATTTAAAATTTTAAATTCTAAAATCTGACCAACTGAAAAAATGAAACAAGCCAATAACCAATTTTTGTTAAACCAGAGCAAATACGCACAACTGCTTGAAAGTTAAAAATGAAAAGGGAATTCAAAGTGTTACTAATTTTTGTGTAACACAGTAAAGTTGTGAGTTAAGAAAAGAGTTACTTTATTTGCTTTTTATAATGACTACACATGGGAGCACAGGGCAAGCCTGTCATATTTGCTATGTGGAAAATCTCGTTTTTAAAAATCCCCTTTTTCTATACAGAACAATTATATTTCATGATAAATCAGGACCTAAAATAAATAACAACAGTGGGAAGAAGATAAATGCAAACTTTGAATTTTATTTGTATTAATTTTGTATCTATGACACATATGCATGTATCTTTTATATATGAATATATAGATAAAATCATTCCATGAAAAATAATAATTAAATGTTATAGTAAAAAAACAAAAAAGTATCAAACTAATACTTTTTAATTAATTAAATTTATGTCTTTTTTGACAAAATAGGAAAAAATCTTGATCTGTCACAGTAATAAAAAATAACCATATTGTGTTTACCAGTGATTTCATGAATATAGATTTTCTTTATGTTTTATATAAAATATAGCCAGATGTCTATCAATCTATAGTCACTCACAGCAGATTTTTTTAAGAAAAACTTTTCTAATACAATTAATTTTTAAAAGTTTCTATGAAGGATAATATATACAAATAAGTAAGTAAAGTATTAAAGGATAACAGATAGAAATCAATGAAAACTCCATTTCACATTGAATTCCAGAATATTTAGGGTCACTGAAGGGCTTATTTCATCAGGATCAATTCTAGCATCTTGCAAACACCTCTGCATTTGAAAAAATGTACTGAAATGTCTTCACCAAAAAAAATTACCACAGATCCAGATTATATTCTGTAAAAAACTTCCAATTTTTTTCTCCTTCTGCAAAGATTGGAGCAAAAAATTAAATAATGGTGAACACTGACATTATTTGATCTGCCTATTTAGAAAAAATATTGAGTTTTTGATGAAAACAATAACATTAAACTTTGTCTTCTTGATTTTTTTTGGCAATGTAAGAACATCATTTTTCCTATGTAATTATCAGTTTCTTTACATTTTAGTGTTGCATGGCTAATATTCTTCATAGTTTTGTTCACCACTGACCATCAGGGAATAACTTTGAGTTTACATTTACCTCTTCAAGGCAAATTATTTTTTGCAAACATTTTTTGTGGTCACAGAGAATGAGAGAATTGAAGTAACTAAGGTTCTATTTTTTAGTATTTACAAGGCATACAATCATTGTTTACTTCAAATGTTTAAATTTAGGAATATGTAGTACTACAGGACTGGATGTACTATCAATACTCAGAGGTAGTTCAAATGCTTTATAATGAACCATTATGCTCTTAGACTGGAAACTAATATAAGCAGTGAAATCCTTGTGTGCTGGACCCTTCTTTATAATCACTTTCCAAATTAACAATGCTATTAAAAGATAATTAAAATGTTCTCATGTCAAACTCCTAAATCTGAAGTTTATTATATTTTACATATATAAAAATGAAACATTAAACAGAATAATTGTTTAAAGTAAGGGTCAATGAATTGTTTATTTAAGGAGCCACATAGTAAAAATTTTAGGCTTTTTGCAGGCCAAGAAGCAAACCTGAGAATATTTTGTAGGTACTTAAGTAACAAGAGAAAAAATGCTACAATTTTTCATCAACCTCTTAAAATGTGTTTATATATATATTTTTTTCACTTAACCCATAGTTGACCAACCTCTCCCTCATTTAGAGACTAGACAAAAAACATGGGGGTTAGAAACATCTTAGTCAATGATATTATTTAGAATGACTGCATACACATTATGATTTTTAAGAATCTATACTCAGTTTTATTATTATTTTTAAATTATCTATTCAAACACAATCTCCTTTTGTATTTAAAATTAAACTACTTCTTTTAGGCTTGCCTATCAGGAAGAGGACCATTGAAATTAGCTTATTTACCCCATACACTATGGTCTGTCCCCCTCTCTTTCCTTCTCTCCCTTGTTCTATCTCTTGGTGGGTCATGGTTACAGTTTTTTGTTGACATAGTCAACTGTAGTAAAAATGACAAAGCATACTGAAAGGTCAGAAAGAACACAACTTAAAAAGTGATGGCTCTATCTTTCTTTTAGTTATTTTTTTTTTACGCTTAGCTACACTTTTGGGGTTTAGTAGAAAAATGCTTTATGCTGTGCTTGAATTCAATAAACTCAGAATGTGGATACCTATGTCAGCTCTGAATAATCCATGTTACTAATTCAAAAAGAAAGGAGGCAGAATATTAAGCAGTTGTAGATATCCTACTTTTAGTAAATACTTTTTACTTGAAATTGTTTTATTATAAAATTTAATATGTGCTAAATCTTGGTGCTTCCCCTATTTGCTAACAATGACATGAATACAAAATGTCCACTAGTCTCCAACAGAAAAAAAAATGTGGATAATATCCAGAACCTGCTTTTGAATAAAAAGAGGAAACAGATTCCTTTTAAGTCCCTTTTACCTCTGGAATTGTATGACATTGCAATATGATGTCACCAGCTGGCAAATTAAAGATACCAACTCTCACTGATGTATTTGTTATGAAACATTTATATTATGATGGCAAAACAAATGATAAGAAATTAAAAGCAGAATAAATAACAAAATCTGACAGAGCAAGCTATGAAAGCTCATTGGTCCTCTTGACCTTTAGACTACCTAGAAAACAAAGATGGTAATATGGGCTTCTAAACAAACCAAATGAATTGTATAATAACGTCCTAATACTGAGAGGTTTAGGAAGGGATGATGAATGGCCTGGGTGGCCATTTTTGCCTAGCTTTCCCTATTAGCCTCTGAAAATCCCGAATTGCCTGTTGTTCAGAAAGTTTCTCATTGTGATGCAGGGCATCAGACTTTATCAATAATTCAAATATTGTGTGACTATGCTGAGTTAGACACCTTAAGAGACGGCTTATTATATGGAACAAAATTTTGATGCAGTAACGGAGAAAACACTTGAAGATGTTAGATACCTCATGGGAGAGTATTCACAGAATACAGACACATGTTAATAAATTAACTAATGTCAGATTACTAGTAGATTAAGCAAAACCAGAGTGGAGTTTTAAGATTCCTCAAAAATATTTTTTAAAGATTTTATTTATTTATCTTTAGAGGGGAAGGGAAGGCGAGAAGGAGAGAAATATCAATGTATGGTTGCCTCTCCTGTGTCCCCTGCTGGGAACTGGCCTGCAACCCAGGCATGTGTCCTGACTGGGAATCGAACCGCGATCCTGTGGTTCGCAGGTCCACGCTCAATCCACTGAGCTACACCAGCCAGGGCAGATTCCTCAAAAATATTTTATAACTAAACTACTTTTTAATTATCCTGTGGCAGGTTTAAAGTAGATAATTCAAGGCATAAGAAACAAAATTCTAAGAGTTTAGAATTTTTTAAATATAGCTAAGATTAAGAACCTATGAAAATTAATTGATCTCTGGTCTTTTTTTTCCTCAGATGGGAATAACACTAAACCAGGGGTTGTAAGCTGCAGCTTTTAGGACAATTCTGCCTCTCCTATTTGTGTAAATAAAAATTTAGGAAACACAAGCATACCCATTATTTACATATTGTCTCTGGCTGCTTTCAAGCTACCACAGTGAAGTCGAGCATTTGCAACAGGAAACATTATGACCTAAAAGACCTAAAATATTACTCCCTGGCCCTTTACAGAAAAAATTTGCTGACCCCTGGCCTAAACTAATTAATTCAACCTAAAAAAAAAATAGAAGTAATACTACAGTGACATGCAAATGGAAGTGGACTATATTACTTTACAATTTGTAATCTTTATACTATAAGTATAGGACATTCCTGATACACATTAACTATTGAAGTGATTTTGAGTCCTAGTAGAAAAAGAAACCTGGAGTCTCTAAATCCAGATGCAGTGTAGGCCCCAATTTTTACCATTCTGTTCTCTTTTAGGCATCAAATTTCCCAGTTAAAAACAGCATGTGCCATCCAACTCTCCATCCTGAATAGCTGCCTTCCTGGTAGAAGCAGAGGTGGTTTATGCCACTGTATCAAGGTTTTCCATTTCACACAACATTGGAAACTTTCTAAATCTGAAGTTTCCTCTCTGTGGTGAATCATATAAATAATATGCTCTGAATAATTTTTTTGCTGCAGTATAGCAGTGTGGTAGCCAGAGTCTAAACTGTTCCAAAGAGTTGAGAAAATATAACCCAAGTCTGAGAGTACCCAGAGGAATAGACGTGTTAGCTGCAGCTGTCTCTAGAACAATTGAGAGAGATAATTTTGGTTTTATAAGGTAAGTAAATATGACTAATAAACTTCAGACTCTTGCATAATATTCTACTTTACACTCACAAGCACCCTCATGGGGTACTAAGAGGTGAAATCCTGCCAAACTCATTGGATATTAACAAACCTTACTCATAACTCAGTTTTGCTATTTAGATCTCTCCTGGATCACACCAAAAAGCATTTCTCCCAGTTGAGAATTCAAATGAGATTGTTTATGTCCATGTGTGAGACTGGATTCAGCCCAGGAACTAAAGTGACTGGGTTGAGAGGCAGATTGCTTGGTTGGCTTTAGAATCCATGGCTACAATATGAGAGCAAATAACTGGAAAGCAGGGAATGATTAAAGTAATGCCAAGACGATCAATTCCTTAGTTAATGCCATGAATTTATTGGGTCTAATAAATCAGAAACAATAACAAACAGACATCAAGGGATAATGACTTATTTCATTGGGTGATGGTGGAAGTTATATAAATGTCTACCTGGCATTGGAAAATAAATAAATACATTTTTATTTATCTGTGATTATCAAAAGCCTATCAATTAAAGCAGTGGATAAAAATGCACTGGGCTTCAATAGCCACATGTTCCTGTGCAGAAGTTCCAATTTGACTACGTTCACTCTAATCTTTCTTATTCTCTGTTGTTTCATTTTAAAACAAGCTTCATGAAAGAAGAGCTGTGAAGCTTGACAGAGCCAACTATCAACACATATTCCTCTGTGCTCTACAGAATGGGGATGCACCACTTTCTCCCAGGGGAACCAGAGTAGATGGGAGCTATGAACACCAGGACACCTGCTGGAAGAGGAAACCAACCAACAAAGGAACCACCAGCAGATAACGACAGAAGAAGGAGAAGGAAGGAGTGGAAGCCACACTAACCTCAACCCAGGACCAATCTGGAAAAACAACTAAGTGGTGGAGAAACTACCGAGAATAAACAACTGAACAAGAAGGAGAGAGAAGCCTCAAAATCTCATGCACGCAGAAGAACCAGCTTCAACACAACCTGCCCACACCTGCACAACAGAATATCAGGTGTGGTGGGAGGGGTGACTCTCAGTTAACCAGCTGGAAGGAAGGACCCACCAAAGAAAGACCCAACAACACTCAAAACCCAAAGACATACAGAGGGCCAACATAAAGAACAGCCCAAGACCAGCAAGCTCAGGAGATCAAGGAGACTGCACCACTGAATCTCACAGGTCTTCTACTATAAAAGTTCACATAATAAAGCCAAGGGCTCAAAACAGATCAATTTAAGAAACAGAAACTAACAAGAATAGTCTCACAAAGAATGGGAAGACAAAGAAACAATCCTCAAATGAAAGGAAAGGAGGAAGCCTCAGAAAGAATGCTAAATGAAATAGAGGCAAGTCAGCTAACAGATATTGAAGTCAAAGCACTATTACTAGGAAGCTCAGAGAGCTCACAGAGAATTACCAGAGACTACAGGGAAATTACAATGAACTCACTGCAAACTATATCAACACGAAAATGATATAGAAACCATCAACAAGGGGCAAGAAAAAATGAAGAATACAATTTCTGAACTGAAGGAAATCAAAATTTCTGAGTAGAAGGAATCAAAAGCAGGCTACATAAAGCAGAGGATCAGATTAGCAAGCTGAAGTATAATGCAGGAAAAAAAACACACAGAAAGACCAAGAAAAAGAAAAGAGGCTCAGAAAAACAAAGAAGGGTTAAGGAAAATGCAGGACAACATGAAACACAATACTATCTGTATAATAGAAATACCAGAAGGAGAAGAAGAAAAGCAAGGGATAGAAAACCTGTTTTAAAAAGTAATGATGGAAAACTTCCCTAATTTGATGAGAGAAAAGTCACTAAAATCCAGGAAACACAAAGAGTACCAATCAAGAGGAACCCAAGGAGGCCCACTTCAAGACACATCATAATTAAAAATGGCAAAATTCCAAGACAAAGAAAACATCTTAAAGGCAGTAAGGGAGAAACAGGAAGTAACATACAAGAGAGCCCTGTTAGGTTAGCAGCTTACTTCTCAATGGAAACACTCCAAGCCAGAAAAAAATGGCAAGGAATATTCCAAGTAATGAAAACAAGAGACCTACAACCAAGACTACTCTATCCAGCAAGGCTCTCAATTAAAATGGAAGGTCAAATAAGGAGCTTCCCAGACAAAAGAAGCATCAAAAAATATACCTCCTCCAAACCATCTAAAGAGTCCACTTTAAGAACAGGAAGGAAAACAGTGAGAGAGAGAGGAAAACAGCTATGGAAAAACACCAACGAATACGCACCTATCAATAATAACCTTAAACATAAATGGATTAAATGCTCCAATCAAAAGACATGGATGGATAAGAATGCATGACTCACACATTTGCTGCCTACAAGAGACCCACCTCAGGACAAAAGACCTATAGAGACTGAAAGGGAAGGGCTAGAGACAAATGTTCCAAGCAAATAGACAGGAACAAAAAAGCCAGGGTAGCAATACTCATATCAGACAAAATAGACTTCAAAAGAGGAGCCATAAAAAGAGACATAGAAGGTCACTTCATAATACTCAAGGGAAGAATCCACCGAGAAGACATAAACATTATAAATATATATGCACCCAACATAGGAGCAACCAAAGACATAAAGAAAATCTTGGAGGACTTCAAAAAAGATATTGACAGCAACACAATTATAGTAGGGGATTTTAACACCCCACTGTCGAAAATGGACAGATCTTCCAAACAAAATATCTACAAAGATATTGTGGCACTGAACAATGCCCTAGACGAAATGGACTTAACTGATATATATAGAGAGCCCTCCATCCCAGAGAAGCTAAATACACATTCATTTCAAATGCACATGGAACATTTTCAAAGATAGACCACATGCTAGGACACAAAACAAGCCTCAACAAATTCAAGAAAATGTAAATCATACCAAGCATTTTCTCCAACCACAAGGGACTGAAACTGGAAACCAACACCAAAGGAAAAAGACCAAAACATCCAAAATCATGGAGGTTGAATAGCATGCTACTAAACAATGAATGGGTCAAGAATTAGATTAAGGAAGAAATCAAAAAGTTTATGGAAACAAATGAAAATCAACTCGCAACAACCCAAAACTTATGGGACATAGCGAAGACAGTCCTGAGAGGAAAGTTCATAATGATACAGTCCTACCTAAAAAAGATAGAAACATTTCAAACAAACAACCTAAGCCTACACCTACAAGAACTTGAGGAACAACAACTAAGACACCCAGAACTAGTAGAAGGAAGGAAATAACCCAGATCAGAGCAGAATTAAATGACATAGAGACTAAAAGCACAATTCTAAGGATCGATAAATCCATAAGCTGGTTCTTTGAAAAGATAAACAAAATCAACAAGCCTTGAAGCATACTCATAAAAAAAAGGGGAGAGGACCCAAATACAAACAATCAGAAATGAAAAAGGAAAGATTACAACTGATACCACAGAAATACAAAGAGCTGTAAGAAATTACTACGAAGAACTATATGCCAAGAAACTTAAAAACCTAGATGAAATGGACACATTTGTAGAAAATATAACCTTCCAAAATTGAATGAAGAAGAAGCACAAAGCTCGAACAGACCAAAACAGCTGATGAATTTGAAGTGGTAATCAAAAAGCTTCTGACACACAAAACCCCTGGACCAGATGGTTCCACAGGAGAAGTTTACAAAGCATTAAAGGAAGAGCTTACCCGTATCCTTCACAGATTATTCCAAAACATTCAAGAAGATTGAAGACTTCCAAACTCTTTTTATGAAGCTAGCATCATCCTAATCCAAAACTAGATAAAGACATAACAAAGAAAGAAAACTTCGGGCCAATATTGCTGATGAGCATAGACACTAAAATCTTCAACAAAATATTGGCAAACCACATCCAGCAAACTAAAATCTTCAACAAAATATTGGCAAACCACATACATTAAAAAGATCATACACAAACCATGATCAAGTGGGATTCATCCCAGGGACACAAAGATGGTACACTATTAACAAATAAATAAATGTAACACATCACATAAACAAAAGACAAAAATCACATGATCATATCAATAGATGTAAAAAAAGCATTTGATAAGGTACAGCACCCATTTATGATACAAACACTCAGCAAAGTGGGAATAGAGGGAGCATTCCTCAATATAATAAAAGCCATATCTTAGAGACCTACAGCCAACATCATACTCAATGGGTAAAAACTTAGAGGTTTCCAACTAAGATCAGGAACAAGACAAGGATGCCTGCTCTCACCACTCCTATTCAACATAGTATTGGAAGTCCTAGCCACAGCAATCGGACAAGAAAAGGAAATAAAAGGCATCTAAATCAGAAAAGAGGAAACAAAACTGTCATTGTTTGCAGATGACATGATAGTATACATAGAAAATCCTATAGACTCCACCAAAAAACTACTCAACCTAATAAGTGAATTTGTCAAAACAGTGGGATACAAAGTCAAAATTCAGAAATCAAAGGCATTTTTGTACACCAACAATGAAATATCAAAAACAGAAATCAGGGGAAAAATCCCATTTGATATAGCAACAAGAAAAATAAAGTACCTAGGAATAAACCTAACCAAGAAGGTAAAAGACCTGTACTCAGAAAATTATACAACATTGAAGAAAAAAATTAAGGAAAACAAAAACAAATAGAAACATGTGCCATGTTCATGGATTGGAAGAATTAACATCAGCAAAATGTCCATACTACCCGAATCAATTTACAGATTCAATGCAATCCCTATTAAAGTACTAATGACACATTTCACAGATATAGAACAGATTTTAGAAATTTATATGGAACCATAAATGGCCCCAAATTGCTGCAGTAACTTTGAGAAAGAACAAAGTAGGAGGAATCACAATACCTGATATCAAACTATATTACAAGGCCACTGTAATCTACGGCCTGGTACTAGAATAAGAACAGACACATAGACCAATGGAACAGAACAGAGAGCCCAGAAATAAACCCAACTCTATAGTCAATTGATATTTGACAAAACGAGAAGAAACATAAAATGGGGTAAAAATAGTGTCTCTTCAACAAATGGTATTGGGAGATCTAGACAGATATATGCAAAAAAAAAAAAAAAAGAAAATCACCAACTTATACCACACACAAAAATAAAGTCAAGATAGATACAAGCCTTAAGTATAAATCATGACACCATAAAAGTCCTAGACATTCCACACAGCAACATCTTAACTGATATGTTCCCTAGAGCAAGGGACATAAAGGAAAAAATAAACAAACGGGACCTCGTAAAATTAAAAAGCTTCTGCATGGCTAAACAAAAGCATTAAAATGAAAAGAGAACAACTATACGGGAAAACATATTTGCCAATGATACCTCGGACAAAGGTTTGATCTCCAAAATATATAAAGGACTCACACAACTCCACTCCAGGAAGACAAAAAACCAAATTAAAAAATGGGCAAAAAACTTGAACAGACAACTCTCCACAGATGACATAGAGAGGGCCCAGAGACGTATGAAAAGATTCCCAGCATCACTAGCCATCAGAGAGATACAAATTATAATAATCATATTAATTGCACACATCAGTCACCAACTATTTTCTGGCTTAAAATGGTAAGATCTATATCCATCCAGGATAATACTAAACATAACATAAGGATATACAAAAAAGTTAAAGTAACCACAGTCTCTGACTGGAGTAAGCAGGTACAGTGACAGAGAATGAACCAGCACAAAGTCTTTTTACCTTCTTTTAGCATCTGTAGTTTTCTTACATATCTTGTTTTATGAGTCACTTATCTTGCAGGAATACAGGCTTTTCAACCTCCCAAGCATTTTGAGATGTTCACTGTGACCTAGACCAGCAACTGTAACTGTTCCTTCTTCCATCAGCCCATGGTGTTTCCATGTCAATGACATTTAGATAATATTGAGGAAACCTAAGTCATTTTCTGGACCTACAACTAATTAACCTTTGTTTTTCTGTCTTAACTAAAGGATGGGGAGGAGGTCTTAGTATCTAACCTCTTGGTCCCCTTCTGATTCTAACTTTCTGTGATTGTCTGTTTCAGAAAAAGAGTGGGGAAAAAAATTAAAACACACAAAACATTGCATCATTCTACAAAGTATTTGAATTGTTTTTCTTTCCCTCTTGTAATAGTTTCCAATAAAAGTGGAAATTATTAAGATCCCATTATGCTAAATAAGAAAAGTTCCATGAAGTTAGAAGCACAATTTCCTCTAATATTAGGTAAATAATGAGATGAATTAAAGTTATACATTCTCTACTTCTAAAAGGATAACTTACTTTTATATTCTGAGTTCCTGTATGTTGTTTTTTGCCGACTGCAAAACAAGTGTAGGCAATATATTAATTCTGCAAATTATACTTATTTTAGGTCATACAGGAACTCTCAGAGTGACATCCAGCAATAAGTAAAAAGTTAATGAACTGTCTATTAAAACATATAATTGATGAAAATAAGAATCATTAAAAATTATAAAATTATCTAGACAGTTGTTCTTATAAGCACATATTTTTTACCAGCCACCATACACTCTACATAGCACAGCTACATTAAAATACAGAAGTTAATAGCACAATACTTCATTTTCATATATAAATATAATAGTTTTTGTGAAAAATGCATGAAATGATTTGAATTGATTTGCAAATTGTTATTCATATTTTAACACCATCCATTCTAGCCCAAAGACAGATTTTTTTTAACTTCTCATGAAATAAAACTGTTTTTACCTTTAAAATAAGCAATGTAGGAGTATCATCAAAACAGCAACATAGGTCATTCCCAACTTCAGCTTCTCCTAGTTGAAGATGAACTAGCATATTCATAGACAAGACTCCAGTGTGAAAATCTCATAAACAGAGAGTGATGCTGAAACACCTTAGTGGACAACAAAGACCAAGAAGAATCCCGGTAAGATAGCTACACTTTGCACTGTCCCTCCCCACACAATGAGCAAAGCTGCTGCACCAAGAGGGTCTCCCCACACCTACAGTTTCTCTAGCAGAATGAAAAGAACTCAACATGGACATCCAGCTTCCTCAGTATTCAGAGACACTTCCTAGAAAGCCCACTTGGGTCTCATCTCAGAGAAGTTCCTTGTGGCCTCTGCAGAGCTTGATGAATGGGAATCAGATAGAGATGGAGGAGAAGTTGGAGAATAGCTGGAGGCACTGTTCAAGTAGAAGAAAAAAAAAACTAAGCCCAAAATTAGCAGAAGAAAGGAAGTAAAAACTTGAGCAGATATAAATGAAATAGAGAATAAAAATAAAAAAAGATTAACAAAACTAATAATTGATTCTTTGAAAAGGTAAACAAAATTGACACACCTTTACCTAGATTCACCAAGAAAAAAGAAAAAAGACTAGAACAAATAAAATTATAAATGTGTGAGGACACATGACAAATGATATCACATTAACACAAAGTATCATAAGAAATTACTATGAACAATCATATACTAACAAATTGGACACTCTAAAATAAATGGATGAGTTTCTAGAAACATACAACTTACCAAGACTAAATCTTGAAGAAATAGAAAATCTGAATAGACTAATAACAAGTAAGTAAATTTTAAAAATTATAAAAAGCCTTACATCAAAGAAATGCCTAGGATCAGAGGACTTCACTGATGAATTGTACCATGTACTTAAAGAATTAAAGCCCATCCTTCTCAAACTCTTCCAAAAATTGATGATATGGAAATACAATTAAACTCATTTTATGAGGCTTACATTACACTCATATCAAAGCCAGATAAGGATCCTAAAGAAAAAATGGTGGCAGGACTATAAGTGAATATTCCTATGAACACAGGTACAAAGATCTTAAACAAAATACTAGCAAACCAAACCAAGTGGGATGATTAACTTAGATTCATCCTTAGGATGCAAAGACATTTCAACATATGCAAATCAATAAATGTGATACATCACATTAATACAATGAATGATAAAAAAATATATCATCATCTCAACAGATGCAGAAAAAGCTCTGAAAAAAATTCAACACCCATTCATGATAAAACTTCAACAAATTGGGTACAGAAGAAATATACCTCAACATAATAAGGCCACATATGACAAAGTCACAAATAACATCACACTCAATGGTGAAAGGTTGGCAGCTTTTCTTCTAGGATCAGGATAAAAATGAGATAGCTCACTCTCACCACCTCATTCAAAATAGTACGAGAAGTTTCAGCCAGAGCAATCAGGAAAGAAAAAGAAAAGAAATCCAAATTGGAAAGAAAAAAGTAAATGTTTCTCTGTTTGCAGATGACATATTCTTATATGTAAAAAAATGTTTAACTTCACTAAAAAATTGTTAGAATTTATAAACTTGGTAAAACTGGTTACAAAATCAACATATAAAAATCAGTTGTGATTCTACACACTAACAAAGTACTATCTAAAAAATAAAAATAAAAAACAATCCTAACTAGAAGAGCATCAAAAACAATAAAATACTTAGAAATAAATCTAACCTAGGAGGTTAAAAATATCTGTACAGTGAAAAGTATAAGTTTATGAAAGAAACAGAAAAAAAACAAAAAATGGGAAGATAGCCTGTGTTCATGAAAAGTATAAGAAGTTTATGAAAGAAACTGAGAAAAAAAACAAAAAAATGGGAAGATAGCCTGTGTTTAATTATTATTAAAATGTCCATATTATTCAAAGTTTCTATAGTTTCAATGCCATCCCTGACAAGATTCCAATGTCATTTCTAGAAGCTCAGTAATTGTTGATTTCTTCACTCTATATTCCTTTGACCTTCCATCTTTTTATTTAAATGTACTAGTGAGAAAAGAAAACATAATTCTACTTGAAAGCTGGAAAAGATGTTCTCATGAGTAATCCACATGTTCAAAGAAACACTAAAGATTTCATGTTTTCCTTTCTCTGGGAAAAGATTGTCATGAGAGATGCATTAAATCTTTGTGATATATATACTTTAAGTGGTGGAAGATTTTTCATGTATTATGGATTTATCTCTACCTCAAAGTACAAGAGATGCCAACCAAAGACATTTTTTACAGTTGTTATATAGGACAATTTTAGTTGAATACTACATATTAAACCTGAAATATTGGTTTCATTATTTGAACTTTAATTTTATATGTGTGATAAAATGGAGAGATTTATTTTACAAGTTGTTATGGAGATTAAATGACATAACATTAAAGTAATTTGAAAATAAATACCACATAAATGATATAATTTGGGTCTTACAATCTGTTAATAACTCAAAAGTAGTTACTTTGTTCAAAGATACAAGCAAACAATTAATAATAAACAGGCTAGCCTAAGATTCTCCATAGCAACATACTGTGCCAAAAGGCAAGTAAGATGGCTATGTTATGAATGAAAAAAGTTATGACTCAAGATATTACAACTAGCTACTATAACCATTAGTCATAAAAGCAATAAATAGATATTCTCAAAGACTAAGTAACTGGAAGAATTCAGCATCTGAGAACATGTCTTTTAAAAAAATGCCCATCAAATAATCAAGTTAATTGAGTCCAAGACAAATAAATGTGAGGGAAAAGCTGTCATAGAATGACTGGATAAATTAATGATTAATTTGAACATGCATATAAACAAGCATAGAAATTACAGTTAAAAATATAAATATTAAAAAAGTAAAATATAGTTAAAATATAAGTATAAAATATAAATTATCTTAACAATGTAAAGTGGTCAGTATAAATTTTAAAAATTAAAAAATCAAGCTATAAGGGACATAAATTTGATCACATGTTAATTAGTTCAGTAATTAATTTGAATATGGTGTTTAAAGATAATAATTTAGAGTTGATAGTTTTTATTGACTTTTTCTAGTCTTACAAGTATCTTTAGAGGAAATAATTATTTTAGTGAGAAAATATTTAAAGGAAAATCAGTATTTGTTTGAATTTTACTTTGGATTTTTTTATTTTGTAAAACTAAATTTAAAATATTTTATTCAGAATGGAACAGCAGATAAAGCACTTCTCAGATAAGGTCAAGTTAAAGGAGTTCATCATCACCAAGCCCTTATTATATAAAATATTAAAGGGACTTATCTAAGAAAAAGGAGATAAAAAATATGAACAGTGAAAGGACAGCAAACTCACAGTTATTAACAACCACACCTAAAACGAAAACAAAAACAAACTAAGCAAACAGCTAGAACAGGAACAGAACCACAGAAATGAAGATCACATGGAGGTTTAGCAGCAGGGGAGTGGGAGGAGGAGAAGGGGGAAGAAGGTATGGAGAATAAGTAGCACAGACAGCGGGGAGAAAATAGATAGGGGGAGGACAAGAGTAGTGTGGGAAATGTAGAAGCTAAAGAACTTAGGACACATGGACATGAACTAAAGGCAAGGAATGTGGGGGGACAGGGTGTGCAGGATGGAGGGGAATGAAGTGGGGGAAATGGGACACCTGTAATCGCATAATCAATAAAATATATTTTTAAAAACGTGAAATGTTCCCCCCAAAATAAATAAATAAAATAAAATATTTAATTTTATTTTACAGTACCAAGATTAAACATGATTTCATTTTATGAATTTTTATTTAAAATATATTTTTATCTTAATGTTTTCTTTCTTATAAAGGCTGCAAAAGCTAATTCCTCAGTTGTTTTGTTTTGTTTTGTTTTGTTTTGCTCCATTGCTAAGGTTCCAGCTAGAAGTGAAACTTTAATATAGTTCTGACCCATGAGCCGTAAGCAAACATCTGCTGAAGTTAACAACTGCCTGGAAAAAAAATTTGCATCCTTTGGTAATAAAGGAAGAGCACGTTTATGGCCAGCATTTCTTTTTGCTCATGCCTTGCATATAGATGCCTGAATATAAAGTAGTCATTCTGTCACCATGAATCAGAATAAGGATATATAACACAGCAAAGGCAGAAAACGCTTTTCATCACTGAGCTTCTTGCTATATAATCTCTAGTTTCTTGTTATGAGGGGGAAAAGTCAACTTTACTTACCTAAACCACTATTGATTGAATGTTTAGTAGCTTGCAAATGAAAATCACCTAATTTTTATACACTATCCAACCATGTAAAACAGTAAGTATGCACACATACAGAAATATGTAATATGATGTACTATTAATTATATATTGTATCTGGGTAATAAAATTCAGAATTCATTTTTTCTTTTTGTACTTTGATAAACTGCTTAAATTTTTCAATATGAGCATGTATCACTGACTGGCTTATTTCATTTAGTATAATGTTCTCCAGGTCAATCCACGCTGTCACAAAGGGTAAAATTTTCTTCTTTTTTAGTAGTAGGCTAAGTAGTAGTCCATTACGTGAATGTACCATAGTTGATTTATCTACTCATCTACTGATAGGCACTTGGGCTGCTTCTATATCTTGGTAATTGTAAATAACACTGTAAAGAACATAGAGATGTATATATTCTTTTGAATTAGTGTTTCAAGTTTCTTTGTACATATCCCCACACATGGTGATTTCACTTATGTGTGGAATCTAATTCAATATTTTAAATTGTTGTTCAAGTACAGTTGCCTCCATTTTCTCTTTGAAATAAAGAAAAGTCCCAGATAGGTTAAGACTAACAAAAAGTATTACTCATGCTTAATCTGAGTGAGCAAAACAATTGTGTGAGTTTTAAAACAAATATGATCAGTGCTACCTTTACATAACCATTCTTGACTAGTAGTAGTGGTTATTTTTTGGAATAACTTTAAACTGATAACAGAGAATAGTGTTTCATTGATTTTTATAACTTAATATCCTTATATCTTAAATGTTAAAACAAACTCATGGTATTGGGCACTCTAGAAATATGTTTAGTCTATTTAAAGGAACATCTGGCACTCAGTAATGTTAGAAGTGTGCACTTATTTAATAACAATTGAATATGAATTTTCCATACTGTTTGAGAGTAATGTAGCTTTCAATCAATGTTTTGACTTAACTCATGTTAAAATAAATGTAACTATTCTTTTTTCTATAATTTGATAAAGCTATCTCTTCACATTGGTCCAACTAAATTAAAGAGGTTTTAGAGTTGATGACATATTAAACTGAGAATTTTTAAGATCATGTAATTTCTAGATAGTTTCTGTGGAGAATGTTCCAACTGAACATTTAAACCAACTGAAATATTTAATGCTTATTTTTGGTTTGGTTGTCTTTGGCTTGTAATATAATTCATAGCATTCTACTTCAAGTTAAAAAAGAAAGTTGTATCATTTATGGAACAGATTAGTGAAGTAGAAATAGCCTATGATGAATACTAACCTTACTTGCTTTGAGTGAAACACATTCTGTGAGCATTAGTTAACACATCTAAGAGATTAATTAGGCCAATAATCTCTCCTCAGTACAAGTACCAAATACAGTTGAGCAGATTGGTTTTATTAATACTGTTGTACAATTTTAGCAAAAAATATCAAACTAAAATTAAGATCTGTGAGACTACTCAAAGTATGTGGGAGTTCCCCCCTTTTTATTTCCCTAAAACGCTATCTCATGAAATTCCTATTCTGTTTGTGTCTTTTTTCCTCTGTTTCAAAGTTGTTTCATGGAATTCTTTCCAGAATATGATAAGGAACAGATACAAAAATTTTCAGTAGGATTACAGAACAGAATAAAAGCTCTGATGAATAACACACATTTGATTTAGCGGTGACCTTAAAGAAAGCTTCTGAAGTCTACATGTTTCTGTTAATTTGTTATATTCTTTGATAATTCTTTCTTGTTTCTTAATCTGGAAAGAATAAACCTAAACAATAAGGGGAAATTTAGGGGCAGAACTACTATGTGAACATGAAAAAAAAAGTGGCAGCATTTTTCCCCAGGGTTGGGGGTGGGGCAGAGAAGATGAACCAGGCAATAATTTCCTAATTATTCCTTGTCATAGCAATAATCATAAATTAGGATCAGATATGTCTATACTCTAAAGATATAGAATTTATTATATAAGGTCTGTCCAGAAAAAGCCCAGCCATTGGTTATATAATGAGAACAGTTTGCGTGACTTTGATGTAACTTGGCAGCCAAGGAGAGTGGACTGGAATGCACACGCATGAACAGTGATGACTTCACTGTACTAGTCAGTGGGGGAAGTACACACTGTTGAGTGAGCTTGTGTACTGTGTGGCCATTGCATTCAAAATGACTGAGTATGTAGAGCAATGAATCTACATCAAATTTTGTGTTATGCTTGAACATTCTCCACAGAAACTATCTAGATAATTCAGAAGGCCACAGCTATTGGCAACTGATGATTGGCAGCTTCATCACAACAATGTGCCCACTCATGAGTCTCATGCAGGGTTTTTTTTTGCCAATCGTCAAGTCACTCAGGTGACTCAGCCCCTGTAGAGCCCAGATTTAATGCCCTGCAACTTCTGGCTGTTTCCAAAACTAAAATTACCTTTGAAAGGGAAGAAAGAGATTTCAGACCACTGATGAGATTCAGGAAAATATGACAGAGTGCCTGATGGCGATTGGGAGAACTGTGCAATGTCCCAAGGTGCCTACTCTGAAGGGGACTGAGGCATCATTGTCCTGTGTACAATGTTTCTTATATCTTTTATCTTCAATAAGTTTTGAAGTCTCCATTTTTCATATTACATGACTGTATACCTTCTGGACAGACCTTGTATGTGTGCTTGTGTGTCTGTGGTTAGCTAGATTTATCTGTTTCAATTCTCTGAAGAAAAATGTATCTTAGAGCAAATGTAGAATTGCATACCTTTGGCTGAACATACCAAAACACAAAAGAAACCAGTTATAACCCCTGTTGTGAAATTACTTTAAATTTATGCTTTTAATCCTTGTTGGATAAACTTCTGATTAACTGTTCAAAAGGTGTTATTACAAGTCTATCAGAACTCCTGGGGTCCTGAACTCTCTGTGGAATACCTTACCAGCTAAAAAGCTCTATCTCTTCTAATAGCTGACGTGTGTGTGGTGGGAGGAAGGGTATTAGAGAAGAATGAGGAGAAAGCGCGCACATCGCAGACCCTCCACTGGCATCTTTGCCTCCATATAATCCCCCTTCCATCCTTCTACCATAGAACTTACCAGAAAATATTAAATAAATGCTGATGAATTAGTTACTGAATGAAGCTGGTAGAGCCTCTTTAATGTTCAGGGACCCACATTCAGGGTTGAAAGGGGAAAAGGCAAACTCCACCAGACAGCTGGGATGCTCTGCGAGTAACAGACCCAGGGAGGCCCTGGGAGCTATCCAAGGTACTAACCGGCACAGCTTAACCTCTGCTCCAATTCTGGTTAGTTTATCTTTGGGAAGTAAAAGTTGGGGGTGGGGGGGAGAAGAAAGAAATGTACTTTTACCTACTATAAGTTCAAGTCCTACCTTTGACTGTTACAAGTTATGCACACCTCGAAAAGTTATGTAACCTAATCAGCAATTCACCTGGAAATGACACTGCCTATCTCACAGGATCACATGCTGTGATGCTTAAATTGGTTAACACATGCAAAGCATTTAACACAGGGCCTGGCACAGAATAAATATTTTATAAATGTTAACTCATTATTATTTATACATTCAAAATATAATACAAGACTCATGTATCCACTCCCAGAATTATTAAATGTTATATTTCTTTACATCAGCCCCAAATTTAATTCCCCTTTTCCTATTAAAATTTTGCACTCCATATGGAGAGAAAGTATGTCTACTTTTATCCATCACTTGCCCAGTACATGGTCCAAAGTAGACTTTCAATGAACTGAGCTGAAAATGAATAAATGAAGGTTGGAAATAATGGAGTTGCCATGAAGAAAACAGAGGCTGTGTTGCTAAAGCTATTTGAAAGAGGAGGAAATGTGCACAGTATGCAGCTTAAAAAAAAAAAAAGAAAAAGAGAGCCAGAGGCTTTACCAAAACATGATCCTGCATTTGTTGCTAGCTATTAGAAATCCTTTTGAAGCATTTTTGAGGTATAAAATTATATTATAAATATGTAAGCCAATTTTCGCAATGAAATGCATTGGGAACCAAGGTATTTTACAGCTTTGTCTTAGACCTGCCTGACCCTACAAGTTTCTCCAAATTTGTAGACTTTATCCCAGCATGACACAGGCAGCATAGCATAGAAAACAAGCCATTTACACCTGTTTGCTTTTTCTCTTTAATTGTCCTATCATTTATTCTTCTCTTCCTGTTAGATATCAGTGAAAAGAGATGATAGCTGATTTATAATAATCAAAAATGAAGACTGCTTGAAACTAAGTACCATACATACACAGGTATAATTACAGAGTGGTTGATTCTGACATCTTGCAGAAACCGCATACCTCCTTACCGATGACTGTGACAACTGTGCTAAACTAGAGCTGAGAGGCCAAAGAGTCTCTCTATGCAGAAAACAATTACATAGCTACATTGACTTGCATTTTAGTGGCATAGAAATTTCCACTCCTTGAGAAAAAACAATCAAGTTTTTTAATTTAAGTTTTTAAAAGCTGGTAAGACTGGCTGCAGGGGCCAGTGAGAAGGCAAATATGGGTGCTATAAGTTGTCATCTAAGCCATTAGAAATACTTTCCAAAGTCCTAATTCAAATTAAGAATCAGTCATATTATAATGATTCATGTTTCTATAAATTGCCTCTGTTTTTTCATGCTCATTTCAAAGAAAATGAATATAAAAATAAATGTACCATTTCATAGATTTCTTTGGAGAACTCTGTCCAAGTCATTGGCTTCATGACACCTTTAGGAAATACACTTTCTTGTAAATAGAGATATTCCACCCTCTTCAATAAGGAAAACAGAGTTAATTGACTTCTGAAATATTGGAAATTTGAATATTGAATTATTGGTATGAACTAGAAGATGAGGTATAGTCAAAACCATTTTAAAGAGACTGAGTTGACTTAAAGGTATAAAGATATTATAATAATACAGCTAATGACACAGATATTATTTTAAAGTGTGTGTCTCTCATAATTTGGGGATTAACATATATAAAAAGTATATACAGTGAAAAAATGTAAAGTGGTCACCTAGTGCTATAGAGAGAAGCTGTAACCAGACTACATTTAATTTCTTGTGAGGGGTTTAGGTCTCTTATGGGAATAGATTATTAGTTTATCAGAGCTTAATTTTATTAGATATTTAAATAAATCAAACAACTCTTGCTCCAATTTTATGGTATCTGAACAATCTGATTTCCTGAATAGAAATTTCTGAACAGAGGTGATGGGCAGAACGGCCAACATAAGTATTCTTAGTTCATACAATGTTGTAAATCACTATGAGTTAAACAAGTAGACAACCTGTTTTAATATCAGTCTTTTATTATGTTCATTGTTATGAGTTCCCTAAAGACAGATTCACTTTCATGGCACTGAATAAATCAAGTTTGGGGTTCCCTAATCCATTCCTAGTTGACATAAAAGCAAAGCACAGCTTTTGAGTTACCCTTGCCAGGACCTAAGACAACCAGGCTTTTCTTAGATGCTATCTGACTTTTTATAGCCACCAAAATTGCAATGAGAAGCAACAAAAAGAATTCTCCCATATGTGGCCTTAAATAATAGAGATATGACTCTTGTTACAGATTCTACTTCTGCTAAACAAACCACTCTTCATAGAACAGAACAACAAACATGTTACCCTCAAGGATTCTCTAGGTGAGGAACTTGGAGGACACAGTAGAGAAGTCTCATTTCTTTTTCAGGAGACTTAGTTGAGAAGACTTAAATTGCTGAGGGTAACTTTCACGCTTGAGCACCAAAATCATGTGGAAAAATCTTCACTGACAGGTTGGGCACTTGGGCTGAAAAGACTCAAAGGACCAGGGTCACTGGGACTATTGACCAGAGTACCTTTTACCTACATCTGGTGTCTTCCTGTAGCTCATGATTTCCAGAGCATGGGAATGGTGCCTCTGGGAAGAGGCAACATCTGATGAGGAAGCACCTAGAGAGTGGTCATGCCTAGAAGGTCAAAGAGACAGGCACAGTCACTTTCTGACCCAGCTTCAGAAACATGCAGTTTCACTTCTACTAAATGCTATTACTGAACTCATGTACAAGTCCCTAAGGTTAACCCAGAATTGTATTTTTCTCCATAGCACAAATTTGCATGTTATCACTTCATTATTTATGGTCTGTCTCTCTGCACTAAAATATTAGCTTCATGAAGGTAAAAAAGTTATTGTTCATTTATTGGTGTATTCTCAGCATTTAACACTGTCCTGGCACAAAATGGATACTAATAAATCATTATTGTTTGAATGAATAAATTTTCCTGCTTCCCTTGATAGGTATTAAAATAAGCATAAATATTTATAACATGGAGACACACTGCATTTTCAAAGCTGAAAGTAATAATATTGAACTTGAAACCTGTGGTTCTAAACAATGTTTCACAGAACACCAGATAAGAATATGTTGCACAAAATAAATTTTATGGTTATGTATGTGTGGGAAACACAATGCCAGTTAACTCCTTGAAAATTACTCTGCTCTTTAGCATATTAAAGGCTATGAGAAATCTTAGCAATAAAAACGAAAGCTTAATTGTATTCTACTTATTTTCTCTCAATGTATCAAAAACCACCTCTATAAAGGAGAGGCTACTTAACTCACCTTAAGTTCCTCTGGCACAGAACACATTTTAATCCAGGTACCACAAGGATATAAAAATGAGGGCCCATTCTCCATAGATGTCACAATATGGCTGTAGAATTCAAGTCACTTACTTAAGGTCATAAGAAAAGTTACTGGAAAGCTGAAAACTAAAGCCTAGGTCTGCTTCCTATTAGTGAAATGTTTCTTTTAGAACACCATGGGCTGTTGGGATTCACAGACACAACCCTACCTTAGACTCATCATGGACAGATGGTTATTCTCTTTTTAAAGCCCCTTGAGAGATGTAATTTGTAATCTCCCTCAGTAGCCTGTCCCATTATTTATCAAGTCAAACTCAGCTTGCAGTAGGGTGGGATTCCATTCCAGAGGGAAAACATTTTCTTTGTCTGATTTTGAATGTTCCATTAGAAAAATAATTTATGATAAGTTCACAAGCACAGTTTGCACTTGTGCCTTGGCCAGTAGGGTGGTGGAGCTTGGAGCAGTGTCTTCAGCATGCACTCAGTCCTTGGCTCCAGGCCCCTGGTTAATGACAGCCTGAGTCCTCACACCACAGGCCCAGCCCAGTGAGTCTGCCAAGCATTTGTCAGAGTCATGCACATCAGTCAGTCACAGGAACGGAATGTGAAATGGTGAAGAGTGCAGCAGACCCTGAGACAGAGGGTTTTCCAGTTCCAAACTGCTACACACTTAGAATATAAATCTCTCTATATTCTACGGAAATAAAGTATAATTAAATTATCAGATTCTTCACTTCCTCAAAGATTTTAATCACTCAATTATTTAGGGATGTAACTTCATTTATAAAATACTTTTCTATGGGTAGACATTCATGGTAGACATTCATCCATTTGTTCCATTATGTATTATAGTAAGAAGAACCTTAGAAAGCTGGAGGTGAAATATTATACAAGGTAAACGACGACAGACCTTGCATTTCCCCAGGTGTAGTTTGCATTCAATATCTGCCTTGTCAATTGCTATGTAACTTTTTAAAATATTTTACTTATTTATCTTTAGAGGGGAAGGGAAGGAGAAAACGAGAGAATATCAATGTATGGTTGCCTCTCGTGGGTCCCCTGCTGGGAACTGGCCTGCAACCCAGGCATGTGCCCTGACTGGGAATCGAACCGCAATTGTGTGGTTTGCAGGCGCACGCTCAATCCACTGAGCTACACCAGCCAGGGTGCTATGTAACTTTTAGCAGGTTACTCAAAATTCCAAGATTCCCAAATATGAATAATGGAAACACTAAGCACCGTTTCACTCTACTTTTATAAGAAATAAATAAGAAAAAATATTTGAAAGGAAATGGCAAAATGCCTGGCACACATTAGATTTCCAATAAATATTCTTTTCTGTCTCATATAAAATCAGAATTGCATTTTAAGTGTATTGGGCAACTTAATAATTAAAAGTATCTTGGGATAAACAAGTGGAAATGAAGTTGTTTTTCATTGGGTATAGAGTGTTAGTTGTGCAAGATACAAAAAAAAAGTTCTAGATACCTGTTAGGTAGCAATGATGGTAGAGGGAACATGACTGAGCTGTACCTTCAAACCTGGTTAAAATGGGAGGCGACATAAGCAAGACGGCAGGATCAGAGGTCCCCTACTTACATTTCCCCTCAGCAAAGACAGCCTGCCAGCCTCTCACAGACAAGAGCAACTCTGGCAGAGCCGTGAGACCCAAGTGGGAGATTTTGGAATGCTGATGGAGCCATGAGCAAGAAGGGCCATTTTGCAAAGATAACAGACTTGTTAACTCTGGTTCTGCTCAGAACTGGAAACAACCCTGTCCCCATGTGGACTCAGGCACATCGTCTGGCCTCGCTCCTGAGACCAGTTAACATCCACAAGGAAACCCAGCAGGAGTCGTGCCCGCCTGTGCCAGAGACGCCAGGCCTGCTAACCCTGGTCCCGGCTGCGGACCCGGACAGGTCCCATGAACCAGCTCCAGTCATGCCCATCCATGCTCAGGCTGGCAATAGTGATTTTAGTTAATAATACTGAACAACAAACCTGAGATCGGCTATGAGAGTAGTTCTTGAAAGTTCTCACAGACACACAAAAAGTAATTGGTAACTATGTGACGTGACAGATACGTTCAAATGGAAGAACAAATGGTTAACATGAGTGTTATATGTCTTTTACCACAATTAAAACACCTTTCAAAAGATTTTATTTATTTTTAGAGAGAGGGGAAGGGAGGAAGAAAGACAGAGAGAGAAACATCAATTTGTGGTTACTTCTTGCATACCCCCTACTGGCCTACAACCCAGGCATGTGCCCTGACTGGGAATCGAACCAGTGACCCTTTGGTTTGCTTACTGGCACTCAATCCACTGAGCCACACCAGCCAGTGCACCACAATTAAAACATTTTAATTAGAAAAAAAGAAAAACATGCAATCCCATCTGAGGTACATTCTACAAAACACTTGGCCAATACTTCTAAAAACTCTCAAGGCAATGAAAACAAACAAAAAATAGTCTGAGAAACTGTCACAGCCAAGGAAGCCTAAGGAAACATTATGACTAAATGTAATATGGAATCCTGGATGGGATCCTGGAACAGAAAAGGGAAAACATGAAAAAAATCTATGAAAATATAAATAAACTATGGACTTTAGTTAAGTAATAATAATGTATTAATATGTTTACTGTGACAAGTATACCATATTTTCAAGACATTAATAATAAAAGAAACTATGTACAGTGTATATGAGAACTTTCCGTATTATCCTCTCAATTTTTCTGTAAATCTATAATTGTTCTAAAATATGAAGCTTGTTTTAAAAAAATAAAACTGAAGTTCATCCCTTTGTTTTTTTAAAAAAATGAAGTTGATCCCGTTGTAAAGAAAGACAGTCTTTTAATGTGAGTAACTATCCATGTGGCCCTGACCGGTGTGGCTCAGCAGGTTGGGTGTCATACCACAAATCAAAAAGTCAGGTTCCATTCCTGGTCAGGGCACAGGCCTGGGCTGTGCGCCAGGTCCCCAGCTGTGGGTACGTGAGAGGCAACCAATCAGTTTCTCTCACACATCAAAATTTCTCTCCTTCCCTTTCTCCCATCCTTCCCCTTCTCTCTAAAAAAAAAATATATATATATAGAATACTTTTACATTTAAAAAAATAACTATGTATGTATTTATCTGTACTGAAATGTCAGATTTTAACATGGTCAACTTTTAAAAAGGAGAATAATCTTGTTATGTTATACATTTTTGTTATGTTAATATTTCTTCTCTATAATTTGTGTCTGGAGCCTAAAAACTAAGGACACAGATGTATGAATTATTAAAACTACAAAAAGAGCTGTTATATTCTTTATCTTCTCATTAAAATCATAACATTTATGCTTCAGAATTAATATTTGGGAAATTATAAATGTACAACAGAAGAAAGAAGCACATAATTAAACTTCCATGTTTAAAAACCTTGGCATAAAGTAGGCTAATATAAGTCATGTACAGCAAGGACAAGGTAGATATGTAATATATGCGTGATGATAGAAAATCTTTGGGAAGGGCTGAGAAAATTGCAAACTTCAGTAGCATGTAAAAAAGCTTCACTGGTGCATAGCTCAGCAATTCCATTCCATAGTACCCATAGAAATGTGTACATATGTTTACCAAAACACATGTACTAGAATATTCATAGCAACACTATGCATTATATCACCATTACAGGACACTGCCTCAATGTTTACCAATAGTAGATAGAGGTGATAAAAAAAAAGCATGTTATGTTTACACACTGAAATACCACACATCAATGTTGATAAATGATCTATGACTAAGGAGAACACTGAAGAATTGTACAAGCATAATATCAAACAAAAGAAACAAGACACAGAATAATATATATTACATGATTTATTTCACATAAAGTTCAGAGACACAGAGAACTGATTTACTGCCAGGAAAGTGGTTATTCTTTGGGAGTTAGTGACTAGAAAGTGGAACTAAAGAGGCTCTGGGATGCTGATAATATTCTGCTCATTGATCTGAGCATGTTTGGTTTGTGAATCTTTACCGAGTTGTACACTTATAATGTACACTTTCCTCAATGTATTTTATACCTTAATAAGAAGCTTCAAAAATTTTACTTGAAATTAGTTTGGACATGACCCAAATATTTTTAAAAACTGGTTTTAACATCAAGTAGACACTACTCTATAGTACTAAATCCTTCAAATGAAAACAGTTTAGAAGAGCTCAAGATCATACAGAAGAAAATACCATAGATTTACTTTATATTGTGTCCATACAATCCTAATGTAAAAACTTAATATGATCAATTTATCAGAACAATGAAAAGAAAAACTGTGAAACCAATAAGTTGACTGAGTTGAAAATATCTGTTCTAGAGATCTCATGTGATTCCATTTCTGCTTATCTATGACTACACTCAAGACTCTCCTATCTTCAACCAATGAGAATCATACTGAGTGGCCATCTTCCAGGGAATAACTGGGGTTTAGAGTTATCTGAAATCCCCATAACGGGATCATTAAAACCTAGAATTGTTTGTGTTTCTTTATCTGTGAAAATTCTGTACATTTGGTCTTTGCCTCACTTCCTAGTTTGTGTTCCAGTATATCTCTGATACTAACACCCCGGACTCCAGAAAATCTGGCCAGAATTTTCTGATAAGATCCTGATAAACTGCCATAATCTAGCTAGTTTCCTCTCCTTTGGGAGATGGGTTCTGTCCCAGTCCTGTTGGCTACTTGATATAAAGTCTTCAAACTTTTCAACTTTTTTTTGGACCCAAGATAATGTCACCAGCCATAATTATATATATTTCATTTGCTAAGTACCAACCCACCAGGCAGGGCTAAAACCCCAAACACCATCACAGATTAGCCCAAGATTGCACTGTGCACTTAAGTACTGTAACTTTGCTTTCTGACCTCCCTCCTTGAGCATCAGCTCTAGACCAGGTCATGTCTCCAGAACGGCACTTCTCCCTTCCCGATATACCACAATTGTGTTCCAAGAGCCATAGGGAAAGCCCAAGCAAATCATGATATCGTGAATAAAGCTCATAGTCACTGCCTCGTTGGCTACAGATTCAACCAAATGTACTAGTTTACATTATTTTGATTCTTCGTAACCAGAGGCATGGAAAATTCTCTAAATAAAAAGGCATTTAGGCCTGGAAAGTCCTGGAAAATGCAGAAAATGATTGCAGTTCTACATTTCAACTAATTTTCCATAAATATGTGTAATTATTACAAGGCTAAAACTGAAGTTCACTTGTGCCTCAAACTATACGAATCACTTTCTATCAAATGCCAACCAAATCTGCAAGCTATTTACATGTAGGGAACAAAAACATACTTTGACATTTCACACCAAAAATACACTTTCTGGGCATGGTCAAATCAAAATAAAAGTATTCACCTTAACAATTCAATCTGAAAGTAAATTTAGAAAGTTACACAACATAATTTGAAAAGACTGTAGAATTCATAACAAATATTCAAAATGGCTGAATTCCTAAACTATATTTCAAACAGAGAACCTGGAGCCACAATTACCTTTCAAACAATTACAATATGGTCAAATTAAACAGTTTAACTAGACTATTTCTGTAAAATAATCACTTTTTACTGTATTGTGGTTACCATTATTCAGCTCTTCCTGTTGGTCTGATATTTCCAATGTACCATGGTCTACCTGGCCCAACCAAGACAATTGGTAAGGTGAGCAAATGCACTTACAGTGAGGGGATGAAAGGTATTGTTCATTGCTTAAGCAAAATAATGGTCCATTAAATGTTTGATGTAGGAACAGATTAGATATAGCAGTTGGGAAAGATTTTGGATAATGTCAAAATGAATATATGGCCAAAGATCAAGAGAAACAATCTCTTTCAGGGCTACTTCAGGGTTTGAGTAGTTTCAGAAGTCAGTTCAGTGGCTGCATTTCTAAAACTTAGTAACTGAGCAAAGAAAATAGGTTTTGGCGCAAGAAAGTGCTATCAGTAAGTTCTATGATTATGGCATAACTTTGATAAGTTGCCCTAGTCAGTTCAGGCTCCTGTAACATTTCTTGCAACTAGAAAGTCCAAGATCAAGGTGCTGGTGAGAATATTCTTCCCGGTTTGCAGATGACTGGCCTCCCAGAGACAGAGAAAGTTTTATTCTCTCTGGTCTTACAAGAGCACAAATTCCCTTCATGAAGGTTCTACCCTCATGACCTAATTACCTCCCAAAGAACCCAATTCATAACCCCACCACACTGGGATTTAGAGTTTTTCAAAAATCCTTTTGAAGACACACAAACATTCAATCCATACAGTTTTCATTCCTAGATCATAAAACTGGAAAAAAGAAAATCCCCTCCAGTGCAGTAACATGATTTCTCTGAGAGAAATTTAGAGAAAGCTACATGCCTTTGTTAAATTTGTAAATATTTGCTGTGGGAAAGCTGGATCATAATATTTCTATTTCATTCAGCTTAATAGAAAAATTTAATTATTAGAGGTTTTTCCTCTAAACTATCCAAACTAGTATTTATCTCTCTTTTCAACATTCATTACTCACCAACCTTAATAATGGTTTGGATTAATTTTAAATAATAAGACAAAATTTTATTCATCTTATTTATAAGAATTACATTATACACTGTGTAATGCATAATGAATTCAAGCTTCCAATTATTTAAAACCAGTTTAGCTGTAATCTAAAATGCTGTCTTAGTGTTACCATACTAGTTTCAGGTATGAAGTTTATTTTCCATAGTCTTTCATTGGCTCTTTTAGTCACCTTAAGTAATTTATTTAGTTTTTTGTCATTTTATTATGTGTGCAGGCAGTATAAAACATTTCTTATCTTATTTATAGATTATGAAGCAGCTATGTAAGTCTTTTTTTTCAAATATGTAAATGATTTTAGAATGAGATTACAATTTTCCAAATGTCCAATAACTATTTTTATATTTGGTTATCTTCTCTATATACATAGTCAATATACTACAATATTCTTTAAAAAGTTCATAAGCAAGAAAAAACATTATTAATTATAAAAGTTTATGCAGAAACGCAGGTGGGTAGCAGAGTAAATAAGGAAGTAGATAAAATAAGTAATTCATTTTCCAATGAGAAACATGAATGGAAAGGGTTTTCAGAATTAAGACTTTAATTTGGCTTCATTATCTTTCAGATCACTGAATCCAAGAACCAATCAGTGCCATAGACCCACCTGGATCAGGAAATCAAAAGTGGGGACAATGGCAAAAATTATCAATCACATAATTCTCAAGAAGTGTGATATATAAAAATATTTGTAGGCTAGATTCTTTGATTTTTTCCCCTCTATGTGAATATAAGATTTAAGTACAGTAGTAGATACATTAGGATTTGATTGACTCCTTATCACCTATTGTTCAGGGATGGTCTGAGTTTTAATATAAAAATAGAAAATTAAGATGTCTTATCCCCGTATTTTATAGATGAAGATTTCTGGTTCGCTGAAATAAATTTGCCTATCCTAAAGTAAAAGAAATTAGGGTCAGACCTAAATTTGGAATAGGAGTCCTCATTCTTTGTCTAAAATCTTTCCACTATCCCAGATTACCCCTTAAAGTTATTGTAATTAGACCTGACAGTCATTGAACTTACTAAAGTCTTAATTTGTTACTCTTTAATTTTATGTATTTATTATTAGTCAACTTCCATCAAGGGATTATTTCTAAATTATAAATAGTTGTAAGGAGTTAGGTCTTATCTGAGTTTATAATTATTCTTCTACTTCTACTTTAATGAACATTCATTAACAAATCTGTTCATTTTTCTTTTTTAAATTATTTTTATTGGTGTTCAATTATAGTTGTCCCCATTTACCCCCGCCCCATTTCTCTCCCCTGCCCCGTCCGACCCATTTCCAAAGAAAATCCCCACCCAATTTGTCCTTGTCCATGAGTCCTTTGTACATGTTCCCCTTCTTTCCTCTCTTAATCCCCTCCCACCTCCCCTTTGGTCACTGTCAATTTGTTCTTTATTTCCATATCTCTGGTTCTTTTTTGCTCATCTGTTTTGTTGATTAGGTTCCAGTCATAGGTGAGATCACATGGTATTTGCCTTTCATTGACTGGCTTGATTCACTTAGCATAATGCTCTCCAGTTCTATCCATGCTGATGGGAAGGATGAGTGCCTCCTTTCTTTCTGCTGTGTAGTATTCCATTGTGTAAATGTACCACAGTTTTTTGATCCACTTAGGCTGTTTCCAGCACTTAGCTATTGTAAATTGTGCTGCTATGAACTTTAGAATGCATGGTTTCTTCTGAATTGGTGTTTCAGGATTTTTAGGGTATAATCCCAGCAATGGTGGAATGGCCAGGTCAAAAGACAGATCCATTTTTAGTTTTCTGAGGAAATTCCATACTGTTTTCCATAGTAACTGCACCAGTCTGCATTCCCACCAAAAATGCACTAGGATTCCCTTTTCTCTATAACCTTGCCAGCACCTGTTTGTTGATTTGTTAATGATGGCCATTCTGACTGGTGTGAAGTGATACCTCATTGTGGTTTTTGAGAAAAATATATTTATTTAATTTTAGAGAGAGGGAGAGAAACATCAATGTGTGGTTGCCTTTCATGTGTCCCCCACTGGGGACCTGGCCCGCAACCCAGGCATGTGCCCTGACTGGGAATCGAACCAGCGACCCTTAGCTTCACAGGCCCGCGCTCAATCCACTGAGCTACACCAGTCAGGGCTCATTGTGGTTTTAATCTTCATCTCTCTGATAGCTATTGATGTTGAACATGCTTTCATCTGTATGTGCACCTTGGAGAAGTGTCTGTTCAGGTCCTTTGCCCATTTTTTAACTGGATTGTTTGTCTTCCTGGTGTGGTGTCATGTGAGATCTTTATATATGTTGGAGATCAAACCCTTGTCCTAGACCTCATTGACAAATATGTTTCCCCATACATTTGGTTCCCTTTTTATTTTTGCCAATGTTTTCTTTAGCTGTGCAGAAGCTTTCTAATTTGATGTAGTCTCCTTTGTTTATTCTGTATTTTCTTTTGCTCTAAGTAAAATAGATAATTTTTAAAACTTTAGAATTTATATTTAATTATTTCCTGTTGAGCCAAATTAATCCTAACACATCACAATAAGAGTTCATTGAAGTAAAACACTGTCCATATAATAGATTTGTACAAACCTGTATTGCGTGCTGCCACAGCTCCCAGTCAGCCACAAGATCATGAGGGTAAACAACCAATACAACCAACCATACTCTACGGTATACTGTGTTGCCGGTGTTTATTGGAGATTGTGTTCTCAGCATGTTTAAGTTAGGCCAGATTAAGCTATGATGTTTCATAGGTTAGGTGTAATCATTTCAAAACTGGCTTAGGAGCTAAAACAATGGTATGCCTGTTTCTGGCTTGCTCCTCCAGCCAACTTACCCATATCTGATCATCCCTCATCTCTGTATTCATGCTGCCCCAGCAATGGCATGCACTGGTTCTCAAATACTGCATCTGTAAATTGGTCTATGGCAGGAAAGTGGCAGCTAAGAACCTGTTATAGCCTTGGGATTATATTACTTCATTTATTAATTTATTTTAAAATAGTTACTGAGTATATACTATGAATCAGGCATAATATCAATCCTAGAAATAGAATAATAATTTAAAACTACAAATTACATGTCGTCTTCCATAGTAGAGAGATGAAGGTAGATACTGACAAATTATTACACCAAAAATATAAGGTTAATATTTTATGTATGTATTCATTTTTAAAGCTTTTTAAGTGTCTGTTATGATGCACGGTGAATCCTGGATTTGGGGAATACCAGAATGATAAGGGCAGGCAGGCTTTTCACTCCCTGGAGTATTTGCATTCTATGGAAAGGCAGAGTTGAGCAGACTAGAAACAAATATTATAAAATCAGTCTGTAAAAACTGGGGAAAATATTGTGGTTTGTGACACAAGTCGTGAAGAAAAGAGACTAGTGGTCTGATGGAAAATCAGGGGAGATGAAGCCACTTAGGCAGAGTAAGAGGAGGCCTCTTTGAGGAAGGTGATTTGAAATCTAAAGATTCTTTTTCAGATTCAAATAGGATATAGTCAAACATATGAAAAATCATACAGAATATGTTCTAGATGGAGGAAACAGTAAGTGTAATGCTCTGGAAACAGAAAAGGTTTGTCCTCCATAACTGGAGCATAGTTAGTGAGGGAGAGATTAGTATGAGAAATTATTTGGGGAGATAGACAAAGAGCTATGTAAAAACCATAGTAAAGAATTTGAATTTTATTCCAAATGAAATTGTGAAGTATTAAAGGGTTTTAAGTATCAAGGTGCAGTCATTTAACTTATGTTTAAAAAGATCAGTGTGGCTGCTTGGTAAGAGATGTAATATAGGAGGGCGAGAATAGAAGTACTGCACTCGACAAACCAGACAGTCGTTACGATGGTCCAGGCAAGAGATGATGTGGTGGTGACAATGAAAATGAAGACAAGTAACAAACTTGAGGTATATTAAGGCCGAAGAGACAGAGATTATTGATGAACAGAACAACATGAAGTTCTGAGTTTCTTGCTTGAACAGTTGGCTAGATGGCATCAATATTAACATTTATTGAAATGGGGAAGACTAAGAGAGGAACAGGTTGTTTTGGGGTGGATTTGTTTATTATTGCTGTTGTTTTATGGGTGGAAGGCGAACAGGAATCAAGACCTCAGGACTAATTTTTTAAACAATGTGAGATATCAGTAAGACTTAACTATACAATAAGAATTGGATGTATGATTTAGAGCTAAGGTAAGAGGTTAGAGCTCTAGATAAATATTTGATCATATCAGCATATTGGCAAAACCTGGGTTGCCTAAATGATATCATGTATAGAGAAAATAAAACAAACACTAATCAGCAGAAATAGAAACCAACAAATGACACCAAGAAACAGTAGTCAGATCAAGAAGTAGTATTAAAGGGTATTTTCCTGAAAGTAAAAACTCTTAACTCTCATACAAACATATGTCATAAAACGAGTATGTGTCAAAACTCTCTTAACTCACTGAGAAAACCAGACAGATGTTACAAACAATTCAAAGGAGAAGTCAAAAACCACAGGTCTATACGGAATAAGAAAATAGTAACACAAATTGACAAATGAATCCAAAACTCACTTTTTGGGGAGTAAGAGCGGAGAGTGAGAATGTTTCTTCCAGCAGATAGAATTTATTTTTTAATCTATAGACAAGGATTATTTCCAATGCTTTCAATTATCTGTACTTCCCAGTTGTAAAATAGCTCAGAGGCAAGGCTCAGAGGCCCCACAGAATCAAATAATCCCCAGAGGCTCCAGCATAGTATTAAAAGAATGTGTAGTAATCTCTTTTGCTTATTCCAAAGTCAAATTATTCCTTACTAAGATAACCAATAAAAAATGGCATCCTGGAAGCTGAGAAAAAAAATTGTTTCAATACAAAGTCAGTGGTCATCTATGTTGCATACTAAGAAGTACAGGGAAATGCAGACAGGGAAGTGTCCTTGGTTTGATAACATGGAAATCATGAGATAACAATTTTAGAAGGGAATGGAGATAGAAACCAGACCACTGGAGAGTTAATAAAAAGTTGAAAACTAAAGATTTAAGATGTAAATAACTACTGAAAGGTTGGGTGTTCTGTTGTTATTATTGCCTGTTTTAAACTACGAATAAAAAACATTGAAATGTGGTAGAATCTGGAAGCAGACTTTGTGGTAAAAGAGAATTTTTTAAAATTTTTTGATTATATAAAAAGAGCCTGGATTATGTTTGAATCTCTGAATGCTGTTAAGAATATCAAAGAAAGATGAAGAAACTGGTAATGTATGAAAGGGAAATAAATATAAATAAAATTCACTTGCAAAAGCAAAATTAGTAAATCCAACATATAAGAAGGGTCTATTTAATAGGAAGAAAGATAAGAATAGTATAAAATGGACAGTGGGTGGAATTTTTTCCCCAGATAAACCTCCCTGCTATGTAATCTGAGTTCTGACATCCTTTTTTAATATTCTACTCAATTACCAAGTTTCCCAAGATCCAGTTCCTCCATTAGCTGGGTATTCCATTCCTGCCCCACCCTTTCTGTGTCTGTGAGGCCTTAGAATTTGTCTACCTTTCAATTCCTCACTGACAAGATCAAAACTAAATCCTTGTTCTACAGCCATCAACCAACTGCCAGGCCTATGCCCCCCTAAGTGAGTATCAAATCTCTTTGACTCACTTTAAACTTTTCACGTAAGCTAATCATTTTCTATTTGTTGTTTACCTCTTGAAAAATATCTCATTTTCAAATTTTCTTAGCCCCAAGATATCCATGTCTCCATACCTAGAATTACTGGCTCCTGATGCTGCTACTATGTTAATATCTTTGTTGGGTGTCCTGAGATTTCTTTAACAAAGGGTTATGATAGTAGACTACATACAAAGAATTGAGAAAACCATTAAATCTAACTAAACTGTAGAGACTTAGGAACAGTACAATCAAATTACAGAATGCAAGGTCTGTCCAGGAAAATTCTAACTACTGTTAATATAACAAGGATGGTTTATGTGACATCAATGTAGCCTGGCAGCCAAGGAAAGTAGACTGGACTATGCCTGTATGGACAGGGACAATTTCACTGTAGTAGTCAGTGGGGCATTAGATGCTACAGAGTAAGCATATGTACTGTGTGGCCATCACATTAAAAATGACTGAGGAAGTAAAGCAACAAATCTGCATCAAAGTTTACATTAAGCTTGAACATTCCTCCATGGAAACTATTAAGATGTCTCAGAAGGCTTCTGGGGACAATGCAATGAGTGCAGTGCAAATAAAAGTGTGGCACAAATGCTTCAAAGATGGTCAAGAATCTGTTGAAAGTGATCTATGTTCTGGAAGGCCTGCAACAAGCAGAGCACCTGAGGATGTTGAACATGTGTGGGCTGCAATCAACAAAGATCAATGACCCAGGCGACTCAGCCCCCTACAATCCATATTTGGCACCCTGTGACTTCTGTTTTTTTCCAAAATTAAAATATCCTTTGAAAGGGAAGAGATTTCAGACCATCAGTGAAGTTCAGGAAAATATGATGGGGCAGCTCATGGCAATTCCAACAAAGGATTTTCAGAGTGTTTCGAATAGTGGAAGAGATGCTGGAAGAACTGTGTGACATCCCAAAGTGCCTTTTTTGAAGGGGACTGAGGCATCATTGTCCTATGTACAATGTTTCTTCTATGTTGTATCTTTATCAATAAATGTCTCTATTTTTCATAGTATGCAGTTGGATCCTGTCTGGACAAGCCTCCTGCAATCAAAATGTACCTTTCTTATTTAGAAAATTTATATTAAGAAAGCATTATGTTTCATGAAACCCCACTAATATAATCTTAGAGGAAACAAATAGATACATTGGGCTGAGTATATGATATCTCGTTACTCATTTCTAGAGATTGTCAAAGTTCAAATAATGGGTAGCAAAATTTTCCCATCTATATTTGAAGACACTGGTTCTGCTAATCTTTATAAACAATCAACTTAAATGATATAGTAAAGTATCATGTCAAGTCACCAAAAATAGCCAAGTTTTTATAAACTACCTTCTCTTAACCTGAGAAAATAAATTTTCATATATACACACATATATCCTATAATTTCCATGAACTTAAAAGTGTCCCTCCTCTTGGAATCCCTAATGGAACTGTGAATAGTATTCAGAAATTTTAAATATCACATTCTAGTTGATAAATTTTCACTATTTAACATAAAGAAACTGGCAGCATATTTTATATATTTCTAAATCCTCACACTAATCAGTATATCCTAGAAAAGAAGGGAATGTTGATCATGAAAATCAAGAGATAACAATTTCAGAAGGGAATGGAGATGGAAACCAGACCACTGGATAGCTAATAAACAGTTGAAAACTGAAGAGCTAATATGTAGATAACTACTCAGAGGTCGGGTGTTTCGTTGTCATTGTTGTCCGTTTCATACTACCAAGAAAAAGCATTGAAATGTGGCAGAATCAGGAAGTAGACTTGGTGATGAAAGGCTGAGTGGAGGTCTTTAAAAGAGCATTGTATCTTTCCAAAGGGCTAATATTTACTTTTCCCTATAGCAACAGTCAGTCAATATTTAGTATTACCTTTGTATTAAAGTTATGTTACAAAATTAATGTTATTATTCCCAGAAGTTTAAATCAAAAGGATACTCAAAGCTTGACTCTAAGTTATACAGAACAAGGCTTGAACCACAACTCCACGATAACTCACCTGTTATGAGATCTCAGGCCAGACAATTTCTCTGACCTTCATCTTTATGATATGTGAACTAGTAAGCCATTCTCCATAGAGATGAAGAGATTAAATAAGATATAATTTATAACTAGATGATAAATAAATGCTGGTTTCTTCCTTTAAATTCAAAATGGGAAACCGGATGCAAAGAAGACACAGAGAAGTACTCAGCATCTCACAAACAACTAAAGCAAAAGTCCAAATCAGGCTCTTTTGTCTTATCATGAATCAGTTGAAACATGAAAAATCCAGTCAACCAGTATGTTGCTGTTTCTAAATATTAGCGCATCTGGCTACACACAATAACTGCTCCTTGTTACAGACCTCACCCATCGCTAACCCCTGTTAGTTCTCCAGAAACAATCTGCGGACCAGACATAGATGGTACTATTTGCAACCAGTAGTGAAGGTTAGTGACCTCTGTGATGGTGGGTCAGCAGTGCCATCTATGTGTAAGAAAAGTAGCTGGTGCCTGGGTGACTAATCTTTTCAACAGTGACTGACAGTTTTGGTAACAGAGAAACAGCTACTCTACTGCTCAGATTCTGAGTCACCTAGTTTCTGCCTCAGAGGCCTTGGATGAATTTTTAACTTTAATTTTTTAAACCAGGGGTTTAGGTTACAAATATGCACAATCAGACTAGGTAGATAGGAAAAATTGTTGAAAAGACCTACACCATGCTGAAGAACATTTTGTGAATAAAAATATAAAAACTTTTGGACACTGTTTGGCATAGAGATATCCATACCCTACCTAAACTACTAGTAAATAATGCCCACATAAAAAGAAAAATCTAAATATTTTAAAATATTTTCACCATATTTTTGGTATAGAAAAAAGCTTTAACGTGTTATCTTCTGAGCCTCACAATGCCAATACAGAGTGAGGAAGAACACCAATTGATATCCTTCCTACTTTGTAGAAAAATGAAACTACCTTTATACTTATCTTAAATTAAAATAGAGCCAAAATACTAAGATGCACTGCCAGTTATGGAAGCAATAGCATTATTAGCAATTAAATATTAAGTACATTTAATAGGCAAAAAGTAACTTTTAGTCTTTTCTAAAAATCATCTATGTCAATAAATTTGTCCTCCATAACTAAACTCAGGGCTTTTAAAAAAGAAGTAATTTCCAGAAGATATATAAATTCATTAAAATTCTCAATTAAATAAATTTATCTCATTCAATCACTTTCAAGCATTAAAATTTAGTATGAACACAATAATAAATACATCATATTAAATACAATTATATACTTATTATATAATATACTGATGTCTTCATAGAGATATTTCACTAAATGCAAGAGTAAATACTCTCTGAGAATTTCTCATTAGCCAATTGGGAAGAAGAGGGGAAAGAAATTTCCTTTTCTTTCTGCCTTTGGGAGATAGAGGTATACTTTGAATCTCCTGACTTCACAACTTCCTGCAATCAGCGTAAGTCATTTAGTCTCTTGACATTTCCTTTAGCATCGGGGACCTGAATGCTGTATCAGCAGAATGTCAACATATTTAATTTGTCAGAATTTATTTTGATGAGATCCCATTTGTTTATTCTTTCCTTTATATTCCTTGCTCTAGGGGACATATCTGTAAAAATGTTGCTGCATGGAATATCTGAGATTTTCTTGCCAATGTTCTCCTCTAGGACTTTAATGGTGTCATGGCTTATATTTAAGTCTTTTATCCACCTCGAATTTATTTTGGTGTATGGTGGAAGTTGGTGCTCAAGTTTCATTTTTTTGCACGTAGCTGTCCAGTTCTCCCAACACCATTTGCTGAAGAGGATATCTTTACTCCATTTTATGTTACTGCCCCCTTTGTCAAATATTAATTGACTGTAGAGAGTTGGGTTGATTTCTGGGCTCTCTGTTCTGTTCCATTGGTCTATGTGCCTGTTTTTATGCCAGTACCAGGCTGTTTTGATTACAGTGGCTTTGTAATACAGTTTGATATCAGGTATTGTGATCCCTCCTACTTTGTTCTTCTTTCTCAAAAGAGCAGCTGCTATTCGGGCTCGTTTATGATTCCATATAAATTTTTGAAGTGTTTGTTCTATGTCTGTGAAATACGCCATTGGTACTTTAATAGGGATTGCATTGAATCTGTATATTGCTTTGGGTAGTATGGACATTTTGATGATGTTAATTCTTCCAATCCATGAACAAGGTATATGTTTCCATTTGTTTGTGTCTTCCCTGATTTCTTTCTTCAGTGCTGTGTAGTTTTCTGCATACAGGTCTTTTACCTCCTTGGTTAGGTTTATTCCCAGATATTTTATTTTTCTTTTTGCTATATCAAATGGGATTTTTTCCTTGATTTCTGCTTCTGCTGATTCATTGTTTGTATACAAAAATGCCTTTGATTTCTGGATATTGACTTTGTATCCTGCTATTTTGCCAAATTCATTAATTAGTTTGAGCAGTTTTTGGGTAGAGTCTATAGGATTTTCCATGTACACTATCATGTCATCTGCAAACAGTGACAGTTTTGTTTCCTCCTTTCCTATTTGGATGCCTTTTATTTCCTTTTCCTGCCTGATCGCTGTGGCCAAAACTTCTAATACTATATTGAATAGAAGTGGTGAAAGTGGACATCCTTGTCTTGTTCCTGATCTTAGTGGAAAAGCTTTTAGTTTTTGCCCATTGAGTATGATATTGGCTGTAGGTCTCTCATAAATGGCCTTTATTATATTGAGGAATGCTCCCTCTATTCCCACTTTGCTGAGTGTTTTTATCATAAATGGGTGCTGGACCTTATCAAAAGCTTTTTCCGCGTCTATTGATATGATCATGTGGTTTTTGTCTTTGCTTTTGTTTATGTGATGAATTACATTTACTGTTTTGCGAATGTTGAACCATCCTTGCATCCCTGGGATTGAATCCCACTTGGTCATGGTATATAATCTTTTGGATATATTGTTGGATACGATCTGCCAATTCTGTGTGGCTAAAGAAAACAGTATTAAACTAGCAAGACAACCAACTGTATGGGAAAACATATTTGCCAATGATACCTCAGACAAAGGTTTAATCTCCAAAATATACAAAGAACTTACACGACTCCACTCTAGGAAGACATCAAACCCAATTAAAAAATGGGAAAAGGACTTGAACAGACACTTCTCTAAAGAGGACATACAGAATATCCAGAGACACATGAAGAGATGCTCAATATCGTTAGCTATCAGAGAGATGCAAATTAAAACCACAATGAGATACCACTTTACACCAGTCAGGATGGCTGTCATAAACAAAGCAACAAACAACAAATGTTGGAGAGGTTGTGGGGAAAAGGGGACCTTAGTTCACTGTTGGGGGGATTGCAGACTGGTACAACCATTATGGAAAACAGTATGGAATTTTCTCAGAAAAATAAAAATCGACCTGCCTTTTGACCCAGCAATTCCACTGCTAGGATTATACCCCAAGAATCCTAAAACATCAATTTCAAAGAACCTATGCACCACAATGTTCATAGCAGCACAATTTACAATAGCCAAGAGCTGGAAGCAACCTAGGTGCCCATCAGTAAACAAATGGATCAAAAAATTGTGGTACATATACACAATGGAATTCTATGCAGCAGAGAGAAAGAAGGAGCTACTACCCTTTGCAACAACATGGATGGAACTGGAAAGCATTATGCTGAGTGAAATAGGTCAGGCATTGAAGGACAAATACCATATGATCTCACCTTTGACAGGAAGCTAAAGAATAAAACAAACAAGCAAACAGAATAAAAACAAAGACACTGAAATAGAGAACAAGTGGGCAGGGACCAGAGGGGAGAGGGAAGGGAATTTAAGGGGGAAAAGGGGGGAGGGATTTTGAGGAATATACACAGGGATGAGGACTGGGGGGGATGGGAGGAATGGGAGATGGGGAAGGGGGGTGGGATGGGAGAAATAGATAAAAAACTGTACTTGAAAAGTAACTAAATAAAATTTATTATAAAAAATAAAAAATTAAAAAAAAAGAATTTAAAAGAAGAAAAAAACAGTTCTTTAAAAATTTATAACAACATGGATGGAACTGGAAAGCATTATGCTGAGTGAAATAAGTCAGGCAGTGAAAGACGAATACCATATGATCTCACCTTTAACAGGAACCTAAACAACAAAACAAACAAACAAGCAAAATATAACCAAAGACACTGAAATAGAGAACCGGCTGACAGTGACAAGAGGGGAGAGGGGAGGGAATTTCAGGAGGAAAGGGGAAGGGTTTGCAGGAACAAGTATAAAGGACACATGGACAACAACTAAGGGGGGTGGAAATGGAAGGGAGGTGGGGAGCACTGTGGGGGGGCTGAGATGGGAGTAAAAGACAGAAAACTGTACTTGAACAACAATTAAAATTAAATAAATAAATAAATAAATAAATAAATAAATAATTCTAGCAAAGATTATTGTGTTCCTTTGAACAATACAAGGATCTCCCTAACAAAAAAAAAATTAGCTTGCAAGTATAATAATAAATTTGTTTTTTCCCACTAGTACATTTTAAAAACTGGGAACATAAAGAACTAGAAATTATTGAGCTTTTTCTAGTTTCTAGGTACTTTACACATATATCTCATTTAATCCTCCCAGCACTCATTTAAGGGAATATTAAAATTTCCATTTTACAGGTGAAGAAACTGAACCCTAGAGGGGTTAAGAGACTTACTGAAGGTCATAAAGTTGGCAAATGGTACACCCAAGGTTTGCATTCCAGTTTGCTCAACTCAAAACACTTCCATTCACTCCGGCACCCTGTGCAGCCAGCACACGTATAGAAGTAAAAATTAAAATGAAGACATTTACACTAGTTAAAAAGCCAGTCACAAAGAGTACATTATGCATAATTTTTAATAAAGTGTTCAAAACCAGGAAACACTAATGCACAGTTTTAAAAGTTAAAACGCTGCTTCCCTAAGGGGTAGTGCTGAGGAAGAGGCACAGCAGGGTCTCCTGGGCACAGGTCACATCCTGCCATTACTCTGAGAGGTGTCGCTGCATCGGTGCTCATCTGGTGACAACGCATCAAGTTGTGTAGTTATAATTCTGCACTTTCTGCTCATATACAGAACTTTAATTTTTAAAAAAATACTCATTGTTTTCAGTTGGATGAGACATCTATGACATTAAGGCTTGACTTCATTCCATCAAAATGCTTGTTTCTCTTTAGCTTACATAAAGTTCAAATATCCTGGATTTGAAGCACTAGAAAAAGCATCTTTCCAAAATTATTTTCATCCGAGACGTCTGTATTCCTGTGTCTGATCCCATCAAATCCTCAGAGGTCAGAGGTAAATACTTAAAAATAAAAATATGAACACTTCATATACTGCCAGCCACATCAGAGATAACTCAGATCAAGAACTGGCTCCTGTTTTGACAATGACGTATTTTATTATTGCTATATCAAGCAACTTGGCCCAATTGTAACTAGAAAATACACAACGGTATTGACATAATTCTGCATTTAATATGTGTTGTAACAAAAAGAAAGCATTGAAAGTAAGTTTAAGTCAAGAAATCCCCCTGTTCATTACTTAGTCTCATACTGTATCTTTTTATTGCCCAAAAGTCTTGCATGAATAGCAGTATTCATATAACAGACCATTTATAACCTCATGGAAGGAAGGAAGGGAGGGAGGAAGACAGACAATGAAAGGAGTTAGGGGTGAGCTCTGGTTTTAGAGATAAATTATAGAATTTTTTTCTTTTGTCCATATTTTAGAAATAATATCTATATGTTACAAAATTATAAATTACAAGTCAGAAAATACAATGTGTTCTACAAATGTTTCAATAAAACAGTTTGAGATATAATTTTAAAATGAGATAGTGGCAACATTACCAATTCTCACCAAATATATTTTATGTGAATCCCAATCAAGACTTTACACCTTATTGCTGGTCTACAGGAAAGAAAGGGCAGAGAAGAACAAACTAAATGATACTACTCCCTCTTAACAATCAGGAACACCGTAAAATGTATGATATTTCTCAGGACAAGTGATTCACTTTACTCAGCAATTTAGCATCATAAATAAAAACACTATTAGAAAGTGAAAGAGACTTAAGGGGTACATCAACTAATGTGATGTGTGGTACTGAACAGGGTCCTGGTTTGAACAATCTACCTGTAAAGAACATCTGGGGGACCACCCAGGGATGTCACTGTGCACTGGGCACTGTGACAGTGGTTGGCACCGTCACGGATTTTGTGAAGTGTGATGATACTATTTTACTATCCTGAAATATGGCCTTGAGTTTATAGATAAACAATAAAATATTTAGAGGTAAAATGTCAGGATAACTAGAATTGCTTTAAAATATATTATATTTAAAATTAAAAAGCTATGAAACTATGTTTAATATTTATATGTGAGCTCACAGAGCCCACATTATACTTACTTTAATAATGCCAGATAATTTTTCAAAAAAAATATTGAAGTCATATTCTTTTAATGAAACCATGGGACCTGTTTACATCATTTACAAAATCAGCTGACAAGTGGTTTGAAACTGGTCCCCAGTCACAGAGGGCAAGGACAGGCGGAAGAAAGGCAAACCACTCCAGACTGGTAGGTGTCAGTTTTAAAAAGCAAAGAAACTTACCCAGCTTGTCTTGAGCAATTGTGACAGGAATAGATTTTCAGCACTGATCCTATCAGATGAGGCCCCACCTTCATACAGTCCTCTAACTGAAATTATCTCCCAAAGGTTCTCTCTCCAAATACCATCACGTTGGTGGTTAGAGCTTCGACATATGAATTCAGGGCTAAAACAAAAACATTCAGTCCATAGCAATGCATGTATACACACAATCCCAATTTATTTGTGTTTTAAAAAAATTCTCTGTATCTGAGATTAACTCTCAAGACCCCATTTTTATTGGTAGCAAAAAATGTTACTAATTGATAATATCTACATGCTTTCAGGTAAAGTCAGTTCTATCTGGTTTGAAAGCCAGCTCAAGATTACTATCGCAACCTCACTGCTGATCAAAGACATCACATAGTCTTTCTCTTCCTTCATTCCTGGCTCTGATGTTCATTCTCAAACAGAGGAAAAGATGGGGAAGATCCCCTTGGGAAACTGAGCAAGTGTTCATTGTAAGCAGATCATTGGCTACGTGGCTTCTCTTGCTCAACTCTACTGTAGGTCCAGCTACCGAAATTTTGTAATCTGTTTTTGTAGTGAGGCTCTGTCAGGTAGCAACTGGATATTGTGTGGATGTCCATCTGACCTCTGCACTGCTTCTATACACTAGAAATTTCCTGAAGCCCAGCTGCACTCTGCATCATGTAGACCACAAAGGGTCAGTTTTTCCTTTGCCAAGTCACTGAATTTGCTCCTTGTAATGAATAATTATTTGTCAATTTGGCCAGACTATGGTCCCCACCTATTTGGTAAAACACCAGTTTAGATGTTGATGTGAAAATATTTTTACATGTGATTACCATTTAAATTAAACTTTGAGTAAAGCACTTTACCCTGCATAACATGGGTAGGCCTTATCCAATTAGAGGCCTTAAGAACAAAAACTGAGGTTTCTCACAGAAGAATCCATTCTGCCTCAAGACTGCAACACAGATACTGTGCTTGAGTTTCCAGCCTACTTTGAACCCAAGACTACAACATCAGCTCCAACCTAAATTTCCAAACTTCTGGGCTATATCACAGATTACAGATTTACCACCCACATTACCCCCTCATGAAGACATGAGTTGATTCCTAAAAATAAACATCCCCGTGTGTGTGTGTGTGTGTGTGTATGTGTGTGTGTGTAATCTCCTATTGGCTCTGTCTCTCTGGACAACTCTGGCTAATATACTTTGTGCTCTACCACTTAGGCCTCTAAGGATGAGACATTTCAATATTTCTGATCTTCATACCTTTGTGCCAAGCAGGGTGTTTGTTATCTTTCTCTTTTACTGCCCTTTTATTGGTCCACTCTTTGTAATTCTCTTGCTTTCTCCAAGCCCTCAGGGGGTAGAACTTAACTATGAAGTAAAAATTAACTATGCCGGGTTTCAATATATTGGAAATATAGGCAAAATAGGGTGTGATATCCATCCATACTCTCCAATCACCCAAAAAAATTTTTAACAGAAAATCCAGCTGTATTTCTACCTGTTCTTCTCTCCCCACCCCAATCCTCATTGTCTTCACCTCAGTTCCTTCACCCATCCCTTGACTGCTGAGCCTCCTCCAACAGGCAGAAAGCAGCCCAAGGATAGGTACAATGAACAACTATTCCAGCTTGCCCAGGGCTATCCCAATATTAGCACTGAAGTCCTAGGCAAATCAGAATGGTTGACCACAGCAGAAACAGAATCCAGCTAAGCTCAAATTGTCTCACTTTAATATTACTTTGAAATCTTCTCCATCTATCACCCATATAACAGGCTTTTACTCTCAGAAGTCAAGAATCTGGCAGATTTAGATTCTTGATGATTGCCCATCAAACAGAAATTTCATGTCTCCATTCTGCATTGTGGGAGGGGCTATTGCAGAAGAAGCTTACATGTCTCAAAAAAATAGTCTGCCATGAATCAATACTTCATATATTAAGCTGAGAGTATACTTTTATAACTTTCCAAGTAATTTATAAATCCTCAAGAATTGAGAACCTGGCATAAGTTATAAAAAAAGCATAGACTATGATGCTAGCAAAGTATATTTTTGAGAATAAATAAATGTATATTAGTGAAGATTTATAATAAAGTTGACATATATATTTAATATCTTACATTGAAGATATATCTTAAAATCAATAATATCTTGGAGTCCAGAAAATGCATTATTATTTTTATTGATTTAGTAAAACACACAATGTAGAAATACAACTATTAATACACAATGTTTCTCAGTCACATTCCAGACAGACAAGCAGATGGACCAAGTTAACATAGAAACAAACAAACAAGAAAATCCCATTTACTATAACAAAAAAAAAAAATAATAAAGTACCTGAAAATAAACCTAACCAAGGAGGTAAAACATCTGTCTTTGGAAAACTACAGAACACTGAAAAAAGAAGCTTGAGAAGATACAAATAAATGGAAACATATACTGTGTTCATGAATTGCAAGGATTAACATAAGTAAAATGTTCATACTACACAAAGCAATCCACAGATCAAATGCAACTCCTATTAAAATACCAGTGACCTATTTCACAGATTTAGAACAAACACTTCAGCAATTTATATGGAACCAAAATGACCCAAAATAGCCTCAGCAATCTTAAGAAACAAGAACAAAGTAGGAGGGATCACAATGATACTGAACTATTTTGAACTGATATTGAAATATATCACAAGGCCACTGCGATCAAAACAGTCTGATACTGACTTCTAGCCAAGATGGAAGCATAGCTAGACACACTGTGCCTCCTTGCACAACCAAAATTAAGAACAACAAAAATTTAGAAACAAAAAAATAAAAACAACCAGAACTGAAAGAAAATTGAACTGTACAAAAGTCTGACAACCATTCCTCCAGACCAGAAGGAGGGGCGAGGTCGGCGGCCTGCGGAGACGGGTTGCGATGGGAAAAAGTGGTGGCTGGTGGACTGGGTGTGCAGGAGGTGGCTGGCAGACCCCGGGCACAAAGAGGCAAAAGCAGACCCAGTGAGGCACGCAAGTCAGCCTCAGGCAAAACCGGGCAGTGAGACAGACCACGCAACCCAGAACTCCAGCTCAGAAAAATAAAGCCTAAAAACTCCAATTGAAAACATTTATTGGGGTTGAGGTGCTGGGAGAGACACCCAGCCTCACAGGAGAGTTCATTGGAGAGACCCACAGGGTCCTAGAATGTACACAAACCCACCCACCCAGAAATCAGCACCAGAAGGACCCAATTTGCTTGTGGGAAGCAGCAGAAGGGACTGAAATTCAAGACAGAGAGTGGAGCAGGCACCACAGTTTCCTTTCTGACTCCACCCCCACATACAGCATCACAACACAGCAACTGGGTTGCCCCACCCTGGTGAGTACCTAAGGCTCTGCCCCTCATATTAACAGGCACAAACACGCCAAAAAAAAAGTCTCAAACAGAAGAACAGATCAAAGCCCCAGAGCCAATACTTTTAAGTGACCAAGAGATAGCCAACCAGATGCATAGTTCAAAGCACTGGTGATCAGAATGCTCACAGAATTGGTTGATTTTGGTCACAAATTAGATGAAAAAATGAAGGCTAGACTAAGTGAAATGAAGGAAAATGCACGGGGAACCAATAGTGATAGAACAAAAACTGGACTCAAATCAATGGAGTGGACCAAGAGGAAGAAAGAAACAACCAAACAGAAAAGAATGAAGAAACAAGAATTCAAAAAAAAAAAAAATGAGCACAGGCTCAGGAACCTCCAGGACATCTATCTGTAAACATTCCAACATCTGAATTATAGGGGTACCAGAAGGGGAAGAGGAACAGCCACAAGTGGGAAACTTATTTGAACAAATAATAAAGGAGAACTTCCCCAATCTGGAAAAGGAAATAGACTTCCAGGAAGTCCAGGAAGCTCAGAGAGTCCCAAAGAAGGTGGACCCAAGAAGAAATATACCAAGGCACATCATTGTTACATTAGCCAAGATTAAAATGAAGGAGAGAATTCCAGAAGCAGCAAGAGATAAGGGGACAGTCACCTACAAAGGAGTTCCCATCAGACTGTCAGCTGATTTCTCAAAAGAGACCATACAGGCAAGAAGGCGCTGGAAAGAAGTATTCCAAGTCATGAAAGGCAAGGACCTACATCCAAAATTGCTCTATCCAGCAAAACTTTCATTTAGAATGGAAGGGCAGATAAAGTACTTCTCAGATAAGGTCAAGTTAAAGGAGTTCATCATCACCAAGCCCTTATTATATGAAATGTTAAAGGGACTTACCTAAGAAAAAGGAGATAAAAAGTATGAACAGTAAAAAAACAGCAAACTCACAGTTATTAAAAAACCATACCTAAAACAAAAGCAAACTAAGCAAACAACTAGAACAGGAACAGAATGACAGAAATGGAGATCACATGGAGGGGTAGCAACAGGGGAGTGGGAGGAGGAGAGAAGGGGAAAAGGTACAGAGAATAAGTAGCATAGACAGTAGGTAGAAAATAGAGGGATGGCAAGAATAGTATGGGAAATGTAGAAGCTAAAGAACTAATGACACATGGACATAAACTAAAGGGGGGGATGTGGGCAGGATGGGGTGTGCAGGGTGGAGGGGAATGACGGGAGGAAATGGGACACCTGTAATAGCATAATCAAAATATATATAAAAACAGTCTGGTACTGACATAAGAACAGACGCATGAGTCAATGGAACAGAATAGAGAACTCAGAAATAAACCCATGTCCCCGTGGTCAATTATTATTTGACAAAGTGGGCAGAAGCATAAAATGGAGTAAAAATAGCCTCTTTAACAAATAGTGTTGGGAGATCTGGACAGCTACATGAAAAAAAACAAAAATGAAATATGACCACCAACTTACACCATACACCAGAATAAACTCAAGATGGATAAGTGACTTAAATGTAGGCCAGAATACCATAAAACTCCTAGAGGAAAACACAGGCAATAAAATTTCAGATATCCCATGCAGCAATCTTTTCACCAATATATCATCTAGGGCAAGGGACATAAAGGAAAGAATAAACAAATGGAACTACATCAAACTAAAAAGCTTCTGCTCAGTTAAAGAAACCACCATTAAAATAAAAAGGCACTCAATCACATGGGCAAACATATTTGTCAATGATACATTGGACAAAGTTTTGATCTCCAAAATATATTAAAAAACTCATAAGGATCAACACCAGGAAGACAAACAATCCAATTAAAAGATGGGCAAAGGACCTGGACAGACACTTCTCCAAGGAGCACATACAGAGGGCCCAGAGACATACGAAAGGATGCTCAACATCATTAACCATCACAGAAATGCAAATCAAAACCACAATGAGATACCACTTCATACAGGTCGGAATAGCCATAACAAACAAATCAACAAACAAGTGCTGGCAAGGATGTGGAGAAAAGGGAATCCTAGTGCACTGTGGGTGGGAATGCAGAGTGGTACAGCCACTGTAGAAAACAATATGGGATTTCCTCAGAAAACTAAAAATGGGCCCTGGCTGGTGTAGCTCAGTGGATTGAGCATGGGCTGCAGACCAAGTGGTCGCCAGTTCAATTCCCAGACATGGCACATGCATGGGTTGCAGGCCAGATCCCCAGTGGAGGCCACATGAGAGGCAACCATACATTGATGTTTCTCTCGCTCTCTTTCTCCTCCCTTTCTTCTAAAAATAAATAAATAAAATCTTTTTAAAAAACTAAAAATGGAACTGCTTTTTGATCCAGAAATTCTATTGCTGGGATTATACCTCAAGAATTCTGAAACGACAATTTATGGGCCCAGCACACTTCCACTGCACAACTCTGCTCATGCCCGCAGAACTTGAAACAACAATTTATAAGAACCTATGCACCCCAATGTTCATAGCAGCACACTTTACAATAGCCAAGTGCTAGAAACAGCCTATGTGCCCATCAGTAAATGAGTGAATCAAAAAAACTGTGGTACCCTTAGAGGATAGAGTACTACACAGCATAAAGAAAGAAAGAGCTCCTACCTTTTTTTAAAATTTATTTATTTAATTGTTGTTCAAATACAGTTTTCTGTCTTTTACTCCCATCCCAGCCCTCCCCCCAGTGCTCCTACCTCTTGCAACAGCACGGATGGAACTGGAAATTATTACACTAAGTGAAATAAGCTAGGTGGCAAAAAAATAAATACCATATGATCTCATGTATGAGTGGAACCTAACCAACAAAACAAACGAATGAGCAAAATAGAACCAGAGACATGGAAACAAGGAACAGACTGACAGTGACCACGGTGGAGGGTGAAAGGGGTAAAGAAGGGAAAGGAGGAAAAGGGTCCAGTCGAGGAACATGTATGAATGATCCATGGGCATGGACAACAGGGTGGGGATTGACTGTGGAAGAGGGATGTTGGTGAGGCAGTGGAAAACAAGGGGGAAAATTTGGGACAACTGTAATAGAACAGCAGTTTAAAAAAAAAAGAACAGAAGACAGAGTCCAGATAAACATGAATGACCTTTCAGCTGTCACTGAGCACATAAGGTAGCAAGCTCAGGGAAAGTAGCTAAGAAAAGCAGCAGATCCTATAGATACCAGAAGGCAACTCAAAGTCAGGTGGTATGAGAAACCTTGGTTTCAGAAGTATTTTGTGTACTATGAAACTAGTTCTAGTTTTAAAGGTAAATTCTGCCCCTAGTTTATAAAGGGGAGGGAAAGCTAAAACACAAGAAATAGAACAAGAGGGCCTGTGGGCTAACATCTCCCAAATATACACCTGCACTTAACTGACTTTCAAACTTAAAGTGAGAGTAAACTGGTACGATTGAAAACGTGCCACATAGCCAATATTACTCTAAAACTCTACCACGTATTATGCATATTCAATTGTTTACTGAGCTTTCATTAAGTTAAATAAATACTGCTGATTTTACACACAGTGCATTTTCAATGTGAGATCTGAGAATTGTTAGAACAAAAAATTCTTATATTTTTATTGCAATTCACTTTTCAAAAATTTCACAAGTCTTTGTGTTACGTTGGCCAAGGTTTTATCAAGAAATAAACTAAGAGCCAGTACTTCAGAATAAGTGTCATGGTGTAATTGAGCAAATGATATTATTTGCTAACAGTCAAGGTTTACTATGTCAGACAGCAAATACTAATATAGAGGGTGGGGCAAAAGTAGGTTTACACTTGTGAGTATGTGACACACAGTTTATTTTGTATTATTATTTATTAATTATTGTATTATTTTCCATCTGAACGATGGTAAACCTAATTTTGCCTCATCCTGTATATATTAGCCAAAAGATATAAATGGAATTCACAGAAGAAACTAAAGGGAAATACAATGTGTACCTTGTATTTAGTACAGATGGCATTTACATCTTACTTATTTGCATAGGGTAAAGAAAACTGAACATCCTGTCAGTGACTTTTTTCTTCATGGGGAAAACCCCTATGATAAAAAGACAGGGCTTTATTTACTCTTCCCAATAATTTTTGAAGAGTTCAGTACAGATCGAAAAATGCTACTCACACCTGAAATCTTCATTAATAGTATATGGGTAAAATTTACTTGGTAAGGGGAAAATCATAATTATTGAGAAATTATTACAAAAACAAATTATTTAAATTATCATAATAATATACTTTAACCAGTCAGTGTAATAGTACAAAATAAATTCATTTGATTAATTATTCACATTACTTGTATTTTTATTGTTTTTGCTGAGTACCCACCAGGGCACAGATTAAACTTGGTGATAGCATATTTTCTCTATTTTACTCTTTAAGTTTTATGCACAAACAGGAGGATTCAGTTTATTTCACAAGGAATCTATTTCCACTTGAGCATGGCATTTTTATAAAAGTATGTTTATTAAAATAAAAAAACAAATTCTGGGCATAAAAATAAGAGGGTATAGAATTTGTGAATTCCACTTTCCATAGTTAAATTTCTTAGGATCAATACACTTTTCCATCTTCCTGACACCATCTTATCCTTGCAACATCTCCCAAAGACTGCTGTAGAAATCCCCTACATTGTCTTGTTTTTAAATTTTATTGAATTTATTGGAGTTACATTGGTTAACAGAATTATATGGGTTTCAAGTATATAATTCTATAACATATCATCAGTATATTGTATTGTGTGTTCACCACCCAAAGTCAAGTTTCTTTCTGTCACCATTATCACCCATTTACTCTCTTCTATTTCACCCTAACTCCTTTCCCTCTGGTAATCATCATACTGTTGTCTGTGTCTATGAGTTTGGGGGGGGGGGATTTTTTTGCTATATCCCTTCACCTTTTCACCCAGTACCCCTTCCCTCTGACTATTAAGTGCATAGATACAACTTCCCTCATAGTTCTATCCATGAGTCTGTCTGTTTCTATTTTGTTTGTTTATTTTGTTCATTAGATTCCAAATATAAGTGATATTATATGGTATTTTTCTTCCTCTGACTGGCTTATTCCATTTAGCATACTACTCTCCAGGTCTATCCATACTGTCACCAAAGGTAAAATTCCCTGATTTTTATGGCTGATTAGTATTCTATTGTATTAATATACCACAGCTTTTTATCCACTCATCTACTTATGGGAACAGGAGCTGCTTCAAAACCTTGGCTATTATAAATAATGCAGCAATGAATATAGGGATGCATATATTCTTTTGGATTAGTGATTTGGGTTTCTTCTAATACACTTCCAGATGTGGAATAGCTGGGTCATAGGCTGATCCATTTTAAATTTTTTGAGGAAACTCCATACTGCTTTCCAGAGTGGCTGCACCAATCTGCATTCTCACCAAAAGTACATGAAAATTGCTTTTCTCCACATCCTCATCAACATTTGCTGTGTGTTGATTTACTGATCATAGCCATTTTGACAGGTGTGAGGTAATAGTTCATTGTAGTTGTAATGTTCACTTTGATAATTAGTGATACTGAGCATCTTTTCATATGCCTATTGGCCATATTCAGGCCATTTGCTCATTTTTTATTTTTATTTTTTTAATATATTTTATTGATTATGCCATTACAGTTGTTCTATTCCCCCTTCATTCCCCTCAACCCTGCACATGACTCCCACACCATTCCCCCCTTTAGTTTATGACCACGTGTCTCAAGTTCTTTAGATTCTATATTTCCCATACTATTCTTGCCCTCCCCCTATTTTCTACCTACCGTCTATGCTACTTATTTTCTATACCTTCTCCCCCCTTCTCCATCTCCCACTCCCCTGTTGCTAACCCTCCATATGATCTTCATTTCTATGGTTCTGCTCCTGATCTAGCTGTCCTCTTAGTTTGCTTTTGTTTTAGGTGTGGTTCATAGTTATCTGTGAGTTTGCTGTCCTTTCACTGTTGATCTTTTTTATCTTCTTTTTCTTAGATAAGTCCCTTTAACATTTCATATAATAAGGGCTTGGTGATGATGAACTCCTTGAATTTGATCTTATCTGAGAAGCACTTTATCTGTCCTTCCATTCTAAATGAAAGCTTTGCTGGATAGAGCAATCCTGGTTGTAGGTCTTTGGATTTCATGACTTGGAATACCTCTTTCCAGCCCCTTCTTGCCTGTATGGTCTCTTTTGGGAAATCAGCTGACAGTCTGATGGGAACTCCTTTGTAGGTGACTGTCCCCTTAGCTCTTGCTGCTTCTAGGATTCTCTCCTTCATTTTAATCTTGGTTAATGTAATGATGATGTGCCTTGGTGTGTTTCTTCTTGGGTCCAACCTCTTTGGGACTCTCTGAGCTTCCTGGACTTCCTGGAAGTCTATTTCCTTTTCCGGATTGGGGAAGTTCTCCTTTATTATTTGTTCAAATAAGTTTTCCACTTGTGGCTGTTCCTCTTCCCCTTCTGGTACCCCTAATATTTGGATGTTGGAATGTTTAAAGATGTCCTGGAGGTTCTTAAGCCTCTCCACATTTTTTTTGAATTCTTGTTTTTTCATCCTTTTCTGTTTGGTCATTTTTTTCTTCCTTCTGGCCCACTCCCTTGATTTGAGTCCCAGTTTTCTTTCCATTACTATTGGTTTCCTGCGTGTTTCCCCTTCATTTCAATTAGTTTAGCCTTCATATGTTCCTCTAATTTGTGACTAAAATCAACCAATTCTGTGAGCATCCTGATCACCAGTGTTTTGAACTGTGCATCTGAAAGTTTGGCTATTTCTTCATCGCTTAGAGTTATGGGCTCTGGGGCTTTGAGTTCTTCTTGAGCCGTAATATTTTGCTCTGTTCACACCTGTCGGGTATGAGGAGCGGAGCCTTAGGTGTTCACCAGGGTAGGGCCACCCAGGTCACTGGTTTGTGATGCTGTATGTGGGGGCGGGGTCAGAGAGGGACAATAGCGGTCTCCTCTGCTGCTTCCCCCTGCTGGGGCATGTGAGGTCAGTCTCACTGCTCGCTCCTTTGCTGGTTTATCAGCACATGAACGTGTGACCACGGTCAGCCCTCAGTGGGTCTGCCTGCTGCTACTCCACACCTGGGATCCGCCCACGGCTGCCTGCACACCTGGGTTGCGTGCCCGGGTCAGTCCAGTGGATCTTTCCTGCCCGACCCCACTCCATGCCGATGGCTTCGCCCCTCTTACCAGTCTGGCTGAAAGATTCGTTGTTGTCAGACTTCCGTACAGTTCAATTTTCTGTGGTTTGGCTGCATTTTTGTTGCTAAAACTTTGTTGTTTTTAAACTTGGTTGTGTGAGAAGGCACAATGTTTCCACCTACGCCTCCATCTTGGCGGAAGTCCCCCATTTTTTAATTCAGTCGTTTGGGTGTGGTTGGTGTTCAGTTGTATAAGTTCTTCATAAATTTTGGATATTAACCCCTTATCAAATGTATCATTGGCAAGTATGTTCTCCCATTCAGTTGGTTGTCTTTTCATTTTTTGCGGTTTCCTTTGTTGTGCAAAACCTTTCAGTTTGATGTGTTGCATTAGTTTATTTTTTCTTTTCTTTCCTTTGCCTGAGGAGATACATCAGAAACAAATATTGTTCTGAGAAACGTCCAAGATATTGCTGACTATGTTTTCTGCTAAGGTTTTTATGATTTCACATCTTACATTTAAGTTTTTAATACATTTTAAGTTTATTCTTATGTACGGTATAAGAAGGAAGTCTAGTTTTATTTTTTACACATGCCTGTCTAATTTTCCTAACACTATTTATTGAATAAACTGTCTTTGTCTCATTGTATGTTCTTGCCCTACATGATCTTAATGCTGCCAAAGTTATTCTTAAGCAAATTTTGTGCATACTATTGGAAATTTTTATCTGTCTATAAAAAACTCTAATCATGTCACTACTCTATTAAAAATCATTAATACCCTATTGATTAGAAAATTAAGGATCCATCTGTTCCCTAGTCAAGCTTCCACAGGAATCCCAGCCCTCTGCTGCATCAGCCTCATCCTGCTTCTACAGAAACTGATCTCCTTTTTCTTCTATAACATGTCCCAGGCATCTCTCCTTTGCTTATCCACCTGCAATGTAATCTTTCTGATAGTAGAAATCATTTTATTTTTCAAATTCCATTAAAAATGCAATCCTCCTATCCGTTTACCCTTCAATCAGAGGTGACCCATGCACCTCCAAATATCACAGCACCGTGGGGCTATTTACCATATCTGCTTGTACTGTCTTTAGTTAAAAAAGAAAATATGTCTCTAGTACCTTAGAAGCTCATTGACAGAGGGAACTGCATCTTAATCATTCCTTTTCCAATAGCACTGAGTCTAGTCTAGGCCCAATGAAGCAACCTAAAAAAATCTTTGCTAAACTAATTTGAAAAGTAATACCAAATGTCAGCATACAATAGGGCTGAACATTTAAACACTGTGGAAGTAGGGTACTTCACAAAAGGCAATAAAAATTCCCCCAAATGTTAGGAGATTTCTGTACAATTAAATCCATAATCTCAGAAAAAAATTCATCCCTCATCCTAATGTGACATGTGTTGAGACATTTGCTTCTCTGAAAAAAATAAGAATTTATTCTTTCACTTTCTCATAAATCTAAGATTAGAAAAATCTTAAAGTCTCTCTATATGAATTGCTTTCTTGAATTTACTACCAAATCTTTACTTGAGCTAAATACTCAACCTATTTTTCTTAAACTATCTATATTATCATATAAAAATAACCCCAGGTGGGATTATGGACTCAACAAGGCCACCCTGGACATCATTTTGGGGAAACCAAGTATTTACCACTTAAAACAATAGTAGTTCTTCTTGTGCTCAAACATAACAGAGCAGGACACCAGCCAGTGAAATTGTGGCTAGTTTCATTAGCTTGTGGATATAATATTCTCCTGAATTTTTTTTACAGGTAGTAAAGTCCTGAGAAAATTTTATTCACATTTTCAAAATTGTTTCTCTCACTTAAACAACAACCACATAATAGAAACAAGTCAGCAAACCTTTCACAAAATGCTACCTGATGTTCTTTAAAATACCTGGCGGCAGCAGACATTCATTTTGGTTAACCATCATAGTCGTGTTTTACATTTTTGTATCTTTTTTCCAAAGGGAGAGAAATATGGCCCTATATATACCTAATGCCAAGAAAAATGTAGGCTAGTACTCATTAAAATATCCACTCTTTGCCAAAGCTAAATTCTGCCTCAGAATTTTGAGGGCCACGCCTGTCACAATGCCTTTGATGCCACAGCAAATTGTTTCAACCATCTTCATGCTATTTAAAGTGTGGAAAAAATACAGACAATCTTCTGGAATGCATTCATTACCTTGAAAGTGCCTGACATGCTGGTCATGCTGAAATGCATATGATTTTAGCTTTTGTGGTACAAAACACTTTTACCTCAAGAGAACTTATGTTATAATCCCGTATTCACTTACAATGCTCTCAAAATTCTCTATTGAGAAACTTATATTACTAAAACAAATTTACTTTTTATATAGAAAAGGGAAAAAACACTTTTTACCAAAAAAAGTCTTAAGAATATAAGATATTAGTTATAAGATTTAAACATTCCTGATTACAGTGACCATTTTAATTATCAGAATCATACCCACAGAGCTCAAGAAGAAGACAAAACATGTACCGAGTCAATCAACATTAATGTTTAATTAGTGTTTATCTTGGTAGAATGAAACTTTCAAGTAAGGTGTACAAGAAAGATACTTTAATAATATATATAAATGATCTATGCCATACTTGTACAATTTTACTTGCCACAACTAACAAGGTTGATACTCTTGCCACAGTTAACATCATCAATAGTAAAGGACAATATGTATAGAGAACATTAATAACTTAAAAGACCTTAAAATTTAAATATTATAGAGTTTAAGAATACAATATTTACACTAATTGTTTCAAAACTGACTGAACTATGACTAAACAAAGTTTAAAAGATTGCCTACTAATAGAAAAATGTACTACTCTTTCCCCACACTGCATTAGCGCTGCCCTCATCTCTCAGGTAATGAATATCCCCATGGCCTTCCAGCTAACACCTAAATCCCTCAGGATGACCTGCAGTGCCTGACCCTGTCCTAGCTCTTGCCATGTCTGCTCTTATTCACAACCCTACTGACCTTCTATGCTTTCACTCATGCTAGACCACTGTCCAAATTACCCTGCCTCTGCTCCACACATCCCCCAACTGCCTGTGAAGACAAACTCAACTTACAGACTCATTTCACGCACTACCATCTTCTTTCAAGCCTTTCCTGGTAGTTCACAAACTTGGAGGAGGATTTACCACTTTTTCATTTGGGCCATACAGCATAACACCATGAACACTTTACCACATATATTGATTCCCACTGCACCCGTTGGCAAGCCACATTGGTTCTACTTCTAAAACATAACTTAAATTATCCACTTCTCTTCATCTCTTTTACTCCCACTCATCTGAATTCAAGCTGACATAATTTGTGGTCCTGTCAATAATCTCCTAATTTATTTCTCTTCTTCTACCCTGGGACTCCAACCTTTTCCAACCCAATGTCCTTGTAACCTCTACAATTATCTTTTAAAAATGGCATCAGATTGGGTCAGTAATCTGCTTTAAGGCCCTTAATATATTCCTGATGCTTTCAGAATCTAGCCTAGAGTCCTGCCATGGCCTGCTTCTCCAACCTCATCTCAGATCTCTGCCCCACCCCCAACACCTCATTATTCCAACAACACTGGAATCATTCTGCACATCATGGGTGTGCCTTAAATAGTTGTTCAATAAATTAATCAATGGCTTAGGTTTTTCTCCCTGTTACACTATATACTCCTTGAAAGCAAGTGTCATGTGTTATTCATATGTGTAATCCAGAATCTAAATACATGCTTAGCATAAAATAAACTGTCCATAAGAAGTTATGGGATGTGTAAATGAAATAATATATTTAATAATTTGGTCAGTGTTCTTATGTACACAAAATGTATTAACCAACCCTAGAGCACTGTCTACACCATTGAAGCTACTCAATACATGTTTCTTAAATGAATAAATGGACAGAGTATGCACACAGGTAGATTATTTCTCTTGCTGCATTTGTACCTAACATCAACTATAAGCCAGGATTTAAAAACGCAATATCTAAAGAACAAATCAGAATATGTCAGCACTTAAGAGTTTTAGTTTTGTGCTGATAGTTACAATCTGTCATTCAAAGCCCAATGTCTTTCAGGTATTCGTGTTTGCTCTCCTTCCCAATTATAGCAAAATCCGAAAACATCTGCAACTTTATACAACCATTATCTATGATTTCAGAAAATATTACTCTGTTAAAAAGTCTGGCCTTGAAATCACTCTTAAAGTAAAACAGACTGGTAAGCCATCGCTGAAAAGTGCATGTTCATTAATCATTAAAAACCTTTAACTTGTTTCAGTTGTCATTCAGAACAATAAAAAGAATGTCTTTGAACCAAGTTGTTGATAACAAACTCTTAGTCTGAAAGTGAAGTTGGAGGCTTGGAGGGGTGTGAAAGGAGGAAAAACCATTCTTTGTAGTTTTCTTTCTTATAAAGTAAAACATGTGTTTGGATTAAAAGCAATCATTCTTTCATGCTTACATTTTGGGACAGAATCTTCTGTAGCAATCACAAGATTAAGACCATAAGTGAAAGTCTTCATAAAAGACTTTCACAATAAAACAAAGAAAACAACTGCAATTAAAAATTTAATATTGTCCTATTAATCTTGACCCTACCTGGAAAACATACTTTTCTGTATTGATTTCACAGGGAAAAGAGTCATATATTTTCTTCCCTTTAGAGTTTGCTTTCAAATAACTGCACAGACCTTAACTATACAAATAAAAGATTAAAGGACTTGTGCATCACAAGAAATAATAGCCTACATGAGACATATTTGACCAAAGTCTCCTCAGAAGTGGAATATATAACTTCTCAGAAGTGGGATGAATTCACAGAAGACTATCAGGATGTTATTTTATAAAGGCTCAGAACTTCCAGAGGTGATTAAAATGTTAGTGTTGCAATTGGCTCCTGTCACTCACATTTTTTAATTGTGTCTCTCTTCTCAGCACAGCGCCTGTATTTTGAATTGCTAATATGAACTGGGCACTATGCGAGGCACTGACATTTGTTATCACTAATTTTTACTCCACACAGTTAAGGTAGATATGACCTCCCTTTTGTCAATGAGAGAAGTGCGGCACAGAGAAACTCGGTCGTTATTTGCCAGGCAGGATTTAGTACTCTCAAAATCTCCATGGAGCTCTACACGCCCCTCATGTGAACATGCTCCCCATGTTACGGTTCTCGGCAGTTCAGTGAAGGAATTCTTTACTGAAGACCTTGTTAGAAATGCAAATTCTGAGCCCTCCACTGGAACTTACTGAATTAGAAATGCTGGGGTTGGGGGGTGGAAGTCAGCAATCTGTGTTTAAAGAACCCTTCTAAGTGAGTTTGCTGTGTGTTCAAGTTTAAAACCACTGCTCCTATTGCAATCACTTGCTTCCTGAGCCCTAATGGAAAAGTTCTCCAGCACTCCCACCCCCTGCTCAAAGCCTGTCCTTTCCTCCACACTGCCTCACAAATGCTCTTGTGATTTGCCTTCAACCAAAAACACTAGGGTCGAAATTTTAAGGTGTAGTATTGTAAATATACTTGGCCAGATTCACCTGTAATTTACTTTAGAGTAGAAACAATGGTACCCTGCCATAGCCTAACTTTGCCATTGTATTTGTAACCACATGATGAAACCTTTTTGAGGCAAAAAAAAAAAACATTCCTGAGATTTTACAAATATTTCCACAATATTTTATGAAGTACTAGATCCTGGATGTCACAGCTAACTCTGGATCATCAATCCATAAACAAATACCTATCAATAAATTAATTTCTCGGGCAATTAGTACCAAAAATAATACTGATGCTAAGTTTTTGTATAATCCCTAGAGAAAACCGGAAGGAATCCACAGAAAAAGCTCATTGCAAAATCATCAACAAAACAAAGGAGAGTCAAAAAAGAGCCATCAAATTTTATTTTCAATATGAACCACAGAGCTTGCTAAGGAAATTTCAACTTCCAAAAAATTTTTAAATGAAGTTGCTCCAATTTTTATTTCCAAATAGGTACAGCTGCTTTGCTCCTGGCAAAAAGACTGATAAATGAGAATGTGTGTCAGAATTTTAGGAGAAAAAAATGAATCCATAGCATATTGTAAAATGAATGATCAGCTCTCTGTCAGCTGAAAAAACCATCTAATAAAGTATTCAAAAAGTCTTGTGACACCAAGGTAATACACCACTGACCTCTTTGATAGAATTACAATAACTAATCAAATAAAATAAGCATAATAGGAAAAATGCTTAATAGTTTCATACCATCCAAAGAGGTTGGCAAATTAAACACTATGTTTAAATTATTTATCTAGATGAGACAGAACTATTACCAGATTAATAATTTCACAAAAAATAAGTTTCTTTTTATTTCTATGTTTGTTTCTTTGTTTCTGTTTTATTTTAACATGTATCATTAAGGAAATACTTATAGCTCTATTCTCCAATTGTCCAAACAAAATCTCAGATGCTGCTCCCCCCAGAAAAGGAAACCACTATAATTTGTATAATTTATCACAACCCATTTATAGGCTATTTGAGAATATGCATGATTTTAGCAAATATGCATGATTTTCCCGACTGTTAATAGACAGTTGGGAAAAAAACAGGTAGTATTTTTTCAGAAGTAATAAAATTGAGTAATATTTAAGGGTTACACTTAAGTTCTCAAGTTTTGCTTCTGAAGAGGATTATTTCAAAATCTCTTAAATAACATGTTCTTTAGCAGCTATAAAACTAATAAAATGCAAACTCCCTGAGCAAAGGATCATTCTCTGCTTTTTCACTAATGTATTCCAAACACCAAGAACAGTGCCTGTTACTTAGTAGGAACTCAATATTTGTCAAATAGATAAATGAATCATGCCAAAACATCTAAATGTATTTCTTTAACAAATTTGACTTTGCTTTCATGAAAAAATATCTTTGACTTAAGATTTTCAATGATTTGTTGTACAATTTTCTTACTTTAATATGCATAATATACAATATCATTATGTTCATTATAGAAATTAAAATGTTTTCAAAATACTATTATATCTCAAATATACTCCCTTTCAATATTTAGAATTTTGAAAAAGTAGAGAATGTGTTACGTTCTTTCAATAAATAAAACTTGCTTTGTAAAAGGTAAAATGTCTTGCCCAAAATCACTCAATTATTTAATAAAATATTTAAGCTATAACTTATCTATCATAATTTTCACCTAATCATTCTTTAATTACACAGAAATTCATTTTTATCCTTAGCCTATACTCATATATGTCAGATATAGCTGAGTAAAAGGCTTAATCCTAAAACTCCAAGAAGAAGGGTCTTGAGGGAAATTACCTAAAAGAAGATTAAACATTTTGAGTCAGTCTTCAGGTTTCTGGGATCCGGAACAGGAACTGCTGTCCAGAGAGACAGGCCAATATCGTGACTGATGCATTTTTAATCTGAGAGTCAATACAGATCTCAGACATCATCTCCTCCAAATGTTTTAGTTTACAGTGAAGGAAAACTGAAGTTTAAAAAGAGCAAATCAACTGTGTAATCTCATATAACCAATGGACAGTGGAACTAGATTAGAATTTCCAATTTCTGACTCTTTGCAGTTCAGTTTTTATGTCATCCATACAAAGAAACACAGTAATAAAATAATGTATTTTTGATGATCTCCATTTTAGAAAAAAATATTGAAGCTTAAAAGAATCAACTACTACCAGAATGCCAGATTTTGAACAGACACTGTATCACATGAACAACTGAAACAATGAGATCTGCCCATCTGTACGTAAACCCACCCATATACAATGGACAGTATCAGCTCTGTACAACGTTTCTATATTTCATCATGTCTTTGTGGCTCCACGTACCCTCCCACCTACCCCATCCCTGCCTTACTTCTATTACAAGATAATATTTTACATGGTGTGAGAAGATTATTTGCTGTAACAACAGAACCCCAGCTCAGCAGCCCATTTTTTACTATAGATTTGGAATCTAACAACTGGCTGGTTTCACAAGCTGCCAGAGAAAGGAGATTGAAGCCATGTGTCAAGTCATCTCCTCCAGAAAGAGCTCAAATATAAGCACTGCTGTTAGCAGGAAGACTGGCTCAGAAACACTGAATCAGCAGTATCATTTGCAACCATAAAACATGGCAATGCACTATGTTTAAGAATTACCTACCTGGGTAAGCAGTTGTTTAAAATGAGTAATCGATACTTTCTACTAGACTTCAGAGGGATGATACCCATTGAAAGTAACAAAATAAGTCCCAGTAATCCCATCCCTTGATGATTTCATTGCCCAGAGACCACTGACACAATGAGAGTTGGGTGCATTGTCTTCTTGCCTTCTGAGAACTTTTCAGGCATTTGTCATTATTACATGAATGTAGACCACACACAATGTTAGTTTCTTCCTAGCACCAACCCAGAAATGTCTAAAGAAATAACTTCAACATTGTCACTAAGAATTGGACTCAAAATACTTCACTCAAAATAGATGCCTATTCCAAAAAGTAGAATGCTTTTTGGGTGGCTAGAAGACTGTGGTTCCCCACAACCTCAAGAAACTTTCTACTTTAAGAATCATTATAGTTTGGTTTAAGAGCATTTTTATTTGATTTGGGACTGAATACATTTATGAGGAATGTACTTGGTCTCTGTCAATCCTATAAAATAGTTGAATTTTGCTCTAGATACTTAACACCAAGTTACAAATTACAGTGACTTTCATCTTAGGTTACTTTCACTTTTCAAAGTTATTTTACAAACGGCAGAATATAAATAACCTAAAAGCTCTTACACAAAAGACTTTTGCCTTTAAGCTTTAAATCTATGCTCTAGTACCCTTAAATATAATTCATCAAACTTTATTTAAAGAACAATTTTCAAACCCCCCAAAATGTCTCCGCATTATAGAGAAACTTTTAAAATACAGGTTTAAAAGCTGGAGGTCATCTTTGATAGGATTATATGAACTCAAATTTAGATCAACTCTCCAAATGCAAAAAAATTTAGGTGAGTTTCTAAGTTTAAGAACTGAATTTTTTCCTGCTATTCTACTTTCAATAAGTAAATGGGTTTCTTTTCTCCACATTCTCACCAGCAGTTGTTGTTGATTTGTTTATGATGGCCATTCTGACAGGTGTGAAGTGATATCTCACTGTGGTTTTAATTCGCATCTCTCTAATGGCTAGGGATGTTGAGCATTTTTTCATATGTCTATGGGCCCTCTGTATGTTCTCCCTGAATAAGTGTCTACTTGGATCCTTTGCCCATTTTTAATTGGTTTGTTTGTCTTCCTAGTGTTGAGTACTTGATACATTTTGGAGATTAAACCCTTGTCCGATGTATCACTGGCAAATATGTTCTCCCATATAGTCAGTTCCCTTTTCATTTTGATGACGGTTTCTTTAGCCAAGCAGAAACTTTTTAGTTTGATGTAGTCCAATTTGTTTATTTTTTCCTTTATTTCCCTTGCCATAGGTGATATATCATCAAAAATATTGGTGTACAGAATATCTGAAATTTCACTGCCTATGTTTTCTGCTAGGACTTGTATCACGACTTATATTTAAGTATTTTGTTCATTTTGAGTTTATTCCAGTGTAGGGTATAAGCTGATGGTCTAGTTACATTTTTTTACAGGTACCAGTCCAGTTCTCCCAACACTATTTATTGAAGAGGCTATTTTTACTCCATTTTATACTCCTGCACCCTTTGTTGAATATTAATTGACTACAGAGACATGGGTTTATTTCTAGTCTCTCTATTCTGTTCCATTGATCTATGTGTTTGTTTTTACACCAGTACCAGACTGTTTGGATTACAGAAGTCTTGCAGTAGTTTGATATCAGGTACTGTGATCCCTCTAATTTTATTCTTTTCCAAGATTGCTGAGGGTATTTGAGGTCTTTTTTGGTTTCATTCAATTTTTTTAAATAATTGCTCTAGATCTGTAAAATATGACATTGATACTTTAATAGGAATTGTGTCAAATCTATAGGTTGCTTTGGGTAGTATGGACATTTTAATTATGTTAATGCCTCCAATCCATGAGCATGGTATAAGCTTCCATTTATTTGTGTCTTCCTCAGTTTCTTTCTTCAGTGTTCTACAATTTTCTGAGTACAAGTCTCTTACCTCCTTGGTTAAATTTATTCCTAGGTAGTTTATTTTTATTGTTGCTATAGTAAATAGGACTTTTTTCTTAGTTTCTCTTTCTGATAGTTCATCATTGGTGTACAAAAATGCCATCGATTTCTGAATACTGACTGTGTTCGGCTACTTTGCCAAATTCACTTAGTAGGTCAAATAGTTTTTTGGTGGAGCCTTAGGGTTTTCTATGTACACTATTTCCTGTGTGCAAATAATCACTGTTTTACTTCCTCCTTTCCAACTTGGATGCCCTCTGTTTTTCTTCTCGTCTGATCACTGTGGCTAGGATCTCTAGTACTAAGTTAAATAACAGTGGTGAAAGTGGACACCCTGGTCTCATTCTTGATCTTCAGTAAAATACTTTAAATATTTCCCCCCCATTACCAAAGTCAGGATTTAAAGGTATGCTTCACTATTCTATTTTATTTAAATAATTGTTATCAAATAGCATATTTTTATATTTCAAAGGTAATACATACTTATAGTAAGTTGGAAAGTATAAGTAGGTACCACATATGAGTGAAATTATGGTTCTTAACTTTTTCTGTGAGAATTATTTCACATAGAATGGTATTCTGAAAGCAACAATGAACAAAAACACATAGACATGGACAACAGTGCACTGGTTACCAAAAGTAAAGGAAAGAAGTAGTAGAGAGTAAAGGGAAGGAGTGAAATATATGTTGATGAAAGGAGATTTGACTTTGGATCGTGAACACACAATGCAATCACTAAACAGATAACATATAATTGAATTGTATGCTTGAAACTTGCATAATTTTATTAACCAATGTCACCCAAATAAAGTTAATTTAAAAATTAAAGAACATATAAATGAGTATTAACATATAGAAATATTAAATATTGAATCTCTTTTTCTAATTAAACATGTGCTTTCATCTGGTTAGACACACACACTCACACACACACACACACATACAAAGTAGGTGGAAGAAAATAAGAATCACTTGTAATTTTGCCACATAGATAATCACTATTAATACTTTGTTTCATATCCTTCCAGTTTTTCTACAAATATGTATGCTTATATTTTTAAATTTTAACTTCTATATTTTAGTAAATATTTTTCAATATCTTAAGTTCTGGAGTTTTCCCAATTATAGAACAACAGTATAGTATAGAAACTTAAATACCATTTGGTTCTTTGACTTTATACATATTTAATCTTTTTCACTATCTTTATTACTCAATCAAATTTATAACCTACTTAAAATATCATTTCCTAAAACACTTAATTATCTTACTTATTCCTCATTTTACTTGAAATTTTTTGAAATATTTCATAATCCCTTTTCTAATCTTTCTAAAATTTTGCACATTTTTGCCACCATTCCCTTTGTAAAATAACCTCTCTCATTTAGTACCTATTGCCATTTTCCCCTTATCTAATCTGACCACATTGTCTCATCCTCTTTTGCTAGTTTCTCTCCCACTGTTTTATGCTTTAAGTCTCAGTACTCGCAGGGCAGTATCCTCGCCTCTTTTTAAAACATTTTTCTTTTTTATAACCCCTCAAATCCCATCCCAAGGGATCATTTTAAGAAAAAAACAAAAAACTGTACTTGAAAAATAACTAAATTTAAAAAATAAATAAATTTTTTTAAAAAAGAAAGAAAAAAAGGGGTGTGGGCTTGGATGGGAGAAATTGACAAAAGAAAGAAAATACTGATGTATTGTTTTGTTTAAATATGGTGGGCATAATATTTTATATACGATTTTCATTATAAAATTTTCCTAAGTTATTTACTACTCTACAATATGTTAATGTCTAGATACAATTTTACTATGTGGAATATATAATGTATTCAACCTGCTGTTAGTGAACATTAGGATGTTTTCAATATTTATCCTAAACAATGATGCTATGAACATCTTTCCATAAACATCTTTGCATATGCCTTAATAATGTTCTTAATTTTTAAATAGAAACTTCTAGGTTGATGGATATAAGTATTTTTAATCTGCTTTTTAAATTTTGCCAAAATGGACTCCAGAAAGGTTATATAAATATATGAAATGACTTCTTTCCCTAGCCCTTTGCTATAGTAGGCATTAACATTTTACTTAATTGTTGTCAGGTTTTGTTGTAGGGAGGGAGTGGGAAGAGGGACAAAGAGTAGATAGTTAGGCTATTCTTCCCATGAGTCACGGTGGCGGCTCTTCTGGTGAGCCTTTGATTCTAGCCACACAGGCCATCTGGGATCTAATCTCACGATACATTCTTTTTCTTAACAGTGGTTACACTACTTATTGAGCTCCAAGGAGCGTTTTCATTGTTTTTTGAAATAAAAATCCTGGTTGTCAAAACTCACACATTTCCCAGAGATACCGCTATATAAAAGCCCTATTTATTTCAGTTGATACAGAAAAAGAATAAGGGATAGTGAAAAGTAGGAGAAAACCTGGGGAGAATACATCAAAGCAACTTCTGTGGTCTGTGTTCTTCCAAGGATTTTTTGTTTGTTTGTTTTTAAGGAACAATTCTTTTTAGAAGCAGTTCCAATCAAATCCTCTATAATCTTTTATAAAGTAAAACTTTGGGAGTGGAAAGCTACCTACCTGCTAGTTATCTCCAAAGTGGTATTTCAAACTGTGCCTGACTCCTGATTTTCTGTCACTCTTAATGACAATGCCATTGCCCTATATACCGAAAATTGAAAATTTTGAGTCATCCTTGAATCCCTACCCACTCAATTCTACATTCAAAATGTTGCTACATAATTTTTCTTTTCCATTCTCCTGACAACCATTTTTACATCAGGAGTTCACTGCCTTTCACTTTGACCAGGGGCTTTTAAATTATTAATGAGACCTACAAGTACCAAGAAAAAACTGGAAGTGAACCAGAGAGGGGTATGTAGACCAGGACTTTTGAGACCCGTCACTGCTGTAACCAGATGCAGTAGGTGGGGTTGTGGGTAGGATTGTCAGATTGAGCAAATAAAAACTTTAATTTCATTAAAATAATAAATGCATTTTTATTATAAGTATGTACCAAGAATTGCATGAGACATACTTATATTAAAAAAAATTCTTTTGTTTGTTGACTTATTGATGATAGCCATTCTGACAGGTGTGAAGTGATATCTCATTGTGGCTTTAATTTGCATTTCTCTGATGATTAGTGATGTTGAACATATATTCTATGTCTATGGGCCATCTGGATGTTTTCTTTGGAGAAGGGGCTATTCAGGACTTTTGTCCATTTTTAATTGAATCATTTGTTTTCTTACTGTTGAGTTTTGTAATTTCTTTATAAATTTTGGATATTAACCCCTTATCAGATGTACCAGAAAATATGCTCTCCTATTCTATGGATTTCTGTTTATTTTGTTGATGTTTTCTTTCGCTGTGTAAAAACTTTTAGTTTGACATAGTCCCATTTGTTTATTTTTTTCTTGTGTTTCCCTTGCCTGGGGACACATATCACATAAAATATTGCTATGAGCAACATCCAAGATTTTGCTACCTATGTTTTCTTCTGGGGTTTTATGGTTTGTGGTCTAACATTTAAGTCTTGTATCCATTTTGAGTTTATTCTTGTGTATTGTATAAGAAGGTAGTCTAGTTTCACTTTTCTGCACATATGTAATTTTCCCAAATCCATTTACTGAATAAACTCTTTAGCCGATTGTATGTATTTGCTTCCTCTGTCAAATATTAATTGACTATAAAGGTGTGGGTTTATTTCCAAACTCTCTACTCTCTTCCACTGATATATGTGTCTGCTTTTATGCCAATACCAGGCTGTCAAGGATGCGGAGACAGGGAAACCACCTTGCACCATTGGTGGCAATGCAGGTTGGCACAACTACTGTAAGAAACAACAGAGTTACCTCACAAAATTAAAAATGGGTATTCCATTCAATCTTGCAATCCCACTTCTGAGAATTTATCCAGACACCCCAAACACTAATTCAAAAGAAGATAAGCACCCCTATGTTCACTGCAGTCTTATTTACAATCACCAAGATATGGAAGCAGCCCAAGTGTCCATCAGTAAACGAGTGGATAAAAGAACTATGGAGACATTCAAGATGGCAGAGGAATAAGTAGAAGCTACACTAACCTGTAGCTTCTGTAGGATCAATCTGGAATTGTAACTAAATTGTAGAGAAATCATCCCAAATAACCAACTGAACAGTATCTGGAGAAAAACCTTATAACTAAGAACAGTTGGAAGAAACCACTTCACCACAATGTGACTGGTGGGGAGTGGAGAGGAGATATGAGGCAGCTGCTGGACTCGCATGGGTGGCAGATGAAGTGCCAGAGCAGTATTGTTGGGAACCACTCTGCCTGGTTTCAGGAGTTGTAACTGCCCCCCCTCCCCCGTGGCTAAGGATGAGTGAGCCACCTCTGGACTGCAAGCCACTAAGGAGACAAAGCTTATCTCCCTGGCAGCATCGCTACTTCTGCTTCATCCCCTGCCCCCAACGTTTGGTTGGTTAGTCAATGACAGGTAAGACCCCTCAGAGGGGGGGCAACCTAAGCCAGACATGATCACTTGGGAGGCCCTCAAGGAAGGATTCAGGGAGGCTGCAAGAAAGAAGGGAGTGATGGACCCTCACCCCCCCAGCTATTCTGACATAGCCTGAGTCCCCATTTCCATCTGGGAAATGTGCTTCCTGGTTCTAATCCACTTAAGCCTAAAAACATATGATGGGGAGGGTGGTGCAGCCCTTTGCCAGCTAGAGCAGGTTCTGGGGTGATTGAGCATAAGAAAGAATTCGTAAAGTCCTGTGAAGCCTGCTTTGCTAAGAGTGCTTTCATTCATATGATAATGGTCCGAGCAGGAAATGAGTATGTCTCCCAAAGATTTTGCAGTCCTCTTACCTGATAGACACTGACTCAGATTAAGTCCCCAGATTTCTTTTAAAGGTTATCTACTGCTTGATCCTTGCCACCAGACATTGACTGACGAGCCTTACCTGTATTCCTATGTATTACAACCTAATAAAAGCCATTGAAGAAGAGGTTCTTGGTCCTTCTCCTCTGAGAGACTGAGCACCTCTCCTCCCCAAGCAGATCATGTCTTGGTAGTTTCATTTACATCCGTGGTGGACGGAAGGACTTGCTGGCAAAGTTGCCCCCACAAAGTATTTCAGTGGCTGAAGGAATACCCCTGAGAACTGTGGGGTCAAGGCCTGAAGCTGGGGTTCCCAGCCTAAAGCACTAGAGCTGGGGAAGGAACCCAGATAACATCCAGCTGTGAAATACAGTGGGGTTTCTGTCCACCAGGGAGAAATGGATGGAGACCAAAAAAAGCCTCTTAAAGGGCCAATGAACAAAGTTTTGTTTGCAGCTACTTACTGTGGGCTCAAGCAGAGGGAAGGCAGTGAGGACTAGAAACACTTGAGGAGTCTGGGGATGGTGGTTCTGGGGAGAAAACTGAAGTAACAGCCACCAGGATCCCTTGTGCTCAGTCATTCTCCATACTGCAGAAACCATCTTTCTCAGGCAGAGAACTCCCTTCTAAGTGGCATCACCCTGAGAACAAGCAATAGGCCCATCCACAGTAGTTAGTCTGCCTCACCCTGTGGTGCTTAAGCCAGGCTGCTGAGTACAGCTTGAGTCTATATCAGTGATAGTTTAACAAATAAGGCAGATCTCTGGGAGTTCTGAGTCTTTAACTGCCCCTCTCCAAGGTCTGGGGCTGATAAAAGCCATTTTTGGTATGCAGCCCAGTTCTTTTTGCACATAAACAGGCCCAGCAGAGGGAGCCACAAGCTGAGGATTGCTGATAGCACCAAACAGGTTATCCAGAGCCAGTCACAAGCAGTATCTGACAAAGGTCAATACCAGAGTTTTCACAAATCTACCTAATGCATAGAAACAAATACAAAGAAGCAGCCATGATGGGAAGACAAAGAAACACAGCCCTAATGAAATAACAAGAGAATTCTCCAGAAAAAACTAGGTAAAATGGAGGCAAGCAATTTATCAGAGAGTTAGAGTAAGGACTATAAGGATACTCAATAGCATAAAAAAGACATAGCAACCATAAAAAGGGGTCAATCAGAAATAAAGAATGCAATATCTAAAATAAGTAATATACTGGAAGGAATAAATAGTAGGTTAGCTGAAGTAGAGGATCAAATCAGTGATTTGGAAGTCAAGATAGGGGGAAAAAAAACACCCAGGCAAAGCAGGAAAAAGAAAAAGAAATTTAAAAATATGAGAGTTTAAAGAACATTTTCGACAATATGAAGTGTAACGATATCTACATCACAGAAACACCAGAAGGAAAGGAGAGCAAGCAAGAGACCGAAAACCTATTTAAAGAGTGACTGAAAACTTCCCTAATCTGGTGAAGAAAAAGGACACACAAGTCCACAGACCTCAGAGAGTCCCGAACAAGTTGGACCCAAAGAGGCCTACATCAAGACACAAAAATTATAATGTCAAGGCTTAAAGACAAGAAGAGAATCCTAAAAGTTGCAAGAAAAGGCAGGTAGTTACATACACGGGAGCACCAATTAAACTGACATATGATTTCTCAATAAAAACATTTCAGGCCAGAAGGGAGTAGTGTGAAATAATCAAGGTGATGAAAAGACCTACAGCTAAGGCTATCATTACCCAGCAAAGCTATCATTTACAATGGAAGGAGAAATAAGGAGCTTCCCAGAAAAGAAAAAGCTAAAGAAGTTTGTTAACGTCAAACCAATAATGCAACTAATGTTAATGGGCTTGCCCGAAGAAGAAGGAGAAGGGAAAGAGGAATAGGAAGAGGATGAGGAAGAAGAGAAAGAGCAAGAAAAAACACAGGAAAATAGTCTAACAATAAAATGGCACTACATACATATCTATCAATAATGACCTTAAATGTAAATGGCTTAAATGCTTTAACCAAAAGAAATAAGGTAGCTGAATGGATAAGAAAACAAGACCCATATTTATGCTGCCTCCAAGAGACCCATCTCAGATGTAAAAATAAATACAAACAGACTAAAAGTAAAGGGATGGAAAAAGATACTTCATGCAAATAGAAAAGAAAAAAAAGCTGGGGTAGCAATACTTATATCTGACAAAATAGACTTTAAAACCTAGGCTATAGTAAGAGACAAAGAAGGACCCTATATAATGAATGATAAAGAGAATAATCCAACAAGAGGATATAACCCTGGTAGACATTTATGTACCCAACATAGGAGCACCTAAATATGTGAAGCAGATATTGACAGACATAAATATGTGAAGCAGATATTGACAGACATAAAGGTAGAGATCAACAGAAATACAGTCAAGGTTGGGGATTTTAACACCCCATTGACTTCTAGACAGAACACCAACAAGGAAACAGTGGTCTTAAACAACATACTAGGTCAAATGGATTTAACTGATGTCTTCAGCACATTTCACTCCAAAGCAGCAGAATATACATACTTTTCAAATGCACATGTAATATTTTTTCCAACAGACCACATGTTATGACATAAAACAAATCTCAATAAATTTAAGACAAATCATATCAAGCATCTTCTCTGAATACAATACTGTGAAACTAAAAATCAATCAGAAAAACACTGAAAAACACACAAAGATATGGAAGCAAAATAACACATTACTGAACAATGAATGGGTCAACAACAAGATCAAAGAAGAAATCAAAAGATACCTTGAAACAAACAAAAATGAGGAGACAACCATCCAAAATCCATGAGACACTGGGAAAGCAATCCTAAGAGGGAAATTCACAGCATTACAGGCCTATCACAAAAAAAAAAAAAAGAAAGAAAGAAAAAATGTGTGTTCATGTCTTTTGCCTATTTTTTAATTGGATTTTTTTTAGTCTGTTGAATTTTTATAGTTCTTTACATATTCTAGGTAACAGTCATTTGCTGTATATGCAGTTTGCAAATATTTTCTCCAATTTGGTAACTTGATTTTTTCCTTTTATCAAAGACATTTGAAGAACAATTTTTTAAAATTTTGATGAAGACGAATAATCAGTTTTGTTTAATTAATTCGTTAGTGGATCATGCTTTTGGTGTCCAGACTAAGAATTATTTTCCTAGCTCTAAACTTCAAAGATTTGTCTCAAGATTCTTTTCTAAAACTTTTATAGTTTTATGTTTAACATAAAAGTCTGTTATTTATTTTGAGTTAATTTTTATATGAGGTATAAGGTTTATGACAAGGCTCATCTATTTATTTATTCTCTCTATAGATTCCAATTGTTCTAGTATTATTTCCTGAGGAAGCTATCCTTCCTAATGAATTGCTTTTACTCCCTTGTCAAAAGTTAAGTTGGACATATTTGTGTGGATCTGTTTCTGAGTTTTTATTCAGTTCCAATAGTCCATATGCAAAGGCTTCTACAAACACCGCACTATCTTGATTAATGTAGCTGTTAGTAAGATTTGATTTTGGGAACAGCGAGTTTCCCACTATTTTCTTTTCCAAGTTTGACTTAAATATTTTATATTTAATTTATGATATAAATTTACAATGAACAGAAAAAAACCCATGCTTCACTCACATCATCATTTCAAACTGTCAGAGGCAACACATGTCAACAAGTTGCACTTTAGTTTCTTTTTTTAAAATTTCATCTTCATTGTATTTTATTTACATTACCTTTTAGTCACATTTTATGCCCCTCTCCCCTAGAAATCACCACACTGTTGTCCATGTCCATAAATCCTTTTTCTTTTTTGCTCAATCCCTCCACCTCCTAACAACCCCCACTAGGAGTCATCCTGCTCTCCAATCTACTAGTCGGTCCCCATTTTTCTTCTTGGTTCAGGTTGTTCATTACATTCCACATATGAGTGAAATCATATGGCATTTGTCTTTATCTGACTAGCTTATTTCATTTGGCATAATGTTCTCCAGGTCCATCCATACTGTCATAAAGGGTAAAATTTTCTTCTTTTTTACAGCCAAGGAGAATTCTATTGTGTAAATGTCCCATGGTTGTTTTATCCACTCATCTATTGATTGAAAATCTCATGTGCTTACTTGCCAGCTTTATAGTACTGGAAGTCCTACCCACAGCAATCAGAAAAGAAAAGAAAAAAAAGAAAAGTCATCCAAATTTGAAAGGAAGAAGTAAAACTTTATTTGCAGATGACATGATAGTATACATAGAGAACTTCAAAGATTCAACCAAGAAACTACTCAAGCTAATAAAAAACTCAACAAAGTAGCAGGATACAAAATTATCTCCAGAAATCAGTTGTGTTTTTATATGCCAATAATGAACTAACAGAAAGGGAAATTAAGAAGATAATTCCATTCACAATTGCTTCAAAAGAAATAAAATACCTAGGAATAAACCTAAGAATGTAAAAAAAATCTATACTAAGAAAATTATAAGACACTGAAGAAAAAACTGAAGAAGACACAAATAAGTGGAAACATATACCATGTTCATGGATAGAAAGAATAAATATCATTAAAATGTCCATACTACCCAAAGTAATCTAAAGATTCAATGCAGTTCTTATTAAGATTCCAATAATCTAATTCACAGACCTTAAATAAATATTTCAAAAATGTATATGGAAGCACAAAAGGCCTCACATAGCAACAACAATCATGACAAAGAAGAACAAAGTTGGAGGAATCACACTCCCTAATATCAAACTCTATTGCAAGGCCATAGAAATCAACACAGACTGGCACTGTGTAATAAAAACAGACACATAGATCAACAAAACAGAAGAGAGAGTGTGGAAATAAAACCACACCTTTACAGTCAATTAATATTTGACAGAGGAAGCACATATAATGGGCTAGAGGTAGTTTATTCAACAAATGGTGTAGGGAAAATTGGAAAGGTACATGCAGGAAAATGAAACTAGACCACCTTCTTACAGCATACAAAAGAATAAATCAAGATGAATAAAAGACTTAAATGTTAGACCCCAAACCATAAAAATACTAGAAGATATAGGCAGCAAATTCTTGGACGTTGCTCATAGCAATATTTTATGTGATATGTGTCCCCAGGCAAGGGAAACACAAGAAAAAATAAACAAATGGAACTACATTAAAATAAAAGTTTTTACACAGCAAAAGAAAACATCAACAAAATAAACAGACAATGCATAGAATAGGACTGCATATTCATTGATACTCTGATAAGCAGTTAATATCCAAAATTTATAAAGAAATTACAAAACTCAACAGTAATGAAACAAACAATCCAATTAAAAAATGGACAAAAGTCCTGAATAGCCCCTTCTCCAAAGAGAACATCCAGATGGCCAATAGACATATGAACAGATGGTCAACATCACTAATCATTAGGAAAAGGCAAATTAAAACCACAATGAGATATCACTTCATACCTGTCAGAATGACTATCACCAATAAATCAACAAACAACAAGTGCTGGTAAGGATGTGGAGAAAGCGGAACCCTTTTGCACTGTTGAGAGGGATGCAGACTAGTGCAATTACTGTGGAAAGCAGTATGGAGGTGCCTCAAAAAATTAAACACGGAACAGCCCTTTGACCCAGTGATCCCACTTCTGAGAATATACCTGAAGTAATCCAAAACACTAATTTGAAAGAACATAAGCACCCCTATGTCCACTGCAGCATTATTTACAATCACCAAGATATGGAAGCAGCCTAGGTGTCCATCAGTAGATGAGTGTATAAAACAACTATGGGACATTTACACAATAGTATACTACTTGGCCATAATAAAGAAGAAATTTTTACCCTTTGTGACAGTATGGATGGACCTGGAGAACATTATGCCAAGTGAAATAAGCCAGGCAGAGGAAGACAAAATGCCATATGATTTCACATATGTGGAATCTAATGAACAAACTGAACTAAGCAAAATAGAGACAGACTTATAGATAGGATGACAGCTAAGTTGGGGATGGGGTTGTTAGAGTGTGAAGGGATTGAGCAAAATGTTAAAAGGACTCTGAACATGGACAACAGTGTGATAATTACCGGGGGGATGGGCAATGGGAAAAATACAATGGAAAAAAAGACAAAAAAAGCCTCTTACAACCCAAAAAATAAAAAATAATTTCTATTATTTATCTGAAATTCAACTTCAACTGAACAACCAGTATTTCACCCAGAAGCCCTGGTTGTGGGTGATAGGGTGAGGGGTTGGTCGTAGCATTTGAGTCAAGAATTCAAAGTATCAATACCTTAACTAGTTGTCCTTTATCAAGTCTAACACATGGCCTGTTTTACAAATCAAGGTGGTTATTTTCATGGCTGTCCGTATTCTGAGGGTCCTGATCTCTTGGCACCTGAAACTCCAGGCATTTTACTTCATGGCATACAGATAAATATTTGACTGGGATCTAATAGTTATAGAGAACCTAGATCACCTTATCTGGGTAATGTAGAATGGGTAGTAAATAATTAGAATATATTTTAAAACCAGGGTAAGCTCATCCCCCCAAAAAGAGTTTTAATATATGTATTTTACAATGTGAAATTCACCAACTTTTTGCTAAGTGAAATAAGCCACAGAGTAGGATACAAAACTGTATCTATATAATATATACATATCATAATACAGATAGAATAAATGTTTATATACATTACATATTTTATACAAACACACAAGTACATATACACATACACAGTTAACACTAGAAGAAAGACACTACAAAAGTTAATTCTCATTAATTCTAGGTGATGGAGTCATGATTGAATTTTTTTAGATGTTTTTGGCATTTTCTAAATTTTCTATACAACCTCAATAAGTAGATTTCTAATACTGCTCAGTGTCAATGTGGAATTTTATTTACAATAAATGTACAGCATAACTTTTAAAAAATTCCATTTCCCCAAATACTCTCAAAACACCCAATATATCTTCCAAAGTCTTTCTTTTTCTCTCACACTTCAAAATCACTTCAAATCTGACTGTATTAGTCAAAACACTTTAAGTTCAAGTCTTAAATACCCCATGCAAAGTAACTTACACTTAAAAAATATATATTGGTTTATATAACTAAAAAGTTCAAGATGATTTGACTATAAGCATAAATATATTGTCAAGTTGAATTTTTTGATGTCCTAAAGGTGGATTTAGGGACCCAGAACAATTATTCACTGACACATTTGGTATATTAATATTCCATTTTTAAAAGTTACCAATTTAAAATGCTTTTTCTTTAAACTTTTAGTTCATTTATAAATTTTATTCTAATTATCAGTTGAGCCTGTTCTAATCATTTATAATATTTTACAATGTAAATATGTATATTCCCTTAGATACTTTTAAACTGTAGCTACAAATATAGCTACATTTGATTTCCTTTTGAAGTACACTAAGATTATTAAAGAAATTTTTCTATGTACTTCAGTAATTCTCATTAAGCTATAGTTATAAATATAATGAACTTTGGGATTTTCTACATGTTATAATATTTTTAAATGCCATAAGATTTAACTAAAAAGCATGACTTTAAGCAAATTACTTAATTTGTTCTCAGTTACTCATTTGTTGCTCTAATAGGATAAAATCTCTCATTTGAAAAAAATGCTTAAAGTGCCACAAAAACTGCACAAATTATATTTCATCACACACAAAAATAAACTGTAGTACTGTAGACTTGATCTGTATCATCACTCTATCCTCAATTTTCACAGCCAGAATTTTAATTCACTGTAAAGTTACTTAACCCTTAGAAGGCAACTCCCTCCTCAGTTAGCAAGGCTGAGACTGTTTGAAGAGGAGGGCTATCACCTTGAGTGTGAAATCTGGACTCATAGACAATCTGGACTCACCTTGAGTGTGAAATCTGGACTCATTTTAGTTTCATATTTGTCATAATCCTAAAAACTGAACTAAACTTTCTTTTATTACTAGTATGTCATGGGGTTTGCTTAGAACTTCACAGAGGGCACTGCTGAGTTATAGTCTATCATTTCCTAACTCTTACACCTTATTGCAGATATTTAAGTTTTTCAGATAAACTATTTTCTGAGTGGCTAATATTTGCATATATACTGTAGTATATTTGTATGTGTGTATACTATATATGTAGCTATATGTATGTACATGTACACACACACACAACTAAATTCCTTAAATGATCTGTTATTCTCACATTCTTCACTTCTCTAGAGATATTTACCTGTCATCTGTTGTAGCTCTGTGACTGGGTGCCCCACTGCACAGGCACAACTCCAAGCACTGTGTACTGTAATAGGAACTGGACTTTCTGAAATTGTGAACTTAGGGCCTCAGAAAGATACCAAAGCTGTTGTGTGAGACCTCAACATTCTTTTTAATTTGAAAAAATCCTACAGTACTTTATATTATTCTCATCAGTTAGATTTATAACTTTTAAAAATGACTTTTTAAAAAATGCTTAAATTAGATTGTGTCCTGTGTCTTAACCTTCAGTTATAGCTTCTAAGATCATTCAAAGGAGAGCCATGGAGGAAATCAAATGTCCAGGAGAAGTCAATCTTCGATACAACTTGACCCATTTCATTCAGGGCTCTCTCTTTACATCTTTCAATTCTGCTATGTTTTTCTCACTTTCTTGTTCTCTCTCTCCCTCTCTCTGTCTCTCTCAACTTCATTCTAAGGCACTCTCTTCAGGAGCCTCAGAAAAGGTCGACACCAGCAGAGCAGTTCCAAGGCAAAGGTGAATTCTGAGTTAGAATCTTAACCCCCTCACTGTGAGATTGCGGCAAGATATTTGAGTACCTGGTTCATAAAGGCGGATAAAAGTTCTTTTATTACATAATTATGTGAGAAATAACAAGGAATACGTAAAGAAATTTTAGCACAATGGCTGAATATAAATATAGGTTCACCACAAAATGAAGAAATTTGTATTATTCCATTCTCTCTTTACCTTCCAAATTGCCCCAGAGTCTTATCAGTTTCTTCTAGCTGACATAACAGCCACCCTGAGACTTTAATTTAGGCAACCAAGAACTTACAGACTTTTATATTCAGAAAAAAATCAATGCTATAATTTTTAAGAAACACAAATACTTTATTAGAAAATATTTTCAGAATTCTCTCCATAAGCAGAAATTTAACAGAAAAACAATGAAAGAAAAATAATAGCAAACATTTTAGTAGTGTTTTTTCATTTTCTATCAGAGGGCTTTCTTTAATAACTAGGTTTTGTTAATTTACACAGCTATTCAGTAACTTTAGCCCTATTTAACATAAAGTTACTATTTTCTCTGAGCTACTACAGTATATTATTGCACTCTTCCCAGTAGATTATAAAATGATTTTTCATAAGTTAAACAAGGCTCCATATTTCTCAACTACTGTATTTCTTCTTTCTTCCCCAAAGGCATCCACATTTGCTTGCCATTTCCCTCGCCTAGTTCCCAGTTCCCACCTTCAAACCTCCCTTTATTTGCGCTAGCCTAGCTTTCAAAGTTTTAATGTACTTTCTCTAATAAAAGGTGCCCCAGTTGACTCTTAATTCCTCTATACCAAATTTACTAATTCTTCCTTTAGCATCCCTATAACTGTCTACCCTATAAGTATAAATATTGCGTGCTCAATATGTATTTTGGTTCCACAACTAAATTGTAAGTTAGTGACCCCATTTTCAGGATGTTAATGTTGTACAGAAAAATAATTTTAACAACCTTAATAAAAACAGAATGTTTAAAGGGGAAAAAGGGAGTCTAAATGGAAGGCAGGTACCATGTTTTTCACTCATCTTTGCATTCTCCCCACGGGCTAGCACTGGACCAGGCATATAGTAGCATGTACTTACTCTCCTATAAAAAAATTCAATAAAAAATATGTAGTGTACTTATCAAATCCAAAATGACCCTGAACCAAGAGCACTACTCAATTTGATTAATGGACTAAAAAAAGATTTGAAGAGGTCTAAGGATGCTGCAGAATGATAAGAAAATCCAATGATACAAGATGTGATAGAATAAAGTGTTTTCCTTAGGGAATATCGAGAAAGTATATAATAGTATGCTCGGAGTATTATATACTATATAATAGTATATAATGGAATTTGTTGGAATTACAACCAATTCTGAAAACTTTTACTCACTACAAGAAAACCTATACTAAAAAATCTTTGTAGATTGATCGAAACAACTTATTCTATCTTTTCAGCAACTTGTTCATGCCAAGAACTTACCCCCCAACTCTTTCTGCCCCTTGTTCCCACCCCATAACTTCTGAACTCACCCTAAGATTGAGAATGACTGGTCTTAGGTGCAACATTATATTCTGAGCAGTTTTTTACTGTAGATCAGATTTTTCCATTGAAAATGAGAGAATATTTTAACAATATATTTGCATAGCATATGGTAGATTACAAAATTGTTTTTACAAATGTCATTTTATTTGATCTTTGCAGTAATCTTCTGAAGTATTCAATAGAGACATTATTATCATCGTTTTTATGGTAAGTTTGAAATTCAAAAAGAATGGTATTTTCCCAAGGGCATAAGAGACAGAGCCAGGGTTAAAACCAAAACTGACAATAAAAATAAAGTTGGTATTAGATTCCTAATATGGGCATTTCTTAATAAGAAGGGAGTAAAAATATATGCTCTTGTGTAGAAATACAGATGGAATTCATTGAAGGAAGCATAGAGAAAAGCTGCCCAGGAAGAAGATCATACTTTACCTAGAGTGATAATGACCTTGAGTGAATTCTTTATCTTTTAAATGACTCGTCTTGCTTTCTTGTCTGTCTCTAAAAATTAACTACCATATAACTAATAAAAGCTATAATTATATATTAGATATCAACCAATAAAAGATAAAATTAATAACCCGAAATGTGTTTCTTTGAATATTCATATTTTCATGTTTTCATTACAGTGTACATATGTGTATAATATATACATTGATTATATATATTACATATACTTACAGACAATCCAACCCTATAAATAACTCCATTAAACTCATTAAACTACAAGGATATTTTTATATAGTAATAATGATCAGTCAACACACAAATAGCTACAGCTGAATTTTAGTGAATTTCAGTATGTAATTTGAGGGCATGGTTTGGCTCACATTACTGGGTTGTCCTACCAAAAGCGTGACCAGACTATACGAACTGAGAAACACATTTATCAAAAGTGAAATGTTCAATGACTCCTTTTACTATGTACTGAATACACTGTGTGCCTATAATGATTATGAGGTTATGGCTGAATATTTAGTCTCCTGGTTTTGAACATAAACAAAGGTATTCATTTATATGCCAGATGATATTTTTCAGGTGATGCATGAGATTCCCAAGGTAGGTAAATTGAGAATATACAGAAACCCATGTAAATACCAGATGATTAGTGATAAAAATTCCACCCATTTTTGCAGAAAGCCATTTTTATAGCAACTGAAGGGAAGTTACAAAGTTGTTAAGTAACAAACTAGAGATGTGTGGATCATAGCTGAATAAATCTTTACTTCTTTTTTACTGTAGTTTTTTTTTTAAATCAAAATATTCAACCAGATTAAATGGGCCTGAATCACTGCTTGCCTTTAATATTAGATGCCGCATGTAAAGGAACTGCTTTCACAATATCAGCACAAGCTTCATCATAGTTCACTGTATCTTTTGCTCATATCACTTAGCATGGCTTGAGTTTTATATTTGCATGACAATTTCTTTAAATCTTATATTCCTACCCCCACTAGATCCTATGAGGACAGGGACCAGGTTTCTGATTTGCTCGCCACTGCATCCTGGAACCTAGCAGAGGTGTTACATGGGTAGATGACCAGAGGAGCAGAAGGCGTGGCTTCAGGGAGGTCTTCTGTGCACTGAATGCAATGGCACACCTGAGATGGCCCAGTTGTCCTTAGAAGTCATGATGACCAGTCCCACAGGAAAAAAAATGTATGTATGCTTACAATGTTACAGAACTTTAGCACTCCTAGCTAAAATTTTCTAACCTTCTCATTCTTTTTGCTATATATTTGTTTAAAATATTTTATACTCACAAATAATGGCTATTTCTGAATATTTGAAATTGTATAAAAGGTGAGTTTGAGGACACTGGAAACTACAGCATTGCTCATGGAAGAAGAGTAGTTGGAACCTCATGGGAATTAAAAAAAAAAATGAATGGGTCAACAGAGTCCTGTGGCTAGAGGAAGACCAGGGTGGAGTTTTATAAAAGAACTGAAGCACTGTGTAGGAATGAAAAGAAGCCCAGTATAAACTGTACCTAAAACTGACAGAAGTGGCCTCTGGTCTACATGCCTCTCTCGTCAAGCACATGGTACACTGAAGGAAAATTGCTAGCTTCCACAGACATTAGTCCAGCACAACTGCAAGAGACCATGTGTTCTTTATAGACAGAGAAAGCGACCATCTTAACCTATGTTATGTCTTCACAATTTTGAAAACTTCAGTTTTCTACACAGTGAGTCCTTTTATGGTAGATAGTTCTACTTGTTCGTAATTTACAAAGAGTTACTTTTAAATAACAAATTCATTCACAAGTGTACGCCACAAGTGTACACAATGGTAGCTGCCCACGTTCATATTCGCAGCTTCTCCAACCCTGTACTTGCCTTTTCCTCCCTTGACTTTTCCCACTTAGATGAACCCCCAGTATGTCAGAACCACAGTGGGCTCAGAGATCTGAACTTGCCCATGTCTAGGCAGACATTCCTCCATGGAGTTTCGCAACCTGTTTTCTTTACCCTCATATCATATTTTTAAATTTCCTTCTATTTTGTGCATTTTCCATTTCCTCAGTAACATATGTGTTGTATTTAATATGAAAAATCAAAGTAAAAATATAATAATAAGTCTCTGCTTAATGTGAAAGTATCTGACCAGGCTCAGTCACCTCTGTGCTAAGGTGACTAGTAAGGTGACGAGTAAGGTGTTCTACTGCAAATGCTCTTCAAAAGTCCTCTTTCCCTATATGCCATGGCCAACATTTCACCTCCATCATTTTTTTCTCATCTACCTTGACGGTAAACCTCCCCTATAAATCAGTTCTTGCTCTAGAATTAATGTTTTGAACATATCTCCTACTTTGAGGCTCCCACACCATGCCATAAAAGGAGTCAGATCCTTTTGTTCTTGCCTACATCCAGAAGTAAGTCCAATCCCATCCATCCCAAATGTCAGGAATGCCTGCAAAGGTCACAGCCAGGGGCCCTTTACTTACCTAACAGGGGCATCGGGTGCAGGGCCTAGGAGGGATCCTGAGTTTAAGGGAACTTCTGTGAATTTAAGGTCTGAAAGTTGAAATCGACATACTAATAAAAGAACAAAGGAATTAAAAATCAATTTTTAAGGCTGTCACTGTGGTAAACCCTAGAATGTGCTCAGGGGGCTATTGAAATTACAGTGTTTTAAACTGATATTTTAAAACTTCAGGTTTAGTGTAGACAGAAGAAAGAAATCTGAATTGATTATCTTCTTCTCATATGTGTGCTCTAATGACAAGAAATCCAGTTTTTACCTAATGTACTTCAGAGATTCAATCACACACAGAATTTAAAAATGAAGTCAGATAAACAAGAAGTGTCCTTAAGACTCCCACATTGTTTCTCCAACTAAACCACTTTGCAGGGGACATGTATAGTTACTAATATACGTGTATATTCGCCTGTCAAGGACCAGTATCAGAACTTCTCTTGACATTTTGTTGAGTTTATTATTTACTGAAACTCAAAATAAATGTGATGCCCATACTCAGTAGAACACCAATCCACTGACCACCACAGAAGATATAGTGGAGAGCTCCCCAAGGGCTAGAAATCAAGACAGTTAAGTTAGATTTTTCTGGAAGTTAGAAATTCATGGTGCATTATGACGTGGGTGCCTTGGGGGGAAAAGAGCAAGATTAGTTAAGATTCCTGAGCTATAGAAATAAGAAAAGACAGAGGAAAAAGAGAAAACCAGAGCACCAGACCTAGCTGAGGCCACTACAGGAGGGAAACTGAGACTAAATAACCATCCAGTGGGCTGTTTCCCTCTCAATTGGCAGGAAGAGGCACTGGGCTTCAGCACATCATGAGCAACCTGCGATGAAGGCGAAGAGGTTCAATGACCTCACTGCACAGTGGAGGAAACATGCACAGCTACTAGAATCAAGTCATGGATGTTGATGTTTGATGGAATCTAACAATCAGCTGATCTTTGAGAGCTAAAGTGATTTTCTCAGTGACACAAAATGTAAATGACAGTTCCAAGACTAGAATTGCTGGCTCTACTTCAGAAGCCTTTCATACTAACCATGGTCTAGCAAGGGACACATCTCTGTCAGATCCTTCAAGATGCTTTGATCTTGTGGTCTTCCTCAACAGATACTAAGGAGGCATACTCTCCCTCAGTTTCATACTGAGCATCTTTCAATGTCAGTTAACAACAAAACAAAATCCAAAAGAGCCTGTGGGATTTACAATGTGGGTGGGGTAGGGGGAATAAAATCCAGAGTACAAAAACTCTAATGAATATTTTTTAAAAGGCACTATGTCTTCTGAGTATATTTAATTTTGTCATTATTTTACCATAACCATCTAGAACCTCTTTGAATTTTTTCTAAATACATTACCCTTGAACAATTTATAATTGCATGGGTTAGTCATAACAAATCCTATGTAAAGAAGAAGATTAAAGGCAACAAAAAATTTACTGTGTATTAAACTGTTCAATTGAACTCAACACTTTGGAAGTTTAAATTTAAAAAGCAGAGCTATGTACCTTTATTGTTTACTTTACTAAGAAAATTTTACAGAAGAAAATACATCAATAGAAAATAAATCATGATATCACTTATCACTTTAGCTCCTCATCTGGGTTGTGAATTATTCGAAAAATGTTATTTATATATATATATATATATATATATATATATATATATAAAATTATGTATGATATTGATATATTATATATATCATGTCAGACTACTGCTAAAATAATTTTAAATAATGTTATTAATTTGAATAAACTTGTTATTTGTATCTTAAAAATATAAAAGAAAAGCATACAGTCTCTATGAAAAAGTAGCTACAATAAAGACAAACTTCTGTAAATGTTTCCTGTCCCTACTCCCATTTTAACTTATATTCCAGTGGTTTATGGTCAGAGTTGGAGTATAAAATCAGGTGTGTAGTGTTAATTGCCTGATGCTTAACTTACAAACCAAAATGTTTTTTAACCTGTAAGTACCAGATTCTTGAAACTATAGCTGAACCAGAAGCACGGTCTGTAAGGAGAGTCCTGGAGAATGCCCAGTATGACAGGGAGGTGGGCCCAGGGGGATATAGCAACTCATAACAAGAAACCCAGCAAAGGAGTGAGCTGCCTGCCAGACCATGACAGTCATCACAACACTTCCAGGCCTTGCATCACCCACTGAGATACTTGCTAACAATTCAAAACAGCGATAATGTGCGATAACATTATCACAGTATCACTTTATCTTAGGACCACCCAAAATTTCTTGAGAACTGAAACAGAAAGTTTTAACTTAGTTATCCCACCTCTATTACAGAAAAAAAAGTGAATTAACAATAAGACAAACTGACACTGTCATTTGCAAACAGTGTGGAATTAAGGGAACTAAATATGTGTACTAGTATTGACCCCTATGACCTGTAGGAAGGAGAACAGCTCTCTAGCAAACTTCTGAGTGACAGGAGGGGCAGGAAAACATTTTATACTATACTTCTCGAATGGCAAGAGCTGAAATGACTTTAAAAACATATATATTTTCTTCGAGTTTGTTGACTAGGTGAAGGTCTGCATCCCTCTTACAAAATACAGTGGCACATTCTTATTCCACATCCTCTAGAGAGGATAGGCCTGTCCTGAGTCCCATTTTGAAACATTTTGTTCATGAATGTTTAGTTATAGATTTCATATTTACACCCGGAAAAGCTGAACAGTATTTCCATGTTACAAAATATGTTGGGTATAATTTATAGTCTAGCTTATTCTATGTTCTACTCAGGCTGAAAGAGAAAATGTCAGATGCTTCTAACACATGTTATTTGCCAGATTAGATTCCCTTCCTTACTTAAGGAAACTCAGTCATCTAAGACAAAAATCTGGAATTCCTCCCATTTTCTTGCCTCTCTTTGATCATTCATTTTACATAGATCATAAAGTTCTGTTTCCCTCCTTAGCATCTTTAAAATCTCTCCTCTCTTCTGCATCCTCACTGCTCACAATCACATCAGTTTCTCCTTTTGACCACTGAGAAGCCTCTTGAGCCTTCATCCTGCCTCCCTTCTTTCTCCTATCCCTTTCACCCTCTACAATCTAGCCAGCAGAAAAACTAGAGATCAGTCTGATTATTTTATTCCCTTCTGGGTGCAGACTTTATAACCTGGTTCTGTCTGACTCAATTTTCATTACAGTCTCCCCACCCTGTGTACACTGCATGCTACGTACTGAAATATATTCCATCCACCAAACACATACCCTGTTCTCTCACACTTTGCTATTCTCTGTCTGTAATGCCTTCACCTCCATTATCCATCCTCACTTTCCAACTATAGCTTATCCTTCAAAACTCTGCAGATAGCACTCCTATATAAAATATTTTGTTCCTTTTCTCCTGAATTCACTCCCTTCCCCATGTTCTCCCAAACCCCTATATGCCTTTATTTACCTTAGCATTTAAACCCCTGTCCACCGAGGGCCATGTGAAAGCAAGGTCTACTCACCTATGGGTCCCATGGCTCACTGAATGCAGCCCCAAGAAGACACCCTATAATTAACATCTGCAAAATTGAACTGAATAAACCCAGGTAAATATTTATCAAAACTGTTCTTAAGTCATCTCTACCAATAGAAACAAAGAAGGATAGACAAAAAATAATTAGGAGACTGACACTGCAAGTAATTGAAAGTTCATCTTTTGATATTTTGATAACCACAAACCAATTAATCTGAACCATATACAAGACCCAGAATGTCCATACGATAAACAGAATTGTCCTAGACAGATGGTTATACAATACAAATATAAGGTCCTTCTAAGGTAAACATGTCTAATTTATTGGCTGCTTTTCTGAAATTACCATTGTCCCTAGTAACATGGAACCTGAATCTTAGACCTAAATTCATGCAGGATGCCTGAAATAATAGAGTGCCTGAAAGCCTAGACCATTTTCTTCAGCCGAGGAGAGTCTGGGGTGAAAGAGGCCAAAAAGAACTCAAACTCATGTTCCCGAATTTAAACCCAGGTGCACTAATCCAAGGGAAAACTATGGTCTACTCCCTTGCTCCAGCTAATCCTTTAATCCAAGGTTTCCTGAAGTCTCTGAGATTATTCATTTATCCAGTGAGTGTCTGATATTTTTTTTAAATACTGCCAAAAGCAATGCCTTCCAGACTTGCTCCATTATAAATAAGTGGAAATAGGATGGACTTCTTTTTTTCTCATTAATTTGGTGCTCGGGGTCTTGAATGTCCTTTTAGTACTTTCCCTCCTATACTGGACACAAATTACACACTTGGAGACATTGCAAAGGTTTAAACTTTTGACTGTCTCACCGATTTGCCATTTGTCGATTCCTTCTGCTTTCCTTCCTCACTCAAACCCCCTGAGACCCTGCTTTCCTTCTTGGTTTCAGAAGACGGAATTCATTGGAGGGGCCCTCTCGTGCGTGGACACTACTGTATGAAAACACTGAATGTCCCAAAATACTTTTCAACCTCATATAATTCATACTTTGTGAACTTTTAAACTAAATTAACATCTGAGAGCATTCACTCATATCAATCAATATTAATAAATATTAATTAAAGCCAGTAATTTTTTCCTTTGATGTTCATTAATTCTTTCAAAATTTAATAACTCTTCCTAGAACACGTGCTCATACACACAAAAATATTATCTATAATTAATTTCAAGTGCTTTGAGGACCCTCTAGAGTTTAACCACAGTATGTCTAGAAGTGCTTCTCAAAGTTTTGACATTCTTTATCCACTTAATGGGTTTTCATTCTCATATGAAAAAAAAATCCATAACAATATAGAAAAAGTAAAATAGCACCCACTTTGAAATTATTGTTAATAATTGTTTTCTATCTGTGAGACAGCAGCAAAGCATTTGGTGTCTTTGTCAGCTAATTTGCATGACTGGATAGACATGTACCCAGGAGTAATAGAATAACGGCTTACTAAAAGTATGTTTGAAGTTCCATTAGTTGATAAATGGATGTCCTTCTCAAATGCTGAAAGGTTGCTCTCATAATTTGGGATAGGTACAGACTTCTTATCTACTCTCTGGAAATCTATTTGACTCTAGAAAACTATTACTTCATATTGTGTAACAACATTTGGATCTACTTCTAAATTATGACCAGGCATATGATCTCAGTTTATCTTTTAGATGAGTGAAGCCTGCATGTGAGTATCCAGATTCTCTCCCTTCTCTGTGACTGGGAGGTTGTGCACTTCAGATGAAGCAACTAGAGGATGGGAAAACTTCATTTTTTAAAAATATATTTTATTGAATATGCTATTATAGTTGTTCCATCTTCCCCCCTTTATTCCCCTCTGCCCTGCACACCCCCTCCCACCCATATCCACCCCCCCCCAGTTCATGTCCCTGGGTCATATGTATAAGTTCTTTGGCTTCTACATTTCCCATATTATTCTTAACCTCCCCCTATTTATTTTGTACCTACCATTTCCCCAACCCTTTCCCCCAACCTCCCCCTCCCCACTGATAACCCTCCATATGATCTCCATTTCTGTGATTCTGCTCCTGTTCTAGTTGTTTGCTTAATTTGTTTTTCTTTTTTTTTTTAGGTTATGTTGTTGATAATTGTGAGTTTGTTGTCATTTTACAGTTTACATTTTTTATCTTCTTTTTCTTAGATAAGTCAGATTTGATTCTTTGTGGAGCCATCACTACCCCACCATGGTTAGAAGTGATAGTAATGAATAAATCTTTATGATTTTAAGACACTGAAGGTTCAAGGAAACCTTTAGACTGAAACACAGCCTTAACTTAGTCTAACAGAGTTATGATTGTAGCTACTGGAACATCTGCACCTAAGTCCAATCTATTTTAGTGATCTTGATGTCCTCAGCCTTCACAAATCATAGTATTTTAAATTATTCAAAATATCTTGCTTTATGCGTGACCATTGGAAATCTTGGATATGTTATATTACTTGTTGTGTCATTTTAAAATCTTTTACATTTTTCCTCATTTCAAAAAAATTTTGTACCTTTTTTCCTTCAACAGCAGGTGTGTTTCAATGTGAAAAGAAGAATCATCTTGTACTTGCAACAAATGTCATGATATTGTATGTTGAAAAGACATATCTGGTGACCAGATTCTGGCTAGATTCTCAGCTTTATGCTTCTCTTGTACCACTGATTCAGGATCCTGAGGAAAATTGCTGTCATCAGTAGCTAAACAATATATAGAGGAGTTTATGTTATACAGCAGAATCTCTGTGACTAGAAGTCTACCCAAATATTTTCTTTCCTTCATGTACACCAGACTTGAGGTCAAAAAGTGGCTGGCCATCCGGGCCTCACATTTCTCAAACTCCATGTTATTAAGCATAACCCTATCATTGAGTTCCAACCCCTAGGGTATGAATGAAAATGATGAGTGCCACTTACAGGTCTGGCCCATAAAATTCTCCATCATGGTGGTCCTTCATGTCTTTCTTGGTTACTGGTGTGCAGAAAAACCCCAGAGTAACCTTGAAGAGGACAAAGTCTCTGTAAGCTTTGACCCTTGAAGAATTATTCAAACAGGGATACCCCCAGTATTTTCACTTATCCAGTACAGCTAGTGATCAAGGAACATCTATTATAACCTATGACATTAAATATTAAAATATTGGGGTATATTTGTTATAGATATTTGTTTCTAGCTAGTACAGATAAAATCTCTTCTGTTCAAATGGCAATTGCATTCCTGCAGAATACATAAATAGTGCCCAGAGGATAATTTTCTTATACCTTTTCAACTGTGTATTAAAGAGCACAATATACATTTTAAACTATTTTTTTAGTTATCCTGTACCATGAGTTTCCATTGTTGAATAAAGCAAACCACTCCTAAGTACCACTCTCTCATATAGGCATCAACCTATTTTCAGAAGTGGTTCATATTCAGCATATTATCATGCTTGCCTACTTCATATTCTCACTAGTTTTCTATTACTACTGTTGGATCCATTTTCTAAATTGTGGCACTTCAAACACTATTTCCATGATGATGATGATAATTATGCTTTAATTATTTAGTGGTAAGTATTACTTAGGGTACTAGAAACACAAAGATAGGCAGGTCATCTGGACTTGCTCATAGTCTAGCCCCAAAATTCTTAAATGTCTTTCCACACACACCTAGAAATGTTAATGATTTTTATGTGAAGAAAATGCTACTGGTCAAGTGAATTTAGGATGCTACTATATAAGACGATCAGCTCTGGAGCCAGATTACAGACTCAACCTGACCTAACTCTATGACTTTGAAAAAGCTGTTTAACCTCTCTATTTTTGTTTCTTTATTTGTGGAGATAAAATTTTACTCCTTACTTTATGGACAAACTCAAATTTAAAGTGATTAGCACATTTCTTGATTCATAGAAAGAGCAAAATATAAATAATTATGATTGTTTTTCTCTTTTCATTTCTATCTTGGAGACTTGCCACATAAAACAGCCTCATATAGTATCTGAGATATCATGCAATAAGCCAAATCAAACATGAGAACAACAACAGAGACTCTGCTTCCAGGGTGGAGATGATGACAGATAGATGCTAGATAGATAGATAGATAGATAGATAGATAGATAGATAGATAGATAGATAGATAGATGATAGGTAGACGACAGATTGAGTGTTCTGGGAGAAGACTATGTTTTTTATCATTACAGTTATTGTGTACATGTATTTGTATTTAGTTATTTGGGAAAGTCTCTTTATCACTACTCTTATTAACATTCAACAGCACAATTTCCATTAGTAAAAGTGGTATGCACTAGTCAGTTTAGATATTAGAAGGGCACCTGCTCAACACAGAAACAGTCTTCAAGAAGAAAATGTCTTCTTAGCTAATTATATCTTGGAAGATTCTCCTTTACTTAAGACTATAAGTTAGTTGGGCACTTAATGAAAATTTAGTTAACAAACCATATTATGTTCATTTCTGCTTCATCAGAGAACCTCCTTCACAGATCAAACTTTCCCTTGAATATCCACCCACACTCCCGACATGAGTTTGTGAGGATTGCTCCGATTTGATATTTCTGTCACTTTCAACTAACCTGCTCCTCCCTGATAAGGACTGCTAGAATGCCTCACTGTTTGAGATCCTTCAAGAGCACATTTCATGACATGTATCTCTATACTTTCTAATTTTCTTTTGCAAATTTCATGGACAAATTAGCAAGACAAATATTTTTACATCAAGTAATATATTTAAGTCTAGCGGAGTACCAGACCTAGAGTAGACACTCAATAAATGATTGGTTTTTTGATATTTTTTATCCCCCTCATGTACATGTTAATGAGCAGTATACAATAATTTTGTGATTATAGGAAGTCCATATAAAATAGGTTTGGCTGACTAAAAATTCCAGAGTTCAAAGTTAGCTGCCTTTATGCACCACTATTTTTATTACTTAATTGAAAAAAGTTGGAATATATATTTATTTCATTTTAATTTCATCTTAAATCATGTTTAACATCTTATATAATTATTATAAGCATCTGTTATTACAGTATAATATTTTCAGGAAATAATTAAAGGACATGAGTTTAGAACCTAAATTACTCTTCTATGGTTCTTTTTATTGTTATTGCTTCTTTTGCTGTTATTGTTTGGTTTGGTTTGTAAGAGGATTACACCTAATTTGTTTTTGATTTGTATGTCCTTGTACTCTTTCTAAGATCTTCATTATTTTTAGTGTGCCTGGCCACACCAGCTCCTATTTCCACTTCAATATTATTTCCAAGTTTTTGTTACCTTGAAAGTAAATAACCAAGTTACTAAACTTGAGGTTAAAATGTACACAAATTAGGTATGAGTACAGGTCAGAAATATTCCTCCTACAAAGTACTTTGGGTGCATGAAACCTGAGGATTTTTTGTTAATGAATAGATTCCTGTGGAACTTTAGAAAATGATGTTGCTAGAGACATGAATCTTGGGTATCATTATTATTCTACAATATTAAGGAAACAAAAACACTAAAAGGCAGAGACTTGTAAAGGTAAGAGTTATTAAAATGGGAGATACAATATATTTGTTTATATAACATTATTTTGCAGCTAAAATACTATGGGTACTAAATCAGGTGAGTTTACTTCTATAATTTGAAAATTTCTTCTGCAAAGTATTAAGTAACATTATCATTTAGAAATCATATTCTATTTGTGGAACACAAACCATGAAAATGTGCCTTGAAATTTTTTGAAAGTATCTATTTCTTATTTTCGTTCCTTTTCAGAGAAGTTCTATTGATGAACAAACACAGTTTTGCTCTCCAATATGCATAAAGCAATTTCCTTTGAACATAAAATTTTCTAATATAAAGCAGTAGGACATAAAACATAAAACAGAGTTACTTTGTAACATTCTGAAATATATTTATATGCCAAAATACATGGTAATTAATGCTGATTATAACTATTTTGCTTTGTAAATACATAAAAAACATGAGTCAGTGGAATCAAGCTATTAAAAATGCCACCAAAAGTATGTAATAAACCAACAGAATACAGTCAATAATTTCTAAGATGGCCAAATTTAAAGTCTGCCTGATTCCAAATTCATTACACCTATCTAGAGGGAATCACACATTGATTTTTCTCTCCCTCTCTTGTTCCCTCTCTTCTCCTCTCTAAAAATAAATAAATACAATCTTTTAAAACAGGATTTTCATCAACCTGAGGGAAGAGCTAATTAATACATATTGGCCCACCTCAAGTGTTTTGCAGGAAAAAAAAAATTTACTCTATCCAAAAGAGGTCAGAAATTTTCTTGAACTAAATTTTCTTCACACTTAGAGACCAGAATTACAAATCGTCCACTTCAAAGCATGACCAAACTGATAAATCACTTGGGACAAGATAATGTTAAGAAACAGCTTACATTTTTCTTACAAATTTGTATTTGAATAGCAAAGTCACTGTCTTGAAAAAAATTAGAGACAACCTAAACATAGAGAAATTGCCTTACAATTTTCCTGTGATCAATTAAATGAGAGAAATTGTTGTCTCCCTCACTACTGTGAGCCAAATAAGTTTGTGTATCCTTGTTACTCCAGATGTGAAAAAGGAAGTTCCATATATAACTCTCCAAGATATAGATGAGAATAAGAATGTGAGAGATATATCCTATGTAATGATAAATTTGGCACATTATAAATGATTAATGGCACATATCCACAAGTGCAAAAAGCAAGGGCCCCTTAGCCACAAACAAATTGCTAATGTGTTTCACTTCAGTTGAATATTTAATTTAATTACCTTCAACTAATCATCAATTTAAAACATATGTAAATATTTCCTGTTATAATTTAATGAAACATCTGTAGGCTTATATAATCTTTTAAGTATTTCGTAATCATTCAAGAGAAAATATTTTGCTAAAAAAGGGTTGTGATTTAGTCCCTCATGCTACCAGTTTCAGAAATGCCACTTTCGCTTTATTCACAGCAAGAGGTATCCAGTGTTAAGTTTCAAAACTATTGCTTTATTTGGAGAAGATGGCTTCATAGCAATCAAAAACATGTTGGATTATGCAGCAGATATATCAAAACTTTAGTTATAGCCTTGATTTTAAACATACATAAGTGAAGGGCTATCATTTCTTTCAATAAGGCAACAAATCTAATTTAGTTTTCATGTGGTAGGTTTGCTGAAGTATTGTTCTAGAATAGCAATGTGCAAAGACAACATAATGCAGATATTGAATATAATATGTATTATTGTCTATTCTTGTGTAACACTAATATAAACATTTATCCAACACTAGCTCTACAGAAGGTACAATGTTAAAGGCTAGGAAAACAGATAAATAAAGCTCATAATCTTTCTAAGAAGGAGCTGTTGAAGCATCAACATGTAACATGGTACAACTGGTTTTTGTTATTTACAATAGTTATCTTCTATACAGTTGCCAGGAACAGTGAATTAGCAAAGGAAAACAGCCGATTCACAGTAATAATAGTGAATTCTGTGGAAATTGAACTTATCCCACTCCTCTTCCCCTTTTTCAGCTCAGAAAAATAATAGGCTGCATTCCCAATATTGGTGGGAGAATGGATCTCATTCATATGGAATTGAAATTATTTTGATCTGTATAGTAAGTAGCTCCCTAGAGGATCAGCTCAAAAGACTTGTCTTCATTTTGCCTAATTTGAAACTGACTCAGTGCCAAGTTGCATCCTAAGGACACCAGTCAAAAACAGATAAACAAAGAAACAAACAACAAGTATTGGAGAGGTTGTGGAGAAAAGGGAACCATAGTGCACTGTTGGTGGGAATGCAGACTGGTACCACTGCATTCCCACTGTGGAAAATAATATGGAATTTTCTCAGAAAACTAAAAATGGACCTGCCTTTTGATCCAGCAATTACACTGCTAGGTTTATACCCTAAGAATCCTGAAACACTAATTCAAAAGAACCTATGTACCCCAATGTTCATAGCAGCACAATTTACAATAGCCAAGTGCTGGAAGCAACCTAGGTGCCCATCAGTAAATGAATGGATCAAAAAACTGTGGTACATTTACACAATGGAATTCTATGCAGCAGAAAGAAAGGAGGAGATCCTAGTCTTTGTGACAGCATGGATGGAACTAGAAAGCATTATGCTAAATGAAATAAGCCAGGAGGTAAAAGACAAATACCATATGATCTCACCTTTAACAGGAACCTAATCAACAAAACAAAAAAGCAAAATATAACCAGACTCTGAAACTGAGAATAGGCTGACAGTGACCAGAAGGGAGAGGGGAGGAGACTTCAGGGAAAAGGGGAAGGGTTTGCAGGAACAAGTATAAAGGACACATGGACAAAAACAAGGGGGGAGGAATGGGAGGGTGTTGGGAATGGCTGGGGGTAGAGTGGGCTTGGATGGGGGTAAAAGGCAGAAAACTGTCCTTGAACAACAATTAAAATAAAATAAACTTTAAAAAAACAGTTGTAGGCTGATATGTTAGTTGCTGCTGCCTGAGGCCACGGATGATAGCTGGGACCATCACGGACTATTATGGACTAGCCAAGAAGCCTCTAAGGAAAGGCTAGGGAATGAGATATGATAGGAGCTTTGAAATGTCTCTAACTTGTTTTTGGAAATACAGAAGGCCACACACATGGTTAGGCATATGTGCTTGCTTAGTAAAGACCTGAGAAGATCCTAATCTATCACTTGTTGCTGACCCTGAGGGCCTGTAGCTACAGGAAGTGAAAGCTAAGGCTGAGTTTTTAATGGTCTGGTTTAGCATGGAAGATGAAAAGCAACCCCCAACACACAGCCAAACTGGAAAGACCAGAAGGTATTTTGTTAGTTCGATTAATTTTGGTTACAGGTATTTAATGCAACTATGAAACCATGAGCTAACAGAACCGAGACTTTCGAGGAAACTTCAGAAACCACAGACAACAAAGAATAGAGAATTTCCCAAATTATTTGAGAAAAGTCACCAAACAACTATGAGAAGTAACAATAACAATGAAGCTGTAGAAAGAAGAAATCTGATTTTCCAGATTTGCAACATTATAACAATCAAAATGTCTGATTTTAAACACAAAAATTACAAGGCATTCAAAGAAACAAGAACATGTGGCCATACACAGAGAAAAAAAAGGAAATCAATGGAAAGTACCTGAAGAAGTTCAGATATTACCAGACAAAGACTTAAATCAGCTATATAAATATGTTCAGTATGATAAAGGAAATCATGTCTGAAAAACTAAAGGGAGTATGAGTATGATATCTTATTAAGTAAAAAAGATCAATAAAAAATAGAATTATAAAAAATAAAATAAAAATTTTGGAGTTAACAAATATAATAACTGAAATAAAAATTCACTAGAAGGATTTCAGCAGATTTGAGCAGACAAACTATTCATGAACTTTATGATAAGTCCATTGAGAATATCTAGTCTGACAAACAGAAAGAAAAAGACTAAGAAAAAATTAAGAGAGCGTCAGAAAATTGTGGGACACCAGAAAGTGACAATATACACATCATGGGAGTCCTAAGAAAGGACAGGGCACAAAGGCAAAAGAAACATTTTTCCGAAAGAAACTAAAATTCCAAAAGGTGATGAAACACATTTATATACACACTGTAAAAGCTCAACAAATTCCAAATAAAAGCACATTATAACCAAACTAAAGAAAATTCAAGACAAAGAATTCTGGAAGCAAACAGTAGCAACTAATCACATACAAATGATGCCTCAATAAGACTAGCAGATGAGTTTTCATCAGAAACCATGGAGGCAAAAAGGCAATGAAATTACCTATTTAAAGTGCTAAAAGAAAATAAAAAATAAATAAAATCTTTATTAAAAGGTTTCACTTATTTTCAGAAATAGGGGAAAGGAGGGAGAAAGAGAGGGAGAGAAATATCAATGTGTGGTTGCCTCTCACACACCCCCAACTGGGGACCTGGCCTGCAACCCAGGTATGTGCCCTGACTGGGAATTGAACCAGCAACCCTTTGGTTCACAAACTGCACTCAATCTACTGAGCCACACCAGCAGGGCATGTAATTTTTCATAACATCACCTGTGGAGATTTTTTTCATTACTTTTTAGGGAGACAGGAAAAGAGAGACAGAAACATCAAATGAGAAAGAAGCTTCAATCAAGTGCCTCACATACAGGCCCGGACCAGAGATCAGTGCTGAGACCAGGGATCATACGGGACAGCACTCCAACCGACCGAGCCACATCAGCCAGGGTGACAAAGATAGCTAAGAGGTACAACAAAATATCTATACAACATAAAGAAATAATGAGGAAATTGAAGCACAAAAAAGATATAAGACACATTGATTTCCAAAAAATATTACATGGCTACTCTGTATGTAAAAGTGAAAAAGAATAGGGAAAGAAAGAGGCTATACAGGTAGATTCTGGTTAAGTCAGCGATATCTTGAAACATAGTGCTTACCAAAGGAGAAACTATAACTCACCTTTATTCATGACTGCATCGCCATGTCCACTGAGACTTCATTTACAATTTCACAAAAATGCATGGTCTAATGTTTCTTAGTATCATTTTGAAGTCTCAGAAACATGTATAAATAATTAAAAAGAGGTAAGAAAAAAAAGAAAAACATTATCTAGAATATGAGCATAGGAATGGATGAAAAAGCATATGGAGATAATGATTACTGGGAATGAAAGGTCAAGGAATAAACAACCTGCAGTAGTAGAATTTTCATCCCCAGGGGTATTAAAGTGGCAGAAAGGGTAAGAGGTATCAGGTAGGAAGTGAAGGTCCAGGAGCAAATATCTTTTCTGGATGAGGAAGAATGGCAGGAAGGGCAGTAACACAAACAAGGAGACAGAGAAAATACTGTAGTCCCAGAACAGTTTTCAGGTGCCAAAATTATGGTTCACAACCCTGAAAGAGAGCAGGAAGACACAACCCCTGATGCTGGCCAATGAGACGTGAGAGAAAGGAAAGATGCTGCTGAAGAAAACAATAGGAAAAAAGAGTCCTCTGGGGTGGGGTGAAATAGGTTTCAGCTAAGCTAGTAGGTAATAGACATTCTCACATACACACACCAAAAATTATCTCAGTCTATTTTCCCCCCTTTAGCACTATTTCTACAATGTTTCTTTTTCCATGTGCCACAGCAACAATAAGACTTGGGGTCTCCAGCAACAACCATTAGGTAGATCTCTGAAGAAACAAAAAGAGCAACTAACATAGACTCAATTCATTAGTATAGTGTTTTAAGTAACAATTTTACAAAACAAAACTCTTTCAAAACAGGCAAAATATTATCAAGCATACCTATATTAAGACACTAGCTACTGTAGTAAAAACAAAATTATTTAGCAACAAGTAAATATTCCATATTCAAAAGACAATCATGTAAATTTTAACTGAAAAAGGAAATCTGAGCAGCAAAATAGTCTGGTAGGCTGAATAATCATGCAGAGAAAACTGCAGTTCACTAAGTAAAGACATTCATTCACTAAAGATGCTTAAAATTATGTGCTATTATTAACCTTCAAAGAGCTGATCTGCCGAAATGAGCTTATAAAGCTAAAATTGTGCAAAAGATAAGAATATTCGAATGCGAGGTCTCTGCTGCACCGTTTGTGTCCTGAACCATTTCACTTCTGCCTGCTTCAGTTCGTTCCTGCCAGCTCCCAATGCAAATACCGTCACATCAAAAAGGAGTGCTGTTTATTTTCCTGATGAATTTTTTAAATTCCAAAACAACCCCCATATTTTCCTGTGTTCTATTCACATTTTGAAACAGCCACCTTCTCATTCTGTGAATTTCGTCACCTTAGTGCATGGGTAAATCACAAACTAAGCGAGCAGCATTCAATGTATATGTAACACTGGTCTAGTTTCTTAACTTCCCTGGAACTCAGTTTCCTCATATGGAAAAGAAATATTATATATCTCATAAGATTGAGGTAAAATTAAACAATTTAATATGCATAATATATTTTATAAAGTGCTCAGCACATACCAAGCATTAAATAAATGTTATCTGATGTTGCTTAATAGACAAATGTTTATTTTTTATTTTAGTTTTATCAAAGTAATAAATGTACGTTGCTAAAAACAACATTTTTAACACTTTTCTTTATTTAGACTAATTTCCTAAAAGCAACACATAGGCCCATGATAAAAGCCCAGGACTTGGTGAAGTTACGTGGTAACTTCCATGTTTTTGTCTGATGGAGAATGTAACCAATTTCGGTCAGGTTGAAAGCTAATTCTAAATGATACAGTTTATTGTCCTCTAGGCCATCAAGCGATTTTGTATCTAACTCAGCAATCTTATTCTAATATTACTTTCTTAAATTGCATAACTACATTTAGTAGTTCAGATGCTCCCCGAACTGCATTTTACTAGTTCATAGCATCTTACTAACTCCCTCTTTAATTAATGAGCTGAATAAAATATATGACACATCTTCATTTTATAACTGCATGAGTCATAATTTTACCTTTTTTAAAATTATGCTTGAACATAGCTAATCTTAATTGTTTCCTTCTGGGGCTACTCAATTTATGTAAAAAATTATTTCCAGTCTTACTTCTGAATTTATCAGATTTAGGTATCTCAGGACTAATTTATTTATCTAAGGACTTCCTGCTATTACTAATGAGGATTCACTCTGCAGGTCCAGAGCTTTCAATATATTTCTCACTAATAGTTTAGTTACTCTCTGGCTTACTCTTATAATAGTTAAGTAATAAAATAAATTCCACTTTTGTTTCTTCAACTTAGAACCCTATCATTTAATTATTTTACAAAATGAGACTATAAATACCATGCCCTGCTTTTCAGATCTGTATCTCTTTTCACTTGTCTATATTTTCTAATTATCTTTACTAAGCAACAGTTTGAATAGGATACGTATAAGGAAATTTTTTTATTCCTCATGTTGGCATTCTCTGAGATCCTTTTATGTGTAGTTTAATACCTTACATTATTGGGGGATATTTCTTGTACCCATAATTTCTTACACTTCCTGGGCTCCAATATCATAAGCAGTGCAACACTGTCCTATAGCCCATGGATGCTCTGTCTTTTTTTAATGTGTTTCCTCTTTCTGCTTCCACTTCAATAATTTCTGTTGACCTATCTTCAAGTTCATCAAATTTTTTTCCTCTGCTATGTTTACTTTGCTAACAAAGCTGTAATAGAATTCTTGCTCTATGATATCCTGTTTCTGAAATTTCTTTCATATCTGACTGTATAGTTTTCATTTCTCTGCTGAAATTCTCTATCTATTCATGAATTCACACATCCTACTAAATTATTAAATATATTTTTCAGTTATTTTAAATTCCCTAAAAATTGACTCATCTGGGTCATCCCCAGGTCTAGTTCTTTTATTATTTATCTCTTGAAAAATCTGTATTGTTCTTTTTTTAAATGTTTGTGTATGCGCATGTCAATACTTTTACCGTATGCAGTTCACAGTATATAGAGAAGTAAAGGCTGAGTTAAGTAATATTTACACAGGAATATGTCTCTTCTTCTGTCTTCTCCTGTAGTATTCACTACACTTCTAAAATATAAACTTATTGATCTCTACTATCATTTCTGTAAATGAAATTTAATTTGTAGAAGCACTTGATTCAGACTTAAAACTATTTTACTTTTCTAGAATTATCCTTCATGCTATTACTATTTTACTTTTTTTTAATCTGAATGGAATTGCTGGAACTGATCAAATATTCCCTCTTCTTAAATTACTTTGTATGAATTTAAGTTTGTTTATGTTTTCAGATGAAAATAAGTCATCAGCAATATATACCTGGTCAATATTTCCAGACACTACATAGAAAATGCTCACTGAGTACAGTTCATTCCAATATAATTTCATATTGTACACAAATTAATAGTTCTGGGATGATTAAATAAGTCGATTTGGCAGTGTTCCCCTTTGAAGTAAGTCATAAAAAATCTTAGTCTAATATTTCTTTTTAAAATATCTTATTGTTCCATGTCTTCAAGGGGATACAAATATTTTTATAATAGGTCTATCATATCCATGTTAAGTGAATCATTTAGAAATTGATTAGAACTTGGGACAGTTTTCTGTAATTTGGTAATTATTGATACTCTGAATTAATAGAAATAGAAATAGTTAAAATATCTCAGACTCATGCAATTTTCATGCTGTGACACCAAACAAAATTTAGTTGAATAGCCTTCAAAAAGTTATCTATATAAATATAAAATCAATAAATAAACCAGTTTGGTTGCAAGATAAAAGACAGATGATCCAGTTGAGTTTCTAGTAAACAAATAATGTTTTAAGGACTTCCACCAAGATGGAGGCATAGATGGAAGCCCTGTACCTTCTCGCACAACCAGGTTTAAAAACAACAAAGTTTTAGCAACAAAAACACAGCCAAACCACAGAAAATTGAACTATATAGAAGTCTGACAATAATGAACCTTTCAGCCAGACCCAGCCAGACTGGTCAGAGGGGCGAAGCCAGCAGCAGAGCAGGGTCTGGCAGGAAAGATCCACCAAACTGACCCAGGTGCACAACCGTGGGTGGATCCCAGGTGTGGAGTAGCAGCGGGCAGACCCACTGAGGGCTGACCGTGGTCTCACATTCGAGTGCAGATAAACCGGCGAAGGAGCAAACAGTGAGGCAGACCGTGCAGGCCCCAGCGGCAGAAAGCAGCAGAGGGGACCGCTGTTGTCCCTCTCTGACCCCACCCCCACATACATTGTCACAAACCAGCGACCTGGGTGGCCCTACCCTGGTGAACATCTAAGGCTCCACTCCTCATACTTAACAGGCGAGAACAGACCAAAACATTATGGCTCAAGAAGAACTCAGAGCCCGCAACGAAGAAATAGCCAGACTTTCAGATGCACAGTTCAAAACACTGGTGATCAGGATGCTCACAGAATTGGTTGATTTTAGTCACAAATTAGAGGAACATATGAAGGCTAAACTAATTGAAATGAAGGGAAATGCACAGGAAACCAATAGTAATGGAAAGGAAACTGGGACTCAAATCAAGGGAGTGGACCAGAAGAAAGAAAAAAAATGACCAAACAGAAAAGAATGAAGAAACAAGAATTCAAAAAAAAAAAAAAATGAGGAGAGGCTTAGGAACCTCCAGGACATCTTTAAACACTCCAACATCCGAATTATAAGGGTACCAGAAAGCGAAGAGGAACAGCCACCAGTGAAAACTTATTTGAACAAATAATAAAGGAGAATTTCCCCAATCTGGCAAAGCAAACAGACTTCCAGGAAATCCAGGAAGCTCAGAGAGTCCCAAAGAAGTTGGACCCAAGAAGGAACACACCAAGCCACATCATTACATTAACCAAGATTAAAATGAAGGAGAGAATCCTAGAAGCAGCAAGAGATAAGGGGACAGTCACCTACAAAGGAGTTCCAATCAGACTGTCAGCTGACTTCTCAAAAGAGACCTTACAGGCAAGAAGGGGCTGGAAAGAAGTATTCCAAGTCATGAAATCCAAAGACCTACAACCAAGATTAATCTATCCAGCAAAGCTTTCATTTAGAATGGAAGGGCAGATAAAGTGCTTCTCAGATAAGATCAAATTCAAGGAGTTCATCATCACCAAGCCCTTATTATATGAAATGTTAAAGGGACTTATCTAAGAAAAAGAAGTTAAAGAAACATGAACAGTGAAAGGACAACAAACTCACAGTTATTAACAACCACACCTAAAACAAAAGCAAACTAAAAGGACAGCTAGATCAGGAGTGGCAACATAGAAATGAAGATCTCAAGAAGGGTTAGCAACAGGGGAGTGGGAGGAGGAGAAGGGGGGAGAAGGTACAGAAAATAAGTAGCATAGACAGTAGATAGAAAATAGATGGGGGGGCAAGAATAGCATGGGAAATATAGAATCTAAAGGACTTGAGACACATGGTCATAAACTAAAGGGGGGGTAATGGTGGGGATGAGGGGGTAGGGTGGAGGGGAATGAAAGGGGGAATAGAACAACTGTAACAGCATAATCAACAAAAAAATTTAAAAAAATAAAAACTTTGTCACAATAAAAGAGCAAACTCTAGACTTGGAGAAAATATTATATGTATATGTGTGTACGTATATATGTACGTGTATATATATATGCATATATACATATATATATGAAGCACCAGTAACCAGAATATAAGAACTTTTAAAACTCATTAATAAGACAAAGCAGAAAAAATGGACAAAAATTTTAACAGATATTTCACAAAAGAAACTATATAAATGTTTAATAGGTACATGATAAAATCATCAACATTAGTCATGAGGGAAAGGTAAATTAAACCATAATAATATACCACTATACACTTAACCAAAAAGGCAAAATTAAAAATTGAAAAGACTGAATACTGGCAAGTGCTGACAAGGATGCAGACCTACAAGAACTCTCATACATGGCCACATCACCAACTGGAATATAAAGTGGTAGGGCCACACTGGAAAACCATTGCTGAGAGAGTAGCTAAACTGCTCCATGACATCACTGCCTTGGTATCTGGTCTATGCAGTCAAGCATCCTTTGAGGTCCTTAAACTGACTCTAACCCCTCCCTCAGTGCATGCCATAGATAACAGCCCACAGAAGCACAACTAAATTTAAGTTCCTGATATGACTCCCCCAAAGGCCCTCAGTGATTATAATTCCCCCAAACCCCACTTTCCAGGACCTTGCCCTTATGGGCCCCTTAGATAAGCCCCCAAAAGTTTAGCAAAGCCCTATTCTTTTTGGTTGAATCGATCTAGCCAGCCTCATCCTGGGAACCCCAAAGCACTCTACCCATGAATCCTAATAGAGGCATGTACCCCAGGTCCTGCCACATTCTTCGCCTGCACCTGCCTTCGATGAGCCCCCTGTGGCCCTTTGAGGCATGCCACGTACTTCCTCCTCTCAGGCCTGTGAGTAATAAACTCCTCTATTTCAATTCCCTGTGGTCTTTTCTTAAATCATCGGACACCCTAGGGCTCTACTTAACAAATGTTAACACAGTCACAACAACCAAGGGTAAGATTTTTTACACGACATTAAATATTAACTTATGATATGCATACAGGAATGATATGATATGCTAATTTATTTAGGTTTCCTAGGAATTACTCAAAAGATATAAAGACGTATGTCCACACAAAGACATGTACTCAAATATTCAAGACAGCTTTGTTTATAATAGACCAAAACTGGAAACATCCCGAATGTCCATTAAGGCATAAATGGAATACATACTTTCAGTAGAAAAATATAAGGCTAATGTGCACACTGCCTTGATAAGCCTAAACAGAGTCTCACCACAAAATAGCAAATTTATTGGGTGAATCTGAGGAAGAAAAATTTCACCACTTCTGAATAAAGTCTCTCAGCAATGGACTCTGCAGTGAAATGGCACTTATCAGCCCAAACAAAAGTAGTAATAGCAGCCTGAGGTTCACCACTTTATGTCAAACAAAATACCTCATGGGAATGTCTAATGTACACAACAAATTATGGCAATGACTAATAAAAAATGCTAGAATTATGATTAATAAGGGTTTATGTGAAGGCAGTAATGCTGATTAGAAAAATTCATGGATGTTCAGGAATAAGAAAAAAAAGTGATCTGATCTAATATATATTTTTGTGAAAATTTTGCCATCATGGATCTGATCATGTAAATTGACACATTTCCTTGGGACAGTTTTCTGTAATTTGGTAATTACTGATATAATTCTTGATATAATCCTTGATAATTCTTGTAATTATTGATAGAATTATTGATATAATTCTCTTTGCTTGTTAATTCTCAAGCATTCTTATTCAATATCAGTGTTCATTAATGTAGCATGACATCACAGAAAGATAAAAAAAAGGTATTTTGAGTTTCATTAACAATAAAATAGTTTACTCTTTTAAGCTCTAATTATGATTTGTTCTTTCCTCAGGAAATACCCATATAATTTTCACCTATACAGAACCATTACTATATAGCATACATTTTCTGACAGTATTTTTTACTAATTTATTTTCATACACACACGAGTAATTGCTGGGGAAGTACCATGTTCCCAGAAATGGCAGATGAAAGAAGGGAATCCAAGTAAACTGAGTTATTCTATATCTCTGAACTATCAAACTTATCAGTCTATGCCTATTCACCAGAATCATGATAAACTAGTTCATCTAACATAAGTCTATTAAACAATTTCTCCAATAAGATAAGCTTGCCAGGCATAACCCAGCAAGATGTGTTAAATGAGGAAAGGAAAAGCTGATTCATAAGTAGTTGGTAGTGTAAACATAGTCAAGCAACACTTACAGTCTCTCTGCCTTCACAGTCATGGTGATTAATGAAGGAGGTAACTAAAAATAACTGCACAACAGATGGTAAGAAGCATAGCAACAGCATCTGATTTTCTGCAATGCTTTTTGTGGCCTCTAACCTGCACAAGGAATAATGAAAACACTGACACAACATCTAAAAAGTGGAGCAGTGTTCATAAAAATCTGGATGTTAAAGAGTAACACAAAAAGCATAGATGACTTGCCCCTAGCTACTGGCTAAGATTTTAAATTCCAGGAGCTTAGAAATCCAGCCAAAGGATGTACCCGTTCTTCAGAGCCTGGGACAGGATCTTGCAGCCACTCCAAACACAGCACACACCCCAGGACCAATGTGCAGAATCACATCTTGGCACCACACCATCGTGTGAAATGTTACAACTCTGACACAGCGGCCAAGAAAAATATGAAATTAAATGAGATGTATAAAAACAAGCTTGTGAGAGCATGAGAACAGCTTTTGAAAAAGTTGGTCTCTTGCTCTATAACCTGTTCAGGCCAAAAAAGCAATCTAACCATTGGAAGCTGGTTTCATAGTGAGCACAATCTGAAAGACAGCCCTACTCATTAATTACCTGGTTGCTGCCTTTTTTCTCATGCACTTTCCTGTTCTTATTTGGCCAGAGATAGAGACATTGGATTGTCAGGATGATCTCATATTTTGGATGGTGAGTGACAGAGGTGAGAATAGGTCTTAATGGCATTTTTCTCTTTGTGATTTAGAAAAACCTTGCTACTTCAAACAAAGATTGAAATAAGTGGAACTACTGCTTGAATGTGTATTACTAGTTATATACATGCTCTATTTTTATGAGCAGGTTTATTGTACACAGTTGTGCAGTTGGACATATGGGTACCCCGCCAAAGTGCAAATGAGGGCTGAAATCTTCCTCCAGGATGAAGAGCCTCCTCCTTCTAACTTCCTTGTCCCTGTGTGGTGCCTCTTTGTAATTTGTCTGCGGGGGTGTGGGGGGATGTTTTTTACTAAGTCACAATGTAGTGTTGTGCAAGCAAGGATCCTAAATATGCAGAGAAGCTAATGAGAGAATTATAATTATAATATAAGTAATATCAAGGGAAAATAATAAGGGCTAAAGAAATAAAAAAGGGAACTGAAAGTGGTATGTAAAGTTTTTATAGAAGATCCAGAAGGCTGGACCTTGAAGAAAGGGCAAGACCAAGTATCTGAAGAGAAGGTAACAGGTACCATGGGCACTGGAGTTCAATGGGAACTCTGTCAGCAGATCCCCGAGAGCTTCCTCATTCATTTAAATTTGCATGGCATTACAGCTGTGCTCAGTAACGGAGAAGATGCATTTTTCAATGCACAGACTTTTATCAGTACAGGAACTATTTTAATCTTTTTAAGAAAGATACCCCAAAGAGAGGAAGAATACTTATTTGCTTAACAGAGAATATATTTCCACTCTGAATTTTGCTTCACAATAGTATAGCCCAGGGTATTATAAAAATAGAAAATTGTCAGAAAAAAAAGGTGGATTGATGGGTTGCTTTTTGAAAAAGCACTTACTCAATTGAATAGTCATATGTATGTATTCTAGGAAAAAAGATTAAGTAAGGTAATCACAAAGTACTGACGAAAAGATAAAAGTTGTAGGCCATGAAGATATACAATGTATCAATGTGAATGATGTTTAATGTGAGGAAACTGTGGGGGGAATTCCTTTTTCTCCTTCTGCACCCAGATGTATTAGTTTAAAATAATTTTTTCTTTTTTTAATTACTACTTATCCGCTCTGACCTCCCTGCCCCCCAATCCTCACACCGTTGTCCACGTCCAGGAGTCCTTTCCCCTTTTGCTCTATCCCTACACACCCTAACACCACCCCCGGAGCTGTCAGCCTGTGATCTATGAATCCGTTTGGCTTGTTAGTTCAGTTTGTCCACAACTTTTAAGTGATACATCTCACAATAACCGAAGCCTTCCATGTGTCCATCTAGTTTAATACTTGAGGCTATGATTCCCCCACCATCTGAGTTCACCCATCTGAGGAACCTCACGCACCTTCTTCCATGCCTTTAACCCTTTAATTACCATTACCCCCTCCTTTCTTTTCAGTGTCCGTATGTTGTGCTTGCGCTTCACCTCATTTTCTCCCTCACTAATGTTCAGTGTCCTGAGCTGCTTCGTAACAACCAACACTGTTATAATCCAATCTAGTACAAACTATGTCTTTTATGCCCATATATGTACCGAAATGAGGTCAACCATCTTTGTGCTCACAGGATTCTTTCTTAATAAACATGCACATCAAAAGTACTAAAGTATAGCCAAATTGGAGCAGATCCAAAGGAAGCAACCGGGATGGAAAGGGCAATAAAATTGCAGCCTCTTGAGGGAGAGAAGGGCTCCTCCAGGGTCACCCACATATGGTTTCTCTGCTCACGACACCACTCCCTCATAACGCCTCCCACTCAGCCGGGTTTCCCACCGGTTATTCTCCAACCTGGCATCATCCCCTCTGCCAAAACTGACCTGACTTCTTCCTTGCTGGGCTCTCACAGTCAAGGAACTGTTAAGGTGCTTACCATGATCCCTTGGGGGGAAAGAACCAGGTCCATGCCCCCACACACATGAAAACACAAAAGGAACAGGAGGGAGGGAGAAGGGGAGAGGAAGGAGAGAGGAAGGAAAGAATGACAAAGTGAAAATAAAGAGAACAGTGTTTAATTCTGAAGAAGAAAAGCTGTTAAAAGTAAAATAACTTAATTAAGACATTTGAAAGAGTTTCATGTAGGAGAGAAACCAAAAAAAAAAAAGGAAAAAAAGGAGACAACAATCCAATATTTTGTATAAGATCATAAAACTGTGTTTTATGGTTGAAAGAGCAGAAGAGTGACCAATGTTAAGAGGATCCAGAGAGGCAGTTTTTGACTCACTCTGTAAGAAAGAACTGAAATAGGGTAAAGTACTGTGTTCTTTTCTCTGGGCATTTTAACATTAAATCCTGGAAAATTACTTTAAAGAGACACTGACAGCTGTCAGAAGAGAAGTAGGGTTGTGGGGCTACATGAAAAAGGTGAAGGAATAAAGCAAAAAACACCAAAAAAACCCCTCATAAACACAGACAACAGTATGATAATTACCACAGGGAAAGAGGGTGGGAGAGGATAAATGGTGATGGAAGGACACTTGACTTGTGATGGTGAACACATGATACAGAACTGTACACCTGAAACCTGTAAAATTTTATTAACCAGTGACCCCAATAAATTTAATTAAAAAGAAAAACAGTAAGATTCATATAGTAAATAATAGTTGGTCCAGAATAATATTGAAGATATTCTCAAGCTTGGAATATATTATTTTGTTGAATTTCAACATCTTCGGGAGAGGCAGAATGTTGCTTAACATTATATTTCTCTCTCTGTCACTCTCTCTCTCCCCGCTCCTCCCCTCCCTTCCCACTCTCTGTTATTCAGCTCTGGTTAGAGGGTAGTATTTTCAGCAAATATTTATTTTACAAATATGCATTGGTCTTCTGAAAGAACAAAAAGCATTTCATGAAATCCATATGGTAAGTTATCACATTACACAGATTGACATCTGAAAACACTTTTTAAAAGGACAAGGCAATGAGACATACCACAAGTAAATATTTTTATGTCTACTGTACAGGAGAGAAGAAGAAATTCAAAATATATGAACCATATTTATCAAAAAATTGCCTGAGATCAGCAAACAAAAGTTATGAGCAGACTACCACAAACAATGGTAATTTCTAAAAATAGCCATTACACATTTGTATCATGTTTTTTTAGCTTGTGGATATATCTAGATTGTTTTATGTTGATCAAAAGTTGAACAACGTTTTGCCAATATTTGAAATTTGGCAAAACTTAAAGTGAATTTTTCCACTATTTATTAAGCCCATATGAATTTCAAGGATTATTTATGAGAATGGTTTGATTTACTTGGAAGGTTTCTAGTAATGGATTTGTTTATAAGAAGCATGGAAATGGCTAGAAAATGTACGCAATTAAACAAATTTTTCAGATAAATTTTTCCATCAGAAGGAACATTAATCTGAATTTATCCAAAGGACTGGGATTCTAATCCCTCTCTGGCCACATTTGCTTAGCAGCTCCACCATTTCCTGGTACTCACTCTGAGCCAGGGACTTCACATGTGTACCAGCGAAAACCTGGCTGAGTTTCTTCCCTAAGAAATTTATTTTTTGATTGAGAAAAGACTAATCAGAAATTGGACTGGGCTTGCTGTAACGCCAACTGAAGTTGACAGCTGATGTCCCAGATGGTCTTATTTAAGGCTAAATAACCTAGATTTTAAGAAAAGAAACTGATATTCAACTTCTGTGGGAACTGGGTACTACATTATTGATGCCACAGGACCACATGGGAAGTCTCACCAAAAAAGAGGAAAAAAAGGAGATAACAATCCAATATTTTGTATAAGATCATAAAACTATGTTTTTTCCCATGTAACAGTGCCAAAGAGTTCAAAATCATTAGTATACTTTATTAAAAATAACCTGAGGACACGTAACTATGCATAATTGCTCATTTCCGCAAGCTTCTGAATATAAAGGAGATATAAATTTACTTCTTGATTGTAGTGTGGGAAAAGGGTTGTACATAATTTTATGGATAAATGCAAACAAATGTTGAGTAGCTTTTAAAAAGACATTTCTTTTACATGAAATCTATATTACCACATTTTGCCATGTATAATGTGCACCCACACTTTTGGCCCAAATTTTCAAGAAAAAAAAATTTTGTTTTAATGTTGTAATTAATTTCTACTTATTTATATTTAGACACTTGTTTTTTGCATTATAAAGGAATATTAGCATTTGTTTTTGAATATATATGGTTCTGCATAATATGTGTCTTTACATAAAAAAGAAATTTTATGTAATAGATAATTACTAAACACAAGAACACATACAAGATATTTCAAGTACTACCCATCTATAATGTGGATTCTTATTTTCCCCTCAAAAATTGGGGCAAAAAAGCATGCATTATACATGATGAAATATGGTAAACTGATTACTTAACTTTCAATAGAAGCCATCTTTAAAATTTTTAATAATCTTTGGGAGCTAATTTTACCAAAGAGTGTGCTCCAAATATGTTTTTACCATCTCCCTCACCCCCCCAATTTTAAACACGTTAGGGTGTTTTGTTCACTTGGGGAGCACATGGCAGCTGCCCAGTGCTCCATTACCCCATGCACTGAATCGGCTGCAGACTCCATGGGAGCAGCTCTCAATAACACGACTTGTGAAAGGAGTTACTATGCAGAGCGGTCACCATTCAACACGCAGAAAGCTTGGGAGAGTGAGATGAGGACCAGGAAGGTGCACATTTTTTTTTGAATCGAAAGATGCTATTTATGATTTTGAATATTTCAGTTCCAAGGATTTTATTTGATTTTCTTAACCACTAAGCTACTAGCCCCCACAAATTTTCTTTTTCCAACTCCAAATCCTATAGGATTCTCCTGAAAACATAGTCTTTAAAACATGAGTAATATTTTAGAACAAAATCTGATTCAGTGACCATGGGATCAGACCCATTCTTTTTCCCACATGTAACATAATACCACTTATCCTGTATGAGAATAAAACACCTTCCTACCCTCAAGTTACATACAACATAAAAAGGAAAGATCTTGAAAGTTTACTCAATAATTTTTTTAGCCTATGAAGTATTTCAATGGTCTGACTACTGCTCTGCTGCATTTATATCTACCCCGATCTTCTGAGAGCTAGGTTGATGACAGGGAATGAAATCAAGGAAACTGTATATAAGCTATTGCCACTACTGTCGTACTTTGACTAAACCTGGCGTTCTAAGATAAGGACAATGTCTGAGGCAAGATTTGAGTCTATTTTATCCCTTCCCTCATAACCTCCTCACCTGTTTTGTGCATTACATCCTGACTCTGCCCACTTTACTCCTCCTTTCCCTACTGCCACTAGACGGTGTTTTGAATCTCCCCAAGTGGCCCCGCCCCATGCCTTGCACATAAGTGCTTAGTGATGCTTCTTGAATTATAAAGCTCGCTCTAACAAAAACAAAACCATAAAATATTATCCAAAAAGCAAAACAAAACTTTCAGAATGATGTTGATTTTAACTATATCCCTATCAGAAATTAAGGTGTTTTGTACTTAACTTTCCACAATGTCATGTGCACAGTGAGCTCACTAAGTATTGAATTTCTACTGGTCAGATGATGTGTGTGTAGGGGCACTAAAAAAAAAAGAAAAGAAAAGAGAGAGAGAAAATCTTTGAACACCTTGATTTAAAAATTATCCCTAAGAAAATAAAAAAAAAGATAAAATGTAATTTTACTTCACCACACATAGCTGCTGAGCATAAACCATTTCCTTTCTCCTGCTCTGCTGGTGACCTCCCTTCCTCCATGATCATCTGAAACTTGCAGCTATTCAATTCATCTGCCTCACTTGCCAATAGGCAAAGTATGAGGGGTTCCATAGACAGGCTCTTGATGACAATATTCACTCCCTAATGAAAAGACCAAGATCCCCAAAGATGGTAGTGTCCCTGCACCCCCTTCCTTCTGCCTTTCTGTGGGTCCTGTCCTCAAACAGCAGCAGACATCTTGCTGCCATAGAAAAATATACCGAGGACCAGAAGGCAACACCCAGAGCCCAGCAAAGAGTAAGGACTGAAGGAGCCATGGCCTCCCATCCCAGTTCTAGACTTCTGAAGTGAGACGATGTAAAACCCCATTGTTTAAATGGCATTTATCTGATTGTCCTGTTCTGTGGGTGAAATGGGTGCTCTGCCAAACACTTGATATGCATCACCTCACTTTATTCTGAAAACATCCCATAGGAGATGCCTTGACCTGTTTCAGTGGAAAAGAAAATTGGGTCTCAAAGGGGTATAGTTCTCTCCCAATGGCATACTCAATGGCAAGCTCAAGGTTCAAAACTGCAACTGCCTGAGACCAAACAGTCTACAATTTAAGTATATTTTAACACAATAATCTGCACTTCTTATTGTTTCTCAATAGGAAAAGGAAAGTATGTTCAAGCAACTATTTCAATGCAATTGAGCCTTCAAAAAGATGACATATGAGAGCAACATCAGTAAAAGGTCTTGGGGGATACCTAACAAATCAGCACTTGACATAATGAAGAGTTTGCTGATTTTACATCCTATAACCTGGGAAGGTAACATAATACCACAAGACAGTCAATCTCACCTCAACTCTAGGAACACACATTCTAACATTCAACAGGACAGTTTAATTGGGGGCACTCAGTAAATATCTATATATGAACAAATAACTGAATGAATGCTGACAACTGGAATAAGTGAGGAAGGAGACATATAAGGATCAGGTCAAATTAACTGTTTTACACAGGAGGCTCAAGTAGCAAGTAGCAAGTAGTACGTCAAGTGCTTCCTGAAGGAAGGAACAAAAGAGAGAGAGAAAGAGAGGGAAGAAAGAAGGAACATAAGAGAAGCTCCTGCCATAATTTAATTGCAGCCATATCTGAAGATTGTAGTGCTGGTCTAGGTCCCTCACGTTACTGTCATGGATTTTTAGGGTCCCAGCGATCACATACATGAGGACACATCTTGTTCTTCACTTCTGCAGTGTCTGCCAGTGGTTCTCCGGATCTTGGCTTCTGATCCCTCTGATCCTTTATGGCTGGAAACTTGACCCCTGTATCTGAGCCTCCTTGATTCCGTCTGACTCTATGACAGTTTCCACCCATGGTGGTTATTTGGTCACTGACATACCTGCTAAGGCATATATTAATTTTCAAAGTCTTGCATTTCTGTCCTGACATTAGTATATACTACTACTTCTCTTTTCATCATTCTCTTGGATTGCTCTCTCCTGACAGTTTCTTTTGGACCTGAACCCAAAATGTTTTAAGGCATGTTATCTCACTCCCATTTGCTATGTCTGAATGTTGTGTCTTCCCAAATTCACCTGTTGGAATCCTAATGCCCAATGGGATAAAGTTAGAAGGTGAAGCTTGGGGAGAGTATTAGGTCATGAGGTTAGTGCCCTTATAACAATAGATCCCACAGGGCTCCCCACTCTCTTCCACCATGTGAGGAGAGAATGAGAGGTATACAACCTAGAAAAGGACCCTCACCAACCATGCTGGCACTGATCTTGGACTTACTGCCTCTAGAATTGTGAGCAGTTAATTTCTACTACTTATAAGCCACTCAGTCTGTGGTATTTTTTATAGCAGCCTGAACAGACTAAGACATCATTCATCCCATTCAAGGCACTGCTTAAACATTAATTAAAGTACACTAATGCAGTGGTTCTCAGAGTGTGGTCCCTGGACCAGCAGAATAAACATCACTTGAAAACTGGTTAGAAAGAAATGCACACTCTCAGAGGCCTTCCCCCAGACCTACTGAATCAAACTCTCGGGAATGGGTCTCAGCAATTCATGTTCTAACAAGTCCTCCAGTGATTCTCTTAATTGCTAAAAAAATTTGAGAACAACTGCATAAATGATACAATTGGATACTTATCTTGAAAGAAATATCATTTTTGTTTAAGTTCAGAAACTATGAGAAACACTTTCAATAAATCATTGCAATGGGCAGATAACAGACTGAGTTATTAGGCTCAGTTTGGATTTGAAAGAAAAGTCTGAGACACAAATTAAAATGCAGATAGTTTTTTTAGGAAATAATAGCAGGAAGAAAGGGTGAAGGAGTATCAGGGTCACTATTATCAGAAGCAGAAATTCAGTTTTGCCAGGGCTTCTCAGATAGCTACAGAAAAAAGATTTCATCCAAAGTGTGGGACTGTGGAACAACACTTACCCACTGGTTCCAGCTCCCCTTTATTTGAGGGTTTGCCCAAGGATTAGCAACACCCTTGCACTATGAGTTACATGCACCTGCATGAAACTGAAGACAACAGCTTTGTCTGGAGAAAACCCTGCAGCAGAATGGAAGGATTCATGGCAGACCCCCGAGGCAGGAGCATCCTGCCCACCATGGCTGATGTTCATAGTCCACATGGGCTGAGGGGATGGAACATGAAGCCCCAAATGCCTCTCTTATGGTTCCTGTCACAAAATTACACTGAAGTGCTTTTAGGGTTTCAAAATGACAGATCTTAATCCTGGGAGAGAAAAGATTACTAAATTGCTTTCCTTGTTGCTTATTTTCAACTCACAGTAATTTCTTTTTTACTTTAGTTATATTTGAAGTGACTGATGATACATATACTTTATGAATGATTAATATTTCCTACTTGAGTCATGTGTTACAACTGGCCACAGTTACCTGGCACAGGCTTCACCAACTTTGACAACCAGACAAACGTACATGGGAGTCGAGTCTGAAAACATAGATAAGTGTGGATAGTTACAAAACATGATTAATAAGTCTGCTCATTAAAGGATTTTTTCCCCACTGCTTCAAAAACTCAGTTTATTCCCAAACAGAATAGAGACTTTAGGCACAATCATAAAGAAAGAAACAAACTTTGGATCAAATGATTCATTTCATAGTTTCCCTTTATTTAAAATTTTCCCATTAAAAGGAAGACTGATGTTTCTGGTTCTCCTTTTCCTTTCCCAAAGAGGAGGGTTATACTATATTGCATTCAAAGTAAACGCATCTCTACGATTTAAATAATAGAACTGACTGACACAGCAATCATGTCCACTCATGTAACCCATACATCCAGCTCCCATGCCTCCTTATCTCTGCACACTAAATGCCAGAACCTGCTGCTTGTTCCCCAGTGTTTCTTTTCCCCCCTCCTCCAAAAGAACCCCAATTTTTAGCTAGGCATTTGACAGATCAGAATAAAGCCTACTTATCCCAGCCTCATGCCCTTGCAGTCATGCCCTCCTAGGTACAATCATGTGACTAAATATGATCAATGAGATGTCTGTGGCAAGATCACACGACAGCTTTTGGTAACATTTCTTAAAATCCAGCCTGAACCTGCCCTTTGCCCCTTTTCTTCACCTCTTCCTCCTTCCTGCTAACTCATACAGCAGTGAAGATGTAGCAATCATTTGATGCTTTAGATATTCTGGGGTAGGGGTTAGCAAACTACAGCCCCTGGGACAAATTTGGCCAGCTGCCTGATTCTATATAGCTAACAGGCAAAGAATGGATTTTACATTTTTAGATACTGAAAACCAAAACAATAGTATTTCATGACAAATGAAAATCATTTGAAATTCAAATGTTAGTGTTCATAAAAAACAATGTATTAGAACACAGCCACATTCACTAGTTTACTTACCTTCCGCGGCTGCTTTTGCATTACAATGGGAGAGTTCAATACTTGCAACAGAGATCATATGGCCCTAAACATTTAGTATCTGGACCTCAACAGAAAAAAGTTGTAGACTTCTAACCTTGGCAATAGAGGCCTAGCTAGGCAGAACAGTAAGTACAGAAAACGTCAGGAGCAGAAGGTGGGGTCCTTCAGGACTTTGTTTAGTGAAGCTGCCATGTAACCCTGAACCGAGTATCTCCAGACCTTCCTGTGAGAGTAAAATAAACTCCAGCTTTTTTTGTTTTAGCCACTGTTACATAATGTAATAAATTGAATATTGGGCCCAATTCCTCACCCTTCCCTGAATTCCACCTGCCATGTGTCTTTACAGTTCCTCACACAATAGGCAGAGTATACTTCCTCAATCTTGACCTTTGGCCTTGGCCAACTGGATGTTAGCAGCCCATCCACAAGCCGAGGCTTGCAATGTATTTATTCAGTTTAGCTTTTCCCATTGTGCTACTGTCATTGTCATGAGAAAAAATTGGCCTAGTAGCCAACAGGTCCCTCAAGAATGAGCAAAAGATTGATTAGAATCTCACCTTCAAATCTGCACTTGAAGCAGAACTACTCCAGCTGACCAACAGTTTTAGTTGAAATGACCCTACCTGACCTGTGAATTTGATAATAAATGCTGCATGCAACTGAGTTTTATTTATTTATTTTTAGAGGGGAATGGAGGGAGAAAGAGATGAAGAAAAACATCAATCTGTGGTTGCTTCTCATGTGCCCCTTACTAGAGACTTGGCCCGCAACGCATGCATGTGCCCTGACTGGGAATCACACTGGCAACCCTTTGGTTCTCAGGCCCCTACTCAATCCACTGAACTACACCAGCCAGGGCCTAATTGAGTTTTGAGTGTATTATTTTGCAGCAACAATTGACTAATAGAGGTGGTAATTTTAGTCTCTGTTTCTTGCAGCCAAAGTTAAATCTATGTTGCTTTTTCTGGCAATTATCCCAAACTGAGAAGAGAGGCAATTCCACACTTTCAGAATAAGTATCACACTATGGAATAGCAGACTTAAATAATAATAACAACATAGAAGTTCAGGTCTATCATGTAACATTTGTGTAATCATAGACATGGTTTTTAACCTCTCTGAGCCTAAGTTCTTCATCTGAAATATGACAAGTATTCTATCCACATTCTATTGTTCTCTGAAAATTTTATAAGATAACATAGACAAAACACTTGCTACGTAATACAATTATAAAAATTAACATTTAATGAGGGTTTCTCATGTGCCTGTCATTGGGCCAAACAATCACCTGAGAAACATTCTGTTTTTATCTCCACATTGCATATGAGGAAACCGAGGCTTAGTGGGTTTATGTAACTCATCCACAGATACCTTAGTTACAAGGCAGCAGAGCTGGAGCTCAAGCCCTGAGAGTCTCACTCCAGAATTTTCGATCTTACCTTCCAGCATTTACTATCTTCATCCTTTTCCTTTCTTATATTCCTTGTATTCCTGGTAGTCTCATTAATACTTACTTTCAGGACAAAGTCATGTATCTGATAAGCTAAATGCACCAATTAAATGTTTACACTGAAAACAGGTCAATTACCACATGTTTATTGCAAGAGGAGCTGAGGCAGCACTCAGGTACACCCTTCAACTTGTGGCATCCTGGTGAATGTTTAACAACTAACTCACCTTCCCACCCTGATCCTTTTGTAGCAATTGTAGATTTCCAGGATGCAACTGTCACCAGGGCTGATTTCAAACTACCAACTGAGGAAACAGCGATCACATCTTGGGAAGAAATGTGCATGCTGGGTTGTCAGGAGTCTTTATGCTATACCACTGCCCCCACACCAACCACATGAAAGAAGAATCAAAAGAAAGACTGTAAGCAACTCAATTTACCTTCAGATAACAGATGCAGGAAGAAGTCTGAGTGGTTAAAAATCTGCACATACAAATGGCTTCAGAGCCCAGAGAATTAATGTTACTGTAATTCAGGGCAAAAGTGTTAAGAGAGTAAAAATGGTGGGGCCAGTGATGAGCTACACAGATAGTGTAGACTACAGCAAAACAGTATGCAAAGTCAAGTTTGTCTAAAATATGAGCAGACTTTATACAAATCCAAATACTGGAATGAGGTGTGAGGCACCTGTTTTCAAGTTCTTTTCTATGACTCAAAAATTAGTAATAGGCTCTGTGTTTGAGGACTGTGTGCGAACTAATTACCTAGGAATCTCCAAAATAAATTTTGCTCATGTAGCCTTTATCATGTTCCTATGAAACAGTATTATGTTCACTGTAACAAAGCAAACACTAAGTGACAAAATTCTATTGATGTCTTCATTGCCTGTTATCCTTGATTAACCCTGTATAGCAAGCCAACGTCTGCTTTGAATTTCAAGCCACATTTTTCGTAGATTCTATATGCCCCATGAACACAAAGGTGCCTTGCTTGAGAATGTTAATCTCCAAAGCAGCATTAGTTACTAAGATACCAACTCTATTTCCATGGTTTTAAAAAAATACCTCAGACAGAGATTTGGAATGAAGATACTCAAAATCTGGGACCAATCAAGAAATCACTCCCTAAAAATCTTGTTAGCTCCATTAAGTGTTTCCATCTAAAAATGAGTCTTACTTTAGAACAATTCCAAATCCTCTGAATTAATTTTCCATTTTCCTTTTCACTGTTCCAACACTTCTTTTCATATATGCCTCTGTTTTTTCCACCCTGGCAGATCTTTTAAAACTTTAATGAGTAAATTCAAATTCTTAAACTAATTCACAAGGATAGGATTATACCAATCTATTTTGGCCAGTGAATTACCAGTTTAAATTAAATCACCAAGCAACCAAAGTCCATATTCTTGTATAAATAACCAGAATTCATCATGTATCAATAATCAAAATCCATGTTTAGACTGTCTAAACATTTCAAATTTTTTTTAATTTGCTGTTGCCAGTCTTTATAATCTACGTAAACACATGGCATTATGCCCAGGAACACGACCTTGAATGGACAGCTGTTCGAATCTCATCAAAGCCCAGCCGAAGGAAGTGGCAGTTATGGCGCACGGTTTGAAGCATACACAGGCACCCATTCCTGTAAATCAAGGACTTCCACCTTGTGTTCTAGAATTCGACAGCTGGGTTTTCAGAACAAGGCCAAGTCAAGGTGGCAGATTTCAGAGTCTCACACGACCACATAAATCAAGCAAGTTTGGCCTTATTTATTTGGGGTTTATTTATTTGGGGTTCTTCCAAAGATTTCATTTGAAAAGGAAGGTTTTCTGATGTTACAAAAAATCTGTAAAGTATACTTAAAAATGCTGTTATTTTATACTTAATCCTGAGCATAAGAAACCTTTGGGATTACACCATACCATATTGATTCCAGGACAGTAATGATCTTGACTGTTGTTGTTAAGAAACACACTAAAAAACTCTACTGTAAAACCTTTACTGTGATTGCTTGGTAGTTACTGAGGTGTCTGCACACTGTGTACCTGATGCCCCCATATATAGCAATACTTGAAAAAATTTAGAGTTAAGTTGGATAAGCAAAGCCTTAACTAGATTAGATTGAAGAAAGTACATCTAATTATATATACCTTTTTACTTCTACCGTGTAGAAATCTGGAATGAAATCCATGTCACAGAAATGACCAGTTTAGGGACACAACTTTCTGACTTAAGTGCCTGTTTCCATTTTTGTCTTCAAATGTTAACTTACATTTTCACCAGACTAACATGTTTTATTTTTTTACTAATTTATCATGTTGTATTATTTCAAATATAAGCTTTATTATATGAAGGTCTGTCTGGAAAGAGTCCAGCCATTGTTAATATAATGAGAACGGTTTGGGAGACATCATATAAACTGGCAGCCAACTTGCAGCCAGTTCACACGCGTAAACTGGTATGCACATGTGTGAACAATGATGACTTCACTGTACTAGTCAGCGGGGATGGTAGACAGCTTTAAGTAAGCATATATACTGTGTATCTGTCACATTTAAAATGAGTAAACAGAGCAATGAATCTGCATCAAATTTTGAATTAAGCTTGAACATTCCTCCAGGGAAACTATTTGGGTGAATCAGAAGGCCGCAGCTATTGGCAACTGGTGATTGGCAGCTCCATCACGACAACATGCCCACTCATGCATCACGTCTCATGCAGAGTGTTTTGGTGAAACATCAAATCACCCAAGTGACTCAGCACCCCTACAGCCACATTTGATGCCCTGCCACTTCTGGCTTTTCCCAAAACTAAAATCATCTTTGAAAGGAAAGAGCTATCAGACTATCAATGCAATTCAGGAAAATACAACAGGGCTGTTGATGGAGACTGGGAGAACTATGTGAGGTCTCAAAGTGCCTACTTGGAAGGGGACTGAGCTGAGGCATAACTGTCCTTTGTAACCAACACAGATAGAAAAAAAGGTAAAGAGGATTTAGGAGTTCATGCCCAGGTATGTACATTCAAGATAAGCAGGTCCAGGTTGTTCCTGGTATTAAAAAATAGTAATGTTTTATTTGAGTCCTTGCTTTATGTGCAATTGTAACAGTTAAGGAGGTTCTGTATCACATATAACTGAAATTAGTTTGGGATATACAATCTAAAAATTCACAGGCCTTTGCAGTAGATAAAAATAACCTCATTTTCCATTGTCAAGTTGGCATACAATATTCTCACTAGAGCTAAATAATTCAGGATTATTTCACCATTACTATTTCTTCAATTAAATACAATGAATTACAAATATTATAAATCAGGAATTGAAGCATCAGACTTTTCAGATCATAGAGTTACTCATCCAAAAAATTTCAGACAACATAATAATTAGACTTAATAAAAAAGTTCACTGAGTGGATAACAGAAAATAAATAAATATAGATAATTTTTCATATGTCAGCAATTACTATTTAGAAAATAAAATGCTGATTTAAATATTAAAAAATATAAAATAATTATATACAATGACTAGAAATAAATATTAATTTTAAGAAATCTATAAAAATAAAAGTCTGATGTTTGAGGTATATAAAAGGGATTTAAGTACAAAGCAAATTATGTTCATTATTTGGAAACCTCAATATTATAAAAATGTTGATTGTCTGCATATTGATTTTAAAGTTATTTAATATGCTTCCAATTAAAGTCACAATGGAATTCTTGATATGTATTGAATTGATTCCAAAGTTTTTTAGAAAAAGTAAATAGACAAAATAAAGAAGAAATTTTGGTGTAAGAATGAGCAGGGTAGAGTGAATTAGCACTTTCAGATTTTCAAATATAGTATAAAATTAAAATATTAGCATGTATTATGGCTAATAATATACAATAAAACAAATTAGAAGCTGAAAATAGAATTCAGTTTAAAAATACATTTCCCTAGAAATCAATGAGTCTATTCAATAAACAGTGCTAGAATAACTGGTTATAGAAAAAAATGTATTCTTCACATTGTTTGCCAAAAAGTTCTAATAGGTTAAAGACCTAATTTTTAGAAATTGGAACCATATTAAAAAAAGAAAATATAGGTAAAGTTACATGATTATTGGAAAGAAAAAAGGTTTTAAAAGCAAAATAAAGTGATAAGATCAGTTGATTTACTTTATAAAAATTTAGAAGTACTGTGCATTAAAAAGAAACCATAATAAAAATATTCAAAGGAAGATGACAAGCTAGGAACAAAATATTCATGAAATACATCACTGATAGGACAGAAGGCTGATATTCTTGATGTATACAAATTGTTTAGAGAAAAGAAATACCCTAAAAGAAAAATGACAAAAGAAATACTAATAACCATCAAGTATGTGAACAAAATCTTGCTTCATCATAATCAAAAGCCTACACATTTAAACAAGGATAATGTAAATTTTTTTAAGTCTGGCAAAGATAAGTCAATTGTACGCATGGTTAGAAATGTTGTAGGGAAATAGGTTCTCTTCCCCTTGCCGGAGGAATATAAATTGCCAATTCTTCAGGGCATTTCAACAGTATTTATGAAAACCTTTGAAAAGAGACTAATGTCAGTACTAAGGAACTGTTGAGGTATACCTAGGCTCATTCATTCTAAAACGGTTTCTGAGTACCCAATTTCATTATAGACAGGGGAGTTTCTCCCCCCCACATACTACCAGGCAACCCCTCAGAACACCAGTTGGGTGTCTTACATCTTACAATTCAACTCAATTCTAACACAATCTACCTGGACACAGCATCAGATTCCACAGGTTAGGGCTCAGACCTACAAGAGTGCCTGTGCCTGCACTGCAGATGCCAGTCACGAGCCCAGGTCATCCATCGCCTGTGCTGACTGACTCTGTATAGTTCAGAGGTTCTGAGGACCCCCTCCTAAGGTTTAATTTAATCTGCTGGTAGCTCACAGAACTCAGAAAAATATTATATTTACTAGATTAGCCCTGGAACAACCAGATAAAAGTGACACAAAGCACAAGATATGAGAAAAAGACACTGACTTTCCATGCTTGTGGAGGCTTGATTAGGTAGACATGACTGAGGAAACTGTTGCCCATGGAGTTTCATCCAGTCACGCTCTGGCCCCTCGCCCCTCCCCTCTCCCCAGAATTAGGGATGTCGGACTGAAATTTCTAACCTTCCAGTCACAAAGTTGGCTCCACTGGCAACCTCCCCCCATTCTTGGGTTTTGACTAAGATTTACCTCATTAAAATAACAAAAGATACCTTTATGGCCTTCATCACTTAGGATATGCCAAGAGTTTAAGGAGCTTTGCGCCAGAAACTGGAGGAAAACCAAATATATATTTCTTATTACAAATCACAGTATCACAATACTACAAAGTAAAAATCCTGATGTAGAAGTAAATATATTTTTGACATAAAAAATGACAATGAACTGAGTGAGTAATGAAAACAAGTACAAACAATATGGGCAAAAAAACTTTAAGTAAATAAATAAATGTATGACTAAAAATACCTATGACAAAATATTAATCATTATATTCTCTGGATGATGATGTTATCAATAATTTTGTTTCTTCTTACTTCTGTTTTCCAGATTTTTGCACTGAAAATGGTTTCATCTAGAATTAGGCAAAAACACTACATAACAATAAACCCCACAGAGAAACAGCGTAAATGCCTGTGACAGGTAACTCTGTGTGTGAACTTGACTGGCCACAGGGTGCCCATACCTCTGGGCACGTCTGTGAGGGTGTTTCCAGACGAGGCTCACGTCTGCACTAGGGGACTCAGTAAAGCAGACTACCTACCCAGTGTGAGTGGGCGCCCATCAACCAATCCCTTGAGGGCACACATAGAACAAGAAATAAAGAAAAGAGGAATTTGTCCCTTTTTTCTTCCTCTGGCTCACTGATGTTATGAAGACATCTCACTCATCTCTCTGGCCCATGGACTGGAATTCACACCCCTGACTGTCCTAGTTCTCAGACCTTCAGACTTGGACTGAATCACACCACCAACTGCCACCTCTCCTGGATCTCCAAGTGTGCAGACAGCAGACTGTGGGACTGCTCCGCCTGCATAACTGTGTGAGCCAATTCCTCATAATAAATATATATGACTATTCTTATACAAAAATATATATACAGATATCTATGATCTATCATCGAGATATGTCATATATGTCATTATATACTGGTTTTGTTTCTCTGGAGAACCTTAGCTAGTACACCTATAAAGCAATCTAAGTACTGGAGAAACAAGGATTTTTATGTTTTTAACTTAACGAAGAAAATTATAAATTGGCTATTAAGCTAAAATAAGTAATCCAGCTATTTAGCATCACTCAGATAAATACCTAGATAGGTGACTCCATTTTTAACATGAAAATTGTTGGCCTAGTGTTGTCTGGGCACTGGCTGATCTGTAGGTCCAGAAGGTGCCCACGTCCCACTGACCATGTGATTATATCCCTGCAGGAAACCAAACACTCAGGCCAGCTGAGGCTTTCCTCATCAGCTTGCTATGGCTTAAGAGATCACAAAAATCATTTCACCAAAATAAAAGTGGCGGCCACTCTCAACAGTCCTCTGCTACCACTAGGGGAGCTGGAAGAGGTGCTAACTCAGTCACCAATTGAGCAACAAACGGAAATGTGGAAAATCCAGTCTCTGGACCTGGTAAGGAAAAATACATTAATGCACAGCTTGGTATCAACAGGAAAGTTTACATTTCTTCAGTTTGAGAGCAGTTGAAGAAATGCCTGTTTTGCTATTACTGCTCACAGTTTCTTCCATATTAACTGAAGTTTATGTCAGAGGGATAAATTCTATAAATTCTATCTGCTACTTAACTTGGCTTCCCTTGTTCTACTTCACGAATACTAAAAAGTATATTAGGCCTTCTACTTATATTTATTCTTATCCCCAAAATTTAATAAACATAAATTAAGAAGTAATGTGTTTTTTTACCTATACCTATAATAAAATAAGACTAGCACTTTCACTTGTAGAGATGCTATAAGGATTAGTTAATGTAGAACAGTATCTCGGAAAACAGTGAAGTCTGAGTAAAGACTGGCTATAACGACTATTAGGTAAGTCAATGCTGGCACGCTCTGGATGCCTGCCACCCATTTCCAGTGACATGGTAATTATCCTGAGGGGAAAGAGCCACTCCATGTATGGCGAGCTGACAAGGAAGGGCCTTTCAACATACTGTCTCACAAGGCTGTTAAAATGGGGTTTTGAGGATATTATTCAGTTTTAATCAAAGTGGTCATCATCGAATCATGATAACAAGAGCTCTGCACACACACAAAAAAGAAGTAAAACGGTAAGTTGAAGGTTGCACTAAATAGTCAAGCCCAAGCATGGAGAAAAAAAATTGCAGCACTGATGTATTTAAATAGCTACTTTCTGAGATAGACAATGATGTAATAATAGTATCTAATGTGGTAATGTGATTTCCCCCATAATAATACTGGTGACTTAAACATTCTTACCCACATATTTAAAAACCTAAAAAATACATTTTGCTCACTTACTACAAATTTTTACAAATAGTATTGTAAATGGCACAAGAAGACGTTGGTACTAGAGTTCTAAGACAGAATTCAGAGCCAAGACCCAAACTTGCAAAAGAAAGATCACTCAGCAAGTAAAGCAAAAGCCCACTTGAAACAACAGTTCAAAGAGCTGCCCTGGAGTGTGGGCCCAGGCTCCTTTTAACCCCTGGGGGGAGGAGGTCCACTGCTTATGCTTTGAGCTGATTTATCATGGCCTGTCTCTTCAACCTCTGTCCTTGTATGGAAGTCGGATGGTGCTTTTCTCCAGCTTACTTGTTCTTTCCCAAGGGGGTCTAAAGGGCGGCAGCAGGGGGGTCCTACCACATGACTAGCTACATGCCAAAGGGGAAAAAAGGTCAGGGGGAGGATCTGACCCATATCCCACATGACCAGACCATCTAGAGGAGGAAAGGGTACCTTAGGGGCAAAATCCTAATTTACAATACTTATTTCCAGTACTTGCTCTCCCAGTTCTGCCCATTGCTAGGTGTCTGGAACTTGCTGCCCTGATGTCATTTGTACCTGGTCTATTGTCCTGATCTGCTCACACCTATCTGACTGCCTACCATAGAATCAGTGTGTTATAGGGCTGGTTTCTTAAAAATTTAAAATTCTACATCTTTTAATTAGTTGATGATGAGTGTCTGATAGCAAGAAAATGAAAATTTCCTAGCTAAATTTTAATACAGGACTTTTCAGAATTTAAGGACAGGATTTAAAAGTGAAGAAATACCACTTTGGAATGGATATGATTATCCAACCACTATGCTGTATATCTGAAATTAATACAAAATAATATCAAATGGAAACTGCAATTAAAAAATAAAATTTAAAGGTAAATATCACAAATTGAATAAAATTATGAAAATTGAATAAATATTATATCAACAATGGCAGGAACAGAATTAAAGCATCCGACTAAACCTAGACTTCATACAGCTCTATCACAAAGTATAAACTACAGGGTGTTTCTGTGTGTTTTTTTAAGAAATATATTTAATCACACTATTCTCAATATAAACATGCATAAATTATATTTAGAAGTAAAGTTTTATCACTATCTTAATTTTGTATTAGGAAGCAAAAGTGTTTTATTATTAATAGTAAAATAAAAATTTAAAAATTAATAATGGGATCAATTCCATTTGTCTCTTTTATATAATTTTATACTATATATAATTTTACTACTATAATACTAGAAATGTAATTTATAAACAATAATATGTGGTGGGTTCATGAGCAGTCAAAAAAGCTGGAAAAATAAACACTGTTCTAGTCTTTAATTCTCACAGCTGCTAAAGTTATTCTCTTAATACACACTTGAATCCTGCCTCATGCTTCTTTAAAAATCTGTTAATGGCTCCCTATGGCCTAATGAACAAAATACAAACTCCTTAGCAAAATACATGAGTGACCGGGTCAAACATTTTCATCCTAATATCTATCTGGCCTTTCCTACTCCCTCAGACATGACTAATTCCCCATATTTCCATAGCACTTGACCTGTTACTCCAGCAGAGCACTCGTTTTACTCTGCAGTATTGCTAGAAGTTTCTGTGGAATAGTGAAAAGAACAGTCGGCAGAGACAAGAAACCTCTGGTTCCATGCAGCTCTTCTGTTGCATAATCGCAAGGCTGACTTGGCACTATATCTGGGCTTCGATTTCTCATCTTTAAAATGAGAAATCATCTCTCATAATGAGAGACTGGTAATAAATAATACTCAAACATTTCCTGGATAAGCTGTTGGTCTTGAGTAGTCACTCATTTAATAGATTCTATTTGAATCAATACATGGTTAAGTAAATGACTTATTTTGAGAAATGGACTTTCATGTAGAATTTGACCCAAAGTAAATTACATTATATTCTTATTTATACAGATCCCTAAGGGACTCTGGAATTCTGACTAATGAAATACACAACTTAATATACAGACTATGTGTTACAATGGAAAAAACTACTTTTCAAAAATGTAAATTAACAAATTTATAACACTTGTAACTTCATTTCAATCACCTTTATTTCCAAGACATTTACATTTGGTTGCCACTTAACATCTATAGCATTTAATTTGTTTTTGTTTCTGACTATTTTATTTCAGGGTTAAAAAAATTGTCTCTACTTGGTTTTCAAAAATATTCACTGCTTCTCACCACTTATTCAAGAAAAGTAGTGTTTGGGTACTAAGTGGACTAGAACCTTCAATCTAGTATGTTCCACTTCTCTCCAAAGCTCTTCAGCACATGGTGGAAGCCACTACTGCTAAAGTTCGTCTTAGGCCCTTCTTAGGAAATTCAGTTAACAAAGAAATCACAGTAAATATAAAGAAATTTTTACAAAGTATGTGGCCCTGCAGCCTGACAGGCGGTGTAGGCTCCGGGAATTGGTGTGTTCTTTTATTTTGGAAACAAAAAGAGCAACAAAAGAGAATTAACTTTGATATAAATCAGTGTCATCTTTTTCTTCACTCCACACACTTATGGCAGAAAGCAATTTTAACCACACAACTCTTCCAAAATGCAGTGATTTATAGGGCAAATAAAATTTCAAACTTGGCTGAGCTCATGATTACTAAAAACAATATTTATAACATGCCAGGAAGGCATCTATTTATATATATTTACACATTAAATATATATAATATGATCCACATTTTGAGTAAAATAAAACATGAACATATGCATGTAAATATTCCAGAGGCACTTCTCTAGGTGCATTGCATGGATGTGTTTCTCAGAAAGTGTCAAAAGAATTCACGTGTGGCTGGGGTCAACATGAAGGCAAAAGTAATTACACAATCCCTATATAATACTCAAGGGTTTTAATGCTTCCACTTGCATCTAAGCCAGGAATACAATGAAGTACTCTGGCTGAGAACATTATTAATAAAATTATTTACTCTGAAATTATTTCTTGTTTTTATGTGAAAGCAAGATCCACTTATCCCTTCAGGCCTCCAACAATGGGCAGTTGGAGACAGTGAGTGAAGGAAGCAGAGGTGACTCCCCGTTTCCTGAGAGATCTTTCTGGATATTCACCTGTCACACAAGGTCAAGGAAAGAGACCTCAAAGAGCTATGAAACGGGGTCCTTGTATCACTCTTTGTGGCCATCATCCTCAAATGTTTGGTCTCAGAATCCCTTTACAACCTTAAAAGCCGTAAGGACACTGAAGAGCTGTGGGTTACATCTATCTATATGTACTATATTGGAAAATAAAACTGAGAAATATTAAAACACTTATTAATTATTTTTAAATAACAGTAGTAAACATTTTCTTATGCAAAATAACTCGATTCCCCTCAAATAAATTAGTTGTAAATATGGAATTGTTTTACAGTTTTGAAGATCCTTTAAAGGTCTGGCTTAACAAAAGCTAGCTAGATTGTCATGTCTGCTTCTGCGCTGAATCAGCTCTGATGTGTGCTGGTGAGACTCAGCGGACTGAGAGCCAGCCTGCGAGCCAAAAGGTCGCCGGTTTGATTCCCAGTCAAGACACATGCCTGGGTTGCAGGCCAGGTCCTCAGTAGAGAATGTACATGCAAGAGGCAACCAATCAATGTCTCTCTCACACACTGATGTTTTTATTCCTCTTTTTCTCCCTCCCTTCCCCTCTCTCTAAAAATAAATAAATAAAATCTTTTAAAAAAGTGAAATTATTTCTTGGTTTTAAAAATGCTATGAGACCCTGGAGAGCTCACCACTGAACTTTACTAGTATGTTTCAGACCAGAGACCATTCACATTTAGTTATTCACCAAGCAGAACAAAGACAAATCCTGAAACTCGTGAATTTTGGAAACAGAGAAAAAGAATGTGGAGAAAGAAAAGTATATAGTGAAGTTCTATTATGATATACAGACTTCAACTTTCAACTTTTATGTCACTAGGTGGATAGACGGCTCCTGGACCATTGATTGAAGGACCCTATTCTCCATAAGAACCTTAGCTTTTAGGGAGGTCAGACTTTTTAAAAGTCACAGTACAAATCTGGGTAAAAACACTTTAATAAGTTTCAAATGCACTGAAACTTTTTTCATTTTGAATTTCCAAATGACATTGAGCCTGCTGGTATTGGAAACCAACTTTGGAAATACCAAGTGCTGTTTCTAAGAAAAAGTATTGAAAAGACATGCTGTGACAATGCCCAGTCTTGCCCTCCTCCCACAAAACTACCCTTAAATAAATAATTAAATTAATGAATCATTAAATTTTTTCTCAAAATTTACATAGATTTAAATATCAAGTTGAATATATCATGAAATGTACTTTAAACTGTTAAACTCATTGTATGTAAACCCAAGTGTTAATCATTTGATAAATCTATCAAAACAAGTTTAGTGTATTGAGATGTATTTGGTGAGATGACATAAGGACATTAGTTGAAGTCATTTATGAAACTGAAGAATATTTGTCCCAGAGTTTATTTTTATTTCTAAAATATATGCTATGGATGTGCTCAAAAGTGTACAAAATCTATAAAACTAGATTCCTTAAGCTTTAGAGATATACAGGGCTCAGCACAATTTAGAGAACTGAACCAGCGACCCTTTTTAATTACAAAACCTTTTATTACAAAATCATAAGCATGGCCCCAGCTGGTGTGGCTCAGTGGACTGAATTCCAGCCTATGAAACCAAAGGGTTGCTGGTTCAATTCCCAACCAGGGCACATGCTGGGGTTGCAGGCCAGGTCCCCAGTAGGGGGCCTGTGAGAGGCAACCACACATTGATGTTTCCCTCCCTCTCTTTCTTCCTCCCTTCCTCTCTCTCAATAAATAAATAAATAAATAAAGTATTTTATTACAAAATCATAAGCATTGTAATCCTATCACATAATAGTATCACACTCAAGCATACCATATGACATTTTAGGTGAAATATTCAAATTAAAACTATAAATTATTGTACTCATATTATTACCCTATCAAGCACACTCAAGCAGGTATTACTTCTGTTGGACTCTGTATAGTACTGGGTTGGCCAAAAAATTTGTTTGTTTGTTTTTTTCCATAAGATGGCTCTAGTAGCACTTAGTTGTCTTCAACTTCATTTGAAACAATTTTGTTAGATTGCATTGTGACAACTGTCATGTACTTCTTGTCAATGCTGAATGACTATTCAAAACATACAAATCAATAAAGTCATTGGTGAAAATTAAAAATGTGTCTTTCATTTTATAGAAAAAACTAAAACTTTTTGGCAAACCCAATAAAATAGAAGGTGCATTAGTGAATATAATATGTTCTTATTAGTGCAAAAGGTAGAAATGGTTAGTCACCGGTATCAATATGTAGATAAGTAGAATTATTAGTTTTCTAATACCGCCAAATCAAATTGCCCTAAATTTATTGGCTTAAAACAACACAAATTTATTCCAGAAGTCAGAATCCAAAATGGGTCTTATTGTGCTAAATCAAGACATGCACTTAAAGAGGCCCCTGGAAGACCTGACGAGCTCAATAACTGAAAGTTTCCACACAAGATATTGTGATCCTAAAAATTCCTAACTGAGCAGGTCATGATGAGAACTCAGGTCCTAAGACTATGGGATGGAGCAATGTTTACTTCGAGCAATGCCTCCCATTGTTTTTGTGCATCAAGGACAATGTACTTACTGTGTCAGAATGCTCTCTTCGGCAGAACTCCAGAGATTAACATCCTGGTACCAGAGCAAGATGACACCTACAGTCCCATTATCTTTTACCCACATACCTCTGCTCCAAGTGTATTAAATGTTAACTATCCAACACACCAATGTAAAAGAAATATGTATCTCTCCATTTTACTTTTTATCCAATTCTAGAGATTTCCTCACTTTTCCCACCTCCTTAATCTACCACCAATGGATGTCACATAACATTCTTTACATCTTCTCCTTTGATTCTAATGTATAAACTGTAAAACTGCTTTCTTTGGAACACATTCTCAATCTCCTGAGATTTTCCTTCCTGATCTGGCCTTCATCCTTGGCTCAGATAAACTCCTGAAACACTTTTCTTCAGGTTTAAAATTTTTCATTAACAAAGGTGTGGGTGGGTTATATTTCTTTTGTATATTCTAAGGAGAATTCATTTCCTTGCATTTTCCACCTCCCAGAGGCCACTTGCATTTCTTGGCTCATCGCCCCTTCCACCATCTTTAAAGCCAACAGCACAGCATCTTCAAATGTCTCTCTGACTCTGACCCTCTTGCATCCCTCTCCTAAGATCAGGACCTTTATGATTATATGGGGTACACCTCGATAATCCAGACTAATGTCCCTATCTCCCAACTGTTAAAGGACTCATATCCATCAAGTCCCTTTTCCCATGTAAGGAAACATATTCATAGGTTTCAGAGATTAGGATGTGAATATCTTTGGAACAGGAGCATTATTCTGCCTAATAGACATAAAGGGTGGGGCAAATGTAGGTTTACAGTTATTTGTATGGAAAATAATACAATAATCAATAATAGTACAAGAATAAACTCTGTGCTTCACTAACTCACAACCATAAGTAGGTTTACTTTTTCCCAACCCTGTATAGGCATTGCATATGATGGTCTGAGACAGGAAAGTGATTAACTATTTACTATGTATTATTTTGCACTTTGAATCTTTCCCTATGCATGCATGTTCCAAAACATTATGCTTAAAATATCACCAAAATAGTTGACCATTTAGACAACATTTTAGGAAGATATAATAGTATCTGTCAAACAAAATCAGGAGTAAATGTTATATTCAACAGCTTTAAAAATTACTGTAATGCAAAGAAAACCCTTGTGAGGTTGGACATTAATTTTAAATATTCCTTAAATTCTGAATTTTTGGTAGCCTTTGTCTCCATTTACTTTAAGATGACTACAATCTGCTTTAAGCGTGAATGTACATTTAGGAAATATAGCCATAAACTTAGAAATAATGATCATGAGGTTAGAATGTACATTTTTATTTATTATTTATTAAGTTTAATTAATTTATTTCTTTAAGTTTATTTATTATTTAGTTTAATTAATTCAAATGAGCATATTGTTCTTGGAAATATGGAAAAGATAAGTTAACAACAGTAAGGAGTTTATTGTGGTCTATGCCAGATGTCATCTTCACTGTCAGGTGCCACAAAGTAGTAGCTATAGTAAGTAGTACAGGAATGCACAAATGTGCTGTCATCTGTGGTTAAGAGAACCGAAGTGGCACCGTAGCTATTCTGTTCCATGAAGATGGCTAACATGTAGAAGCAGCAGTTGGGACAATTGAGGAAAACACTTTAAAGCCTCAAAAACATAGAATAGTCAAAGGAAGCCTAGATTGGCATGAGCAGCAGTGGATGGACAGACAGCAATACTAATATAGGCCACATGCACAGCTTGGTTTGCTAAATCCTAACAGAAAAATGACCAGAAACCATGAACTTTATTCTCCTTCCTTTAGTTCTACTAAGAAACTTTGTTTTTCACAATGATCTGGAAATTGCAACAACCAAATCTCTTTTCCATTGTTTTACTCCCATTTTCCTAGATATTAAATGTTTCAATGAAAACACTGGTTATATAGGTTCTGCTGTTTTTGATCATTAACATTCTGCACAGCATGCCTCAGGAAGCACAAAACGAGATGTTCAGATTCGAATTCTTATGGAGGGATTAATGAAGAAGCCAGGAAAAGGTGGTAGCTTACCAGATACCAGATACCAGATTCATGAATGGACAATGTCATGTCTATTTGTGAGACTGATATCTCAACTGCAATTCCTCCCACTAACCTCATTCTTAAATCTTACTAAAACATGTCCTATGTTTCTAAAATTTATTAATGGATCACTATCAAGTTTGCACTTATACAGCTCTGTAATTTACCCCATTTGTGGTAATAAAAATCATACTTACAGTTTTTTTTTAATTACCGACAGTTCTGTGATTTTATCACACAACATATATATAAATCTAAGTATTCAATTGAAATTTTTTATATTAACTGTTTCCTCCTATAAAATATATATGTGTAGATGGGCTATTTCTCAATGGCACACGGTTATTTTTTTTAATTGTTGTTCAAGTACAGTTGTCTGCCTTCCCCCCCACCATTCCCCACCACCCCAGCCCTCCCTACCTCCTTCCCCTGTTTCCAACCCCCCTTGTTATTGTCCATATGCTCTCACCTTTAACTGAAACCTAATCAACAAAACAAACAAGCAAGCAAAATATAACCAACCAAAGACACTGAAATTGAGAACAGGCTGACAGTGACCAGAGGGCAGAGGGGAGGAGACAATGGTGGAAAAGGGTGAAAGGTTTACAGGAACAAGTATAAAGCCACACAATCGTTCTTAATTGCTACACTGTTTGCCCACCCCTTATTAATAAGTTCAAACTATAAGGGATTTTTGCCCTAAAGAAAAAAAGGCAATATTTTGTTTGAGTCCTTATTATGTGCCAGCACTATGTTTTTTTAAATGTATATCATTTAATCTTGGTGAAAACCTTGTGGGAATGGTGTCACCCTCAATTTACAGATTAGCAATACAAAACCCAGAAATTAACAAATTAATTTAAGAATTCTCAGCTGCTGATTCAAACCCAATCTAACAAATCCCAAATCCACACATGCCTTGTCCCTGCACAACATAATCATGCCCACAGGACTTTCTTATGGAAATGCATCTAATTTTGCTTATTTATTCAAGATAAAAATACACGCACAAACCTATACAGGTAGTCTTCCATAACATTCTGTTCTATTAAAATACTAGAATATTAGTCACCTTTAAAGTCTTTATTAATAAAAAGAATAGGAAGACAGTAACAGTTATTCAATCCTGGTATCACTTTGATACATTACAATTATATGCATGACTTAAATCATATCTATAGTGAGAATGATAGCAAATGACAATCTAAACACAGAATCCAAACTAAAATTTGACAGCAGACAGCTAAAGGTGGAAGGGTCAGTAATGTGATGTATTCTCTAAAGAGTTCCTTGGTTTAAGGGGCAGAAACCACCAACTTCCACCAGGATAAACATGCTGTTGCTCAAGTAACTCTTATGTCTACAGAGGTTATTTGGGCTTATTTCTCCTGTTTGTGTGGGAGACTCTCAGCCAACCAAGAGCTACACACATCCCACTTCTCCTAAGGAGTGAGCTCCATGATTCATAGCACAGTGAACACTTGTTTCAATTAACACTTCATTGTTATTTCTATTTTGTTTCAATGATTAGTTTTTACTTCTTTCTTTCCTATTGGTTTCTTACAGCCTTAGAGACGACTGGCACTCAAAACCTGCTGAGAGAGGCAGGCTGGGAAAACCACAGGCATTTCCCACAACCACTGCGCCCAGAGTGCAGCGGATTTTACAGCCGAGATTCGAGCTGTAGGGCCTAATGTGTCTGCTGGCAAACAGGAGTCAGTATTCTTCCTGTTCTCATCCCTTCTCTCCTGGCCCAAGCCACGCTGTGGAATTCCAAAAGTGTCTCATAACACTATTCAATTTTCAATCAGTCTTCATAAATCTCTTTCATAGCTTCATCTACTTTCATCAGCAATTTGTGATTACCTTTTCAAAACCTTTTGACACATTTCTTTCTCATAGCTGTCCTTGTGCAGCAATTTTCACTGGCAATGAAGCAAGGCCTACTGAGTCTTTAAATGCCAGCCCTTCTACCACGTGCCTGTGTCATTACAGTTAGAAACTCACTCTTCCCAGCACACATTCTCTGTGCACAGGCCAAGGTAATTAAGACTTCCAAGTCACAGTTGTATGTGATAGTGATATATGTATGCCATTTTTTAGCCTTATTTTCATCCAAGCAAAATTATCATAAAAACTGTGGTTTACATTTGGAAGCAGTAGTCAATTTATTAATTAACCATACTAACCAGTTTCTGAATAATAATAGATAAACTAGGGTAAGAATTTGAGAGAGTCACCTTCAAAGTACTACCTAGTAATTAGAGAGGGGCTATTTATCACTGATTGCCATCACTCAAGCAGCCTGAAGGTTCTGAACCATTTCTGCAGATGCTCGTGTGAAAGCAGTGTACAGAAGGGGCAGTCAAGTGAGGAGAAATGCCCCATCTACCTCCCCATCAGCCAGCTCCAAGGCTTGGATCTTCTCATCATTAGTGCAAATCTGTGCTAATCCGCTTTATTTTCCAGTCACGTTCTCACATTGAGGACTATAAAACTAAATAGTCCAGGACGACAGTTGACTTCTTTAAAATTCATTTTGGACTCTCACCCTTCTTCACCCAATCTGGATGCCACCATTACCTTGGTTCAACAAGATTCATGATACGGTGGTCTTTTGGGTGATGATGATAACAAATATTAATATTAAACTTTCCTACTTAACTACCGATTTAATCATCAACATTTCATACATGATGAACCAAGGCTTATAGAAGGTAGTTGTCTAAGTTGAAGGCAATCATCTATTAAGTATAAAGCCAACTTAAGCCCAATTTTTTACTATTTCAAAGCTGACTCCTGCTTTGACTATGTCATACTCACTTTCCTTGGGGGAAAAGAGTGATCCAGTCAGGGAGATTCTTACTGACCACAGAACCAGTTTTGATTTTGAATGTGAATCTCTCTTGAAGTATGCCTAGGTCATTATTATGTTGATGTTATTTGAAATCAAACAAGCAAAGATATATAGTCCTTTGTACTCTAGAATGTCAGATTCTGTTTTAATATTTATCTCTTTTAGAGACTACATCAAAAAATCTTTTAAAAATTCTATAAAAATAGAAAATATGATTTTAGTTTTGCTTTCTGACAATACCTGTCAGAGTATGTCAAACACCTGACTCAACAACTAGTGCCCTAATGGCTACAAAGTGAGGAACTGACAACATAACTAGCAAATTAAGTGCACATCCAATTGGACATCTAGAAGATACACAGCCTTTGAGTTTTAACAGATTAGCCAAAGACATGTTACCTGCCTTTCCTTACATAAAAATCATGCCTTTCAAGTGCTTGTTAAAGGTCATTTCACTTTCCTTAGAAGTGAACACCAGATCTAATTAAACAGGAAATGTAATTTCAAATAGATAAATAAATAAAATATACCTAGACCAACAGCACTTAAATACAGCAATAATATTTTACTACATGCTAATGTCCTTAAGTAATGTTGATTTTAAAAATCCTGTTCAAAATATTTAACGAACCTGCCTGTGGATCAAAGAGTTAAGTTTAACTAAGCCTGTAGTATCTACAACAAAGCCTACTCTATTTGTTTGAAGACTGCTAAGTCTTAAGGAGAATAAATATAGCAGAAAAATAGTTTAATTTTCTCAAAGAACTTAAGTATCACAATTGGACTTGTTCCCTGAGATATCAGAAAAACTTCACATGAAAGCCAAGGGAAGAATTTGGAACTTAATTGTAACACTTTTATAAACTTTTGTTGACTTAAAACCAATATAAAAAATTATATTCCAGAAAACAAAGCAAAGACTATGACACTACTGTGTTGTTAAGGAAGTGGAACAAACATTTATTGAAAATATAAACAGACACTCAAAATTAGTACAAATATTCACAACCATAACAGATAGGGTTGTCCCAATTTCAAAGGAACTAAAGTGCTTTCCAATGGTCTTTTAAATTATTAATGATAAAACTCTAATTGATGTATAGCTCTAACAGATAAGAAGTCTCCACCTTTTTTGCTGAATGCTTTCAGCCATCGTCCTCACACTGCTTTCCCCAAATATTAAGTGTTTTACACTCTGCACATGAAAATAAATAATTTCCACAAAGACAAGATTTTCCTTGAGCAGGTCCCTCTTTTCTTCTGTTAGGCCTCTGCCTACCACCACTGCCTCTACGCCGCTCCCTTTCCTTCCTAATGTCCTTTGACATCATTGGTATAGTGATTCTTTCAAATATTGTCTCCTCGGTTTATTAGTAGAGTTCTAGATCCAATAAAATTTATCTTCCCAGCACCTTAGCCCACTAAAAAACATTGCTCGAGCCAGGTGACAGTTGAATGGTGGACATTTCATGTACCCCAGCAGTCCAAGTAATAATTTGTTTCCCCTAAATTGGGTTAGAACCAGAAATTCTGTTGTAGAAGGGGCAGAGCTCTTTCAACCTCTCCTTCATAAACAAAGGTATGCTGAGTACAAAAGCTAAGAGGCAGGGCCTAGGTGAGTAGGTTTCCCAGAACACTGTTTTCTAAAGGTATTACTGACCCAACTCATGTTGGAGGGTAAGTGGATTTTCTATTTTTCTCTAGAAAGGCAAGATATAGTTACAAATATTTCAGTATAAATCCCAACTTCAACCCTTATTAGTCAAGTGGTTGTAACAGACTTTAACCCTCTCCCTCTCTTTCTATTTCTCTCTGAAATACTATTTTACTTTCATCTGTGGAATGATGAGAAGACCACCTAACTGGGGTTGAAGTTTAAGCAAAGGCATGTATGTAAGGCTCTAATACAGCACTTAATCCACAGAAAATGTTCAGAAAATGCCCAGTCTTCATATCTGATTTCACTGACAAAATGTGGCATATTGTCCTATTTTCATGATGCCTATCCTACACATTTCAAGGCATTCATTTCAAATGATTAGTTTAACTTTAGGAATGATTTAAGCTCAGACGCAGAAGTGGAAAGTGAAAAGATAGAGGTCTAGGAAAAAAGACAATACACAATTGTGATGAGCCAAGTGATGTGATTAATAGTATTGGCAATCAAAATAATTTGAACAGCTACAGAATCAATAAAGAGTCTCCTGCCTGAACAAACATCCTCTAACTGAAAATATTTGTGTATTTGCAGATCATATCAAGCCACCATGGATTTCAAAATTAACTGAAGACCGTAAAAACAGAGTAATTGTTCAACTGCGAGAACTTATTTTACTGTGAGATTTTATATATGAACCATAATGGAGAAATCCATGTTTGGTTATAACATAATTAAAATGCTAGGAGACACCTATGCCCTTTACAGAAGACATGGCAGGACTGCAAGAGTGACCATCAGCACATGTACACCAGCATGGATACAGCAAATGAAGCATCATATGCAATGAACAGTAACTGGTATCCCTGGACAAACTTGACCATTTTTCTGGTCTCCGACAATGGAAACAAGTGCAGTGATTAAACCTATAAGTTTTTCTAGGTGAGTTTTACACATTTGGGAAGAGGAAAAACTGATCCCTCCTGCATGATATCCTAGCATCAATGGGTATTAATGGGCCAGGGCCTAATACATGTCTTCAAGGACATGATAACAGACATAAAGAAGGGCAACTCCTTGAGTTCGCTACTCAAGCCCACAAACAAGAATTTCAGCAGACTTCCCATGATATTCTGGATTACACCAATGCCCATGGAGCACCTACAGGTGAAACAACATCATGAAACACCACACCACATCTGAATGTAATGAATACACAAAGCCCTGGATTTCAGGGCTTAGAACTACATGCAGAAAGGAGGGATATTTCTTGTTGCCAACAACTTTCTTCTTCAAGTTCAAAGATCAGATTAAGTGAACTAATCTGAGCCTCCTTTGGAAATACCTAGGCCAATGGAAGAACAATTAAGCCTTTGGTCTAAAAACTAGAGATCTGCCATGGCCTCTAATAATTGTGCTGTAATTACCTCTACAGCAGAGAGTATGCTATTGCCAAAAAAAAAAAAAATAAGCCAAGATAATGGTGCCAGAGCCTGGGTTAAGCTTCAGTTAGCTCATTCACCCACCCTTTGCAAACCTTTGCCTTGGCACATTCGAGTAAACGGAGCTGGCACCAAGAGTTAGCTTTAGGCAAATCTGTGAAGCTTATGCAATTTGACTGCAAACACTCTCAGTTCTAATTCCATCATCATCTTTTACTTTTATTTTTCCATAATCCCCTGCAGAGCTTTAATAAGTCTTCTGATTCTGTTTCTATGTATCTCCCCCACCACCAAAAAACAAAAGTCTAACTCTCCTGGGTTTCGTTCTCTAAGCAATGAGGTACATTGGTTTAATCAACGGCTTGTTTCTACGCACTGTATTCTGAGACACTAAGAAGCACAAGGAATACCACTGTTAAGATCTCATATCTACTCTAAATAACTAACAGTTAGTTTGGAGGAGAAGGCAGACATATGAAACAACTGATAAACAACAGTATACAATAAAACATTAACGTGAATTATGCCACCGTGTGCAAAAGGACTTAAGTAAGAAATCAGTATAAGAATGCAAGTAAATTAATTTTTGAGACTAGAATTGAACTTTGAAGCATGAGAAGAATAATATATGTGGGGAAAGCACTGCCAGATGGAAAACAATTTCATCACAATAAAAATAAAATACAGGCCAGTGAATTTGATACAATTCTGCTTAAGAAAAATGTGACTTTTTATTGAGATTTCATTTCTTCAACTCACACAGAAACTAAGTGGCTAGTACAATATCTGGGGGTTAGTAAAGGCTGTGGAAATCCTTGAATTCACACCTGGTTAAAGGTTGTCTAAACACCCAGATCCCTGCCTACTACACAAGGACCAGGCTTGGACAGCACTGATACCAGAACCAGCTTTGGACTTACTCGCCTGTACCCCACAGAAGGTAGGATCAACTGTGGACCTCAACCTATTTGCTTGCATGGCTTTACCAAGACAGAGTCTTTCTCCCTTAACAGCACAGAGAGACATATACACATGACTCTGTTTTCTGTGCTATGCTTAAAGTCATTCCTAAGTATTTAGACAGGGTGAAAAACAAAAACAAAAACAAAAAGACCTTAGAATAAATGACATTTTTACTTGCAAAAATATTAATGCCTTGCCATGCACTACCTATGTTTCTATGATAGTAAAACCATGACTTGAAAAGTGAAAGTTTTCATCAAAATGTGTTTTGGCATCAGGCAGAGAAAAAACTTAAAAATTCAATTGTTTTCCTGGTTTCAGAACCTATTTAGAGTTTGGTTTATTTTTAAAGCTGAATTTGATCAAATGGGTATGTGTGCGAAAACTCTTTCCATATGGAACTCCTCACAGGACTGAAGAACAGCTGCATTATGGGGAACTTGGTAAAATGCAGATTCCAGTTCAGTCGGGCTGGGGTGGGGCCTGAGAGTCTGCATCTCTAACGAGCCTCCAGGCTGGTTCATGAGCCCCACCCATAACAGCAAGGCATAGAATATGGGAAACAGTTTTTAATCTGTGATATTGCTGTTCATTTTGCATGCTGTTTTATATTTTACAATTGATAGGCTTTACAACTGTAAAATTATAACAATAAATATTCTTTATTGAACTATATCTCCCTCAAAATATTTCTATGGCACTCAGTGAGGGAAGCAGAGAGATTCCCTAAGTACATAACAGTGGAGTGGAGATGACCTGTAGGCACCTTTAGGCCAAGTACAATTCACCTGCTGAAGCCTCCAGAAAGTACTGAAGTAAATACTATAAAAGATTTCACTGCTGCCTCCCACTAAAATGTTAGCTCCAGGAGGGCAGAAACTTTCTTATTTGTGATTTTTTCCCCTAGTACAGAAAACATGGCTTGGTATACAAAGGGCATCAAATGTTCCTTGAATGGTTGAATGAATTAATAAATGGAAGGCAAAAAAAATGCAGTGCCTTCACTCCACTAATATTTCTTCCATGCTAGTAACTCTTAATTCAGCCCTTCTCTACAAGATTGTATTTAAATTCAATCTTTCCAATAATACATCCTGCAATGGAGGCAGCTCAGGATCCTTCTAGGGCTGATAATCAGTGACTTCCTCCCACCTTTCTATAAGGCAAAGTGAAAATTAAAACATAGCCTACAGTCTATTTTTTCCATGAATATCTCAGCACAGTGCCCTGAGCCAGGCCCACAACTCAATTTCCCTAAGATTTCTTAATTAAATTATATTATATTATAAAGTGTAAAAGTAGGTAAAAACAAGTTAAATTTGTCATGAAATTCAGGATTCTTGTACATCTACTATTGAATGCAACAGTTTTGCCTGTATTTCCCTACTATGTACCATCTGCTGCAGTTTCTGTTAATAGTGGGAAAATACAGTGTTCTTACCGCCTGGAAAGATTTTCAAAGAACTGTTTCTACCAAATCATGTTTACAGAGGGAGTCTAAAATCAATGAAGTTAAAATCTAATCTTAATTCATTCTTAATGGCCTATAAATTCTGTTTACCAAGAACAGTTCTTGCCGAAAAGAAAAAAAAAATTATGAGGACAGAAACAAGTTTAAATATGTCTGTTCTTTTTACAGTCCCACTGTCATGCCAAGAAAATTTTCACTACATCTTGCCCTACTGTTTATGTATGATTTCTCTGAACTTTTAGAAACAAAACTTGGGTGACTGTGACTCTGCATGTTTGCAATCACATTGCCTTTTTACTTTTAGTTTCTGGTGACCAGGTGTCCTGCAGTGGTATGAAAAAAAAAAAATACTCCATCCCAGTACAAGACAACCCAGTGTGTGTCCAGTCTGGCTTAGTTCAAGCTTCATAGATCTGACCACATTTGGCCCTATCATTCTTTCACTATATGAAAACACAAAGCACTTTGTATTTAACTTCCTTTCCTTCTTTGTCACAATTGTCACCCAACAATAAACCCATTTTCCCATTTTGAAATATTTAGCTAATTCTAAAGGGTTATTTTTTTACTTCTCCTCACTCCATATTTCTGGTTAACAGTAAAATCTGGAAAGAGATTTGAAAATTTCTGCCAATGGCATGTCTGACTCAGGGGAAAGCAGGAATGAAACATACAGAATGGAATAAATTCTTTATTCCCAATTTAATGGCTCCTCTGTTATTAGTCTAAGGTGATGTTGGTAAAATCAGTAAAGCATCTAGGTTAAAAACATAAGTCATCTGACAAATTGAAAGCTTTGGTTCCAATCACTAAGCAGATGTGTGCCCTAAGGTTACCTTCTCACCCTTTCCTCCCAGCCTTAGCCTTCTCACATTTTAACGTGAAAGAGAAAAGGGAATAGAACAACCCCTTAAGGGGTTGTTGTGAAAATAAAACGTGATACCACCCACAGAGTACTCAGCTCCCTGCCTGGCATGTAATGAGAGTAAATATACAATAAATATTAGCTAGTTTTTAGTAGTATAGTAGTAATATAAGAATTCTATAAAAACAAGACAAACCGGCAAAGTGGCCATAAAATATTAAACAACACGTCAAACCAGTAAGCACTGATAAGTGAGAGGTTAGTGCTATTTGTTGGCAGAAAGCTCTGGTGTGAAAACCATTATTGCTTCATTCTAAAGAAAGATGGCTTGCTTGCAAACATTGGCATCTGTATATATTAAAATCACAATTCCAATTTCAAGGAAGAAATGCATCTTCACATAGGCACTTACAATTTATTAATAATGCTGATATCCAGCTGACTGTGTCTTCTGTGCTCAAGATGTTGAGGCTTCTCATCGGTCGGTGAGTAGTCAGTCTGCAGGCTCATTGAGAGAATCAATACAGAGCCCACTTCCCAAGGAGACACTGAATTGGATTTGGATAGGTACCATGGTTGGCTATGACCAAAAAACTCTCAAGATTACTGCACTACATGTAATTTGCATGATTGTTGCCATAAAAATCTGGATATACAAAAAAGGTTGTAGATCTCAGAAACTTCCCCTACATGTTATCACAGCCCATTTGCCTGTCCCTCTGACTGAACTATTCATCCAACAGCACAATATACCCAGCATAATTATACTGGTTATCTGATAATTAAGTGTTCACCAGGATGACAGGTCAATGACAACCCCAACCACAGGTTAGGAGAACTCCACAGGAGAAACTCCCATACAGAGTTCTTTGTCATAATGCTGGAGGACATAATCAGGTCACTGCACTCCTGACTAGGAAGCACAGCCAGAGATGAGAAGTAACCAATTCAAGGTCATATAGCTTTTGAGTGGCACAGCTGGGATGATATCAAGGTTTCCTGGATTCTTGTCTCAAAGAAGCATCCTCCTCACCTTTCACCACATCCTCTGTGTATCAACTAAAATATATTTATTCTTCTTCTTAAGTAAAACATACACTATTTTAATAAAGTATTTCTATTTAATATAAAACTGCAATGGTGAAAAACTGCAACTGCATAATAATGAGTATTAAAGGATTTTTTTCACCTTACAGAGGTATAACTGACAAATACAATTGTACGATACTTAAAGCATACACTGTGAGGACTCGCGTCCATGTGTACAATACACATGTGCACTGCGAAACAATCCTTCCCATCTGGTTAATAGTTCATTAACACGTCCATGCATGTGTGCATATACACATACATGATGAAAACATTTAAGTTCTACTCTCTTAGCAAATTTCAATTCTTCAATATGGTGTTATCAACTATAGTCACTGCACTGTGTATTAGAGCCTCAGAACTGATTCATCTTAGAGCTGAAAGTTTATACCCTTTTACCAACCTCTCCCTATTTCCCCAACTGCCCAACCCCTGGCAACGACTTTTCTACTGTTTCTAAGTTTGACCCTTTTTTAGATTCCACATATAAGTGATTCTATGCAGTATTTGTCTCTTTTTCTAGTTTACTTCACCTAACATAATATCCTCAAGGTATATCCATGTAGTTATGAATGACAGGATTTCCTTCTTTCTCATGGCTGAATAATATTTCATTGTGCATATATATACACATTTTTTATCTATCCATCTACATACCATTTACATTGTTCCTATATCTTTCTCCTTCCTTAGTCCACACCTTTAGTCAACATAATAAGCCAAAGAATTATATTTCTGTGGGCTTGGAGGTATGGTTGAATTCATCATTCAGATTGTTTAAGTTACTGACTGAAGTAGCAATATGCAAGTTCAATGCAAAATAAAAATTTTTAAAAGCTAGTATTTAAACATCAAGTTTTACATGCACAGCTGGGTCCTTGATGAATTTCAGTCTATAATGGTCCTTACACAAAAGGGGAAAAAGAACAAATTGACAGAGATGACTACCTCACAAACAAGGAGACACTTTTAGTTTAAAATGTAAAATTAGGTACAAAAGGAGAATGCTTACTGAACTTACTGAACAGTTCAGGTCCCTTCGATTTAATCCTTCTGGGTGTCCATGGTTACAACTGCCAGGGAGATTGCATAATAAAAGACTTGCTTCTAAGGCCTACCCATCACTGCGGGACTGAGTAATTTTTACTACTATTCAATTTAGATTGTTACATCATTTTTACAACCATAAAAGTAGACGGTTCCTCTCCATTAATTTTGCTAACCATTTAAAATGTCTTTCATTTAGATTTACTCCCATTTTGGGTTTTTTCTTTTGGTGGGCATTTTTAAGTATAACATTTGGCATTTTTAGAACTAAAATGTTGGTTGCTACATTTTTAAATGTGATGTCCTTTAAGAAATTAATTAAAGGTGATGTCCATCAAACCAAATACTTACTGCTACTCAGGGTCCCTTCCCAACTTTTAAATGTTTACTGACATTTTCAGCCATTTTTTTCTTACTACTTAGTGCAGAATATCAGGGATTTGCCTGAGCAACTGCCCTGTTTTCATCCTATGGATGGATTTTCATCAGTAATCCATCATATTGTCCTCTCTGCCTTGATGTCCTAAAAGTTAAAAGCCAAATTGATGATCTCCCTTCAGTACCCATAAAGAAAAACTCAATCACAAAAACTGTGAACTCACCTCACCCCACATTTCTTTTTTCAAGTTTATTTTCTCTTTTGCTCAATTTGCTTACTTGGTTATATCATGTATTCTTTCAGGGTGTCTTAAATAATTTTTGGAACAAAGAAGAATATAAACAAGTTAGACCTGAGCATTGCAACAATTCTCATTGAAACAAAGTTTTGTCCCATTATGCTCAGCAACTCCTAGTTGACAAAAATCATCCTTAAAAAAGAAATGTCTCTTTGTGGATGCTTAGCCACTCATTGAGACATTCATATTTTTTAATTATTTTATTGTTGTTAGCCAGGTGGTAATACCTGTTAGCCAGGGACAAATACCACATGATCTCACCTTAACTAGAACATAATCAACCAAAAAAAGCAAACAAAATATAACCAGAGACATTGAAATTAAGAGGCATTTATATTATTCGTTCGGCAACATACACCTGAAATTACCGTTTGGTCCCATTAGTAATCCGTGTACACACCATAGTCCCAGAGGCTAATCAGAAAACTCTTCCATCTGCTGCCTGTTGACTGTCAGTGCAGTGGAGCATTTTTAGGAATGCCCTAGAGCCACATACTTCTCCTTTCTTTTATTTGCAACATCAGCAATTAGGAAGGCACAAAACAAAAATAAACTTAACAAAATCCCACCATGCAAGCTTCCTATGGGGCACCATTTACTGTTTCCCTGCTCTTGGCTGCATGGTGGTTATTGGCATTACTTGCCTCTTAATGGCATATTTCTTTATATTTATACAGATAAAGCAGTCTTGCGTTCAATTCTCTTTGTTTGGCTTTCTGTTCTTGATCAAGCAATATGTTTTAAAAGGGTCTGTGATGTTAGCTTAATGTTATTCCTTTAAGAGCATTTCAACCTGGATGCAGAGCCCATATATGGGAAGGTATGTGCACAGATGATTTCACAAGTACAAATCAGTGCATCCTTTTAAGGGAACTCCTTCAGATCAGCAATTCTCCCTGCAATATACAACTGCAGGACTGACTTTTACCCAGGCTGCTAAGGAACAAGTATCTCTGTAGTGATGCAGGAAGCCCAGGAGGAAGTGCCAGCTAAATGTATTTGGTGACTCATACCCATTTGCTCTCCAACTCACTTGCAGTTTGCTCATTAGCATCAGTGCTGGGAGCTAATGGATACTCCGTAGGAAGTAATTTTTCTTTGTAAATGTCTGGTGAAAAATGGAAATGAAAACCCTGTAAGGGCTCTCTTCCTGAGAAAGCTTTTCAAGGCCAATGGAGACTGTGTTTGGGAAGGTCTCGTTACAAGGTTCAGTTGTAAATTAGGTGTTCTTGGGGTTATCTTTTTTCTAAGATAGGTTTTCAATCACAAAAACATAGTATAAAAAATTATAGCTAGGTCAGAGGTTGTGTTTACTTCTATTGTCTGTCTGTTTCTTTTAAATTACTAGAGGGAAATTTTTAATCACCATGTATTCATTGTGTATCCATGCACCCAGTGTTGCGTTCGTCAGTGTGTGACAATTGTCTCTGGGGAGAGAGAAAAGGCCCTGACCCCCACTGCTTCCTAATTTCCTTGGTGTAAATGCTCTCACCATGGGTAATGTCAAGCCATCACATGAGTCACTAAATGCAGAAGGAGAGGAAACTGCAAACATTCAGCACCAGCTCTAACACCACAGGCCCTCTAAACACACATTGGGGCTCATCTCCACATAAAATGAGAAATAATCATCCATTTTCACAGAGATCCCCCCAAAAGCAAAGGCCACATATATACATAGTTATATAATGTTTTCAAGTCTTTATATTGTAATTCTCATTCCTGACACATTCAGCTCTCTTGGGTCCCACTAGCTGTCCTAGGAGTAATAAGGAATAGACAATAGAAACGGTCGATTCACTGAAGATAAAAACGGGGGTGCCCTCTGCTATTAGGAAGGTGTTTAAACTTTCTATGTTGTACAATAAGACTCTAGCACCATGGCATGAAACCAAGGACACACTAACAATGTGGAGTAGCTTACTGTCCACTATTACAAGGTTTTTTACATTTTTGGTTTTTAATCCAAATGTTCAATGATTTTGATGGTGATTATTCATATTGTAGTTATAACAGGATATATATGACTACACAAAATAATTCTGGGAATATGCAGTGACTTGATATCTTTATTTAACTTTGAAAAGTGAAGTGAAAAATATTGCTACTTAAATGAATAAAATCAAATACCTGATCAATTTAATGTCACAATTAGGATCATTGCGAAAAAAATAAGATGGGCTGAAGGTAAAATATTACCCAAATAGTCCATGTTAAAACTCTGGAATGCATAAAATTTTAAGACAAAAGGCAGCTAAGAAAAAAGATTGTGAGTCAGTGTAGCTACACGTTCAAGGGCTGGCACAGTGGGTCAGAGTATGGGCCCTGGAGGTGGCCTGAGAGCCAGCTCTCCCACTTATTAGCTGCAGGAACTTGGGCAACCTGCTCATCTTCCCAGTGCTGCAGTTCCCTCCACTGATAAGTGGTAATAACAAGAATGCCTAACTCACTGGGCTCATAAGGGTTAAACCTGTCAGTATGTAAAATGTCTACAAAGGCATTTTATTAATAATATCAGTATTTGCTAAATAAACATCAAAAGAATTACCAAAGACTAAAATAACAAATGGATTCAGGGTCTAATTTAACCTTTTAAGGGCGCCAATTTAGAGAAGAAAGTGTAATAACTTATATAACCCTTCAGTATTGCTCCTGCTCCCCTGGCCATCTACATCGGTGCTAATGCAGCATACCAGATTGCAAGTAAAACATTTAACAGTCTAGGTGGAAGAGGCCACGGCTTCTACTTCAATTAACCTAGACAAATTTCTTAATTGTTACCATTCGGCTAGTTTACAGGACACCATTTTGATGATCACAAAGACATTCATGGAACTATGAAGTCTCGCCACCCCCGTCATTGTAACAACAGTTGCAGGGGTGGCGGGATAGCATGGATTAGGGTCTGAGGAGTTCTGAGGTATTACTAGTCGCACTTGAAATGTCACTGTGAATATTTCGTGGAGCTACGATTCATAGCTCCTGTAAAATATCAGATCCTTGAACTGGACTTAAGACAAGCATTCTTTCTACTCTGGTCCCTAAGCAATGATAATGAAGTATTTCAAGGTTAGAACTGCACATCGATGCAATGAAAGAAGAGACAAGTCTATGTTTTCCATTGTGTTTGAACTTGCTAATCCTCTCCTGCCCTCTTTTGTTTCTTGCTAATCTCTTCATACTGTTTGATCTTTCCCCAAGTTTCAAATCAAATGGACCAAATCAAATGGACCAAGTTCCACAGCAGCCTCTTCACTAAAATCACTGATAAGATTTTTAAATAGATGTTGGTGTATACACACACACACATATATGCATATATTGCTAATGCCTCAGTCAGAATTTCCTTTCTGATCACACATTTTAGGAGGACACTTGTGGAAACAATTTCTCATAATGATTTCTAACCGTGGGCATTGCAGGCATGTGGAAGACTGACAAAAGGAACAGTGGGAATCATTTGGACAAGGAGAGATTTTCAAAAGAAATGTGTCTTCTAATATCCTGTTGAACCATATGTAAGTGGTCACTTTCTCTAACTGACAAAATTTTCTCCTATACTAAGACTCCCAAAAGCATTAAACATTCCCTGAAGCTAATCTAGTTTTAATGTTTAGATTTTTTCACATTTATAAGAATTGAACACATATTTTTCTATGTATTTACTACTTCTTATTTTTAATATCTAATAGGTCAAAGTGAACATGAGATAGCTGACTCTTAAGCCACATTGAATAACAACACAGAACTTATGCAAAACATCTGGGAAATAGGTACTTCTTATAGTCTTTAGATGCATGTATCTTTAAATGTAATAATAATCGTGTCATACAAGCACCATTTTCATGATCATGGCCAACTGTCACTTCAGCACGAAATAGTAATAACCACACAACAGGGAGCAGTCATTACTAAAGTACCCAACATGTATCCTCTGTCTTGCATGTATCATCTCATATGACCTCCCAACAACCAAAGGAAGTTAAGTTTTCCCAGGTGCAGATATTGACATTGCATACCCATTATCAATTTCCACCTTTTTCCTTCCTAGCAGAATTCAAATTTTACTCAGAATGTCACCATATTCAGGAAAAACAGAATGTCCTAGATTCCCTTAGAGCTGGGGATAGTTGTGTTCTACAGCTCTGGCTAAGGAGATGGAGGTGGAAGTGCACTTGGGAAGGCTAGCTAGTTTTCCTCATGAAAATTGAACTGACACCCCCTTTTGTGAACACCCTTCACTTCTTCTCACCTAGTATATGGATACTGTGCTTGATGCTTGCTCATACAAATGAAAACTGTACACTAAGGATGATGGAGTAGAGAAGCAGACAAAGCCTTGAATGATGATGGCATGAAGCAGCAGACACACCAACTCTGACCTATTTCCAGACTTCCTTATAAATGAAAAAAAGTTAATCCCTTGTTTGTTCAAGCTGCTGTCATCACAGTTCTGTTACAGGTAGCCAAACACAATAACTTCTATATCCCCTTTTTAGATATAAGAAAATACAAGCTTGGGAGTTCTAGTCTTAAGATAAAGACCTAGGAGACTCCTGAACTCACCTCTCCCCAAAGGTACGCAGAATCTGCAGCTATCCATGAAACATTTCTATGTGAAAAAAATCCAGAATCTAGTTGAGTGACTTCTACATATTGGGGGAACAAGAAAAATCCCACATCAAAACTGGAAGAAAAGACTGAGACACACTGTTGCCATAAACCAAATCTCTGGCACAGCTTCTCCCTGGAAAGTGAAGGGTTTGGCCCCAACATGTAGCACCCCAACTTTAAAGATTTCACCTGAGGGACAGGTCCCCCAAAATATGAGACTGGTAAGACTATAGTTAAGAAATGGTTCTTAACCAGCACTAGAGAACACATCATGGCTATTGCCCCAGGGCTCAGCACTGAAGGAGCAGGAAAAAAATGGCCACCTCCCCATCTTTACCTAAAAATGGTCTATGTGCACACATTAAAAGCTGCTGCCTGAGGGTGAGGCTTCTAATTTGTCACACATCTGTGGCTGCTTACCAACCTCCCCACAGACTAGGAAAGCCAGCAGAAGCCATCTCTGTGATCCTTCTGCTGCACTCCGGGTAACCTGTAACCCCCTAAAAGGAGCTTGTGCATGTCTTGTGCCCACAGAAGATGCACCCCTGATCACCTGGCTCTGAGGGCCAATGAAACTTGTGTTTGAAAGTCCTATAGGACTGAATTAAAGAGAGAAACAGTTCTTAACTGATTATATCTCCAGGGCTCGGAGGGAACACAAAGAAATGCCCCATTCCCAGTCTTTCCTAAGAGAGGCCTATTTACATTCTTTTAAGTATCTTCATTGAGAGACCAGCTTCCAATCAGCCTGCATCTAGGTGGACTAAGATCCCCACTCTGGCACAATGACAGGTTTTTGCACACCCTTTACAACTGGTAGCCACTAAGAACAAAGAAGGCAGCTTAGACAATCACAAAGGTTTGAGACACAACCAAGACATAGAATCTGGCTGACAAGTAAGGTTTATCTCCTACAGTGCTCACTTGTATCAAGATTGAAAGATGTAGTTGTTGTATCTAATGCATAAAAATCAACACAGAGAATCAAGGAAAATTAAAAAACAGATGAATATGCTCCACAAAAATAAGATAAAGCTCCAGAAACAGATGTTAATGAAAAGAGGATACATGGTTTACCTAAAAAGGAGTTCAAAATAAGTCACAGATGCTCATGGAGGTCAGAAGAACAAAGTAAGAACTTAAACAAAGAGATATTAAATGCTTAAGAAGTACCAAATAGAAAAGGTGAAGCTGAAGAATACAATAACTACACTGAAAACTTCAACAGAAGGACTCAACGGCAGACTAGATGAAGTAGAAAGGGATGGGCAAACTTGAAGAGCAGGGAAATTCACTCATAAGAGCAAACAGAAAAACAAAGGAAAAAAATACAAGTTTAGAAACGTAAGCTATGGCCCTGCACTGCTGAAATCTGGCTCCAGGAAGAATCTGGCACAGACCATGTTGTGTGGCTCTAGGACAGGGAACATTTTTTCCTCCTACATCTGACCAGTGAAGAGTTCTCGCTTCACACAACCAAACTTGCTCTGTTTGGGCCTAAAAAACTCTGCTGGCCTCACCCTGACAACTCCCTGAGATCCTGCCCCACCACAAAGGTATACCAGCATCCAGTGAATGGCAGCAAAACTTGGTATACCCTTGGACATTTATTGAGTGGCCTTAGATCCAGCACTGGCTCCAAGTTTTAACTTGTATTGATCTGGTGAACACCACTCATCTCTACCTGGTAACTCACTGAGAACCTAACTCATGCGACTAGAGTACTACCAGAGGCTCTGAGCCTAACAGGCATCTGGTAGGCAAAAGGAGGCATAGGTGGCTCTCGGGTGCCTCAGGAGTTCTGCTGACTTGCTCCTGGAATAGTGCTGGTAAAAGCCAGCCTTGCTGTTTAGCTTGGTCTGTCCACAAAACCCCAGGCCCAGTAGAGGCAGCCACAAACTATGGATTGCTTTGCAGCTCCAAACGGGTTGTCCAGGGCCAGTCATAGTCAGTGTCTAATATTAGTCTACACCAGAGTGCATCCCAAGAGGCCAAAGAACCAACATGTGCAATGGCCATCCTTAGACAACTTCAGAGCAGGATCCAATTAGGTTCACAAGCAGAATATCTAAAGAGAGATCTTGGCCAGCACCAGAGCCTGTTGAGGCAAATTTTGCTTCATGTGGTCAGGACCTGCACGGAAGCTTGTATATTGTGTTTGAGGTAGATCCGCAGAGTCAACCAGCCTGGAGTCTACCCCACACAAGAATGGGACAGTAGCAATCAAGACTCAATAACAAAAAAAAGAGCCCACATAAACCACACAAGGGACATTTCTGGAGCACTCGACTCAGATGATCAAAGAGACTGTACCACTGGGTCCCACTGGACACCTATTACATAAGGCCACCCAACTAAGACTGGTAGCCATAGCAGATCTACCAAATACATAGAAACAAACGCAAGGAATCAACCAAAATGGGGAGACAAAAAAGCATGCCCCAAAGGAAAGACCAGAAGAAATCTCAGAAAAGGAGCTAAATATAAGAGAGGAAAGCAATTTATCAGATAAAAACTTTTCAAAAATGATTATAAGGACGCTCCAGGAACTTAGTGACAACTACAACAACATGAAAAGGGATACAGAAACCATGAAAAAGAAACAGTCAGAAAGGAAGAAAATAGTATCTGACATGAAGAATACACTTGAAGGGCCCTGCTGGTGTAGCTCAGTGGACTGAGCACAGGTCTGTGAACCAAAAGGTCACTGGTTCAATTCTCAGTTAGGATGCATGCCTGGGTTGCGAGCAGGTCCCCAGTGGGCGGGGGGGGATATGAGTGGCAACCACACATTGATGTTTCTCTCCCTCTCTCCTTCCCTTCTCCTCTGTCTGGAAATAAATAAATAAAATCTCTTAAATAAATAGGATGGAAAAAGGTATTTCATGCAAATGGAAGGGAAAAAAAGTTGGGGTAGCAATACTTATATTAGACAAAACAAACTTTAAAACCGAGGCTATCGTAAGAGACAAAGAAGGACACTACATAAATAGGGAGCAATCAAACAAAAGGATATACCCCTTGTAAACATACATGTACCCAGTATAAGAGCACCTAAATACGTAAAGCAAATCGTGATGAACATAAAGGGAGAGACTGACAATAATACAGTCACATAGGGGATTTATCACCCCACCAACATCAATGGATAGATCTTTCAGACAGAAAATCAACAAAGAAATGGCAGCATTAAATGACACAACAGATAAGATAGATTTAATTGATATCTTGAGTACTTCAAAGCAGCAGAATATACCTCCTTTTTAATTGCACATAAAACATTTTCTAGGACAGACTACTTGTTAGTACTCTGACAAAAAACCAAGTCTCAATAAATTTTAAGAAGAGTGAAGTCATATCAAGCATCTTCTCTGACCATAATGCTATGAAACTAGAAATCAACCACAAGAAAAAACTGAAAAACATGCAAATTTATGGAGGCTAAATAACATGCTACTAAACAATGAACAACTATAAAGGACACATGGACAAAACCAAGAGGTGGAGGAATCAGGGGAGGGAGGTGGGGATGGCTGGGTTGGGGGCAAAATGCAGACAACTGTACTAGAACAACAATAAAATTTTTTAGAAAACAAAACAATGAATGGTTTAACAATGAAACCAAGGAAAAAATCAAGAGAGACTTTGAAACAAATGAAAATGAGAACACAACTTAAAATCTGTGGGACACAGCAAAAGCAGTCCTAAAAGGGAAATTCATAGCATAACAGGCCTATTTCAGAAAACAAGAAATAGCTCAAATAAATAATCAACTTTATACTTAAAAAAATCTTCAAAAACAACAACAAAGCCCAAAGTGAGTAGAAGGAAGAAAATAATAAAGATTCCAGCACAAATAAACAAAATAAAGTCTAAAAAAGAATTAAAAAGATTAATGAAACCAAAAGCTGTTCTTTGAAAACAAGACTGACACAGCTTTAAACAGGCTCATCAACTAAAAAAGAGAAAGGACCTAAATAAATAAAATCAGAAATAAAAGAGGAGCAGTATCAACTGACACCAAAGGTATACAAAGGATTGTAAGAAAATATTACAAATACTATATGCCAATAAATATCCTGACAAAATGGATAATTCCTAGAAACATGCAATCTTCCTAAACTAAATCAGAAAGAACAATATGAATAAACAGATTACAACTAGTAAAATTGAAGCAGTAATAAAAAAACTGCAAAAAACAAAATCCTGGACCGGATGGCTTCACAGGCATATTTTACCAATCATTCAAAGGAGAACACCTATACTTCTCAAACTACGTCAAAAAATTCAAAAGGAGAAAAGACTCCTAACCTCATTTTAAGAGGCCAGCATTATTCTACTTCCAAACCAGATAAGGACACTACAAAGATGGGCCATTATTTCTGAATAGAGATTTCTCCAAAGAGGACATGCAGATGGTCAACTGACAGGTAAACCAATGCTCAACATCATTACCATAGAAATGCAAATTAAAGACACAATGAGACATCACCTCACACCTGTCGAAATGGCTATTATCAATAAAGCAAAAAACAAGTGTTGGCAAGGATGTAGAGAAAAGGGACCCCTTGTGCATTGTTGATGGGATTACAGATTGATACAGCCACTGTGGAAGGAAGTATGGAGTTAACGCAGAAAATTACAAATGGAACTGCCTTATGACCCAGTGATTGTACTTCTGAGAATTTATGCGAAAAAAACTTGAAACACTAATTCAAAAGACTATGTTCCCCTATGTTCACTACAGTGTTATTTAAAATAGCCAAGATTTGGAAACAACCCAAGTGACTTGGAGTAGTGAGCACACAATACAATATACAGATGATATGCTACAGAATTGTACATCTGAAACCTAAATATTTTTATTAACCAATGTCTTTTTCTTTTTCTTAACCAAAAAAGAAAGAAAGAAAGAAAGAAAGAAAGAAAGAAAGAAAGAAAGAAAGAAAGAAAGAAAGAAAGAAAGAAAGAAAGAAAGAAAGAAAGAAAGAAAACAGTAAGCAGCAAAGCCAAGGTCACAGAGCTCCAAAATTTGCACTTAGCTTTCCTTGATACAGAGCCCATGCTCTTTCCACTCCTCCACACAGACTTTATAGACGCACAAACATTCCGTGTTAGCTCTGGAAAAGACCTTATGCAGCATACACCATAAATTCTCATTTTAATTATGAGGCACCTGAGGCCCAGAACAGCTAGATGATCTGTCCTCCTAATATACAATCGAGAACGAAATAGAGTAATCTAGTGCTCTTACCAATGAATATACTCAGAAATCATTGGTATAAAGCAGATGGAAAGCCAAAATCAAATGCCTTTGATTAAGGAAAAGAAGGTGAGATCAAGAATCTTAAAAAACACAAGAAAGAAAAAACAAGCTCATTACAACAGATTGTCCTGGCAACGATGAGGTGTGTTGTTACAAGAGGCAGACTTGGTACCACAGAGAAGGATCTGAGGACTTCCAGGAATCAGAAAAGCTGTGCTGTAACCGAGGAGCACAGCCTCTGAATGACCCAAGGGTGGGTCTTGCCAGGAAGGCCCTATGATGAATTGCACTTGTGTGTTCTTACACCAGCAAAACCAAACAAAAATTCATTTCTAAAATGAAAATAGTCAGCATTACTATGTATGTTTTGAATGTCTATAGTCCAAGGCTCCTTTTTTGCTTTACGACCATATCACTGTACACATCCAGTAGAGGAAAAAGCAGGTTGTTAGGTAATGCCCACAACAATGTACACACACATACGCATGCATTCACGCATGCACACATGCACATACATAGCGGTTGACCCAGGGGAAAAAGTAAAAAGCAATCTATAAAAATGTCAAGTTACAGCTAGAAGGTAGAATCATGACTGACATTTTTCATATGTCTCACTGCTTTCCTATATTTTCTCAATTTCTACACTGAATATATACTACATTTATAATAGAAAAGTAAATGCAGACATTTAAATATCCGTTTGATGACTATAGGGTACTAAAGTTACAACATAAATGGACAAATTGGCCTTGGGAGTTTAAAATGTATTTTCACATAAGATATCAATCTAATTTTTATAATAAACTAGTACATAAGATGTACAATAAAATGATTCAAAATCAGTAACATTATATTTGTTCACCACCATTTTTTATAGTATAAGAAATGAAAAATGTCTCAGATGTGGTAAAAGATGCTGTCTTTAAAAATCAGATCATTATTTTAATTTTCCAAGACTGAATTAAATTACAACCATATTTTATATTTGAACATATAACTGTGCACCAAAATTTTCAAAACTACCTACTCCCACTTAAAACAAAAGCTGGTTTAACTCATCAATGTAACTGCTGAGCATGAAAATTGTCCATTGGTAGATGTCTGTTCTAGAAAAATGCACTTGAATTTATAACCTCTAATGTTGGGGAGGAAGTAATCATGGCTTATTCTAAAAAGAATTTTGTCTCAAAATATTGAAAGAAACATTTCACATAACCTGTTTTGTATGTTTATTTTTTTAAGCATTTGCTATTGAGAAAATAAACAGGCAAATGTCACTAGAGACATTATTTAAATGAAAAAGTCACATTCATAGATTCACAGATTCAGAAATATTTTATTTTCAATAAAGTGGCATAAAATGTAAAAAAAAATAATTTAAACTTGTAAAAACTCTTGAAGCAAGGAAATATACTGGGATTTGAGGCCATCTCAAACTAACTAAAGAATCCATGGGATAAAATATTCCCTTTCCCAACTTCAACGCTTGACAAGTCAGACACTCAAACCTGGGACTTCGCTTTGCTGCAGGTGACTCACAGCCTTTATCCAGTCTGCATCATTTGTGGTGACTGGTGCTAAGTTGAAATTCCTGTGCAATAATTATAAATTTCCCTGGGGAGCAGGGTGCAGAGGTGACAGCAGTAAGTGGCCATTAGTGATGGCACCAGTATTCACATCACAGTCAGGCTACTCCTATGGCCATTCTTGGCTGGTTTTGTGTTCATTGGTTCCTGTCCATTTTCCAAGCCTGGTTCTTCAGGGTCCCCATCGACTTTGTGAGCTACTCAACAGATATTTTCCTTTTAAAAAAATGGTCATGCATTTCAAATGGTCTAGCCAAGACTGAACAGATGACCATGAGATATATATGACCACCTAACCCAAATTGTACTAGGTAAGGGAAAAGCATTTGAATGGGGCGAAAAAGGTATAAGCAAAAAAAATTACATAGAGTATATACTGGTTGCAGCAACCAAGGCAGCAGACTTTGGTAAATATTTGTCATTTTGAAAGACCAGCAAGCAACACATTTTCTATCTGGTGTCAACACTAAAACAAATGGGAATCAAGGCTTCAGCTACCAATATGGAAGCTAAAGAAGTTTCTTTCAGGTCCCAGACAAGCCACACATAAGCTCAACCAATCAGGTATTTCCTGCTAGAACTTGGAATATAGAAGTTGTGGCCTACCCCCTCAGAAAAAGCTCCAGATTACACATTATGAGTTTGGCACAACTGAAAGTATATGCACACGGCAGCAAGTGTCCAGGAACGCAGAGCTGCATCATGGAAGCCGCTCTTCATGTAGCAGCAGAGCACTGCTGTGGGATGATCTTGAGTGCTCCTGGCCTCCCTTGGTGCTTCCTAGTTTCCTAAGCCTTGTGCTCCAATGCCCCACTGCTTTTATGAGCTATCCAATTTACTTCCAACAAAATTCTTCTTCCATCTTACTTAGACAGCTGTTTTGGTTGCTTGCAACCAAATACACTGATTGCTAAAGAGCCAAACACCCAAAACTCCAAAACTTAGCATGTATAGATTCCGTAAATGCTAAATTCATGGGTGTTCAGTTCATGGGTATATTTTCCATAAATGTTAAGTATGTGGCTAGTAGCTACCACATTTGACAGCATTAGTAGCAGATCAGGTTTGCCTCTTAAGTCATTGTAAGGTTTGAAATTTAATCAAAGTAGGGTGAGAACCATTGGATAGTTTTCAGTGATAAAATAATAAAATGTGAATTATTTGCTGGCATTTTATGGGTTTTTTATAACATTCAAACATAATAAAAATATGCTGGAAAATATTTTGGCATGATATATAAATCCAACACTGCCCCCCCCCAGTTATAAACAATTATACTCTATCACTTATTGGGAACAATAGAATATATGGAAACCAATCATTTCTCACCATTCCTACCACCCTGCCCTGGTCCAACCACCATCACCTCTTTTCTGGATCAGAGATGCCCCGCCCTGCTCCTTGCTTGCCCTGCTGCAGCCTAGTCTCAACCCAGATGCCAGAATAATCTTATTTAGACCTAAAAGAGATCATAAAGAACCTCAATAGCTCCCCAGCTCCCTCTACATGTTCTACTAAGGCCCTACCTGCCTTGGCCTCCTGTTACATCTGTAACTTCATCTCATACTAGTTGCTGACTTGATCACTCTCCCTCAGCCTCTCTGGCTTTCTTGATGCTATAAAAACACACCAGGTGTTCTACTGCTTCAGGACTTTGCCCTTATTCTTTTCTCTCCCCCTATAAACATATCTCTTACCCTCACCTCCTATTCTTTTCTCATTTATGTAGCTGTTTTTTACTTTCATTGAAAGAAAAGAAAGAGTATGGAAAATACCAACTTGAGTTACCTTTATTTTTTTCAATTATGACAGTCCTTTATCAAGTATATGAAAGTGAACCTGGCATCAGAGATGACCACCATTTACCTTCATTGAAAAGAATTTAAGAAAGAGAAAAACTGAATACCTCAAGTAAAAATGCTCTAGTCACTATCAACCATTCCAATCTAGATAACTGAATGAATTTTTCTTTCTAAAACTGAGGATATCAGTATACAATTGACCTCTAAATAATGCTGGGGTTAGGAATACTGACCTCCCAAGGAATATGAAATCCATAGATACCTTTGGCTCCCTAAAAACTTTACTACTAACAGCCTACTACTGACCAAAAGCTTTACCGATAACATAAAGAGTCAAATAACACATACTTTTTAAGTTTTAGAAAGTAAGCATGAAAATGTCATTACAGGAACTAGTATAAAGGACACATGGACAGTAACTAAGGGGGGTGGAAATGGAAGGGAGGTGGGGAGCACTGGGGGATGGGTTAGGATGGGAGTAAAAGACAGAAAACTACTTGAACAATAATTAAGAAATTATATATAAAAAAGGAAATCATAGGGAAGAGAAAATACACTTACAGTAATGTACGTATTTATTGAAAAAATCTGCATAGAAGTAGATCGGACAGCTCAAACCCATGTTGCTCAAGGGTCAGACACAGTTTTTCTATTTTCACCTGAATCTGTTAAAATTCAGTTAAAGCAATTTTAAAGGGACTTAAATTTGTAATATGATTCATGGCATGTTGTCACACAATTAATTTTTCAAGAAAACTGTAAACAACCAAAAATTTAACCATGTGCCCTGCTTCCCTGCCAATGTAACAGGACATACACGTTGGGTAATTTTTTCCAAGTGTGAGGAGGGAACTGCACTTTTCCAGTCACACTGTGCTTTGCTTTCAACTAAGAGTGTGCATTAGCAAGGAGGTGGGCTGAGGTTAACAGTGCGGTGTGACTACAGAAACTGGCCCACCCAGGAACCACATCCATAGACATGATTTCATTTGTATGGTGCTTTAATCAACTGAATTAAACCACCACAGTTAATTAAAGATCTGAACCTCTCTACCACTCACACACCTCTAACCTACAAGTCAATCCTTTCACTGCCTCTCTGTATCACTGAAACGCCTCTGGTTTAAGAATGGGCTTAATTAGCAGTCAATACCATAAAACAGCCACAAAAACTACATTAAATATTTTTTCCTTACTGTTTTACTCAGCAGAATGACAGCATGCTAAGAAAAGTGTTATATTCCCAAACTGAAAATTTCATAAAGAATAGAAACATCAGGCTCTGGCTGGTGTAGCTCAGTGGATTGAGCGCAGGCCTATAAACCAAAGTATCGCAGTTCTATTCCCAGTCAGGGCACATGCCTGGGTTGCAGGCGAGTTCCCAGCATGGGACGCATGAGAGGCAACCATACATTGATATTTCTCTCCTCTCATTCCCTTCCCCTCTAAAGATAAATAAAAATAAAATCTAAAAAAAAAAAGAATAGAAACATCAAAATTAACATTAATTGTAACTCAATTTGATTGATTTAAAGAAGCAGTATAGTGTAACAGATAGGCAAACTGGGGTTCAGAACTTTGGGGATTCAATTTCTGGGTCTTACTGTCATGTGACCCCTGGTCAACTAGGCTCCTCTCAGCCATAATTTCCTTACTGACAAAATGGAGTAATGGAACTAATTGTTCTGATGGATGTTAAATGCCTGGCATATAGTAACCAGTCAATGCATTTTATTGTTACAAACACATTATTTGAGTACCTTTTTACAAGGACAGATTAAATAAATCAAGAATGGAGGAAGGGAAACCAGCAAGGAGGCTGTTGAAATCATCCTGATCTCAAAAACAGATTTGAGAGACATTCAGGAGACATAAGCAATAGTTGGCATGTGGAGGCAAGGAGTGGTGAAAGCAGGGAAAGGCAGGGGAGGGCGACTAGGAGAGAAAAGTCCTAAGTGGCTTTCATTAAGACTGTACTGCACCAAATTCTGGGAGAGGGAGTGGTGAAAAAAACAGCAAAATTTAAGTGAAGTATGGTCTCGATGTTAAATTCGGTGTTATCAGATTCTGGATTCTAAATTCCCAGGAACTAGAATTATTTAGCCTAATGAATAAATAAGTATCATTTTACCACTATTTTTATAATCCATGTCAATTCTGTGGTGATTAATAAATTAAAATTTCTTACAAAGACATTTCTAAAAAGTAACTTTGCGTTATTATTTACATGTTTTAATGGTCAAATACCATGCTGTGTTCCAGTAAGTGGGCCGGAAGACAATCCTCTGTTTACTCTCCTTAGGAGAGTCCCGAACCAGAGCAGGAAGAAGAAACTGAAGGCAGCGTGCTCTGAGTCACATGACAGGTAGAGGGCTGATGACGCGACGACGATGGTGGCTGTAATGGTGATGAAAGTAACAGCTAACTTCTCAAAACAAGTTCTACATGAAGGTGAAGACCAGACTGCAGGGAGACAGCAGTTGGGAAAATGAAGGTGATCTGAATGACAAGATGTTTACAGATGCCTGACAGATGAGCTGCTGCAACCTGTCTCCGCCTTGGTGGATGGAGGAGGGAAATGGTGAAGAACAAGAAAGAGAAAAGGGAAAGGAAATGAATACCTGAAGCAAGGATTAAAATTATCTGACAAATGAGAGCATGGAAAGTTCTGTCTGCCTGGTGGGGACCCAGGGAAGACATAGGAAGACAGGTGGTAAAGCCACTTCTAAGGACACCCAGCAACTAGGTCTCCTAATTCCCAGTCTTGGCACACAGTGCCCTCCTTTGCTGGAGAGAAGAGATGACTACCTGTGTCGGGTTGGATCTGCAGAAAGATGATTCCACTCTCCAGGCTTCTCTCCTATGAACCACATCTAAAGGGCTTAAAATTGGGGGAGATGAAAATATTTAAAACCTGAATTGTGATAATAGTTACATAACTTCATACATTTACTAAAAGTCATCAAATTTACCAGAGGTGTACATAATAATATATAAATCTTATTTCAATAAAATTGTTTTAAAAAGAAAAAAAAGGAGTCCCTGTTCTTGAAAATAATAGTAATAATGCATACCCAGTTCTTAGTAACCACCTTCCAATTTCAGAAATTTTTCTAATTTGAGATTTTAAAATAACGACCACGATGGAGAGGAATTGAGCAGAAAGCCACAGAATATTCTGCTGTATCCAAAAAAAATGTGACATGTTGGGTAATTGTTTTTCTTCGTATCAATTATTTCAGTTGCTGTGACTGTTCCCATAATAATTTGTACACAGCTGGGCATAATTCTGTAGTGCTTATTGCCCTGTTAAAACCTCTTCTCTCTGCCCAAAGGACTTCCAACAAATACTTGAATAGAGATTCCTCCAGATAACTGCGATAAAATCTGTATTCCCAGTGAAAGGACTTAGCTTGATGGGCTAAGAGGAGACCAACACTAATATAGAAGCAGAAGGAAATGCTAAATAAAGAGATGAGTTGCAAACATTGCCTTCCTGTCATTTTGACACAGCCGGGTCATTACTCATTGGATCTGTATTTTCAGTTGGGTTGTACATAGCAAGGTTAGTATCATTCAAGTCAGAAAATATATGAGAAAAGAATTTCTACCAACTCATCTTTCACCACCAAAACTGAAATCAGATTAAAAAATTCAACAATTACTGAAATACAATGAGTTATATTTATCACATCCCCCCCCCCCGCGAAAGCACAGAACAAGAGTACTCCTGGCCTAGTTCATTAGAGTGTAGGTTCCCAATCCTTACCCTCCCGCCCCATCACTACGATCATCACTGCCACCTCACACGCACACCACACACACCACACACACCACACACACCACACACACAAATTTCTGTTTATAAATACTTTGGTGGAGTTCTTAGTATTTGGGAGAAATTTTTAACACATGCTACACATTTTCAGCTCTACAACTCCACATTTCAAAACCAAAGACAATAGTTGTAGAATTCTGTTCTTGGTGAAAATAGCACAGGTGAATCTGAGACAAGATCCAATTACTGCACAGAGGTCTAAGAGGCCCCAAATTTAGCAGGAAACTTAAGACAAAGAGACAGGAGACCAAGCTTAAATCTAGCTCAGCTACAACTGCTGCCTCCCCTGAGGCCAGTCGCTTTAGCAATCTAGGCCTCTAATAACGAAAGGCTAACACTGAACGACATCTATAGTGTCTTGCAGCTATTGAATCAAGTGCTTTTCTGAGCTACCTGCCCATTCTTGAAGGTTCTGCATATTTTGTATTTTCCCAAATAAGAGGTAGCACCATTCTGGTCCTAAGAAAGTGCCTAGGTCTCTCCTGAAGAATACAAGTTTAGATCCTTTCTTCTTTTGTCTCACCCTGTAATGAAAACTCAATTCAAACACTTACTTCGCTAAAGTAGTTATATGGAAAATACCTATGAGACTGTGAGTAGAATGAGACCATATGTATGGCCATACCAAAACTCCTAGTTGACACAATAAAATCAGTGAAATATCTGAAATATTTATTGAAGGTAAAATTGTAATAAATGATCCATTCAGTAAAAGAGTTACTCGAAGAGGTTATAACAGAGCAATAATTACCGTGGTGTTTTCCACAAGTTGTTAAATATGTTCCTGTTTTTAAAAAAAGGTGCAAGGAGGAGTGGGTATTGTGGTCAAATCAGTTGGGGACTAGCTGGGTTAAATGAGTTAACGGTTTTTTGCAGGGTTTTCCCCCTGCGGAACCTCTGACTGTAGTATGAAGCCTTTTCAAAACTCGCTGACCATGGAAGCCTTCTTTCCCAGAACAGCTCATGGGATAGCTATGAAGACCTTTTAAGATATACTAAAATAAATTAGGAAAAAATACATTAACAAAACATGTCAATCTGCCTTATGATACTCAGTAATGAACTGGTATCTTTAAGAGACATCCAAATTTGATGTTTACTTAAAAGTTTATTCATCCAGGAAGAAAGTCATTTGTTTCAAATTGACATTTGTCAAATGTTTCAATGGTTCTAAAAATCCCTGCTATTATATTTCATACAAATATGTTATGTGTACCTTCAAAAGTAGGCTTTAATAGTTATGGACAAAAGCTGAACAGAAATGAGAGAAAAATGATTTTTAAAATGATCTATGTTTGTCTTCCATGGAATTTTTTCCATCTTTTTAAAAAGGAGTTTCTTGGCCAATTCTGGCATCTCTCAGGAAACTACAAGCCAGGGTAAACCAGGAGCCTGCTATAACACTTCATTCTTATGCATCATTTAAAAGGCATGTATGCTTCATGTGATTCCAGTAACACCAGGCATACTGAGAACGGGGGTTATATTAGGACCCCATAAATAATGCCTCATCTCGTCATTTGGGCTTGACAAACAAAGAAACCTTGTGTAAGACAGAAGTGCATTTTGGAATAAGGTGTCCTACCTTGTAAATACATTTAAGAAGACTTCAAGCCTACAATCTCAAAGTTGAGTAAGAATCTATCAAAATAACACTTAATTTAAAAATTGATTGATATTTTTGCATACATGGTGGTTGAGAGGACTGACCATGACCCACAAGTGTATGAAGTACACAAAGTGCATTAAGTACTAGTAGAAAACAGTGTTCTCTTTTTCTAAAGACCCAAATGAAGGAAGAGGCTTACACAAAGTGTGATAGATTTTACTAGGGTATTTTATGTACAGTAAGTACATCAATTTAAGCCTAAACAAAATTCACCTGTGTCTACCAGGGCTCTACATTGTGCCTGCTAGGGAGTTTTACATAAGACTGAAATCCCTCCTTGGGTACAACTTACAGAAAAAAAGAATGAAGGCAAACATTGGTCAAGGATGATGTGCCAAAATCAAAGGGAAGATCTAAGTGTGAGGAGAGCACAGCATCAGTCACTCAGATTCCCCATGAGCTTGCAGACTTACAGCCAAGTACCAGAACATGGAAGAATCCACTAAAGAACACCTGAAAACAAGAACTGCTGGAACAGATAATGAGCACATGGGCAACTGCAGCTTTGGAGCGAGTCTCATCCCCCCACAGTAAGAGACACTGGTGGCTGATGCTGTGGTGGAATCACCAACACACACAGCAGCAGACACTGGTGGCCTGGGGACAGACACTGAAACTTCTAGAATCATTTCTAATCTTGCTCTGGCAGCAAAGTTGCTGTTTTTGATACCAGAAGACAGTAGACATGCTATATGGAGTCAACGTTAGAAAGACAATGAAATATAGGATGCTACTGGGTAGTTAAAAGGGTAAGGTTGCTGACTGCAAATGACAATCATCTTAAGAATGCTGTAACTATATAGTAGACATGTAAGGGTGGCCTCACATAGTGAATAGGAGTAAGGTCAGAGGAATACAAATTTGCAACAATCAAAATATTTTAATTTTTCCTTTTGCTGGTGTGACTGAGAATCAAGAATTACATAAGAAAGGATTGCATAATATTGAAACTACTTGTATTGGAATAGTGTCTTGGTTGGCTGTGGTAGTCCTTGTAAACAATGGAAAAGCACATTTAATTGAATTGGCTTAACTGGTCCATTATGAAAGGTTGTGAATTTGATAACCTATTAAGGTCATCTCCCTAATCACCACAAATGTCCTAGTGAACACTGATAATTTTTTTCACTTTATTCTCAAAGGTCAGAGCACTTTGACTTAGTCCTACTTAAGTTTTATTACTATTTCCAAAGCATATAGAGTATAATAAAAATGCATTTAAAATAGCCATAATGCTCATCCACTTGAGTATTTTTAATATCAAAAATGTTTATAAAGATAGCTCATATGTTAATAGCATGCTATGTATTTTAAAAGTTCCTTCATTTTATTACATTACTCTACAAGAAGAAGTAAGCTATTTGGCAGATAAGGAAACAAATTTGGTTAACTGGCCAAGGTCAAGCAATCAAGAAGTGATGAAAGTGGGTCTAGAAGTGACATGTCTGGACTGCCGCCCAGGCCAACTCACTGAACCACACCAGACCAACCCCTCTCCAGTGTGAATCACTTTAATAAGCTCCAAAGTCATCCATACCTACTTCACCAAAGAAATCTAAAACAATGGACCACTTTAAGCTACATTACTAAAAAGCACCAGGCAGTGAAATCTCCCTCGGGGTTTAAATTATTTTAAAGTAAAAGGTGCTTTTCAATTTTGAGTTTTTAAACTTTCTTTATTAGTGTCTTTAATGAAATGAATGCCAACATTGGTTTATTTGTTTCTCTTCTGGATGTTCTTACAAAACATTCAGTGAAGAGTCCTTCTCAAGGCAAGAGTCCTTTCCCTGACTTGCACAACCTAACTACCCAGCGAGAAGACAGAGAAGGTGTCCTCCATGAAGGTCCAGTTACCCTGAGATCTTATGCCTCTGGCACACAAGGAACGACCACATTCCAATGAAAAAGAACTTACTACACAACAGAAAGAGACAAGGAAGGGGCTGGGGTGAGTGACTTTCACAAGAGTTAGAAAGTTTACTTGTTTGAGGAGGCAAATACTAAAGTTATTTCTGTTGTTGATCAGTCACACAGACACAAACACATGCTCACACACAAACCTCTCCAGTCTACTTCTCCACAAAAATAATCTCCTCGGCCTCAGTCAGGAGAATCCATGCATATAACTTGTTTTTGAGAATCAACTCAAATAACTAAATTTAACATAATTCTACCCAAAGTCAAAAATAACGAGAATAATGAAGATGCCAGCCGTGCCCTGTTACCTGCAAATCCCCACAGTATGTTTTACCTTTCATCGGTGCAAGTCTATACATCCCCAACACAAAAGATACCACCACTCAGATGTCATTATTTATAACTATCTTCCCCTTTAAAATAAAATGGACTCTAATGATTCCTCTTCCTGATATTCTTCAGATGAATAAAATGATTCACATTAAACTCATATAGCTTCGCATCACCACAGATTTTTCTTCTTTTTTTGCTTTTTTACTTCCCTTGTGGCTGTATGTTGATATAACTTTATTAAATTCAACAGACAGTTTTAGAAATAAGATATTATATATTCAATGAGCCCTCATATTGAACTCATAAAAAGAATGCAAGAAATGACATTCTTAAAGCTTTGTAATAAATTTTATAAGCCACACACAAGTCTTTGTCTATCTGCATGATTATACTTGACAGAGCTGTCTAAACCAAAATGCCCAGGATAATGAGAAGCTCTTTTGGCCTATAATATTTTAAAAGACATTTTACATGGGAATGTAGACACATATTATAAGGAATAAATTTACTACATGAGTAGTAAATACATAAATATATTTAAAAGATTATCTTCAGAGGAACCTTCTCTTGTTATTTTTCTAATCCTATAGAAAATACAGTTTTATTTTGATGTACTAAAACCTCCATTACAGGTATGTGAGAAAATCTATTGAACAGTTTTAGATAACACAAAACATAGCAGAAATTCATTTATGCCGTCTACCCTAAGTAATAGCTAAAAAGCTAATTCTTTCATTCATTAAAAATTCCTTAGTTTTCACCCAGTAGCTTTCAAGGTTTTTGTGGGACTCAGAATTATAGAAAGAAATCCTGCAGGTAGAATTTCTTAGAACTGACTTCACAGGTAGGTGATAATTATACAGTAAAATTTCTGCCTTGGGATTAGGGGAAATAGGTATTACAAATATTGCCTATGCTCTAGACAGTAATCATCCTGGAATGCCTCTAAGCAGAAACAGAGACTTATAAATCTCTTTTGCTCCCTCTGCTGGTTGGTTTTATAAAATCAAGAATGGGTGCTTTGATCTCTTTCCAGAAGTGCTGAGACATTTTAATATTCTCAGACCTTCAGCATTTGGGTGTCGAGATTTACCTGTTTGGTTTCTTTTAATTGAGTTGTTGAACTTTTTTCTTGTCTAAATTATAAATGCATATGAAGTATTACATAAAGAGAGATACCATGAAAATGGAAGTTCCACTAGATTAATAGTTCAGAAGTTACTAAGCATGACACAACAGGGAATATATGACATCCTCACATTAAAATAATATGACCTCAAGGGCAGTAAAAGCACATATATGGAATATTACTTGAGACTACAGCAGTATGTAGTTGGAGACTAAATTGTACAGCATTGGTTACATGCGATAGACCACAGGGAGTAGAAAAATTAATGAACGAGAGACAGGAGTTGCACCGACTTTCCAAATGACTGATTCTAAAAACCTAGAACATGACAGAAATGGTTGCTGAGGGAGCAAGATGTACTATCATCAATAATTTGATCTTTTGATTCTGCACCCAAATACAACTTTCTTCCCAAACATATAATTGCAAACAATAGCAACAACTGACATAAATAAAATATTTATATTCCAAATGAAAACATGTGCATCCTTTTCCCAGAACCGGATATCCACAATAATTTGGTCACCATACCTATCTCTGAGAATAGTTAGTCTTTCTCTATCTAGTTCAATCACAAACCAGTTTTGATATCCTGCTACTTATGGACCCAGTAATAAATTTAATCACTAATAATACATTCTCTAAGACACTAGAAAATGACTAGAAGAAAGATATATTTGAGACTGTTAGAGGGTCCTTCCTTAGTGGGGCAAATCGTCCTTTACTTAAGGAGCTCTGAGTCTATGATCTGAGTCAGGTTAGATAAGTGTGGGAATGTGGGAGGGGCCATGAACTTCCATTGTGGTGTGACAGTGAGGTCACTGCCAAATGAAGACATTTGGTAAGTAAGACCTTAGTGGGATATCATTGATTTCAGTTCTAGAATCCCCATAATCAATTAGCAATTTCCAACGTTTTCTGCATGTCGAAGTTCATTATCATCACTCTCACCCTACTTATCATTATGGGAACCATGTCACCTTGCCTGGCTAATTAAGTGCTGCTTTTCGGCCTCAGTCAACATCGAATGACAGTGCACGCAGTGGTGTCATCCCCACCTACAGATAAGAGCCAATGAAGTCTTTTTCTAGAATGCTGCACTCCCCTTGCCAATGAATTTATTAATCTCTAGTAAAGGAAAGTATTTTTAATAACTTCTTGAAAAATAAAATGGGGAGATGCCAAATCTCCCTAAATTCTTTACATGATCTTTCTACAAATACCAGCTTATTTCTAGCATTTTAACTTCATTTGGCACATTCCATTGATGAGTCATGGTTTGGAGCAATCAGCCAAATCATCAATTAGAATTATTTTCAGGAGCTCAAGCTAGTCCACTAATTCTAACTAGTTACTTATTTCTGCATTTATTAATGTATTTATAATTTATTCAACAAATATTTATTTTTCCACTAGGTATCTGACAATATTTTACGCAACGGAAATACAGCATAGGGTAAAGCAAACAAAACTCCCTGACTTCTCAGAGCCTTCATTTGATGGGGACAGGGAGAAGACAAGAAACAAATAAATATTTAAAAGATAAGTGCATTGAAAGATGATTGTGTAAGCACCCTAGAAAGAAACAGAACTAAGGACTAAGGGAGACTGGGAGCACTGGAGCGTGTAAGTAGTGGGATCAGATCAGGCAACTCAGCACAAGACTTGAGCAAAGAAGGTGCAGAAGGGAGCATCTGAGGGGAAGGAGGCCAGGCAGCAGCACGGCAGACGCAAGGGCTCTGAGGTTTGCCTGAGAACTGAGAGGGGGCCAACAGCACTGGAACAGAAAGAGCAAGTGAAAAAATAATTGGTAGTGTTTTGCCTCAGATAAACTCATAGTTTTCAAAATAAAAGTTAATACAAGTACCCTTTTCCACACTCTCCCAAGTCAGTGCTAGGTTTGTTAGTATACCATGCTAAAACTTACCATTTTGTATCAGCAAAAAGTACCTAGCAACCATTTATCACTGGGTCTCTGAAGCATATGGGTTAACTTAACAAGAATAATTCAAAGTTCTCTCCGTTGATAGTCTGTTATGACTACCTGCAATCACCACCACAAACTGCAAGGGAAATATCATTGTGAACTGGGTGTGTATTACAAAGTAGGAATATAGTGCTAAGACTCAAGCACCTTGATCAAAAGGGCAATTGAAGATTTCTTCTCAAATGAAAACGATAATCTTAAGAGAGCTTATGAAAAAGCCTAGCAACATCTTCCTACTTGTCAATAAACACCTATTTTTTGTAGTTTGGCTTTTCTATTTTTAACTGGCATGCTTTAAGGAAAACATCCAATTTATAGCTTTTGAATAGAGAAATTACTGATTTTCCTCCAGACACATAACTTCATTAAAACTATATGTTCAGTACCTTGTTAGTTTAAGAAATTAAATATATAAATTGATTTTGTGTTAAAAACTGTCTGGTTTACCAGTTATCAAAACAGATAATATTTTGTGGAAATAATAAATTGATTATAATAAGGAATAAGCACACAAATAATAACACCAATAATTCCTTTTTTATATAACAAAGCCTCATTGAAAATGCCAAAGCTGCAACCCCATGTTAATGGATGGTGTTCCTAAGAAATTACTTTTTCAGTAAAGTTCTTCCTAAAATAATCTGCTGGTATAGGACTTATCATTTACATACAGAAAATTTTTAAGTAAATCAAGATGGAAATGATAGAACTTCTTATACCCCATTTCAGTTGAAAAGGTAATTTTCACTTTACTAGCAGACTCTAGTGTATGTCTGTTGCATACCTATCCTTATCATTGCATTAAATTATTTGTAAACACAGTCTCTGCCCTGATCATAACAATCCTACTGCGCAGGTATTACTATCCCCATTATACCTATAAGGAAGCTAAGGCTACAAGGTTTATGAATCTTCCTGAGATCACACATACTATAGGCAGAATCCTCTGATCCTACTTTACCACACCCCAAGCTTCCCCTAATACTGTCTGCCTCCTGGCACCAAGAGCACTTCCTTGAGTGCCTTTATCACTTTCCCTATCACCTTTCTACATTCGCTATATTTTTTTTAGGTTACTGCTGATTAACAAGTCTTGTCCACAGCAGAAAGCTATTCTGTCACACTCTAAGCACCAAAGTGGCCGATACTAAGGAATTCAACAAGCAAATGAAGTCACACTCAATATTTAAATAGTAAAATTTTCTTCACAGTCATGTTTGTTTTTAACAGAACATGAAGCATACACGGATTCACAGAGGTATGTGAGAAGCACACTTTTGTTTCAAATATGGAAGAAAACTTGTCTTCAAAATATCATGAAACATAGCGTCGATGTTTTGGCTACAACAAATACATAAGAGATTTTCTATAATTTTCTAGTATTTACATGTTTCTTTATTGTTAATTATATTTTAACTAGTGCTATTTCTAAAAAGACTGTTTCTTAGTCTTCAAGTATCTTTGTTATCAATATTAAAATTTAGACTTATAATTATATAACTTTTAGAGAATTAGCTTCCAAATAATGTCCACATAGTTACTTTTAAGAAGCCTGCTTAAAACTGCAAGTCCTTAATACATAAAATGAATTAATTAAATAATTTCAAACTTCCCTCAATCTTAAGAGTAATTTCACACAGTCCTATAATTTTATTATATGCCTCAGAGACCTATTCTGGTGACCTCAGCTCATTTAAGGGAAACTTTAATACAAATAAAACATACTTCCATAAAAGACAAATCACCCAAAGAGTTTTCTATTCCCTTTACACATGGAAGGCAGGTTCTCCCTCAAAACAAAACCAAATGTAAAACCACTTTTTAGGTGAAAAATAGAATTTAAAAAAATTTATTCAAAAATTTAAATCTTTCCATTAAATGTGCTCCACTCTCACTCTATGAAATCTCAAACAGATCTCAAAATAGCAATCGCCTTCTGGTCTAATAACCCTGCTTAGAAACTTCAAGTTTCCCTCTTGGGAGGCTACCAGAGGTCCAAACTGACAGGTAGAGCCCCATGAGCTCCCTCACAAAGGTTTATTCTTCTCCTTCAGCTGTATCTGTAAAGAACTCAGGGTAAAAACAGACTAAACTGATGAATAAGGAAGAATACCTGAGGGCCACCAGCTGCACATGCACCAGAATCATGCAGGTGCTAAGCAAGCTGACAGTGCCTTACAAGTACCCAGCGCGGCATGTGTGTCCGCACTTGGGCTTCCTCAAAAGTCTGAAAACTCGACAAGCGTTTTCATCTCCATTTCCCCATGAGGAAACTGAGCTAGAGTGATTTAAGCAGTCCGATGTTTCTGGTCCTACCAAGGTACACTCTGTGTCTTCAGTTCCTGGTGGATGGTATGCCAATGCACTGGATACTTTCTGGGAGGGGGTAAATAAAAAGATAAGCAGGTATAGCAAATAATCCTATCTCTGTCTGGGTAATGTGTTATTTCTACAGAGGCATGAGCCTATATGACAGTGCAGATGATCCTCAAATTACGATGGGGTTATGTCCTGATAAACTCACTGTAAATTTAAAATATCGCAAGTCCAAATGCATAATACATCTTACCTACCAAGCATCACAGCTTAGCCTGGTCCACCTTAAATGTCCTCAGAACACTTACATTAGCCTACAGTTGGGCAAAATCATCTCACTGCCACTGTCCAGCATCACAAGAGAGTATCATACCACATACTGCTTGCCTAGGAAAAAATAAACATTCAAAATTTGAAATATGGATCCTACTGAATAATCATTGCTTTTAGGTTTTAGCACCATCACAAAGTCAAAAAATAGTAAGTCAAAGCCATCGTATGTCGGGACCACCTGTAATGGATCCATTAGCACTAAGTTTATAGAACCACTGAAGGAGGAGGCCTCTGAGGGGAGAAATTAGAATTCATGTGAATGTCTGAAGGTGTACACACTCAAGATACAATTGTTACGTCTTCCTGATGAACCAATGTTTTTGTAATTATGAAACGTTCCGTTTTATCTCTGACCTCTACCTATAGCATTACCAGGGTTCTACAATCTATTAAAATGGCATATTTTTCCATCCTTTGTTGTGTCCTTATCTCTAAACTGTGTCTCTTATAAATACTACGTTATTTGGATCTTACTTTCATATATTACCTCCCTAATTTTTTTTACCTTTTAATTAGAGCAATTAGCTCACTTATATTTAATGTAATTACTAACATAATTGGGGTTATCTTCCATCTTTCTGTTTTCCATTTGCCCTATCAGGATTTTTATTTCTCCTTTATCCTTTTCTGACATCTTTTGAGTTAATCAAATACGTCTGTTTTGTACTGCACTTCATATTTTCTATTAACTTTTTTGCTATATCTCTTTATAGTATTCTTTAGGTGGTTTTTGTAGTGATTATAATATATATTTTAATTTATCACAGGACACCTAGAATTAATGTTATATCACTTCATAAAAAATGTAACAATCTTACAATACTATGATTCCATATACCTCATTCAACCTATCTTGCTTCTATATAAATTATAAACCTTATGAATACATTGTAATTACACTTGCCTTATTTACCATATATTTATCTTTTTCAGGTCTTCATTACTTTATTTTCACTTCTTACAGATCTCATTAACAGCCAGGACCATTTCCTTTCCGTCTAAAGCTGTTCCTTTAGACTTACTCACCGGCTAAACTGCAGGTGATGGTCCTCCAAGCTTCTGTGTCGGAAAAAAAAGTCTTCAGTTAACCTTTGTTTTTAAGGAATGTTTTTGATGGGTTTAGAATTCTAGATTACTAGTGAGGGTTTTTTTCCCTTTTTCACCACTTTAAGATGCCATTTGATTATTTTCTGGCTTCCATTGTTTCTGATTATAAGTTATCTTTATTTTTATCATTGTTCATCTGAATATATTGTCTTTTTCCTATGGCTCCTTATTTTTCTCTTTAGCTTTGGGTTTTAGCATCGTCACTGTAATGTGACTCTGTGTGGAATTTTTTGTATTTATATTTCCTGTGGTCCCTGAACTTCTTGACTCTGTGAAGTAATGTTTTTAATCATTTTGAAAAGTTCTTGGCCATTATTTCTCAAATGTTTCATGTGATCCCATCTCTATCTAGAATTCTAAAATATGTAACAGACCATTTGAACTTGTCTCACTGTAGTTTAGTTTGATTATTGATATGGTTTTTAGTTCAGTAGTTTTTGGTTCTGCTCTCCCCAGTCAAGTAAGACCATTGAATATTTTTTAATTTCAGATACTGTGTTTTTTATCCTAAAATTTGCATATGGTTCTTTTAAGTTTCTTTTTTGTCATTGACATCTTTTCATCGATTTTTTCCTTTTCCTCTACATGTTGGACATATTTTAAATAAGTTATTTTAAAGTCCTTTCCTACTAATTTCAACATCTTTATGAGTGCATATGTGTTTTTTATTTTTATTATAAACCTGCTTCTTTTCACATCTCTTAGTTTTTTTTATGTCAGTCAGTCATTGTGTATGAAACAATAACAAAGACCAAGACAGGTGATTATTCTCCATAAAAACAGCTTCCCTTTTCCTCACCAGACAACTAGAGGGGCTGATTCCTTATATCTAATAAGTTAAACACCACTGGGGCTGGTTTTCTACTTCAGCTGGTTTGATTTCACTTCTAGTTTCAAGTATCTTAGGGATAGAATCAAGTATGTTCTAAATACCTCACAAAAACTCTCTTTTCCAGCCTACTCCTAGGTTCCCATGCAGCTAGTCAGTCAGCATAAGTTCTGTCGTGTACTAGTGGAAGGAGGGCTGGATATTCTCTGTTTGTATCCACCAGATTCAATCTGCTATGACACCACACTCATAGTCATGACAAGTTCAGTTAAATCCATAGTTCTTTGATGGCTTTAAAGAAAATACATTTTGTAGTTCATCCAGTTTAAATTTCTCCTCATTGTTATATCAAGAATACTGATGTTTTGTGACCTCCCGCATTCTAACTGGGTGCAGAACCAACACTGAGATATATAAAGCACATTTATCCACACATGAGGCAATCATAAAAGACTTACAACTTAGTCAGGAATTGTTGTATAGATATGTATACACTTTTCTTACTAAATGGATTGATTGAACAAAGAGAAATATAGACTATACATAAGTAATATATGATACCACCAAAAGAAGTCATGGCTATTTTACTCTTTAAATTATGCAGAGAGAAAAATCTGTTTTTGTATTGAACTTTCCAGATGTTCCACTATTTTGAAACATGTGGTGGCCACTTCAGGTCTTTTCCAGTCCAAAGGTTCTAAAATTGATGAATCTTCTATTTCATCCAAAGCCCTGCTAAATGGTGTATAAATGGGGAATAAGAGATTTCAAGGGAAGCAGAACAGAAAAATAGATGGTGAGAATTACTATTTTTAAATACCAGAGGAGGAAAAAATAGGATGATAATATGCATCATAATACACAACATTTATTGAATAATTACTGTATGCAAAGGACTGTGTATGCTTTATAAACATTTTATTTATTTTACGAAGTAGGTAATATAGGCTCAAAGAAATTAAGTAATGGGCCCAAATATACAATAGGGAATGACTAAGCCAGAATTTGAACTGAAGCTGGCCTGAGGCCAAAGTATATATTTTTACTTTATACACACCACCTTCCTAAAAAGTAAATGAATCCTTACAGATATTAGCTTTAGTGTTTACTATCAATGATGTGGATTTACAGAGTAATGTTGTATACGACATCATTTCAGTAAAAGAACAGATCCCAACAGGTGTCTGATACATCTATTTATACTAGCTTTACAATATTAGATTACACTTTTATGTTTTATAGAAACTATTCTCCTAAAATTTAAAATAATAATAATTTGTACTATTATTTGTTTTTGTTAAAATGTAAACATTCACACTTCCAGGCAAGATGGAGGCATAGGTAGATACACTTTGCCTCGTACAACCAAGAGAAGGATAGTAACAAATTTAAAAACAAAAAAAATAACCAGAACTGCCAGAAAATTAAACTGTATGGCAGTCCAACATCCAAGTAAAGAAGAAACATTCATCCAGACTAGTAAAGGGGGCAGAGATGGGCAGCCAGAGCAGAGAGAACTCATGGCAAGGCAGCAACTGGAGGTCTGGGGCCAGTGAGGCAGCAGCTGGTAGACCAGGTGGTTCCACATCTGCCTGCAGATAAATTCAGAGGAACAACTGGGGAGTGAGACAGACCACACAACCCAGGGTTCCTGCACAGGGAAATAAAACCTCAAAACCTCTGACTGTGAAAAAGCTGTGGGGGTTGTAGCAATGGGAGAAACTCCCAGCCTCAGAGATTTTGCTGGAGGGACCCACAGGGTCCTAGAAGGTACACAAACCCACCTACCCAGGAATCAGCACCAGAAGGGCCCACTTTGCTTGCGAGTAACAGAGGAAGTGACTGAAAGCCAACAGAGAGCCAAGTGAGGGGCATTGTTTACTCTTGAACCCCTCTCCCACATACAGAGACACCTGGTGAATACCTAAGGCTCCACCTCTTACTATGTAATAGGCACCAAAGACAAAAAAAAATATGGCCCAAAAGAAACAACATATCAAAGCTCCAAAAATAGAACTAAGCAATGAAGAGATAGACAACATATTAGATGTACAGTTCAAAGCACTGGTAATCATGATACTCACAGAAATGGTTGATTATGATTGCAAAATAAAGGAAGAATTGAGGGCTATGCAAGTGAAATACAGGACAATGTACAGGAAACCAAGAGTGAAAGGAAGGAAACCAGGACTCAAATCAACAATTTGGACCAGAAGGAAGAAACAAATGTTCAACTACAACAGAATGAAGAAAAGGGAATTCAAAAAAATGAGAAGAGTCTTAGGAACCTCTGGGACAACTTCAAACATTCCACCATCCAAATCATAGGGGAGCCAGAAGGAGAAGAAGAAGATCAAAAAATTGAAAACTTATTTGAAAAAATAATGAAGGAGAACTTCCCCAATCTGGCAAAGGAAATAGACTTCCAGGAAGTCCAGGAAGCTCAGAGAGTTCCAAAGAAGTTGGACCCAAGGAAGCACACACCAACTCACATTATGATTACATTAGCCAAAATTAAATATAAGGAGAAAATCTTAAGAGCATTAGAGGAAAGGAAAGAGTTGCCCACAAAGGAGTTCCCATAAGGCTATGAGTTGATTTCTCAAAAGAAACCTTTCAGGCAAGAAGGGGCTAGAAAGTATTCAAAGTCAGGAAAGGCAAGGACCTACATTCAAGATTCTAAGTGACAGCCAGCAAAGCTGTCACTTAGAATGGAAGGGCAGATAAAGTACTTCCCAGATGAGGTAAAGCTAAAGGAGTTCATCATCACCAAGCCCTTATTATATAAAATATTAAAGGAACTTATCTAAGAAATAGAAGAAGATAAAAAACATGAACAGTAAAATGACAACAGACTCACGACTATCAACAACTGAACCTAAAAAACAAAACAACAACAAAAAACCCTAAGCAAACAACTAGAACAGGAACAGAATCACAGATATGGAGATCATATGAAGGCTTATCAGCAGGAAGGGGGTAGGAGGAGAATAGAGGAAAAGGTACAGGGAATAAGAAGCATACATGGTAGGTACAAAACAGACAGGGGTACGTTAAGAATAGTATGGGAAATGAAGAAGCCAAAGAACTTATATGTACAACCCATGGACATGAACTAAGGTGGGAGGGGAGTTACAGGGCAGAGGAGAATACAGAGGAGAAAAAAATAGGAAAATTGTAATAGCATACTCAATAAAATATATTAAAAAAATAAGTAAACCTTTAAAGAAAACATTTTTCCCAGAGATTCAGAGTTTTATGAATAAATCACGGCCTAGATTATATAAATTTTACATGCACATGATGGAGAAATAAAGAGAACAGAAAAAATATATGTCAGAGTCTAAATATCAGGGGGAAAATCCCTTAAGAAGTTAACCTTTACTGTTAATTATACAAAGGAACAGTTGAGGCCAATGACAGGCAACTCAAGTAACAGAACCACTTTCCTTCCCTCTCCTTATCTTTCTCATCCATAACATCCTAACCACGCTACTTACAGTTAGTTCTGATTTATTCTCTCCCTTTTCTCTCTCTCTCTCTCTCTCCATAGTAACAATATTTCTTTTCTTCCTTCTGATGCTTCCCTTTCTTCTCTATTCTTCATTTCAAGTTCATTATTCTTTACATGACTTCAGAGTTTCCCAAACCTTCTCCAATCATTCTTACAAGTGTTTGGGTCTTTAACTTTTGAGGAATCCATCAATCCCTGTTTGGTAACATACAGCATTTAAATCAAACATGATTTAGTAACCATATACACACAGAAACCTGTTCGTGAGAGCAGATGAACTGGAAGAAAAAGAAACATGGGAAGAGGAAAGATGGCAGCAAGGTAAAAGGGAGCAGATTCTACTTCCCCCTACACATGGGAGAAAAACCTGGCTGATCTACAGAGGAACAGGACAGCCACCAGTACCACAGCATATATGAAAATAGGAAATCAAAAATTGTAGTGGACATTGAAAAACCAGACAGTAATGAGAGTGCTTCAGGACAATAAGGGCCCAGAGATCAGCGTGGGGACCAGGGAGGCTTCAGGCCCAGGCCCAGGGCCCACTGGGCTGGCCACAGGGCTCTTGGGAGAGAGCTGGGTCAGCGCTCTGTCCCTGGCCAAGCAGGGTTTGAGCAGCACTGGGAGAGACCTGGGTGCTTGAAGTTGAAGAGAGGGGAGTAACAGCTGAGTAACAAACACACCTCGGCTGTGAGCACCCATGCATAGCCCTGGAAAGACTGTACACCTGAGCCTGTGTGACAGGAGGTGGCCTTGCTGGGCACGTGAGCCCCCACAACCCCGGGAGAGAGAGAGCTTTGTGGAACGCCCAGGGACCACACCTGGGGACCCAGAGAGAGTGCACCTCCATAAAGGGCCCAGAGCTCACACCCGTCAACTCTTGGAGAGAGAGCGCGTGCCTCAGGAGGCCAGGAGCCCACACCCAGGGCCCTGCAGAGAGGCACCAGGCTAGCTCTGGGAAGAGTGTGGAAGGAGCCTTGGGCAAAGTGCTGAACAGGAAAGGAAAAAAGCATACCATTCGCCTATCAGACTGCTGCAGCCAACAAGAACAGAAAAACTGGTTTGGCCAGTTTCAAACCAGCAAGAGGGTTTTTGTTTGTTGTTATTGTTATTGTTTGTTTGGTTTGTTTGATTTTCAAAGTAATTTTTAATTTAATTTTTATTATTTTTTATCTCTCAATTTCCTTTGCTTCTCTTTCCTCCTTTCTTGTTTTATCCCTTCTTCCTTTCTTTCCAGTTTTATCTCTTCTTCCTTCTTTGGTCTGCTTTTTTTCCTCTTTTTTTGAAATACCCACAAGTGAGACAAAAAAAAAACAGAATTGTGAAAAGACCAGAGTTGGACCCAAAGAGGGGGCATCCCAACAGCCAAAACAGACAAATTTCACTTTGCTACTATAGAGAACCTACAAGTTGTTGCATATTTGTATTTTTTTCATTATTCTTACATCTTTTATTTGAATAATATTTTTCTCTTCCTCTTCTTTCTGTTTAGTCTTCTCTGCTTGGCTGGTTATATTGTATCATTTGACAGGTTGCCACTGTTCTCTCTTCCACAGTGTATTGCTAATTTACTGTCCTCCACTTCACCTGTGTTCCATTAGCACACTACTCAAGGTCCGATACTCCCTATTCTTGGTATCTAGATCTCATACATCTGTCATATATGACTGTTGCTCTAATATTATTGTGAACAATAGCCATTCCATACTATTGTAAATACTACACAACACCCCTCCCAGATCTCAGCCACTTCACAGTTTCCTGAACTCCATTACTAGAGTACTTAACTCTACTCTCTTACATACTACACCTGTTTACTATCCTTTATTCTCACCTTACCTCAAAATCTGACCTCCCAAAACCTCACTGCTTTCTAGATCCAACTCACAATCCTTCCTTCCCCAACAAGAGTCTTACCTTCTTTCCATCCTTTCTAAACGGTGGCTAGTTGGGTGGAAGATCATGGTTAACACTATACATAGCCAAAGGATCTCCTATCTCTTCTCTACCGGCTGCTACAATAAATAGCATAGAATACTCTCCTGCAGTCTTAAAACATTTTGCCTTACCCCTCCAACTGATCACAAAGAGAGTAGGTGGAAGCGGTGAACACCAGGATACCTGAAGGAGAGTGTACCACTGAATCTCACAGGTATTCAACCACAGAAGACCACACCATAAAGCCCAGGAGTCAGAACAGATCAATTTAAGAAACTGAGGCTAACAAGAAGAGTCTCACAAACAATGAGAAGACAAAGAAATGATCCCTAAATGAAAGGAAATGAGGAAGCCTCAGATAGAATGCTAAATGAAAAAGAGGCAACTCAACCATCAGACACTGAGTTCAAAGCAATGGTTATCAGAAAGCTCCAGGAGCTCATAGCGAATTACCAGAAACTACAGGGAAACTACAATGAACTCACTGCAAACTATATCAACATGAAAAAAGAAATAAACAACAAAGGCCAAGAGAAAAACAAGAATACAATATCTGAACTGAAGAACACAGCAGAAGTTTCAAAAGCAGCATCAATGAAGCAGAACATTGGATTAGCGAGTTGGAGGACAAAGTAGAAAAAATCCTCCCAGAAAGAATAAGAAAAGGAAAAGAGTCTCAGAAAGTATGAAGGGGGATTAAGAGAAATGCAAGACAATATGAAATGTAATAATATCCAAATAACAGGAATACCAGAAGGAGAAGAACAGGAGAAAGGGATAGAAAACCTATTTGAAAAAGCAATGATGGAAAAGTTCCTTAATTTGATGAGAGAAAAAGTCACACAAATCCAGAAAACACAGAGAGTCCCAAACAAGAGGAACCCAAAGAGGCCCACTTCAAGACACATCATCATCAAAATGGCAAAATTCCAAGAAAAAGAGAGAATCTTAAAGGCAGCAATGGAGAAAAAGGAAATAACATACAAAGGAGTCCCGATAAGGTTAGCAACTGACTTCTCAATGGAAATGCTCCAAGCAAGAAGAGAATAGCAAGAAATATTTCAAGTAATGAGAACCAGAGTCCTCCGATCAAGGCTACTTTACCCAGCAAGGCTCTCAATCAAGATAGAAGGCCAAATAACGAGCTTTGCAGACAAAAGAAGTTTAAAAGAATACACTTCAACCAAACCAGCTCTGTAAGAGCTCTCCCCCTAAAGGGACTGCTTTAAAGAAACGAAGGAAAAGAGACAGACAGAGAGGAACACAGGTATAAAAATGGCAATGAATAAGTACCTATCAATAATAACCTTAAACATAAATGGATTAAATGTTCCAATCAAAAGACATAGAATAGCTGAATGGATCAGAAAGCATGACCCACACATATGCTGCCTACAAAAGACCCACCTGAGGACAAAGGACCATCACAGACTGAAAGTAAAGGGCTGGTAACAAATTTTCCAAGCAAACAGACAGGAAAAAAAGCCAAGGTAGCAATACTCATATTAGACAAAATAGACTTCAAAAAAAGGGCCATAAAGAGAGACCCAGAAGGTCACTTCATAATACTCAAGGGAAGAATCCACCAAGAAGACATAAACACTGTAAATATATATATGCTTCCAATATAGGAGCACCAAAATGCATAAAGAAAATCTTGGAGGACTTCAAGAAGAATATTGACAACAACACAATTATACAAGGGGATTTTAACACCCCACTGTCAAAAATGGAAAGATCTACTGAAAAAATATCAACAAAGATATTGTGGCATTGAACAAATATCAACAAAGATATTGTGGCATTGAACAAAGCCCTACATGAAATAGACTTAACTCATATATATAGAGCCCTTCATCTCAAAGAACCTAAATACACATTCTTTTCAAATGCACATGGAACACTTTTAAAAACAGACCACATGATGGGACCACATAACAAGCCTCAACAAATTTAAGAAAATGGAAATCATACCAAGCATTTTCTCCAACCACAAGGGACTGAAACTAGAAACCAATCCCAAGGGAAAAAAAACAATACACTCAAACTCATGGAGATTGAATTGCACACTACTAAACAATGAATGGGTCAAGAATGAAATTAGAGAAGAAATAGAAAAGTTTCTGGAAACAAATGAAAATGAATTCACAACTCAAAATTTACGAGAAATAACAAAGGCAGTCCTGAGAGGGAATTTTATAGCAATACAGGACTACCTAAAAAAGATAGAAACATTTTGAACAAACAACCTAACCTTACACCTATAAGAACACAAGGAACAACAACAAAGACACCCCAGAGCTACCAGAAGGAAGGAAATAACCAAGATCAGAGCAGAATTAAATAACATATGAAAAGCAAAATTCTAAGGATCAAAGCTGGTTCTCTGAGAAGATAAACAAAATCAATAAGCCTTTAAGCAGACTCATCAAGAAAAAAAGAGAGAGGACCCAAATAAACACAATCAGAAATGAAAGAGGAGAGATTACAACTGACACCACAGAAATACAAAGGATTGAAAGAAATTACTATGAAGAACTGTATGCCAATAAACTTGAAAACCTAGGTGAAATGGACACATTTCTAGTAAAATATAATCTTCCAAAACTCAATGAAGAAGAAGCAGAAAGCCTGAACAGACCAATAACAGCAGAAGAAATTGAAGCAATAATCAAAAAACTCCCAACACACAAAAGCCCTGGACAGGATGGTTTTACAGGAGAATTCTACAACACATTTGAGAAAGAGCTAACCCCTATCCTTCATAGATTATTCAAAAAAATTCAAAATAATGGAAGACTCCCAAACTCTTTTTATGAAGCCAACATCATCCTAATCCCAAAACCAGACAAAGACACAACAAAGAAAAAAACTTCAGGCCAGTATCTCTGATGAACACAGACACTAAAATTCTCAAAAAAATATTGGCAAACTTCATCCAACAATACATTAAAAAGATCATACACCATGACCAAATGGGATTCATCCCAGGGATGCAAGGATGGTTCAACATTCGCAAATCAGTAAATGTAATTCACCACATAAACAAAAGCAAAGACAAAAAACACATGATCATATCAATAGATGCGGAAAAAGCATTTGATAAGGTACAGCAGCCATTTATGATAAAAACACTCAGCAAAGTGGGAATAGAGGGGTCATTCCTCAACATAATAAAGGCCATATATGAAAGACCTACAGCCAACATCATACTCAATGGGCAAAATCTAAAAGCTTTTCCACTAAGATCAGGAACAAGACAAGGTTGTTCACTTTCACCATTTCTATTCAATACACTATTGGCAGTCTTAGCCACAGCAATCAGACAAGAAAAGGAAATAAGAGACATCCAAATCAGAAAGGAGGAAACAAAACTGTCATTGTTTGCAGATGACATGACAGTATACATAGAAAATCCTATAGACTCCACCAAAACAGTGCTCGACCAAATACATGAATTTGGCAAAACAGCAAGATACAAACTCAATATCCAGAAATTAAAAGCATGTTTGTATACTAACAATGAAACAGGAGAAGCAGAAATCAAGAAAAAAATCCCATTTGATATAGCAACAAGAAAAATAAAATACCTAGAAATAAACCTAACCAAGGAGGTAAAACACTTGTATGCAGAAAACTACAAAATAGGGAAGAAAAAAATCAAGGAAGACACAATCAAATGGAAACATATACCGTATTCGTAGATTAGAAGAATTAACATCATCAAAATGTCTATACTACCCAAAGCAATTTACACGCTCAATGCAATACCTATTAAAGTACCAATGACATACTTCACAGACATAAAACAAATACTTCAAAAATTTATATGGAACCATAAATGACCCCAAATAGCAGCTGCAATTTTGAGAAAGAAGAGCAAAGTAGGAGGGATCACAATACCTGATATCAAACTGTATTAAAAGGCCACCGTAATCAAAACAGCCTGGTACTTGCATAAAAACAGATACTTGGACCAGTGGAACAGAACAGAGAGCCCAGAAATAAACCTAAGTCTCTATGGTCAATTAATATTGGACAGAGGTAGCAGCACTATAAAATGGAATAAAAATAGCCTCTTCAACAAATGGTGTTGGAAGAACTGGACAGCTACATGAAACGCAAGCACCAACTTACATCATATACAAAAATAAATTCAAGGTGGATAAAAAACTTAAATATAAGCCATGACATCATTCAAGTCCTAGAAGAGAACATAAGCAGGAAAATCTCAGATATTTCACACAGTAACATTTTTACTGATATGTCCCCTAGAGCAAGGGACATTAAAAAAAGAATAAACAAGTGGGATCTCATCAAAATAAAAAGCTTCTGCATGGCGAAAGAAAACAGTATTAAAATAAAAAGAACAAACCATATAGAAAAACATATTTGCTAATGATACCTCAGACAAGGGTTTATTTTTTTAATTTTTAATATTATTGATATTATTACAGTTGTCCCATTTTCCCCCTTCACTCCCCTCCACCCTGCCCTCCCTCCCTCTAACATTCCCCTCCTTTAGTTCATGTCCATGTGTCATACTTGTAAGTTCTTTAGCTTCTACATTTTCCATACTATTCTTACCCTCCTCCTGTCTATTTTCTACCTACCATCTATGCTACTTATTCTCTGTACCTTTTCCCCCTCTCTCTTCCTCCAATTGCCCTGTGGCTAACCCTCCATGTGATCATTTCTGTGGTTCTGTTCCTCTTCCAGTTGTTTGCTTAGTTTTTGTTTTTGTTTTAGGTGTGGTTGTTAATTGTGGGTTTGCTGTCATTTTACTGTACATAATTTTTATCTTCTTTTTCTTAGATAAGTCCCTTTAACATTTCATATAATAATGGCTTGGTGATGATGAACTCCTTTAACTTGACCTTATCTGGGGAGCACTTTATTCGCCCTCCCATTTTAAATGAAAGCTTTGCTGGATAAAGCAATCTTGGATGTAGGTCCTTGCTTCTCATGACTTCAAATACTTCTTTCCAGCCTCTTCTTGCCTGTAAGGTCTCTTTTGAGAAACCAGCTGACAGTCTGATGGGAATTCATTGGTAGGTAACCATCTCCTTTTCTCTTGCTGCTTTTAAGATTCTCTCCTTATCTTTCATCTTGGGCAATGTAATTATGATGTACCTAGGTGTGTTCCTTCTTGGATCCAAATTCTTTGGGACTCTCTAAGTTTCCTGGACTTCCTGGAAGTCTATTTCCTTTGCCAGATTGGGCAAATTCTCCTTTATTATTTGTTCAAATAAGTTTTCCACTTGTTGCTCTTCCTCTTCCCCTTCTGGTACCCCTATAATTCGGATGTTGGGATGTTTAAAGATGTCCTGGAGGTTCCTAAGCCTCTTCTCATTTTTTTGAATTCTTGTTTCTTCATTCTTTTCTGTTTGGTTATTTCGTTCTTCCTTCTGGTCCACTCCATTGATTTGAGTCCCAGTTTTCTTCCCTTCACTATTGGTTCCCTGTGCATTTTCCTTCATTTCACTTAGGGTAGCCTTCATTTTGTCATCTAATTTGCAAGCAAATTCAACCAATTCTGTGAGCATCCTGATCACCAGCGCTTTGAACTGTGCATCTGATAGGTTGGCTATCTCTTCCTTGCTTGGCTGTATTTGTTCTGGAGTTTTGATCGATTCTTTCATTTGCGCCATTTTTTGGTCATATCATGCCTGGTATGTATTGAGGGGAAGCACCTTAGGTGTTTACCAGGGCAGGGCAACCCAGTTGCTGGTTGTGACATGATATGTAAGGGAGGGGTCCAAGAGGGAACAATGATGCTTGCTTGGCTCTCTGCCAGATTTCAGGCACTTCTCCTGCTTCCCGAAAGCAAATTGGGCCTTTCTAGTGCTGACTCCCATGTGGGTGGGCTTGTGAATGTTCTAAGGCCATGTGGGTCTCTCCAGTGAACTCTCCTGCAAGGCTGGGAGTTTCTCCCAGCACCCCAACCCCCACAGGTGTTTTTAATCAGTGTTTTGAAATTTTATTTCCCTGTGCTGGAACCCTGGGTTTCATGGTCTGTCTTGCTCCCCAGTTTTTCCTGGTTTATCTGCTCATGAATGTGGGCCCACCTGGTCTACTAGCCACCTTGTGAGATGTGTCCCTGCACATTCCGCCGCCTTGCTGGGTCTGCCTGCTACCACTCCATGCCTGGGGTCCATCAGCCACCATTTTGCTGCAACCCCTCTCCACCCAGCCACCCAACTCTGCCCCTCCCACTGGTCTGTATGAATGTTTCTTCTCTAACTCCTTGGCTGTCAGACTTCCATACAGTTCAATTTTCTGTTGGTACTGGTTGTTTTTTGTTTCTAAATTGTCGTCCTTATTTTGGTTGTGCGAGGAGGCACAGTATGTCTACCTATGCCTCCATCTTGGCTGAAATTTTTAAGACAAGAGTTTAATCTCCAAATATATAAAGAACTTACACTACTCCACTCTAAGAAGACAAGCAACCCAATTAAAAAATGGGCAAAGAGTTGAACAGACACTTCTCCAAGGAGGACATACAGAGGATCCAGAGACACATGAAAATATGCTCAATATCGCTAGCTATCAAAGAGATGCAAATTAAAACCACAATGAGAAACCATTTCATCACCAGCCAGAATGGCCATCATAAACAAAGCAACAAACAACAAGTGTTGGAGAGGTTGTGGAGAAATGGGAACCCTGGTGCACTGTTGGTGGGATTGCAGACTGGTACAACCACTATGGAAAACAGTATGGAATTTTTCTCAGAACACTAAAAATGAATCTTCCTCTTGACCCAGCAATTCCACTTCTAGGATTATATCCTAAGAACCCTGAATCACCAATCCAAAAAAACCTGTGCACCCCAATGTTCATAGCAGCACAGTTTACAAAAGCCAAGTGCTGGAAGCAACCTAGGTGCCCATCAGTAAATAAACGGATCAAAATATTATGGTACATTTACACAGTGGAATTCTATGCAGCAAAAAATAGAAGGAGCCCCTACCCTTTGTAACAGCATGGATGGAACTGGAAAGTATTATGCTAAGTGAAATAAGCCAGGTGTTGAAAGACAAATACCATATGACCTCCCCTTTAACAGGAACCTAAACAACAAAACAAACAAACAAGCAAAATATAACCAAAGACACTGAAATAGAGAACGAGGGGACAGTGACCAGAGGGGAAAAGGGAGGGAATTTCAGGGGAAAGGGGGAAGGGTTTATAGAAACAAGTATAAAGGACACGTGGACAAAAACTAGGGGAGGTGGAAATGGGAGGGAGGGGGAGGGCTGGGTGAGTGGGCTGGGATGGGATGGGAGTAAAAGACAGAAAACTATACTTGAACAATTAAAATTTTTTAAAAATTTAAAAAAGAAACATGCATTGAGAACCTGGGGAAATGGGACACATTTCTAGAAAAATATAATCTCCCAAAACTCAATGAAAAAGAAGCAGAAAACCTGAACACACCAATAACAGCAAAAGAAATTGAAGCAGTAATTAAAAAACTCCCAACACACAAAAGCCCTGGACCAGATGGGTTCACAGGAGAATTCTACAAAGCATTTAAGGAAGAGCTAACCCCTATTCTTCACAGACTATTCCAAAAAATCCAAAAGGATGGAAAATTCCCAAACTCTTTTTATGAAGTCAGCATCATCCTAATTCCAAAACCAGATAGAGACACAACAAAGAAAGAAAACTTCAGGCCGATATCACTGATGAACATAGACACTAAAATTCTCAACAAAATATTGGCAAATCACATCGAACAATATATCAATAAAATCATACACCATGATCAAGTGGGATTCATCCCAGAGATGCAATGATGGTTCAATATTCGCAAATCAGTAAATGTAATACATCACATAAACAAAAGCAAATACAAAAACCACATGATCATATCAATAGACGCAGAAAAAGCTTTTGATAAGGTACAACACCCATTTATGATAAAAACACTCAGCAAAATGGCAATAGAGGGAGCATTCCTCAATATAATAAAGGCCATATATGAAAGACCTACAGCCAACATCATACTCAATGGCCAAAAACTAAAATCTTTTCCACTAAGATCAGGAACAAGACAAGGTTGTCCACTTTCACCACTTCTATTCAATATAGTATTGGAAGTTTTAGCCACAGTGATCAGGCAAGAAAAAGAAATAAAAGGAATCCAAATTGGAAAGGAGGAAACAAAATTGTCACTGTTTACAGATGACATGATAGTGTGTATGGAAAATCCTATAGACTCTACCAAAAAACTGCTCAAACTAATTAATGAATTTGGCAAAACAGTGGGTTACAAAGTCAATATCCAGAAATGAAAGGCATTTTTGTATACTAACAATGAAACAGCAGAAGCAGAAATCAAGGAAAATATCCCATTCAATATAGCTAAAACAAAAATAAAATGTCTGGGAATAAACCTAACCAAGGAGGTAAAAGACCTGTATGCAGAAAACTACACAGCACTGAAGAAAGAAGGAAGACACAAACAAATGGAAACATATACCTTGTTAATGAACTGGAAGAATTAACATCATCAAAATGTCCATACTACCCAAAGCAATTTACAGATTCAATGCAATACCTATTAAAGTACCATTGGCATATTTCACAGACATAGAACAAACACTTCAAAAGTGTATATGGAACCATAAATGACGCCGAATAGCAGCTGCTCTTTTGAGAAAGAAGAACAAAGTAGGAGGGATCACGATACCTGATAACAAACTGTATTACAAGGCCACTGTAATCAAAACAGCCTGGTACTGGCATAAAAACAGGCACATAGACCAATGGAACAGAACAGAGAGCCCAGAAATCAACCCAACTCTCTACAGTCAATTAATATTCAACAAAGTGGGCAGTAACATAAAATGGAGTAAAGATAGCCTCTTTAACAAATGGTGTTAGGAGAACCGAACAGCTACATGCAAAAAAATGAAACTTAGGCACCAACTTACACCATACACCAAAATTAATTCAAGGTGGATAAAAGACTTAAATATAAGCTGTGAAACCATTAAAGTCCTAGAGGAGAACATAGGCAGGAAAATCTCAGATATTTCACGCAGCAACATATTTACTGATATGTCCCCTAGAGCAAGGAATATAAAGGAAAGAATAGACAAATGGGATCTCATCAAAATAAAAAGCTCCTGCGTGGCTAAAGAAAACAGTATTAAATTAGCGAGACAACCAACTCTATGGGAAAATATATTTGCCAATGATACCACAGACAAAGGTTTAATCTCCAAAATATACAAAGAACTTACCTGACTCCACACTAAGAAGACAAATAACCCAATTAAAAAGTGGGCAAAGGACTTGAACAGACACTTCTCCAAGGAGGACATACAGAGGATCCAGAGACACATGAAAAGATGCTCAATATCGCTAGCTATCAGAGAGATGCAAATTAAAACCACAATGAGATACCACTTTACACCAGTCAGAATGGCCATCATAAACGAAGCAACAAAGCAACAAACAACAAATGTTGGAGAGGTTGTGGAGAAAAGGGGACCCTAGTGCACTGTTGGTGGGATCGCATACTGGTACAACCATTATGAAAAACAGTATGGAATTTTCTCAGAAAAATAAAAATCGACCTGCCTTTTGACCCAGCAATTCCACTGCTAGGATTATATCCTAATCCTAAAACATCAATTTCAAAGAACCTATGCACCACAATGTTCACAGCAGCACAATTTACAATAGCCAAGAGTTGGAAGCAACCTAGGTGCCCATCAGTAAATGAATGGATCAAAAATACGTGGTACATATACACAATGGAATTCTATGCAGCAGAGAGAAAGGAGCTACTACCCTTTGCAACAACATGGATGGAACTGGAAAGCATTATGCTGAGTGTAATAGGCCAGGTGTTGAAAGACAAATACCAGATGATCTCACCTGTAACAGGAAGCTAAACAACAAAACAAACAAGCAAGCAGAATAAAAACAAAGACACTGAAAGAGAGAACAAGGGGACAGTGACCAGAGAGGAGAGGGGAGGGAATTTAAGGGTAAAAAGGGGGAGGGATTTGGAGGAACAAATATGAAGGACACAAGGACAAGAACTAAAGGGGGTGGAAATGGGAGGGAGGTGGGGAGCATGGGGCAGGTTGGGCTGGGATGGGAGAAATAAAAAACTGTACTTGAAAAATAACTAAATAAAAATTTTTAAAAAAGAAACATGCAGAAATCTACAAGAGGTACAACCTTTGAGAAAATAAAAATTTCATATGCCAATCTGTTTATCCTAGCAACTTCTTCACACAACCTGTAAATTATTGTCAAAGGATTTTATTTTCTTTTCCTTGGAGATAAACATTCTAAATTGTCCAAACATGATTTACTTAGGCTACTCAATTTTTATCTGAATTCATTAAATGAAGAATTAATGAGTCAAATAATCATTATTATTTCTTTCATAATAATCAAAGTAAAGGCTGGAAGTTTCCTGGATAAGAGTGTAGAGAATAGAAACACAATACCAGGCAGTACTGGCCTAACAACAGTGTAAGATAAAACAAAAAATTGTTGCTATAAATAATTCTTAAATAATTTCCTTAAATCAGTTATTAGCATTCTTTTGTTCCTTCTCAGAACAAAAGAACCTTCCCAAAACTAACTATATTGAGATTATCAAATACCAATAGCAAAGAGGCAGTGGAACAACATAGCCAAATCAGCAATAGTACATAAATGACTGGCTTATAGCCGATTTGGGAAAACAGTGTTGGTATTCTATTTAATATGGGAGTTTACGTAAGTACAAAGACACAAAAACACATTACTCTAAAGCCCCAAAATAGCATTTATCACAACTCAGATGCGTCTTGAAGGGGCAATGTAGTTAAAAGACAAGAAGCACTCCTCTGTTAGATCTGGAAAGTGGGCTGTTCATTCAAGAGTGCCACTCGGGATCTCTATATAATTGCTTCTTGAAAGTACAGGCAGTGACCTGGTTGGGTAGCTCAGTTGGTTAGAGCGTGTCCCCATACGCCAAGGTTGCAGGTTCAATCCCTGGTGGAGACACATACGAGAATCAACCAATAAATACACAAATAGGTGGAACGACAGATTCATGTTTTCTCTCTCTCTCTAAAAATCAATGAGTAAAAAAGAGATTTTAAGAGTAATTAACACTGCAAATTTCACGGAACTCAAAAGAGATCTAAGGTCGGTCAGGTGATGGCACAGCGAGTGTTTCCCTGGAACATCAAACCATCTTAGCTTTGTCTCAGCTTCCCTGGTTTAAACTCTCCTGGTTTATAATCTAAAGTGTCTGCTTCACAAAAGTGTGAACTGTAAAAAGTTCACACTATTAGACGTTTTTAAAAACTGAGGTCATGCCCTGGCTGGTGTAGCTCAGTGGATTGAGCGCAGGCCTGGGAACCAAGCAACCACGGTTCGATTCCCAGTCAGGGCACATGCCTGGGTTGCAGGCCAGTTCTCTCCCTCTCTCCTTTCTTTCCCCTCTAAAGATAAATAAATAAAATCTTTAAAAAAAAAAAAAAAAACTGAGGTCAGTGGAAGATTTGGAATCAAATACCAGGTGTCACATGTCCCAAAATAAACAAGTAACAGAAAGGGAGAAATAAACCAGCCAAAACAGCCCCACAGAGTCCATCTTCTAAAACCCTAAGGTAGTCTTATGAAGGAAACCACTTAGCATGTATTTGCTATTACTTTAAACACCTCCACAAAAGATTGTTGGACCACAGCTTCAGGGTCCATATTTGAAAGTGACAGTTACACTCAGAACAGAAAGAAAAGTCAGGTGCCAGTGTACAGCCAGTCAGGAATAAAAGAAAGAGAGAGAGACCACATAGAGAACACAAACAATACAAGCAAAGGAGACGGAGTTCACGTAAGCAGCAAACTACACTATTTCACTGACTTTCTCTTGTTTTGTTCTTGGAACACATTAGATTACCTCCACATTAACATGTAGGTTAAAACCATCAAATTCTCTTGGAAGACTAAACTTAGAAAGGAGAAAACTAGAGAAACCAGGTACCCTGGATGCCTGAGGATCTCAAGAGAAGGAGAAATGGGGCACTGCAGAACAGAAAAATGGCTCATGATCAGGAGGTCAGGGTTATTGAAGGCGATCATCCAGTTCACTAATTATAGAGGACATTTCTTACATGTAGTATTCAAATGGCTTCTAACAAGTCCTGAAAGACCCATTTCTCCTCAGAAAAGATTTAGGTCTATGTCACAGTCACCTTAGAATCCTAGATTCTACAACCCACTTCTATTCCCCATGAGACTATTTTCCTAGGTAACCAGAGGTCATTATGAAATACGCACATGAATGTATTTTAGCACATGGACAAGAAGGTTGTATCACAATGTTAATTTGTATATACTGCTTGAGTTTTCTGTTCAATGGCATTTGTTGCTGACCTTCTCCAGCATAAAAGTGTGGATTAAAACTTAGTATATACTCTTCATCACTAGTTATGAAGAAAATGCAAATCAAAACCACAATGAGATATTAGCCAGGATGACTATAATTTTTTAATGTGAAATAACAAAAGCTGGGGAGATTATAGAGAAATTGGAACCCTCACACATTGTGTGTGGGAATGTAAAATGGTGTGGCCACTGTGGAATCTGAAAGTTCTTCAAAAAGTTAAAGACAGAGTTACCATATGATCCAGCAATTCTACAGCCAGGTACATGCCAAAGAGAACTAAAAAGTTGTTCACACAAAATCTTGTAGCAACAGTATATGTGACTGCAAAAAGTGCAAACAACTTAAATGTCCATCGACTTGTAAACAAGCAAAATGTAATACATACAATGGAATATTATTCAGCCATAAAAATTAATAAAGTACTGACACATGCTACAATATGAATAAACTTTCAAACTACTGTATTATACTAAATTAAAGAATAGACAAAAAGGCAACACATTGTATGGTTCCATTTAAATAAAATGTTCAGATTAGGGAAATCCACAGGGACAGAAAGTAAACCCATGATTGCTAGGGGACAGGGGAGGGGAAAATTAGGAATAGAGGGTTTTTTTTAGTAAAAACTTTCTAGAATTAATGGTGATAGTTGCACAATATCACTTATATATTAAAATCCATGGTAGGCTATACTTTAAAATGGTTAAAATAGTGAATTTTATGTTGTGTGAATTTTATCTCAATAAAAAAGAAGAAATCAGTATATGCACATTTTGTTTTTATGTCATTGCTTTGTAAGTCTACTGTGTTAAAATGCCTCCATAGACAATTAAATGAATCAAGTGAATAAATGTTCAACTCTCAGATATGACCAGCAGTATTTCTTTTGAATACTTCATAATGTTTGAATTCCTAAATGAATGCATGTTATTTTACTCAACCTTATAAAATATTTAAAGGAATAAAAGACTTTAATGTAGAACACTGCACTTACATGATAATGATCCACCATGTCCCTTAGATTCCTTTTGGCAGAAGGCAAACTTCTTCTCTAATGGCCCATATAATCCTAGAAAACAGGGGAGAAAAAAGATAAGAATTACAGCCTGCTCTCATATAGGTCTAAGACAGCTGGTCAATATTAATGGTCCCTCTATGCAGTATATTTTAAGGGAAAGAGACTCAGAGCAGTTTAGTATATATTCTAGGCAGAATACTCTAATTCCCTTTCTTTAAACAAGTACTTTGTTCCCCTTAAATTTTAAATTGCCTTTAATTTTTTAAGGGATTCTACCATTAGATTTTTTTAATCTTACTAAGACAAAGAACTAAACATTAAAACACATTATCTCAGGGCTAATGGAGTATTTTCCTAAGAGTTTAACTTCTGGTAAAACAATAATAGCAATTACTAAACAATTCACTAACAAAGGCCGAAACAGAACCCCATCACCTAAGCAATGCCTGTGTTTTTTTCTTTTTTTTTTATATGTTTTTACTTTTTTTAAAAATTTTATTTAGTTATTTTTCAAGTACAGTTTTTTGTCTATTTCTCCCATCCCAGCCTCCCCCCGCCCCCCCGCTCCCCACCTCCCTCCCACCTCCACCCCCCCTCAGTTCTCGTCCCTGTGTCCTTCCCACTTGTTCCTCCAAATCCCTCCCCCCCTTTCCCCCTAACTTCCCTTCCTTCTCCCCTCTGGTCACTATCCCCTTGTTCTCTATTTCAGTGTCTTTGTTTTTTGGGGTTTTTTTTTTTTTCTGCTTGCTTGTTTGTTTTGTTGTTTAGCTTCCTGTTAAAGGTGAGATCATATGGTACAACCATTATGGAAAACAGTATGGATTTTTCTCAGAAAAATAAAAATCGACCTGCCTTTTGACCCAGCAATTCCACTGCTGGGATTATATCCTAAGAATCCTAAAACATCAATATCAAAGAACCTGTGCACCACAATGTTCATAGCAGCACAATTTACAATAGCCAAGAGTTGGAAGCAACCTAGGTGCCCATCAGTAAATGAATGGATCCAAAAATTGTGGTACATATACACAATGGAATTCTATGCTGCAGAGAGAAAGAAGGAGCTACTACCATTTGCAACAACATGGATGGAACTGGAAAGCATTATGCTGAGTGAAATAGGCCAGGTGCTGAAAGGCAATGCCTGTGTTTTCAAATGAAAATGGCTCTTCCAGTCAGAGTGACAGCAGAGTGACAGGCCAGAACTTGCACCTGACCCTTCGTGTGCTGCGCGGAAGGGCCGGGACACAGAGAGGCACTCACGATGCGGAAATCTACCAAGGCCATCCCATCACTGTGCTCTGGCTTTTGAAAGACATAATCTGTACTTGCCCAGCACACACTCCTGCCCTGCTTTTCACTCCAGCCTCTACCCTGATGTGCTTATATTGGTAATGGAGGAAGGGGAGGTGACGCCTTTCTCTGTTTTGACTGAACCTGAGAAAGAGGAAAGGCAAAGAGGAGGAAATGGAAGGAATGGAAGGAACAGAAGAGGGCACTGGGTTTAGCAACCACTTTTTGTCTGGGTTACCCCTCTCGCGCCATTTGAATACGTCAGTAGCACAGAAGTCTGGACTGGAGCACCCAGCACTCCACCCTCTCCTTTGGGCATCGACAGGCAGCACCTCCCCTCCCCTCTTCTGAGCAAGCTGCTTCCTGCCCATGCCGCGTGGTTCAGCTGGGGTGGCCAGTCATACAAAATCACCCTCACAAAATAAAATAAGATGTGCTCCTTCTCTCACATACAAACACTAACGTGGAGGTGGACCCATGAGCTGAGAGCAGCTGATTGGATGTTTCTTTGGGATTTTAACTCTAAAAAACAGAACCCCTGGTGGCAGAAAGCAACACCCAAAGTCTTGAACCTCAAGTGTCTGGGTTTGGGGTCCTTGCAGTTTCCCAAGTTCCAATTTTTCAAATCTTTTAATTCTCTGAACAATCCACTACATCCCCAGTCTATGTCTTTCCCTTGCTTAGCTCAGTCAGAGTCAGTTTCCTTTACTTACAGCAAAAAACCTTAAGTCACGTGGCAGGGCTCATGTTCAGAGCATTTTGAGACAAATATAAGTTGTAGAAATGCTTTTGGACTTGGGGAAGAAGGGAGAGTAAAGGTAAAAACTCCCAGGCTTGGTTTAACCCCAAGGCCCCTATTTCACATCTGCAAAATAAGGAGTTGAGCTTCGGGATGTTTTGTCCAGTTCAAACATTCTACAGTTAATGAATGAAGAGGGAACTCAGTGGTAGGATGGCAGAGCAGTGTCCCACAACACCCTTGCTTTGCCAATACAACTTCAGAGGACTAGGTGAAACTTTTTTGAAAAAGCTGTGGGGGCGCTTTAGCACTGTAGCCCTCTACCACTGTGAGAAGTCAGCTCTCAGCTATCAGTCCCTAGAGAAGGTTTGCCAACTCAACCAGACACCACAGTTCAAGGGCCACATTCACGATGACTGAAGCTGCTGCCAATAAGGAGCTGCTGCCTTGAACCCATATGGGGATCCTGCCAACAGCTGCCATTTCTAGAAAGGTGTCAGGCTGTGGTGACCTCATGTTTCTCGGGCATCCAGCCCCTACCACTTCAGCATGAATCACTTTTAGAATGTGAGGGAAAGAAGAGATTTCCAGCTTTTGCATGTATTTCTTGAGGAGAATGAACAGAATTTTCCTACCAGTAAACTTTGTGGGGTTTACTCCCAGAAGATGTATGTAGGGGAAAGCAGTTGGATCTGTGGAAATTTCTAGGCTCTAGGATCCAGTATGCTGTGTCCGTATGTCTTCCCTCAGGTGGCTCTCAGTGCAGAACTATGAAACAGCCATGCCAAGAAGCACAAGAGGAAAACCAGGGGTGGTAGAAGCTATTCCACTTCCTAAAGAAGAGTTTGGGTAAATGAAAGTAGTCTTCCCAGCAATGATTACTCAACTTGCTCCAACAAATGGTATTAGTCCCCAGGAACTCTTAAATTCTAAAAAGTGTGTTATGGAAATAAATGGAACAATGACTGAGGGCACTACCTTCGGTTCTGCTGACCTTGTGAGTAGAAAAACTCTGTAGAGTAAAAGATGTTTTTGAAAATAAGACTTCCCAAGTTAATTGGGACGTCCAGTAAGTTGGGGCCAAAAGAAAAGATGTCACCAAATTTTTTTAATTTTTCTTACACATTCCTCTTTTCTATTGTTAAATTATACCAAAGTCCCAAAGAGATACCACAAATGAATGGAAATCTCAATAACAAGCCAAAGATATAACAACAGTTTATTCTCAAATTTAACTGTGTAATTATATGTGAGACCACAAGAATAGGAGTACTTAAGGCTTGTCAGTGTCTACAGAACCAGGTAGAAAAGACCTAAAAGGCACACAGACAGGCAAGACATGGTAAAACAGCAAACAATGAAGAAGAACAGGAAGAGATGATTATCTCCTCTTCACTCACAGGTACTCAACCGGGGTAAGAAAGAATGAAAGAAATGGATATTTGTATGTATAACTCACAAACCAACACTAAAGGAATTCTGAATACTGGAGGGAAAGCTTCTAGATCACAGGTGGCAAACACAAGGCCTTCCACCTTGTTTTACGCTGCCCAGCACCTTGTTTCTACCCAGTGGCAGTGGTGAGCTCTTGCTTAACCATTAAGGAGTAGTTACGTACATTTATACAGTCCTGAAATTACATTGGGCCCTTTGAAGGCAACCTCGAGGCTGAAGTGACCCCCCGTGAAAATGAGTTCAACATCAAGGTTATAGATATTACTAATCCTGAATGTTAGTGTTTACCACCTAATTTCAAGTTATATTTCTTCCAAATGGAGGCAGCACAGGAGAGAAGGTATTTTGCTGTAATCAGTAACCAGAGAATGATCTCATCAAAGCATAATAGACCATCTCTGTATGATACAGACCTAGGAAGTAGTAGCTCATAGGAACTGAAATAGCTAAAGTATCATTTCAGAAACTGTGCTCTGTGTAAACCAGTTCATTCATGGGTGTCTAGCCTGCAGGCCGCATGTGGCCCAGGATGGCTATGAATGCAGCCCAATACAAAAATCATAAATTACTTAAAACATTATGAGATTCTTTTGTGACTACATGTTGCAATGAATTTAATATGTGGCCCAAGACAACTCTTCTTCTTCCAGTGTGACCCAGAGATGCCAAAAGGTTGGACACCCCTGAATATTAATTAACAGGTGTTTCACAAACAGCCCTTCCATAATCAAATAATTTGGAAACATTCACTTTAGGAGATGTTCAATGAACCTTAGCACCTTAAATACTCTTGGAAGCCCTGTATTCAAATAGCACATTTATCTTTATATAAACTAGTTTTTCTAAAAATTACTTGATCATAGAACCACTTTTTTATTTAATAATTATTTAAATCTTTTGAGATAGTGTCCCAAAGAATGTAATTTAGGAGATATACAGCCATGTAAATTCATAAACTTACAGAAGGCTAAATTACCAAAGGCTAAATTTTGAACAACTATAGACATCTTTTTCAGTTTGTACATGATACCAAATATAATAAAATTTTAAGTTCAGTCTAAGCTTTAGTGAATTAGTTTAGAATGTGGCATCTTTTGAGAAACACAGTGCTAATTCTGTTTCAGCCACTCATTGGCTATGAAAAATTACACAACTTCAATAAATATAACTCTTTAAGACTGAGAAAACCATGAAAGTGTGTATAAATCATTTAGCACTATATTTAGCACATATTTTTAATATGTGCTCATTCACTTTTTTTAATTAAACAATTTTAAGCAATTTTTTAAATCAGTTATGTGTTCCTCAAACAGACCAAGTTTTCTCTTGAGTTAAAACTTTTGTGTTCATTTCCCTTTGTCTGGAATGTCTTCTCCCAGGTGTGCTTACAGCTGGTTTCCTAAACTCCTTAAGATCCTTTACTTGTAAGGAACCTTGCCTTTGAAATCTTATATGACCACCTTAGCAACAGTCCCCACCCACCTACCCAAAAGAGTAATCTCTGCTGTTTCTCTCCACAAGCACTAAACACCACCTGACAGACTACAACATACTTGTTATTGTGTGATTTCCCTACAAGAATATAAGGTCTATGAGGCCTTGTGTAGTTTGGTCATTTCTATGTCTTCATCTCCTTGAATAGTTCCTGATCCATAATGGATATTCATAACTATTTGATTAAACAGTTTGAAGATAAGTATCTTCTCCTCATAAATCTTCTGGGGGCAAAAGTAAGCACTAAATGCCATTTTAAAAGTCACATTTTATGTTGCCTCTTTTCTAAAAAAATGTTTTAAAATATTAAGATAAAATTCAAAACCTTATCTTAAAATTGAAATCTACAACACTAATATAAGTATTTATTCCTTATAGTCACAAATTCTTCTTTATGCTCTCTCTCCATGCATTGCAAAAAGCATATATCAATAATTAGATCAAAAACAATTTCCTGGATTACATATACTTACCCTGAAAAATTCTCCTGAAGTCTTTAAATTTTAAAAAGAATAGTAATGTGGGGCTTGTCTATAAAACCATTGATAATGTTTGATATCCTGCATTAAATACAATAAAATACATTAAAATGGAAAAACATTAAGCTCTTCTTCATCCCATTAAACTCCCAACTGTACCAGCTCAGCAAACAAGTATCTATGAACAAACCGTCCAGTGAGCATGTTGTGTGCACACCCCCCTCATCTACAGAAGAGCTCGACCCCAGGCTACCATCTCAGGCAGCCTGCATCCACCCGCCCCTCCAGCTGTGCCAGGCATCCCCTTGGCATTTCCTTTTTATATTCTCATCTTTATTGCTCACAAAAATCGCACGGTGTCCCATGTTCCCCTCACCTCTCTAAGACAACAGCACCACAGGCACTAAAGACACAAAGCAACCTAGATTTTCAAGGTACCTTGCAGATATAATGGCAACCTTTTACAGTATTCTAGTTTTAGAATGTATAATTTCAATATGACGTAGTTTACCTGTGTACTTTGGCACACAAGAAAATTCTACTTCAAATTTTTATAACGTATGGCAAGATGTCCTCTACAAAAGCCATTCTGTGTGAGTGTGTATACGTGTCTGTAACAAAGAAATCCTTACAAGAGCTTCAGCCTTCTTGACATTTATTACACTCATTTATCTTCCAGTCCTGAGGATCACCCTCTGTGGTTCATACACCCGTGTGATCAATGGCTCCAATTGTCATTTTTATTAATAGGGCGTTTTTGTTTTCACATTAATCAAGTGTGGAATTTAATGTTTGCTTTAATTGTAGCAATGAAGATTTATAGTGTTATTCAGAGAAATGCAAGTGGTGGGTCAGTTTCTGCTCTTCATTTTCTTTAATAAATATTTATTAAGCACATGTGATATGTATGTATATGTAAATGAGCAAAATACTCATTTATTGTACATAAAAACTTATATGTTCATACAACTCTGCTATTAAGAAATGTTATTGATCTTTATGACACATTACTATTGAAGAAGACAGGCTTCGGTATATCCAGCTCTTGTGGTATTAAGAGATATTAGAAATGTCCCTCTGGCTGAAAGGTTACTGTTTATTTCCTGTAGCACAGGAAATTTAAACACAATGATTGTAATTGATATGAATCCTTGATTACCCACTCAATAGCCAATCCCAGATCCCAGAGTTGAGAGATGATAGAAATTCATCTTCCCAGCCTTATTTGCAACTAAAGGTGGCCACGAGGCATAATTCTGGAAAATACAAAAAAAAATTTAATTGCTTTTAGGAAATATTTAAGTAAAGAGACATATATGCAAAGTGATCTGTATCTTTTGATACTGCCCCCTCCCCACTCTTTCTGCCCCGAAGGCCATCACATTAGGACTGATGCCATGAGTTACAGCAGCCTTCTGTGACCACAGAGAAGCCAAAGACAAGGCCAACATCCTGAGCAAAGACTGAGAATGCCCGGGTTCCTGCTGGTATCACTAAGCCAGTGAACAACCCCCAAACTGTCTACCTCGGGGGTTCTTCCTCATCAAATTAAACATCCTAGTGCTTCAAAAGCACCCTTGGTTTTCTTTTACCTGTGGTCAAAAGCAATCTTTCTGATTTACTGGACATCCATTTACAGATTGGATACCAAACAGAAATCTATTTTCCCATCAAAGAGAATGAATTATAAACCCTATATTCACAAAGTACGCCAGAGACAGCAAACAACAAAATATTTAAACATATGCATCACATTTAAGTTCATTTATAACAAAACTAATATAGTTATTATTTATTTTTAAGATGGGGATATTAAATAAACCCATTAACTCATCCCAAGTTCAAGAACCATTGGTTACAGTTTTATATTGCGTGCATTGGATTCTACCTAAGAGAGACTGCCCAAATTTTGTGGCATGTAGCAAAAACTATCCTCCCTCTACCCAAATTAACATATAAATATTAAAAGCATATATTATAAATGTTTAAACTATATAAATATGGCTATTTTTCTTACATATGTTTATTCAGAATATCTCTACCTGGACCAAGAAGCAAAGTGCAGACTCATGGTAACGTCTTGGGCACTTCATGAGATGCCTATGAAGTGAATTGTGAGCTACTGCTCTCAGCCCATAAAACTACAGTTACAGTCCTTTACCATAGGATTCAGAAAAAATGGATGAGACTAATTTTGGAAAAATTCCATGTAAGAAAGAACTATTAATATACAATGACCTAGCTCATAGGGTATCTATTTCCTTGGCGCACTGAAGTCTTAACAAAGATCGATTCTGGACTCTGTAAAATGAAACTAGTTTCTCTGTGGTGTCGCCCCTGTGTCCCACAATGTGCCCAGCATCCTCTCACTCTGTTTCCCACTTGTACCTCTGAGTTTGAATTTTCACATAGCAAAATTCAGTACATGGAAACACTGGATGCACATCGCAGAATATCAGAGACCCAGAAAAGGATCTGACTAAGACCTAAGATGTATCACTGACATTTTTCTAACTGAATAGACTATTCAATATCCTTCCTTGGGTATAATGGGCTAATTTATAACTCATACCAGCCTAGTCCAGTAATAGAAAAGACAGAGCAATGACAGAATTTTATTCTTTCTGAGGTCTGAGGACTTTGCCATGCCTAATACAAAATATTTCTCAAATTCAGGGCATTCTGCATGATGTTTCTATTTATATGTGCTCAATTTCAATATATAATTTAGAAATCTGAAAATAAAGCTAGGGCTTTTTGTTATGACTCTTTTGTGTCCGAAGTTATTTATGTTTTTGAATCGTATCTGAATTTACTTGGTGCATTTTCTATTGATAAAGTGAGTTATTTTTTCCCTTTGCTAGTATCTCCTGGACTATAATTAATAATTAATGTATTAAAGAAATAAAATGTCCGTGTTTTTGCTAGCAAACGTGCTCAAATCTGTGTTCCAAGCATGTAAATTTGAAAATATCAGACTGAATGACAAGCTGTTGTACATGAATCCTGAGCACATTCATAATAAATAGCCTGTATTGTAAACCAATCTTGTGCCAGGCACTTGCAAGGCAACTTCACGTGAGATAATCTCATACTTTACATAGGGCCTTTGTCTCCACTGGTATTTCCATATGCTAACTGGAAGGCAGATATTATTTCTCTTTCATTTACATAATGAAAAACTGTGACAAAGTTTGGCTTGGTTATGCAAAAATTAAAGTAACAATTCTGTGTTTCAAGGAAGCCAGGGGGCAGAATGAAGTCCCATGTCATTATATGCTTCTAATTTTTCTTTATAAAATATTTTCTCATTAGAATACATTATATCTGCCAAGCTAGAGTTCTCAAGTCTTTTCATCCAGCACCTCATTTGCATCTCACAGTTGCTCTATACTGTGTGTACATGTCTGTTTTTCATGTGGAAAACTAGTATTTTGGTTCATCTCCCGAAAGTAAATATAAATCCATGTTTAAGATATTTTTAAAAGATACTAAAAGATGTTAAAATGACTGATCCAAATTCACATAGACTTAACTTTGGCTTTTCAGAATAGGTACCATAGTCTTTCACTTAACACTTACAAAAAGAGGTTGACTCTTCCCTTTTCTATAAAAATTTAGATATAAATTGCTCTCATATCTTAAAATCACCAAGAAATTTTCACTAGACACCAATATCCTTACAAGCTAAAACTATAAACACCTTCAGACTGACTTCCAGCCGACACACCAAAACTCATTCTAAAATTATCCTTCAAAGCAGTCATTTTAAGAATCTTAACCCTATTTTAGGCATACTAATCAACACATTTACAATTTTTACAAATTTGCCTTATCTTGAACCAAAAATTCTTTGCTTGGTAAGTTATTAAAATTTTTATTTACTTTGTTATTTTTTTCTAAGAAAAAGACAAACTAATGAACCATTTCTCTTAATTAGTAAGTTAAGGCAGAACTCAAGAAATTCTTGCATCTGCATTTTGGGTTATATATAGAATTAACATCCACCCTTCAATATACTATTTGTTTTTTATTAAATGAATATATATTTTTAAATGAAGTAACATATATAAAAATGCCTAAGAGTCCACTTATCATTTAGAAAGTAATCAGTCAACACTGGCTTTCAATTTTTAATATTATAGTTTATATTGCTAATATTTTTTCTGAAGTCTTTATGATCTGCCAACATAGACAGAATCAAAAGTGCTTAAGGAAAGAGGATCTTTGCTAAGAGATTTGCCATTGCATGTTATCTGCCATTTGAGTGCAGTTGGACATTATTCATGCATCAGAAGGTAGATGAAGCTAGTGAAGGTGAATGCCCAGGCCTCCAGATTTTAACAGCTTCTGTCTGTCCCCAACCAGAGTGTGAAATGCACTGAATGTGCTTCTCCCAATCCATATGTTAAAACCATAACCCCCAATGTGACAGTATTCTGAGGTAATTAAAATGTGATTAGTGCCCTTATAAAAGAAACCCCAGCGAACTCTCTGGCCCTTTTTTTTTTTTTTTTTTTTTTTTGCCACGTGAGGCCACGTGAGGAAACAATGCAAAGACATCTGTCTGCAACTTTTAAGAGTGCCAGACTGGGACTTTACCTTGCTGGCACCCTGATTCTGGGACTTCTAACATCCAGAACTATGAGAAATAAATTTCTGTTATTGTTAAGTCAAAAAAAATTTTTAAATAAAATAAAATGCTTTGGGAATTACTTTGAAACCCAGGTTACAAGCCACGAAAGAATATCACTTTCTTTACTTAATAGTTATTCCTCATTTTTTTAAATTAGCAACAGTTTAATCACTCACTTTCTTTGCCAGATGAGACTCTGATTTCTTTGGACCTTTACCAAATATAATATTTTCACTCGAAGTAGGAAAAATTTTTATTGTTAAACATAATTTTTCAAGTTTGCCATGGTCTTGTGGGACAATTCCACATGAGAAATTCCAAGAATGACCTGTCCGAAGGCAGCATCCCTGAAGTGAGTATGGAGCTGCCAAGGTGATGTCTTGGATGTGACTACCTTTCCCTTAGTACATAGGATGGTGATTTTCTGAACTAGCAATGGTTCAACTGCCAAATAACTTCTGTATCTTACAATTTAGCAAGTTTCAATTCAATCTACCAATTTTCCCATTATGCCACTTTTAAGAGAAGGGATCACTTTAAGCCCAGTAGAGCATTTCAATAAATTGCCCACTATAGAAAAGCTAAGGATATATTATAACACTTCTTTCCTTCTGAGGAAATAATACCCTTCTGACATTTTGACAAGTTAATGAAGCATCTCTTTCCCATCAGAAAAAGTCAGTTGGCGTTCCTTCATCAAGCGAATACGCTTCCAAGTGTTTCTTCATTTGACCCTCAAAACACCTTTTAACACTTTTCTTGAGTGATGTCAACTGGTATGCAAGCCACTTGGTACATTCCCAGACCCTTTAAAAATAATTCCATCATACTGGCTAATCTTAGAGGGGGTTCTCTCCAGAACTGAGTTCACTTGTAAAACTATTCATTAAAAGGGTCTCTTATTTCTGTCTCTACTTCCTTTAACACCCTTGTTATATTTCACTTGGACCTAGAAACACCACAAATCTCAAAGCTTAGAACATTGGTCCATTTTTTCATCTGCTTCTAGGATCCTATTCTCTGCAACCTCATCCTTCTTACTAATAAATTTGATTACAGCAAATTCCCTTTTGTGAAACCAGAAACCAAATTTTTCTGCTATACTATCAATGCTTACATTTGTCTTCCACCACCATTAACTAACTACTTGGATCTTTAGAAGTCTTCACCTCTTTTTCTTTATGTATGTATGTATGTATGTATGTATGTGTATGTGTGTGTGTGTGTGTGTATTCTTCAAAAGTCTGTCAGCAGTCAGTTGAAATGTTTAGTTCTGCTTGAAATTAATTTTCCATTTTTAGTTTTCCAATTATTTGGCAGGTTTTATGGCTTTATAATAATTCCCCAGAACTCTTTGAACCTGTGATGATTTTTATATTTGTGGTTAGTATATTTCCTTGGCAACACATTGATTCTGCCAACTTTGTTCTATGAGATTTAGGGAGTGAACATGTCTGAGATATGAATATGAAGATAACTGTCATAGATTTTGGTGTTTTGATGGTCCCAAAAATAGTTTTTGAAATTATGGTTGCAAATGGAAGACCTATCTTTTATTTAAACATTGTTTTTTTCAACCAAAGTTCTTTCAGTATGACTTTGATTCATTTCTACTCCCTTTACTAAAACAAGTTGTTATAATTTGGTTAATTAATAAGTTCATGAAAACTATATTACAGGATAAAGATTTTACCAATTCAGAAAAATCTGTAGTTTTTACAAATCCCACTACTTTAGTCATGTTTAAATGCATGAACATCTTCTTTTTCATTTATAGAATTTAAACTCTTCAAAATTCCAATAGTAAGATAATTGTTACTGAGGATCTTAAAAACTTGTAACAAAAATAGTATTCAATTCTATCTGTTTTTGCTATATTTTGAAGCTATTAGTTACATGAACATTTAGGATTGTCAGGGCTTCTGGTAAATTAATTCCATTATTAATATATAATATTTCTCTTCATTCCTGGCAATATTTCTTATCCTAAAGTCTACTTCGTCTAAAACTAAAATAAAGTCTCCTAGTTTCTTTGATTAGTTTTGGAATATATATATTTTCCTAACCTTTTACTTTCACTCATCTGTGACTTTATTCTTAAAGTGGAACTCCTGTAAACAGAATATATAGCTGGGTCTTGCTTTTTGGTCCATCTGACATATAATTATTTGCATATTTATATACAAACATATAATAGCAATATAATTTTGTTAAAGTCTACCATCTTTCTGATATTTTTTGTTCCATCAGTGTTTTGAAGCTCATTTCTCATTTCTTGACTAATTTTCAATAAAATATTTTTATATTCCATTTTATCTTTATCATTGGCTTATTAGCCATATCTCTTTGCTTTACTTATTGTGGTTGCTCAAAGGTTTACAACATACCTCTTGAAGCTTTCACATGTCAGACTCAAATAATTCGTCATTATATGTACTGTAAAAAGCTATGGCTATGCACTTACATTTCTCCCTGCTGCCCCTTATTCTATTATTGTCATACATTTTACTTCCACCTGTGTCATAAACCACAATTTTTGTTATTATTTTCATGTTAAATAATGTAGTATCTTTAAATAAGATTTTTAAATAAGAAAAATATTTAAATAAGAAAAAACATCTTTTGTATTTACAAACCTTTTACCACTTCCAGAATTCTTTGTTCTTTTTTGTAGGTCTCAATTTATCTGATGTCATTTTTCTTCTGTAAGAACTGCCCTCTTTCAGTGCCGATCTGATGGCAACAATTTTTCTTGGCTTTTGCTTTGGCTTTTTAAAAAGTGCTCTTTCATTTTTTAAATACAATTTCACTAGATATACAAGTCTAAAAAATTAGACTCTAGTTACTAATTCTAGTTTACTTTAAATGTGGATTAAAATAATCTGTCTTATCGAGAAGAATCCTTTTAGTAACAAAAATTCCAAATAAAATTTTCTGGATAATTTTCAAACTAAAAATTTACTTCAAATTCCTCCCCCACCCCAAATATTTATTGCTATTTAAACACTTTAGAAACAAATAAGGATTTTGTTTTATGACATAAAGGCAGAATATTTTTCTTTTTTTTTTTTTTTTTTTAAATTTTATTTAGTTATTTTTCAAGTACAGTTTTTTGTCTATTTTTCCCATCCCAGCCTCCCCTGCCCCTTGCTCCCCACCTCCCTCCCATTTCCTCCCCCCCCCCTTAGTTCTCGTCCCTGTGTCCTTCCTATTTATTCCTCCAAATCCCTCCCCCTTTTTCCCCTTAACTTCCCTTCCTTCTCCCCCTTGGTCACTATCCCCTTGTTCTCTATTTCAGTGTCTTTGTTTTTTTGGGTTTTTTTTTTTCTGCTTACTTGTTTGTTTTGTTGTTTAGCTTCCTGTTAAAGGTGAGATCATATGGTATTTGTCTTTCAGCACCTGGCCTATTTCACTCAGCATAATGCTTTCCAGTTCCATCCATGTTGTTGCAAAGGGTAGTAGCTCCTTCTTTCTCTCTGCAGCATAGAATTCCATTGTGTATATGTACCACAATTTTTGGATCCATTCATTTACTGGTGGGCACCTAATAAAATCCTGTTTTAACCTCAAGAATCGAAACATTACTTATGAACACAGGGTCCTGAACAAACACGTTTTTCACTTCCAACAAGAGTGCTGTGGTAGGAAGATTAAGGAACCCCCAAATGTATCCAAGTCCTAATTTTCCAGAATCTATGAATGTGTTAGGTTACGTGGCAAAGGGAACCAACATTGCAGGTGGAATTGAGGTCACTATATCAGTGATTTTGAGATGGAAGAGTATCCCTGCATCACTGCATGTGCCCAGTGACAAGGATCCTGACAAGTGAAAAAGAAAGACAGGGGGAAAAAAAAAATCACAGAGATGACAACATGAGAAGAATTTGGCTCAATACTGCCGGCTTTGAAGATTGAGGTATGGGAAACAGGCCCAAGAATGCATGTGGCCTCTGGAGACCGGAAAAAAGGAACAGATTCTCTTTCCTAAAGCCTCCAGGAAGTAATGCGCCTTACTGACACCCTGACTTTAGCCCTAGTTAGCTCCTTTTCAGACTTCTGATCTTCATAACTGTAAGATAATAAATTCATGTGCTTTTCAGCTTCAGTAACTCATTATATTAGCAAAAGGAACTAATACAGATTATGGTTCTTGGGAATAGGAGGCTTCCACATCAAACATCTGAAAATATGGCTTTGGAATTGGGCAGTGGGCAAGGGCTAAAAGAATTTTGAGGTTCATAACATAAAACAGCCTAGCGTGTCTTGAACAGAGTTTTAGTGGGAACATGATGTTAATGGCTGTAAGGAAGACTCAGAAGGCAGTGTATTCATGTTACTGGAAAACAAGAGAAGAAGGATCTTGGTCACATTGTGTGTGCTTTTGTGTGGAGAGCAAAACTTGTAAGTGATAAACCTGGATATTTAGCTGAGGAGATAGCCACACAAGGTGCAGAAGGTGCAGTTTGGTTTCTTCACCTTGCTTATGGTAAAATGTTAGATGAAAGAGATAAGTTAAGAGAAGAACTACTAATGAAATGGAACCAGGACTTGATGATTTGGAAAATCCTCAGCCTATCCATATTGCAAAAGTTGCAAAAATTAAGAGAGTCACTGGCAGGAAAGTATGCTCTAGAGAAAAAAGTTGAGGATGTGACTAAACAACATTTTGCTAAAACCTCAGAAAACTCAACAGAGCTCTTTGAAAATATTATGCAATTCCCCTCAGCCATTAAATTGTACTCTATAAATGGGTGAATTGTATAGTATGGGAATAGCTCAATAACACTGTTTTTAAGAAGCAAAAAAAAAGGTCAGAAGAAAGTATCTCAAATAACCCAATTAAAAAATGGGCAAAGGACCTGCACAGACACTTCTCCAAGAAGGACATACAGAGGGCCCAGAGACATATGAAAAGATACTCAGCATCGCTAGCCATCAGAGAGATGCAAATTAAAACCACAATGATATACCACCTCACGCCAGTCGGAATGGCCATCATAAACACATCAACAAACAACAAGTGCTGGGGAAATTGTAGAGAAAAGGGAACCCTACTGTACTGTTGGTGGGAATGCAGACTGGTGCAGCCACTGTGGAAAACAGTATGGAATTTCCTCAAAAAACTAAAAATGAAACTGCCTTTTGACCCAGCAATACCACTGTTGGGATTATACCCTAAAGATCCTGAAACACCAATCCAAAAGAACTTATGCACCCCAATGTTCATAGCAGCACAACTCACAATAGCCAAGTGCTGAAAGCAACCTAAGTACCCAGCAATAAATTAAATGAGTGGATAAAAAAAACTGAGGTACATTTACACAACAGAATACTGTGCAACAGAAAGAAAGAAGTACCTGCTAAGTGAAACAAGCCAGGCTGTAATACCATATGATCTCACCTATAAGTGGAACCTAATCAACAAAACAAACAAGCAAGCAAAATACAACCAGAGGCATTGAAATAAAAAACAAACTGACAGTAACCAGAGAGGAGGGGGGAGGGGATAATAAGAGGATAATGGAGGGGGCCATCAAGGAACATGTATGCAGGTCATGTGGACAAAGCCAAAGGGGCTGGGTTCTAGGGTGGGAGGCAGGGGGCATGGTGGGGTGAAAATGGAGACAATTTTCCTTGAAAAACAATAAAAAAGAAAAGTGTCTCTTTTCTGGCAATTTGCCCTTCCTGCAATAAATAAACAACCCTGATGTACCAAAATAAAAATTGTAACATTTCTATTCAGACTCAGAATAGGTCAAAATTTCACTGAATAATCAGATGTTCAAAATATAATAAGGTACATATTTACGATTCTTTCATATTTTCAGGATTATTTCCAATCTTTAAAATAAAATCAAACTGAAATAAGAAGTCTGCTCACTTCAGGTCTAAAGTAGTTCAAAACAAGAAAATATATACTTGTCTAGCATAACAAGACCACTAGTCTATTTTATCTCTAAAAAAGCAGCTGAAAGGTTCTCTGTTATCTTCAAGGAAATTCCATTATTTTGTCAATTTCCACTGATTGGGACAGCAATATACCCTATCATTGCTGTTCCTAAACTCAGTCAGTTGAGTGATGAATTTTTTTATTATCCTCATGGAAGGATATAGATGAATCTGATTTCCTACATCCATCTTCTTTTCTAAAGTTTAAGAAATCAAAAATGAGAGGAAATTTTTTCTGTGGTTAGCTAAAGTATAAAATGGGAGCAAAACTTTCTGAAAAAAATATCCTTCCTGACCTGCCAAATAAACTCACAAAATTCGCATTGGTTGACATTCGGCCAGCAATGATGTATAATATACATTTTCCATTAAATGCTAAGCATTATTTAAAGAATTCAATGCCAACATTAATTTTGTTTTGCACACAACTTACTGAGTATTTAGAAACCTCACATAATCATAATAACTATGTACGGGGATAGGCGGGTACTTGAAATATTGGGGGGACCACTCTGTAAAGTACATGATTGTCTAACCACTATGCTGTACACCAGAAACTAACATAGAGTTATACTGAATGTAAACTGTAACTGAAAAATTAAAAAATAAAAATATATAAAGAACTATTACAACTCAATGATAAAAAGGTAAACAATCCAATTCAAAAAGTGGGCAAATATAGACATTTTCCCAAGAAGATAAACAACAAAACAAACAAGCAAGCAGAAAAAAAACAAAGACACTAAAATAGAGAACAGGGGGACAGTGACCAGAGGGGAGAGGGAAGGAAATTTAAGGGGAAAAAAGGGGAGGGATTTGGAGGAACAAGTATGAAGGACACAAGAACAAGAACTAAGGGGGGTGGAAATGGGAGGGAGGTGGGGAGCATGGGGTGGGGGGGGGGCTGGGATGGGAGTAAAAGACAGAAAACTGTACTTGAAAAATAACTAAATAAAATTTTTTTAAATGACAAAAAATACATGGAAAGATTTTCAAAGTCATTAGATATCATGAAAATAAAAATTAAAACTACAACAGATATCACTCTCACCCCCCAGGATGGCTGTAACAGAAATGACAGACAATGACAACTGTTGGTGTGCGTGTGGAAAATTGCAACTCTCAGACCTTGCTGGTGGGAATGTGAAATGGTGCAATGTTCTTCAGAAAGAGTCCAGCAATTCCACAGAAGTTTAAACATAAAGTTATCATTTGACTCAGCAATTGTACCCCTGAATACAAAGTAGGTCCTCTTATAAGGCTGTTTCATTCAGCACCATTTTGTTATAACATTGGTGAGCTGCCATATGAATTTAACTTTTGTTTGTATCAATTAGCCTATGGTAATATTGTTACCATTATAGTTATACGTCACTTCACTTAAAGTTGCAGAACCTATTAACATTGTTAAGTGAGGACTTACTATACACCCAAAATAAATGAAAACATATATCTATACAAAATTTGTATACAAGTGTTCATAGCATCATTAGTAATAATAACTGAAAATTGGAAACAATCCAAATATCAACTGATAAAGGAATAAGTAAATGTGGTATATTCATCCAATAGAATATCATTTAGCAATGAAAGGGAATAGATAGATTTTGCTAAATAAACAATGAATTTTATTGTGATGAAAACTGATAATGTTATGGTAGAAAATAAGCTGAAGGTCAGGGAGGAGAATCAGGTAATGAGGACAGAAACAGGGTCCAATATTTCTAGTGTTGTCTTTTACTGCAAATGTCAACACATGGTGAAGCTGATGTTTTTAAGTTAGCAGTCTTTGACTTAGCCCATGGTGTCCCGGGTGCTGACACACACCAGTGAACAAGACAAACAAAACTCTGCCTTTAAGGAGATGCTCATTCTAATTTTTTGTAAAACACAAACACAAATCCTTCTCTCTTTATTGTCTTGCAATACATATTGGAATGTAACCAGGCAACCATATCCTAGTCTGAAATTTCATCTGGTACCACTCAGGACTCTTTGACATTGTGAACAGTGATAAATCTCTTTAGACCTGTACTTAGATACACAAACGAACTAGAATGTGTTCAACATGGCAACCACCTTTTAAACTATTCACAAATCATAGGCCTGATTAAGGTATTTCTTCTATTCCATAGTGAAGGCAAACAATGGAAAGGCCTATGGACTAATTTTAAAGCCACTGAGTGTGTACCTGTGTATGGGTGTGTTGCCAGGCTGGTACACACACAGGAGGGCACTTGACACTTTGATGCAGTAAGTGGAAATGTCATGGTGCTGGGAACCAAAAGTCCTGCCACATCCTGGAAAAGTCTCAGACCTTGAGACTAGTGTTAATTCATTCCTTTTAAAAAAGATCCAAACTATAGTCATACTTTGCTCTAAAATTATGAATCCATAATTTCCTATGCAAAACCTAAAGCTACAACTCCCGAACTTTACCCACAGTGACCCAGAAAACCAGTTTTACAATACAGTATAAAATATGAGGTAAAAAGATCAACAGCCTCAGACCTACTTTTCTTTCCACCACTCAGTTCCTTCCCTTAGGTAATTAATAACAAGAGGAAGTGGTTGTCAGAGAATCCTTAGAACTTTTCAGAGATAAAAGGAAAGACTACAGGGTCCAAGGAGGGAGACAGGGTGGAGGGGGCTGTGCAATGAACTATAATAAAGACAGAAAAAGCAATCATATGAAATCACAAGTGTCTGCTCTTACAGTAGCTTCCTCACCCCACTCCTCTCTTACTTTTCACAACAGACCTGTGGATGAGGATTGCACCCTCCCACCACCTTTTCTGACTCCACAGGACTTTCTCACAGTGGCTATTCCCTGCTCTTCTTGCTGTCATCCAGGTGCCATTAATTCTAATATATGCTCTTCTTCAATGCTTAAAATGAGGAAGAATCTAATTCTCATTAGGTATTACTAATTAATTATATTACCAATCCTAAGAGGCTGTGCATTTTAACCAGTATTACCTTTACCCATACGGTTGTTAGAGATTGAAAGGACCTTAAAAGTACAAAGAATTGAAGCCCCGTCTGTCCTCCTCCCTGTACAGCTCGCTGGAATGTACACCCAGCCACTCTGAGGCTGATGCTGCCTGCTCTAGTCCTTCTGGTACTGGACTGCCTCCAGTGGAGGAGTTCTCAGCACCAGGACAGATGTGTTAGGGATAGTTTTGAAGCAGGAGAGCCTTTCCAGCACCTGTGAACTTTCCCTGTAGGCTATCATCTTCTTAACTTACACATTAGGCTTCCCTGAGAAAGACAACGTCACTACACTGGATATAAAAACTTAGCTGTAAAACTAAGTGTCTGCCATTACTTTATATGTATTTAAATATGCATATTTAAATATCTGGATAAAAGATTTGGTTAAATAATGTATACTTATATTGTTTACTAAAGTCCATGTTTGCAGAGTGCTTCCTATTCGCCAAACTTCTGTCTCTGGAGACAATTGTGTGAGGTAGTTGGAGATCTAAGAACATCAGATTTGTCACTTTAGCATACAAAAGTATGGGTTAAAATACAGTATTTAGACTAAATTGCCTGGGGCTCAATCACATCTGTGCCATTACTAGTATGTGACCTCAAACAAATTACTAACCTCTTTGTTCTTCAGTCTGTTTGTAAAAATGGGAGGAAAGTAGTATTAATCTGTTAGGATCAGATGAATTAATGAAAGAATAGTGCTTACAAGAATGCCTGACACCTGGTGAGCACTCAATAAATGGTAGCTGTTTATATAATCACCATGACCACCATTATCATGATCATTATCACTACCATTATCACTATCTGGGGTGGTTGTTTACCATGAGAAAATTAACCGTGCAATTTTCAGATCCTCCTTGCACTTTGTCCCACACAGATATGGTCATATCGTTGGTGCTTGCTACTAATGTTGTCCCTTTGCTTTGACGATCACTTTCCTCTACTTTTGCCACAATTGATTTCAAAGAGTATTGAGCTGTTTCATGAAACTAAATAAATTCAATGAGTCATTTCTGTCTCCATTAAAAAGAGGAAAGTAGTATTTCAAGTGGCCCCATGCTGAATAGATGTATGAAGACCTTTTTCCCAATCTGGAATCTAATATTAAAATATTTCCAGACTATGACTTAGTATTATAGAACATACAAAAGTTTGTAAATATTCTAATATTTGGGCTTCTGTTGTTAGCTTTAATGTCCTTTATATATGAGCATATAATTTTTCTTTCTTTTATTTTTTTAAGATTTTTAAAAAAATTTTAGACAGAGGGGAAGAAAAGGGAGAAAGAGCGTGAGAGAGACATAAATGTGTGGTTGCTTCTCGAGTGCCCCCTACTGGGGACCTGGCCCACAACCCAGGCATATGCCCTGAATGGGAATCAAACCGGCGACCCTCTGGTTCACAGGCCGGCACTGAATCCACTGAGCCACACCAGCCGGGGCTAATTTTTCACACTATCATGTTTAATATATTGATTTTGATGCCCAGAAAATATATTTATTTCAAGCAACCAGCCCCAGAACAACAGAAAGATGTGCTAAGTTTATGATTCCCTGACAGTAAACTAAAGTCAGTAACTCACAATTAGCTCCACCATGATAATGACACCAGTTAAAACTAGTATCTTCATTTTAAAAAGCTAAGGTTCCAAAAATAAAGCTATCTCAAGCAATGTTTTGCATCAGGCTGAAAAATTTTACAGAAATTGTATGTGTGTCTGTTTCATTTTTAACACAGTTACTCAAAAGATACAGGTACCAAAATACATATCTTTCACAAAGGTTTATAAGTGGGTATCTGGTAATGTGACCCAGAAAAATTTAACAACCCAATCAAACTACAGGTAAAAGCCCATAATCTAATCACCTATTGTTTTTATCAAAATTTCTGGTATTAGCTTTTTATTTTAAGCAACTATTTTAATAAATTTAGTTATTATAATTATAGTCTCAAAACCATACACATTTCGTCTCCATCTAGCAATATCCTTTTAAAAATTGCCTTACTATAAGTGGGCAAACACCTCTTCTCAGCTGAAGGCCCTGTCTTTGGATGTGTCTTTTTATTATTGGGGTGGCAGTGGTGAAAATGCTGGGGTTTTGGGCCTATTAATATATTTAGATTGTAAAGTATGAGGAGAACATAATAGAAAAATAATTTTAATAACATTTTAAATTTGCTACTTTTTTAACAGTTAAAGAGTAGTATAATCAATTTTAAGTGGTTTTTGAAACTAAACATTTAATTATTTGTTTCATTTTCTTTTATTTCCTGGAGCTCATATTTTATTTCAGACTCTACTGTTTACTTTATTTTATATTTTATTATTTTTATTTATTTTATTTTTCCCATTCCCTTCCTTTCCCTCCCCTTTGCCATGGGCATTTTAATAGAGATTTCATTGAATCCTTGTATTGCTTTTGGTAGTAAGGACATTCCATCAATATTAATCCTTTTATTCCATGAGCACGGTATATTCTTTCGTATGTTTGTATCCTCTTCAATTTATTTTTTAGATGTTGTACAGTTTTCAGAGTACAGTTTTCTTTCACCTGTTTGGTTAAATTTATTCCTAGGCATTTAATAGGCACCTTTCTTTGACTTCCTTGATTTTCACATGATGATGTAAATCCAAAGCCAGTGCCTCTGTCTATTACCATGAATGACTTCGATGCTTATTCTCTAGGCAATTTTCAGGAAGCCTAATCTTGAGCATAGTGTCTTATAACAACTATCAAAAGCCAAGAAAACCAATATTTACTATTGTTGCCTGAAGGATACCAGAAGTCAGTCCCCCTAGACACTCTTAAAATCTGTTCTTGGATTGAGATAAATCAGTAGTAGATTGCCCACTTAGATTGAATTTTAATTTTCAGATATTCTCCATTATCTTTCCTAACTCACCAGCTTGTATTGAGAGATATTCTAAGAAACAAGCTTAGAAGAAGTACAGTGTGCCATCAAAACACTGTAGAGGTCATTGCTTATTACATGACTGGAAGCCCCTGTGGGAAGAGAAACAGGGCAGAGAATTTGACAAGCTGCTCAATAAATATAGTCATAGTAAATTCAAAATGGTAACACTGTTTGATACAGAGGAAAATCATGTTCCCAAAGTCAGTCCTTCTGTACTTCCTGAGTGAGAAAGCAGGTACACCCCAAATATTCCCCTGGCCTTGAGGTGCTATCACACTGGTAGCCTCCCTTTATTGATGTATTCTTTACTTAGCCTCCAAGTTGCCCCCTGGGTTTTTCAGGCCGTGCTACAGAACTATCCTGAAGAAAGTTTTGCTTTTGTAAATCCCACCTTCTTCTCAGCCTCATTCTCTCATCAATTAAAGACAGTTCTACGTTTAGGAGAAAGTGGATCTCTTTTTTGAGGCTGCTATCTTCAAAAGGGTCTATTTGCAGCATTGGTCCTTCGCAGGCTTCTGGGGACTTGGTTTTTGTCATGTTCCTTCTGTTAATAAGGCTATTCTGTCCATCCAAGGCACTGAACCCTGCAATATCAGCTTGCCTAGACTGACTGTACAAAAGATGTGATTAATTACAGGTACCTAATTTTCTTCTGGAATTTTGGTACTTATGGCTGGCCATGTCAGCAGAGAGTGCCTGCAAGGACAAACCCCAGATAAAAACTTTGGAGTCTGAGTCTCAAGCAAGCTTCTCTGAGCCAAAACATTACAAACATGTTGCTGCTTTTCACTACTAGAGGAAGGAATGTGTTAGCTGTAATCCCTCCTAAAAGGGAAAATGTTGTAGTCTGCACTGGGATCCCTCCAAACTGCCTGATGTGTCTTTTTCCATTGCTGATAAACTGTAATAAATGACAGTCATGAGTACTGTGGACTCTGAGTCCTGTGAGGATTTCTAGTGAATCACCGAACATGTGGTTGGACCCCTGAGATACATATGTGAAAAATGTTAAATAAGCAAAAATTTTTAAAAAACACTTCATGGAAGAAGATATATCAGATAGATGATAGATAGATAGATAGATAGATAGATAGATAGATAGATAGATAGAGATGCAGTCATTAAGTAAATTAAAATTACAATGAGATACCACTATACAGCTATCAGATTAGCTAAACTTAAAAATACTGACCATAACAAGTGTTTCAAGTACCATCAAGGAACAAGTAGAATTTGAAATTAAAAACACAATATTACTTACATAAGCACACACAAAAATAAAATACTGAGGTATAAAGCTAACAAAATATGTACCAGATCTATATGCAAAAAACTATGAAGTTCTGAAAAAAGAAACCAAAGAACTAAATAAATGGAGAGAAATTCCATGTTCGTGGAGAGGCAAGATGTCAGTTCTTCCCAACCTGATCTACAGATTCAATGCAGTCCCCAGAGAAGAGGAGCCAGGACAGAAAAGGCGGAAAGGCCAAGAGGCACACGGCACTTCTGGCATAATGACTATGTTCACTGTCTTCGTTGTAGTGATGGTTTCACAGAGGGATACATATCACAAATATATCAGATTTTACACTTTAAATATGCAGTTCATTATATGTCAAAGATGTGTAAATAGAGCCTTTTAAAAAATATATAATCCCTTCAACCTGCAGTTGTAGGTTATTAGCAACAGCACCCATCCAAGGTTCCCTATGAGAATATACAACATTTTAATAATAATTTAAAAGCAACAGTATATAATATTGGGGAATTTCAGCAATAGGTATGATATGATACATTCCAAGGAAGAATATATTTGAAAATTGACTCAGATGAAAAAAAATACAAAGGTTGGAAAGTTGATGATTGGATGGACACATGACAAACTTCTAATCAAAATTCTGCAACATAGTCACTAGTTACACACCTTTTATCTCTTTCAATGATCTTACACATAGAAGAAAATTAGGATATCACAGCACCATCTACAAAAACTATATATATATATATATATTCCCAAACCGAATCTGTTCTCATAAGTGATTATTTCTAGAAATTGACAAGCAAAGTCCTAAAGACTGTTGTGATTGATATTTTACTGATCTTGGGGAGATCTTATTCAAAACATTATTCACTATATTTCTGAACAACTGATACAAGTAATTCTGAGCATATCAACACCTGGTAATTAATTTTTCTTCATATAATCTGTTAAGGGGACCTGATAAAATAGTTTATTGCTATCTATGAAGCTGATCCTAGAGTCAAATAAATGTTCCTAAGTTATTTATCCATAAAACACACAGGTAATAGAGAACATTCATTGAAATCATAGCAGTCATTGTAAGCACTATATGTATATATATTTTTAGTCCTCACCAGAGGACATGCTTATTGATTTTGGAGGGAGGGGAAGGGAGGAAGAGAGAGAGGGACAGAAACATGGGTCGGTTGCCTCTCATATGCATCCTAACTGGGGACTGAACCCACACCTAGGTATGTGCCCTGAGCAGGAATCAAACCTGCAACCTTTTGGTTTACAGGGTGATGCTCCGACCAACTGAGCCACACCAGCCAAGGCAGCACAACATTTCTAACTGACAAAATTCAGATGTGTGAAAGAACATGTAGTTCTCTATAACTGAGCTCAGTTGCTGGGTGACTGAAACTGTTAGTTGATTCCAAGTTTTTTTCCTCAGTCACTAGAATTTTTTATTAGTCAAGTGAGGCATAAACTCAATCAATTCAAAATTGGCTTTCCCTTCCCCTGCGTGTCCAGTCATGGGAGGGGGGTGAAAGTATCTGGAGTTAAATTAATGGTCGGTCTCCTACATGATCATCCCTGTACTCCAGCATCCTCTGAGGAGTCTGCTCTGTCCACCTGTTCTTCAGCCACCTAGTCCGACCCACTTCCTCCCTGGCATCCCCTTCCCACAATCAAGAAAACTCTTTAGGGACCAGTGGCTTCTAAGTAAATCCTGCCCTCTTTGGAGGGTCATATATTCTGGTACCTTGATTATTTTGGTATCTGGCAATGTTGTCAGGCATGGTGTTCACAGTCACTCTCTGAAGCTAGAAAGAAGCAAGTGAAGTCCTCCAGGCTCTTGCATCCCCAAACATCTCTTTATCAGACAGAAGTGAAAGGGGGATTTTATTGTCTCTCTTAGATTCCTAGCCTTCAAGAATGTCCAAGACTTACTCTCATGCTTCCTTTGAAACTTTCTACTCCCACCACCTTCCCCTAGGCACTGAAAGTTCCCATTTTATCCATGAAATGTGATTTATTTAAAAAGTATTTTCCTGATGTCATCTATAACCAAGGATTCAACAAACAATACTTGCAAACAAAATGAACATAGTCTGAGTGATTTATAGCTTAATCAATACACATTCAGAGCAAATGCCTGATGCATTTTGTTATTAATCTTGAAAACCACTACCAAAAAAATGCTAATTGCCTTTATAGTTTTCTGGAAGAAAAGTCATTGCCTCTCAGTAAATTCCATCAAAGTGTAACTTTCCTTAAAAAGGTAAACACTATTTTTCTCTCTTTACATATAAAGTGTCTCATACATCATAACTCTCTATAAATGATCCTTCGATGAATAACAGCTTTCTCTTGAAGAAATTCTTTCCAAATAATGTAGCACGATGTTCTATTCAGAAGCTAAACAAATGACATATTAATTTTTGCTAGTGTCACAACCATATTCAACTATTCTATTTGGGGTCACATTAGACACAAAACAGCTTGTTCCTCAGGTAAACAATGTCATCAGTGACTAGGTGTGCCGACGTTTTGTTCCAATGCGGAATCAAAATGAGAGACTGAGCATTTCCAAAAAAGCTCCAGTGTTCCCAAAAGAGTGAAAATAGAGAAGGGAAGATTTTTCTGTGATCCTAAAAATGAAAGTCCTCTAAGAGGCACTTTTTCTTTCATTTCACTGCAATACAGCTCTTTTGCCATGTTACTCACATAGCCAGAAATTATAGGCATCATGAGTTGCAGTCAACTGGGTGCCAAATGAGACGCTTATGCCCACTTTCCTAGTCACAGTGGCCTTAGAAACTATAATCCTTTCATTCATTTTTAATTCTCTGGGAACATCCCAAGTCAATATTTTTATTTCCTGTTTTCACCTGCCAGTGGTGAACATTTTTTGTCCATTTTATAAACATATAACTAAATTTAACATGGTAGTTATAACAAGACATGCAGGAAGCTTCCCAGGCCAAATAAACTAGAAAACTAAAGCAATTTAAAACATGCTTTTCTATTTTGAAGAAAGTCTTGAAGTCCTGAAACTCCTTCCTGACCATGCCCTAATTCATTGTGATACCACTACTTATTTGGAAAAATTCCAAACGTCCACAAAGTTAAAAGCTAACTATTTCAATTCTGTATTGTAAGAATAGGGTAAAACATTGTATATTATTCTGTATTTATTTTGATACACTAATTGTAAAACATCTGTGGCATCAATCTCATTTTACTTTAGCTTACTGAAAACAACAAAAGTCAGCTAAACTTTAAATAACATCCTTCTGAGTGACACAATCATAAAATTATTTTCATATAAAGAACCTCTGAAACTTTTATAATTTGTTTCAACATGTTTTTATGACCCAAAGTCCAATTAGGCCCAAGAGAAGATTTTAAAGATTTAATATACATATATATTTTTATCTCCATGAATTATTTTAATCAATTCAACAATATGTGTTTCCCTTTATCTTAAAATAAAACTTTTCTGACATAACAAAGATATGAAGTATATTGGTTTTCATCATGTTTTGTATTTCTTCTCTCATCTCTTCAAATTGATTTCATAAAAATACATGCACAAAAGTGGGCAACCTTCTCCTTTTATATAATCTATCATTATATCAACCAAACAGCAGGCCTGCTGTGGATTGGGAACCCAAATTTGTCAGAACTGAGTTGTAGTATCGGAATAAATAGGCCGTCCTTTTAAGGTATTTTAAAATACGGATGACATAAATGAGCAGGACTTCCCAGCTAGAGCAGCCCAGAAGAGTTAGAACAGCTGTGTCCCAGGAGGTTTGGGAGAGATGAGGGGTGGGGATTCCTCCCAGAGCAGAGAAGCACAATGGCAGTGAAGGAGAAAATGTAACAAGTATAACTTGCCAACAGCACATGATTTAGAGTCCTTGTGGCAAACAGACCTTGAATTCCAAGGGATATCTAGAGCCAAGGGTTTCTAAGACTCTTGAGTTGTGACAGGCTGTTTTCAATTGTTTGATTTCATTAGAGACAATTCCTGTCTGTACCTGCAATATGGCGTGTGCATGAGTGCGTGTCTGCATATGTGTGCATGTGTACATTTTTCTTAAACTTTACTCGGTTTAAAGAATAACAGACATCTTGATCTAATTTGACATTTGGCCATTTATTAATCTAAGAAAACTTTTCAGTGCAATAAAAAAACTGAGCAATTACCCAGATAATGCACTATTTTAGGATTTTCAAAAAAATTTCTGTATAGAACATTTATAAATGCTATGCATGTATACAATGAACATAATTTATAAGCCTTTCTCTGCTACTGAGAAGAGTATTTTCATTTTCACATTAATAACTTAATTATTATTAAGTACTATAAGATATCTGACATTATTCTAAGTGTTCTACTGATGCAATCTCTTAATCCTGACAATAAGCCTCTAAATTGATCCCATTATTATTTCCAGAGCACAGAAACATGAAGCACTGTGTTCAAGGTCAGCTAGCTAGACTTCCGCAAAGATGGAGGCATGGGTGGAAGCACTATACCTTCTAGCACAACCAACTTTAAAAACAATAAAGTTTTAGCAACAAAATCACAGCCAAACCACAGAAAATTGAACTATATGGAAGTTTGACAACAACGAACGTTTCAGCCAAACTGGTAAGAGGGGCAGAGCCAGCAGCAGAGTGGGGTCAGGCAGGAAAGATCCACTGGACCGACCCGGGCATACGACCCAGGTGCACAGGCAGCTATGGGCGGATCCCAGGTGTGGAGTAGCAGGCAGACCCACTGAGGGTGCACGGCGGCAGACCCACTGAGTGCTGACCATGGTCATACATTCCCACACAGATAAACCAGTGAAGGAGAGAGTGGTGAGACAGACTGTGCAGGCCCCAGTGGAGGGAAGCAGCAGAGGGGACCGCTATTGTCCCTCTTTCAGATACACAGTTAGCCAAACTTTCAGATACACAGTTCAAAACACTGGTGATCAGGATGCTCACAGAACTGGTTGATTTTAGTCACAAATTACAGGAACATATGAAGGCTAAACTAATCTAAATGAATGGAAATACACAGGAAACAATAGTAATGGAAAGGAAACTGGGACTCAAATCAAAGGAGTGGACCAAAAAAAGGAAAGAAATGACCAAACAGAAAAGGATGAAGAAACAAGAATTCAAAAAAATGAGGAGAGGCTTAGGAACCTTCAGGACATCTTTAAATGCTCCAACATCCGAATTATAGGGGTACCAGAAGGATAAGAGGAAAAGCCACGAGTGGAAAACTTATTTGAACAAATAATAAAAGAGAACTTCCCCAATCTGGCAAAGAAAATAGACTTCCAGGAAATCCAGGAAGCTCAGAGAGTCCCAAAGAAGTTGGACCTAAGAAGGAACACACCAAGGCACATCATCATTACATTAGCCAAGATTAAAATGAAGGAGAGAATCCTAGAAGCAGCAAGAGCTAAGGGGACAGTCACCTACAAAGGAGTTCCCATCAGACTGTCAGCTGATTTTTCAAAAGAGACCTTACAGGCAAGAAGGGGCTGGAAAGAAGTATTCTAAGTCATGAAAGGCAAGGACCTACATCCAAGATTGCTCTATCCAGCAAAGCTTTCATTTAGAATGGAAGGGCAGATAAAGTGCTTCTCAGATAAGATCAAATTCAGGGAGTTCAACATCACCAAGCCCTTATCATATGAAATGTTAAAGGGATTTACCTAAGAAAAAGAAGATAAAAAAGATGAACAGTGAAAGGACAGCAAACTCACAGTTACTAGAACCACACCTAAAATAAAAGCAAACTAAGAGGACAGCTAGATCAGGAGCAGAACCATAGAAATGAAGATCACATGGAGGGTTAGCAACAGGGGAGTGGGAGGAGGAGAAGGGGGGAGAAGGTACAGAGAATAAGTAGCATAGACAGTAGGTAGAAAATAGACAGGGGGGAGGGCAAGAATAGTATGGGAAATATAGAATCTAAAGAACTTGAGACACGTGGTCATAAACTAAAAGAGGGGAATGGTGGAGGAGGGGTGTGCAGGGTGGAGGGGCATGAAGGGGGGAATAGAACAACTGTAATGGCATAATCAATAAAATATATTTTAAAAATAATAATAATAAATAAAAGAACCAAAAAAAATAAAGTACGACAAATAAAAAATAAAGGTCAGCTAGCTAGTAAATGGCAGAGTGACCATTCAGTCTCAGGCAGCCTGGCACTGGAATATGTAACTATTACCACAACACAATACAACATCTCATTGGATCTAGTTAGAGAGGCACTGCTATGTCAATTTTTAGACAAGGAAATTGAGATACAATGGGGTTAAATAACTTCTAAGTTTCTTCTGGTAACATGTGATGGATGCCATGAGTCACACTAGTCTTTCTGATTCCAAAGTCCATGCTCATGACCACTTATAAGCTCATAAAACCATTGCAGCCTCCTAAATGCAGGACCACTGTGTAAAATGTAAGTTACTGTGATCACCGAATATAACAGAAGTGAAAGTGAACATGTTATATTAATGGCGTGATCCACACAGTCCCACTGAGGTAGGTGGCTCACCCACAGGCAGCACCAGGATTTCCACAACACTAATCACAGCACAGAAGTCTTAGGCTAAACCTCCTATCTGGCCCGGAGGGGACTCCTACTGTCAACATCAGAGTTTGCCTTTGTTTTCCCGATCTTTCCAAATCCACATAACAGTTTCTCTGCCTCCAGGAGTGGCCGCAAGCCTAGCCAGAAGGAAATTGAACCCAGAGACCCAAAACTGGATTCAAAACAGGAATTACCCACCAGCCTGAGTCAGGAATTGTGTTTCCATAAAAGTCTCTCATTCTGAGAGGGGGCTGAGTGGCACAAAGGAAGAAAGCGCCAGATCACAGATGACAAGGACTTGGTCACGCTGAAGGACTTTTCCTTCCAGATGAGCATTCTGGATTTCAGAGTAGCTGCTTCCTGCTGAGCTTAGATGGGCCTGGCCTCTGCCCCTACACAAATGAGAAGAAGAATTTTGAACTCAAACATAAAAGCACAGCAGCAGGCCGCAGAGTCCACGACTCAGGCCTGCTGGGAGCCCCAGCCAGTTCATACACCATATGTGCCCCACTTATCCATCTGGTTTAATGGAAATAGCCAAACAAAACAGTAAAAACAAATGGCAGAACAGAGGCTTTCACCCTGGCCTTCAACTGCACACTGACCTCACCTTGCAGAGTTTTTCTATAAATCATTTGGGTTGTAAGTAGTTTTATATAAAGTATAAAAGGCCAAGATATGCAGAGCTTTAAAAAGGGAGGAAAAGTTCCAAAATTACAGCTAATTGCCTTATATCAATCCTTCCACTTACCAATATTACCCCATAAAGCAAAACCTGAAATTTAGTGAAACCATGGAAACATGTAGTTTAACCACATGTGAATCCAAACCAAAAACAATCACAAATTATATGAGCACCACAAAATCCTTTGCAATATTAAATTATTTCATAGACTGAGGATTGGGTTCACTTATTTAAGCAAAAGTTAAAACAGTACGTTTCAATATGAAAGAATCTAGAATCTCTAAAACGTCATTCCACCTCTTAATTGCTGATTAACTTTAGGTTACATTCTGAAATATAGTGCTAAGGTTGACACTTGACATTGAATACACACGCACACACACACATACATATATTTCTGTGCCTTGGGCTATGTCCAGCTTCTAGTTCTAAGTAGACATAGAACTACTGGCATTTTGGACCAGATAAGTCTTTGTTGTAGAAGGCCATTCTGTGCATTTTTGTCATTCAGCCAAACATACAGAGAGATCTGGTAAGATCTGTGGGAGAAAGGAAAGGCCACAGGAGGAGGCTGCCCGAGGCAATGGTAAACAGGCTTGTGTGGTGTGTGACAGACCTACCTACCCCTGGGCAGAGACACAGCAGGGGGCACTGAAGGTCTGCCAGTTTAGGTCAGGATTGGCTTAAAAGATGGATGCCTCCTGAGCTCCATAGATTTACAGGCCAGAAGATTTAAACCGCAGGGAGGCTGAGACTTTCTCTTTCTCTTCCTTGGAGCCACATGGATAATTGTGCTGCAGCCACCTGAGTATCCCAAAGGACGGTATTTTAAATGGGGGAAGGAAGTCCAGGTGTAGCCTAGGACTGGACTGTCTAAGCCTCCCTTCACAACTTAATGTGATATACAAAATCCCCCTTTTATGGTTCAAAACTCACTACTTTAACCCAGGACCATTTTTATAAACCTTTTATAATATTGCTTTACTTAAATCATTATAGTCTATTTTTTCCCAGATGTTAGGTTTCTTTTAAGTAACTGCAAAGATGTCATGTCAAATTATTTCTTTCCAAAAGTGAAAAGCTCCAGTGAGCAAAGACAACCTTTTATGGCAAATTGGTTAATAAAGTGCTGTCTCATGAGAACTGGACCTTAAACTAGAAAAGTGACTCTTAATGTTTAACATCTCCTTCAGCAATCTGAATTCTTCCTGCACTCAACTGAAGTTTTTTTCTGGTCTAACCACAACTCACCACACCATACACATCAGGACTGCTTCTTTACTCCCCTACGTAATTAAAAACAAAAACAAGAAAACAAACAAGCGAACAATGTGCTCCACTAGAAGAATCCAGCTTAGTCCTATCATTATGTGTCATTATTTCACTTCAATCTCAGTGATTACATTTTCTTGCCATTTAGCCAGACTGTAGTGGTACTCAATGTTGGCTTTCCAAAAAAATTCTTATAAATTAATGTAAATAAAGTGCTTAAAACAGTTCCTGAAGTAGTGCCTTATAGAGTAAGAGTTATGTAAGTGCTTACTCTTACCCCTAAACCTGGGACTCCATTTTAAAGTAAATCCAGTCTATGGCTATCAGGTGCTGCTATCAATGTCTCTCAGGCACTGGTCATTTTTCAAAGCTCTCTCTATGTGATCCCAATGAGCCACCAGGGTTGTGAAACACTTGGTTAAGTTTAACCAAGTGCCAATGAAACTCTGTATGGCTTAAATCTCAGAAAAGCTGACCAATTTTATGCCCCATTGACAAAAAAAGAAGTGTACAATTTACCAGACACTATGCATGTTACAGAGGACATAAAATAAGTAAGACAACCTCTACCCTCAAGCAACTAGCAATCATTAGGTGAAATAAGCCATAGCACATCACGATATTAACTAAAGGTATGAGTCAGACAGAGACAGAATTAGCCAATTCTACTGGGATAATAAGCTCCCAGAGAAAGAGAAACTTAAATTGACCCTTAAGGAATGAATGGGATTGTTGGGTGGAAAAGGTAGAGAAAGACATACTACACAAAAAGGTAATAGTGATACAGAGTTTCACTCTGATCAGATCACTGGGGAAGAGTAGGAAGGCACCTTAGGAGGACAGTGCCTGAGTCAATGGTAAACAGTCCAGGACGGGACTGGCTGAGAAGCTGAACGCCTCCAGAGTGCATGGAATTATGGGTCAGAAGAGTTAAACAAAAGAAAAGGAGAGACTGGCTCTTTTTCTCTTCTTCAAGGATGCCTGGATGATCATGCTGCAGCCACCTGCATTCCCCAAAGGGCATTATTTTTTGTAATGGAAGAAGAAACTCCCTAGAATTGGTCTAGCCTAGCAGAGGGTGGCAGGGTCATTTTACTTTTAGCATACTAGAGGGACAGGCTCTGAGACAGAAGCCTGCCATTCTTCCAAAATTATAAAGCTTCTGTATCTTACGTTGTTTCAGTTTGTAAACTAATCTTATAAAAGTAAGGTAACTAAAAACAAGCAAGGAGAATGGTAGGGGAAACTCAAGAGTTAAATATTTTAGCCTTAGTTGATAGGCTTAAGTGACTAACTAAAGCATGTGCAAAGCTGTTATTCCAAAATTGAATAAAGACTCCTTTCCTTTTTCACCAAACCTTGGCCTCCACAATTTTGCCTAGAGGGTGGCAGCAAGCAGCAGGCCCCCACTTGCTGCTCAGTAACAACAGCAGAAAGTGCCCAAGGGCTTTTGAAGAAGTAGGAGTAAAAGCATTATAGTGGACATGCTCAGGGTGAAGCTGAAGAAACTGTAACAGTCTATAAAAGCAGGACAAAAAAATTGTGACTTTTCCCTGTAGGCAAAAGGAATCCAAGGAGGCATTTTTTAAAAATGAGCAACATGACTACATCTATGTATTTGATCAACTTAGATCTTTCTGTCTTCAAATATCAAGAGCAGCTACAGACCCACTCATTAGACTTGGGCTCTCACGTGGTCATGCTAAGCTGTTTTGCTGAAACCAGCTTCTCTGTTGTGCCTTCACCAACTTCTTCTGAGGAATAAAGACAAGCTATTTTAGAAGTTAAAATTTTAATCATAAGCTAAACATGCTAAGAAAGTTATTCCCCCTTTCCCCATTTATTTCCATGGAAGCAAATAAAAATATTTTTTAATGTAGGTCCATCCAAAGTTGTATATAAAATACTGGAAAAAAATTGACAAATGAGACATGCTGGAGATCCCCTTCTGTTTTTGAAAAAAATAGAGATGATAAAGTGTGGTCATCACAGATAAAAGAAAATAACTCCAAAAGCAGCTATATTTGCAAAGTGGTATCTTGAGATTGTATGTTTTTTAGCAGACTCTTTAACAGAAATTTTCTTTCAAAATAAGACTATACATAAGAATTGCTTTATTTAAGGCAGAGGGTGAAAATATCACATAAATGATAATAACAGAAATATTTATTTAAGACTTAGTTTGTGATTAGTACTGGGCTCACTGTCATCACTACGAGTATGTCAGCATTATTTTTAAAGTCTATCTTACAGATGAGGAAACTGAGGATTAATACTGTCAGATAAGTGTCAAAAACTGTCAAAGGCCTGACTTGTTTATCCTACTTGAAAACTGGTAAGTTAGCCTGTCACAATTTTAGCAATGCTTGCAGAAAGCACACGATTCCTGGGTCAGAGAGAGAAGGCTATTACTCGTAGCAGGTTTTCTTTTGCCAATTTTCTGAACCCCAAGTCCCACAAGCAACACAAGAAGGTCAGGTAACACCTGCATATGCAATAGATTATGTTACAGCAACTCTATAAGGCCTTACAGGAATTTTTATAATGGACACCAAGCATGGCTACCTTTTCTCTAAAAGGAGACACTAGCTTTTACTTCAAAGGTTATTCGCTACACAAACGTACTTGAAAGAAAGTCTGAAACAAAGACAGTCAGTAGTCTATCTACTTGAAAGATATGAAGATACACAAGAGAATCGTGGAGACCCATGAGTTCTCCAATAAGTTGCCCATGTTTGCACAATTAGTAAATAGTACCAGGATTTGGACCTAAGTCTACATCATCTGAGCAGCAGTAAGTACTCTATACTTTTAAAGGATCAGGAAGCAAAGCACAAAGGACTACCTGAGTTTTGTGGGTCTTGAGAATCCAGATTTTTCCATCATTTCAGAAGAGGATGAACCAAAAAAGACTTCCAAAGAATATCCCCTACCAACATTGGTTAAGAATATCTCCTTTCTAAAAGTAGGAAAATGAAAAGAAACATATTCTCTAGAGCATCAGAAGGTGAGGAAAGTTTTAAAGGCACAATGAGCATGACACACTGGAAAAAAATAACCTAGGATAGTCCCGAATGTCTCCTCCAGGTGTTGGGTTTTAATTCTAGCTTGACGTAAACAGTAGATGACAGACATTTAAATACTATATCAACAGTATAGGTGAAAATGCCATTTTCTGACCATAAGCTGTTTTGGACCATTAGTTTCTCTCTTGAGGAGATATTATAGTGTGGATACATGTTTATAATTTATGCCTTCCTTCAGTCTAAAGACTCAGAGAATTTTTTATTTTTCAATTCAGAGGGGAACAAAATTATTGTTTTAAATACAACGAAAGCCCACATCTGCTCTTATGCAAGCTCCAGGCTTTTCTGGCTACCCTGGCTGTTCAGGGGATAACTGTGAATGTGCATGCAATGCCACACCCTTTCCTAGTTCAAACACTTATGGTATTCCTGTCAATCTTTGTCCTCAGTGTCTGCTCAGGAGCTCACTGTGCAGATGATGTTGCTTCAATTTGGGATCTGAGTCAGTGAAAATACCCTACTCATGCCTATGTGTATAAAGACAGACCCACAGTGTTAGGTAATGATAAATGGGTCTCCACCTGTTCAATATCCATACCGAAGTTTTTGATCACTGCAATGTTCACTGCTAACGGTAAATATTATTTACTGACCTCTTAAACAGACAGCAACGCTGACTTGGAAAGAGAGAAATAGTTTCATCTTACCTTAATATATAAACGCTCAGGATAAGCCTCAGCAGGAACACTGGTTTTAAGAGTTTTAGACGAGACTACACTAAGGGCAAAGACTCATTTCTGCACTCTGCAAAGGCCAATTTCCCATTTTATGTTCTCTACACAGCCACCCTGAACAAATGAAACCTGCTGCAGGTCCCTTTCTATTTCTGCAAAACCAAGTGGTATATCTGACATGGGTCAGTGAAATGGTGTTCTGCTTTAGAATATGCCCAAGAGGAAGAGATTAAGTCTCTCTTCTGGGATTTAAATCTGTCTTAAATCCATGGCCCATGCTGGTATGTGCTTGGTATTTGGGGATTTCTTGCTGATGAATATAATATGGCCAAAGCCTTGCTTGGCTGCAAAGAGAAACCAGAGAAAAATAAAGATGTGCTTTAGTTGGTAACATATTGTGGGGTCAGGATGTTGTTCTAGTGACTCACTTGAAAAAAAAATGTGGTAGGAAAACTAAATTCAACCCATGACAAAGTGCTATGGCTTTTGCTTAACAACAATTCCAGCCAATTCACGGGCCAGGATTCTTTTTATATAGGCTGGGTCTGCATGATTCAAAAATACCCAGTACATTGAATTCTAAAATGTGCTTCAGTAGCCTGGCTACTTTGCTTGTGAAATGTTAAACCTTAATGGAACTACTTTGGACAAATACTACATGGAGCCTTTATAATGACTGACTGATTATTTGATTAATTAACAGCCTGATATTTTTAGATGCTTTGGTGTTTTATAACAAGATTCATAGAAGTCACTGCTCCTGGAACTCACCGCTCTATCCTCACTGTTTTTTGGCTTCTAGTTTAGACAGTAGATTTCTCAATTACAATAGTTCAATTGTCACTGGGTGGAGGAGATGGGCGGGAGATTGTAATTGACCATCTCTATTCCATGCTTTCCACCTCACAGGCATTCTGCCAACCACTTCATTTTGGTTTTTCTTCTTTAACCCCTCTTTATTAGAATATCTGTTGTAATCTGATTTGTCTTTATATTATTAATTGTTCCATAACTATAATTCATGATATATGCATTGCTGCTTAAAGCCAAGTTTCCCACCTATGTTACTTTCACAAGGAATGGTTTTTCCTTCCATCCCCACCTACCAAGTATTACTTATACAGTAAGGTCCAGCTCAAAGCTATCTCCTTTACACAAACAAGTATGAATTATCTCTTGTTCCATGCAATGATGCCATTATCTGTACTTTCATTAGAGCACTCTGCCCTTGTTAGAATTCTTTATGTTCATATCTGTTTCATCACTAAATCACTAAATTAGCTCCATAAGCACTGGACTTCTGTTTAGCCAAATGGGCCCATTCTTCTTCCATTTCGTATCTCCATACCAAGCTGTTATTTACCTATAGTAGGTAAGTCAAAATATTTAATGTAATGATGTTCACTTCCTCCAAATAAATATACCAGATAACAAAGTGGTACAGGTTTGGGGGGTTGGGATGAGGGGCAGAACAGGGGAAGGAAGGAGAGAAAAGGGAGGAATGGTGTTAAATTGAAAATCCAACCTGATTTAACATCTAATAATTAATTATTCATGCTGACAAATTTCATAAGGAAAAAACAAACACAATTGCTGTGGATTTTTAAATGTCTTATTTTTCCTTCAGTATATTTATTCAAAAAACAAACAATATTTACTTTCCTCCTGACTAAAATATGAATGTTTCTACTTGGCTTCCTTTTGGACAAACTGCTTCAGAACAAACCAATTCTGATAATAAAGGAAATCTCACTGTCCTGACCAACAACCTCATCCCTGGTTTTAAAACAATAATTTGATGACTAAATATTGCCTTTCCCTCAAAGAAATGAAGGGAGAAGACATAAGCCAGTGAATACTAATATAAAACAGCATCACCAGTTAAAATACAATTCACATCAATGTGGAAATGATTCTAAGTGGGTGGTTATTGCTACAAAAGAAAAGGACACACTCATAAATGAGCTACCTGTGACATGGGCGTAAAATTTTTCCATAATGTTTAAAGAGGTAGTGCTATCCTACCTGCATTTTTAAATAATACTCAATATTCTGGGGAAATTCAGAAGCAGATTTTTTTTTTCAGTCAGCAACTGACCTACTGGAAATTTTATTTTTAGTTCTGGGAAAGTTTATGATTCGTGATTTGTCATCTATATTGACAATGATGACATTCTTTCAAAAGAATGACCCCAGAGATTTAATAGTCCTGTATTTTAAATAGCGATTTCACTGGCCCCACCATTTTTATTTGGTTTGATTATTAAAAAGAGTCCAGAGATTTTACCCTAGGCATCACAAATTGTGAATCTTTTTGCTCTCTGCCAGTACTGTACTTGAGATTTCTAACACTTAGCAATTTTCTCACATTGTGGTTGAGGTCATCTTAGAAAGACCTACATTTATATTTTCCCTTGGTAATGCAAAATCAATCCTTGACTGGCTGGGAGAAAGGGAGGCACTCCACGTCAGACTGCTGACTGAAAATGCAAACATATAGGTAGCAAATCTTTGTATGTTATGGAAACACAGAGGCTAAAAAGTCCTCTGATTACTGACTCTCTTGTTAGAAACAGTAAATTTCTCCAGGTTTCAGTGTTTTAAAATATCATCTTTCTGCACACCTTTTTATGAGGAGTTTCATAAAGAGCATGATAATTACCAAAAGAAAACCTATATTACTCTTGCAACATTTTTCATAAGAATTTCCATCTAACTTTCCCACATTTTTTTTTACTAAGTTATTTTTTCTTTATTTTTTCTTGAGGGAGAGGGCAATAAGAAGATAACCCAATAACATCACGATGTAATAGAAAATCAATGAAGTTAAACAATATGGCAAGGAGGACTAAAAACAAAACTAAGTCTCTAAACTTTAGGATTCTCCTGGAAAGCTGTCTACAGGTCAAAACATTAAACTTTGGTTTGAGTGGAGAAAAAACTAGCTGCATTTTTATCCAGCACAGCTTAAGGATATAATCATGTGCTTAAGCATATATGTTTTTTATAAAGGACAGCTGCACTCTTCCCCACAGAGGACTTCCCTTTACTGGCCATAGGACACGGCATTCTTAAAGTGCTTCCTTTCCCAGCATGCTTCTCAAACTTGAGTAAGCACCCAGCCTGCCCCCCCCCCCAGAGGGCTTGTTCAAAAAGCAGACTGCTGGATTCCACTAGGTCTGGATGGGCTAAGAATCTGCATTTCTAGCAAGTCTCCAGGGGCTGCTGAGGTTGCTGAGGCTCCTGGTCTGATGACCACACTTTGGACACCTCTGCTTTAAGAGGGAGCGGCTTGGAGCAGCTTGAAGGCCAGCATGGGGGGAGCAGGCACAGGAGCCAAGGAAGAGAGCTGTGGATAGGAGTTGAGCCTGTGAGACCTGAGAAACAAGGGGTCACTCTAACGGCTAATCTGTGAAGGAGAACAGTGGTTTTAGAAATATTCCATGTCAAACTGAACCAAGGGTATCAAGGTAAAGAAGATAGCAGAAAAAGGAAAGAATTGTTAAGAAAAACTTAACAAGGGAAAGAGAGGTCACAGACCAAGCCCTTCAGGAAGTAATAGCAACAAAAACATATTACAAGAAAAAGTTGTCCTGAACTATAAAACATGATCACCTTCCAGCCCTCCCTCCACTCTACTCCATCTTCCTTCTGTAAGTGAGCAAACAGGTGTGAATCTCAATCCACTGGCTGAAATGTACAGAAAGCACCAATTTCCCAATTATCCACATTCAACTTTACTGCCACATCTAAGTATCATGCCAGCTGGGAAAATGCAACCTCATTTATCTGTGAAGTGTCCCCCTGAGCCCAAGATTGTGATAGGGTAGTCCAGGGATAACAGACTAGATCCCAACATGGCATGGAGTTCAGTGCTCTGGGGTCTTCAAATAGAAGTCATCAGTCCACATAAGTCACTGGATGGCATGGGCCTAGTTCCACAGCCCCCATCTGCTGCTTCCTGGAAACGCTGTTGCTGTGGGAATCTGAGAGCCGCCTACAGCAGCCTGACTGAAGGCCCCACAGAGCCATTCTCCTCTGCGTTCCTGCTACCTCCTCCCAGGAAACAAATCTGCCACTGCTCGGGGGCCCACGGACTGTCCACTCCTCTCCCTTTTCTTCCAGTTTGTGGTTAAGAAACAAATCCCTGAACTCCCCGGTTCCTATACCTACACTTTTCTGAAGCCCAGAAAACCTCTTCCTCACTATTACTTACTCCACAACTAAGTATTCGGGAGTTAAGTCTAAACGTCCAATGCCTACAGGAGCCAAAAGGATAGAATAAATGAAAGAAGCAGGTTGGGAACATACAATAGTGATGGAGAGTACTGTACAATGGAAAGGGAGTGAACCCTCAAAGAATAATAAAACGTTTTTAACTGTGGAAGTCAAACAACACACATATTTGGTCCAATGGCAGAGCAAGTTTCTCATTTGTGAGTATGGCTCAGGTTTATGGAAAACAAAGATGTGGTGTTTATTCTTTCCTCTCGGCTCTTCCTGGGGCACTGAGTACAGGGCAGACACTATTTTCTAAAAAGCGGGGGTTTCTACCTGTCTTATTTGCCGCTGTATCCCCAGCAAGTAGAACAGTGCCTGGCATGCTGTTGGTGCACTCAGGAAACATCTTTTGAAATACCTCACTGAATCAATCGATAAAATGAACGCATAAAAAAGTCCAGTATTATCTTAAAACATTATTACCCAGATCTATTACTTCTAGTCTGTACAAATCACACTGATGATTAAACACCGCATTTACAAAAAAGTGAATGGCACAATGATCAATTATAAGGGATCCTTACAAGTCTGTCTTTTTCCAGGAGGGCCGAGACCTCTCCCCTGAACCGCTCACCAAGCTGCTGCCTTGACACAATAGTAACATTGTAAGTTCCTGGTGAAATGTTGCATGTATTACCCTGAAGCTTGAGTACACAAATATGTTTATGCGTGGCCATGGCCTGTATACTGTCTAAAGTAAAACAAAAACTTGAATAATATAAAGTTTTACATAGATTTCAAAGAAAGTCAAGAAATAACTTATGAGGGGCCCAAGCTTAGAAGAAAACTTCCTCTGAATTAATGTGTGCTATGCTTCTCACATTCACTAAAATCTGTCTAGCTTGACTCTCCCTTGGAAAAGGTTATTGTATTGCTACCACCTCTTTCCCTTTCCGATTCAGCCAGCCTCCAGAGCTCATGGTTTTCTGCCCGAAGCTTCCTCTTTTATATGAGCCCATTCTGTGAAACCCTGATCCGCTGAAAGGAAGTTAATTGATCATTCTGCATCATTGCTTCTACCCATGGATTGCTTCCTTTGGTGAAACATTTAGCACTAAGCCAGGAGCACACGAGCTCTAATAAAACACTCCAACAGGATTTGCTATTGCAGCTGTTCTTTATTTGTGAACCTCTGCAATGTTTCTCCTGTTCATTTTGCCCAGTCTGAGGAACACTTTAGTAAAAGAATGTTTTGCAGTCCACATGTCCTTAAGCATGGATATCTGGGAGCCACTGTTCATTCCTCCTTTGCAGTATGATCTTCATCACTGTTTTAGCCCCGTGATATTTATTTCAATTAAGTGCACATTAGAGGCTACCTTCTTATGCACCCACTAATCCAGGACTTTTTATCCCTTGAACCGCTGCAAAAATAGACTGATAACCATGAAAAAATAATGAAACAGTTATCAAAATGTACACCTGAAATGGCCACTGGGACCAGACTGACACACTACCAAGAAAAAAACCCAAGGTCCAAAATGGAATCACTGATGCTAAACCCTATGATACCAAACCCAGACATAATACCTGACTTAGCTGCCAATTTGACCTTACCAGGAATATAATCTTAATCAAGCCATGTGTTTTCTGGTCAACGTCAATGAGGTAATCTATCACATAGACCCTTTCCATTCTAGATAGGAAGAAGTGGCAACCTGTGTAATAAGACGCCTGCAGTCAAAAAAAGATGATGTCTTGGTCTAAAAATAATCCTTTTCTTTTCTTTTGCTAATAACTCCTCTGTCACACCCTTTTCCTATTAAAAAAAAACTTTCCATTTTTGTCCAGTTTTTTTGGAGTACCCTTCTATTTGCTGTATGAATGCTGCCCTATTCATGAATGGCTTAATAAAGACAATTAGATCTTCAAACTTTCCTCAGTTGAATTTTTTCTTTAACAGTACATTCAATAAAAACTTCAAGAAAGAAATAATTTTCATGCTGTTTAAACTCTTTCAGAACTCCTAAAAATATTTCAATGTCCCATGTCTTTATATAAAACCAGAATAAATCTGGTAGCAATATTTACATAAATAGTTCAAAAAGAAATTGTGGTCTAATGTGTTACAAAGCTAATAATACAACCCTAAATAAAGAATGTAAAATCTATTTATTTCAACATGCTTTCAATTTTTTAAATAATTTACTAAAGAAAAAAATTTAAATAAATAAACACATACTGGTCCACCTCATGACAAAGGAGAAAAAAAACAAGAAAAAATATGGCAAAATAGTATAGACTTTCCAGTTAAGATGGTAGACAATGAGAGAATCTGCATACTCTTAACACTTGATGAAAGGAATGACAACACATGACATAAATTTTGAAAAGTGACGGCCAAGTGAATAAATAAAAGATGCTTATTTGGTTAGGAAGTTAACCTTATCTGCACCCTTCTGAAGAAATGGTAGGAAAAGGAGATGATTCAACCAAGTCCTCGAAAGTGTTACTGATATTTCTAAAAATAAGGAGAAACTGGGAAGGCAGGCGGCTGACAAGAAAGTAAAGGTCCACTTTTACAAACATCTCCACCAAAGGAACTAGGGAGGAGGAGCAAACTGCCAGGCAGTGCCCTCTCCTACCTGGGGAGGAAGAGGGAGAGGGTGCTAAAGATGTCCAGCAATACAGTGCAAAGATGAAGGCAAAGAGCAAATAAATGAGAAAAAATAAAAACTGTCTGCAACAAGTAGAAGTGGAGAGATTTAAGCAGAAAGTGAAACCCCGTTTGCCTTCCCCCTCCTCCCAACCCCAGGTAATATGACAATGAAGCTAAAACCCACAGAGTTATCTTTTCCTATTGTAACTTAGGAGTACAGCTGAATATGTAAAAAACTGCTAAAGAAATGTGTAAGTGAAACAGAAAAATGAATAAACTAAACAAACTCTCTCTAGTGGAAGCATGAGTTTCAGGACAGCACATGCAAACCAGAAGTTTGATCTCAAGGCCTCAGAAATAGAGCACATACCCAGTTAGAGGGAGTGGATTGTGAGTCAGGAAAGCTACCCACATCAGAGAAGAAAAAGCAGAGTCTGAGTTTTCCACCTTCCCCACTCTCATCACCTAAGGCTGGAGAAAAACTGAGTGGTAGCAACAGCCAGGCCTCAAAGTGGAGCTCTGAGAGAGAAAGACAAAGTCGGGAGACCTCACGGAAAGAACACATTGGAAAACTCACAATGATGCACTTCCAAAACAAACCAAAGATCTGGACGCCGCTCGTGTTAAGCATGAGCAGGATTAAAAGAAATGGCATTGCAGTTATGCTTGAATACAACAAAAACACAAGGAGGAAACGTGACATGGCTGACAAAAGAGACAGAAAAATCTTACTGGGAAAGAAAACATATTCCAGGAGCAGAACTTGATTCCTAGTGTGAAAGAACTTAATGGGAATACGAAAAAGAAAAAGAAATCTCATAGAACAGGAAAAGATATAAAGAAAGTCTGTAGAGATAAATTGAGAGTGCAACACCACTAGAACTTACACACATCTATTCAATGACCTAGAAAGTGCAAGAAAAAGGAGCTAAAAGATATTTCAGTGGGATAGAGGAAAGGCTTGGGAAAATATTAATATCGGAAAGCAAGTTAGAAAGAAACTGATAGAGGAGACGGCCAAAATAACAGGATATTTTATGCCCTGTAATTGTGATCCAAAAAAAGAAAGAAAATAAAAGAAATATTCAGAAAGATTAAAAAGTCCCCGAAATGAAAAAGAAGCACAGATTTAAGAAAAGACCCTCTACACTGGAAAAAGATAAAGAAAGGTCGACATTGCAGCATATCCAGGCTAAATTATTAAGATTCAAAGACAAAGAAATCGTTTTTCAACCATCCAGATAGAAAAAAAATACGCCGACGAAAAGGAGGAAAATCAGGTCGGTTACGTACTTCTCCACAGCAACATACTAAGCCAGAAAACAGAGCAATATCTATAATAACCTGAAGGGAAAAAATCTATCAAAATATATGACAGTCAGGTATTTTGAAATATGAACTTATGAAATATAACATGAGAATAAATATTTCAAATAAATCAAGCCCAATGAAAAACAAATGGTAGAGTCATAGTAAAATGACTACTTCAATACTCAGTACTACGAGATGATAGAGCAATGACAAAAAAAAAACAAAAACGCAAGGTTGGAGTTGCAAACTCTAAAGCCCACAAGGATGAGGCAGGGCATACAAGTGACTGAAACATTTTGGATTCAGTAAAGTCGAAGAGCACACAATCAAAACACTGCCAATTTTCCTTTCAGGGAATGAGAAACCAGTAAAAGGATGTCACATTACCAGATTTTTGATGTTTTCAACAAAACCCAGAAATCCAAACGCCTGTCTTAATTCTCCCAATTTTTAAATTTCAGCAACAAAATCAACTATATTAAATATACTGAGAAAAACAAACTCATCTGTTAATGCTGCTTTACAAACTCGCTCCTGTTTGTGGAGGACAGGGAGAGGCTGAAGAAAAAAGGTGGTTTTAAAAAGAAGGGAATTTACTTACAAAGTGTGTCCCAAATGGCAGCAAGATAAGTAGATCTCTGCACCTCGCTGCCAGCATCTTATGCGTAGAGGCTGATAAGGCCACTTGTAATAAACGTTATCAGCCTGGAGGGTGTGTGGAAGGAGCTAGGACACAGGGAAGTTCTCGCACCCTAAGTAATTGCGAGAACCCTGCGCCCAGGAGCCAGCTCTATAGAAAGGGGTCTAAGGTGATCAGAAAGCGCTGGTCCAGTTCACCCAACTTCCGGCTCACGTAACTAACTTCCAGCTTGCGTAACTTCCTCTTCCGTTCTATAAATACCTCTCCATCGAGGCAGGTAAGCAGGCCAGAGTGTACCAAGGCTTTGCCAAGGTTCAGCGTACTGCGTTGATACTCTTTCTACTTCCTCAAATAAACTTTTTTTTTGTAATGAAACACCAAGTCAACATTGTTTTTCAACTGATGAGGCCTTAATTAGCTTTAATCACACCTTCAGTCCAGATCTCCACAACCGTTCATTCCTGCAAGGCTGTGACACCCTTGAACCGGCTCTTGGCAGGGGAAGAGTAGGAGGATGTGCATTGCAAAGACAAGGGAAGGAGGAAGTGTCCGATGGCCTAGGAAGTCCAGCTCTCAGGTCAGTCAGAGGTTAAATCTTAAGTGACCTTCTCCAACAGTTAGCAGACTGGTGGCTTAAGTGACCAGTTTGTCAGCTATGGAAAAGAAATAAAATCTAATATTGGTAGTACCCCCAGTCAGTCAGTTCTTGGAAAGGGAAAACAGACTAACAGAGCCTTCCTGTGGAAAAAAAAAATGCATGATAGCAGTACTTACAGACCTTCCTTGAAAATTCTACTCAGAGAAAGAAAGTAGGTAATAGATGAAATAGAGAAACTGGGATGACTGGTAGTGAGCACTGAACCAATATAAAAATAGAACTAAAACTGAATAACTATAGAAATTATACTAATATAATGCCAATTATGTAAAGCTTGGCAATGTGATAATCTTCAGGTTTTTAAATTTTCTGATTCAATGTACTTTATGTTAAACAAATATTCACATTTGTAGCTAATTTTTTATTTTGTGTTTTTTTTTAAAAGGGCTCCAAAAATTATAAGCAGTTCCACAAAACTCTGATCTGTTTTTGTCAGGAGAGGTACTTTTAGACAAAAATGACTTTATGAAAACAATGAATACTCCCACTGAGGACCACTTATCCAATCACCATGGCAGGACTCCAGAAATCCTAGAAAGAACTTAAAAGGAGAGAACCTAAGCAACCTAGGATTGCTTGGTATCTACAGAAGCTTTGATTTGTACAGCCTAGAGAACAAGTGATTCTCAGGTCTGACATTTCTCCCCAAATAGTTCATTCACCCTTCTCCTAGCCATGACCCCAAAAGTCTGACCATCATCTATGAACTACCTTTCCTTACAGTATTTGTGCAGGTTTTGCTTAAGCTCTGTCCAACAGAGCACATCATGACACAACACAGCTTGTTTACTGAGTCCCATGCATAATATATGAAGTGTTCTTAATCATCCTGGCCCTCTTTCCCGAAAACAGCAGAACATAGTTACATATAATACCTGTGACTGCCTCTTAATCTCTGTTCTCCACGGCTTCACAACCCTTAACAGTGGCATTTAAGAAAAACCTGCAATGTCCAGGTAAACTTTTTATGACCAGAGTTGTATTTAAAGAAAAGTAACAGACAGAGCAGGCAAAGTAAGCCATAAACATTTGCCAGTGTCGTGCAGTCTGAAGCAAATGTGAGTGGATTCCTGGCTTTCAAGCTTATTCCAGAACCTTAAAGTCAATGATAAGATGTGGGTACAAACAAGGGCACATCTAACTCTATCTAGTTCCTTGTTTAGAAGCCAATAAGCTAAACTTATGACAAGCATTCCCTATCTCTGCCTCCTAAAATGACCATCCAAGAGCATAAATGATGATAGCAAGCACCACTACAATGAATCATAAATGTAGAATTCCATGGACAGACATTTTGTTCTCATTTGTATTTCTTACCATTAATTCGTTCATCATTCAGGCAATAATTTTGCCAAACTCATTAATTAAGAAATGGAAATATAAAAAAGTAATGTAGTTAAACAGCAATAATTTAATTTTAAACATCTCTTTTAGTTTTAGGGGTTTTTTTATTTTATAATTCAATCAACAACCAAGGCAAAAAGAATTCAGTATCTTCAAGAAACGTAAGTCTGGTAACTTCCTCAGTGTATGCCATTTTATATAAACATTGAAAAATTCCAGGGATTTAAGAGTTGTACTACTAACTGCAATAACCAATGATAAATAAGCTTACTATATTAAAAATAAGTATAGTATCACTGATTGTTCTTGTCTTCAAAACATAACAAGAAGTCGCTCTAGAACTTTCTAATATAGATACTACTATAAAGCTGAAATAAATATCAAACATAAGAATGTTGCTTTGAATTTTCACAGAAAATGAAAGCTGCTTGCAATTACTTTAATGTTTTCAAGGACTAAGAAATCATCATCAGTAAGAAAAAAAGATTAATGTATTTATAAAATATTAACACTTAATATTTCCTAATTCTTCTAGATATTTCTAGCAAAATATATTTCAGATTATGAAATGCCAGGATATAAATGGCTCAGCTACTTTTTGGTATATTTTTAAACCTATTATTATTTGATTAACAGACATGTTATTACCTAAAAAGTATATGTCGATGTCTTAAATCATTGCATTTACAACTTCAAAGAATGTTTATTAGTTAGGAGTAAGGAAGTCATTCAATTTTATAGGTTCTAGGACATGAAGTTTCCAGCTGGGGTTGTCTAGTTTACCTCTCTGCTTCCAAGAGCACAGAAGCTCAATATCCAGTCCAGACCAGAGGGTGATGAATGGCAGTATGCTGGGCTAGATTCCACATCAGGAAACCAGTGCAGCTTTGAAGTTAGATATATCCTTCAAACAACTTTCACTAAGTATTAATTGAGCATCTACTTTACCCTTCACACTGCTTGAAGCTGAAACTAAAGATACACAAAGAGAATATAAATGTGCAGATAGTTGGACCTGCCACTTACAACCTGAGTGGCATGGGACAATTTACTCAACCACCTAGAGTCCTGATTTATACTTCATAAAGCACTGTTAGTAATATCTACAGGAGAATGTGGCTGTAACAGTGAATGACTGATATAAGCATTAGCAAAATAAACCTTTATAAATGGTTTCATTTATTTTAAAACTTTGCTCAGCCCTGACCTAAATAAGAATCAGACTTGGCATTACTTAAGGGTGCCCACTGAGAATTCTTCAGAACAACACATTGAATAAGACCCACACTAAAATAGTCTTCAGAAGTTGAGATGATAAAGTGCCAACAGAGGAATGGGGAGAAACATACAAGGTGGGTGGGCAGAGAGGCCAAACCATTTCTTTCACTCTGTACCATGCTACAGCAGAGAATAATATACCTCTAATATAGAAGATCCAAAAAACCTGGATTTTTGTAGCCACCCTTCAATATCTATATGCATGCTGTGGAAAAATGTATCTATATATGTAAAAATTACTCTGCTTTTTTTAATGTGCTCAGATTTCTCCTAGAAATAAATGCTTATTAATACATAAAAACCTGTTGAAAGCTTGTAATTATCCACATATATTGCATACACTTTGTGGACCATCTGCAGCATGTTTATTAAATATATTTTATTGATTATGCTATTACAGTTGGCCAATTTCTCCCTTCATTCCCTTCCACCCTGCAATTTCTCCCTTCATTCCCTTCCACCCTTCCACCCTTCCACACCCTCTTCCACTCACATTCCCCCCTTTAGTTCATGTCCATGTGTCATAAGTTCTTTAGCTTCTACATTTCCCATACTATTCTTATCCTCCCCCTGTTTATTTTTTACCTACCATCTATGCTACTTATTCTCTGTACCTTTTCCCCCTCTCTCCTCCTCCCATTCCCCTGTTGATAAGCCTCCATGTGATCTCCATTTCTGTGGTTCTGTTCCTGTTCTAGTTTGTTTAGTTTACTTTTGTTTTAGGTGTGGTTTTTAATATCTGTGAGTTTCTTCTTACTGTTCATATTTTTATCTTATTTTTCTTAGATGAGTCCCTTTAACATTTCATATAATAAGCACTTGGTGATGATGAACTCCTTCTGAGAAGCACTTTATCTGTCCTTCCATTCTAAATGAAAGCTTTGCTGAATAGAGCAATCTTGGATGTAAGTCCTTGTCTTTCATGGCTTGGAATACTTTTTTCCAGTCCCTTCTTGCATGTAAGGTCTCTTTGGAGAAATCAGCTGACAATCTGATGGGGAGTCCTTTGCAGGTGACTGTCCTCTTATCTCTTGCTGCTTGTAGGATTCTCTCCTTCATTTTAATCTTGGTTAATGCAATTATGATGTGCCTTGGTGTGTTCCTCCTTGGACCCACCTTCTTTGGGACCCTCTGAGCTTCCTGGATTTCCTGGAAGTCTATTTCCTTTGCCAGATTGGGGAAGTTCTCCTTTATTATGTGTTCAAATAACTTTTCCACCTGTTGCTGTTCCTCTTCCCCTTCTGGTACCCCTATAATTCAGATGTTGGAATGTTTACAGATGTCCTGGAGTTTCCTAAGCTTCTCCTTACTTTTTTTAATCCTTGTTTCTTCATTCTTTTCTGTTTGGTTGTTTCTTGCTTCCTTCTGGTCCACTCCACCAATTTCAGTCCCAGTTTTCCTTCCATCACTATTGATTCCCTGTGCATTTTCCTTTATTTCACTTAGTAGCCTTCATTTTTTTATCTAATTTGTGACCAAAATCAACCAGTTCTGTGAGCATCCTGATCACCAGTGTTTTGAACTGTGTATCTGATAGGTTGGCTGTCTCTTGGTCACTTAGAAGTATTGGCTCTGGAGCTTCGATCTGTTCTATTTCAGATATAATGTTTTGGTCTGTTCACACCTGTTATGAATGAGAGGCAGAGCCTTGGGTTTTCACCAGGGCAGGTCTACCCAGTTACTGGGTCGTGTTGCTGTATGTGGGGATGGGGTCAGAGAGGGAGCAATGGCATTTGTTCTGCTTTCTCTCAGATGTGGTCCCCTCTGCTGCTTCCCACAAGTAAACTGGGCCCTTTTGGTGCTGGCTCCAGGTGGGTGGGCTTGTATATGTTCTAGGACCCTGTGGGTCTCTCCAACAAACTCTCCTGTAAGGCTGGGAGTCTCTCTTGCAACCTCAACCCCACAAGTGTTTTCAATCGGTACCTTTTGGGTTTATTTTCTGTTGCTGGGGCTCTGGGTTGCGCAGTCTGCCTCGCTCCCCATTTTTGTCTGGTTTATCTGTACATGGACTGCCTGGTCAGCCAGCCGCCTTGCGTGCCTCACTGGGTCTGCTCATTGCCTCCATGTGCCTGGGGTCTGCCAGCCACTGCCTGTGGTCCCAGGACCACCAACCACCACTTTTTCCTGCTGCAACCTCTCTCCACTGGCCACCAACTCCACCTCTCTTACAGGTCTGGATGAATGGTTGTCAGACTTCTGTACAGTTCAGTTTTCTGTCAGTTCTGGTTGTGTTTTGTTTCTAAATCTTTACTGTCCTTAATTTTGGTTGTGCAAAGAGGCACAGTGTTTCTACCTATACCTCCATCTTGGCCGGAAGTCCAAGTCCACAGCACATTTTAATTTCAAGCTGGCTCTGCCCCAGCAACTTACTAAATATATGGCTCACCCACAACTGGTGTAGTCTCACAAAGCACAGATTTCAACATTAGCACAAGGCAAAAAAAAATAATATTTAAAAAAGATTATTTTTTAATCTTTTACAAGATCAAAGAGAAATCATCTGAGAATTACACGTCACTTTTGTTTCAACTATGCCACTGTGCTCTTTCTTTATTTGGATAAAAAGAGTTGTCACTCCACCCTAGTTCTCCCCAAGGCAGCTGTACAGATGACAAAGATAACTGTAAAAACTAAAACTTAGAAAATCCTCCAAGGGAAATAATTCTTTCACCTTTGATTTTGTATGTAAATGTATGTATACATAAATGCTTATTGGTGTGTGAGGCTGTAAGAGGGAGTTCAAAGTTTATCTCTCTAAGGTCTATGATTCAAAAAAGGGTTAGAAAGTGTGACATGTTATTGACCTAAAAGTTCATCTCTTTCTTATTGGGGCCTTGGTTACCATGACTAACTTGAGCTTTTTAATGTTCTTTTACTAGTTGTCCTCTAAGATTATTGTATTTTCCAAACTAATTTTCAGAAATATTGACAAGAGCAAGAAATATCTCTTAATTCAGACTCACACAGAAAAGATATATTGCCTACAAAAGAAATGAGTGAAATTTTCCCCGGGAAACCTCGAGAAGTCATTCAAGTTTGTAGCTTGCAAATTTAGTTGGCCTATCTTTTTAAATTTGTATTATTTTAAAATTATAGTCAATGTACAATATTCTATTACTTTGAGATGTACAGTCCCATCAGACATTATATAATTTATGAAGTGATCACCTCAACAAATCTAGTACCCATCTGACACCATACATAGTTATTACAATATTATTGACTATCGTTCCTATGCTGTACTTTACATTCATGTGACTACTCTGTAACCACTAATATCCCCTCACCTCTTCCATCAGCCCCCTAAACCCGCTCCCATCTGGCAACCATCAGAATGTTTTCTGTATCTATGAGTCTGTTTCTGTTCCGCTTGTTTCTTTTTTAGATTCCACATATAAGTGAAATCATCTGGCACTTGTCTTTCTCTGTCTGACTTATTTCACTTAGCATAATACTGTCTAGTTCCATCCATGTTGTTACAGTTGGCAAAAATGCATTCTTTTTTATGACTGAATTATATTCCATTGTATATATGCACCACTCCTTTATCCACTGATCTGTTGATGGACACTTGGGTTGCTTCCATATCTCGGCTATTTTAAATAGTGGAACAATAAACATTTGAATGTATATGCTTTTTCAATTCACTGTTTTGGGTTACTTCAGATAAATACTCAGAAGTACAGTTGTTGGGCCCTTCTTTGTCTCTTGTTGTAGCCTTAGAGGATGAGGGAAGGTAGAGGAGAGTGTAAGGGGGGGCGGTAAATGGTAATGAAAAAATACAATAAAAAATAAACTATTAAAAGAAGTCTCCTTTATCTAGTATAAGTATCGCTACCTCAGCTTTTGTGTTTTGTTTCATTTTCATGAAATACCTTTTTCTATCCCTTTACTTTCAGTGAATGTGTGTATGTGTGTGTGTGTGTCTTTTGATATGATGTGGTCCTATTGTAGATAATGTATGTAAGGGTCTTGTTTTGTTATCCATTCAGTCACTGTATGTCTTTTGACTGGAGTATCCAATCTGTTTGCTTTTAAAGTATTTGTTGATAAGTATGTATTTATTGCCATTATATTACCCATGTTATTTATCTTTTTTTCTTTTTCTTAAAGAAGACCCTTTAACATTTCTTGCAATACTGATTTGGTGGTGATAAACTTTTTTTGCTTTTTCCTGTCTGGAATTCTCTTTATCTGTCCTTTGATTCTAAATGATTGTTTCACTGGGTAAAGTAATCTTTTTGGTGTGGGCCCTGCCTTTTCATCACTTAGAATATTTTGTGGCCATCCCTTCTGGTCTGCAGTTTCTGTTGAGACAGTCTTATGAGAACTCTCTTGTAGATAATGAACTGTTTTTCTCTAGTTGCTTTCAAGATTCTCTCTTTGTATTTAATCTTTGGCATTTTAATTATGATGTGCCTTAGCGTAATCCTTTTGGGGTTCATGTTGTTTGAGACTCTCTGTTTGTCTGGGACTTGTATGTCTATTTCCTCTACCAGCTTAGGACAGTTTTTCATTATTATTTTTTTAAATAGGTTTTCAATTTCTTGCTCTTTCTTCTCCTTCTGGAACCCCCATGATGCAAATGTTGGTATGCGTATTGTCCCAAGGGCTCCTTACACTATCCTCTTTTGCTGGGGGGGCTCCTTTTTTCTTTTTGCTGTTCTGGTTGTTTTCTGTTTTCTTATATTCCAAATTGCTGACTTGATTGTCTACTTCAGCTACTCTACTGTTGGTATCCTATAAGTTATTCTTCATTTCAGCTAGTGTATCCTTCATTTCTGACTGGCTCTTTTTTATGGTTTCCGTGTCCTTTTTATGTTGTTGAAGTTTGCACTAAGTTCTTTTAACATTGGTTCACTTGTCTTGTTCATAGCACCAGCAGCCTTCAAACTCTCATTTATGGCACAGAAATTTAATTGTATGACAGGAGATATTTGTAATAACTACAAAGCATTCAGAAATGTAGTACCATTTCTAACTAAATCTGATTGGAAAGCAATGGACAGACCTGAGGCAATGCTGAAAATATCTCTGCTTTGCTTGGAGTGAATCTTTGAGCCTGGAAGGTTAGAAAGTACCTAATTAAACATAACAACTTTCACCCTTGGTAAACTAAGTCCCCTAAAATTTAAGCAAATATTTCTAAAATTATGTTATTTGTCAGCAACTAAATCAGAACTATAACTCCATTTCATTCCTTCTAGCCCAGTACTTGTAATTTCAAATATTAAAATAAAATATAGTCAAATGTAGTGTGTAATTATTAATGACAAAGATCAATAATTGTTAAATTCACTTCCAGTCAAGTTCAACAAAGTATATTTTCCTAATTTATACTCATAAGTACATACACTATTCCAAACCACTTCTCAGAAACTGTAATATCTGAACACCCATCTTAAGTTTTCCTAAACCAAGAAACTTAAGCACACCAGCTACTGATTCTATCCTTGTGACCTACTGCATAGATTTTCTTTGGCAGCCCAATGAAAACCTCACATGTTGAAATCATTTATTTTTTGAACCTAATATCCCTCCACAAATTCTTCCATTTGATTAATTTATTTTCTATTTATCTCAAGACATTCTACAGAACAGGAAAATTTCTCATTTTTTCAATTATAAAAATTAATTAGATGAAGGAACTTGAGAAGGGAAGAGTTTGCAGAGAGAAACAGAGAATAACTTGTATGAATTTTTATGTTATATGAGGATCAAGTAATTTAAAGATAGAAGCCTAGGAATTTTATCTGTAGTGTAGTTACCATCTATGTAAGAACATAGTATTCTCCATTTAAGAACAGGTCCACAAGCTATTTCTCAATCCATGTGTTTGAAATCGTGAAGTAAGTAAGCCTCTACAAGCAGCCCCTGAAGCCATAGGGTGGTGGGCATTAACAAAGTTCAGGTCCTTTTTGCTGGGCTGTATAGCATTTTTCATACCTCTAAAGTCTGCAGGTTAAAATTTTATAAGAGAGCTTTTTTTCTGAGTGCAAACAAGAGACAGCACAGAGGCTGCTTAGGTTGAAATCAAGGCAAGTTTAACCAGGATCAAATGTAGGCACTGGATTTCCCTCTGTCCCTGACTTTTAAAAGCATTTTTCCACCCCAGAAGAAATTGGCAATGCTCTGCTCAGGAGTTGCTGCTTTATATTTTTTCTTCATTGTATCCATTCTAAAAAAAGAAGGGAAAGGAAATCCCCCACAAACTGCATCACCCATTTATCTCTCAACACCACTGATCCTCAGGTAGGAATGGACTAGGGAGAGAGGCCTTGTTGAAACCACAATCAGAACCTATCTCTCTTGGAGAACCAAACAACTAACTATGGAATGGAATGAACTGACAGTTCTCAAAACAGAGAAGTTGGGTTATAAACATATGATAAAGTTAATGGGAAACTCACTGAAGAGAAGTAAACAGTGTCCCAGTATGCACTGATAGATACAATGTGCCCCCTGAGGCATTTTCCACTTAGCTTTGCCTTTTTGTACCTTGGGTGCTAGGCATCAGTTAAGTGCCATTTTTATCTGATTACCTATGGTAGGAGGTCTGTTTCACTGTTTATACTCCTATCAACCACAAACTTGCCAGTGTGTTTTGTGAGAAACCAAGACTGTAAATCTGTTACCTCGCTGAGCCAGGATATATTTAAGGAGCTTTAAAAATCTGTGTTTGCATGTGAAGGTACATACTCTACATAGAGAACATCACCTTAGCAACTATCGTGTAATGTGATCCTAGAAAAGAACAAATGATGACTATTTACTCTCCTTCATCCCACTCACATTTTTGAAAGTCGAAGTAGAAAGCACTTATAAAAACAGCATGGCGACACCAAGTAAGTGGCCTAGTGGTGGTGACAACATTCGACCATTGCTCAAATTTAAGGAAGACCTCAAAGTGTTTTAACACGTTTCCTCTACACAGGAGAACTTTAAACTTTATAAGGCCCATAACAATTATCTTATCTAATTTATCTTTTCGACTATATTCATAGGAAACATTATGGTGATGTGGGGTTCAGTGGTCATATCAAATCTAAAAATGCAAGATCTGTTTCACAGAGCACATTCGAGGAGTGAAGCCAGGAGAATGCACTGCATGGGAGGCCTGTTCAGACGTCCAAGTTCTGGATAATATTGACAAGGCTCATAAATTTGGAGGGGAAAACCAGAATATTCCTTGAAAACTAAGTAAATTATTTCCAAAGTTCTCTTCAGTGATAATTGGAAACAATATTAGTAGAAACTACAAACTAATAGCAAGAATTAATCAACAAAAGGAATAAGAAATTCAGCCAGAGTAAGCAAACTAATATGATTTGAAATTCAGACAACCCCAACTTGAGAAGGAATATCTCCCTGCCCAATGTCCAGCTTTGATTTACACATCGTGAGGTCTTCAGCTGGAAAAGAATAAGGGCACAGCAAAAAGACGAAATTGCCACAAGAATGTTGGAAGGTACAGTCAGCTGGGGTCTTCTGAATCAGTCATGGCCAAGTTGGAGTCCTAGAGAACCCAAAAACACACAAGTTCTGACCAGCTCTCAGCCTGTGAATCCTTTCAGCACCTTGCTGATGCTTCCTGAGGAACCAATGCAATTGTGTTGTATGGGGATTTGCCAGATGAACAGCTTCCAGGTTAAGATCATGTAGACTGTGCAGAAGTTGCCCAGTTTCCCGGAGTTTTTATTTAGTATTTCAAATAGCCCAGAAAGACCTTTCAGTTTCCACAGTCTCTGGTAGAACTGTGCTCTTTCTAATCTATTAAGAGTGAAAAGGCCCAAGGGCATCCAGAATTCTCTGGAAAAGTTCAAAAGGGTAGAAATAAGGGTAATCCAGTGAATTGCTAATGCTTTAGCTAAATAGGTTTGAGGTGAAAATAAGTGTCTACATGAAAAATACTGGTAGTTCCGGCACTGAGTGTATTTTCAGTGATTTCAGAGCAAACAATTCATTGCTGGGAAAATTACAGATATCATTATCTTCTTTTTCCCATGAAGAGATTTAAAGCCATGAAAAAATAGGCAAATTCCCTTTTCCTTAGGACACACTTATCCATGCTTCTTACACAGGGGGAGCAGCTATGCTCCAAAAGCCCCCCTGCCCTGGTCCCCCACATATAACAAGCTATGGTATAGGATTTCCATGGGGGTCGAGAGGAAATACTTAGTGATGAGCCTCATGTTCCAGTGGACAGTTTTAAAAGAGATTTCCTTACCTTTCAATTCCAGTCAAAAATTTTACAGTTATGTTGGGAACCACTCTGCCTGGTTTCAGGAGTTGTAACTGCCCCCCCATGACTAAGGCTGAGTACGTGACCTCTGGAATTTGAGCCACTAAGGAGACAAAGCTTATCCCCTGCTCCCAGTGCTTTGTCAGTTAATCTATGACAGGTACAACCCCGCAGAGGGGGGCAACCAAAGCCAGACACAATCACTTGGGAGGCCATGATGGAAGGACTCGGAGCGGGGACTGCAACAAAGAGGGAGTGATGGACCCTGGCCCCCCAGCTATTCTGACATAGCCCAAGTCCCCATTTCCATCTGGGAGGAGCGCTTCCTGGCTCTAATCCACTTAAGCCTAAAAACTTATGATGGGGAAGGTGGTGCAGACCTTTGCCAGCTAGAGCACAAACTGAGGTGATCAGGCCTAAGAAGGAATATGTAAAATCCTGTGCAACCTGCTTTGTTTAGAATGCTCTCATTTAAATGATAAGGGTTGAAGCAAGAAGTTTGTTCCTCAAAGTTTTATGGCTCTTTAGCTATCTGACCCTGACTGAGAATAAGCCCTCATAGTTCTTTGAATGCTATGTATTGATTGATCCTTACCTGTATTCCTGTGCAAATGAACCCAATAAAAGCCCCTTGAGGAAGGGGCTCTCGGCCCTTCTCCTTTGAGAAATGGGCCACCTTTCCTCCCCAAGCAGATTATGTCTTGGTAGTTTCACTTTCATCCGAGGCGGATGGGGGGACTTTGTGGGCAAAGTTGCCCCCACAGAGTTGCATATGACAGTAAGAATGTTAAATATATGAATATTGGCTATTAGAAAAGCCATCATATCTGCTGCCCCCTTGCTCCCTGTTCCTCTTTAGCCCCTTATTCTGTTTAATATTCATACAGCACTGTTTATCATTTGATGTATGAGATGCTTTTACATCTGCTTTTTGTCACAGCAAAAACCTTGTTTTATTCACATTGAATAAAATATCCTACAATCTAGGTTATACAAGATATGTATTAGATACTCAGTATACTGCCTCTGAATAAATGAATATATTAAATTTATATTCTCATTCCTATTTCATAAGAAGAAGAAACAAAATTAAACTTGAGGTTCACAGAGGTTAAATAACCTTCTCAAGGATATACAGGGATGTGGCAGAACCACTCGCTTCTCCTCAACTGTGGCAACTTTAGCTACTGGTAGGGAAAAAGCCCTTTCAGCATAATTAATGTTGTATTAGAGAGAATCCATAGTTTAGATCTCTACTATTCACTACCTATTGTATGTCCATTGAGTATTTCCAAGCCCATATAATGCGTGCTATAAAAGAGGGATGCCTCGACAAGGATGATTTTCAAGAAAATTCTAGAACAGGTTTTTAAACCCTATTTCATGTGCACTTTGAAGTGAATGCTGATCTTTGGATGTCACCACAGGTTAAACATCAAGTGGTGATGGGTTCACTATGTGCTCAATGGGGATAACAATGATGATAATGACAATGAACACTTGGACATCACTGACTATGGAACCAATACCATTTCAGGCATCCACACCTGTCGCTTAGTCATGGTATCTGCACAGAAACCCTACAAGGTGTTCCCTTTGCTGATAAGGGAACTAAGGCACAGAGAAGGTAAGTAACTTGCTCAAGGACCTACAGCTAACTGTATGCAGTTGGGCCAAGATTCAAACCCAGGCAAGCTAATTTGAAAGTGTGTGCTTAAGCACTGTATTCTCCTGCCTCATTAAAAATGGCAAAGTTATCTTAATTCAGCAAATAATTCAGCAAGTCTTGGCCTACACGCAACATAATTGTGAGTTGATTAAAGCAATTAGCAGGAATAACATTTTGTTTAACAACTATACCAAGGAATTCTGATGAATAAAACAGCGTCACCCTAGAGGAAGATTCCCAAACACATCCCAGTAGGTTCCTGTCTGTTCAATATTCACATCACTGGAATGAACACACCACGGGCATGCTTATTCAGTGTGCTAATGACACCAAGTTGAGGGACTCTGCAAAGGGGAGGGATGATACAACTTTAAAAAAATTTAAGCATCACACCCATTGGAAGGAGGGTGGCAGAGCATTCAGACAACAACGCGACCATTCTCGAATTTTCCACCAGCATCACTGATCTTCCCTTGTTCTTTCCTTGAGCCCTGCTTCCTTCCCTCTGTTTTAGGCTACAGTCTGAGTCATGGCCTATTGACAATTTGGCACTTGCAACAGGGTTGCTATAACTCAGGATTACTGATGATGGTGGCCTTTGCATTCCCTGTTTCCTCCAAATGCAGAACAATACAATCGGCCTACTACCTAGGTGTAGAAAAATGAAACAGCTCAGGCAAAATATCTAATTCCCCACCTTCTCGCGAGACTTTGAAATCACTCTATCACAGTTTTTTGATATGCAGCGTTCCACTCCCACATCATCCTGTGAACACATTAATAATTAATGTTTGGTCGATTTAAATGCAGAGAGTTGCAATGTGCACATTCGAATTCTTGGTAGTTTCCATTTAAAAATAAAAGACAACTCACCAGGCTTTGCTTTTCCTGTAAACATTGCTTAGTGCAAAACACTTGAGTCCGGTGTTTTCGATGTCTCTGACTTCCAAATGTTCCTGCCTGATAGAGGGTTGGGGGGGGGGGGGGCTTATTGGCTAAAGTTATATAACATCTGATTGAGGACAAAACCTTGTTATTGAAAGCGGACCTGCACTTTTCCTGCAGACAGGTGGAAGGGAAGCCTTCCTGGCTCTGGCTCCCTGTAGGCGCTCCCTGCTGGAGTCATGCCTGCTCCGCCCACCATCAGGGCTTCAGCATCCACAGCTGGAAGTCGGAGGCTGCGTAAGTGCAAAATAAATGAATGAGAGGCAGCAGTTAATAATTCCTTGAAATACTGCTATTTCCTGAATAGCGGGCAGTATCTATAGTAGTGCTCTTTCTCCCACCATATCTGCCTGTCCACCTGACTGAGTCCTGCGCCATTAGGAAAGTCACACCTGCAAGTCCCTTTGCGGACTGCAGAGAAATTTGCTGGAATTGGTTGGTCACTGGGTTTGACGTTGACTTGAGGGGGCAGGCATCTGAGTTACCTTTAACAAACAGCATCATTTATTAATGCTTCTCTGTACCTAAAGCAGTTCGTTTGTTCCCAAATATAACATTTGGGAACAAAACAATTGAACTCATTTCTGAAGAAAAAGAAAAGAGACCACTGGAAAATGTTTCCCCTGGGACAGACATGCTGATGAAAAGTTGCTTGGCACACATCCAGATTTCTCCCTCTTGCTGAATTTTTCATCTTGTTTCTCTTGGATAAGCCTCCATTTCTCTGGGTTTGACCACTGACACATGTGCAGGAGTTACTCTATTCTGAAACTAGATTTGTTTGAGAGGGGAAGACGCTGCACCTGGAAAAACTGGCTAGGGAAACAGCATTATTGTTTTATTAACTCCCTAAGCATCGTTTTAATACTTTACAGCTTTCTTGAGAAAAAATTGTGTTAATAATAAAACACCAGTAAGCAGTTATAGTTCACAGACTTTTCCTTGCTTTGTTGAAAGGCATTATTACCTTCTAATGGATGCCAAATAGCAATGCTGTGCATTCAAATAAGGAAGGGGAGTTATGTGTTTTAGAACTACCTAAATCACTCCGGTAATTTGCAGTGCCAAAGAGGGAGTAAATGTCCTCGTGTTAAATCCAAAAGAAATACTGGGACAATATCTGCCATAGCAACAGCCGTTTTAGAAGTTTCAATATGATTAATAAGTGTCTGTTTCATCTTTTCCCTTGTTTAAAATCAGACCATCGCCTGCTCAATCCGCAGGTCAAAATAGTACAAAGACTTTCACCAAAGAAAAATGTGATTACTATGAATTTTGTTTTATTTTTCTGATGAGTTCAATTATTTGCCGTATGGTCCATCTGCTTTTAATTACTAGTTAATCATGATTAACTGAAGAAGCTGATTGTTTCAGAGATTCAGAACATATTAGTATATCAAGATGCTGTATCTTCATTAATATTTACATCAACTAATTGACCAGAATATATTTCAGTGTAGTAATAGCCACTAGAATTTACTGTCAGTTTTCAGTGCTATCAAGTCATTTGACTTTTGAGTCAAAGCACATTTCACAGCTTGGCCTCTGTGGGCAGCATACTCTGAAATGGCGTGCTTCCTTGGGAGTGCTCTTGGAATCAACACCTGTGTGGGGGGGGGGGGGCGTAGACACCTTCCATAAATGTCAGTGAATGCAAATGCCAGCTATATTCATTATCAGTTCAGAGTCTGCCTTTGATTAAAGCGTATATGCTTACAGTACAATTTGGATACAAATACATTTTCTCCTTTTGTGAATATTTATAGACAGCATTATTTAACAATTATTTGTACCTTTATTTAATAGCAATAAAATGTGAAGAACACAAAGAGTGAATATATAGATTTTTTTTTCTATAAGGAAGTATTTCGTAGAAGATAAATACAAAACAGTCAGATAAAAAGGTGGACAAAGGATCTGAATAGATGTTTTTCCAACAACGCATACAAACAGCCAACAGGTACATGAAAAGATGCCCAATATCAGTAATCAAGGGAACCCTTGTAAGCATTATTGATGGGATTACAAATTGGTGTGGCCACTACAGAAAACACTCTGGAGATTTTTCAAAAATTTTTAAGTAGAACCACCAGAGGACCCAGCAATTCCACTTCTAGGTGGAAGAAAACAAAAACTAATTAGAAAAAATATATGTACCCCTATCCTGTGTTTCTTACTGCATAATTTATGGTAGCAAAGATATGGAAACTACTGAGTACCCACTGATGGATTAATTTGATAAAGAAAATTTGGTATACTTATACAATGGAATATTATTCAACCATACAAAAGAAAAAACTTGCCATTCGTGACAACGTGGACAGCCCTTTAGGGCATTGTGCTAAGTGAAATAAGTCAGACAAAGAAAGACAAATACTGTATGATCTCACTTATATGTGGAATAAAAAAGAACTCATAGATTCAAACAACAGATAGGTGGTTTCCAGAGGTGCAAATGGGGTGAGAGGGGGCAAAATGTATAAAGGTGGTCAAAGGTGCAAATTTTCAGTTATAAAATAAATAAGTCAGGGGATATAATGTATAGCATGTTGCCCAGAGTTAATAATACTGTGTTGCATATTCAAAAGTTGCTGAAAGAATAAAATTGTAAATTTTTCATCACAAGAAAAAAATTTGTAACTATGTATGGTGACAATAGACTTATTGTGGTGATTATTTTGCAATATATGCCAATATTGAATCATTATATTGTACACCTAAAACTAATATGTTATATGTCAATTATATCTCAATAAAAAAAAACTAAGCATAATATTTTTTCATTACACACTTGAGTCATATTTATGTGACATAATTAAGAATGTATATATATATATATATCAAAAACTCAGTTACATGTAATTGATGTATACATTGCATTGCAATATAAACAAGACATGAAGAAAATGTGGGACTCTCTTCTATAAGATTAGGAAGCCAGAATAGAGTCTGCATTTGTTCTGCCCACTACTGAATCCCTGAGCCTTAACAAAGATCTGGCCCTCAGGAAAAAGTTGGTGAATGTTGAAAGGATTATAAATGTCAGGGGTTTTTTTGCTTTTTGTTTTTTGTTTTTTTAAATGAATTGGTTTCCCTTTCCAAACATGAAGGAAACTGTGTATTGGTCATTTTCAAGTTTAGGTAAAAAGTTTAAAATAAACCTGGATGGATGGCTCAGTTGGTTGGAGCATTTATATGTCCTGTTCACCAAAAGGTTATGGGTTCATCCCCAGTCAGGGCACATACCTAGGTCATGGGTTTGATCCCCAGTTGGGTGCATAAGGGAGGCACCCAATCAATGTTTCTCTCTCTCTCTCCCTCTGTCCTCCACCCTTACTCATCCCTTCATTTTCTCTCTCTCTAAAAATCAGTAAACATATCCTTGAATGAAGATTTTTTTTAAGTTGAAAACAAACTATCTTAAATGGTAAATTTGAACTTACATATTCAGGTTGACGTAGTCTTTTTTTCTGAATTATTTTACAGGCTGGGGCAGATGGCCCTTTCTCTTAAAAATAAAAGATTTCTATTTGCATTGTAAGAATATCACAGTAAAGTCTAGTTTTAATTTTAATACCATGTTCCTAGGGAATATTATCAGAGAAAAAGTTTTGGAGAGATAAGTACTAAATTTTTGTCAGCAAGTTTAAGAAAAAAAACATCTAGAATTCTCACATATTTGCTCTATACCTGTTCACTCCCAAATTTCCCAGAATGTTCTTTAAAGCCAAATGAATCTCTCCAAAAATAAATACAAAAAACTTAAAGAAAAAATATAGAATGTATATACAAACAGCATTGCCAAAAGCCAGCCATGTTATTACAAAGCACCAAGATAAACACAGAACAAATGTGACCCTAAAAAGTTACAAATGAGTATGTTTTGCAGATTTTGAAGTACCAAAATGTAACCACCTCAGGTCTTTAGTACTATAGTTACTAAAATTTTCTCTAGAAATAGAACCATAGCCACTCTATATTTATGTTCTATTAGTGGCTGAGTTTTGGAAGTCACGCCAAGAGGATTCCAGAAATGAGAAAAAAAAGATTTTGTGTGAATCATCTGTTTTGATCCTCCATAAATCTACATCATTACCAAAATATGACCAAAATTGCTATATAAATACCCAAGAATTGAAACAGAAGAGAGGAACAGGGTATTATGTCAGAATTCAATTAGTTCTAATATGGTAGGAAAGCCGCATCCATCAAGGAGTCTATGAAAAGTTTTGTTGTTGTTGTTGTTTTGCGTGGTTGACCTTTTAGTGATGTGCTGACCTGAGCAAAGCGCAGGTTCAGGAAAAGACCCACGGCACAGGTCTGTGAGCCCATCAGTGTGGCAGTGGTGTGCGCTTCCCTTCCCCTGGCCTCTATGTTTCGAGGATTAATTTAAAATTGTCAGTACTTTCAAAATATATGTAAGCAAAAATAGCTTTAATTTCAGTTACAATTCTTAAAAGAATAACTTTCCATTAATTTATATGATATTGGCCTACTTTTACTCTAGGAATTCTTCAGCCAAATTATATATTCATTACTGGAGTTCTGAAAACAAATATATCATTTCCCTGAGTTTAAAAGTGGCTAAAAATCACTTGGAAAAAGACATAGTTTGACTTTTTAAAAAATATTTTATGTTTAATTTTATTACTTTCAAACATTTTACTGAAACAGAAACAATCTTTTTAAAAAAAACTACTCTAGATAATTAGGTAGTGATTGTTTGTCATTTCCTGTTATAATTAACTGTTGTATCATGAACTGTTACCCAGGACTTAAGTCATCTGCTAAAAACCTAATAATACAAACACACATACCCCTACACAGCACTGGCACCTGTTAAGGGCCTAGTAGATGTTCCATCAACTGTAGTGGCAATTTCTTCTGGTAGCACAGATTAAAAGCCACAGACAGGGGCCTAAGTGAGGAAGGAGGTTATCTCTTTAACTGTTCATCGAACAGGTGTCACTCTGAAACAACTTTCTGAAGGACAAGCATTTCAACACATTTCACTACCTCAATTCAAAGACTAGAACAATGGTAGTGAAAATATAGAATCATATATAAAAGATGGTTTTGCAATGGAACATAATAAGATTAAAAATCCCAGTCAAGATGAAGACTGATGAGAGTTCTATATGCATGTGTAAATTCTGCCATAACCTTCATTTCAGAGATGGTAAAATCAAAGCTCAAAAAAGTTAAGTAAATTGCCCTGAGCCCACTGCTTATAAATGGCAGCTTCAATCCAATTTCAGGCTGCTGACTCTGGTCTGCATTCTTACAGAGTGATTATGTAACAGAGAGAACAGCACACATACATACATACTATCAATTATTTCCTTTCTTTTCTTATTTTAGAGAGAGAGGGGAAGGTAGAGAGACAAAGAGGAAAGAAACCTCAATATGAGAGAGAGACATCAATTTGTTGTCCTTTATAAGCACCCTGACCAGGGTGAACCTATAACCTAGTCATGTGCCCTGATTGGGAATCAAACCAGTGACTTTCTGCTGTGGGACAACACCCAACCAACTGAGCCACATGGGTCAGGGCTATCAATCATTTCAATCAATGCTATTTACACTATTCTGGAATAAAAAAATAACAGATGAAACTCTTTTCACTGACACATGTAACTTTTTAGAGAGAAGGCACTACAAATAAGTGACAAAGTGATGTGAATGAAGCACTGTATGATTAATGTCCATGCTTAGTATTCTAGATTAAGCACTAAACAGAATTTAGTAAACAGCCATGAAAAGGTTTCACAGAGATAGTGGACTTGAACTGGATCCTGAAACTGAGTGAGAATTGGGAAGTTTTATTTGAGAAGGGAGCATATTTCCACCTGGAAGAAAACTTCTCAAGTAGCTTTCTGCTCAATAAGTAAAATTACATAAATCACCTTAGTTGCATAAAACACAGAAAGCGTGTAAAGTTGCATAGCACCATACTGAGGCAATAAATAACAATTATAGTTAGAGTTATCTATTTTGAATCACACCAATAGCTAAGTTAAATAATGATATTTTGAATACTATATGATTCCATGTTTATGAAGTTCAAAAACAGGCAAATCTAACCTACTGAAATGGATGTCAGGTTAGATGACTACCTTAAGACCAGAGGATGTAAACTAGAGAAGGGCACAAGGGAAACTTCTAGGGTGCTAGAAATACTCTATGTCTTGATTCGGGTGGTGACTATAGATTCACATAAAAACTCCCTGCACTCTACGTGTAAGATTTGTGCGTGTACAAACTTACTATGTGTGAGTTACAGTTCATTAAACAAATGAATAAGGCTTAGTGTCTGTGGTAGGATACAAGGTTATATAGCATAATGTAAATTTAGCATTTGAAAAATCTTTCAAGATGAGCTATCTCAACTCTGTCCTTCACAGGTAGGGAACTGGCATTAAACAGATACAGAGACTTGTCCTGGGTCCTGGAGCCATTCAGGGGTTGAGATGTGCAATTCTATGTGAAAGTTTTCCATTTCCCATTCTTTAGTCATGCCTCCAAAAGATATTGCATGTGTCACATACTTCTAGAAAGAAGAGCCAGGTATGCAATTTAATTCTTTTTTTTAATCCTCACCCAAGGATATGTTTATTGATTTTAGAGAGAAAGGATGGGGGAGAGAGAGAAAAAAAAACATTGATGTAGAGAGAAACACACAGTAACCAGAAATCGGACCTACAACCTATGTATATGCTCTGACTGGGAAGGAGCCTGCAAAGTTTGGTGTACTGGATGATACTCCAACCCACTGAGCCACCTGGCCAGGACCATTTAATTCTTAGTAATGTTATTTATCAGTTTCCACATCATTTCTCCCATTGGTCACATTTATTTTTTTCTCCTTATTCTTGGCATCTCTTAACTAAATTACTTCAATCTTCCCTTTAGTATCTTTAGAGTTTATTTTAAAGTATATTTTATTAATTATGTATTAGAGTGATCCCAATTTTTTTCTTCCCTTTATCCCTCTCCTCCCTGCATCCTCCCACCCTCCAGGTCCCCCCTACCCTGTACTTCATGTCCATGGGTCATGTATATGGGTTCTTTGGCTTCTCCACTTCCTATACACTTTTTAACCTCTCCCTGTCTATTTTGTGCCTACCTAGTATGCTTCTTATTCCCTGCACCATTTCTCCCATACTCCCCCTATCCTTCCCCACTTATAACCCTCCATGTGATCTCCATTTCTGTGATTCTCTTCCTATTCTAGTTGTTTGCTTAGTTTTTGTTTTTGTTTTTATTTTTAGCGTCAGTTGTTGATAGTTGTGAGTTTGTTGTCATTTTACTGTTCATAGGCTTGATCATCTTCTTTTTCTTACATAATCCCTTAAACATTTCATAAAATAAGGGCTTGGTGATGATGCATTTCTTTAACTTGACCTTATCTGGGAGGCACTTTCTCTGCCCTTGGATTCTAAATGGTAGCTTTGCTAGATGGAGTAATCTTGGATGTAGTTCCTTGCCTTTCATGACTTTGAATATTTCTTTTCAGCCCCTTCTTGCCTGTAAGGCTTCTTTTGAGAAATCAGCTGATAACCTTATGGGCACTCATTTGTAAGCAATTCTCTCTCCTTTGCTCTTGCTGCTTTTAAGATTCTCTCCTTATCTTTAATCTTGGGTAATTTAATTATGATGTGCCTTGGTGTGTTCCTCCTTGGGTCCAATTTCTTTGGGACTCTCTGAGGGTCCTGGACTTCCTGGAAGTCTGTTTATTTCAAGAAGTTGGGGAAGTTCTCCTTCATTATTTGTTCAAATAAGTTTTCAATTTCTCGCTCTTCCTCTTTTCCTTCTGGCACCCCTGTGATTTGGATGTTAGAGCATTTGAAGTTGTGCCAGAAGTTTCTAAGCCTCTCCTCATTTTTCTGAGTTCTTGTTTCTTCATTCTGTTCCAGTTGGATGTTTATTTGTTCCTTTTGTTCCAAATTGTTGATTTGAGTCCCATTTTCCTTCCCGTCACTGTTGGTTCCCTGTATATTTTCCTTTATTTCACTTTGTATAGCCTTCATTTTTTCCTTCATTTTGCGACTGAGCTTAATCAATTCTGTGAACATCCTGATCACCAGCGTTTTGAACCCTGCATCATATAGGTTGTTTTTCTCTTCCTCACTTCGTTGTTTTTCTGGAGTTTTGATCTGTTCTTTCATTTGGGCCATATTTCTTTGTCTCAGCACACCTTGCCACACATCCTCTCCACCCCAGCTGCTCATCTCTGCCCCTCTCACCCATCTGGATGAATGCTTCTTTAACTCCTTGGTTGTTGGACTTCCATGCAAATGATTTTCTGGCAGTTCTGGTTATTCTTTGTTTTTAAATCAGCTGTTATCCTTCTTTCTGTTGTGTGATGACGTTAAGTACTTCTGACTACACCTCCATTTTGGTCAGAACTCCCCAATTTTCCCTTTATTCTTTTACTTTCATTTCATATCTATGATCAACCTAATGTAATATTTCTAAAGCTGCTTTTACATGTACAAATTTAATCTTACTCATTTCATAGTAATTCAGTGATTGTACCTGTTCTCAGATGGGAAATTCCCTTCATTCCCAAGAAAACCCTTTGCCCTGAGTCATTTTGTATTTATCATACCACCACTTTTAGTACTTACAATATTTGCTCTTTTCCTCTATAGATAAAGAAGGAGGTGACATAGATATCAGTATGGACAACTTTGCTTTAAGTAGATGTGTCCTGCCTGATCCTAATTTACCTGCCACTGGCCTTTTCCTAAAAAGTTGTTCACATTGTTATTCCTCATCTTGTCCCCAACAAACACCATTCCCCTATTCTCAACTACTTCTGAGACTTTGATGATGAAGCAGCCATGAGAAAACTGCTAAGTGTTTTATCTTTGAATGTTTTCATGTTCAAATAGCTCTTGACTCAAAACTGCATTCTCTAAATTCTATACATGATGCAGAATTGTTTATTTTTTAAAACAGGGGTCCTGATTATACCTAGACATGCTAAAGTTTATTAAAAAACTTTAAGTTCCTCATATCATGATACAAAATTACCTGAGCATATTCATAAATGACTATAAAATTACTCAAGTACAAATATTCCTAAGATACTAGATGGAAGCCATGGTTATACTTGTAGTCATATTCATGAATAATTACAATCCAAGTTTCTGTTTATTGATCCTTTTTACAAAGTCCATTGTTGTAGCTATAATTGGAGACACTGTAATCTAGCAAAAGCCATTCCAATAATCTTTAGAAGAATAGTTTATAGTCAAAAGCAGCAGGTACCAGAATATTGCTATCAACTGCAAACCTTTCCCTGAGTCTATTTTGTCCATATTTCTCTATGTTGGTATGTATATGACAATCCCAGAGAAGAGAAATTCAAACACCTCTTGATGGGCTATGCCAAATTCCATCCACCCCTTCAGATCCACTATCCACCATGATCCACCCTGCTCTGCGTCTCAGGTGGCTGACTTCAATGGACCTTATCAAAGAGCTCCCTTGCTCTGTGCCTTCCTGTTGTGCTGGTCAGTGGGAACACCAGTAAGATGGAGAATGAAGTCTTGGCATGTTTCCCCAAAGTTCTTCAAAGAAGAATCACCCCCATTTGCTGAATCCCTTGAGTGAAGTTCATGTTGTTGTCAGGTTGCCCCTTTCTACAGTCTTCTGTGTTTCTAGCCTCCCCTCAGTCTCCTTCAGGCACAGGAATAGTTATGAAGTCTCCACCAGCTCTTTTTCCTATATTACCCATGTGGTCTCCTTGTACACTACCCCCATCTTTTTCAATGACCCCTTTATTACACTCTCTTAAAATTACCCAATCTGAGTGTGTCATCTGTTTTGTGCAGGAACCTTGACTGAAAATTGAGTTCTACTGAGCAAGTAAGAGTCACTTTGGAAATCTGTTCTATCTTAAAAGAAGAAACATTTGGTTTGCTTCCTCCACCTCCTCCCCAAGCTCTAAACAAACATAGTAGTAGCATGTTAAGTAGTACTAAGCCATTGCATTAAACAGATTGTCACTCCCAACACTCTGTCCAAAATCTCTCAGTGGCAACCACCTAATACAAATTGGGGTGTTTTATCTGCACCCAATAAAGTTGTTATGAAGTATTACTTGCTTGTCTATAACTCTGTTTTAGAGAAAATTACTTTAATCCATGAACTCCTAAAATTAAGTAATATGTTACTTGTTCAATCTTCCCTATGTGGTAGGATTTATGGACTAACCCATGAAGGTGATGATTAGTGAAAAAGTGAATAATAAATAAACTGCAATATTTCTAACAGAATATCAACAGCGTGTCCAACTAGACATGGATGAGGTCCACAGAAAACAGTATTTCTAAAATGACATCTCCAAGGCCACAATGTAGCTGCAAAATGACTCACACCTCCTTCTGTGTTGATTGCTGCTTCCTGCAATAATATCTGAGTAAAGTCCCACTTTACTTCTCTTGCCTCCTGCACAGACATCACTGAGATGTCCAGTTGCTGATCGCCTTCCTGCCTTGACTGTGGATGTCCACTTCCGTGATGCCTCCTGAAAATCATGACTCCCAGCACAAGCCCTCTCCAGCCAGTCTTACTGAGATGTCTCACAGTCCCTCTGAACTGTGTTCCCCTTGCTGCAGCAAGCCAAACAAGTCACACTTTGGGGAAGTGATGACATCACAGGACCTCTCCAAAATCGAATCCAGAAGAGCATGCTCCACTTACTCTTCTGTCCCTTTACCACTTTTGTGCCCACTCTCCTAGAGTGTGCTTTCCCTCTCAACAGAAAGCCACATCAGATTGTCTGCACAAAGAACTTAAAAGTCATGAGAGTTTATGTTCTGCTGGAGGAAAACCCTAATTAATAGCTCAAAGATGGAGAACTATAACTCTTCTTCTCCCTCATGCCAATCAAGACAACTCTGAGGTATGATGCTCTTTTCAGAGCTTTCCTGTGAGACGGAGCCAGAGTTACCCTTGGTAGGACTTTACCTATCTGATTCCTTTTCCTTACTGGTCCCAGTTCCCCACTCCCCTGATGGTTTCCTGGAAAGGTTTCTTAACACTTTCACATGAATCTTCCTCTCAGGATCTGCCTCTAGAGAACCCAAATTAAGACAAATGGCAATCCAACATAAATAGAAAATCAATTCAGTAAAGTCTTCCAAGGAGAAATGACCTCTTCACCTAATACTTAAAGACTGTGTAGGAGTTAAGCAGTTAAAAAGATAAGGGACAGCATGAAATGTCAAAGAGACAACTTAAAAAAAAAGATGCAGAAATAGAGGTAGTCTGTTGTATGCAGAGATATGCAGAGATCCACCAGCCTCTCCACTTTGCTGGACCATCAAGCATAGACAGTGAGTGTCCAGTCAGGGCCAAGTCATGAAAGGCTTTTTGTGTCACCTTAAGGGTGTGGACTTCATCCCATGGCTGGGAGGGGAATGATCAGATTTATATCTAAGATCCATCACTCTGGTGGTTAAATGGAGAATAGATCTGAAAATTGAAAATAAATGAATAAGTAAATAAATAAAGCACTGAAATAAGATACAGATTAAAAGAGATAGAGTCAAGAAATAAAACTGTCAGATCCCAGTGGATGTGGATGCTGAGAGGAAGGAAGGACCCAGAGATGACTCCCAGATTTTTATGTTGGGTAATAGATGGACAGTGATAAGACAGAGCATCCAATGGCTGGGAGAAGAGCTGGTAGAGTTGGTTCCACAGAAGTTTTACTGTGACATGCACTGAAATGGGCAGCCCACATAACCCATTGAAGAACACATCCAACCGAGTGAACTAAGAACATGAGTGTCAAGGGAAATGTCTGAGGGGGAGGTATAGTGGTAATCAAGATCCCAAGAGTAGATGAGAGCACTCCAGTGTGTGGCAAGAAAAAGATACCTGTGAGGAGGAAACCCTGCAAACCTCAGGTTTAATGTGCAAGTAGGGGAACAGGACTATAAAGGAGGAGCCCTAAGAGTCAGAGAGGTTTAGAGAACCAGGAAAACACCTTCTCTCCACCTTCTTAATCACTGGTCTGTCCATTTGTCCCCATCACACATGGTCCAGAAATTTAAAATTAAGGAAAATTGCAAAGTTTCTTTAACCTTTTTGTGCCCTGAAATGATCTCATGGCCTTCAAACTAAGTAAGTGTCTCCTAAATTGAAAAGAATGCAGTCCTCTGCTGAAAGAATAGCTAGATCAACTAATTGGGAAGACTGCTCAATGATTTCTACATAACGAGTCCTTAGCAGTATCCTTTACATGCTAATATACATACACTAAACCTAATCCATCTCATAAAACTCTTATACTTGGTAGTCAAACTCAGCTTTCCCCGTAGCATTCCTTCAAAACAAAGTAGGGACCACATCTGCAGAAGACTTAGGTATCTGGGAAGACTTAGAAACTGCCTTTCTCCCTAGCCATGATCAAATTAGTTACTTGTCAAACTGAGTCATGAAAGAAATGGTAGTGTTAGATTGATTCTGACCACAACAGATGTTAATAATACACACTAAAACAATACTGCCATTGAACCAGGTAACTTGTACACAACAGAGGGTTATTCTATATTGAGAGCTTGTGTTGTGCCAGTCATTTTACCTGGTCCTTTGTCCATATTTTCTTGCTTAATGTTCAAAGGGATACCTTGAGTAGGAAAGTATATAATTTCATTTTTAAAAACAAGGCAACCAAGGGTAAACAAGGATCTAAGGGTTACAACTAAGGAGCCAAAAAATAATGGATTTCAGCCAGTGTCTGTCTGGCACTACAACCCATGGCTTTAACCACCAAGCTGCACTGCTCTTCCTACTTCTCTACCCCTGGGGCCTCAATGTCAGGGAGGTTTGGAGACTGGCACAAACAGTACAGATCCCAACAGCAGAGCACTCAAAACAGACCTTTCTTTTACCCTTGCACAGTCCAGGTAATAACTACAAAGCACCAGAAAAGTAAATACAGAAGCCTCAACTGTAGTTTTATTTTTTATGTTGCCAGAACAGGTATACTCACCTCCATATCTCTACCATAGTTCTATGGTAAAACATTAAAATGCATACATTTTTTACATGGACATAATAACTTTAAATATATGATGAATTGCCAAGTCAAAACAACAAATGACTATTGCATCAAGAAGACAATGTAAAGTTGTTTTAAAGTGAATGGACACAGTGAAATTACAACTGCAAGCTTTAGTTGGTATGATAATTACAAAAGTTTTATTAGTGTGAACTGTCTGCAAAGGAAGTGTCTAATAAAGGGTTATTGGAATAATAAGAAAAATAAGTAGAGGTATTTAAAAGGCAACTGATCATTTTTTAAGCAATCAGTCATGAACTGATTGGACCAACCAATAATGAATGAAAAAGAGACCAACACACTTGCCTTGCTGCCTCATCAGACCAGAGGCTAAATTGAGTTATTTGGAGACCAAAGTTCCAACCTAACTGGGAAGCCTCATGCTTTCACTGTCTATATGAAAACTATAACCCTTTAAAATGCAAGAAGAGACCTTATATAAAAGGAACAATTGTACATCTATATATCCAGGAAGATCCTTTTGTGAGAACATAACCTATACCATTATTGCTCTGGAGAAATTTTTGTTCCCATAAAATTTGAGGATGCACCTTTATAGCCTAAAATCCAAGCCCTCGTGAAAAGAGAGGTGCTTTGTAAGGAATATATCAACAGTGTCTTTTTTACCTCTTGCATGCTGACCCTTCATGGGTTTAGGATGACCATTTTCCAAGAATAGAAAATTTGGCCTAAATGAGAAATACTCTTCAAAATTGCTTTATTGCTATGTTGGTTTTTCTTGGTAATTATGGTTGAGTTATTCCATAAAACTTACTGCTTTGACAGTTTCGCAATGGCAATATAGTCCAACCAATTTGTTATTCACTCAAGAAGATGGTAAATGGACTGTGGAATCTAAAGCTTCTTCCACTGATGACCCTGGTTAGGTTTTCCAGAAGCTTTGGTTGGGTTTTCCATAGAAACAGGCCTAGAGGCAAAGCTCAGTTTGTGGTGTTCTGGAAATAACATGAGAAAATGCCTTCTAGCCTTATTTCCATCTTAAATGATGAATGGAACTCTGTGTTGAAAGGGAACCATTTGTGTTGGACTCAAGCAGTGCATGATGGGGGGGAGCAGGAAATGGAAACACCAGAGCAAGAGTAGGCCAAGTGTCTGTATATATGTGTGTGTGTGTGTGTGTGTGTGTGTGTGTGTGTGTGTGTGTGTATGCATTATATATAGTTTTAAACCTTTAAAACTATAGGCTTGAAAAATATAGAGCCCCCAAACTTAGAAAACGGGTGTCAACTGGCATAATTTTTCCTGGCAAGGTGGTATTGCAGAAAACATGGGTCCATTGCTATTAAATTTGAATCCAAATTATGAAATACTAGCATATTAAGAATCCTAAATTCTTCTCAGTTCATTAAGAAGTTCATTCTTCATGAAGAACAATTTAATTGTGCCTGCATATCCATATCCTACTACATTCTCCCAATTTCCCTCTGTCCTCCTTATCAAAAGCAAGTGAAATAATGGGCTTAATAAACTGTCCAGCTTAAGTTATTTGATTAACATTAAATAAAAGTTAATTCACTTCCACCTTCCAAATGTATTTTACTTCAACCTCTGAAATTCAAGTGTATGGCTAGTAATAAAGAAGAGTGCAGTGGTCATTGACCACATGACAGCAGGCCAAATACCACTGTGTACAAAGTAAGTAATAAAAATGTCATCTGCACCCTCTCTGAGAGTAGGATTCTGCCTATCATTATATATGTAAGACTTTTATTCAGTTCACAGAAAGTGCCTCACTCACAAATGAAGAAAGAAGGAAAATTCACAGTCAGACATAAGTATAACACCTGCTGTAAGTAATGGAGGAAATACTATGTAGACCAAAACCTTTTCTTTAGAAGTAAAGCATGATCAGGATAATACCAGATATCAAAGAAAGGATACAAAAAAAAACTAGTTCCAGAACAAAGTTTACTTTTGTCCTTTCTTCTCACATTATTTGGGTAAGTTTGGGCAAACTATTTAATACTCTGAGACTAGCTGTCCATTTGTATAAAATGAGAATAACAATAACTATTAATCAATATTGTGGTCAAGAGTAAGTAACATCAAGAATGGGGAGTCCCTACATTTACAGATCAGTAGTTTTCAGAGGGAGGTCCTGCACCAGTAGTTTCAGCAACAGTTAATAGAAATGCAGATTCTCAGGCCCTGGCCCAGACTTAATCAATCAGAAACTCAAGGGGAGGAGCCCAGCAATCTAGGTTTGAAAAATCCCTCCAGGTGTAAAAATCACTCTTTTTAATAAATATGATCTTTGATATTTTTATCATCATGAATTTATATATGGAATATATTCACATATGTACTCATGTAATCCATTTATTAAAATATTAGCTATGTGTAGATCTATATCATTTTATAAATGTGAGAACTAAAATGTTCAAGTTATTTACCCAAGTTTATACAACTTTTAAAAATAAATCATGTTATAAAATTATACCCACACAAACAAACACACATATATAATTTCCTCTTTGACTTGCTTTGTAAATTTAGACATCCGGGCCCAGAAGAAACAAAAGTTCCTCAATGTACTGGGTGGAAAAACTTTCGGCCAGTGTCACAGCCCGCTGGGCACCATGGTCCCTAAACTCACAGGCATCATCTGGAAGGTGTAGATCTATCTGGTCGACATTTTGTTTTGCTGGTGTTTCCAAATTCTAGATTCTCTTGTCTTTTAATAATCCTTCTTTCCCTCAATTGACATGCCTTCTGTTCTTGTTCTCAGTTATCTCTGTGCTTCACTTTTTAAGCTCTAGTGAATGCCATATAGAAAGAGACTGGAGATCTGTGAGAATGGCCATCATAAATGAAGCAACAAACAACAAGTGTTGGAGAGGTTGTGGAGAAAAGGGAACCCAGGTGCACTGTTGGTGGGAATGCAGACTAGTGCAGCCACTGTGGAAAACAGTGTGGAGTTTTCTCAAAAAAACTAAAGATAGAACTGCCTTTTGACCCTGCAATTCTACTGCTGGGATTATATCCTAAGAACCCTGAAACACCAATCCAAAGAACCTATGCATCCCAAGGTTCATAGCAGCACAATTTACAACAGCCAAGTGCTGGAAGCAACCTAAGTGCCCATCAGCAAATGAGTGGGTCAAAAAACTATGCTACATTTACACAATGGAATACTACACAGCAGAAAGAAAGAAGGAGCTCCTACCCTTTGTAACAGTATGAATGGAACTAGAGAGCATTATGCTAAGTAAGATAAGCCAGGAGGTGAAAGACAAATACCATGTGATTTCATCTTTAAGTGGAACCTAATGAACAAAACAAACAAGGAAGCAAAATATAACCAGACACATTGAAATTAAGAACAATCTGACAGTCCAGAGGGGAGTTGGGAGGGGATAATAGGGGAAAAGTGGGAAGGGTTTTCAGGAACAACTATAAAGGGCACATGGACAAAAACCAAGGGGGTGTAGAATCAGGGGAGGGAGGTGGGGATGGCTGGAATGGGGGTGAAAAAAAAGGAAAGAGACTGGAAAATCATACTGATAGTATCACATTTTAATTCAGTCTGAATATTACTAAAAAAAATGTTTCAGGTAAAGTAAATAACATTCACACTTTTCAACACTGTGAGTTTATCAAACTAAGTTCTCCCACAGCAAAGATTTATTCACTGAATGTAGGATAGGTAAGTATTTCCACAAAACAACCTCTTCTATCCACTTTTTCTCACTCTTTCTCAACCAGTACATAAACAAATTAAAGGGCCCTTTTTAATGTAATTTAGCAATTACAATACAGACTTGAAAAATAATAATCTGAGCTCTAAATAGAGGAATTAAAATTACATAGTGTAGAATTCTATCCTCAAAATCAGGCAAGGAATAGGAAGGATGTAAACAGCAAGGGAAAAATCTGAATCCAGACTCATTTCTCAAGTTCATCTTTATTCTCTAACGTCATAATAAATTTCCACATATGCAAATTAAGAAGGGGGTGAGAATTCATTCATAAAATAAATGAATTCTCAAACTCAGCACTACTGCCATTTTGAGCCAGATAATTACTTGTTGCAGGGGTTATTCTGTACATTATAAGATATTTAGAAGCACCTTTGGTCTCTACCCACTAGATGCCACTAGCATCCCCTTCAGTTGTGAAGACCAAAAATGTCCCCAGACAATGCCAAATGTCCCCTTGAAGAACCAATTGCTCCAGTTGAGAACACACTCTATTACATAAAGTGATTTTTTTCTTTTCCTAGAAAATAAAGGTTAAAAAGTTAAAGTAATTTTGCAAAAAGGTAACAGTAAATGTATCACATGTTTGTCTTTATTTTGTATAATGTAAATTACATGAAATGCATAAGGAGCATTTATATATAAATCTGTCATTTATTTCAAGGGACTGGTTGCAACCCAAGTTGCTAAAAATGTGGTTTTGGTGGTTTTTCTATAATCAATACCTCAAAAGCACAGCTGGGGAATGTATCAACCATATCTTTAAACTTTCTGTATTCTGATCCTTTGCTCTGTGGGGCTTTGTTGACCCTAGAGAGGCTGTATCTTCCAGGGTTAGACTATCCTTAGATATAGTAAATAACTTGCCCATGAGTGTGTTTTTCAAATGCAAACCAATCTGGAGCTTACACTTAAACCACCTCCTTTATTGGGTTCTCACACTCTGGATCTTCCCTAATCACCAGGGCTAGGTACTAGACAATAGGGACAGACATTGTACAAATTATTCACACTAGCCAAGCCTAAGCCTGCTTACTCTTCCTTGCTCATTCTTCCCATAGAAACTGCAATAAAGGTTCTTGCCCAAAGTTTCTCTCTCTTGTTCTGCCTCATAACCAACCCCAATACTTCCCTGTGTGGACCCCACTGGAATGACCTGCCTCCTTCTCTCAGGAATAGTGTAATCAACTATCCTTTCTTTTTCACTTGAAAGATAAAATTTTATTAACCAACATCATCCCAATAAACCTAATAAAATTTAAAAACATAAACATAAAATAAAATTTATGTTTTCTACGTGGTAGAAGAGTTTACCTTTTTGTCCAGTCTCACAATTTCTTCTTTCTCATTGGAATGGTTCGTCAATGGGCATTGAATATATGTTTACGATCAGGTCAAAGTCAGCCATCTCACCACCTGTCTTCCACTTGTCCCTTTGAATGTGTTTCTCTGTTGCTCCCTCTCTGCCTTATTTTACGTCAATTGAATATTTTTCAACATTCCATATTAGCTTTTGAGTTATACCTCTTCATTATTATTTTGTTAATGGGCACTCTAAGGATTTTAATATCTAACCTTGTGACAGTCAAATTAGAATTAATATTGTATCACTCACTCCTGGTGCTTCACCCTTTCTACTTCATATTTTATGCATGCAAAACCTTTACCAGGGTACAATTTCATTTACCTGGATCCAACATTTGTGCTATCATTGTTACATCTTTTACTTCCACATGTTCATCCCTCTTACTGAAGACTTATGCAAAGTGAAAATATCACTGTAAGAGGGAATTAACAGCTATCTTTCCAATAGGAACCATCTCCTGATCTGTTGGTCTTCCTATACCTCAGATTATCCATCAGTATAATTGGTTCTGAAAGAAGAGGCATGAACCACAAGACAGTGTCCATCACTGGTTCTGAGAAGTCCGAAGGAACAAAGCTGATCTGACAGCCAAAGAGAAATGACATTTCTTTAAAAAGTATGTTTCTTTCTGTTATTTCTATGTTTTCATTGATCCTTAAACTTTTGTTTTTTCCTCCTTATTTTCTAGTATTGTATTTTACCAGCTTAGTTTCAAGGTGTTCCTGTGGAGGCACTATTAACGTGGATATAAGAAAGTAAATGGACTTTGGGGAAAAATAAATCCAGCTTTGAATTCAAAGTTTATATTTTGTCTTTGGGCCTTATGTTTTCATCCACCTATTTCTGTTCCCCTATTTCTAGAAAGAAGATAATACTAAAATAATGATTATAATATGATTAAGAATTATGTGAAGTATTGTTTAATGTTTATTCATTTAATAAAATCTATCCTATTGGCACCAAAGACTGTATTGCTCTTTTATGGTGTATAGGATAGTGTCATGGAGCCAAACGTAAATAAGCAAATGAATAAATAAATGAGAAGTTCAAATAAAGGACAGGGCAAAAAATAAATGAAGAACAGAGCCAAGTGTGACAGAGAGACAGGCCTGATCAGGATGTGCTTCAGATACGGTTGGCAGGTAGACCTCTCTGAGGCCACTGGTTGGCCACTTGATTCCAGACAAGTTCCTTCTCCTTTCTAAGTTTCAATTTAAATACTGGCAAAATAAATACACTCATAGAGTTGTTGTTAGCACACAATACTGACTAAGTATTTAGCACACATTTAAGCATTAGCTGTTATGATGGCAGTATTAAAGTTCGTATCACATATCAATCTCAAAGTGGAACTTGAGCTTTATGACTCGCAGCAACTCCTTATGTAGATTTTATTCAGTCCCGATCTTAAGAGATCCTCCGGGCTAAACCAAGAATCCCATCTTTCATCTATCTTCAGCAAGACCTGTGCTGATAGTGTGTTCCACGCCACAGTTGCAGTTACCACATGAGTTGTTATTAAACAACACACACCTTTGAGAATGGGAAGAAATGTCTACGACCCATTTCCTAAATAGTGTTTTAAAAATAATAGTTGAATAAATAAAAATGAACCACTAATGGAGAATTTTTCAGCTATATTTTCTTTAAGACCTATCTGCATCTCTTTCTAAATTTCTCTCTTTCTCTGTGTTTTTTTTTACACTGTAGATCTTGTAGGTAAAAATATTCTCCCTCCTTAAATAGATTAAATAATTTTCATACTTGACTTTTTAAAGGATTTTAGCAACAAAACATATATGTGATAAGAGTATACAAACACTTCCAACTAAGATGCAGTGTATCAAAACAAGAAAAATAAATGGTCTATGAATTATTAAATAGCTATGTGTTCAGAGCAGACAGTTTAATTTTTAATGTCATTAGAAAGAAAGAAGAGTTACCTACAATATAAACCATTCTGTTTATCTATACACAGGATGAGAAACATTCTAGGAAAGCCCTAATTTTAAAAATAATAATTTAGATGTTAATGACATTGAACACATAAACTTACCACACACCAGGAACTCTTCTAAGTGGTTTACATTAATTAACCATGAAATGCATATTATTATTATTATACTCTTTTTTTTACTGAGAAAATATACACAGAGCAGTATATAACTGGTTCAAGTTCACATAGCCAGAAAGTGGCAGAGAAAAATTTGACTCAAACTCAGGCAATTTAGCTCCTGTGTCCATCAATTTAACCCCTGTACTATTTTACCTCTTAAAAGAAAATTACCTCAATATCAATTTCAAGTCTCAGGGTTGTACAAATCACAGCACTTCTGCAACTGGTAATAATATTTAGATTTTTATGGTTTGGAAAAACTCCAAAAACAACTGGGATCAATTTATTACTTTCATGGACAATAAAGTGAGCACTAAAAAATAAATGCTTCTAGTCTCTCAAAAAAGACTTCATATGTTGCTTCACTTTTTGCCTTTTCTTTTTGTCTTGCTGTGGCGTATGTGTAAACAAACTGCACAGCACTGGGAATGAACTGCCTCGGCTGTGTCTGAAGGTGGGCTTTATCAAAGCATCAAATAACTCCTTTTGTGTTTCTGTCGGCTGCTCCTTGTTGGGGTTACTGGGTTGGGGAAAGAAGGAGAAAAGACATGCGATCAAGGGAAATACACAGAGGAGAAATTTCACGTTCACCAGTGAAGTACAAAACCAGGCATTTCCTTTGAGACACATAAAGAGAAAAGGCTATGCACAGCAAAGGTACTACAAGGAAGGAAGCACAGGGCAGGAGTTCAGAGAAATAATACAAATAAACCATTATTTTAAAATATGTAGAAAATCGTTTGCTTTTTATTCCAGAATTTGCTATCTTTAGTCACATATAGTTTCAAGGCACTATAGATCTGCACAAAGACTATTTAATATTTGGTTTTCTCGGTTGCTGACTTCCACCCAGTCATTGTGTTTTACCAACCTTTGGTATATAAAGTAGGATTGGAAGTAGCATCATTTTCACACATCCTTTCCAACATTCCTGGGAGAAGCAGATACACTGGCATACTTCATCAAAATGATAAATTTTTAAATAAGTATTTTAGGAACAGAAATAAAAACTAGTCCATTTGAAAGCATTTCTGCATAAGGGAGCAAATTTTTATGTTATGTAAACACAACTGAAAAGAGAGATTTTCTACTCTAAGTGAAACAATTCCAGTAACTTTGGAGAAATTACCTTTGTGAAAGCTACTACGAAGTTAACTATTAAGAATCTCACTGTTATTTGAGATGTTAGTAGCCAAATGTTGTGAAGAAATTCTAAGGTTGAAGGAAACTATAGTAAAAGTTCCAATTCAGTTAGAAGTAGAAGGAAAAAAATAAAGCATGAAAGAGGAAAAACAGCCAATATTTCAAAAGAAGAACATTTTCTTCCAAGCTCATGGCCAAAGCTAACTTGGCTCCAAAGATCACTCAGGCATGTGACCTGTGGCCCGTGGACTGCCTTTACTACTTACACTTCTCCAGGGCGAACAAAAAGATTTTGATGCTCTGTCTGCCCTGGACAAGCTACTTACTCATTTACCAAAACGAACCACGCACTGATTTTGAAGGTATCAATCCTTACTCTTTTATTTTTTTTTATTGTTATAAAACTCTTATCAGTTAGGTTTTCTATTAATTTGGCTTTAAATGTCATGGGGAATAGAACAGAAAATCTCAGAAGCACCTTATAAAATACAGATGCTCAAGCCCTATCATACAGAAGCCCCTTTTCTCCAAGTTCAGAGTCAAATTTGTAAATAAGTTTTCTCAATAAGAGAAGTCTTTTGAGTAAGGTACATGAAGAAGAATCATTACTAACAAGAGCAAAGAAAGTTCTTCATGGAAAATCTACTGATTTAGGCAATATGTTCACAATTTAAAATGCTCCACATAGAAATCAAAGAAATAGGTAATCATGGAATGTGAGAACCAAAAGTGTCTTCTTATTTATTTTTACTATATTTTTTCCATTACCTTATACCCTCCTACCCCCATAATCACACACAGTTGTCCACATCCATGAGTCCTTGTTCCTTTTTGCTCAGTCCCTCCTCTGCTTAACCAACTCCCTGCCCCAGAGCTGTCAGCCTGCTCTCTATCTACGGGTCTGTCTCTATTCTGCTTGTTAGTCCAATTTATTCATTAGATTCCACATATGAGTGAATTCATATGGTATTTTTTATTTCACTGGCAGGCTTGTTTCATTTAACATAATGTTCTCCAAGTCCATCCATCCTGTCACAAAAAGTAAAATTTTCTTTTATATGGCGAAGTAGTATTTCATTGTGTAAATGTCCCATCATTGTTTTATCCACTCATCTACTGATGGACACTTGGGCTACTTCCATATCTTGGCAATTGTAAATAATGTTGCAATGAACATAGGGATGCTTATGTTCATTCAAATTAGTGTTTCAGGTTTCTTTGGACAAATTCTCAGAAGTGGAATCAGTGAGTCATAAGACAGATTCGTTTTTAATTTTTCGAGGTATCTCCATACTGCTTTCCTCAGTGGTTACACCACTCTGCATTTCCACCAACAGAGAAAAAGAGCTCCCCTTTCTCTACATCCTCATCAGCAATCATTGTTTGTTGATTTATTGATGATAGCCATCTGATAAGTGTGAAGTGATATCTCATTGTGGTTTTAATTTGCATTTCTCTGATGATTTCTAACTTTGAGCATCTTTTCATATGTCTATGGGCCATCTGTATGTTTCCTTTGGAGAAGTGTCTATTCAGGTCCTTTGCCCATTTTGTAATCAATTTTTGTTTTGTCTTGTTTTGTCTTGTTTTGTTTTGGGCATTGAGTTTATAGGTTCTTTATACATGTTAGATGTTAACCCCTTATCATCTATATTGGTGAATAAGGTTTCCCATTCCATGTTTTTTTCTAATTTTGTTAATGTTTCCCTTTGCTGTGTAAAAACTTTGTAATTTGACATAGTCCTATTTGTTTATTTTTTCTTTAGTTCCCCTTGCCTGCGGAGATTTATCAGATAAAACATTGCTATGAGCAATGTCTGAGATTTTACTGCCTATATTTTCTTCTAAGATTTTTAGTTTCAGGTCTAACATGTAAGTCTTCAATCCATTATGAATTTATTCTTAATAAATAAATGATTAAGAATAATCATTTATTTATTATTAAATAAAGTAATTTATTTAATAATAAATTAATAAATCAATTTACTTATTATGTGTGGTGTAAGAAGATGGTCTACTTTCCTTTTTCTGCACATTATTTGTCCAATTTTACCAACCATTTATTGAATAAAATATCTTTAGCCCACTGCATGTGCTTGCTTCCTCTGTCAAATATTCATTGTCTGTAGAGGTGTGGGTTTGCTTCTGGACTCTCTGTTCTGTTCCATTGATCTATGTGTCTGTTTTGATTACTACAGCCTTATAGCATAATTTGATATTAGGTACTGTGATTCCTCCACCTTGAAAATATTTAACCAAGAAAAAAGAAAGATCTAAATAAATAAAATTAGAAATAAAAGAAGAGAAATAACAATTGGCACCAAACAAACACAAAGGATTGTAAGAATATATTATCAACACCTATATGCCTACAAACTGGACAACCTGGACAAAATGGACAAATTCCTAGAAATATACAATCTTCCAAAACTATATCTGGAAGAATCAGAGAACCTGAATAGATAGACACCTAGAGAAATTGAAGTAGTAATCAAAAAACTTCCAACAAACAAAAGCCCTGGACCAAATGGCTTCACAGATGAATTTTACCAAACATTCTGAGAATAACTAACACCTGTCATTCTGAAACTATTTCCAAAAATTTAAGGGGAGGGAAAACTCCCAAACTTATTTTACAAGGCCAGCATTATCCTAATTCCAAAACCAGATAAAGGCACTACAAAGAAAGAAAATTATAGGCAAATATCTTTTATGAACATAGATACTAAAATCCTCCACAAAATAGTAGAGAACTGAATATAGCAGTGCATCAAAAAGATCATACACCATGATTAAGTGGGATTTATTCCAGGGATGCAAGGTTGGTACAACATTTGCAAATCAATAAATTTGATTCAACACATAAACAAAATGAAGGATAAAAACCACATGATCATATCAATAGATGCAGAAAATCTTTTGAGAAAATCCAGCACCCATATATGATAAACTATCAGCAAAGTGAGCAAAGTGGAAATAGAAGGAATATACCTCAACATAATAAAGGCCACATATGAGAAGCCTACAGCCAACATCGTACTCAATGGGCAAAAACTATAAGAGTTCCTCTTAAGATCAAGAAAAAGACAGAGATGTCTGCTTTTACCTCTTATTCAACGTAGTACTGGAAGTCATAGCTATCAGACAAGAAGAAGAAATAAAAAACATCCAAACTGTAAAGGAAGAAGTAAAACTGTCTTTATTTGCAGATAACATGACACTGTACATAGAGAACCCCAAAGACTCCACCAAAAAACTACTAGAACTGATAAACAAATTCAATAAAGTAGCAGGATACAAAATTAATATCCAGAAATCAGTTGCATTTGTATAAGCCAATAATGAATTATCAGAAAGGGAAATTGAGAAAACAATCACATTCACAATTGCTCCAAATAGAATAAAATACAAAGGAATAAATCTAACCAAAGATGTAAAAAATCTGTACTCAGAAAATTATAAGACACTGAAGAAATTGAAGAATATACAAATAAATGGAAGTGCACACTGTGTTAATGGATAGGAAGAATTTAAACCATTAAAATGCCCTTACTACCCAAACATTCTATAGATTCAACACAATTCCTATCGAGATAGCAATAATGTATTTCACAGAACTAGAACAAATATTTCAAAAATGTATGTGGAACCACAAAAGGCCTGTAATAGCAACAGTGATCTTGAGGGGGAAAAAAGTGTCTTTCAAAGGTTATTAATCTAATTCTTTTATTTTGTAAATGAAGATTCGGAAATCGCAGATATAAAAACAGTGCCTTGTTTATGGTTCCTGCCATTAGGCTAGACCTCAAGCCACAACCCAATCGTACACTTGATGGCTGAGGGCACACTTACCCTAATCTATCTAAATGGCCTGTGATCAAGGCTCTGGGCTAAATTACACAAACCAGGTCTAGAACAAATGATGCTGGCTAAGAAGGAGTTTCATAATAAACTAAAATTTTTTTATTATTGGTCTAAAGTTTTGGTATCTCCTGTAAATCAATATGAAATTCTTAAAAAGAAAGGATACCCTAAAAATTTTCTCTAAACATGTTTATGTAAGCTTTGGCATCTCCCTTGTAATTCAGATTTTCAAATGTTAATTCCTCCTCAACAACTTCACTGTAACGTGTCTTCCCTTCCTTCAGTTGTTAGCTCAGCTGGCACCTTCCCGGCCTTTCCTGGCCACCTTTTTAAAAACTGCAACATATTCTTTCACCCTCAAATTTATTTTTCTCCAAATTCCTCATCACTATCTAATATACTCTATATTTTACTTAGTTAATTTGTATATTATCTTTCCTCCAACCTATATTCCTATACATTTGTATAGGTTCTATTTTTAGCACAAAATATTTTCGAATAACACACATGATAAATACTTTTGAATATACATATGAATGACTGAACAAATGAATATATGAATTTTCAGCAGTCTTACATCTATAATTAATGAGTTATTTATTCCACTATCTTTTAAAAAATCTTTATGAATATAAGTCTGGTACTTTAAAATATGATTGAGGCATTTTTTCTTAATTAACCTCATTTCATGAAGTGGTATCACTATGTAAATTGAACAATGGTGCATAACTATACTATATAATCACATCCTGAATTGAGTCCTTACAGGAAGGAAAAAATCTTCTCTTGATATAGAATACATAGTTGAAAAGACCCTTTTACTCTCCCTAGTCAATGTCAGTCTAGGGTTAACCACTCTATCTTTGAGTTAAGACACTATTGTCAAATCCGGGGCTTTGTTTTTCATTCATACACTACACCTAGTGTTACCCTCAGAGCATCAAAACATATGAAAAGCAGTGGGGTGTGTATGCTTATCTCCCATGACAAAATAAGATTTTTGTCATTGCTTTAATGACAAGTTCACAAGGAGACAACTAGAAGAAAAAAAGCCACTTTCTAAACCAACACCATTCAGTACAAATAAATTCATAACAGAATTTATTTTAAAGTACACTTCCATTCTGATTTTCAGGAACTTTAATAGGTTGAGATTCAGAAGATTAAGTTTAACGCTTCTCACAGCACTCTACCCCTCACTTTGAAGTCTTGGCTCCGCTGGCTAAGCCAGACTAGCGGTTAAGCTCCTACCAAAAAGAGAGATTGTTGTTTTCTGGTGTATCCTAAGTGAGCACCACCACTTCATACACCCCTGGAGCCGTCATTACTTTTTTTATTCTGAAAAATAGGTTTATGAAAGATTTTTTTGACTAATGAAAAATCATCAAGAAGGTGCTAACTATCGATGACATTTTTCCCTTCTAACACAATTCACTATTTCTGGATCTTTATTTGCAAAGAATTCTCTTTCTCTTATTTAGAGGAAAAAAGTTAATGTTCCATTGCATGAACTCTGGTTTGAAATTGAGAAACTTAGATATATGTTGCTTTTAAAAATAGGAGGAACCCTTAAGGGGTTCATAGCTGGGATCACATGGAAAAATCTAGATGAGATCTAAGTGAACAGAATTGGAATCAGTTGTATGTGGCATCATAAGATGTGAATATGCAGATATCATATGTGTGTGTTGTATATATGTATGTTTATATATATATATGTATATCTTTAAAAAATGATCCAACTCTATCACAGAGATGAGGTGTTTGGAAATCAATCCAAAAAGGTGACATTTACTGAGCACTTTTTTTGGGCCAGACAGGGCAAAGTACTTTATATACATGATCTCATTCAATCCCCACATCATATCTTTTAGTGAGTTTGTATTATTCATTTTACATATGAGGTTTATATCAGTGTTCTAGGGCTGTTGTAACAAAGTACCACATGTTGGTGGAGGAAGATAACAAAGTTTGATCTTTTACAGTTTTGAAGGCTACAAGTCAGAATCGAGGTGTCAGCAGGTGCTCACTCCTCCTGCTGACACCAGGTCCTGTGTCTCTCTGAAGACTCTTGGGGAGGATCTGTTCCTTGGCTCTCTCCTGGCTTCTTCTTTTTTTTAAATAATTATTTATCTCACTATATTTTATTTTTATTTATTTATCTTTAGAAGGGAAGAGAAGGAGAGGAGAGAAATATCAATGTATGGTTGTTTCTGGTGCATCCCCTGCTGGGCACTGGCCTGCAACCCGGGCATCTGCCCTGGCGGGAAATTGAACCTCGATCTTTTGGTTCACAGGCCCATGCTCAAACCACTGAGCTACACCAGCCAGGGCTCTCCTGGCTTCTGATGGTTGCTAGAAGTCCTCAGCATTCCTTGGCTCATACATACATCACTCTAATCTCTGACTCTGTCTTCACATGGCACTCTGCACATGTGTCTCTCTTCACATCTTCTCTCTTGGCACATGTTTCCATGTCTCTTCTTATAAAGACACCAATCACATTGTATTTAGGACCCACACTACTTCAATTTGACCTCATCTTAAATAATTACATCTGCAAAGACCTTATTTCCAAATAAAAATCACATTCTGAGGTTATGGAGAGCACATGATTGGGGAGGGCTGGGGGTTAGTGGGACGCAATTTAACCTGATACAAGATTGCTATGACCCATAAAAACCTCAAATACTAGAACTATCAATTTAAAAATATAACAAATATGTTTAATATATTTAAATAATTAAAGTGTGGAATTTAATATAAAACAACAGCACAAAAGCTTCTTAAAAATGGAAGAGTGTATCTTGAAATATAAAAACATAAAACTTGTTTAGAAATAAAACCTATTATAACATATAAAATACCCATAGAACACATTAGACATATCCAAAAATGAATTAATTTACTGGACTTTACATAAAATTTTCTGAAATTCAGGATATGTAAATATACAAATAAAATATGTGACAAGGTGGCTAAGAGATATAGAGAGTAAAGTAGGAAGGTCCAATATCTATTTAAATATTAAAGGAAAGGAGATAGAAAATTAAACAGAAGAAGCATTTGAAGGGATAATGCATAAGGAATATGCACAACTAATAATTAGTTAATGGGTACTGGAAGCTAATAAATCTCAAGTTAAATAAAATGAAAACCACATCTAAGCATGCCATGGCCAAAGTGTGTACCAAAGAAAAACATCTTAAAATCACCCTGAGATGAAATACAAATTATCTCAAATGAATGACAATTACATTGACAACTAATTTCTCAAAAGCATAATTTAGTCACACAGAAAACAAATATCAACTTAGAATCATTAATGTTTATGTTATATTATTTTCATTCTTTCACCTTCAACCTTTTTATTTTCATATTTAAGGCATATCTTTTTAAAACGGCAAAGAGTTGAGTTTTGTATTTATAAACTCTTATATACTATTATTTATCCATTAATAGGAATATTTAATGTAAATGTTGATATATTTTATTTTAAACCCGGCATAATTTTTCCCCATTTGTTTTGTGTTTCTCTTTTATTTCTTTCTTGACTCTTTGGATTAGTAAAGTATGTTTCATTTCCCTTCCCCTATTAGCTTCTTGATAACGTTTACTTACTGTTCTTTTCACAAATACCTTGTTATGCAATTTTCGTATCCCCAGAGATAAAATCTCTGATTGACATCTCAGCTTGGCAGCAAATGCATTAGGAAGAAAAACAGTGAGTAATGTTTGGCTCACCTTTTTCTCAATTCCATTCTCTTCAGAATCTTGACCACACATATCATGGCTGCCTCAGTACTTCGCCAAAGCCTCCAAACAGGTGTTTCATATTTGCCCAGCTCTTCTAGTTTTCTCAGAGAAGAGGTTGGTCTGTTACAATTTAATCCATAATATTTACAGACAGAAGCTTCGATCTTAAATTGTATACTCAATAAAAGGACACTTTTAAAACAATTAATTATTTTTAAAAGCATTATAAACAAGCAAAACCTAAAAGCATTTACTTCTAAGAGAACTTCCTTAAAATTCTAAAGGGTGTATTATAGGTAATATTCTTTAATTTAAGAAACTAAAATTTAATTTTAATTTAAAAATTTGACTGGGTAACATTCTTTGAATTAAAAAAGAATTAAATTTATTTAATTTATTTTCTTTATTAGTTAATTTAATAAAATAATATTCTTCAGTTGAAAGAAATTTGACTGAGAAGAAACATGTATTGAGAGTTTATTTTTAAAGCCAGTAAAGAATTTAGTAAAATCTCAGGAAGAAAAAATAAAATAAAAACTCCAAATAAGATAAATATATTAAAAGAAAAATTAAGGTACTGTAAATAAACACAAATTTATCTGAAACCATAGTAAACATATTACCAAAAAAGTTGGCTAGATTTTTTAAGGCATAAATATGCTGAAGAGACACACCTAAAAGATACTGATATTGAGTAGATAAAAGCTAAAGCGTACAAAAAGATATAGCCAGTACTTAAAAAATGAAGTGGGAATAATTATATTTAAATCAAATGACATAAACTCTCAGGCAAGGAGCATTTTGGGAATAAAAAGTTAATCTATAATGATAGAAGACTAAATTTGGCAGGAAAATAAAACTATTCTGAATTCGTATGCACTTAATAATATAAAAAGACAACAGAAATATAAAATGTAAAAAGAAACATAGAAATACAAGCAGAAATTCACAGAATACACTATCAGAGTGGAATGTTTTAACCCATTTTTTTCAGTAGTTGCTGGATTAAACAGACAAAATGTCAGTGCAGACACAGAAGACTGGGACAACACCGGATTCATCAGGCCAGGCCAGGTCGCAGCACCCAAACAAGTAAACCTTGACGCCTCAGTGACTTAACACAATAGAAGTTTGTTTCTCCTTATGTCTCAGTCACCAAGGTCAAGGGTTATGAGTTGATCTGTTTTGTGACATTGTCTCCTAAAACCGTTGGAATCCTATTGAGCCTGCTGTATCCTATGCGGTTAACGGCCGAAAAGAGATGAGGGAGGAGGCAGGACTTTCTCGATGCTACAATGGCCAAGACAAAAGTGCCTTGTATATTATTTAGCCTATTTCCTCATGCTTAATCCACTAAGCACTCAGAACTACCCCCAAAAAAAATAATGAGGGAAAAAATAAAGATATGTGTAAAAGTTAATGGTTTAACAAATACAATGTAAAAATTCAATCAAGTCAGAAGACAACTCTTCACAAAGTCTGGTAAAACCACTAGTTTCTGGTAGGACTGATGAAAAAAAAGAAAGACACAAAAAAGTATTGCTCTTCCATGACACCCAAAGGGGGGGTCCACTGCCTTGTCCTGGGTTCCTGTAATAATTTAAGGGGAAGTTGCACAATGTCAGAAGCACTTGATGTTCTAGATGAAGAAGAATGTGCTCGAATTCCTTGCAGCAGCAACTCACTTAGGTGGCACCAACCTTGACTTTCAAATGGAACAGTACATCTACCAAAGGAAAACAGATGGTACCTACATCAGAGTCCTTCCTGAAAAGGACCTGGGAAGGGCTCATGCTTACTGCTGTTGAAAATATTGTTGCTTGTAAAAGGCAGGATCTAATTAAGAACACTCGGAAAGCATGTCTCTACACCCGCAGTGTTGGAAACCATATACAACTTAAAAATACACTTTTAGGCCTATAGATGTATGTTTTAAAATTATAAATCAAAGCTTGTGAATGAATTAAAGAAAATTTCAGATCTAATCATTGGGAACTAGGATGAGGAATGCAGCTGGGAAAGACTGGAAGGTGGTTTCTAAGGTATCAGACATGTTCTATTTCAGAAGCTGGCTGCTTGTGTCTGCAGGTTTCATAGTATTGTTATTTTTGTATCCTGTAACTATATTTCAGAAATATATGTTTCTATGTAATTAAGTCCACTCAATATGCAATGTTTGCATTTTGAAATAAACTTTATTAATACATACAGATGCAACTGTACATAAAATGTCCAATCAACCCTAGCCAGCGTGGCTCAGTTGGTTGGAGCATTGTCCTGGAAACTGAGAGGTTTCAGGTTTGATCCCCAGTCAGGGTATGTGTCTAGTTGCAATTTCGGTCCCTGGTCGGGGCTTCTACAAGAGATAACTGATCAATGTTTCTCTCCCTCTCTCTCACCCTCCCTTCTTCTCTCCCTAAGATCAATAAGCATGTCCTCAGTGAGGATAAAAAAGAAAGCCTGACCAGTGAATTTAAGACACAGATGCTGATTAACTCTAGGGAGAGAACAGTGAGAATCAGTGAATGAAGCAAGCAATACACATCAATATTAATTTGCATATTGTGAGCATATTTTACAACTATAATGTATTCATTTTGAGTGTTAAAAAGTATAATACAGTCATGTAATGGAACATTAATAGTTATTAAAATTGAGTTGTAGAAGAATATTTAATATAGAAAAATGTTCAAGATATATTTGAAGAGACTATAAAGACTACAATTATATTATAATGTCGTGACATTTAAAATTCTTCATAAGAAACAATAAAGCAATAAGCCTCCAAAATTCAACAAGAGGTGGTAATTTTGATGGAGGCCAAGGACAAGAAGGGAAAAGATTTTCCATTCATTGCAGGATTAATGTATCCTTGACTTCTATGAAGTCTCAAGTAAACAAATTCATATCGATCCTCAGAGGAGACATCGGTCATTGGTCAAGACTAAGCAAGGGTTGTAAATTCCCCTGGGCTGATTCCTGCAGGCCTAACAGAAAGGAAAATAAAAATACAAACCAACCATTTTGCCAAACCGTAGGGGTACATTTATTCACTGAATCTACTCTTGAAATTTGAGCCCTTAGAGAAAAAAACTTCAGATCTGTGCTACCTCTGTTGCCAATTCAGCCAACATTTGTGCTCTCCTTGCCTACACAGAACTGTAAGCTTTTATTTTTAAAAAATAACATCATATTGGCCTCAAGAAGGTGACAGACTAGTTAGGAAGGCAATGTTGATGCAAATTGGAAGCTAAACAACAAAACAAGCAAGCAGAAAAAAAAAAAGACACTGAAATAGAGAATAAGGGGACAGCGACCAGAGGGGAGAGGGAAGGGAAGTTAAGGGGAAAAAGGGGGAGGAATTTGGAGGAACAAATAGGAAGGACACAGGGACGAGAACTAAGGGGGGTGGAAATGGGAGGGAGGTGGGGAGCAAGGGGCGGGGGAGGCTGGGATGGGAGAAATAGACAAAAAAACTGTACTTGAAAAATAACTAAATAAAATTTAAAAAAATAATAATAATAAATAAATCTGCAGAAAGTGATGCATTTAAATTAGGGCAATTGCAGATCACATTGTATCCTAGTTGTTTGAAGTACCTGGACACCATATTAGGACAATAGAAATGAAAAGAATTAAAGGCAAATTGAAAATGTAAGTAAAAATATTGTCAGCTACTGAGCAAGGTGTGACATTTCAGATTCTTTCTCAGAACTTTCTGGTAATGGAGATGAACTTGCTTCCTAACCAATATGTAAAATAAAATGTACCCTTTATTTTATCCAGTTATCTGTAAAAGCCTCTGAACCTAGAATCGAAGTCCCAAAAATATTTAGCCAGTGAGTCTGAAGAAATTTTGTGGAGGAAACATGGCCTAACAAGACACACCCAGAACAGTTCCTCAGACCTCCTGGAGGCACATCTTTCCCAAGATTCCTCTGATTATTGGATAAGGAACCTGCACCACTGACTTGTTTGCCTTCGTTCTGAAGAGCCACTTTGGCTCCTGAGAGGCTGGAGTCCTACAACTAAAGAACATCCGAGTCGGAGGGGTGCTCATTCACGATGTTCTCTCTACAGAGGATGGTCTTCCTCAGTATCCCCACATTCCAACTTTGCCCATCCTTCGAGGCCCAGAGCAAATGCTGCCTCCTGCATGAAGTCTTATGCAGCACATCCTGTGAATGCCCACTATGCATTGTCTGCTCTCATTTACAGCCTATTAATTTATAGCAGGGCTTGTATTCAGCACTACAAGAATTTGTGTCATGTATTAAATACCCTTGTGTCTCCAGAACCTACCACAGTAGACGAAACTTGCTCAGAAAGTGTTTACTGAATGGACAAACCATGGACATGTTTTCCCTTGAGAAAAAATGGCAGCTACCTTTGTAACCATAGAGTTCTTGTACATGACCCAAGTGTTCAACAAATTAATTGACTCTGGTTCCGCTCACTTTGATTCTGAAGAAACAACTTGGCTCCCCCTACAATCTCAACATCAGCTGCTTCAGTCACCTCTGGGCTGCTTCTAATGCTTGTAATTGCTACACATTTCCCCCGCCTCCCCTCTCTAATTTCACCAACAAGGCCTGTATAAGTAACCAGTTAGGCATCTTGCTACAAAAGGAAAAACACAGGCCTCAAGTCCACTTGATGACAGGTTCACTCGGAACCTACGTTTGGATGAGGTAATACAAATGTGAAGTACAATTTCCATGAGAGATCAGAAGCCTAACACCTTTTTGATAGAAAAAAAAGGATTTTAATGGAAAGTGAATATGTGACATAGAAAAATTATGAAGCAAACTTGACCCCCAAAATGCCCTGATCTTTAAAATCTGAGCAACATATATTTAAACACAGCCAAAAAATAATTTATTAGTTTATTAGCTGATAAGTTCATATGAAGCACATTTCTGAAACTGACCCAAGATAATAAATTAGAATTTCCATAGCTACAATGAGTTCATCAGGCAGATGAAAAGGCCATTAGAGATGCTGCTGGCAAAACATCACTTCTGGAGTCTAATTTTCTTTTTCACTAAAGGCAGTTTTTCCGTAGAGGAAAGATTCAATAACAATATGACGGGCCGGTGACTCCCTCAGACTCAGGCCCTGATTAGCAGGTGTGACAGTTGGAACAGAGAGCCCTTTCTATCATGTTCAAGGTGAGGGCTTTCACTCACCATTTCTGACAACACATCTAAAACTTCCAAACTTCCAAATCTGACATGCACTTTCTCACAAAATTCCAAAGAGCTACATTTTACTCCTACAGTCTTCTAAAGTTCCTTCATTAATAATATATGTTCAGAGGAGAAACAGAAAGTGTGAGCCTTGTAAGAAACTTACTCGACTTCCTCCTAGAATTTGTCCTCTGCTTTATTGGAGAAGCATAAATTACCTAACAAGACCTTACATTTTGTAAGAACTCGGCACTTGGCTAAAGGTCCACCAACTTAAGTACCTCTGAGATTCTTCCATCAAAAGCAGGTAATTATAACAAATTAATACATCTAGTATTCTGTTTTTCAAGTCCTCCTGATTCATATTCATATATGCTTGTGGTTCCAACCAGAGTGGCTGGTGGCAGCGTGGGACTGCAGGAAGCAGTCTCCCGGCATACGCTTCCAGCTGGGTCAGTGTGGCTGTTTTATTGCAAAACTGTACCTGGTTTATAGATTCCTCTCTTTCCTCTCCTCCTTCCCCATCTGTAAACAGCATTTTCTGCACAAGTACAAACCAAAAGGCAAAGACATTCACTCAGTTTATTCACACATGTGCTGAATGTGTAATTTGGACCAGAGAGTGTCCTTGTCACTGTGGGGAAATTGCTGACATGTTTACATTATGGGCCTTACCTATCCAAAACAGGGAGGATGATAACTTTGAAGTTTTTAACTTTGTGGGTATGAGAATCAGTAAAGAGAGAGACTTCTGGCCAAGATGGAGGCATAGGCGGACATACTGTACCTCATCGCACAACCAAATTTAAGGACAACAAAGATTCAGAAACAAAAACACAACCAGAACAGGCAGAAAATTGAACTGTACCAGTGTCTGACAATAACGAACCATTCATCCAGAGGGGCACAGTCGGTGGCTGGCGAAGAGGGGTTGCAGCAGGAAAAAGCAGTGGTTGGCAGATGTAGGCGTGGGAAGGAAACCAGTAGACCCAACCCAGTGAGGTGCACAAGGGCAGTTGGCTGACCCCGGACACACAGTTGTGCCCAGATAAACCAGGCAAAAAACAGGCAGTGAGAGAGACAGCACAACCCAGGGCCCCTGAAAACTTTCAGGGATTGAGGTGCCAGGAGGGGCTCACAGCTTCACAAGAAAGTTCATTGGAGAGACCCACAGGGTCCTAGAACATACACAAGCCCACTCACCCGGGAACCAGCACCAGAAGGGCCCAATTTGCTTGTGGGAAGTGGCAGAGGGAACCAAAATCTGAGAGAGAGCAGAACATGCCATTGTTCCCTCTCTGACCCCACCCCCACATACAGCATCACGACCCAGCAACTGGGTTGACCCATCCTGGTGAACACCTAAGGCTCTGCCCCTCATACTTACCAGGCGAGAATAGACCAAAACGTTATGGCTCAAACAGAACAGATCAAAGCCCCAGAGCCAATACTTCTAAGTGACCAAGAGATAGCCAACCTATCAGATGCACAGTTCAAAACACTAGTGATCAGGATGCTCACAGAATTGGTTGATTTTGGTCACAAATTAGATGAAAAAATGAAGGCTACACTAAGTGAAATGAAGAAAAGTGTGCAGGGAACCAATAATGAAAGAATGAAAACTGGGACTGAAATCAATGGAGTGGACCAGAAGGAAGAAACAACCAAACAGAAAAAAATGAAGAAACAAGAATTCAAAAAAGTGAGGAGAGGCTTAGGAACCTCCAGGACATCTGTAAACATTCCAACATCTGAATTATAGGGGTACCAGAAGGGGAGGAGGAAGAGCAACAAGTGGAAAACTTATTTAAACAAATAATAAAGGAGAACTTCCCCAATCTGGCAAAGGAAATAGACTTCCAGGAAATCCAGGAAGCTCAGAGAGTCCCAAAGAAGGTGGACCCAAGAAGGAACACACCAAGGCACATCATAATTACATTAGCCAAGATTAAAATGAAGGAGAGAATCCTAGAAGCAGCAAGAGATAAGGGGACAGTCACCTACAAAGGGGTTCCCATCAGACTGTCAGCTGATTTCTCAAAAGAGACCTAACAGGCAAGAAGGGGCTGGAAAGAAGTATTCCAAGTCATGAAAAGCAAGGACCTACATCCAAGATTGCTCTATCCAGCAAACCTTTCATTTAGAATGGAAGGGCAGGTAAAGTGCTTCTCAGATAAGGTCAAGTTAAAGGGGTTCATCATCACCAAGCCCTTATTATATGAAATGTTAAAGATATTTATCTAAGAAAAAGGACTTAAAAAATGTGAACAGTGAAAGGACAGCAAACTCACAGTTATTAAAAACTACACCTAAAACAAAAGTAAACTAAGTGGACAGCTAGATTAGGAGCAGAGTGACAGAAATGGAGATCACATGGAGGGTTAGCAACAGGGGAGTGGGAGGAGAAGGTGGAGAAAATAAACGGGGAGGGCAAGAGTAGTGTGGGAAATGTAGAAGCTAAAGAACGTATGACACATGGACATGAACTAAAGGGACATGACACATGGATGGGGTGTGCAGAATGGAGGGGAATGAAGGGGGGAAATGGGACAACTGTAATGGCATAATCAACAAAATATATTTTAAAAAAGAATCAGTGAAGAGAAATGAGGAAAATCAGGAAAGGGAAAGGTTTGGTTAGAAAAGTATTACTGAAGTAAGTTTTAGACATATTGTGCTATGCTTGAGTCGCCAGTATATTGTCCAGGTATAAGACATTTGGACCAGCTACACCATAGTTTCAGAAGGCAATGAGATCATGACTGACTACAGTGTAAAGGGAGAAATGAATTGAATGTACAAGATGGAAATGCACCTGTATGAGATTTATGTGCCTCTTCTGAGTCTCTGAGCCTCACTGGTTCTGGGATCTTCAGCTGCTGACTCAAACTCCAACATGAATGCATCATATGCATTGCAAGGCGTGCAGTCCACATAATCAGTCTTACAAAGTAGCCGCCTCACACCTGTAGCTCCTGTCTCTTTCCATCTCTTCTAGATTTGGGGGAATGCTGCCACAGGGAGTACATCTGTCCCCAAGGGGCTGCCTACGCAGCCAGATGACCCGACTGGTTTTCAAGGTACTTAACTCCTCATAGCACGATCTTGGCGCAAGGAGGGCAGGCAAAGAAAACTGTACAGATCGATTTTCTCTCCCTTATTCCTTTCCATCAGCCTGCTTGAAGATGTCCTATGTGACCAAGTGTAGACATATACCAAACAACAGAAGTGCCTCTTTATAGCTCATTGTGAAGAAGTAACAGGAGTAATAGGCTTTATCTTTTTTTAGGATAGTTTTTTAAAAAAGATTTTGTGTGTGTGTTTTTTTTGAGAGAGGGGAAGGGAAGGAGAGAAGGAAACATCAGTGTGTGGTTGCCTCTCACACACCCCCTACTGGGGACATGGCCCACAATCCAGGCACGTGCCCTGTGCCCTGACTGGGAATCAAACCAGCAACCTTTTGGTTCACAGGCCTGTGTTCAATTGGCTAAGCTACACCCACCAGTGCTAGGCTTTACCTTTTCTGCCTTCCCGTTCTTGCCTACATTGCTTCCCATTCCTCTGACTCCCAGTGTCCTGGGATTTAGCTCCCCCCAAAATACTAGCTTAAATCTTTGTCTGAAGCCCTATATTCTCTGTTCCCAAATATAGAGCCCAGACAGAATGCGAATATGGAGGAGCAGTGTAATAAACATTGTAGCCTTTCTTCTGAAGTGAATTTTGGTGACTATTTTGGAAGAACAGTAGGAAAGCAGGGTGGAAAACAGGGAGCAAGCAGTCTCCTTTCACTCTTATAGTGAATGCCTCCCCTGGACCAAGGGATTGTTGCTAGATATTGAGGAGTTTATTTTTTGTTTTTAAGACAAGGCAATGGAGTGACTATTTGCAGAAGTCTTAAGAGAGCTATGTATGTATGTATTTTTAGATTCCGCATTATAAATTGTTTCAGGGCTAAGTGAATCACTGAAGACACATACAGATGACAGAGTTCCACCTGTGAACTGGAGTTGACATCCAGATAATGAGACTGACTACAGAGAGACTCGATATACTCATAATAAATGCTGGGTGGAGGCAGGTTCACAGACTGATAGAACCCAGGAGGGCACTCGTCTGTGGCTGGGGTGGGTGGTAGGTAGGAAACCCAAAAAGGTTTCTGAAAGAGCTGAGCTTTAAAAGACATAGGAATTGTCCAGATAAAGGAGAGAAAGTGAGATGTTTCTGGGAGAGGGACTGAGGCCACGGGAGTACTTGCAGGAGTGTTCCAGGTACAGAAAACAACAGTTGGAAAGGGCCTGAGACTTACTAATTGCATGTATTTGAGCACATCACTTAACCTGTCTGACCCTCATTGTTCCCATCTCTGAAGTGGGAACAATAGTTCTTGTCGTACAGGGAAGATATGAATACGAATGAGATGTTGTGTCCAATGTTAAGGCATATAACGTAACACGTACTTATGGGTAGTAGTTCTTTTTCTTTTAAGCCTTGAAAATAGCCAAACCATTGTCCTTTACTATTTATGAAGGGGAATCTGAAACAAACTGCATGAGCTGAGAAAATCCGGTACATTTATGAATTTGAAAAAAATACGGAAAATAAAAAAAAAACAAGTTCAATATCTCAAAGCTTTTGACTTAAAACAATTCCTCTCTTTTAAAATCCTCATGTGTTTCCCTGACTGGCATGGCTCAGTTGGTTGGGCATCGTCCCGCAAACTGAACAGTCACCAGTTTGATTCCTGGTCCGGGCACATGCCTGGACTGCCGGTTCATCCCCTACTGGGCCATGTAGGAAAGGCAACAGATAGACCTTTCTCTCTCACACTGATGTTTCTCTTCCTCTTTCTCTCTCCATCCTCCTCTCTCTATAAATAAACAAAATCTTTTTCAAAAATCCTCATTTGTTTGTTCCATTTGAGACAAACTTTTCTTTCATCTATAACTTTTCTCCACATCTACATCACAAGGACTATAGTTTGTGTGTGAGCCTGTTTGAGGTCTACCAAGTCATAAGAATCAAACATCCTTTTCATTGCCAAAAAAAATATGTTGCCAAACCCAAACACAGCTTGAATTCAGATGGAGTATCCTTTAAATTCAGAGCAATTTTTCAATTTGGCTACAAAGACTAGTATTCCCTCAAAATTCAATACTTACCAAAGAGAAATGTCCAGCAAAGCGAGTTTCTTTTTACTTCACACATAAGGACAAAGCAAAATAGTTTTCTAATAAAAAAACATAATTCATACCAGATCATTCAAAATATGTTTGTGCGTATCTAAATCTTACAGATAAATCTAATTTGGAAAAATATGTGATTCTCAGTTCCATGTTTACTCATCCTTCTTTTTTGTTTTAATTGTGAGTGCATGTCATTCCGAGCCCTCTGAAAAGTCTTGTAGAATTCAGAAAGCTTGGCTCTGCCTCATGTTTGATAAGTTCTCTTTTGCATGCAATGGCAGGAAGATGGAGACCTCAGGACATGTTCATGGTGACTTGTTCCCAACAAATCACAATCTGGAGAGATCCCTGGCAGAACTATAGACAGATAATCTCAAGGTTCATTTGGAAGAAGAAGACTTCATGGAAATATCAAACCCTCTTGGCAGTCTATAGCCCCTGACAATCTTAATTTGATTTCCACAGACTCATGGAGCATCAGGTTCAAAATTCTGGATGCTACATAAATTCCCAAAAGTTGTGACTATGAAGTTGAATATTTCCCTGGCTTCAAAAACCATGGGACACATAATGCCTTCAAGAACGGTGAAAGGTCTCTCTTTTGCTCACTTTGAAGGACAGAGAAAAGACCCCTGGAATTCTGTTTATGGACTTACAGAGTGCATTTGGGGGCTGCTGCAGCTCTAGTTCAGTTGTTATTTATCTCTCCAGGGCTCTCACATCTAGAACATGACTGGAGGACACACCAGCTATGGAGAGCTGCTCGGAGAGACTTATCTGATGCTTGGTCACTCCAAAACTAAGGCAAAGTTTTCAAATCACATTCTCCTGGATTTGTAATTTGACAATTATGTAGTTAGCTCTAAAACACATCTACTGAGTGTTTACTATATACCACGTTCTGGCAAAGGCATTAGGAACACAATGTTAAAAAGATATAGCTCCTGACCTCAAATAGCTGTTGAAGGAGAAAAATAAGTAATTAGGCATTGGCAATGTTTGTGTGTGTGTGTGTGTGTCATGAAATGTAAATGCACCAGGAATTGTAGAGGGAACAAGGAGGAGCATCTAACTCAAATCTGGAATTGGGAAGAGGATCAGGGAAGGTTTTCCAGATGAAATGCCCTTGCAGCTAAAAAGAAGGGTCGGTGTGAATCAAATAAGAAAAAATTGTTCCAGGCAGAGGAAAAAAACAGAGGAAAGACAGAAAATAACCCATTCAGTAACTTTGAGAACTTCAACATGGCTAAGATTGGAGGGAGGTTGGAGGGCTGAAAAAGGTGAGGGGTTTAAGATTCCTCAAATTGATAGCTACAGAAGGGTCACGGGGCTGTGAAGTACAGCATAGGGAATATAGTCAATAGTACTCTAATAACTGTATATGGTGCCAGGTGGGTACTAGACTTATCAGGGAGATAAACTCATAGGTTGTATAGATACCAATCACTAGGCTGTATACCCGAAACTAATATAATATTGAATATCAACTGTAATTAAAAAATTTTTTGAAGAACTTCAATATGGCTATAGTATATAGTATAAGAGGAGAAATCTCTAGAGCTGAAGCTAGGGAGGTAAAAGAAGGAGGAGGGGGGCAGAGCATACATGACATTTTTGCTAGGTTTACACATTTGAACCTTATCATAAGGACCATGGTAAAGTTGAAGGGTTTGAATACAGAGGAAAGGCTGTGATCAAGGAATTAGTGGTGGGAACCTGAACTGAGACACTAGTGAATATGGGCAGAAATAGATAAACATGAGTGATGAGTAACTGTGGATACATCAGGTCGTAGAGATGGATTACATGTGAGAAATAATGGGGACAGAGGCAGCAAAGATGACACCTTTAATTAGGCAGTGAGGTGACAGTGCTTCCTTTCTCACTGAGCATTATCACCACACTGACAAGGAAGAGGAGGAGGAGAAGGGTGGATAATAAGTTAAGTTTGGGGTGTCAGAGGAACATTCAGGTGAAAGAATTCTAGTAAAGAGGTAGAAGTACAGATTTTAATTTTAGAAAATAGAGATTGGTGGTTCCCTATCTGACTCATAACGGATGATCTCATGAAAGAATGACATCACCAGGGACTGTGTGTATGTGTTATGAATTTAAGGAAGTCTTAGTAAATATCACAGAAAGACCAATTATTAAGAGGCCAACCAAGAAAGAGCCATCGCCAGGCAGAATGGAGACTCTCCCCAAAAATGAAGGATCACAGAAGCCAAGGAAGAGTGTTTTGTGGAGGGTAGTCCAATGAACAATGTCAAATGCTATACAGCAGTTAAGCAAGATAAACCTAAAAAGAGTCCATCTGACTCAGTTTAATTTCAAGCCAAGAAAATGAAGCTTGGACCCTAACCAGTGTGGTTCAGTTGTCCTGCAAAGTGAAAGGTCAGAGGTTCAGTTCCCAGTCAGGGTTCAGGGCTTGGCTGTGGGCCTGGTCCCCCTTTGGGGTATGTGCAAGAAGCAACTAATTGATGTTTCTCTCTCACAACAAAGTTTCTCTCCCTCTCTTTCTCTTTCCCTTCTCCTCTCTCTGAAAAGAAATAAAATCTTTTAAAAAATAAAAGAAAATGAGGCCTGGTCCAAAAGTATTCTCTCAGCAGATTTCGATTCACTCTGTCTTAGAGCTCACCACTTCCTACAATAGCGACCAGTTCTTCATACTTCTTAGTTTTTACAGATGAAATATACCACTGAGCCACAGACCCCCAAGTTCCTTCAGCTTTAATGTACTGAAGATAAACCTGAACTTTTCCTAAACAAAAAGGCTATGGAGTATTTTCGTTTTTCTTCCTTTATCAGTTGGTGAGCCAGAAATTGGGCAGTCTGCACTCAGGGATGTAATAAATTTATCCCCTGCCTAGCAGGGAGTATTCCAGACAACGTTCCTGCTGTGTGTCCTTGAAGTGAAAGTCAAATCAAGTTTGTGGGAAATATAAAGTAAGCAAGTGCTTCTACGTTAGCATTTTATTTGTTCCAGAAATATTCATTTTTAATGAAGAAAATTTCCTTCCATGTTTGCTTTTAAAGGATTTTATGTGCAATTTTACTATTTGTTAAAATACACAATCATTGAGTTAGATCGTATAGTACATACTGCTATTTGTGATATCTCAATTAAAGAATTAAAACATATTTTTCCAGAAAGTTCGAAGCATCTTGCTATAAATATCTTTCCACCATTTAGTTAATTTTAAGGGCAAAATGTTAAAGGGGTGAGTGCATACCTTACATCTAATGCAGAAGCCACTGGGGTAAAATCATTATTCTCGGAGAGCTCAGTACGGAACAGCCCTCAAAGGCTGTGGGAGCACATTAAAAATATTTCTTCTGCCAATTTTTTTAAACTTAAATCCCAGTTCTATTGACAATAGATGATCTTGATCTATTTGGGATGGCTTGGGAAAAGGCTTGTAGGTCCAAGTTGTCACAATGAATTGGAATCATTCAAATCATCGAGTAATTCCATGCAGTTACATAAACTTGAAAATCAGCCTTTGAAAAAGTAGGAACACTAGTTACATATTTGAGAATAAAAGTGATGGAACAAGTCTGTCTTCCCCAAAGTCCTTATGTTACCAGCTTTCCACAAGGTAAAGCATCAGCAATAGGCCAATAAGAGTGCTCCAAATACTTGCATTTAGCTTAGCTTTGTTTTTCATCTCAGACTTCAGTCATTTTTCCCTTTTCTCTCAGAGTGAACTGCTCAGAAAATTAGGTCAACATTAGCAACAAACCAAAAGATGAGTATCAGCCTTCATTGTCCCACCCCACAATGCCTGCACTTAATCAAGCACCATTAATAATAACAGCTATTGTTTATTGGATTTTTATTGATTGTATCAGTCAGGGGCTTGATATTAATAATCTTATTTGATTCTAACCACAACTCTAGGAGGGAAGTACAATTGCACACATTTGATCAATGAAGTGCCTGAGGCTTGAAGAGGTTAAGCGATGTCACGCACACCCACTCAGCTAATATGTGGCCTGGCCAGGATTCAGTCTCTGACTCCAGAGCCCAAGGTCTTCACCACTGTCCACATTGCCTGTATTGACAGAACCCCCTCTGCCTCTTCCATCCACTAAACAATAGCTGAAAAATGTAGACGTTCGCTCGCAGGTACAAATCCATTTTCGATACCCAGCCCCTGCTGTGTTCCCAGGTGCCTACAAATACTTTTTCTTCAAAACTTCATGCAAGCTATTTGCTTGACCCATGAGGTGAAATTAGGTTACTACAGACTGATTTATTATGCACTTTTTCCTATCCAAGAATAAGAAATGCTTCCCTTTGATGGGGTAGAAAGTGTGTGGAAAAAATGAATGTGACTGGCAAGAGAGTCCTTCCTTCGACAGACTTGGCTTTTCCATGGGAGCGTGCCCCATTCATTCTTTCAGCAAGCCTAGCCTCTACAGCTGCACTCAACTCAACCTACACTAGGCTCTGGGCAGTCACCAAAGAGGCTGGAGACTGGATTCTTGATCTGCGTGACCCAGGGAAGATCATTAACTTACATCAGATCGATGTCCATATACAAGTTCCAGATAATGCACTCCAAACTACATGTAACTGCCAAGCATAGCAGAGAGAGGGGAGAGTGCTCATGTTTTCAGATATACAAGCCCTTCATTTCTCCTCTTAAGACTCAGATGAAAGGGATACATTTGCCTTTGATTTCCTGAGCCCTGGCACTTTCGTGTCTTTGCAGTTTGTGAGTTTTCCGTACACCGGGAAGCCATCAGAGGGCCACAGATAGGACTTGTAAATAAGAACAGGTAGAAAAAAGGAGGATTCATGTCTGATGTTCCAATAGATGTGACAGAACCCCAGCCTTCAGCTCTGTGGTAAATAGAGTTTTATGCTTTTCTGCAGGACTCTACACACTTGCACATCGGTTCAAACAACTGCATTAGCACAGGAGTGCTGAGCTGTTCCAAAGAGAGAATGAATGATCCAATAGCTACAGCTGGCAGCCAGGAAAAGGAAAATGAGCTCTGAACACTCAGTGAGTCACCCAAATAGACAGGAAGGAGTGTGTGCCAATTTAGCCTGGCTGCTGTGCCAGAGCTCACATGCTCCACGGGGTCAGGATTTGCACAGGAGGTGAGTTCTCCAGAGTCAGGCAGTAGCTGTGGGTGACCGGGTAGGTGGGATTTTTTTTAATGGTGCCAGCACTAACTTCCCACATTTCTGAGGGTCACGGTGCTTGATTCCAAAGAGGTGGAATATCATTGCAAGCCCTACTCACATGTCCCAAATTCACACAGGTGTACCATATTCATATACCCCTGGTTGTAAACCACAGTCTAGCTTGGGTTACTTGTTCCTGGTTCATTTTATTCTGTGGTTTAAAGTGCCACAAAATTCATCTGTATGCTTTATATTTGCTCTCTGGCTACTTGTTGGAAAGAGGAGTGTGCTGGGTAAGTTTACATACAAGAGGTTGTATCCAGTAATCTGTTTATGATGAATTAAGTCTAAAATATTCTCAAGAAATATTGAAACAGTTTCTCATGGTCAACATGAAAACAAAACAGGAAAGTGTATGGCTGTCAACACAGCATAATGAACCCATCTTTTCCTCCCCTGGAAGGCAGGTGGGTCGTGATGGAAGAAGCACGTGGCCTAAGAAGGGAAGAATTCTTTTCTCTCCAACACACAGATGAGAAGATTATGCATTTACACTACACTTTTCACACTTTTAAGCATAAGAATTACCCAAGGAACTTATTATTAAGGCACTAAGAATCATCACAGATCCTGATTCAATAAGATTCTGTATTTTAACAAGTATCTGAAGTGATTTTATACAGGGTCTAAAAACTCACTAGGAGAAATGCTGTCTTACAGTATATGGGGCCACTAAGGAGGTGACATTTAAGAGACATTTGGCAGGACCTTCTACCCAAATAGCATCTTTATATTTAATAAGTGCTTAGCTAGTTTACTTTGGATCTTAAAGACGGAAACAATTCTGTTTCCTGATGCGTGATGAAGAAGTGGAAGGGATTGGTAGACGTGACTTAAGCCACTATAAGATAGACTTTTATATCTGAAATATAAAATAGATTTTAGAATCTTTTAAGAGATTAAATCTTTTAATAAAAAGATTAAAATGACAATTAGTGAATGCTGCAGATGGTAATTTAGAGGTTGGAAAAAAAGGGATGATGAGGCAGCCGAGAGGGACTGAAACCTTGTCGGAGCCACAGCCTTTTACCTGAGCAGAGAAGTACCTCCTCTGGTTATTTGTTGTCTCCATTTCTCTTTCATTCAACATACAAATGTCAAATATAGGCTTTGCGAAAAGCACTATGCTTGGTGATCCAAAGAGATACCAAACAAACCAAAGAAGTTAGACACAATTACATCAGAATGAACAGAAAGCTTGCTGCTTAAATAACAACTTGGGCTGCTCCTGCCTTTGAGGGAGTGCGGAGCCTGCCTGGTCTCCAGTGCTGATGGTCTTCCCTTTAGCCTGCCACCTTGCCCGGCTACTTTGCTTTGAGTGCGATGGATGAGGTGCCTAGCATGTGGTTAGAAATGTGCTGATAAGAAAATAGATAGCTAAATTAGTTTGATAAGAAATTAAGGAGAATTTGGAGAGGTAGGTATTTCTGGGCCACTGGAGACCTGTGGAGAGAAAAGGTGTGTAGGGACCACGCCATTGCATAGGGAAGGCCTTGCAGAGAAGCGTTAGCTCATGAGGAACTCCCCAGTCGAAGGAATGATGCTGAAGAAAAGCAATCAGAAATACGCTACATTCACAACATGGTGCTGGGTGGAGTCTAGGTACTCTGGTGATTTCGGTAGAGTCTGCTACCATACATGCTTTACATGAGTGACACTGTCAAGGAAACCAAAGCAAAGGAGCAGTTTCCAAGTCTAGGTTGGTGCAGAGCTGATAAAGTTTTTAGGAGATAAGAAATGTGGGAGAGTCAGACAAATAAGAAATGAAAATGAGAATAACTGATTATTAAAAAGGCAATAAACCTCTCAAAGTTGGTAGAAATCATAGGGAAAGCCCTGAACTTCCCAGAGGATGTGAGACGATGTTATATGTTTCAGTAAGTGGAGTAACCCCAGCTGACAACCAAGATACATAAAACAATGTAAGATATCTTTGCCTCTCTACACTTTCCCTCCTACTTTCTACCTGGTTTTTAGGGATATTACTGTTAAGAGTGCAAGATATATTGACAATGTTAAATGCAAAATGGTCTTTGTGCATGAGATAAGTGGGCATAGGAGGTGGTAGGAATTCTGGCCTCTGTGTAATATAAGAAACAAGAGGCAGAATGCCTTCCGGCCTGAGAAGTGATTAGGGAGGGTTCATGGATGAAGTGAGGTCTGAGCTCAGTCTTTAAAAACAATTAAGATCAGGATGGGCTATTGAAGTTGAGGGGATAATGTATAAGCAAAACAGGAACGTTCAAACCACAGCGGAGGTGCATTAACAAGGGCAATTTGAGCGTAAATGAGGAAAGACAAGCCAGGGCCAGATTGCAGAATGAACTTGAAATGCTTCTAAAAAGCATGGAAAGGTCTGAGTCAACCTTGGAAGACCTGGCTAGACAAGGCTGGAGACGTGCAGAGCGGGGCTGCTGACGCAGTGTGTGGTCTTGCAGACGAATACAGATACACACTCCAAGGGTCTTCTGGGTCTCAGTCTCCTGAGGACCCATCTGGAAAGATAGTTATGCATCCAGTGTCTTGCAAACACCACTCGGCTTGATCAGGTCTCTGTGGATGAGCAGAGGCTGTGAGGTCTACAGTCCTGACTTCTATTATTTAAGAGATTTACCAACACTCAGCCTGTTATCCCTCAAATTTTTCATGCCTGAGATTCTCACAACCTCATTGCTTCATTAAACAAAGTGCAGATTCTCAAGAGTGGAGTGGGTCGTGCATGTGAGCAGCAGTGCCCTCGAGCTCTGTAAGATCATGAACCACAGTAGTGTGTGGCCAAGACTTCAGGCCACCAAGGGAAAAAGTGTGACTAATTGCAGCTGGAAAGAACAATGATCCAGAAACACCCTTTGTGGAAGCCCAGAGCTGACTGTGAGGTTTTGCTCTCAAGAGAGAGAACATACTTCCAGTCTCTTCATTGGGCTAGGCTTCTGGGAGCCAGGAGCTTGTCACCAGAAGATCTGCTCCTAGAATTCTCCTCTCTGCTTGCAGAACTCTTCATTCCCCTTCCTGTGTTCATAATGTTGGCCTCTAGGACACTCCTGTACTCAATTCTGATCTCAGGCTACTCTTGCCAAAGTTAAGGGGAAACTGGTTGGGGAGAGTATGAGAAGCAGATTCCTTTCGGAGTCCATGCCACATAAATTCATGTTCATTTGAGAGGAGCCCAGGTCCTCACATCACAGAACTCCACTGAAAGGAAAGATGAAATGCTAAACAGTGCCCATCTCAGATTTCTGCTTGTCTGAGGCAGTGGTGTGGGGCAGTGAGCGGAGCCCACTAATTCAGACAGTATTGAGAGAATGGAAATGATCGGAAAGGAGATCAGAGTACGTAACTCCCCAGGTAAAGCAGGAACAGGAAGAGATTTAGGAAAGATTTGACTACACTAAAACCTACGACACTCTGGGGACGGGTTTCCTCCTCTGCCCCCCGCCCCCGGGCTGAGGCTGTCTTTGGGCTTCCTTATCCCACCGCTCCATGCTACTGCCTTTTCTCTGTCAGGCCCCACCAAACCCGCCAGCCCAGTGTCCCATTTCCTCAGGGCCTTGCATCTTCCTTCGACTACGTTTTTCCATATTTTCAGCAGGCCCAGACACATAGGACCTCATTGTGTTGGTTATTCACACTACTCACTACAGATTTCTAATTCTTCCCCTTAGGTGAAAAAGAAACCTGTTATTTTCATCCACCAAACTTTTGACAGTTGTTAGAGCAGCCTAACTTGGCCTGTCCAAACTGATACACATATGTATTATAATAACGGTTTTTCTACAAACAGGAACAAAATGTGTGTGATTTGTATGTATCAGGACTATGGATGCATGTTTGTGTCTATGTCTTGTGAGGAAGGCAATGTACTTTGGGATAAATAAGAAGACAGAGCGCTGGTAGTAAAAAAGATAGTTTGTTGTATGCTAAAGGGTATTAAGTTCTACAAAACTGGGATTACGTTGAACAAATAGTTCTAGTTTCTTAATTTCATTTGGTACTTAATTTATTCTTATGACTTCCTTTGCTGCTCACTGCCCCTTGTTCCTTTTGCCACTGTTTGCCTTCAGAATGCTCCAAGCCCACCACTAGCTGCAGTTTTCTACTTCTGTTTCTTAGAATTGTGAGTAAATTAAAAGTAATTAGATTTTGAATGAGGGACTAAAGAATACCTCTATGAATAAAAAGTATTTAGAATATATGTTTGCATAATGCTGTTAGTCCTGTTACAAAGGTCATCAGATAATGACAATCTGTGATAAATGTAATCTTTTTCTCAAGTATTTGCACCACCCCATTCCCTATAAGGAAACTTTAATCTCCTGCCTTTGTGCCTTGCAATACCTCCTGTTGGAGAAATATACTTCCCTACCCTGTTGAAATGGGGCTTGGCCATGTGACATGCTTCCACCAATGAAATGTGAGCAGATGTGGTGTAAATCACAGCTGGAAGGTTTAAGAGACTTAATCTTTTTCCTCCAACTTTCCCACTCTTCCTCCTCTAGCACCAGACTGTGCCTAATAGTGCCTATTTCCACAGCTGGGATTCCAGAAGAAAACAGAGCAGGACTGAGCAGATGCCCCGGCCATAGCCAATTTGTAGCAAGGACCTTGTTATGAGCAAGGAATCAATGTTTGTTATTTAAACTGCTGAGATTTGAGGACTGTATGCTATCATGGCAAAAGCTGATTAATATACATTCTAAGCAGAATACTACTAAAGAGTAACATGCTTAACTTTTAAAGTACTTTTACATTTCATGTTAGAAGGAGCTGGTAGTGATGGAAGGACCAGGGCCCTTGGTACTGAGGAGATCAGCCCCTTGATGAACTGCTTCACTGAGGCCACCATGAAACTCGCTCCCAGCATATTCTTCCCTCTTCAGCTGTTTCTGTTGGAGGCGAGTCTTCCTCAAGGCCCGCTCAGATTCTCATTGACCATCTTGAACTCAAAAAGATGACTGACTGCAAATCTTTGAAATACATTATTATATTAAAATCCATGAGTTCATTAAAATACTCCAACAAAGGAAGCCAAAAATAATCTCATTAGTCATCATTGAGATAGTTTTGGCACCAACTTCTTATTGGAAATTAATGGAAAAAATGAAATGCTTAAATATTTCAATATGAACTATATAAACGATTTTTTCTTTTTAAATTTTATTTATTTATCTTCAGAGGGGAAGGGAAGAAGAGTGGGAGAGAAATATCAATGTATGGTTGCCTCTCATGCATCTCCTGCTGGGAACTGGCCTGCAACCCAGGCATGTGCCCTGACTGGGAATTGAAACCATGATCCTTTGGTTCGAAGGCCTCCGCTCAATCCACTGACCTACACCAGCCAGGGCTGTTTTTCATTTTTAAAGTATATTTTATTATTATACTATTACATTTGTCCCAATTTTTTCTCCCTTTATCCCCCTCTGCCCTGAACCCCCCGCCGCCTAAGTTCATGTCCATGTAAAACAAATAGTGCTGGCTGATAAGGAAATCTTCTTTACAGAAGAATTTCAGGTAATAAATACTGGATAAATGATTATTAACTAATATTATACAATTGCAACTTTATAATCCTTAATGAAGTCATGATTTCAGGAAATGACTATCAACAGATTGTAAAACCATTTAGTGAAAGATTGATGAGGAGCTGGATATCAGTTGGGATGAGAAATCATTACTGTGGACTGACAGCCAGTGACAAAGAAAAACCCAGCTTTAAGGTGGAGGCTCAGGCTGTCCATGTCTTGAACTCTGACAGTGGAATAACTAGACATGATGAGCTCCACAATGTGATGTAAATGAAGTTCACACAACACCGATGAAGGATTTTTGCCAGAAAATGAACCTGAGTCTAATGAAGCCCTTAGATATCATTAAGTTTGTAGACTATAGAAAATAGAGAACATGTAGATTCCATTTGATATAGCCTTATCTTAGTTTTCTGTACTAATTAATATTATTAAGTTGTACTTGTTTATTTTTACTCTCCAACTGCCCCTGTGGAATCTGAACCCCCACAGCACGGGGATGCCATGTAGCTGATGTACTACTGTATGTCCAGGGTCTGGTACCATGTTGGCACATATTAGGTGTTCAGTACAAATGTGTCAAACACACAAATGAATGAATGGTAACTTTAACCTTGTCAAGCTTGTTTCCACATCTGCAAGATGACAACAATTGTTTAGAGAGTTCTTATAAGAGTTAAATGAGGTAGTACACAGGCACCTGGTCCAGTTCCTCATGCACTAAAGATGTTCAATAAATGCCATCTGTTTGTTTCACATATTTCATGCATCTGATCCTCACCATAATAGTATGTTACAGGGCAGGAATTCCTGCACCTATTCGACAGATGAGAAAATCAAGGCACAGAAAGACAGATCAGAAAGATGACCCTCACTTGGACTTTCAATGGACAGCCAAACACAGCCCCCCCCAAACCTGGCTTTTATTTTTAAACACTTGCAATGATCCTTACCCAGGTTTGCAAGATTAATCACCCCACCCCTCCCTTCCACTTGGGCCTGCTCATTCCTGAGGTGGGAGGTGCTGGGCCTGCTGATACCTGGCAAACTGCCTCTCAGTACAGAGTTGGTGCCCCACATTCCAAGGGCCCAGGTGAGTGCTGTCCACCTGGCCACACACAGTTCTTTTAAGCAGAGCAGGCCTGTTGCCCGCAGGCCAACTTGCTGCCTTACAAATACAAGAATCCATGTAAATGTGTCCTGTACCTTCTCAGGAAGGGCTGTGGTGGAGAGCCCAATTATCCCACCGCATCAGACAATGCCCAGGGTCCAGGCTGCGGGGCTGAGCGCACACGCGCACACACACACACACCCCCACACGCAGTTTCAAAGCCAAGCAACAAAGTCAACTTCTCATGCAGTGTGGAGCTAATGAGACACCCAACCGCTTCTTCTATATAGACAGTGGCCCTTTAATTTACATTGTATTTGGGAAGAATGAGTCACTGTTTAATTTCTTTGACAGCCACTTTTTATGCGGCTAATTCCAGAGATTGTTTTCACTCCTAGGGCCTCCTTGACTCCATGCAACCGCAACCACTGACATTCTAAGTAATCCATTTTTCCAAACAAAGCTTGTTCTCCAGCTCTTTTTACACCTCACACTCCAGTCTTGCTGCACCACTCTCCATTTCCTGAACATTCTTCCCCAAAGCCCCTTTTCAAACCCTTGCTGCCCATAGTAGAGCATGGCAGCGGGACCCTAGTATCTTCCAACCTTTGTCTTTGTTCTCTACCTTGTCACTGTCAAAGTGCTTCCTGTAGTCAAAAAAGTTAAGATACTTTCTTCTTTCTCCAGTCCATATCTTTCACCTTCCAAACTTCAGGCTCATGGCTAAACTTAAATGATGGTCAGAGTTATTTCTTCTACACAATCGGAGAAAAAACCCGATGATATCCACAAACTCTGTCCTTGTTGTTAAATAAAAAGAGAATTCTTAAAATCTTTATTCTGTCAAACCTGCTGCCAGTTGGAAAAATCCTTTTTTGAATGTCTTAAAGTTGAACATTAACTTTATTTGATTCTTTCTGTAACAGTCTTGTTTTTCAAAATGCTACTGTTGTGAAGTTCACGCTCTCCCCTGCGGCTGCGTGTTCAGGGCGCTATTGCCTTTTCTCCCCTTCCTCTTTGGAGATAATCCCAGGTATCCTTAAAGACTCTTTAAAAGTCACCTCCTCTGTAAAACCTTTAACAACTTGGGGAGGGGGGCTTTCTGCCCTTTCTTGGGACCCCCACAGCGTTTTGGTAGTATTGTTTATAGCGCTTTCACATTATAAGTATTTGATTAATACTTTTTCCCTCTAAGGGAAATCTACAGTTTATTTAACTTTCTGTTTCTAAATCCACATAGGGAATCTATGAATGCGTGTTGAATAGATGCCTGATAGCATGGTTGCTTTTTCTAAGACATTTTACTGTTAAACGCTGGGAGATCCAAACTGCAGATCTGTTGTCACTGCTCCACTGAACACTTTGGCAGAACAGTCTGGAAGCACTCAAGCCAAGCACCTGCATTTTCCACAGGAGTCGATGGAATAACCTTTGGATGTGAGTTTCATTTTAGCTGAGTTGAATTATTTTAACATACCCGCTCATAATATGATTAGATGAGAAAAGGAAGATTTGGCTATTGTTTTATTTTACTTAGGGGTTAAGAATATTTAAAATAATATTTGATTTGATATAACTGAGTTTGAATTTCTAAACTTCTGACTGTTACTCTCTCAAGAAGTTAAAACTATGCAAGTGTTCACACTATAGCTGGTCCTGGATAAAATATTTAAAATCCTCCACAATTTTAGTTAGAAAAAGCCTTAATCAGTTGAAACAATAGTCCAAGGCATTACCCTTTAATTTTTGTTTCTAAAAAGGAAGCTTCCAAGCGTTACCTGTTGTTCTTTGAAGGCCTAACGAGGGATGTGCGTCCACCTCCCTCTCGCCAAGGGCCTCACGGTTCAAAGCCGCGTTCAGAGGGCCTGCCTGCTTGTGGGCCTGCTGTTGTCTTCTGCTCTCTTTGGCACAACTGTCCCCCAGCTGCACTGACACATTCGGCCTGGAGGCTCACAGCCATTACCCCTGAATTCACCCATAGGGAAGCTACAGGGTTCTCACAGAAAAGGCCAAGAGTTGCTTGTAGAGCTCCAGTAGAAGTTATATTTTCCATTTTTATTTTAATTTCTTTCTGACCCAGAGCCTTTCTCTGGCATTAACTGATTTCTTTGAAGCCTATGGCTTCAAGATATTAAATCCCACCACAGCATCCGCATCAGACACTTCTAAAAGCTCCTGTGCTGCGTACATTTTCACCAAACACTTTAAATACTTTGTGGTTTTTAATGCGATGTTATATTAAAGGCAAGGAGCCATGGGACATATCTAAGAAGTCAAAACATAGAGGGGAATATAGAATGGAAAAGTGATAGCTCCCCTTTGCATTCCAGTGTACACCACAAACCCCCTTTGCCAGAAGGAACCGGGATGCACTGTCTTCCTCTGCTTTTCCTGTGCAACTCACAAAGGTGTTTACTCATATGGGTGCAGCCTTTTACACTTTGGATGACAGCAAGGGTAAAGCTCGTTATATATGGGTCAACATCTGGCTTTTATTATATGCTGGATACTGCAGAAAAGGAAGGAGCACAAAGTCAAATTGCACCATCCCTGCCTCGATTGCCTCTGATCACACTCACTCAGAAACACACACACACACACACACACAAACACACACGCATGCACAGGCATTTTTACTTACCATATTTTGCTGTGTATAATGTGCACCCATGTATCTGGCCCAAACTTTCAAGAAAAAAAATCTTTCATTTTAATTTTTTATTTCTATTTATTTATTTATTTATTTATTTATATTTAGCTACCTGGAAGGGGGGGGGCAGTTTGTATCACAAAGAAATTTTAGCATTTATTTTTTAATATATTATGGTATGAGAAATCTTGTGTAACAAACAATTACAAAACACAAGAACAGATACAAGGTGTTTCAGGTACTACCCATGTGTAATGTGCATCCTTATATTTCCCTCAAAGATTTAAGCAAAAAACTGTGCATTATACATAGCAAAATGTGGTAATTATTGTCTAATACGCACACCGTCCTATGACGCACTTGTCTTACGAGCTCCCAGTCACATTTCCATGTTAGAACATGCGATCATCTGTCATTATTTCCAGAAGGTAGGTTTCTAGAAGTAGAACCCAAAGTGATGCATGTTTTTGTTTTCAATAGGCATCACCAAATAACTTCCAAAAGATCACAACAGTTACATTCCACTTCTTGTACCAAAGTCTAAGATTCCTTACACCCTCATCAACCCTGGATAATAGAGAAATTTTTATGTTATGCATGTATGAAAACATAAATTTATGAAAAATATATATTGTTCTTTGTATATCCAATTGGAGAAGAAATATTTTTGAATTTGTTTCTTCAATTTTAAAACCACACATAAACTTTAACAAAACCAGCACACATCATTTTCTGGTTAAATAAACTTATAATTATGTTAAAAAAATGAGTTCCTCTCTTAAAGAGGATGCAAATACAGTGGTTTACAGAATATAGAAATTTCTTTCCTGTGTAACAGAACTGAAGTGAGTGGTTTAGCTGGACAGGACAAACCTGCCACACAGTCATTCAGACTATGCCACCTCATTGCTTTTCTATCCTCTGGAACATAAAAGAAGCTATATCTCTGCCCTGGCTGGGTGGCTCAGTTGGTTGGAGCATCATCCTGTACGCCAAAACTTTGTGGGTTCTATCCCCTGTCAGGGCACATACCTCAGTTGCAGGTTTCTTCTCTGGTTGGGGTGCATAATGGGTGATCTCTGGTTGGGGTGCAACCAATTGATATTTCTCACATCAATGTTCTCTCTTCCTTCCTCTCTCTCTAAAATTAATAAAAATACACCCAAGTGAGGATTTTCTAACAAATTGTAACCCTACCATACCCATCAAGAGTCTAGAGTTTTGCCCAAGTTTTAATTTCTAGACCCAGACACATCACTAATTGCAAGTGAGGCCCAAGACGGTTGGACTCAGTCACAGGTCTATTTTCATGACAGAGGGGGAACAGATTTGGTGGATTTGTCGGTCTTGCCACACTTACCAGATGCCCACATATCATAGTAGTGATTCAAGTCACTGAACTCAATTAAGAAGATAGCACTTCCTAAAGTCAAATACAGATAGAATTGCTATATTTAAAAGGCAATGTTTTTACATGCATGTGCTTTAAATTGCCTAGAAATTTTCCTCGAATGATAGCTTTTAAACATGTTTACTCCTACCCGGTCCAGCCTAGGCCATCTAAATAGTCATACATCCTTATGTGCAGAAATGTCCTATAAAAATTTCAATGACTTAGAACAAAGTCCCCAGGACACCCCACTTTTTATGTGTTTTCTTCAATCTGTGGCAATTTTATCTCATGATTGTTCAATAATAGGCAGCTCCTCAAAAGGCTAGAATAATTTGCAATCACATTTTGAAAATATACACAAATAAGCCTAAAAACAATTTGACGTTCAGAATGAAACTCACCAAACGTATGCTCTGCAGTGAGAAATCAAATCGAACGCTGTGCCTGAGACAGAGAATGGCAGGAACTGACACCCCTTCTAGTTGGACTCGAGCCCACACTGAAGAACGTGCTTAACTCCTGTCTTGCTGGCACAACGAACACCTTTAACTAATGGCATACAGAAGGGTCTTTATTGTTTTCTGGAAGATGATAAGGCCAGCTGAAGAGTTTAATGTCTTTTTTGGCAGTGAGAGATGGCATCAGGGAACTTTGGCAACTCAAAGGGAGCAATAAAATAGCCATGTGGAAAGAGCACGTTGGAAATATGGTAATGACAGCAATATAAAATGCATGTTGTGATCAAGATTTACTGCCAGAGATGTTACCATAGCTTCTGTTGTGCCGTCACTCTCTACCGAGCCAGGCAGTTTGCCATTAGAGGAGAAGGAGTCTCCAATACCTGTAAAGGCAACTTCAGGTCTTCAGCTTGCAGCCTACTTCATTTTGACCTCATAAATAAGGCCTTCTGTGGAAATGTTCCATGAGCCACAGACTATATAAAAGGTGATACAATGACTAAGTATTCTACATAAAACAGAAGAGCAGGTAGTTTACCATTAACTTAACCATATGGCTTCTTTGAGCACACCATAAATAATAAGTGAATGTTGCATGAAAAAAATCAAGGAAAAAATAGATGGACAGTGTCTTTAGCATGTGCCTTCTACAAGATTTCTAATGTTTCAAGGAAACGTCACTTGTTTTTCTGGAGAAGGTCCCACTTCGATCCTGTGCCCCATTCAGATCGCACTGGTAAGTCTCTTTCATGCTCACGAACATCCCATATGCCCAGGCTTGTGACCTAAACATATTTTACTTCTGTTTTTAACTTGGTACATTTTCGTTTCCTTTGGATTTTCCTTCATTGGAATACCATTCACCCGTGGCCAAAGATTCATTAGCTACTTAACAGGAAACTATATATATATAGTTAAAACTGTGCCCAGGCCAACTGCCTGTTCAATGGCCTGGCTTCAATTTTCCTGACATCAAAACCTCAATCTTCCTTTAGGCAACTGACAACAAGGTTCAGAGTGGATTGTCTGATGGCTTTCTAACAGAGAGACAAGTCCAGGAGAGCCAGAATGGAGATGGCCAGCCTCATGCACACGTGGGCAGGAGCCGAACTGCAGTCCAGATGGCTGGTGGTGAAAGACAGTGCATTAGCCCTTGGTGACATTTGTTCACCCGACACACCCTTCCCTGAATCGGAAAGGCCCATTTCCTTTGAAATACTGATGGCAGTGACGCTAAAGGCCATTTAGTTCTTGTCTTTAACTTTAATGTGGATTAAAACCGACAATTGAAATAACGAAACCACTGTCAAAAGTAGAAGGTAAACTCATGAAGACATGTCCTTTCTGCCATGAGAGAAGTAAAGGAAATGTACACACAGAGTCCTGAAATCTTCACCTGATTTTTATGGGAGTTTTATTCCATCAACCAAATGATAGTTTCTCCGGATCCTCTTCAATTAGTCCATAGAAAACAAACTGAACATACTGCCTTTTTCTTTTATGTAGGTGTCCTTTTAACTGTCAAACTCTGGAGCACTCGAAACAAGTGTGCAAGTAAAACTGAAAGAGGTTAATATCACCAGAGCATCTGCCACTAATAAAGGTCCTCTGTGTGCTCATTCTCAGAGACACGGAAATGGCCAGACTAATAAAAATAATACTGTAATCATTTTACCTGACACTTCAGATTTATTTACTTTTAATTTAAAAAATAATCAAGCATAAAAGGAATTTGCCATTTTAAAATAAAGTTAGTGACTGAGACTTGGTTTTCTTTTTATTTTCTCCAAACTTTTTGCAATATTCACTCACCTGTGGGTCTAATGTCTTTTCCCATTAATTCATTAAAATTACTCTCAACATTTGTGTTAATGATTGCTTTGCAATTAAATCTAAGTGACATTTCTCAATCCTTAACGCAATTTGCCTCTTACTCATACATCCAAACAATATTTACCAAATATCTACTAATTGCCAGGCACTGCATTAAATGCCAAGAAGAAAGGTTAAAGTGAAGTTAATTGTAGAATATAGGAGTTTAACATCAAACAGTTACATACATAATTACTTGATAAAAGAACAAATATAGTTTGTACCAAGAGCATATAATATGGAAAATATAATTTTACCAGAGTTGTCAATGTCAGAAGAGTATCCCTAAGAAAATGACTTCTAAGCTGAAATTTAAAGCTTTACTTATTTACTCAAAACTAGCTGCGCACAACTGTGTTGCTTACTTATCTTCCATTCAGCCAATCAAAAATATCAACTGATGTATTCATAGATACCACACAACAACAGTTAACATTTATCGTGATAATCCTGGATGAGAAAAGAGCATTCAGTGCCTTCTGCATGATCAAAGTTGAATCACACTTGGCTAATATAGTTTTCACGCTTAGTGTATTTTAATGTTCAAAACTTTGGGGCAATATTTTTATTCACATGTAGACTATATGATACATTATTATGATTGTATATTATATTATTATGCTGCATTATTATTATATGATTATTATTATACTACACTATTATTATTATTATGCTTAATTATTATGCTACCCTATTTCTTAACCAGCTTGTACAACAATAAGTTTTTATTTAAAAGTTATTAATATATTTGTATAGATGTGAGGTTATGTATGTATGTTATGTAAGAGAGAGAGAGAGTGTGTGTGTGTGTGTGTGTGTGTGTGTGTTTCAACCATACAGTTGAAGCTACACATGTACAGAATTCAGAATAAGAAAACATTCAGGTCACAAATAAATTCTATCCACCAATCTGAAATGCTAATGATGTTAAAATAATGACGATGATGTTAAAAATAGCAATTCCAAACACTTCATCAATGCCTACTACATATCAGGCACTGTGCTAGGGATTTTATGAATATTACCTTTTAATCTCTGCCATAATCTGATATAGTTAACCTGTAGCTTTTTATATATAAAAAACTGCCTAAAATAATGGGGTGCTCTAGCAACTTAAAGCAACAGACATTAATTTAACTCTCAATTCTGCAGAGAATAGATTCTTCCCAATAGATTGGGCTCGAGTATGCACTTCTTCTCGTCTAAACCAGGCTCAGTAGATCTTAGCTGGACTCCCTTAAGTCAATAAACTGAGGCTAGAAGATAAGGCAGGTGGGTAGGTTGGGGCTGGCTGGTTTACAATGACCTTGACTAGCAGGTCTGGGATAACTGATGCTTCCTTCCACTTAGTCTCTCATTTTTCAGCATGCCAGTTCAGGCCTCTTCACTTGGCAGGCACAAGGTTTCAAGAAAGAAAGTGGAAAGCTGAAAAAGTCTCTTTAAGATCCAGGCTCAGAATCATGCGTATCACTTCTACCATAGTATACACACCAAAGTGAGTCCCAAGGTCAGCCCAGGTGCAGGGAGTAAAGGAGAAGAGTGCACCTCATGATAGAATAAACTTCAAGTTCACATTGCAAGATCATGAAAAAAAACCCAAAACCAATGTGCAGGAACTTGTGACCATTTTTGCAATGTACCACAATGAGGTAGGTGTTATTTTTTCTATTTTATAGATGATAAACTAAAGTTGGAATACAGCACAGTGCCTGGCACAAAGTAGATATTCAATAAATATTATAAAAATAAAAGAACGAAGTCATGAATAAATTGAATAATTAAATTAACGTATATTTTAAATAGAGCTATGAATCAGGTCTGGATTGTCTGTTACTATGGTCTGATTCTTTCTGATTACTCTAAACTGGTTCCTAACTATTAAAAAAATCCAATGAGAAATAAAAGTCAAGAAATGACATGACAAGTTTGAGTATGATCAGACTGTGCCCTGCTGGAGAATCTTATTGCTAGCCACATAAGAGTTACATATGAAGCACTGGTTTTAAAATATTGGATAAGAGACATCCCAGGATTCGGATCCCTGGGAGAAAGAAAACACACGAGGAAAACTCCACAAGTGTTCCAACTTATCGCCTAAGAGGTTCTCAGGCTACAGTACAGAATGGGGAACCCAAACGGAGCCTGGGAACCTCCCAAGTTTGAGATCAGAGTTTAAGAAGGCCAAGATGGCTAGAATTTGTAGAAACAAGTGCTGGAGAGAAAAAAAGCTTCACAGAATAAAGCTCCAAAGAACTACAGAAAAATCCCTTGAGTCTGTGGCTGAGTATAGACCTGTGACTGCAAAAGAACCTATCCAAAAACCGGGGTATGAACCGCTGAAAAGCAGCAGGCTGAACAAGTTGCAGAGCTCCAGTAGAGCTGAGAATAGTTTAACTTCCCACCAGCCAAAGTACGGAGATTACATAAAACATGGGAAGTGAGTAGAGTAGCCAGAGGAGTGTTGCCTTAGTGATGGGGCCAAAGTAGCTCGAGAAAAGAGGCTTCTCAGGCCTAGGAAAGCCTCAGAAGAATCTAATTGGTTTCAAGAAACTTAAATGTACACTAGAAAAAAACCAACACTCTTTAAAAAAAGATCCAAGAAGAAAAAAAATCACAGTATCAAACATCCAATAAAAAGATCACCAGCATGAGATATTCAGGAAAATATTTACACCATAATCTAATAAAAATGAATCAATAAAAACAAATATATATATATAATAGAAGTGAGAAATTATAGAGACTTTAAAATAGCTATTATAAATATTATAAATAGGTTGCACATAATTAAGAAGTGGAGAAAACATTAAAATGATAAGAAATAAATGAAACACATAAAAGAGACCCAAATGGAAGTTTGTGAGATAAAAATATCAACATTTGAAATTGAAGAAATATATATTAGAGGTGATTAACAATATATTACACAAGGCAGAAGAAAAGATCAGTGAATCCAAAACACTGGACGATGAACTACTCAGATAGAAGCACAGAGATAAAAAGACAAAAAAAGACTAAAAGACTCCCCCAAAAAAGAATCAGTGACCTGTGAAATAATACCAAGTTGTCCAGCATATGTGTAGCTGGTATCTCAGACATTGTGACGTAGGAAGAAGAAAGAAGTATTTAAAGAAATAATGACTGAAATGTTTCCAAATTTGATAAAACCTATTAACCCAGATATCCAAGAGGTTTAATGAATCCAAACCAAAAGAAGGAAAAAGAAAACTGCACGTTATACCAGATTCTGAAAACCAAAGATAAAACACAAATCAGCCCTGGGGGAGAAAAGACATATGCACAAAAGAACAAAGACACGAATGACAACAGCCTTTCTGTCAAGAAAGCACAAGGCAGAACACAATGGCATAACATCATTGAAGAACTGAAAAATTCTATAGGTAGCAAATATATCTTACACAATTGAAGGCATAATAAAGATTTTTTCAAATCCAAAGAAGAGAGAGAATGCATTCAATTCCCTCAGACATGCACAAAAACAAATATTAAAGAAAGTGCTTAGGCAGAAGGAAAAATGATAACAGGTGAAAACTAAAATCTACAGGAGAGAATAAAGAATACCAAAAATTGTGTGACATAGGTAAATGGAAAGTCTTTTTAAAATTGTTTTTCTCATTTATAAATTTCTTTAAAATAATTCTTTAAAGCAAAAATTATCATGTATTTTACGGTTTAGAACATGGAGGAGTAAAATGATGAACGTGTATAAAATAAAATGGATCATTATGATATCAAAAAGGCCAGGAAGAAAAATGAAAGTATACTATGGTAAGATTCTTATACTATCTGTGAAGTAGTATAACATTATTATTTGAAAGTAGACTGTGATGATTGGAAGATATATACTCTAAACCTTAAAGCAACCATTATGAAAGACAAAACTAAGAGGTAGAGACAATAAACCAATAAAGAAGTTAAATGGAACTATACAAGAAATTCATTTAAATGAAGGCAGATAACAGAAATAAGTATCAAAGAACAGAAGGAACAGTTAGAAAACAAATATCAAGATCATAGATATGGGGGAAATGGAGGAAGGGACTAAAATCTGACAGAGTAGAGCAAGTGCCATTGTTCCCTCTCTGACCCTTCCCCCACATACAGCATCACAACCCAGCAACCAGGTTGCTCCACCCTGGTGAACACCTAAGGCTCCACCCCTCATACTTAACAGGCGCAACAAGACAAAAAAAATGGCCCAAACTGAAGAACAGATCAAAGATCCACAACAAATACAACTAAGCAATGAAGAGATACCCAACCTATCAGATACACAGTTCAAAGCACTGGTGATCAGGGTGCTCACAGAATTGGTTGAATTTGGTCACAAATTAGATGAACAAATGAAGGATAAACTAAGTGAAATGAAGGGAAATGCACAGGGTACCAATAGTGATGGGAAGAAAACTGGGACTCAAGTCAAAGAAGTGTACCAAAAGAAAGAAAAAAAAAGCAACTAAACAGAAAAGAATGAAGAAACAAGAATTCAAAAAAGTGAGGAGAGGCTTAGGAAGCTCCAGGACATCTGTAAATGTTCCAACATCTGAATTATAAGGGTACCAGAGGGGAAGAGGAAGAGCAACAAGTGGAAAAGTTATTTGAACAAATAATAAAGAAGAACTTCCCCAATCTGGCAAAGGAAATAGACTTCTAGGAAGTCCAAGAAGCTCAGAGAGTCCCAAAGAAGGTGGACCCAAGGAGGAACACACCAAGGCACATCATCATTACATTAGCCAAGATTAAAGTGTAGAAGAGAATCCTAGAAGCAGCAAGAGATAAGGGGACAGTCACCAACAAAGGAGTTCCCATCAAACTGTCAGCAGATTTCTCAAAAGAGACCTAACAGGCAAGAAGGGGCTGGAAAGAAGTATTCTAAGTCATGAAAAGCAAGGACTTACATTCAAGATTGCTCTATCCAGCAAAGCTTTCATTTAGAATGGGAGGGCAGATAAAGTACTTCTCAGATAAAGTCAAGTTAAAGGAGTTCATCATTACCAAGCCCTTATTTTATAAAATGTTAAAGGGACTTATCTACAAAAAAGAACATAAAAAACATGTATAGTAAAATGATAGCAAACTCACAATTATTAGCAGCCACACCTAAAACAAAAACAAACTAAGCAAACAGGTAGAAAAGGAACAGAACCACAGAAATGGAGATCACATGGAGAGTTAGCAACAGGGGAATGGGAGGAGGAGAGAGGGGGAAAAGGTACAGAGAATAAGTAGCATACATGGTAGGTAGAAAATAGATAAGGGTAGGGAGAGAATAATATAGGAAATATAGAAGCTAAAGAACTTAAGACACATGCACATGAACTAAAGGGGGGAAATGTTGGGTGGGAGAGGGTGTGCAGGGTAGAGAAGAATGAAGGGGGGAATGGGACAACTGTAATAACATAATCAATACAAATATTTTTAAAAGATCATAGATGTAAGTTTCACGTAAATGGCTAAACAATGATTTTAAAAGTCAGAGATTGTCAGACTAAATTTAAAAGAACCACCCAATCTTATGCTGTCTAGAAGCAGGTCACTTTAAATAAGCTAAAAATAAGAGAATGGAATAAAATATATCACACAACACTAAGAATAATAAAGTGGGAATGTCTACATTAATTTCAGATAAAGTACACTCAGAACAAGTAATATTACCAGGAATAAAGGGAAATACTTTATAATCAATATGAGATCAATTCATCTAGAGGACAGAACAATTTTACATACATTTTAAACTTTAAAAAACATAAATCAAACATTGATAAAACTTAGAAAAGAAATATATAATCCAAAATTATAGCTAATAAATTTCAATTTTTTTTCTAGAAGTAACAAAGAACAATTAGATAGAAAATTAATAAGATATAGAAAATATGAATAGCACTATCAACCAAATTGACCTAATTGATAGTCATAGGATAATCTCCCAACTACAGAATACACATTTTTCTCAAGTGCACACAAAACATTTAAAAATAGAGTATATTCCATGCCATAAAAATGTCAATGAATTTTTAAAAAGAATTATAAACTATATTTTCTCACCACAAGGAAATTAAACTGGAAGCTAAAAACAAAGATACTTGAAAACTCTCCCAGATTTTTAGAAATTGAGAAACATGCTTCTGAATAATTGAAGGATCAAAGAAGACATCCCACAGAAAATTTAAGAACATTTTGAACTTAATGAAAATTAAAATATAACATACTAAGTGGTAAGAGGCATGCAAAGCAATCCTTAGAGAAAAATTTATAGCTTTATAAGTGTTCAGATCAATGATCTGAGCTTTCTTCTTAATAACTAGAATAGCGAATTAAACCCAAATTAAGCAGAAGGAAGCAAGTAATAAAGGTAAAGTCAGAAGGAAGCAGAAAAACAAGGTAAAATAATTGAAACTAAACTAGTTTTTAGAAATTATTGGGCTTATCCGTGAAGGCAAAAGATTATAGGATGTAGTACCAAATTATCTTTATACACATTTTCACTAATGGTAGAAAAATGCTCAGTCCCCAGCAGACAACATTGTTTCTCCTTGTTACTGAACATTTTTTTCTCCTGTTTTCCAGAAAATCTGCTTGGAAAACAACTTGGATGTTACATTTGTTTCATTTGTTTTTCAAAGCAAGAGAAAGAAACTTCAACTTCGACTCACAACACTACGCCCTTTTCCACCTATCACACAGCACTGTGGACATTTTAAAAAGTTTACTGGAACAGAAAATACCTGAGATGGTAGGTATAAGACCCCTGGAGAAGACCATGTCATTAGCTTTCTTAGGTTTCATTGTCATCTCTGATGTGGTAACTAAGTGTCCATAGTTGTTGGAGCCTTCTTGGGAATAAAATAACCTATCCACACACATGCTATTTTATGTTCTTCTACTTACTTAATACTGCTTTTGAAGTGACTTTTATTTTCAGTCACTCCAGGTGTAATCCCTTCACTGACCACACAGTGGTTCATATTGAAAGTGCTATAAAGAGCAAATTCTTTGCATCCATATTTTCTCACTTGACATGATCAAGCTGTTACAACCTTAGTCACAGTTGCATCTGTAACAAGTCGTAACCAGAGGAAACTCTGGCAGCTAAGTGGTTGCACAATTTATACTCAACCATTGGAGGAATTAGTGCTTTGGTCTTGAATTCCAGTGTGGCCTAAGGAATGCCGGCAGTCTCTTTTTCCAAAGCTGTGGTGCACGTATAATCCAGTTCGGTCCTTATACTGGGCTTAGTCATGCTCCCCTGTATATTCTGAGCATGTTTTGTGTGTGGCAAATAAGTGTAAACTCATTTTTGTTGGCTTCTTCCAAGCTGCAATTCATTAAATTCTCGATCAGTGAGTTGTTCCACTTATTCAGTCTGGGAAAAGTCTTTTCCAGACAGTCATCGGTAATTTTGGCCATTCCTCTTCTTTGCATAAATACAATTTAATTACTCATAAAACACCACAGAGGGGTCCATCCAGGCTCATGCAGACATTCCAAAGCCAGAAAGACAATGACGAGCTTTCCTTGAACTCTTTTTTCCTCTGTACCCCAGAGCCACTGGCTCTTCATGTTAGGGACCCAATCAAGACATCAGCTACTGAGCCCTACTGATGACCTGAGAAATGTCCCCAAATACACCCACTTCTAAAAATCCAAATGGCTTCCAATAGCCCAAGATCTTTACTGGGCTTACCAGAAATAATGTTAACCACATCACTTCCAAATGAAGATACCTCCTGTCTCAAGAAGGGGACAGAAAAGAGTCACAGTGGAGTTTTCAGAACAAACCTTTCATGCCAACAATCAGTAAAAAGAACACTCAGTACTTAAAATACAGTGTTTTGGTAGATGCAGCCAGGATTTATAGCTTGTAGATCCGTTACTCACTTATTTGCTGGCTCTGTGTAAATCTATCTCTCAGGATCTGTCATCTCTACGATCTTTCTGGCTCTCAAAGTCTGTGATTCTAATGATGTAAATATCCAAGGGGTAAAATAAGGAAAGGATTTAATTATTTTCTAACATTTTATTTCATTTTTATTTTTTTAATTGTTGTTGAAGTATGGTTGTCTCCATTTTCTCCTCACCACTCTCCTGCCCCAAACCTCCCTCCCTTTGGTTTTGTCCATGTGTCCTTCATACATCTTCCTTGATGACCCTGCCCCTATTTTCCCCCACTATCTCCCTTCTCCCACTCCAGTTACTGTCAGTTTGTTCTTTATTTCAATGTCTCTGATTATATTTTGCTTGCTTTGTTTTGTTGATTAGGTTCCATTTATAGGTGAGATCATATACTGTTTGTCTCTCACTGTCTGGCTTATTTCACTTAGCATAATATTCTCCAGTTGCATCCATGCTGTCACAAAGGGTAGGAGCTCCTTCTTTCTTTCTGCTGCATAAAATTCCATTGTGTAAATGTAGCATAGTTTTGGATCTACTTATTTACTGATGGGCACTTAGGCTGTTTCCAATATTTGATTATTGTAAATTGTGCTGCTATGAACATTGGTGTGCACAGGTTTTTTTGAATTGGTGTTTTAGTATTCTTAGGGTATAATTGTAAATTTTTAAATCAGTAAATTTATGTAACAAAATTTGCCACTTTAATTTTTTAAGTGTGCCTTTCAAGTATTAAGTACATTTACATTACTGTGCACCTATTACCACAATCCATCTCCAGAACTTTTTCTGTCTTCCCAAACTAAAACTCTGTATTTACTAAACAATAGTTCTCTATTTTCTCTCTGCTTTCAGCCCCTGGAAAACACTATTCTACTTTCTGCCTCTATGAATTTGACTACTACAAGTATCTCATGTAAATAAAACAATACCTTATTTGTCTTTTTATGATTGGTTTGTTTCACTTAGCATAATGTCTTCAAGGTCCATTTATGTTGTAGTATGCACCAGAAATCCCTTCCTTTTTAAAAGCTGAATAATATTCTCTTTCATATAAATACCACATTTTTGTTTATCATCTGTTGGTAAGAAAAAAATTTTAATTACCTTTTATAGTGTTACTTTTCTTTCATATTAAGTTGTTGGCTACATGTCAAAATCTCTCCCTTCCTCTCTCTCAAAAAGCAATAAAAAATGTCCTTGGGCGAGGATTAAAAAATGGCTGGATCTCTGTGCAACCAAACTTCGGTGAAGCCATTGTTTGACAAGTTTCTCCCAGACCACACAAAAAGCCTACAAATAGTGTTAAGCGGCCTACAACCCTCAGAGGCAGAAGAGAATCCAAAAGAGATACCGAAACAAAAAAACTGAGAGGAGGCAGAGACAATAGAGGGAGAGGAAGAAAGGAAGGAAAGGAAGGGAAAGGAAAGAAAATGAAGGAAAAGGAGAAAGAAAGGAAGGGAGGAAGGAAGGTAGGAAGGGAAAAGGGGAGGGGAGAGGAGAGGAGGGGATGGGAGAGGAGGGGAAGGAAGGGGAGAAGAGGAAGAAATAAAAGAGGTAGGGAGAGTGAGAGAGAGAGAGAAAGAAAGGAAGGAGGGAGGGAGGGAAAGAGGTAGGGAGGGGAGGGGGAAAGGGAAAAAGCAAAAGCAAAAGATAAAGCACACTTCTATATGATGTCAAAGGAGCAGAAAATATGTGACAGCAGAAGAACTGTATTTGTGCTACATTACATGGATCATGAAGGGAAAATGCCTAGTCACAATAATATCAAACACTGACTGATAAATACTGACTGATAAAAGAATTATGAAAATACTGTTGGAATATTGAGGGAAAGATGTGTTAAAGATACAGTCCTCGTGGTCCATAGTATAATAATAAATCCAAAGCTATAAAATCAAGAGAGTGTACTATAATCCAAACATGTTTAGACAAAGAAGGCAATTACTAGAAGTAACCAAGTAGAAAGGGTGAGAAAGGCGGGAATTAGAATGGCATGGTTAAGGTAAGGTGAGGCACAGGATTGCTATTCTTTGTTATAGGCTGGTTACAGGTTATCATTTTAACTACAGTATTAAATGTAATGTATGGAGAAAGTCAGGTGTAATTGTATGAGAAGATTACAGAGCAAGAGTATATCTCTGCAACTGTTCAACTACAGGATCCAAAAGAACTTTTCAGAAAAATACGCCACAACCTCAATTAAGGATAAGATAAATCTTCCATAAGCAAGAAGCCAAAAATTACAAGGACAAAACAAGCTAGAAAACACAACACAAATTTAGAATAAACTGAAACAAGGCTACAAATATAACAATAAAAATTAACACTGGAAACTGTAAGTAAAGTATGAACTGTTGCAAAAAATGGAAACAATAGTATTGAGGAAAAGTGGAAATAGCCATCCAAGAAGACAGAGGAAAGGAACAATGTCATGAAAATAATGAAAGGATCATGAAGACTGAGGTCAGAGAAGACAGCCAATATAAGATACAAGTGTTAATAAAGAAAAATCAAATAAATAAAAAATAATAATCATAGCCTGCAATGGACTCAATGTTTACCTCTCCCAAAATGTATATGTTGAAACCTAACCTTCATGTACCAGTTTGGGGCAGAGGTGGGGGTGCTCTGCGAAGTGACTAGGTCATGAGGGGGAGCTCTCATGAATGGGATTTGTGCACTTATGAAAGGTCCAGAGAGTGCTCCTGCCTTTTCCAGTGTGAAGTTACAGCAAAAAGATGACCATCCATGAATCAAAAAGCTGGTCCTCCTCAACAGACACCAATCTGTTCCTGTCTTCAGTTTGATTTTCCAGCCTTCAGACCTGTGAAAATAAATTTCTGTTGTTTGCAAGCCACCTGAACAGACTAATACAGAGCCTTAAAAGAAGAATATTATGACTTTAGGAAAACCAACTCTATATGTATATATATATTAGAAAGGCTTGCTCCATTCTAAAAAGCTACCAATAAAAAGAGGCACATATTTGAAAAATATCTAAGAAAAGGACAAAGAAAAACAGATCCTACAGTGAGGAAAAAAGTGGATGTTCCCTTAAAAAGAATAATGGTCAAGAATAATAGTCAATAAAGCAATATTCAGGAAATATAAAAGGCATAAACTTATATAACCCCCCAATTTAATAGGTGGCCAATTTGCATTTTATATGTTAAGGCAGAGAAAGACATTCTATTTATTGTACCTGTGTTCATAAAATACCACCATATTAGTTTCCTATGACTTCTATGGACAATTTCCAAAACATTGGTGCCCTAAAACAACACAAATGTATTTCTCACAGTTCAGCAGGTCAAATCCCAAAATCAAGGTATGAGCTAAGTTGTGCTCCCTCTGGAGACTGGAAAGAAGAATCAAGTCTTTGCCTCTTGAAGCTTCTGAGGGGTGGCAGCAGTCCCTGTGTTCCCTGGTTTACAGGTCAAGTCCATTAGTCCAATCAGCCTCCTCCTTCTTTACATCATCTCTCTTTCATGTTTATGTCAAAACTCCCTCCGCCTCCCTTAGAAGGATGGATACACATGACGGCATCGGGTTCACTTGAGTAATCCAGGATAACCCCGTCTTCTCAAAATCCTCAACTTTATCACCTTTTGCCATATAAGTTAATAATCACAGGTGCTGGGGATTGGTATGTGGACAGATTTTGGGGGCTATCATTCAGCTACTACACAACTCATGTAAACTTCTTGAGGAAAAAATTATTTCCCAATATTTCTCAACTGACTAAGAGCATAAAATCACAAGCTCATGAATGAGAAAACTGTGATATAAAAGTATTGACAGATGAAATATGATTTTCTAAAGAATTGTTCAAAATCTATATTCTTATTCAAGTAAACAAAGAAAAATAATTTTAAGATATAACATGTATAAAGAAAATATCATTGTCTCTACATTAAGCCCATATTATTTTATATCTTTTGAATTTTGAACCATATGAAGGTACTAGCATCCAAAAATCATTAGAATTTTTTAAAAGACAATAAAAGATGGATATAAAAAGGATCCTCACTCACATCATAAGGACAAATTTTAAGTGAGTTGAATATTTCAATGCAAAATTTTAAACTGTAAAACACTTGAAAGCTATTGGTGAATTAACTAATTATATTATGCACGAGGGCATTTGAACAATCATTTGAAGAATAAAGTATTTATATATAATTTATATAATTGCTTACATAAAAAGATTAAGTTTTATATGCACCTAAACCCTAATTGAAAATTGAAAGCAAACTAGGAAAATGTTTATAAAGATTATGTAATACAGTGCTAATATTCTTTTTTATTTCATTTTATTTTTTATGCTATTATAGTCATCTGCTAATATTCTTATTATATTCCAGGAACTCTTATAACTTATTAATCAGTGAGAGAAAGAGCTAACATTATTTTAGACTTGGTGAAGGAAAAGAAAAAATAACTCATGAAAGAAAAAAATTAACAGGAACTTGTGGAAAATACTTGAACACATTTTAAATCAAAGATATGCTTAAGTAAAAAGATGTCATTTTTAGACCGACATTTTTAGATGTCATTTGACCACTCTACCGCTGGTGAGATCATAAAGCAATTTTTCAGTATCTGTCAGAGTATCGTAAGGGTTCTCTCAGAGTACTCTCTGTTTTCTTTAAGTAATAAACCCTACATACCACTAGTTTAAACTATAGAAAATTTTTTCTTATATAGCCAGAAGTCAAAGATGTAGTAGACTCTAAGTTGGGTACAATCAGTATCTCAAACACAATTTCAAGAACCCAAATTCTTTTCATCTCCCCATTGTTTTGTTCCCAGTGTGTGAAGTTGGCCTTAGGCTGTTGAATTTCATGGTCAAAAGGAAGCTCAGCCTTTCCAAACATAAAAGCCACAGGATGAAAGGGGATTGTTCTTCAGGAGGAGTGAAGAAATTCTATTTTTAAAAAAAGACCCTAGAATTCTCCACCTCATATTTCATTATCCAGAAATGAATCTTAACAAAGATCCATGCAATTAGAATTATAAACTCTAGGATGAGATTTTAAATGTCATTTGTTATCTCAATGCTACTTGAATAACTTATTTACAACTTTCTTTCCTACACGACTTTATTAGAATCAAAACTGATAAGCCACTATTTATGGTTTGGTATTTGTAGAATAGTGAGTGTTAGAAACCAATTCTATGTCTTCTAAATCTTATTAAACAGATTTGATGTCTTAAAGGAATAAAAAAAGAGGTACTATATAATCTGGAGCCCATGACTATTAAATATACATCAAGAATTATGGTAAATGTTTTCAACATTTGCTTCCTCTTCCTGAAATGTCATCATTATCATCAAAATAAATCTACTGGTCATTAAATAAATGGGCTCTTCACTGCATGAGTTCTAATTTACCATAATTATATTGCATTAAGTAAAAACACAACAAATGATATGTAGAAAACCTTCACATGACTTGTTTACCTTACTTAATTAGGTGTTGGGAATTTCTCCAAACCTCAGAAGATTACGCTGAACATGCAAACTATGAAACACTTTTTCCAATAGCATAGCCATTGGTTTCAGGGTTATTAATGAAATAGATGTTATGGAAATTACAGGACTCACTATTTTGCATCTTTGTGAAATAAAGAATAAACCCTGGTGGTTAGAAATGCCCTTAACTGAGAAATGATGAGAAATTTACTTATTTTAGTTTAAAAACAACCACTGAATCATAATTTACTGAAATGTGTTAGACACAAAAGTTGATAATATGCCACTGAAAGAATGAAACATGAGACATAGCTTTATGAATATAAAGGAAAATGGTTTTGCTCAAAAAAACCCTGCTGAGCTCATCAAGGAGGTTCAATATTTCAATATAATGGGCTGAGAGGAAAATGAACAACACTGTGTAACTGTTAATTAACAAAAGGTGAGAAAAAGAACATCAGGCATAAGACTTCCTTCTGCTGGTAATTACATAGATTATGGGTGAAAAGCAAAACGTAGGTAATTTCAACATAAGGAAGTAGGGATCTAATAGGGTGGGCAAAAGTAGATTTACAGTTCTGAGTATGTGGAACAGTGTTTATTCTTGTGTTCTTATTTATTAATTATTGTATTATTTTTCTATACAAACAACTGTAAACCTACTTTTGCCTACCCTTGCATTGATACCTGACATGATCCATATTCTGGGTCTGGTGTTAGGTTACAGGATGTAAGACCAATACACAAAAGTCTGTTGTCTTTCTGTACAATGCATGATCCAAAAATGAAATTAAAAAAACAATTCCATTTACAAAAGCATCATCAAAAATAATAAAACATTATCAAAAAATTAAACATCAAAATAAATGCAAAAACATCCTATGTTCATGGATCTAAAGACTTCGTGTTGTTAAGATAGCAAATCTCCCCAAAATGACCTATAATCCCTACCAGAATCCCAGTTGATTTCTTTGTAGAAGTGGACAAACTGATTCTAAAATTCACATGTATTACCAAGTGACTAGAATAGCTGAAACAATCTTGAAAAAGAAGAACAATGTAGGAAGAATCTCACTTTTCCACTTCAAAACTTACTACAAAGCATAAATAATCAAAAGAGTATAGTACTGGTATAAAGACAGACATAGAGACCAATAAAATAGAATTGAGTGTCCAGAAATAAACCCATGATCTATGGTCAACTGTTTTTTTTTTTTTACAAGGGTGTCAAAACTAACCAATAGCAAAGAAAAATCTTCACAATAAATGGCACTGAGACACATGAATAACCACATATAAAAGAATGAAGTTGGACTCTTACTTTACACCACATAAAAAGTTAATTCAAAATGGATTAGATTTAAACATAAGAACTAAAACTATAAAACTCTTAAAAGAAAACATAGATGTAAACCTTTGTGACTTTGGATTTGTCAAATAGTTATTAGATATGACACCAAAAGCACAAGCAACCAAAGAAATGAGAAATTAGACTTGAAAATTAAAAACTGTTGTGCTGAGTAGTACATAATCCACAAAGTAAAAAGATAATCCACAAAATGGGAAAAATCTGATTTGGAAATCATATATCTGATAAAGGAATTCTATAGTTCTAGAATATATAAAGAACTCCCCTGAATCAATATTAAAAAGACAACCTAATGAAAAATGGAGAAAGGATCTGAATAGACCTTTCTTACTTCCCTCCACCACCCCACTCCTATTAAGAAATAATTTCTTACTCTATAGAGACAAGTTACTCTTTCAAGTTCTTGAATTCCTTCAAAATCACACCACAACTCTTCAATAGGCTACAGTGCTTAGTCTTTGGAAATGTCATGTCCTTTTATAGCTAGAGAAATGCAATCTGCCGATGTCTAAAACCCCTTTGTTTTGCAGGAGCCCCCTGAGGATGTCCTCTTCAATCCTCATCAGTTTCTGGAGAGACAATTTGTCTCACTTTCTTCTACCTATAGGATCTAGTTTCTTCCTCTTCTGACCATTTTCTGTAAGACCACTATATACTATGTTGTACTGACCTCTAAATTGTTCATACACTTATGTTACAGTTACCTCAAAAATTCATTTTTTAAAGGCAGGAGTTATTCATCTTACTGCTGTTTTATAACAGTGCCGATGCATCCAAAATTCAATCAATGTTTTTGATTGATTGCTGTCTTGCTTTACTGGCTCTGATGTTGAAGAATGAAATGTCACAGAACTCTTAAGACTGTTTAAAGGAATAGTTTAAAATTTCTCAGGCTACCTCCAAATTAGAGTATTACTGTAATGTACCATAAATAAAATATATGTTAAAACAGCCTAGAAGTAAGTCTTCTTTAAGATCTTACTTTCAATTTTCACAAATAACTAGCACTTTAATTTCTCCCAGAATGCAGATTTGGATGGAGAGGCTGATACTGGATTCTAAATTGGCTTGCCATTTCATATGCCTAACAGCTCTGTGGGCCATTTTGAGAAGCCACATGTTATTCTGGCATTTCTTTGGATTTATTATACAAGTAACACATTATTTCCAGTTCCTGGACCATCTGAAATAAGTAAAAGCTCTACCTCGGTGTTGCAGGCGGTTGATGACTGGATGAGCCCCAGTCAGGCAGCAAGGCAGGTCAGTCTTTCCACAAGCCAAACCTAAAGCAAAGATGGCTAGAAACTGGCTTGAAGAGTCCCATAAAAACAGGAACTGACTTGAACCTCACTTCATTATAAACCAAATACCATAACGAGGTTTGAAATAATCCAAATCCCCATCTTTCTTTATTAGTTCTGTTTGTCTTTTTTGTTGTTGTTGCTGGTAGTGTTTTTAGTACCCTTGAACCTTTCCTGGGTTCTAGTCTGAACTGAAAATGCCAGAAAAACAACAAAAAAAATACTGTGATTGTATTTATGGTCTAACCAGAAGTGGGAAGCACTGGAAATATCAAGACACCATAATTAAAGTCCATCCAATTACAATTCTTTCAACAAAAAAGAATTCAAATAACAAGACAGTAGCCAATATGGCTCTGAAAAGGACTACGTTTGAGGCCAACTGGCAGTGTTTTTAGAAAGTACATATATAAAAATCTGAAAATAGAACAGAAATAAAACTGCTAATTTGGGGAGTGATTGAAAGGCAAAGGTGTGAGCATATGTGAAATCTACTCCAAATGCCAGTATCCATCTCAACTATTAATATCAATGTATTTCCTGCTAAAAATTTTTGCTTAGTGTTAAGTAAACGTGGGTGGTTGAAATTTATATTAATTCCTTGCTTATGTACACCACCTTGAAAATATATTGTAAGAATAATTTTTAAAGGGAAAGAAATACAGGTATGGGTCACCTACAACCCAAACAACCAATTTCTAAATGACTGAGACTGAATCTTACAAATTTAGAATCGGAAGCGGATTTTCAATATGAGCAATAAACTGGTATATACTGAGCAACTACCATGTCATCAGCCATAAACAGACTGTAGACCAAGTGACTGAGAATTTTGGTTCCAGTAACTGAACAGGTAAGAAGAGCCTTAAGATGAAAATGATGGATTTTATTTTAGATATGTTATGTGTTGAGATATATTCTGCAGGCACTTGGATATTCAGAGGCTGGGGAAAAGCTGGGGGCTAGAAGCAGGTGCTACGTGAATCTGTAAGGTGAACATACTGTAGAAAGAGAAGGAGACGATGACAGAACTGCCTAAGACACTTATTAGGTGCATGGGCTGAGACAGAGACACAGAGTCCAGGGCCAGCTTCATAGATGTGTGATCTTTACAGTTGCACAAGACTCCATGCTCAGAAGGTCTCCAAGCCTAATGAAATGTTCTATTACTCCAGCCTAAAATTCACACTAATTTTATTTCTGAATTTGTGTTTTGTAATTAAAGTTGGATGGGCCAATGGAGTGTGTGTGTGAGCAGAGGACATCTGTGCAATACGCATGTCCAGCACGCCTTGCCTCCCGGTTCACAAATGACAATCATGGTGTCTCCTGAGCATGGAATTCCCATGCCCATGATGTGCAGGAGTCTGTGTGTTTCATCTTCATCTCAGTCAGGGAAGTGGGGGAGGTGTGAAAATCCCGGAGGGCTATGACTTCTGCTCCAACCAGAATTTGCTGTTTTGAAAGAAGTCAAATGGCATTCTAAGAAACATAAAATGACAAAACAAAACAAACAAAATAAAAAAAGCCAAACAAACCGACCTTCTTGTGTTCTTTCTTTCTGAGTTTCTTCCCTGTATTAGTGAACCACTTATCCTGAAAATGATGACACAGAAGGAAATGAGAAAAAGGAAACCCACAGCTCCTTTTCCTTTCGGTCCTCCCTTACTCATCTGTGGCCCACAGTAGAGAGCATTGGTAGGATGTGTGCACATCAAGAAGTGCAATTTTAAAAGCCTGTTTTGTGCAGTAATCCCACTGTTCTAGTAAGAATGAAATACATCTGCACATAAGCCACAAACAACTGATTATGTCATTTCAGTAATCCAACGTATGAACTAAATGCTCTTAAACTGGTACTTAAAATTAGTTGTACAATATAAAGAGAAATGGTAAAATTCACACTAGTAATTTAAATTTTTAATTTTTCTTTACTTAGCATGACATTGAATAGCAAATAGACAAATAGCATCACAGTGAAGAGAAAAACTGCATGAGAAATGAAAAATCTTTATGTGAGCATCTTTAATGGTACTTTTTCATGTGTTTTGAACAAGGGAACCCACATTTTTGTTTTGCATGGGTTCGTACCTGATAGGATCATTAGAGTGTGGTAGAGCCAGGATAAGCAAAGTCGGGAAGCTGAAGAAGCGTTTAGGAGAGAGAACATTTGGTTATTTGCTCAAATGCAGCCTGGAAGCGGCTTGCTGCTGGAAGGTGCAGAGAAGACAAGACTTTCCATGTCTGTCCCTCCAGCTGGAACAGGGCAGGGCTCCAGGGAGATGCCTCACCTCTAAAATCTCCATTTTTTCCCTCTTGTCCCCAAGCTGGGAATTAAAATAGACATTGAACATGATGTTAAAGTGGTAAACTTTGAGAGAAGAATATGGGTAGATCAGCTAGGCTGAAAGCTGTATTTCAAAGGATTAAGGAATCAGCAAAGAGAACATTATTGCAGCAAGAATAAATTATACTTCAGAAATGTACTGGAGATATAATAAATAAATGGATAAGGGGTCGCTGGATGGATAAATGGAAGGATAGATAAATTGACATATATTTTCCTTTTCATTCTTTATAGATTAGGCAATCTATTATGAAATGGGAAAATAGGAGATATTAATAATAAGATACACAGAGACTTCTGGTCAAGATGGAGGTGTAGGTAGACACATTTGATTTCCTCACACAATCATAAGAATCAAAACTAACCCCAAAACAAAAAACACCCAGAACTGCCAGAAAGTCGAACCACATGGAAGTCCAACAACCAAGGATTTAAAGAAGCCACATTCATCTAGACGTGTAAGAGGGGTGGAGCTGGGGAGCCAGGTAGAAAGGACACGGAGTGGAATGAAGAGGCAGTGGTGAGGGCAAAATGGGTGGTCCCACATTCATGTGTGGTGGATAAAAGTTGGGAAGGCTCCCTTGGGAGCGAGTAATCCTAGCCCCAGGCCAGACTGAGTAGGCCAGGGTTCCAGGACCAAGAAAATAAAGCCTCACAACTTCTAGCTGTATAAATTGGTGGTGGTTGGGGTGGTGGAAGAAACTGCTGGTTTCTCAGGAGGTCTTTTAAAGGGCCCACAGGGTCCTAAAATGTATGCAAGCTCACCCATTATGGGAATCATCACCAGGGCAGCAGCTAGAAGGGTCACAGTTGCATACGGGAAGTTGGAAGTCCCATACGGGGACTAGAAACTGGCGAGTGCTCGGCAAGCCTCCAGCAACACTGTTCCTTCTCTGAAACCTCCTCCCACACAGCACCACAGAGCAATGTTGTGCAGCGGGTTGCCCTGCCCTGGCAACACCTATCTGTGCCTTACACCTCAACTGGTGCGCTAAGACAGGGAGTCAAAGCACCTTTACGTAACACACAGGAACAAAGGCAGGGAGGTTGTCAAGTTGGGGAGACAAAGAAACATGGCCCAAGTGAAAGAACAGAACAAAACTCCAGGAAAAGAACTAAGGGAAACGCAGATAGCCAAGTTATCAGATGCAGAGTTCAAAACATTGGTGATAAGAATGCTCAGAGAAATCGCTGAGTATGGCAAATGCATAAGGGAAGAAATGAAAGCTACACTAAGTGAAATAAAGAAAAATGCACAGGGAACCAACAGTGAAGGGAAGGACGCCAGAATTAAAATAGTAGGGGAAATATAGAATCTAAAGAACTTGAGACATGTGGTCATAAACTAAAGGGGGGGATGGTGGGGTGGGGGGGCAGGGTGGAGGGGAATGAAGGGGGGAATAGAACAACTGTAATGGCATAATCAATAAAATCAAATAAAATAAAAAAACAATTTGGAACATAAGGAAGAGACAAACATTCAACCAGAGCAGAAAGAAAAAACAAGAATTCAAAAAAAAGGGACTATAACAAGACTCTGGGATATCTCCAAAAGTGCCAACTTCCAAATCATAGGGATACCAGAAGGAGGAGAAGAGCAAGAAATTGAAAATTTATTTGAAAAAATAATCAGGGAAAACTTCCCTAATTTGGTGAAGGAAATAGGCAAGTCCAAGAAGCACAGAGAGTCCCAAACAAGTTGGACCCAAAGAGGACCACACCAAGATGCACCTTAATCAAAATGCCAAAGGTTAAAGATAAAGAGAGAATCTTAGAAGCAGCAAGAGAAAAGCATAGAATTACCTACAAAGGAGTTCCCATAACACTATCAGCTAATTTCTCAAAAGAAACATTGCAGGAAAGAAGTATTCCAAGCGATGAAAAGCAAGGACCTACAACCTAGATTACTCTATCCAGAAAAGCTATCATTTAGAATGGAAGGGCAGATAAAGTGTTTCCCAGACAAGGTAAAACTAAAGGAGTTCATCATCACCAAGCCATTATTACATGAAATGTTAAAGGGACGTTTTTAAGAAAAAGAAGAAGATTAAAACAATGAACATTAAAATGACAAAAAACTGACAACTATAAACAACTGGACCTAAAAAAAACAAAAACAAACTAAGCAAATAACTAGAATAGGAATAGAATCTTAGATATGGAGATCATATGGAGGGTTATCGGCTGGGAGGGGGAAGGGTAGAATGAGAGAAAAGATATAGGAAATAAGAACAATAATTGATAGACATAAAATAGACAGGGGGAGGTTAAGAACAGTATAAAAAATGGAGAAGCCGAAAACATGCATGACCCATGGACGTGAACTAAGGGGGTGGGAGGGTTGCTAGAGGGAAGGAGGTACCGGTCAGAGAGAGGCAAAGAAGAAAAATTGGAACAACTGTAATAGCATAATCAATTAAATATACTTATAAGATACATAACAACACTAAAAGTATTGTGTAAAACATTCTGTGCAGAAAAAAATATACTTTTAGGTCAACAGGACACTTAGGTTGTAAGTCAAAATTATACTTTCATATATAGGTAACTTTATTTTATTTCTTAAAAAAAATTTCCACCCTGGACAGTGTGGCTCAGTTTGTTGGAGCATCATTTTATAGATCAAAAGGTCATGGGTTCAGTTCCCAGTCAGGAGATATGCCTGTGTTGTGGGTTTGATCCCTGATCAGAGTGCATATGGGAAGCAAGCAACTGACTTTTCTTTCTCACATTGATACTTCTCTCCCTCTCTCTTTCCCGTTCCATCTCTCTAAAATCAACAACTATGTCCTCAGGAGAATATAAAAAGTTTTTCCTCTCATCACTAAAGAAAAAGGGTGGCCTGTGAACAAGATGCTAGGGTGGTTCTAGACATTAGTCTGTATTTGGCACTTTTCCCCCAGTGATAGGTATGGGCTATAGCAAGCTAAGCATCTATACTCTTTCTTCAGGATTGAATTGGGTCCCACGATAGGCATCTATCTGCCCGATGTTGCTTAGAGATGGGAATTCAATCTCTGCCTTTGAAAGATGTTTCTCTCAACGTGAAGCCAACTGGCCCACATGGGACTTGGCTCTACAACTTCTGCCTCATTAACAGCTAATGAGTACAGCTCAATGCCAAACAGGGAAATTCCTGCTTTGATTATTTCAGGTTCAAGGTTATGTCATTGGTCTAGAGACTGAAAATGGCTTGCAGAAAATGGAAACACACCCGTACTTATAAAAACACAAACTGCGTATACCATAAGATTACACTGAGTGATTATACCTGAAGGACTAATACCAGTTGTAGTGAGATTGTTTGCTTTTCAAATATTTCCAAAAGCGTCATATTCTAGCCTCCTGCTTGAACAAAATCCTGGCCCCAAGTTTGTTTTCAACAGGTTCAATGATTGTACAGGGAAAGCCAAAGCAGGAGCAAATTGATCTTTCTCTGAGTTGCCAGCGCTTGTTCCTATTATCAGGAGTCTGCCTTTACAGTGTGAACAAGTTTGGTTTTTCATCTCGGCCGAGAGCCGCAGAGTTTGGCTCAGTCACTTTGGTGTTAGTGGCTGTAACAAAGAGTCTTGAAGAAAACATGAGGGAAAAGAGACTTGACTAACCTCTGAAATAAATTGATGAATACATTTTACTTGTTGGACAATACTTATCTGAAAATTACCTTGAACAGTCGGAGAGCTGGGCTGTCCTCCATCATCATCCCATGTCAAGACAGAAACAGACACGGATCTCCTTCCTCCCACCATCCATCGAACACCCTCTTCAGACTTGACAGCAATGCCTAATCCAATGATCTGCACCCCGATCATCTGTGGTGTGTCTTGGTGCATCTAGCTGTTCTTTCTTTCCTCAGCTGGTGCCATTCGGTTCAGATTGGGTAATTGTGTATTTGAATTCACAGGAAAAACACAAATACCTAAGTGATAAACACTCTCTAAGTCCACTTGGTTCACACACAAACATGAATTTAAAAAGGAAGAAGCTTCAGAACATCATTGTAGGAGTACTGTTAGTCATTCTAAACTTCGTGACGCAGAAAGGGTGTTGTGGGCTGGTTGGAAGTATTTGTGAATTATTTGGTACTCTTACCTCACTGCCTCAAATATCTGTGAGTTGGTGGCATAAATAACTGGGATTCTGTTGTCCCTGGTGGTAGCCCAACACTCACTCTGAGGCTGTAAGACTATAAATAAGTTTAGGGTTGCCCAAACATTAGTCACCTACAAGCCACTACACAACTGCTGTGTATTGACATATTTTTTGTACTCTTAATTCCTGCATGTTTTTATGTAGACCTTCTCAGACTTTTAAGGAGTCAAGTTTATCTATTTTAAAAGAAAACTTTAAAATACTGTTACACTCCTTCTGCTTCACCAAATTGTATGTTGCGGGGAGCATGAACTTGATCCTACATTTCTCTTGTAATCTCCTTGGCCAACAGCCCTGTACTATGCTTATAATAATACAGTTTGTTCAACAATGCTAAAAAATGAGGTCAGCTCTTCTAACTTCAAGAAATTTAGTACATCGGTAATTTTCTACACATAAAGCAGAGAAAATTTAAAATATTAATTTCTGTATGTGATGGAAAGGGAATAAGAAAAAATTACATAGACTCACAGGACTTCAGACCTGTTGACATTCTGCATGATCTTTTATTTGAGGAGACAAGAAAATAAATGTCTCCTAAAGATAGACTCTTGGAAAAGCAGTTTTTTGTAATCAAAAACACATTAGCCCTTGGAATTATGTGGTGGTCTCAGCCTTTTTAGAAATGCTCATGTCAATATGCTCAATCAAATGCTTACTGATGAAAAGGAAAGAGAAGTGGAGAAGGGAGGTCAGAGCAGAAATAAAAGTGGCCTTTGGAAACTACTTTTGCCTTCACTGTTTGTGCCCGGATTTGAAGAGCATTCACTATTTTCTTTGCTAAAAATTTTTCAAGTGTCATCAGACTGAGAACTTGGGGCATCTTGTCTGGTTTTGGGTAGAGTAATTACCATTTGCACCCTACAAATGTGGGCAAGCTTGCACTGAAATAAACCATCCAAATCCATGACGAACATCAAAATTGTAGACAGAAGGAGCAAAGCAGAAAATTGTAGTACGACAAAATAGCTACATTTAATTATGTAAAATTACATAGAATTTTCGTCTTCTTTAGAGGTGCTTTATTTAAACTTACATCTAAAGGCACGTCTTGGTTAATGCAACTTTTATTTCAAATCAGGGAGCTGACAGAACACTTATTAAGTTTTAAACTTGAATTTGAATTCAAGCAGGTTGCAATTTTTAAGGTTGTAGGGCCACTTCTTCTTCTCTTTTTCTTTTTTTTTTTTTTTGAGAATCCTTTACTGTGAGGCCAACTTGATCTGTTCTGTCACATCAAACTGTACAGGTACCCTCGCCTACAAAAGCTTTTCTGTTCTCTCCCACAGTATAACACCATACCCATGTTCAGTTCCAGACTCTACTAAAACCTCTCTCTTCTGGGAAGCATTCCAAGAGACAATGTTTTTCTACACAAAGCTTGGCAGGTCCTATGCTGGTCCTGGGTTGCCTTTTGCCTTTATCCCTGGTCATCCCTGAGAAGGTACAATAGTGACCCAGCACTATACTAGCACCAGGAGGACCACTCTGGGTAGCTTTCTGGAGAACTAAAAAAGAATGTCAACCTCTGATTACACTGGGAAGTCATTAGGCATCCTCATGCCCCTGATTTACCCTGATCTCCACGGCTCCTTTCACAGGTCAACATCAGCGCCCCTCCCATGAAAAAACAGTTCTATAGCATCTTCTCCCTCAGTGCTGTTTCCTGTTGAGTTTCCTGGCAGTCAGTTCCAAGGAGGTGGGGTGAAGGGAAGTAAATGCTAAGACTAAAAAAAAAAACCCAAAACCACCACCAACAAAAAAACAGTTCTATCTTGGCTACAGAAAATTGGTTGAACAAGGGCCTGGGGGCTGAAGACTTATACTCAGTTAAAATACGATCACATTCCCTTGATCTAGGGGATTGAAAGTAAGAGAAAAAATTACCCAAGAGAATTTGAAGCAAAACTGAGCTGACCATCCTAAAGAAGAAATAGAAGTTGATTTCTCAGCACTGCTTCAGAGCCTAGACAGGCTCTCAGTTCCAGTCCATGCCTGTCCTCACAACCAACTGATATTTCCCAGAGATGGCCTAGCAAACACTTGGCATGTACAATGATTGACATGCTAAGTAAAGGACTGTTTTTAGTGTGGAACTCTCAGGACCATGGATTCTATACAAAACATGACCTTTAGTCCTTGAACCAGTTCTCTAGCTCTCTGTCCCACCAGTTTTCTCAGAATCTGCCTTCTCCTCCAGCCCCTTTTCATTCTACAACGTGTGACCTCTGTGTGCAAAGATGGCAATTAAAAAATCAAAGAAATAGAAACTTACCAATCCCTCTGTCTGTGGCTTCCCAGCCTTGGTGCTACAGAGGATCCATTTTCCCAAACTATATGCCAATTCCTTTATTAGCTGCCAGTGTCTTAATGAACAGTTGAAAAACTAGGCTGAAGTGGAGAAAAGTGCCATTTCTTGTGGGGGTGGGTGCTCCTATTTGATCACAGTTAGAGTAGCGCCAGAAACAACTTCCTGAAGAAACCCCACCCTCCCACCTACCCCCCCCCCACCCATAGGTGCTCCGCTGCTACACAAAAATCTCCAAAAAACAGGTCCGTTCACAGTTCACTACTTAGTCCTGGATAAAACACCTTACTTCTGAAGACATAACAATAGCCAACTACTTCGGAGAGGGATCCGTCAAGGGCCCTCCAGGGGAGGCGCCATCTTTCCCCAGCCCCCCCCCCCACACACACACACAGTGCAGCTGCACACCAGCTGTGGACAGGAAGGGACACGTCACTCAAGCTGGGCCAATTATTCCCACTTCCAGGATCCTGGAATGCGAATGAACATATACTGAGTTTGTTAATTATGTAAAGCCAAGCCAGAGGGCCAGGTAGAAGCTGCCCTTTCAAGGCAGCCAAAAGCATAGTGATGAGTGACTTGAGAAGGTCAGCAGAGATTTTTAAAAAAATGAAGCTAGCATTTGGGATAGAGGAGATACCAAGCATCCTGGGGAGAGACAGGGAGAGGGGCAGGGAAATTAAAATAAAAAGGTGTATGATGCTCTTCTAATTATTGTAAGTCCTAGAGGCCTCCTTGCAATTAGATTCCGTAGAATCAATCCCACCAGGCATAAATAAGAGTAGATCTCTGGTCCTTGCAATGCAATGGACGTGTATCAGTGGGTTTCTTAAAACAAAAACTAGTATTGCTAAACAGCGATCTGTGAATGTCAGGCCTGGAATTAGATAAAAGTAGCCCAAAGGAACCCGAGGCAGGCTCCAGACTGTCTCAGCAAGGAAGATAGAAAGTACAGAAAGTACAAAGAGTGCTGAACAAGATAACCGCCTTGTGCATGACCTTGTCTTTGCAGAAAAGTATCCATTGTTGCAAGCAGAGAGCATAGCCATGTGTGTTCTCTCGAGATAGCCAATTGCTAACAGCTACGTCTGCTTCTGTATTTGCTTGCTTGCTCACCCCAATAAAAACCCTAGGCTGTAAGCGCCAGGCGCGACTCTCATTTGCAGCCTCTTGGCACCGTGTCTCCGGACACCTCGAGAGTTCACCCCTGCACAGGTAAAGCTTTGGCCAATAAAGTTCCATCTTAAACTCCTGAAAGCTTCCCACCATTTGTAGCTTGCGTTGGTGGATGCCACACGAACAGAAGGCTCTCAGTTTTAGTCACAGCTGATAACGACTTCTAACACCACTTTACATGTATCGACTTACTTTCTTCCATTTACATCACTATTCCTATAACAGGGACACCGCACATCATGTCGTTTTCCATCGAGCCGCTTCGTGCGTGGTGATGAACAAGGCAGGACTCCCTCCCGCAGGCGGTCAGGGCGGAAGCAGTAATGACAAGGGCCTGCAGGAAGCCTGTAATACCGGCACAGGGCGATGCTCCAGGCTGCAGAGACAGTGACTTACTTAATTTTCACCTACTTCAAAGAGAGTTGTGAAATTGATACTTTGCAAAAACAATCACATGAGACAGGTAAACATTAGTTTAATTTCGGTAATTTGCACCTGAAGCCTGAGGAGGTGGAGAGCGCTGTGCTCTGGGCGAGATCTGGCGTTCAATGAACGTGGGGCCCTCCGTGCCCCGTCCTGCCTCACCTGCTGCCATCGCCACTGTAACAGCTAAAAACTGGGCACAGGAAATGTGTCGGCATTTTGTTAGCTTGTCTGAGAACACAGCTGACTTTAGCGCTGATTTCTGGGTGGCTTTCTTTCCGTTTTGAGGTTCGTTTTGAGGTCCTGGTTAAGTTTCCAGGTAAAGTGTACAGGCCTCTAGTTAAACCAACCTATTGAACAACAGGTTTATTACCTCTCCTTTCTAAGATGGCATTAAAATAATTTTTAAAATGTTTTTAAAGCATAAACCCTAATGACAAGTAACACAGAATGGGGGACATGACCTCATTGCCAGAAGAATGAAGTCAGAGTAGCTGTGTGGGAAGAAGGAGCCCCGGCCCAGGACCGGAGGGTCACTGGGGGAAAAGCCCAGCCCAAAGCAGCTGACTGGCTACACCGCGGTCCTGGGAGGTCTCCCATGTGGCGCACAGCAAGACTGAGGCAAGGATAGGATAACTGGTGGTCCCCCTCCCTCATCTCCATGGTGGGGAACAAGGTGTCTACCTGGAGATCAGAGTTTTTGGCCCCTGGAGAAATTGAGAGGGAAAGCCTTTGGGATCAGAAAAACCTGGCTCAGAACAAGAATAGAATGATACACAAGGTGGGAAACAGAATTTAATGTCACATGCAGACCCTGAATCCAAGCAGCACTTAATAAACAAGGTTGCCTTAGGTAGGAGATTAGAACATTTTTTGTGGCAAAAAGCCCCAGAGGAAGTACTTTTCTGTATTAACGATGCCGGGGCCTCAAAGCGGTAGCTCTCCGGAAGCTCCTCCAGGAATGAACGTCTCTGCCCGCCATGCCAGACATACATGCACACCCGCAGTTCACCCTGTCCACCTTAAAAACAAATCATTTATTGAGGCGATATTCAATAACATAAAATTAACCATGTTAAGGACAATTCAGTGGTATTTCCTACATTTCACGATGTTGTGAAACCACCACTCTGTCCAGTTCCACGGTATTTCCATCCCTCCGAATTGAAACCCTCGCCCATTGAGCACTTTCTCCCCATCCTCCCCTCTCCCCAGCCCCTGGAAACCACTGATCTGCATTCTGTCTGCATGGATTCCTTTATTCTGGGTATTTCACATAAGTGGAATCCTATAACATGTGACCTTTTGTATCTGGCTACTCTTAATTAGCATAACGTTTTGGAGGTTCACCATGTTCCAGCCCACCTACATCAGGACTTCATCCTTCTGGCTGGATAATATTCCACTGTTTGTTTACACCACAATCTGAAATCAGTTGTTAATGCCTCAGTCCTGGGGGAAAAATGTGGAAACAATTGGCAATCATCTTATATAAAATAAAAGAAAAACCAAAATAAACAGAAGAATGAAAATGGGAGGAAACAACATAATTCAGAAAGCACACTAGAACTTATTTAAAAGCCTCAGCTCTAACATATATCCTGCGAGCTATAAAAAATATACACACCTATTTCCATGTGTTTACATATATGTATATGTATACATGCATACATATATGCATAACGGCAACCTTAAATTAAGAAAAGGATGATGTGAGAAAGAAACAAGGATTTAAAAAATGGCCAAAATAAAAATAACATATAAAAGGTTGGAAGATAAGGTTAAGAAAATATCTATCCCAAGAAGGCTGATGAAGAGACAAATTTTGAAAGAAATAATTAAAGACCAGTGTAAAAAGAAAATTATGCAATGCCTTTACTATCCCGAGAAAGAACTATTTCTCAGCCTAAAATCTTACACTCAGCCAAACTATTAGTCAAAGGTTAGAGTGAGACTATTTTCTGAAATGAAAATGAAAGAGCTCAGAAATTAAGCATCCCAGGAAGACACTGTAAGAAATCTACTCAAGGATGTGCTCCGACAAAATGAAAGAAGAAAGAAAAAAACACAGACCCAGGAAACAGATGGAAGCTGGCAAACAGCACAGAAGAGCTCTGGTGAGGCCACTGTGCCACAGGCTGAGTGCAACCAGCCCAGAGTTCTGCAGGAAGACTGACGGCTCCCAAAGGATCCTTGCAATTGCAGGGTATAGATGCTCTGCCATCAATTTCCACCAGTAGAACACAGTAGGCAATGAAGTGCAGGCCTGCACAGGAAAAACTGGCATGAGTAAAATGTAGCTACATTTTTCATCAGCATAAAAACTAGTAAGCTTGCAGTTAAACTTGTGTCTACCTGGCAGTGTGCTATGACACACAACTCCATGTTCAGGTCATTCTCCATTTGCTCCTCTAAATCCATCTTGACACTTCTCTACCTGCTCTGTCTCTGGAGCGACTGACTTCCCAGCACTGCATCACCAGGCTACCTTGGCCTATTGGCTTAAAATTGGGTTGGGTCAATGGGCAGCACTGACAGGTCATCACTGGGGGATAGGAAGAGACAGAGACCAGGATACATACCCCTCTCCCCACTGGTGCTGTTTCAGCTGCTGTTTTGTTTCTCTGTGGCCTCACCTCTTGCCAAGTAGTCCCTCCCCCATCCCCATAGCTCTCACCAGGCTCCGGGACCAGACCTCCCTCCGGGCTCCTTCAGAGGAGAGGTGGCAGTGACTTCTCACAGCTGCTGGTTCCCAGGAGTCTCACCATTCCTTCTCACTTCCCTACATCTGCCCATACCTTTGTAAACAGTCCCTTTATTAAACTCTATTCAATTAAAGCCTTTAAATGTGCCATCTTTTTTTCTGTTATGACCCTAATAAATATATAAGTTTTAATAGAGCTATGGACACCAGTATGGAGTCAGCTTTTTGAGTTACCTCAAAAATTAAAAATGAAACTGTCTTGTGGCCCAGCAATGCCACATCTGGGAATATACCCAAAGAAACCCAAAATGCTAATTTGAAATAATCTGTGCATCCCTGTGTTCACTGTAGCATTTATAATGGCCAAGATTTGGGAGCAGCCCAAGTGCCCACCAGTAGATGAGTTGATAAAAAAAAGCTGTGGTACATTTATACAGTGGAATACTACTTAGTTATAAAAGAGAGGGAAATCTTACCTTTTGTGACAGTGTAGATGGGCCTGGTAAGTATTATGCTAAGTGAAATAAGCCAGTCAGAAAAAAGAACCATATGATTTCATTTATATGTGGAATCTAATGAACAAAACTAATAAACAAAATAGAAACAGACCCATAGATAGAGCAGACTGACAGGTGTCAGAGGGGAAGGGGGCTGGGGGCTGGGTGGAAAAGGCCAAGGGACTAAGCAAAGAAAAAAATCCCTCACAGACACGGACAACAGTGCGGCGATTACTGGAAGGAAAGGGGGGTGGAGGAAGGCAGAAGAGGGTCAAGGGGGAATAAACGGTGTTGGAAGGACATGACTTGGGGTGGTGAACACACAATAAAACGTACGGATGATGTATCATAGAACTATACCACTGAAATCTATGTGATTGTATTAACCAATGTCATCCCAATAAATTCAGTAAAATAATTTCAAGAGAGTAAGAGTCAAACTTTTACAAAGGCATCAGTATAGTACTCTAGAAGATGAATTATTATTTTTTAATCATCCCTTCTGAGATTATCTAACAAATCATTCATGGAGAGAGAGAGAGAGAAAGAGAGAGAGAGAAAGGGAATAGGAGGGAGAGTTTAAGAGGGAGAAAGAAAAAACTGTATTTTATTTTGGGTTCTTGCAGACAGGAAAAAAGATTCTTTAGTGCTGGTGTTTTAATGAATAGGAAGGCTACCCAGTGCTTAACACTTCCTAACAGTTAAGTATGTGTTCAGTACTTTATTACTTTGCATTAAGGACATGCTAGAAGTAAATTCCTTTATTATAATATACCTCATTGTCTTCACTCTAACACTGCTGTCATGGTCTCTATTCTTGTGCAAAAAAAATCATAAGTAATAATAATAATAAAGTAATAATAAATTGTTACTGAGCATAAAATATTATTTTAAAAATCTGATAGCCTTGAGGCCTTTCCTTAGAAGAATAAACCAAGTTAGAACTAAAGTATGCTTGCTCTAAGATTTAGATGGGCTTGCAGGGTTGATGGGTGAGTCAGCCAATGGTGTGTGTGTACTGAGAAAGAGGAGCCCTGTGGGAGTAGCTGTCTCAAGGATAGCAGATGAAGCCTGGCTTAGACCAAAAACAATGCTAGAGCCCCAAACAGGGACAGAGTACAGCTGGTCTCTCACCACCGCCTGTTTCACCAAATACCCAGGAGATGCTAAGGCACACAGCCACACTATTTGAGGACCCATGGACCTCTAAGGGAGATCAAGATTTCCAGCTGCCAGGGAGAACACAGAGCACTCTCACTGGTCCAGGGTCCCAATGACAAAGAGCGTCAATAGCCTCCACACCTGCACCCAGTCCCTGTGGGGAGCTGAGGGCTTCAGGCAGTGAGTGCCAGCTGCAGGTGGCCCCGGTGGCAGAAGCAGCCCTGTGGTGCCTTCCAAAGCTGCTGGCAGCAGACATTTCTGCAGGGAGCTGCAGCTGGAGCCAGAGCACCCTGCACTCCGCATGTCTGTTCAAATGACTGTTGAGAAGTGACGCTCCAGCAAGTCCCCCAGATAACTGGAGAAATCCAGTGAGGCTACCTGGCACTCGGGAAATTTTTTTCCGAAAACACTACTTGCTACTATTAACGGAGCTTTAAATTTTTCCTTTGGATGAGGGCAACCTTCAACAGATAAAATGTACTTCACAATGTTTGTTAGGCGAGAGAGACACAATCACACTGTTCTCTAACCTCTTTGAAAGAGTTCACATAAAAGATAAATAAGGGTGAAAGTAAAGGTATGTTTCAACAGAAAGAGGGTAAATATGGGGAATTTATACAAAGTATTTTCAAAAAAAAAATTGCTGTTAGACTGACAACAGGCACATTAAACCTCTTTGAGAGAGAAAACTCCCAAGGGCTGTTTTGCAGCTACACGGGGAGGTTTAACAACAGTTGTAAGGTCTCGGGACTTCAGTGCAGAACTTTATAACAAGCCCCCAACAGGCAGGCTTCTACAAAACAGATGCTGTGGAACTCCTCGTTTTCCTGCCCTAGCAGAAGGTTGCCAGCATTCAACTTTCAGGCAGAAAGTCTGAATTCATTTCTCCAACGGCTAAGACACCTGACATTAACCCAACCATATCTGCAGCGAATGTGCGTGTCGTAGACAAGGAAAAAAAATCAAGCACGATAGTCTCGGAGGTGAAGGGTTTTTCCCAAATATATTTTATTTAAAACATGTGGGCTTTCTTCTTTCAAATTGAATATATTCATAAGCAATCGTTGAATTAAGATGCTTTGGGTTAAAAACAACCAAAATCCAACTGAACAAAGAAAAAGGTAGTTTATTGGCAGGACCCAGGGGTAGTTCTTCGCAGCACGGAAGGGAGAACGGAGCGGCTGGGGCTGCCCCCGCAGCAGTGGAGCTGGGTTTTGGGTGACTGGCTCCTGACCCTGGAACCTAGCCAGGACTGATGCCATCCTGCACTTCAGCTTTCCTTGGGACACCGGTTCATCTTTTTCAGAAAAAGATGGTGTTCCTCCATAGGGAAGATGGCCGTGGCTCCTCCATGATAATTTTTTTTTTGTGGGGAGGGGGATCTATTTGTCTTAAAAATCCTGAAGAAGGACTGCGACCCAATTTTGGTCACCTTCCATCCATCGACCAGTCACTGTGGACGAAGAGATGGTGCCCTGCCTCTGGCTCAGGCCGAGTCTGTGCATTCGACGGATCAGGGAGAAGCTGCACAGGCAGGGCCGGGAGGAGGTCAACCAGAGCCAGGCTGACTCTCCACTGGTGACCAGGAACGGAGGTTAAAGAAATAAAGAAAAATGACTGACGGTCCCATCACGCTCAACAGTTTTGAATAAGCAGTCTAGTCTGGTTTGCCATCTACATATATGGACATTTTAATGTACAAGATTGTCACAAAGCCACTTAAAAATACGTGGTTTTGAAATCGATTTGAAGAAACAGGAAAAAAAATACAGAAACAATTCTCATCTCTTGGGAACCCTTGGGGTCTAGTCCTACACAAATGTCTGTTTCCTGTTCTTGATATCCATTATTATCAAAATATCACTTTAAATATGTACAAAGTGGGCTCTACCTAAGTGCGTTTCTGGTGCAGGGTCTGGTTCAAGTACAGGCCAGCACTTCTTTTCATGTCTGTTCAGCGACATAAAGAAAGCCCGTGTGCACCAGGCACCACTGCAGGCTCTGCAGAATGGCAGAGAAACAGGCCAAAGCTCCCTGCAGCTTTGGAACCAGTACAATATTGTGCATGAAGAAAAAACAGTTTCAGGACAATAAGTAGGTGTCATATTCTAATTCTTTTTAATTAAGATTTTATTTATCTTTAGAGTGGAAGGGAAGGAGAGAGGGAGAGAAATATCAATGTATGGTTGCCTCTGGTGGGTCCCCTACTGGGAAGTGGCCTGCAACCCAGGCATGTGCCCTGACTGGGAATGGAACCACAAGCCTTTGGTTCGCAGGCCTGCGCTCAATCCACTGAGCTACAGCACCCAGGGCTATTCTAATTCTTTATAGTCACCACGTTTTAATGAAAATTCATAGTAAATAAAAAATTTAGTCCTGGCTGGTGTGGCTCAGTGAATTGAGTGCCAACCTGGGAATCAAAGAGTTGCTGGTTTGATTCCCAGTCAGGACACAGGCCTGGGTTGTGGGCCGGGTCCCCAGCAGGGGATGTACAAGAGACAACCACACATTGATGTTTCTTTCCCTGTCTTCCTCCCTTTTCTTCTAAAAATAAATAAAATCTTAAAAAAAAACCCAAAACCCTTAGAAGTAGCCAAGTAAGCCTCACAAAAAAACTAAAGAATTTTTAGGAAAATAAAACCTTGATAATTATTTTCTTAAAATGATGAAATAAAGTTATCCTAACAACGAAGACCTTTGCTTATCGGTACTTGTGGTAAATGACTAGGCTTTGCTAAATAGTTCCCTCCCCTCAAACAAAGGATTTAATGGTATTAGGCGATGTAGGCACAGCCATTCTGTGGCCTTTATGCACTGGTATCAGGACTACATAAAAACATAGCTGCATCCTCACAGGACACAAACGCTATAAAAGGAACACTTTTGGATTTATTTTAAAAAATGACTTCCATGTTACAGTTTTTCTCATTTGGAACCTCCTACTTTTAACTATTATTTTTTCTTTCTTTTTGTGCTTCTTCCTCTTTACATTCTTGTGTTTTCAGTTTTCCTTTTTCCAAGATTTAAAGTCAAAGTCTATGAATTTACCTCTGAGTAAAACCCTGGCAGAAGCACACGGGTGATCTTATGTTCTAAATGTTTTGTAACTATTTTCCATTTCCTCCTTGGTCCCACAGTTACTAAGCTGGGTGCTTTTTTTGTTTCAAAGTAGTTGGAATAGTTGTCATTAATCTGGGATGTGGTCAGAAAACATGATGCCTTTTAATACTCTTTGAGGGGTTTACTGTTATTTTTTGTGTGCCTTAGTATACAATTGATTTTTTAACTTCTTGTGCTTATTTTAAAAGGTGATTATTCTGTTTATGGAGGCACAAAGTTTAAAATACATTTCTATTGACCTCATCCTATTACTTATGATTGTCTACTTCATGTATCAAATTGAAAGCAGAGTGATAAAGCCTTGTATAGCTGTTCTGCACATATCTTCTGTATTTATAAGTTTGTGCTTATATTTTAATAATACACATTTACAACATAAATAATTTAACTGTGATACATTCCTTTGTGAAATGAGGAACACTAGTTTTCAAAAAAATATATATTTAAGGCAATTATTTAGAAATACCTTTTTATTCCACATTTACCTCTGATCCATTCCAGCTGTGATTTCCTCCTCCTTGTTCTAATTTTATTTCTCACTTTCCTGGCAGATATCTTTAATTACTATATTCGGGAAGATATCCTATTCCAGGGTTTCTAAATCTTGCCCATATATGAGTATTTTCTACTTCTTTCCAAACTAGATCGTCTGGGGAAACCTATCAGAGTCTCCAAACCTCACGTCTCTCTGGAAATTCCGACACGTCAGCTTTGGGGTCCTGTTCCTGACCGCCAAGGATTTCTGCTAACGCTACTGTTGCGGGACTGACTGGTTAACACCTATCAGTTGTATTCTCAGGTGTGCTTTGAACAGGTAAAAATTAGAGAACCAGTCTTTTCAAACTTAGTGTGGTTAACAAGGCTGAGGTCACCTTCTGTTCCTGCACCAGCAACGCGACCTTCTGTTCTGAGGTCCCCGGCAGGGCCTGGGCCTGGGCCTGGGCCATGTCTGTGGCTGGTGCTGGTCGGCCCTGGGATTGGCAGCCGCTGCAGAGCCACATGTGGTGGGGCGAGGGGGTTCTCTAAACAAGCAGCAGCGCCGTGACTAGAAGGTGGGGGGAGGGGTGCCCGGCAGCCAGAAACCACACATGGCCACCACAGGCAGGCTGATGGGAAAGGGAGTTCACTAAATCGAACGGGATGTCTACGGGATTCTCACCTAGAGTTTGTGGATTATGCGATTTAAACCTAACGGATTGGATTGAGGTCATTTCTGGACCCTCGGCCTCATTTCTTTCTCTAATGTATACAGGTCTGTTTACTCAGCTTGGATAATATCTATCAGTTACATAATTTAAAGTACAGAAGATGACATTCACTTATACATCCATGTTGTCACAGGGAGCAGACTTATGCTGAGGCTGAGTACTGGGGAATTTCGACTTTGGTGTTCATTTAACATTCCTTACGTGTCTTTTCATCACTATTTTCTTATTTCCACTATATACATTTGTTTCAAGTGAATCAGTGTATTGAAGACAATTACTTAGGTATGTATGTGCATCTAGTGCTATGACTGAGTTTAGGATCAGCTGTAAGCCACTTACTCTGGAAGGGAACGACGTATTTGCTGATGGGGACGGCAGGGTTAACCGGAGGGAGAGAAACGCTCTCACACTGCGGCAACCCATGCCGAGATTATCCCCATAGCTGTCCTCGTGCTTGCTATTTCAAAAAAAGAAAGTTAAAATAAAATTAAAATAGCTATGGGAAAATTTTACAATACCAAAATGAGTAGAAAAAAACAGTACTAAAAAATTACCAATGGCAATATAACTTAAAATAAGTAACTTCAACTAAAATAATAAATAATAGCAGCTAAAAAATATGTTCAACTAAAACAAACACGCTCTAAAACAACCCACTGTGGGCCCAGATGTGGTTGTGTGGTTGACTGCGCACGCTCCGCGCTCTGCTGCACGGACCACGTGAGCGCCCAGCTCCTGGCAAGGATGTCTGGGGCCTCTGGTGGAGAATGAAGGCCACAGCCAAAGTCCATCCTGAGTTTTAGCGAATTAAACTCAGAAAGTCCTGTACCGTCAGCCAGGTGGATTCCTGAAATCCTTCCCAAACTTGTGGCTGACAAATAATCTTTTCCCATCGTACATTACAGGTGCTTCTATTTGTAAACCAAGGACACAGCGGCTCTATTTTCACTCCTAACGAACGCTCTGGTTCTCCATTTCAGCCCACTGCTGTCCAGAATCTGTGATTAAGTGCCTGTCCTTCACCTCCCCGTTCCTGGCAATCTACAAGTGTTACCTTCTGCATCCTCCCCCGAATACCTGATAAAAATAAACAGGACAGCATTTTCAATCATAGTTTTAATGTAACAAGAAATGTTATCTTTAGAAAATGTCCGTTTGTAATCTTTAGAAAATGTCCATTTTTTACAGTATTTACAGAGAAAGAAAAATACTCTAGGGTCCTGTTCCTCTGCTTTCTAGCAGTGGAGCGTGGTGGTGGGGGCTGGACCTGAGCAGAAACTCTTCTGGGTCCATGGGAGTGAGACGGATGTAACAGCACCCGCCGACCTGCAGGCAGGGCCCGGGCTGGGGTTCAGCACAGGGACTCCTCTCGGCAGGGCGCGCCTGTCTGAAACTGTGGTGAAGGGCTGAAGGGGCAAAGTAAGAAACAAGAGTCCCTGGCAACTTCCCCAACAAGGAGGCTTCTTTCTGTTTGAGCCTTTTGTTGCTGCTAATGTTTTTCTTTTTAGCTACATAATAACATGAAGAGCATAGGAACAAAATATTTGCTTTGTAACATCATGGCAAAAAAACCAACTACAACAAAAGCTTGGCACCTTTATAACTAAAGACAAGCCCATGCTCTCCACGAAGACAGGCAGCAAGTTTGATCCTGCCACCCCATTCTGGGAAAAAATGAGTATGTCCTTCTGAAGCATGGCACCTTTACACTGACCCAGCTGAGGCAAGAGGGGAGAATCAGGAAAAACATTCCAGAACTTTTATCAACATACAACCAACCATCTCAGCCATAAAGAACTAAACCAACTACAATAAAGTTGAAAATTCAGCATTTCTCAGCATTTCATTTTACTTAGATCTAATGAACAAGTTGACAATTAGTCTGGGGTGAGGGGGCTAAAAAATATTAATACTTTTTTCCCACCTTCTAAAGTTCTTCTGGCTGTGCTAATAATCAAATTAACAGAAACAGATTAACAGGAGAAAAATCAAAGTTTTAATAGGTGTGCATGTGCATTTAATACATAAGCACAAAAATGACAAAGACAGTGAGGCAACAAGGGGACAAAAGAGGTGTCTCGGTGACAGGCACCTGCATGACATGCTCTTGTTTGTCATATTAACTCAAGTTTGGTTAAGGCGAACATCCCAAGATCTTCCTAAAGCAGGTTTCTCTGAATCCCTTGCGCAAGAGGCAGGGGGTTGGGGGGGGGGAGTCAAAGCTCCCCCGCTGAGTCTCATTTCTTAAGAAACAGCTTAAAATTGGTATCTCAAAAGAGCAGCTTCGGGGTGGCGGGATTCATGTTCCCTTCATCTGCAATACAAATTCTTTTTACTAATGAAAAAAAGACACACAACCAGAAGACAGTATGACTTAGCTTTATTGAGTACTACCCACACCCAATATTTACAGATGTAATTAAATGGAGTTTATAAGACCATCATATGGAACACTTTCAAAAGTTAATCTAAAACACTCTAATGGAAACCAATTCATGTGTGTTAATACAATAATAACTAACTTATAATTTTCAGCCAATATCCATAATTCATTTCATAAAAACTCTTATTTTCAAGAAGAGATAAATCTGAGACAATATAAAAATTCAGAAAAATATTTCCATATCTAGTCATGATCTTCCAGGTTTTCTGTAAAAGAAATCAACAATAATTATAGACATTCTGGCCACTGTGAATTGAATACAGATTTTTCTTAATTGTATGACTACATTCTTCAATGTCATTTTAACTTTGGGTATAGAACACCTTGCATCTTTCACCATATTCTCACAATAGGCTCAATTTTCTCTTTGTTAAAAAAAAATACATTTCCAAAGGTAAAACCAGCACCTAAACACTACTTTCAAAGTAGCGACAAGCCATATGTCTGCATGTCCTTGTTCTGACTTTCCATTATGATGGTCCAGGGGAGGGAAGAGGATGGACAACAACATGAGGAAGGTCCCTAACCAGTCTCGAGTGTGACTTTACTGTAGAGGCCGACTGCTCTCACCGACACTGAGAGGACATCGGAAACCAAGCACCCACCTCTCCCTGTCAGAGAGAATACCGGGGGTGTGTGGCTAACGGCCTTACCAGTATTCTCAGAACAGAACTACAGAACACATGGTGAGGAGATCAGAGGGGCAGGAGGCAGCATTATTTTCTCTGCACAAAATGAAAGGTTCTCTCTGGTTTTAGGTGAGCTAGCTTTACTATCCATTCACAGAATAAAGGAATATAGTATTTCTTTTTTTAATTTTTTTATTATTGTTCAATTACAGTTGTCCCCATTTCCTCCCCATTATTCTCTCTGCCCTACCCACTCCCCACCTCCCACATTCAAATATGGTATTTATTACCTTTAAAAGGGATGGGCTGTATTATTACATGGCATTTAATTCCTATCTATGCATTTTAAATCATCTCAAAAATGTGAAAGACAAAGTGTGCCATGACAGCAACTTCCGGAGCATGGCACCTTCACACTGACTCAGCAGTGGGTAGCGCTGTCTGTTGTCACTAGACTAACCCTGCTGAAGAGGCATGTGAGCCCGACTTGGAAAACCGTAATGAATACAGGTCATTTATTACCCACCATTTAAAAACATTCACTTGCCAAAAAGATTCTTGAAGTGGTGGTGCTGGATCTTTTAGGTTTTTCTAAGTAAAAATTTCCTTTATACATAATGAATAGGTTTCCTGTTCAACAAACCTACTTTTTCAGATAACACAAAGGAAAATTTCAGAATACTATGAATGAATCGTTGTCAAAATCACTGGAGCCCAAATCAAAGGGCCATTTTTAAATAAATAAAGTTACCTCTATTTGTGAAGATTTTAAATAGCTGATAAAAATACACAGAAATAAGAGCAAAAGCTGGAGCAATGAAGTAAGGGGTATTTACAATGAACCCATAGCAGAAAACATCCTGATCTAATGATTATTCAATGTTAACAAATGCATGCACCTACTTTAGAGAGAGCACAGAAGACATATGCTTACTGTGTTTCTATTAAATGCAAATTTACTATAAATGTAAGGTTTTTTTTCCCCTAAAATACCCATTTTCACCTGGAAGTTGCCATTTACCAATATACAACACACTGAAGTCCGCTGTTCCTTGGGTAAACGAAACACTATTGTCGGGGACACACGCTAGCTTTCTCAAAACAAGGGCAGACTTACCTTTGGGGTCAATAGTTGATCATCTTTCGAAGGGCGTCGTAGCACTTCCATTTGTCTGGGATGTAGAACGGCTCAAAAATGTGAGGAAACGGGGTGTCGTACCCACACACTCTTGATATAGGGGCCTCCAGGTTCAGGAAGCACTCTTCCTACAAATAAGAACACGGACGGTTGGTTAACTTCAAGAAGAAATCTTTTTTCAGAGACAAAACATTCCTACTTAAAATACAATTCCATCCAAGAGCATGAAAATAAGCCCATTGTAACATGAAACAAGTAGGTTAAAAAAAGCAGGTGACACACAGCACGTTTGGCATGATCCAGTTTTACCTAAAATATGTTTTCATCTACGTATACGTATATTACACCTACATGCACGTCCACTGTTTACGCCAAACCGGATTCTACCAAACATGCTGTTCTACAAACACAAACGTAAGGCGTGACACAGTCGTAACAAGATGTTCACGGTGACTCTGCAGCCTGAAACCAGCGATGACGTGTTTTCTCTCGTTTCCTGTGTTTTTCAGATTTTATGTGTAATAACCATACTGGGAATGGCAGGAGGTGAGAAAAGACTCCTCTTTGTACTTTGTACATATTGTTGGGGTTTGTACAATATGGTGTTATTTCTGTAACTAAATGGCACTAAAATAAAGAGAAAGAGTGAAGAATTTTCTTATGTGAATAATAGTTACTATTTTATGGAATTAACAAACACAAATTTGTTATTTTATATGTAGCACTTCCTTAATGTGAGAACAGTTACTGTAAATTCTGCAGAATTAACACACTATACATAAGTATACAAAGTGTATTACAAAAATCATGGAAGATAATTCAAGGATATGGGTGATTATGATTCAATTTTATAAGGCTATCTGCTGACCAAATAAAACAGTTTGAAATTTTAACACTTTGTTTACTACAATGTATTAAAGAAATTTAAATTCTTCCTTTCATGAATTTGTGTTAAAACTTCTTTAAAACAATTGGAAATAGGGTGTCTGGGTCAAGCAGAGTTAACTTCCCACCGAACTGGTTCACATCCGAATGATCTGTGTGTGATTACTGTTTCTCTGGGCAACCATCAAAACAAGGCATCTTCGTTCTGCATCCGTTTTCTTCTTCATACAGAAGCTGTACACACACAGAAATACACTCACACAGTCTTAGAAAAATATTTGAATCTCACTGGCAGATTTGTAGATCAATGTACCTAATTTATCCTCCATGAAGCATACCTCTCTCTTCATTATATACCACATTATGACACAATAACTACAGACACCTGTGCTCTAAACTTTCAAGACAATCCAGATTAATCATCTTCTTTTCCATTAATCATATTCTTCTTTGTATCCCCCAAGCACACTCCTATTTTAAAAACTACATTTGATGATTTTCAATTCAGAAATAGTAATCCATGGAAAATTAAGAAAAAATAGCTCCCTAGCCCGTGGGGAAGAGTGGAGATTATAGGTAGTACATCCACCACAGGGGCTAAAATGGGAAGTGTCCGTTGCTGGTTTCTCTCCCTGGAAAGCCTGCTGTGGAAAACAATGGCAGGCGTGACGGTGATGTTCCAAAGCAGACCGCAGTGTAACAGGTAGGCCAGGGCAACGGGATAGAACCCCCACAGGTGCCAACAGAAACTATTCTCCAGCTATTTGTGGTCCAAAGTTTCACCCTGAATCCAGTGAAAAGGACTGAAAGTGAACCCTAAACCAGCTACATAGTATCTTCTCCGTCCCTTTTCTGGTGGTGTGTGCTTTTGCATAAACAATCAGGTATTTGAAGGAAAACATATTCCTTTCAAAAACCCTTGCATGAAATTCTATACATGCTATTTGCATTTATATCTGACCATGTCTTTTTGTAGCCATGAAAATTTTCTCTCTAAAATGTGTTAATAAGAGTAGGGACTGGTATGTCACTATCATATAGCATGTATAGTACTATAAATGAGTTCTATTTTATCTGTTTTAATCATTTTACAAATGCATGAGGTAGGTATCATTTTCCATTTCACAGATGAGGAAGCCAAGGTGAAGACACTGGCCCAAGGTCAAACAGATACAAACATAGCCAAGTAAGATTCCAACAAAGCCCATGTTCTTAGTCACTCTTCAGCAATTCTGAAGCACTACTGTTGAGAACAACAAGAAAAAATAGGAATAAATAAGAACAATGAAGTGCAACACAGGCTATGATTAAAGTTTTACAATAGAACCTGGAGAGGTACAATGGGTTCAGTTTGGTCTAAGAAGCCTCTTCTGCATTCATATGGAAGGTAGAAGCTAAGACGTGAAGAAACTGAAAACACATTTCAGCATGAAGTTAACACCCAGAGCAGTACACAGATGGTCTTGGGATCAGGCACCTCCTAGGCTATACCAAATAATTCAAAGCAGCATATCCCAAATTGTTTATATATTAGCCATCTGGCTTGCTATGCATATGATAACCAGAAAAGGAAGCAGACAATGCAGAATACCAATTTCAAGCAATAAAAATCATAGATCCAGGCAAAATGAGTTCTTTATTTGCCTTTTTTCTACAACAAAACAAAACAAATTAGTATCTTGTTGAAACTGCAGAGAACAGAGATCCTGAAAATTTTCTAGCAGTTAACAGAAGGTAAGTAAAAACAAAATATGATCCATTCTTAAGATAAATAAAATATTATTGATAAGTTTTTAAAAATCAACTATATTGCAATATTCCTATGTTTTGGTGAATGTAGTATCGGTAATATGTGTATATAAATATCATTTAACCCCATTTCCTGATTCAGATTTTAAGTGCATTGACCATAAATTCTCCTGTCACCATGTCACAGAAGTTACATCACTGAAGTGGGCCTCAGGCATTCCACACTGTGGCTTCAGTCACTCTCCACAAACCTTTTTGCTGTTTTATGGCAGGGCTGATAACATAATTGATGCAGCATGGAATTTGGAATTCTGCCTGAAGGGAACAGATGCTCTACTGTGACTTAACCACTCCTAGCCTCTGGTTGCTCAATAGCAAAATAAAAGTGCTTTCGATTCCGCTGTGGTATCTTCCTATTGTTTTGTAACACTATTGTTGCCTTGTGTGACACTATTGTTGCCTTGCCTAGCTGTTTTCCTAGACTGTGGAGCAGCATATGAGAAGTACCTAGTTTCATGCCTGACACATCACAGTGCTCAGCAACTGCTGAGGTTTTTTTTTCCTCTTACAATTTTCCAAGTTAGAATAAACACAAGGTAAATATTTGCAATGATAAACCAAATCATCATTGAAGACAAGATTCTGGTAACACAGAAGAGTCAACAGTGACAAGTAATATTCCTTGAAGCATAAAACCTGAACAGCTACTATTTACTGGACACTTTCTAAGCCTTAAAAAAAAAAAAAAAGGAACTACCAAACTAAGTTTAAGTGCTTTATCATGAAGGAGGGTGGAGACCACGGTCAACTGCAATGAAAGACAGGCCCAGTGCTGCCCCCTGCTGGGGAACAGGGACCTAGGCACTAATTACCAGTTCCTGAGGCTATAGTCAAGGACTATGGAAATGGTTTAAAAGTTCCTCCAAAATGAACATACTTTCCAAGCAGTGCTACTATAGAAAAGAGGCTCTCAGTCAGCTACCAAATGGTTACCAGTTGAAGTAGATAAATTAATGTAATCAAGGCATACATACCTCAAAAAATAAAGTCAAGAATAAAGACCATACAACATTATTTTATTTATTTGGCTTTTGTTTTTTAATTTCAGGTTCATTATTTCTTTCTAAGAACAATTTTGAAATAATTTTTATTCTGGTTTTCTGTGACAGAAAGTTAGTTGGATATAGCCCACTGTGCAAAAATATATATATCATCTTGAGTTGGAAAATTATGAAGCTTAAAGTGAGATAAGAAAAATTTAGGTATTTTATACATGTTCCTACTTTTTTACAGCTGATATTGGCTCATGAAATTCATTTCACTTTCCTGAAAAACTACTGAACTGATTTTTATAAACATTTAATGGAAAGTAAGAAAACAGGACACAGTAATGAGAAACACATCACAAGTCAAAATAGACATCATTCCCTATGGAATTATCTGATAAATCAGGATTGCACATTCCTCCTTGGAACCACAAGAAACATCAGTCTACAACTTATTTTCAAAGTAATAACTCAAAAAACTGATTTTAAGTTACTTTTCAAACAAAGCTCCAGGTTATATCATATAATTGTTATTATGCCACCGTAACACATTCAAACTATGAGAATTTATTTTTGTTTCCAAGGGGAGGGGTGTGGGAAAGTCCAAATAACCATAAATGTAATGAGCATTGAACAGGACATATAGATCACAAAATTATTTCTACTCTAAGAGAAAACATTAAGAAAGAAGTTCAAATGATTTGTGAACATGCTTAAAGCTAAATTTTAAAAAAGTTTTAACCTAAATTTCCAAATACCATTGGGTTCTTGTCTATTATTATTAATAAAACAACAATGGAGATTTTTCTTCTAAGTGCAATTTACAGTAGTTGTCTAGATATTACAATGATCAGTGCAAGAGTTAAATGCTAAACATATGAGACAACTAAATTAATATACTACAATGATGTATTTTTGATAGCTTTAAAGTCCACGAGCTTAGAAATTTATTTTTGATTATAAGTTGATTCATCCTAGTTATTTATGTAAGGTTAGACTTCCCCCCAGCTTCCAAATATTATCAGAGAATAATAGTTTTAAATTGACCCTGAAAACTTGCCCATAGCTAAAACATGAATTTTAGCTGATGAGAAAAAAAAATGATTCTGGTATCTTAAATCATAGTTTCCCAGCAAATGAGTCAAAGAAACCTGTAGCTTTGTCGCAGCGGCTTGCCACCAGAACACAGGTGTCATGAAAACCACCACTAAATCAGAGTCAAAACAGGAAAGGAAATGACTCATATCAACATCGTTGTCTCTGGTCACATAGATTCTGGCAAAATTGCTACCACTGGCCATCTGATCTACAAGTGTGCTGGGATCAACAAAACGACCACTGAAAAATTTGAGAAGGATGCTGCTGAGATGGGCAAGGGCTCTTCCAAGTATGCCTGGGTCTTGGATAAACTGAAAGCTGACCGTGAGTGTATCACCATTGGTATTTCCTTGGGGAAATTTGAGGCCAACAAGTACTGTGTGACCACCATTGATGCTCCAGGACATAGAAGCTTTATCAAAACCATGATTACAGGGACATCTCAGGGTGAGTGTGCTGTCCTGATTGTTGCTGCTGGTCTTAGTGAGTTTAAAGCAGGTATCTCCAAGAATGAGCAGACCCCTGGCATGCCTTTCAGGCTGACACACTGGGTGTGAAAGAGCTGATTGTATTAATTAGTATTAACAGAGTGGATTCCACTGAACCGCCCTACAGTCAGAAGAGATAAGAGGAAATTGTTAAAGAAGTCAGCACCTACATTATGAAAATTGGCTACAACCCTGACACAGGGGCATTTGTGCCAATTTTTGGTTGCAATGGTGACAACATGCTGGAGCCAAGAGCTCAGGGATGGAAAGGAAAGTCAGCCGTGAAAGTGACGGTAGAACCATAATGCTTGAAGCTCTGGATTGCATCCTGCCACCAACTCATCCAATTGACAAGCCCCTGCATCTGGGGGTATTGTTGACAAAATTGGTGGTATTGGTCCTGTCCCTGTGGGCCGAGTGGAGACTGGCGTTCTCAAACCTGGCATGGTGGTCACCTTTGCTCTAGTCAACATTATAGCTGAAATGTTGAAATGTACCATGAAGCTTTGAGTGAAGCTCTTCCTGGGAACAATGCAGGCTTCAATGTCAAGAACATGTCTGTCAAAGATGTTCATCGTGGCAATGTGCCTGGTGACAGCAAAAGTGACCCACCAATGGAAGCAGCTGGCTTCCCAGCTCAGGTGATAGCCCTGATCCATCAGGCCAACTCAGTGCTGGATGTGCACCTGTCCTGGACTGTCACACAGCCAGTACTGCTTGCAAGTTTGCTGAGCTGAAGAAGATGGATCGTTGTTCTGGGAACAAGCTGGAAGATGGCCCAAATCTTTTGAAACCTGGCGATGCTGCCATTGTTGACATGGTTCCTGGTTAGCCCATGTGTGTCGAAAGCTTTTCTGACTATCCTCCTCTGGGCCGCTTTGCTGTTTGTGTCATGAGACAAAGAGTTGCTATGGGTGTCATCAAAGCAGTAGACAAGAAAGCAGCCGGAGCTGCCAAAGTCACCGAGTCTGCCCAGAAAGCTCGGAAGGCTAAATAAATATTATGCCCTTAGTGGTAATATTATTATGCCCTATTGTGGTAATAAATATTATGCCCTATTACCACCTTAGTGGTAATCAGTGGTAGAACAGCCTCAGAACTGTTTATCTCAATTGGTTATCTAAGTTTAATAGTAAAAGGCAGGTTAATAATTATAATACATCATAAAACAAACCTTCAGAAGCAAAGGAGAATGTTTTGTGGACCAACTGTTTTGTTTTTGTGTATGGCAGTTTTTAAAGTCAATACTTTTTAAATAGAAACAACCTAACCAAAAATCTGCCACAGAAGTTTGCGACCCACTAAAACAAAGTTTCGTAAGGAAGGGGAAACCTGGTGAAGGCACTGTATCAGCAACTCCAAATCAACTTCATTACTGAATTAAATAAATATAGTTTTATTGATGATAATATATTTCATATAAACTAATGGTTTAAATATCATGCATCATATTTTTAAATAGAACTTAAAATATATATTAGTCTGTACCAATTTTCTATATAATGTAGGTCTATGAAATTAATTCTTCAGACAATTGAGTCCCTAATCTATCCCCGAACTAACAGAATGTTCCTCTAAACATTAGAGCTATGTTAATTTTATTTTTCTAGTACCACTCACATGAGATATGTTCAACAAAAACTTGTTATGAAGTTTCTCATTTTTAAAACACAGCTGAAACTATATAACTAAATAAAGCAGTATACATGTACGAATAATTTAATTTTATCCAGAGTTGTATAACATCTGAAACATTTTACTCAGGCCCAACTACTTCAGCAAAACTTCCATATATAATCATAATCTTGACTAAATTAAAAGCTGAGATTTTTATTACTGAACTTCATTGGAATGTTTTCAATGTCTGTCGACTTTATAAAAAATCCCATTTTTTCCTTTTTAATGCAAATTGCTGGAAATTTGTTATAAGTTTTGTTTTTTAAGCTTTTTTTCCCCAGCTACTTAAAGAATGAAACTGAATTCTCAATTAGGATTTTCATTTAAATTCAGATCCATTTTTAAAGTAGAAGCTTATTTTCTGAAGTTAGAAATATTATTTTTGATCTAAACAGTTTTCCTGGATACAGTCTGGCTACCTAAACAAAGTTGAAGGATGATATTAAAATATACATAGGAATGTTTCATTGTTCAGATTCAATAGTCATGCCAGAATGTAAGCATGGTAATGTGGGCTTAATCTATGAATCTCAATACATTAACTGTTTAAATTAAAGAACAAATGTCAATATCAAAATTTAACATTAACATCAATAATTTATAGTATAAATTGCTGTCTTTCAAAAATGATGATTTTATAAATTTCACTATATTTAAAATCAGAAATAAATGAAAGCAAGTGACAACTCAGTCCTGGAATTTATAATCCTATCTCAAATCACTGGCATTCCACCCAACCACTCGGGCTTTCCTGGTAAAATCTGTCCAGGTTGGTTCTGCCCTCGGACTTCCCCTGGACACAGCCTTGACGATGCCCCAAGGCTGCCTCACAGTTTCCACCTGAAGAGCAGTGAGTGCTGTAAAAAACAATGGAGAAAAAATCACCTTCTTGGTTAAATCTTCCTGCCACTCACTCTGTTTATGTGCTGCAATCAGTCTCCAACGATGTTCTGATGTTTTAAAAGTTCAAAGTTTAAAGTTTAAATTCTTTTGAGTTACATGATGGGCAAACTTTGACATTTAAAATGCACTGTGGCTCCGCTGCTTTTGTTAAAACAATTTATATTCAACAGTAGAAAAAAAGGCAGTGTTCTCAAATTTCCTCAGACCCTGAAGCTTCTTAAAATTTATAGTTCAAAATTCTTCCTATATAAGAAAGCATGAACGGCAGCAAAGTTTGAACGTGAAATTTCTTTAGAATGTGGACACGTAATGATAAATACAAGCGACTTGCAGCCCCGAGTCATCGCAGGAACAAATCGCTCTCTGTAAGGTAGGATTTTTTTTCTTGGCTTGGCACCAGGAAATTTAAAATAATCTGGTAGAGCAACATTTGATGATCCTACAAAGCATTCACTTTTTCTGCTTGTTTTTTTTCCCCCCATGAAATTCTTCGAATAGCATTGTAACACCACTGAATGGTGCTCGGAAGGCAGAAGAGAACCCTGCCTAAAGCAACCTGACAATTCCTTTGTCTTGTGACATAGAAAGCGTACCGGTATTATCTTAGAATTCGGGGGACTGAACCTGCACTAAAAAAAAATTGTTAGGATTTCTCACAATCTGTTTTTAAGTTTCAAGACCAATTACAAAATGAAACTACTAGATTAGAATGATTTCTCCCTACCTGGCACCATCTTTCTAAAACGTTTGAGAAGCTGCATTTAAAAAATAATGGGTATTTTCTATTTTACAGATGATATGCTTTTGCTGCAATATAGAGTTTTTTTATTACTGTTTCCTTCTGTTTAAAAATGTTTTTGATTTCTAGTTTGTCATTTAATTTATGTTTAAAAGAATGGTAAAAGAACTTGTTAAATAAGGCAAGGAAAAGGGAAAAAAATCAACTTTATCGACATAATGCCAAAATAGATGTGTTAATGTTTTTACTGAAATTAAACACATTTTTTAAAAAGTTAACAGTGGGTGTCATAGCAACACAGCCTTGAAGCTTGGTTTTGTTGAATGAATAAATCACGCCAACTTATTTTTCAGCAGTGCAAATCTGGTGCCTGGATCCCTGCAATTTTCCTAGAGAAATAAAAGCTCTGGGCTATCACCAGCAATTAGGGAAGATGTGGTCAGTCGTTCACTAGATTCCAGTGGCAGCTGCACTTCCGAAGTTTGATAATTAAACAAATTAACAATGCAAACATGTTTCTGACCTGAGTAATGGTGGCAATCTCTGACCAGAGTAAGGGAAGGCTTGTAAATGCTCTCACTATTTGGATGAGGATGACTTTTGCTAACATAATGAATTTGACCTAGTCATTAAATCTAGTAATTGTAATTATTATCTGTATCAAATTATAGTAAAATGCAGGATCCCAAATATATTTCCCTCTTCACTGTGTTGACATATCTATGTTTCTACCTGTGAAGGTGCTTAGTATTCCTTACATAGAAATTTTTCAGGTTAAATGTCTATGCATTTGCATATATACATTGTCACAAATTCAAGAATAGATATTTCGGAATTAGGAGGAGATTATATATATATATATAGCCCTCTGCCTTTGCTCCCCACGGTGGGTAGATTGTGTGCCGATAAGAGGAACAGAACCCAAGTCTGCGTGTATCGCATGCTCCACAAACAAACTTCTAATAAGCCTGATAAAAACCACAGATACACTAGGGAGGGGTGGTTAGAAACTGCGATTTAGTTCTGGATACCTTTATACTTTAGTGTAAAAATATAATATTAGCATTCCCAACAGTACTGTTATTAATACATTTAGATTAAATGTATACAGTTCATAAAAATGTCAATGTTCCATAGTTTATTTAGATGGACCAGAATATTAACTTACTTTTTCTTATCTACTTACTTGAGGCTGAACTATATCAACTCAATCTGACCCCTCAATTAGGAATCAGAGGCCAACATGAAAAGCAACGACTCTTTGAAAGAGGCCCCAGAAGTTTCCCGGTACGTCATATACCATGCGCAGTGATGTGCATAAGTACACATGGCCATCAACAAGCAATCCTGTGTTTAATCAACACATTCCAGCCAATGTCCCAAGAAACAACATGGCAGCCTACAGGGAAAAAAATGTATCTGTCCATATACCTACCCGTTCAGAGAAAGGCATAAGTGCAGGTATACAGGCAACAGGAAAGCCAATGTTCACTAAATAGTAACCAAAGAGATGTTCTTATTTAGTAATAAACAAGGGTAAGTATTTGTACAGCCTCAATTCATCCTTTCAGCAACTTTCTGTGAGGACACAGTGAGGTGCTGAGGCCACCCAAGTTTAAGGAGGTGCTCACAGTTTTGTTGGTATTTGAACCAGCTCTCCTGGTTAATCTTGAGTGTCACTGAGAAAGATCTAAGGTTAAATAGTGGGCCAAAGCATCTCGCTTAGATGCAAGGAAGTATTTAATGTTTATATCTAGTGCTCATTATCCTTGTGAAAGAAAAACTGATGGAACTGTTTGTTTTTAACCATTCCAATGAAGTTTTTTTATAACTTTAATGAAAAGCTTTAAAAATTATGCCACATCACTGGTTATACTGTGTGTCCTCCAGGCTACACTAGAAAAAGCTTGCACGCTGCACAAAAATGAGGGGTGGGCTTCATCTGGCCACAGACCAGAGCTTGCTAACCCTTGCCTTTGAGCAATCGTATACAATTACCAGTTTTTGTCCTCATTTTTCCAGAGGGAATGAACTAGGACTTAGGTCAAAGTCACGTAGCTTTAAATACATTTCTAGAATTCTTTCTCGTATTTCACAAGAGCCATGTAGCTCTCCCTCTCTCTGCTGTGCAGGTTTCTAGGAGGGGCAGGGGCAAAAGCAAAAAATAAACAAACAAAAAAACTTAGTATAGTGCCTCTTTTAAGGGGGAAGGGAAGAGAATAAATTTCAGATTAGAGTTACAGTAAGTTAGGCTGGGATTTATATTTGCTCCCTTTAGATACTTACTGGAGAGAAGATGAGCAGATGAGGGGAAGGCGGGACGTGGGCACCTTTTCCCTGTGTAATTACTGGCACCAGCCAGGGGGCAGGATGTGAGCCGTCACCTTCAGTTCCGAAGCTGTGAATACTTAGGAAAAACTGGATGTTCAAACTAAGGTAGACTGTAAGTTTCAACTTAAAAAGTCATTAACGTGTCCATCAGGAAATTAAGTGTTTCCTTTCATTTATTTCCTTATCTATAATAAACCTAGATGCATTGAGGTACTAAGTAATTTGACAGCTTTTTTGATTGATTAGAAAAATATTTTAAATAAACATAGGTTACAAGTTTTATCCTAGGCTTAAATTATGAAATTTAATCCTCTCCTCAGTTAACTCATTCTGTAGAACTCTAAAACTACACAAGAAAATCTCTGAAGTATTTAAAGAAATGTCATTTAAGGATAAAAGTTAAATTCGTTTTGTGAAATTAAAAACAACAGATAAGACTTGTAATGAAGTTAATCTTAAAATTTAAATTGAAGTGCGGCTCGGATTTCCCTGTCTCAGACACATTTGTCAGTTTCGGTCAGTGGTCACCGGCACACTCTCTCCAGCTGACCTGGGTGTTCACTGAATGCTGTGGGCTCTCGTGTTACAGGTGGGAAGCTGTTCACACACATATCAGTGCCACCAAGTGGACACGGCTGCGTGCAGAAGGGCCCATCCCCAAGCACGGAAGCAGACAGGTCCCAGGTGTCTGGACAAGCATTTCAGTCATCCCTGGGAAAGTATCACTTTTAAAAGCCTGATTAAAAATTATATATGTAAGTAATACATCTGGGTTATGATGCAGTACAATCGCATCAGTTTCAATCCCCAGTTCCCTAAATGCTCACGCATACATTTGATGTAACAAATCACCAACCCACAAGGATTTTCCTTAGGTTTCTTCAAATACTAATTATGTAGCAAATCTAATTAAATCCATATGATTCACTTCAGCAGTAGGTACTTCCGTTACTTCAGAACTGCCAAACTGGATCCGAAGTGTCTAGTGTCCCTGCAAAGCAATCATGCTGTGCACCAAACTGATAACCACTGCACACAGCTGCACAGCAAATGTGCAGTCTTGGTCCTGTAGATACAGTGTTCAGACAGCGAGTGGTCCTGCAAGCAATTTCGGATTTAGAACTACTGATGACAGGTTGATCTCACTGTAAAATGATTATTATACATGAGTATTAAGTCACTTGTTTTGCTCAGCTCGGCTTGTACAGATTTCTATATTGCTAGGATTTTCCTCTACTTCTCAACACTTGCTGAAACTCCGAAAACCCCAAATATTGATAAATACATTTGATCGGCATCTTGTTGAATTGCTTTTTAAGCTCTGCAGCTCACATGAAAAACAGTAAAGGTTGCTTGTGTGTTTGAGAACATTTATGAAATAATGAGCATGCAATATATTTGTATTTAACCTCATCCCCAAAGATAACCACATATGATATGTTTATTATAAGTGCTTTTCATGACAGAAGATAAGTGTGTAAACAAATCTATGGACAAATCTGAGCTACAGAAATTAAACTATTTTATCTCAGCAATTTAATATCTATGGAAGGAATTCTTTTCAGAGGTTCTCTCCAAACAGGGTGGGTTGACGGATGCTTAAGGCCATGACCGCATTCCCCCAGAGGCTGCTGGATTGCTATGGCAACTATTCTTTCCCTATCAATAAGCAGCAGCTCTAAACACTAATATTCTGGGGGGAAAAATAGGTTTCCTTTTCTGTGGCAATAACAATAGGAACTAGTTTCAAGACTACTATATATCACTTTTTGTGCAGAACTAACAGTATCTGCTAACTGAATTATTTCACTAGAATTCAGCTTCATAATAAATGCAAAATTAGTGAAATCGGTCATTGCAGTCTAGTTTCAAAACGAGGTAAAATCTGTGATGTAGTAATCCAAGAATGTTATGGCTGGAGTTCGTTTTGTGCGGAGGTCCAGACAGAATAAAACTCTCTAGAGAGCAAATGATACACATAAGAAGCAAAACTGACAACAAGAATCAACATATGCCTCCACACAGCTCTTGGAGTTTCTTGCATGTTTTCAATGGCTGTATTTCTTATCTGGGGTTGTTTCAAGATATCTAAGTATTACTGTGCAGAGTAATGAATAAATTGATTACATTTACTAAATATACCTCCTGCCTATTCAGGAAGGTATTTACCAGCTTTTAAAACCAACATTGCAGAGTCACATACACTGGCTTCACAGCCCACTGCATTAGAGGTGCGATGGCTGCTACAGAGTAGGCATGAATAAATAGTTGCCAACCAAACAACTCCAGGTTGGACTTATATACCGGTTCACTCCAGGACACTGATGACCTTAGTCACTGATGAGGCGAAAAATCAGCCGACAGAGGTGGGTCATGGAGGTATTTACTCCTTAGCAATTACTACGCACTGTCTCACTCATCCAGCAGCCTCCACACTGTTGTTGCCACTGTGATCCTGTCCCTCCCCTGGTTGGAAGTTTTCCCTGGCTCCCCAAAGCTTATTCTTCATTTACCCTTAATCTCCTCACAACCCAGGACAGACATGCACAGGCCCGCCTCTGTCAAAAAGCTCACTGTTTTATAACATAAATCACTCTTCTAAAACTCTGATTTTTCTATTCCCTGCTACCTTCGCATAGTCCACTTTTCAAATTCAGCTTAAAAACCCTTTTCCAGGAAGCCTTCAGGACCTCGATGTTGATTTTTTAAATATTCATTTATTCAATCATTTTTCAATCACGTATTTCAGACCCATGATGCCCCTACTTTCACAGAATTTTATATTCCAGTGGGGGATATGTATGATGTCCCAGACAGGACACCCACGGAGGTTTGCAGTGAGCAAAACAGAACTCAGCTGCACAGAATGCTACTTCTTGAGAAGGTGGCTCTGCCAGGTGACAAAATTAGTACAAAGGTACGGAGACAGCAAGGAGCCTGGTGTGGCCCAGGGGTGGAGAGGAGGCCCTGGAGCCCTGAGCACAGGCTGGGGTGAGAGCACCCAACAAAGGAGCAACAACAGAGCAACGGAAGGGATGGAAGGGACAACCAGGAGGCCAGCTGGCCAGGTGACCAGCCCCAACAGTGACAGATGGCTTTCATATTTTATATATCTACATGTCACAGAGCACATGCAAGAGCAGCTATGGAGAGTTACAAGATTTTCAAGGTGAACTTAGGGTTCATTTATAGGAAATCAGATATTATCATTAGAGACAAATACTAGGGTTGCTGAGAATCTTAGCGAGACATGAAACAATCCAGGGATAAGGGTAGTAAGTCAAAGTACACGACATGAGTGGATCACTTTTTTGTGTTATTTAGGAGAAATTATCATTTCATTTAGTGTAAAACATTTTGAGAGAAAAGATGGTGGCCAAGTAGGTGGAAGCGAAGTCTGCTTGCTCTTCTCCCTAACTCGGATACCTGGTTGATCTTCTGAAAAACTAATCATTCAGCGGGATCTTAGCTGGTATGAAGTTTGGCAGCCAAGGAGCACAAAGCAGGAGGTAAAGAGATTTTATAGGTTGAAGGGGAAGTACCCGGGGTGTGGCGCCTTAGGCCTTGAAGAACCTGGTCAGACATCTCAGCTCTGCCGCTCCTCCCCTCCCAGGGCAGAGAGCCCCAGAACTGAGCTTGGAGTGACTTGGACACACAAAGTTGGGGAGATCCAGGCCACACACACACATAGTGAGCAGCAGATCCATAGCTGCAGTGGACAACGCTGACCTGGAGAACGCCAGAGAGAGAGGGATTCTACCTGAGCCTGGGTCAGATGTAGACAGGCTGCAGCAAGCCTTGAGTGTGAGAGACTTTTGGCTTTTTGGAGAAGTGGTGTGTATGCGAAGCTAGACAGAGACTCATTGCTACAGTGAGAGTGCCTGGATTTTTTACAATGGGAGCTGAGGTGTTCTGGGCAGGGATCCCGTGCAATGCTGCTCTGCCAGCAATAGGAGAGAACTGAGGGTATGGTTTGCTCCCACTGAGTGTGGGTGGGCAGAGAGAGATCAGAAAGGTGCACAGCAAAGCGGATTTCTCGGCCCAGCCTGGTGCAGTTGGCAGGCCAGACACTGTGCAGAGTGGAGACTGAGTCTGCTACAATGACAGTGGTCTGGGAACTGGACAGGTGGGAGTAGAGCACCTGAGATTATTTATAGCCAGACAGAGTCACTTTCCCTGGGAAGACTGAACCTCCAAAGGGAAGGACACGCCCAGCCCCCACATCCTGCAGGATTGCAAGCATGAGGCTCAAGAACACCCTGCAGTGTGCGTATATGCAAGAGGAAGACAGAAAAAGAAATGCTTAAAGGGCCCATTCTGAACTTCTCTCAGGGAGACAAAATACACGGTTCCTACAGCCCTATTCCACTGAGGCCAGTAAGGCAAAGGAGATCAGAAATCAGTGCAGCAAGGGGGAATCAGGGCCCTGCCCAGCCTTGGCTCACAGACAGAGCTGCCAGCACCACAAACGCAGAAAAGAGCTGACCCTCTTACACAGATTGGCCCCTGCCTTGAAATGGACAGCTAATTCAGCAGAAACTATACATTATTGGAAATAAGCTGGGACAGATCAAGATGGGTGGTGCAGGAGGCAAGGGGAACACACCCATGAATTTCCCAGAAGACTGCACAGTGTCCAAGGGAGACACAGGGGTCCCACCTCCCAAACACAGCAGAAGCCACCCTGAGAGGCAGGTGAAGGTGATAGAGGTGGTTCTGCTGGAAGTTGGACGACCCACCCTGGGACCGTGAGTTGAGAAAAAAACAGAGGCGGAGCCAAAAAGAGAAGACAGAAGGCTAATGTGCCAAACCCTGCTTAGACAAGTTCCACCTTGCTCCTCTTCAGAATTTGTGTTCTTTTTGTTCTTTCACATAACTTTTTAAAGACTTCTTCTTTTGCATCAATTGTATTCCAACTAATTCACGGTTCTTTGTCTTTTATTTCTTATTGTTTTAATTTAGATTTTCTATTTTTTAGTTTATTTTTATTTCAAATCTCACATTTTACTCTGACCTTGTCTTACTCCATTTTGCCTTCTTCGTGCCCTTTCTTATTTTTGCTGTAAATCTTATTCTCCTCCAAGCTATGCCTTATTCCTATTCCTTACTCTTCCTATTTCTCTTCACTCTGTCCTCTCAAAATCATTCTTTCTTCCTTTAGTTAGCTCTCATTCTTTTTCTCATTACAAGAAAGAAGAACAAAGTAGGAGGGATCACAATCTGATATCAAACTATATTACAAGGCCACTGTAGTCAAAACAGTCTGGTACTTGCATAAGAACAGACACATAGATAATGGAACAGAATAGTGAGCCCAGAAATAAACCCATGTCGCTATGTTCAATTAATATTTGATGAAGGGAGCAGCAGCGTGCAATGGAGCAAATACAGCCTCCTCAATAAATGGTGTTGGGAGAACTGGGCAGATACATGCAAAAGAATGAAACTATATCACTAACTTACACCATACACCAGAATAAACTCAAAATGGATAAAAGACTTGTATATAAGTCATGATATGACAAAAATACTAGCATACAACACAGGCAGTAAAACTTCAGATATTCCATGTAGCAATACATTTGCTGATATATCTCCTAGAGCAAGGGAAATAAAGGAAAAAAATTAACAAATAAGACTACATCAAACTAAAAAGCTTCTGCATGGCTAAAGAAACCATCACCAAAATGAAAAGGGAACCAACCACATGGGAGAACGCCAATGATACATCAGACAAGGGTTTAATCTTCAATATATACAAAGAACTCATACCACTCAATAGCAGGAAGACAAACAATCCAATTAAAAAATGGGCAAAGGACCTGCAGAGACACTTCTCCATGCAGGACATAGAGGGGGCCCATACACCTATAAAAAGATGACCGTCATCACTAGCCATCAGAGAAATGCAATTCAAACCACAATGAGATATTACCTCACACCAGTCAGAATGGCAATCATTAAAAAATCAACAAACAACAAGTGCTGGCAAAGATGTGGAGAAGAGGGAACCCTAGTGCACTGTTGGTGGGGATGCAGACTGGTTCAGCCAGTGTGGAAAACAGCATGGAATTTCCTCAAAAAAACAAAAAATGGAACTGTCTTTTGACCCAGCAATTCTACTGCTGAGACTATACCCTAAGAAGATCAAAACACCAATTCAAAAGAACTTATGCACCCCTACATTAATAGCAGGGCTAGATACAACAGCCAAGTGCTGGAAACAGCCTAAGTGTCCATCAGTAAATGAGTGGATGAGAAAAACTGTGGTACATTCCATTACACAATGGAATACTATGCAGCAAAAAGCAAGAAACCCTACCTTTTGTGACAGCGTGGATAGAGCTAGAGAATATTATGCTATATGAAATAAGCCAGTTGGTGAAAGACAAATAGCATATGATCTCACATATAAGCAAAATCTTGAACAAAATAAACTAATGAACAAAACTGAACCATAGGCATGGAAACATGGAACAGACTTACAGTAACTAGAAGGGAGGTGGGAGGGGGACATGGTGGAAATAAGAGGAAGGGAGCAGTCAAAGAACATGTATGAATGACTTACAGACATGGACAATAGTGTGGGAACTGACAGCAAGAGCAGGGGGTGGGATGGGTGGAGGATGGCAAAGGGGAAAATTTGGGGGCAACTGTAATACAATAACAATAAAAAATGATTAAAATAACTTAAATAATCAATACTTTTGAGGAAGTTAGAAAAAACAGAAATTTTGAAATTAGAAGTATTTTACTATAATTTATGGCTAAATGGAATCCTTTCTTGGCTAGTATTCAAATATATTGTCTAGTAATCAGTCTACTTATTACCATAGCCACAGTATCGCAATGATAATATCAATTTCCCATATACTCATACTACTATATATTTCATCTTCTTATTCTTATGTATGCATCTCTCTCAGTGGTTTCTTATAATTATGTATTGTAAAGAAAAAGGCTCAAAATTGAGTAACCTAGCAACAGGCACAAAGATTATATTTTTAAAAATGGTATCTATTGTTCCTTTCACAAGGAGTAGAAATTCACTGCACACAGAAACAGGATTTCGTAGTCTTAGGGGCCGTAGAGAAAACCCTCCCTGCTCATTCACGTCCTGTCTTTGTTGTCAATCACCAAGGCTGATTACAATATCACAAACTTCTGAGCTAGTCCCCTGATAATTTTCCTACCCAGCAACTTGGGGTGATTGTGTGGAAATCTATAAATGAAAGCAAAATATAACTAGAAAATGTCCTATGTACCCAACTATACAAAGTTCAGAACGGTATATTTGTATCTGCTTAGCATTTATTTTAATTCTGATTTATAAAAATTCAGATTATTTAAAAGTTCTGTTATTTGGAATTATTAATTGGAATCTCTACATACAGACTAATTTCTTAGAAAGTTAAAGTAAAATCCAACCCATTATCTTTTCATGTTGTGAAACAGTGTTTCCTTTGTAAAAATCGATTCCTTTGTGTTTCAGAGTCATACTGTACTAGCAAGTAGAGCACTTGGGTCCTCGTCCTGAATCCCTCATCCGCTAGGTAGGAGACCTGACAGTGCGGCTCTGGCTTTTCTATTCAATCATCCACACTACCGGTGGGCACTGATCAGCATGATAATAAAGGAAATCGAACTCCAGCTGATGAAAGGGTAAATGCCCTTCCTGACTCCCTGTAGAAGAAGTCATCCTGGCGTACAATGTCTGGCACACAGCAGTGAGTCTGAGGTTGACCTGAAAAATTCCTGTTTTCACTTATCTTAATATCTCTCAAGCTGGGAGGAAGGCAAGGGCTTGAGAGTCATTAGCTCTTCAGTACAGATAACAAATGCCAGGAGATTTTGAACAAAAAAGAATTTCAGCCCTGAATTCCTGACAAAGCTAAAACTCAGGAGGTTGTCAGCTAACCATTTTGACACACAAATAGCAAAAAAAAAATGACAAAATACAGATGGCCCCAGAACCAAAACAAAATAAACTCATAATAACAAAAAAAAAGGAAGAGAGAGAAAGAATGAAAGAGGAAAGAAACAAAAGAAACCTAAGGATCTTAAGAAGTTACAAAAAGCTTTTTGTTTAAGGTTAATTCTGATTAAATAATGAAGGGGGCTAATATCATTGTAATGACATTAAGATGGTATAGGGAAATGTGGTACTCATATCCTCCCACAACCACATCAAAATTATAACTAAATTACAGAAAAGCACCCTTCAGAACCGCCTGAAATCTAGCTGAAGGGAAGTTCCACAATTAGGGATTTGAAGAAGAAGCCACATTGAGGCTGGTAGAAGAGGCAAAGATGCTTAACTGGCTGGTCCCACAGCCACGTGAGGTGGGTAAAAACTGGGAGGAATATCTTGGCTCTGGAGGTTTCCCTGGAGGAGCAAGAGGTCTCAGAGCCCAAGGTTTCAGGGCTGGGCAGAGAAGTTTCCATAGCTTCTGGCTGTAAAAACCAGCAGGGATTGAGGCAGAGGAAGAAAAGGGGTCAGGAGCTCCAGGCAGTTCCTCTTAAAGGGGCACACACACAGACTTACTGAGGGACTCACTCCCTCTGAGCTCCATCATTGGAGTAGCAGATCAAAAGGCAACAGGGACATACAGGGAAAAACTGAATCGGCTGGCATCAGGACAGGGGCTGAGGGGCAGCATTCAGCCATACAACTGCACTGGCAGAAGCCACTGCTCCTTTTCTGGGAGCCCCTTATAGAGCTGGCAGGCAGGCACCATATCTGTATCTCCATCCACCTGGTTCTCACTGTCTGTCACACCCTGGTGATTCTGAGACTCCACCCCACCAAATTTTGGGTGTTTCCTATGAATGGACTATCTTGAGTTATGCTTTAGACTTTCCTAAAATCTCTCATACAAGTAGCATCTGGCCTCCGCATGTCACATACCTCTAGATAAGTGGCCCTAAGCCTGATCCTAGTGGCAGCCAGCCTTAGTTCACAGCTTGGCCTCTCCTGGTCACCTCCAAGCCCAGTACTAGTAGCTGCCACCTGCAGATCTCTCTGCAGCTCATGCCAGGTGGCCCAGGGCAGAACACAGGCTGCAGCTGACCTTGACCTGCACTTCCCAAAAGGCCCTAGAGCCAGTGTACCTGGTAGACAGCTTCAGACTACATAAAAGCACCACCCATCACTTCCACAAGCAATATATTCAAGGGGTGGACTCAGTAGCACCAGAGCCCTGCTAAAGTAAGGCCTGCTCTGTGGGGTGAGCCTCAGCACAACTGATCCTCCATGGTGGGGTTTCAGCCATTCCTTACAGCCAATCAACTTGGGGGTAAATACCTTCCATTGATGCCAACAGCAATCAGGGCTCAACTACAATAAAAGGGGTGTAAACAGCCCATACGGAGACAGAAGGTGGTGGCAGGGTGCACATGGAATGTCCAGCTCAGGTAACTGGGGAAGCTGTTTAAGGTCCCTATATGTCACCTACTACATAAAGCCATTCTACCAAACCCGAGAGAACTAGCACCTCTACTTAATACAAAAAATCAAACATAAGGAGGCTGCCAAAATGAGGAAACAAAGAAACATGGCCCAAATGAAAGAACAGAACAACTCCCCCTAAAAAAAAACTGAACACAAATGGAGACAAGCATCAACTATATGCAGAGTTCAAAAGTATGGTTATCAGGATGCTCAATGAACTTAGGGTGAAACTCAACAACATGAAAAGGACACAGAAACCATAAAAAGGAACCAGTCAGAAATGGAGGATACACTAACTGAAATGAAGAATAATTTAAAGGGAATCAAGAGTACAGCTGATAAAGCTGAGAATATAGTTGGAATATAAGGAAGCAAAAATCACCTAACTGGAAGAGCAAAAAAAGAAAAAGAAAAAGAAAACAAAAGTAGCATAAGAAGCCTCTGGTACAGTTTCAAGCATATGAACATTTGCATCATATGGGTGCCAGAAGAAGACAGAGAGCAAGAAATTGAAAACCTATTTGAAAAAATAATGATGAAATTTCCCTAACATGGTGAAGGAAATACACATACAAGTCCAGGAAGCACAAAGAGTCTCAAATAAGATGAACCCCAAGAGGCCCATACCCAGACACATCATAATCAAAATGCAAAAGGTTAAAGAAAAAGAATCTTAAAAGCAGTAAGAGAAATGCAGTTAGTTACCTGCAAGGCAGTTCCAATAGGCTGTCAGCTGATTTCTCAACAGAAACTTTGCAGGCCAGAAAGGAATGGCACAGAATATTCAAAGTGATGAAACACAGGAAGATTACTCTACCCAGCAGAGCTATCACTTAGAATCGAAGGACAGATAAAGAACTCCCCAGACAAGAAAAGCTAAAGGAATTCATCACCACCAAAACAGTATTAAATGAAATGTTAGAGTCTTATTTAAGAAAAAAAAGCAAAAAATAATTTAAAAATGTGAACAATAAAATGTCAATAAATTCATATCTATAAAGAACTGAATCTAAAAAACAAATGAACAAGCAGAACAGAAACAGACTCACAGATACAGAGAACATTTTGACAGTTGAAAAAAATTACATAAGAGCTGGCTATACTGGTGAAAAAAACTCGTCACTATAAACAAAACAGGGATAAACGATATCCCTATTAGGGAAGTGTGAGAATCTCTTTAATAGTCAGTGATGGCAGGAAAGTGTTGTTTCTTTGGTAATAACCCAAAACATTTGACTCCTGGGCTTAAAAGGTAAAAACCATCTTCTCAAAGGAAGATCAGAATCTCCAGGAAACAGTAAGATTTAAGATTTAGTTAAGGTGGCACAGGACAGACTAGAAGCAATATTTGTAAACTACATATCTGGCAGGTCACTATATATCACAACATATGTAAACAATCCTCAAAATTGAACAGTTAAAAAAAGAAATGATCTCATTAAGAAAACAGGCAAAAGACTGAAACAGGCATTTCACCAAAGAGGAGAGAGATGGCAAAACTACGTAAAAAGAAGTTTAACACTATTAGCTAACAAGGAAATGAAAAAGAAAACCACAATGATATATCACTACAAACCCAGTGGAACAGAAAAACAATGACCGTGTGTGGGGGCGACCTCTCTGCGAGGTCTCCCTGGTGCCACGGACACGCATGAGTGAGTAAATATGGCCAAGACAAGATGAGATCTGTTTGGGGATGGAGGAGTGGGCTGTGGCCAGTTTCTCTGGGGAGAAAGAGGCCAGCAGCAGCTAGTTTCTCCGAGGATAAAAATGCCTCGAGGGCCTTCTTCCATAGCCTTTTATTGGGTTGTAATACACAGGAGTACAGGGCAGCAAGGATCAAACAGTAGATAACACTTCAAAGAGATTTGAGGGTTTCAGTCTGAGTGAGTGTCTGTCAGGAAGAGAGTTGCACAAACTTTGGGAGACATACTCATTTCCTCTTGGACCTTTATCATATGAATGAAAGGACTCTTAGCAGAGCAGATTTCGCAGGTTTATGAGCAAGTCTTTGTGGTGCCAGATTTTTCCCCAGGGCACGCTCTGGCCAGACAAGGAGCCGCACCCCTCCCCATCAGGTATTCAGGCTTCAGGGGATTAGAGGCAGGAAGCGCTTCTCCCAGAAAACACGGGGACTCGGGCTTTGACAAAGCCGGGGGGCGAGAGTCCATTGCTCTCTGTTGCAGCCCCTCGAGTCCTTCCATGAAGGCCTCCCAGGTGATCAAGTCTGGCTTAGGTTGCCCCCCCGCTGTGAGGGGTCTTACCCGTCATTGACTTCCGACCAAACTCTGGGGGCAGGGAGAGGAACTGAGGCAGCGTTTGCTACCAGAGACAGGCTTTGTCTCCTGTGGCTCGCATTCCAGAGGTCGTCTCTCGCCCTTAGCCACAAGGGGTAGAGATACAGTTCCTAAAACTAGGCAGAGCGGTCTACAACAACCGTGACAATGCTAAACTCAGGAGAGTGTGGAGATCTTGCGTACACTAGTGGAAGGTGTGTAAAATGGTACAGCCACTCTGGAAAACAGTTTAGCAGTTTCTTATAAAACCAAAGATGAATGTACCATATGACCCAGCAATTTCACACTCGGGCACTTATCCCGCAGAAATGAAAACTTACACCCACATAAAAATGTGTACAGAAATACAACAGCTTTTACATAATAGCAAAAACTGAAAACAAATCAAATGCCCTTCAATGGGAGAATGGCTAAAAAATTGTCGTATATGCATACCAACCATGAATAACTAATTAGCCATAAAAAGGAACAAACTATCGACACTTATACAACCTGGATAGAGTGGAAGGGCATTATGATTGGTGAAAAAAATCTCAAAAAGTAACATACTGTATGACTCCATATACATATAAGCATCCTTGAAATGACAGAACTACAGAGATGGATAAAAGATCTAGATGCAAGGAACTAGATCGAGAAGGTGTATCCTCATGACTTCACCACACACCCACTGATGCAATACAACCAGAAGACTACGAGGTTCCTTTGACAGCTAGAGGCAACTCCAGAACCATAAATAAGAAAAAAGCCAGCCTGAATCAAGGCGTTTGCTACATATAATGATGGCATAAAAGTAATGAGTAATTCAAGACAGATCATGATGATAAATGCTGACAGTGATACATTACAATATTATTAAATGTTTTCTGTATGCTGGATACCATTCTGACAGTTTAGCATTATTAACTTATTCAAACAGTACAATAGCGCGGGAGTTGGGGACCACCAACGGAAAAATTGAGAACAGAGATAAGAAATGTGTGGAAGACCACACTGTTGGTAAGGTGTCAGCCAGTACTGTGGCTCTCGCTGGTTTCTTTTTTAAAGTAAGGAGTGAGAAAGAGAAGAAAAATGCAGACTGTGACATGTAATTCTTTTCCACATAAAAAAAAAATTCCACAAGCGCAGCTCTTTCCATAGACTGAGTGAAAGCAGAAGAGTTCTCTGGTTAGCGTGCTCTCGCAATCTGCTGCCCAGCCCAGCTGCCTCTGGACGACGTCCTCTGAAGCCCCCAGGGAGCCCCGAGGGCCCACCTTCCCTGCGCTCCCGTGATGACACACAGGCACACACACACAAACACACACATCTAGACACACCCATCCTGCACACAGCAATGATCATACTGTGTGTCTGACTCCTTGTTAGACTGTTAGCTTCTTGAGAACAAGAGCCACATCTTTTTATCTGATTATCCTTATACTGTGTACAATTAAAGGATTAACTAATCAAGTTTCTTGTCTGGTTTTAGGAGCCTGAAGCTGCTCTTTGTGGAGAAAAGCTGCAGTGGGAAGGAAGAGGAGGTGATGGCACGGTGGATCACTGCCCAGACACCTGCGCATGCTGGGATCAGACGGCCATTTCTACGAAGTACAGTGCACACTCTGACATGGGGAGTTGAGGAAAGTTGCAGGGAAAACACTGGCTGGAGGGTAAAGGACTGAGTGTATCAAGCATCTCAAAACAAGTCGTAGAGTTGCTGGAGGTGGAGGAAAGCAGAGGAAGAAACGGCCGAAAATTCAGTCTGGTAAATGGAAGGGAAACAGCCTGAGAAGCCCTGGTCTGGAGCCAGGTGCACTGGGCTTTGTGCTTTTAAAATGACCATATCCTGGGCCCACGGTGGAGGGGTGGGTGGTCTCCTTCAAGTTCTCAGAGTAACAGAAAAAATCTCCATTCAAAAAAGAGGAGATTGTGGTACGAAGAATAATTGCCCTGAAAAATGCCCAGGTCCTAATCCCCAGCAAGAGTAAATTTATTACCTCTCACAGCAAAAGGAACTTGGCAGGTGTGATTAAGATTAAAGACCTTCATATGAGAAAACCACACAGGATCATCTAGGCGGGCCCCATCTAATTACATGTCCACTTAAATTTAGAAACCTTCCCCAGCTGTGGTCAGTGAAGGGCGATGTGACTGTGGAAGGAGGCGAAGAGAAGCAGTGTTGCTGGCTTTGCGGAGAGAGCACAGGTGTCAAACTCATTTTCACTGGGGGCCACATCAGCCTCGAGGTTGCCTTCAAAGGGCCGAATGTGATTTCAACTCCTTAACGGTTAAGGAGTAGTTACATTTATACAGTCCTAAAATTATTTTAGCCCTTTGAAAGCAACCTCGAGGCTCATATGGCCCCCCATGAAAATGAGTTTGACACCCCTGAGATGGAGAGAGCACCATGAACCCAGAAATGTAAGCTGCCTCTAGCAGCTAGAAAAGGCTAGGAAGACCCCCTGGAGTCCTCCGGAAAGGAACTTTACCCCGAGGAAACCTTGGTTTTAGACCAGTGAGACATGTGCCAGGCTCCAGACCTACAGAACTATGAAATAATACACCTGTGTTAAGCCACTAAGTTTGTGGTAATTTGTTATGGCAGCAATAAAAAATTTATATAGGGAACTTCAAATTCTAGGTCAATTCTGCCCCCTGTGAGTGGAGGGGAAAAAAACAATAGGCTCTGTGTGTGTGTGTGTGTGTGTGTGTGTGTGTGAGAGAGAGAGAGAGAGAGAGAGAGAGAGAGAGAGAGAGAACGCCCAGCCAGAGAGGAAGATCATTATCTGACCCTGACAGCTTAAGGAAGGCTGAACAGGATGAAAGGGAAAATTTTTTTAAAGAATTAGAGTAAACCTAGGAGAGAATGCCTAATGTAAAAGGTTGATATGGTAAATCTTGTTTATCTTCGGGGAAATGCTGTTCTAATTCTAAACCTCACCCCAAGATTTTCTTTTGGGAAGAGCAAACTTGGAACATCTAAAAGCAAACAGAATAAAAGCCACACTGTTTGGTGCTCCTAAACGGTGTTTGCCCTTCATTGCAAGCCAAGGTCAAGAGCAGTCTGTACATGAGACAGGGAGGCAGCATACAAAGCACTCAGTGACAAAGTCCTCACACAGGCTGCAAGGAAACAAAAGCTAGCCACAGGGGTTGACACAAATAAGATCCCTTTCCTCTCATTTCTGCCAGTACTTCTAGGCAAAGAAAGCAGAAATCATAAGACAAAAGTTGGTGCTATGAAGCACTATATTTTAAAAGTCATTGTGGGAGGTACCTTGATTTCATAATTTTCTCTGTTAATGAAGAGTGAAGTTAAAGGAAGAATGGGCATGATAAACACATTTGCTTATGTTGTTACCCATTATATAGTCATAAAATAGAAACCTAGTTGTTGGGAAGGAAAGTTCTGCTTGGAAAGGAACATACTTTTACCCTTGTAAAGAATCAGAATAATGACCATGTAATATGGAAAAAGATGGGTGAAAAATAAAAAAAAAGTTTGTGTTAGACTGAATATTTTGTCACATAATGATACAGAACTACAATTATTATTTATATACAAATTAAACATTATTATTCAAAGAAAATCTACAACAGTCAAATATAGCTTAAGCTCTTAAAATGGTTGACTCAATTATAAAAGAGCTCATTGAGGTTTGTAAATCTTTTAACATCTGTTTTATAATTTAAATGTCAAACTAAATTATCCTAAACTTGAGACTGTACTGGCTAACCAAGCCTGCCAGTTATTTTTCCTCTTTCAGAATCTTGAAATTACAGAACATGAATAAGACCTTAGCAGTCACCCTAGTCCAACAACTCGCCAATGGGAGTGGTATCTCGCACTGACACTTTCATTTTTCATTTCTCTTTTCTTTACAGAATCTCCTACAGACCGGTTTATGCTTTAACTTGTGCAAAGAAGAAAAGAGAAGATGACGCTGTCTCTCTCTGTGCACCCACTTTCTGTCGGACATTGTGGTAGGAGCTTTACACATTTTTAAAGAATCAACTCTCCATAACATCCCAGTAAAATTCTATAGGCTACATTTTATGGATTAAAAAACAAAACAAAAAGGCCAAAAATGCAGGATACTACTACTTTCTAACTAAAATGACTAAGCCGATGTTACAGAACAAGCAAATATTTCAAAATATATATTTTAATAAAGTCAATGATGTTAAAGAGACAAAAATACATTCTTCATAATCAAATTTACTACCAATAATCTATATTTTTAATAGTAGTCCAAAAGGAATATTTTAAAAAATAATAAAATGATACTAAGGCAAATAATAGCAGGTATACCACAAATTGTATTAATTTGGGTAAAGTTACACAAATTGTTAGTATATATACACACACATATAAATGGCAACCTGAGTTAGAAAATGAATTTACCTTTCTTCATTTAATTTGAATACAGTAGTACTCTAACATATGTGTAAGGTTAAACAGTACAATATAATGATCTGGTACTAACTTTGATGTATAAGTAAATACATTTAAATACATTGCATGTTAAAAATCATGATTAGTGATATTTTTCTCTTTCATTTTTGCTGAGGCTTGAAGTGCTGAGTATACAAACTAAATGGTCAACAACAAAAGAATGTTTAAACTACTGGAAAATGATGGCCACTCAACAATATTTTTGAACACGGTATGACATAAGGCTCATAATTTAATGCTACATGAAAAAAAGCAGGAAACAAACACACACACAAAGCATACTTGTAAAAGTGTAAAAATAAAATGATGCACATATACACTAAGGTACACAGGGACAAATATAGTCGGGAAAAAGCCACTGCTTTATGAACCTTATAGTTTTAGTATAACCTTTTATTTTTCGAATTTTGCTCATCTTATTCTATCCTATATTTTAATTCATTTGTATATTTATTTTATTTCTTATTAGACTATAAGCTTTTGGGGGTCAGGGAGCATCCCTTAGTTGCAATTATAGAGACCTTTGCTGTATTTGGCATTCAAAAATTTGTGCTAGACTAATTTGAATGAGGTGTAAAGTAGTTTATGATTTTACTTCAGTAATTGTTTCTATTACTTTTAGGGGTGTTTTTTTTTTAGTCACATTTACAGTGCTCTGTATTCTTAAATATGTCTGGATCCAATTCTATTCAAATGAAGCATTTTTGATTTCAGTAAATTTTCTCTTTAAATGGGTCTATATCCTAATTTTTAAAAATTCTGCTCCATTGTAAAGTGTGTGCTTCACATTCTGCTATAAGAATGAGACAATGAAAACTAACAAATGTCAGCATGGACATTTACATTATGTTCTGCATTAAAATAAAATATGTCTGATGTGAATGGAAATAATTTATAAATTTTCTCAGTTATGTATTTTGTAGTTCTGTTACCCTTTCAAGTATGATATTGATATTTTTCACTTACAGGTATGTTTTGTAGACATTAATGGACACATCTGGACACAAATTTAAATTTACTGAAAATTTAAAAGCAGCATGCTCCTTTTGTGATGTGTGTGGGGAAAAGAGTAACAGAAGGTCATTAGCTCAGAACACTACAGAAAGGGGGGTAGGAACATTTAATATTGATATAATCCAATTTTAGAATATGGAAGAAATAAACAATTTGCTATATTCCTGTTATGCACTTGGCAATGCACTAGGCACCTTGCATATATTATCTCATGTAATCCTGTATGGCCATCCCCATTTTACAGATAAGGAAATTGAGATTAATAATGAAAATAACTTTCCTAAGTAAACAAACCTATTACATAATAGAGTCTAACCCTAGTCTAATTAAATAAAGCCTCTTTCTCCAAGGCCATTATTCTTCTTGGGAAAGAAAAGCTGGTGGTGAAGTTGAAGGACTGAGAAGCTCGTCTCAGAATAAGCCGCTAGTTATGTAACTTAAATGACAAATGAGGCTTTTAGACCAAGGTTCTGCATCAAAAATAGAGAAGTTCTTTCATGAACAGATTTCAGATGGGCTGGAGCTTGGCATGATGAGCAATACTTCTGGAAACTGAACTTCACCTCACTCAGTGTCATAGTAAACATCATCAGAACTGTGTTGTGGTTTACCTGGACCAGCCACTCACTCCTGATTAGCAGGCAGACTTGGAGCCACCTCCAGGAGAATTTCCAGCAGGCACAGAGCCAGCCCTCAGGAGGAAGCTGGGGTCAGGACAAAGGGTGTGCTCACGCCTGGTACCGAGCCACAGCCGCATGACTCCATGGGAAAATGCAGAGCTATGCTTCCACGTGAGGGCACGTTGTGTCATCACCAGATTTATCTGCTTTTGTAAGTTTCTGTATCATTTCCATTAATGAAACTAAAATCTTTATCTGTGTCCAATGGTGTCTTTCCATCAACACGTGCCCTGTTGCCACAACCTTGTAAAGGTTATTGAATAGCTTCTTCTTATGAATGGCGTTCCAATCACAGGAGCCCTGGCTGGCATATCTGCTTACATGCTGAAGACACTGTTACTCTTCAGATCTCAGAGAAAACCCTACATTCTTCATGAGACTTCCAGACTGATTTCTTAGGACCATTCAGGCACCTTTCTCTACACTGATATTATGCACATATTCCCATTGTACTGGTGTCTCACCTATCACATTGCTCATTGACAACTGTCTCTTCTCACTAAAATAATACCTTTAACCTGACAGTTCTTTAAACCCCAGCCTATAATACAATAGGTGCAGTATTCATTTGTTAACTAAACCTGATATTTTTTTATTTTTATCACCTGAGGTGTATATTTATACCAGCATTTAACGTTGAATTAAGCCCAATACAAAGTATTTTCAAAAGATGATAAAAGGATAAAAGCATTTTTAGAAAAAGAATACCAGGATAAAGGAATAAAACAGTAATAGCTAATACTTCCTGAGTCCTGTGAGCCTTAGTTTTACTTACATGTATTAATTCATCTAATCTTCCCAATAGCATTTTCCAGAATGTGCTATTTACCCCATTTTTTTTATAAGAAAACTGAAGCAATTAAATAACTATCTGGGATCATACAGCAGATAAGAGGTAGAGCTGAAATTCTAGGCAGTTTGCCTCTGGACTAGTTTCTTTTAGCCACTGCTGGTCAAAGCCCTCCCTGTGTTAGAGATTTCTTCTCATTTAATCCCTGAAAGTGTTCTGTAAGACAAGAGCAATATACTAGGGGGACGGATTGGGCTGAACCGACTTGATCTGGTCCCTGAGCTCTGTGGGTGAGTGAGTGGCCAGGCAGAAACTGTCACTGCTGTGGAATCTGAGTGCTTTGTGATGGACACAGAGACAATCGACACCAACATCCTCTCCATATGGGCTGCTCCTGCTGCAACAGCGTGGAACACACTGCCCCTCACCCAGCTCTTCCTGCTTCGCATATTTTGGGCTCTTACTCTTCTGTAACATTTTAGATTCAGTTTGTCAAGTTTCAAGAAAAAAACGTGCTTGGACTTTGTTTATAGTTTGACTGAATTTATGGATTCGTTAGACAACAGCTTATTATTTTCATGAATCTCCCTATCTATGAAATAGGTGTTATTTAATCATTTATAATTTTGTTTTTTAAAAATAATTTTAAGTTTTGTAATTTTTCCATAAAGGTCTCAAATGACTTTTAAAAACCAATCCTACATATACAGTCTTATTGTGCCAGTTAGACATGTAGTGCAGCAATACATATAATTATTCACAGTGGGTTTCTTCGTTTCTGATTTTAAAAGTAATGGTTCCAACATTAACTATTAAATGTAATGTTTGTTGTACCTTTTTGGTAGATAATCTTTATCAGGTAAACAAAATTACTAATTTGCTAAAATTTTTTTCTTTTAATGATAAGTACCAAAAATTACTAAATATTCTTCTGGTATCCACTGAAATGGTTACACAGTTTTTCTTACTTTATTCAGTTAATGTAATAAATGACATGAAGAGACTGGCTATTGTTAAACTGCCATTCCCAAAATAAATTCGACTTGGTCTTGAATGTTTTTGATTCAGTTTGCTACAAAAACTTTGCGTCTAAGCTTATAAGTCAGGATTGGCCTACAGTTTTCTGTTTCTGAATTGTCCTTGTCTGGTTCTGAACTTGTACTGACTTCATAAAACAAGATGGACCAGGTTCTTTCTTCTGTTTTATATAAGACAGAAGTTTTACATACATAAGTTTGTATGCAAAACATGGAACTCCAGAAAAACTTACCTATGAAATAAACTAGGCCTGATACTTCTTTAAGAGAAGATAAATTACTGGTTTAATTTCTTTCATATTATTGGAAGATTTTCATTTTCATTTTTTTCTTTGGTTAACTTTGGTGATTTTTATTGTTCTAGGAAAGTGAGAACTACACAACTAATTAACATTTACAACATTAAATTAAAAAGTTTGGGGAGACGTTAGAGAACAAAAAATTATAACAAACCTATTAAATCAGATCCAGAAATCCAAAACCCAAAATGCAGCAATGGTAAAAAAAAATAACAACGACAACCGTTACCCCACCAAAACAACAATGAAAACCGAGCTCTGCCAAAAGCTCCTTATAAATGAAGAACCTATGAAAACACCAAAGCAATGGTATTGTGTTCACTTTCTTATACTCTTGACAAGTCACAAATACAACTTAAAGTATTTGATCTTATCAGGATACTATTTTGAATTAATCCTTATTATTACTATACTTATCCTTGTCCTTAGAAAATTTTGCTAAGTGAAATAAGACAGGTGATGAAAGACAAATACCATATGATTTCACCATTAACAGGAACCTAATCAACAAAATGAACAAGCAAGCAAAGTATAGCTAAAGACATTGAAATTGAGAACAGGCTGACAGTGATCAGAAGGGAGAGGGGAGGGGATAAAGGGGGAAAAGAGTGATGGGTTTGCAGGAACAAGTATAAAGGACACATGGACAACAAGGTGGGGGGTGGAAATGGGGGAGGGAGGTGGGGAGGGATAGGTGGTAGGGAAGGGGAGGGGGAAGGCAGAAAACTGTACTTGAAAAACAATTTAAAAATAAATAAAATAAAATAAAAAATGTAATTTAGCCCTGGCTGGTGTGGCTCAGTGGACTGAGCCCGTGAACTGGGGGGAAAAACGTATTTGTTCCTATCAGTATGGTAACTGTTTTGAATTAATCACTTATTATTACTATACTTATCCTTGTCTTGAGAAAGTTTTAGGCTATTTTCTAAATTTTGTAATATTCCTTCATGTTCATATAAAACAATCTTCAGTTTGGTTCCATTTCCCTTTTTCCCCATTAAATTATTATTCAAACTTAATGAAGATGTTAATCAAATTGCCTAAACAATGATGCTAAGTAAAGTATGGTTATGCCTTAGTCTTAAGTGAAATGGAGCATTAGGTTCTTGTAAATGTCAATCAGAAATAAAATTAGAAATCCATAATGTATGCATCTAATCTGCTTTAATGACAAGTCATTTCCTCCTTCAAATTTCGGAAGAGAGGTGGAGCAAAGTAAATAGACCATAGACCTGACGAACTTGGGGTTAAATATTTGACACAGCATCATTCCCGACACTTCCAACTAATAACTACCTGGCCATTCAAAGTTCCACACTAGAAAATTGGTCTGTTATCTTAAAGATATTTGGAATCTTGGGAGGAAAAATGACTGCTTGCTATGTTTTCTAAAACACCATAAATGACTTGAAATATAAAACTTGTATTTTCTAAAAAGTACTCATTAACATTTTCAAAAAACAGCTTTAAGAAGTGACATTTGCTCATGTGTAAGACCAAGATAACCCAGTCACACTGTGCTCCCAAACTTCTACCAAACAACTAAAAGCCCCCAGAATGGTACTTAAAAGTGGCCTATAAAATAATTACATTTTAAAGGCATATGGCATAAAAGAAAATGTCTAGAAGGCAGTAAGTAAGAAAAACATTGTTCCAAAACAGAGAGAGAGAGAGATCTGGAATTGGGAGGAATGAGGAAGAAGAGTAAAGAAAAATATATGGCTGAGTCTCAAAGCATTCACAGATGGTGGTGAACTTCATCCAATTTTTCTTGAGCTGTTAGCAGGTCATGTCCAATTTTCTCACTTTGACATTTTAGATGTTCCTACAACCTTCATCATGACGGTGCAGGTTGAAAAAGGGGTTAGCCAACTTCCTTCAAAGATCAGCTCAGGCAAACAACCTAATCTAAAAACCACTATTGCCATACTTTCTTCTCTCCACTTAAATAGGCACAGTTAATAGAAAGTATAAAGACAGTACAATAACAAGATTAGAGCAATGGGAAGCTAAAAATAAAGCTGAGAGTTTAACGGACCTGAAGTAAGGAACTTATTACTCTCTTCTATGCCTACAGGGAAATTTATAGCTTTAGGATGTAACAGGATCCTTTCCCAACAGCTCATGTTGTGAACTCTGCCTAAGCAGCAAACAATACCCAGTTTCTAGGCCTGCAAATTAGCAACCCACCAAATACTACAGTGCCCCAAATAAAGTCAGATGCAATTTTCCTAAAGGCTTTATGAATACATTAAATCTATTCAACAATTAATCCAAATAAAATAACCACTACTAAAACTAAAAACCAGGCACATAAAGCGTCCAGAGAAATCAGTTAATGACTAGAAACTCCTTGGCACAGAGCAGACAGCTGTGCTTTCGAGATGTTATTTGTAACTTAGTACTTTTAACTGAGTCAACTAAACTAAAATCTATATTCCTTTCTGAAGTATTTATATCATCACAATGAATCTTATCAGTCTGGTAGCCTGTGTTCACATTTGCTAATAATATAAAAACAATTTTTAAAAAAGAAGTAATATACAATTAAGTTGCTATATATTTATGTCACTTCTTATATTTAACATTGACTTTTAAATTTCTGCTTTTTCGTTCTTCCAGAGCATAGTAAAATAAAAATTTTAAAGGATATTAAATATAGAAAAGATTCCTTCAGCTATATTTCTGGGTTTTTTTAAGAGAGGATTGGTCAACATAAAATAAGGCTAATTACCAGTGCCGAGAAATGGCATTACAAGTTGAACATCAAATTAAAGATCAAAACTTTCACACTCAAAGCTCACAACATGAGACATGTCACCTTACAATTAGTTACCTATATTCATTGAAGAACCGTAAACTAAGAACTTGCTTGCCGAATATCTCCTATGAGTGATACAGACTCAGTATTTAAAAATTTACGTTATACACCTTTCAAAATTATATAGAAAAATTATTCTAGTTGTTAAAAAACAAAGACAACAAATCACAAATATGATGTTATAAATAGTGCCATCTGATTCCAGACTAAGTTTTCCTAAAATCTGTCTCTGATTAAGGAAACAGCAGCCTTGTTGCTGTGGCTCAGTGGACAGAGTGCCTGGGTTGCCCACCCAGTAGGGGGCACTCCCTCCCCCTCCCTTCCCCTCTCTCTAAAAATAAATATTTTTAAAAAACAGATAAAGTATCTCTAGTAAAAGTTAAAGACACTTCTATTAAATATTTGTGAGACTATTTAGGGATCTGCTACCTACTAACTTGTGATCTTGATCAAGTTGCTAAATTTTCTGTGCCTCAGTTCCTTCATCTATAAAACAAAGAAGCCAGTGGTTCCTATTTTACAGGATCATTCCTTGTTCACAGTTCTGTGTTAACAGTAAATATTTATTTAACCATGTAAATATGTACATTAAATAACCTAGGTAAAGAGCTTAGAATGATGACTGGCATAATAATAATAATAAAATGTTGGCTCTATGTCCTATACCATATTTTCACTCATACACTCCTCAGTGTCCTTAAACAGCACACCAGCAAATCAGTAACAAACGGTTACAAAAGGAGCCAAAGAGGAAAAAACCCTTTAGGAAAAAATGTATCTCTTTCAAATTAATTACATACTTAGTTTACACTTAAATGGCCCATATTACCTGTAATTGAATTTCTTAATTACTTAGCTACAACATTTTTAAAACCTATTAAAATGTATAAAGTTTTTTAAAAATTACTGAAAAACCTGGAACATTCTTGGAACACTCCTTTAAGGATGTTTCTATTGATATTTTCTTGGAAACCCACCTAAATGGCTTTGTTATTTGTGTAATAAAAAAAGAGGCAAAATAGACACACAGCTCTAAGAAGCTAAAAATCTGCATGATAATGAAAAAATTGGTCTACAGCACCACCTTATGAATCGGTGCAATTTCCTAAACAAAAAGGGCTGATGGACAGCAGGTTGACTTATAACCCAAAAACATTAATATAAAAGCCAATTAATATCCTCAATTGATAAGAGAAAAAATATGAATAAAAGAAGATGAACAAGCTTACATAAGGACTGACCTTCCCAAGGAAGGATGTGGATGTTTGAAGAGTTTCCACTTCTATTAAATAAGAAAGGAGAAGGGGAGGAGGAAGGCAGGGAGACAGCCCTCGCAGAGTTCTTACTTTATGTGGCCACGTTTTTTGTGAAAAAGGTCTTGTTACAGGCAGCACTGACTGTCTGTAGAGTCTTTTTTTAACTTGCTCTAGGTCTTGCTGATTCTTCCTCAGCAGCCGGTACCTGTTCCATGGGTTTGTGTGGGCACACTCACGGGTGTGCAAGAGATCAGAGCACAGGAAGCAGGAAGTTGGGTTAGACATTCTGTAAGATTTTTTAAAACTGCCTATGTTCTGCCCTAATTTTTTGTTTCTTTTGTCTCTTATCATCTATTTTTACCAGACTTACTCAGTTATAACTCATAATTGAATTTAGCTTGTTTTGAAAATACTTTCTTTTCTTCACCAGTCTGTTAGATTTATTACAGTAGCATTATCTCAACATGGACCTTGACACAGGGGTATATAAATCCCACTAACTGAAGCCATAAGACACACAGAAGCCCTGGCTGGTATAGCTCAGTGGATTGAGCGCGGGCCTGTGAACCAGAGTATCATGGTTCGATTCCCAGTCAGGGCACAGGCCTGAGTTGCAGGCCAGTTCCCAGCAGGGGATGCATGAGAGGCAACCATACATTGATATTTCTCTCCCTCTCTCCTTCCCTTCCCCTCTAAAGATAAATAAATAAATAAATAAATAAATAAATAAATAAATAAAGTTAAAAAAAAAAGACACACAGAATTCCCCTTTGAGTTTTGGTAATATCACACGAAGACTTTTTCCTGTATGATTGTTACCTCCTAGTTTCGGTAAAATAAACTCCTAACTACATCTCTCGCTGTGATACTAGTAATGCTGCCCCTTTTCACGCATCGCCATCCCATTTACACTAACACTGATAATCTGTGAATCTCAAACATAAGCAGGGTTGCCACCCTACAGATTTTTCCCCCAAACAGGCTGCTTTGTTCCATTACAAGGTTGTTTCACTTTATTTCAGGATTTTGTTTCAGCCCAACTTCATATATTTTCCATTATCCTTTTACACTGTGACTGAAAACAACACATTTACAATATTGTTTAAAGTTAAACAAATATAAAAGCACAATTAATGATAGAACTGGTTGTTGTTTTCAAGGTCTGATTCACTAGAAGCAAGTAGGTCTACCTCACCAGATATGCATAGTGCTGTGTGAGAAAATGCTTCTATCACCACCTGGCAATGCAAGGCTTTACTAGAAAAGTCAGCATTTCAAACATCTAGTCCTCAACATGTTTCATGATGATTATATCATGATGACAGAACTAAACATTTGCAAAAGAAAAAGGTGTGTAATAAGTTTTTGGCATTCACAAAAGACCATTTACAAAACTCAAAAGAAAAATTCTAGGATTTGTTCTTAAAAATAAGTCCTCTCTGTCTGTATGACAAGCTTCCTATTCAGGCACTAAGTAATGGAAATTGGTCGAAAAGCTATGGGAATAACTTTTTTTTTAACAATGGGAAAACAGAAGTGGGTCTAACTTCCCACTCCTTAACAGATCATTACTCCTTAGTCTGACATAGAAGCTGCGACTTTGTGGTCATTTACTATACATATCTGAATGTTTCTTCTCCAGCTAAATAAACTCTAATATAGATGCCAGCTCTATTTAACATACAGATGACCAAAAACTTCATGAAAACCAATGCAATTATGAAACCACGCCTAAAATACTTGACTTGCATAGCATAAAAGGGTAAGTATTACTATAGGTGACCATACTCTATACCTCTATGGTAGCAAAAAGCAAAATAAAATAACATGGACTTTATATTTTTATCTATAAAATAGTTAACAGTTTTAAAATATTAGACAGAAAAGAGACTGTTAGCTTCACAGTTGTAAGCAAACAGACTTTCAACAAACTAGCATTCACCCGATAGGCCCACCACCTGCCCTTCCCAGTGTCTCATGGGAAGCACCTCTACTTGTGTAACATGAAACTGTATCCTCTTAGAAAACATTATTTTAGAGGCCGTGTCCCCATGAAAAACAAATTCGTTAGCAGGTAGCAAGTGAAGAACACTTTGGTTCATCTTTTTCACAGAGGTAACACAATGAGGATGTTACAGATAACTCTTTCACACTATTAACTAAATGCTTCTTCAACGATGAACAATAATATTTTGTTCAATTTTAAGTAACAAAGTTAAGCAAGGTTCTTCAAATAGCATAACCAGCATTTCAAAAATAAATTTTTAGGACCTTTGTTCTGAAGGAAAAAAAGGAAAATTGGGCTTACTCTTAGCGGAAATCATTTCAAAATGTTTTTTGGTCCCTCTCAGTTGTTTTCGTCTTCATTTCAGATTTGGAGAAGATTGTGTCATAATAATGCCCCTCATTTCAACTTTAGCAAATTAGCCCCTAACAACACCAATTAAAACTATGGTCAGCTAGGATATCATTGGAAGACATTAACAACGTAGAAGTTTCATATATAACACCTTACCCCATTACACCATTCTAGAAAACCATCAGTAAAAAAGTTAATTCATATATTCTTTAGCGGGAAAATTCTTTAACTTCATACTGAAAATTATCCATTTTAAAAATGTTTTTCAAATGGTATTAATGCTATAATTTTTGTTACCAACCAGGTGAAAAAGAAAACATTTGCCTATATCCCAACCTCATTCCTTTACCTTTTTCCACTATTACAGGGCACTTCTAATTCTTGCCTACTAGAATGAAGAAGGCTTTCATAAACACAAACTACTAGAATAGTGCTTAGTCTGTCCAAGGTGAGAGAAGAATTACAGTTTTGTTGCAAAGATCCACATGTTTGCTGAGGGTAACAGAGAAAACTGCCAAGAAAGGCAAGGGGAAAGGAAGAGAGGGAGGAATGTGAGGAAGGAAAGGAGGAAAAAAAACACTGTGGTTCTCTGAAGCTCTGAAGGTAACCCGGTAGCATGCTCCCTAATAGGAGGACTTGGCTCCGCCTATGCTACCCATGATTCCGTGAAACACAGGTTAGTCAGGGTCCTAGTTTTATAAAACACATGGGTTTTATTAAAAGGAATATGCATTTATTAGGCAAAATGATAGCTGCATAAGTAATAAAACATTCCATCATATTAAAAGACTATTTTATCAACAAATGTATATAGTACTTCATTATTTTACTGTACCTGAACTATGTTTTTGGAACTGCCACAACAAAGCTGGTTTTAATAAACTCTAGGATTGTGTCATGTTGGAATACTATTCATAAAATGTATTCAATTTGATCAGCAATGCACACTCAGATAGAAATCTGTGCCCAGAAAAGATTGTGGTTAAGAAAATAATGCATAAATTTATTGTCAGGGTGCAAAGGCAGAAGAAGATTCTTCAGTAACAAGCTATAAAGGTAAGAGTAAGTTCCAACTTAACTGCTAATATAGAGCTAGCTTGAATATTTTAAAAGACTAGTGGAATAAAGGAAAAATGGTGCTAGAAAATTGAATGGTGTAAATTATCTCAGGGAAAACAGATTTTTGTCTAACTGGTTCAGTGAGCACCAAAGTATACAAGCATAGTGAGTATTTTATACTTTTCCTATTCTAAGATAGGAATTTAAAAACAACCCAAGAAAGGAACGCAGAAATGGAGCTATGAAAAGGGCAAACAAATTTTTTCAATAGATAGAAAATATGAAAAACACAACTGACACAACTATGACTCTGGGGGATATAAATGTGGATTTTAAAATGTTAGTCACCTCAAGGTACTTCTTAAAACGTAAGTATCTAGATATTCTTAAAATAATAGTCATGAATTGTACTTTTCACCTAATAGTTTTGATAAAGACAAATAGATTCTTGGTACCATCAGCAATAGAACTATCTTAATAATAAATATTATATGATCCTCTCAAGAACTGAAACAGAAAAGTTTATCTTCAAATGGATCAAGAATTTAAAGTGCATTTTTTAATATTAACTTGGAAGAAAAATCAAATATTCCACACTTCCCTAATCAAATGCAAATTTTGTCATTTCTGCAAACTAAACCATCTTGAACACTTTCATTAATATTGATACATCTAAAAAACCAAAACTATTATAAACTAGATGATTTCTGCTTATAGCTTTCACTTTCAACTGCTCTTTTTTTTTTTTGCAGTAACTGCTGATTGTAATGTCTTAATTTTCACAAATGTTTAGATTCAAATGGAGCAGAAAATTCATTAACAGTAGTTAATCTCTATTTTAATATCTGTTTTAAACTCAGTGATATTTTGGTGAGCTGTGAACTCACTCACAAAAAAGAGATGATAATCCCCTTAACAAAACATAAACTAATTTGGGCTATAAAGTTAAATCACACTAAATTATAAAAAAAAAAAAGTGCTCTTGACAACAACTTTAATGCCCACCAAAATGCATGACAAACTAGCTGTGAAATTTAACTCTGTCCCCTGAAGGCCAACCCAGTCCCTTATTGATTGTGAATACAACATTTACAATACATGCCTAACATTTCTTTACAAATTTAATATCCTTCTCCGTACTTGGCTAAGAAGTCAGGCAATTCGGCCAAGAGCACTGTGCAGGTCATGGATAGAGGCTCTCTCACCTACAAAGTTTTAAATAACCTTATTACAGTTTGAAAACTTTATGACAGGTTGTATATATTTTTTAAATACTTTGAAATATTTCATACCAAACAAGGAAATGAGACATGTTAAACAAATTGTACTAATTTTCTTTGAGAATACAACCAGATGTTCAAGAATTACTGCTCTGACAGGAAACTACAACTCTTCAGGTACAAATCAAATTATAAAAATCATTAACATTTTTAAAAAGTAATATTTTCCTTCAGAGAATCCATTGTACTCACTTAATAGTTTATTCGTTCTATGAAACTACATTGGTAACTATGTAACTGCCAGTGTCTGCTTTAGCCTCAGATTTTTACCACCAGATTATTCAAAAGAAGTAACACTGTCAAAAGGATACAAAGTAGAAATGTGAAGAATAACAGCATATACTATCAGTAACTTTACAAAGATAAATCTTTTTAGTTTTTTGGTCAATAAATTGGAGTGGTGCTGTATAAAGGACAGCAATTCAACCTGTCGGTCTTTGTGACTAGAAATATCTACCTACAACATAAACCAGCAAGAACATCACTCTCCTTCAGAGAAGCGCCTAACCACAGTGAGGCCTGGGGGCTGTCGGGTGGAGGGGGGCTGTCGGCTGGAGGGGGGCCATCGGTTCATTTACATCATTCACTTTCTGCTTAGAGCCAGGCATGGTTGTGGGCCCCAAGACTGCAGGCGTGAACAAGTCAGACACGGTCCTCAGGCTCATGAAGCTTACCTTCGACTGGGGAAGGACAGTAAATAAACAAGACGTTTCAAGGGCTATGAGAGAGAGCAGTTCAACAGAACCATGTGAGAGAGGAAGCCTCTTGCAGATGGGACATCCAGGAGGGCCTTTCTGAGGAGGTGCTTTTTCAAAACTGAGTTTACTGAAGAATCCACATATTCTTTCCAGCTGAGCACATTGCCTTTCAAACTTTCTAGCAGAGTTCATTTTCCCATCCAACTGGCAGATCAGTTATTCTTAAGTGAGATGGATGGGAATGGTCATGGGACACCACCAGCGGGCTACAACAAAATGCTAACCAGGGGTTACAAAGAAAGGCAGAAAAAAAAAGAGGGAGGTTAATATGAAAGCACCAGTCAATTCAAAGGCAACTACATCTGGCTAGAAAAATATGAAGGATTGTGTGAGAGAAACTGGGGTACTTTGTCATTGTCCAGAGAGATGAAATGTGGACAATTTTCTTTCTGACTGGATTATGTCCAGAGATATTTCAGAAAGAATGATGGCCATCCACCGTAAGGCTAATATCAAAAGAAGGAAGGGAAAATAAGCAGGGGGTCTGATCCATGACCAATTAACAAAGGAAAACTAAGTAGTCTGAATATCCCACTATAAGGCTGCTTTCACTTTCACAATGAGAGCAACGAACCTAATGCACCACACGCAGGGGACAGCACTGGCCTGCAGCAAAACCAAGTTTACGTACGCAACTCAGTTTCGCCGCCTTGAAAACCATCCCCCATCACAAACCTGAGTAATCAGTTTCACTGTGAATGACCATACCCAAAACTCAAATGTACATGATTAAGAAACCGTGTCCAAACAAAATATGAAATTGTAAAAATCAACCATAATGAGCAAAATGGGCTTTCAAATTTAAAATAATTTAGGAAGAACTATAATGTTCCTCATGCCATGTGGGAGAGACATCTAATTATAATAAAGCCTTTAATTATTGTTAAGTTACATGTATATAGAAAATAAAGAAAAAAATAAAAAATATATCATTTGATAGAAGTTTTATTTTTTCCTAGGCAAAGAAAAATATATATGGTTTTTCTCTCTTCACAAAATTGGGCAAGAAAAACACCTGTAGGTTAGCAGAGTTAGTTTTTCATATAATAGTATACGCATACAAATATGGTGTGGTCGACTATTCTTTTAGTGATTCTAATAAATCTACACATTCATAATTTATTCAACTATACACCTGTTGTCGTTAACACTGTTGCAAACACGTTCCTATCAGATGAACGACATGGAGGAAAATGCTCTCATGCACTTCCATGTGCAACACCAAAGTGACTGTTGCTAGAATTCCTGATCAAGGGGAGTCTCAACCCACATTCCCAGGCTGAGTTCCAGGGGAAAGGAATCAATATCTGCATTCACCCAGCATCCTCTCAGTGCTAAATATTGTGTAATTAATGTTTAAGCAGTGCCACTCTTATGGGTAACAAATGATACTGATAACTCATTTTCGAAATTTGTATTTTTAGTCTTAATAAATGGTATACAGTTTCATGTTTATGGGCCATTAATAGTTCTAAAAATAATCTGACTCTGACCTTTTAAACAAAAGAGCTAGTAATTCCCTTGTTGATATTTGAGAATGTTCAATACAGGACACATATTAATCTGCTGTCCTGTGTCCCAACTTTCCCAGTTGTCAGTCTGTCAGTTGTGCTTGTTTTTTGTCACTCAAGATTTTTCATTTATGAAAATATATTAACCTGTGAAAATATGACTGATCCTACTGCTTTTCTTTTATTTTTTGCTCAAAAATTTTTTACCTATCTCAGTATCAGTTATTTCCTACATTTTTCTTTCTTTTCTTAGTTCACTTAGAGTTTATTAGGGGAATGGAAAGCAAAGGACAGATATGAAAGGCATTTACAACCCGACTGCTAGGAAAGCTGGAGGCAGAAGGGCAAGCATGAGGCTGGAAGGAGAAATTAAGGAGGCTGGCAGGGAGGGGCTCAAATTGAAAAAATGGCCTTCTGTGCTTAGCAAATAGCATTAAGAGACTGAACCCATTTCTAACTACTTTATTATTCTCCTTTCTGTAAAAGTCATTTTGTTGAAGGGTTGTCAGGATCATGTACAAAGGACACATGGACAAAGCCAAAGGGGGCAGGAACGAGGGTGGAAGGTGGGGGTGGCTGGGGAGACTGGTGGCGGGAACAAGGAGATCAACTGTACCTGATTTTAAAAAGGTCATGTTTGTTGAAACAGTTGTCTGTATTCCTCATTTCAAATCTTCACCATTCACTCACCAGCCCAAATATAATACAGGTACCAACCCAGCTACTCCTCTGCTTTCATCAAAGCCACCAATGTCTTCTAGTTCAAGGTACAACAGTCACTCTTAACTGACAAGTCTGGAAGAATTTAATATTGCCACCCATGGACTCCACGGTAAAACTCTCCCTACACGCCTCCTGGGACGGCTCTCTCTTCCTCCATTCCCTCTCTCTGGCCACTCCATCTCACTCTTCTTTCTTGTCTTCCTTTTAAATGGTGGTACAACTAGAGACATCTTCAAAAACTTTCTTTGTAAGGACTATCCCCCTTTCCTGTGTGGTCATACCCATCCCCAAGGCTTCAGCCGTCACCGCAAGGTGATGATTCCTTAATCTTTTCCTATACCTTAGGTTCCCTCCTGAGCTCCAGAGACCCATTTTCATCCCCATTTCAAATCCTACAAGTCTAAAATGAATTCATAATCTAAGCACATTAAAGATGTGCTTAAATCTCTTTTCCAGTGATATTCCCCAGCTCAGTGAAGTAACCGCACCTCCATTCAAAAATCATCCAACCTAGAAACCAAGCTGAGCCTTATTCTGCCCCCTTGACTGACTGCCTGTCATGCACCTCAGTCCCTACCCTACTGCTCCCTAATCAGTCAGGAAGTCTTTCAGAGTCCCCCTCCTACTCTAAAATCCACCTTTTCCTCCAACCCCACTCCCATGTCCTCCGTTTAGAAGACCCTTGAATCTCTCACCTAAATTACTCAGTTTTTAAATTAATCTCTAGGACTTCCTACCTCACCTCTCCCAATGCATCCTCAACATAGTGCCAGAGTTTTTCTAAATTGTAAATCTTTAATGTTATTCTCCTGCATAAAATCATTTAATGATACCCTTTTGCCTTAAATGCTGTAAATTGTTTTTTTTAGTTTCTACTACTTCCTATTTGCCAGGAAATTTATAAAGTATTTTAAATACATTATATGGAAGAACTAGATTTATTTCTATGCGAGCTGGCTCTACTCCACCACGTCTACTTCCTCTATACAGACACAAATTCCTCGGTATTACATATAAGACTCTTTAAGATTTAATTCCTGCCTGCTTGTTGAACCTTACCTCGTCTGACGAGCTTCACTTGTTAATGTTCAACTGTCCCAAAACCTCTTTAACTCCTAGAATATCAAATATTTCTTTTGCCTTCTTATTCATATTATGTCTCCTGCCTGGAATCCCCGCCCACCTTCACTCATAGGATCACACTTATGCTCCGAGAGTTAATTCAGCTGTCATATCTGGGTTAGATGACTAAGTATTTTATATTTCCAGCGTCTTCTGGATATTTCTCCATCCTAGCATAGGACCATTATCTGTTTAGCATCTATTTCTCCAACTTAGTAATTGTGTCTAAAACAAGGACTCTATTTCTTGAATGAAATGTCTCAGGTAAGGCTATGCACAGAACACTCAGCAGAGGCTGGTTGAAAGAACTATGTGATCAGCACACAGGAGTGACTGAAACAATGTGAGAAACACTGGTTTGGACAGATGAGGATCCTGAATGGTGACATAAAGATCTATTTCTATAGCCGAAGAAGACCGACTGAAGGTTTTCAAACAGAGAATGAACAAAATTTGATGTGTATTTTAAGAAAATAATGGATAGTAATGTGATAAGATGTGATAGGCTGAAGAAGATGATTAAAATGTCCAGAAAAAGTTGAAGAGAATTAGAGTTCATTGTGATATACACTGATTTCTAGAAACTAGCAGATAGTCAGCCATGTGCTGATGTTTACCTTTTCTTGTTTCATGTTAAAACCCTTCCATATAAACTATTTTATCATACAAATTTCCTATCACTGCCAAACGTGAAGTTGGCATTTTGAGTCTAACACTCAAGAACAAATCTTCAAAATTTTCAATTAAAAGTTTCAAGAATAGCCATGCAAATGGTTTGAGTTCACCCAAGAAAACAATGGGGAGAATTACAGGGCTGATGGAAGAAACTCGGCCACACGTACACTGATGAGCAAAGGAGTTAGAGCCATGGTGTGGTCAGGGCAAGGGGGAGGCCAAGAGAGTATCACATGGGTTGAACCACTGTGATGTCAGCCGCCCCGTCCACAGGGTACCCCTGAACGATTCTGTCTTTGGTGCAGGTCAATCTACGGCTACAAAATCTATTTGTGTAATTGACATGCAAGAGGCTTTAGGGCAAAACGCTGTTTTAAAGGTCATCCTATATCTAAACACTCTGTGTGAAACTGCTTTTCTAATGCTTTGGCTCCATCTGGGTAAATGTTAGTATCGAAGTGCACTTCCCTGATTATGATATGTGTTGCTGTCAGCAAACACTTGGCATTACTAATTTTTTAAAAATTAAGATTATAAAATTGCAGTGAACTATTCATCAAATTACTACTCGGATAGTTTTCTCTGATGACTCTTACTTCATCAACATCGTACCTTTGATTAAATATATTTCCACAATGATAAAAACTTAGGACCTTTTCCTTCTTCTTCAGATTGATTCTTTTAAGATTGCCTACAAATTTGCTAGTAATATTAATTCATTAGATAAAATCTTTCTGTAGACACTTTCTAACATGAAACAATAAGAAAAGCAAAAACCCCTCTCTACTTGAAATTATGAAAATTTTCAATACCATGATTTGTATAAACCCCATAAAAATCTTCACAGACTATTAGAATATGATTACCTTACATGTCGGTATGTACAATTTCTGCATTCTTATTATAGGAAAAAAGACCGCACAGAAAGGATGGAACAATGGTATGGAAACTTACCATCCTCTCCAACTGGACTCTTTATTACAGACTTATTGCTTCCATGTGTTAAAAAAAAATTCAAGCCTTTAAGCCAATCCCAATCCCTAAAATTTTTGGCATACTTATTAAGCACTGAATCCAGAAAAAACATTTTTTTATTATCACAGCCTATCAGATTAAAGATTTATTTATTATGAGAATGTGTTAGAAATTAATTTTTTAAAAAGGTTGGTTTCTACAAGGCTTCAAAAAAGTATGCTATTTAAAGCTTAACGTTGTTAAAATACCACAAATTACTTGGTCTCAATATTTAAATAAATAATGCCTATTTTGAGTGTTGTACTCTAGAACATATAAATTCATTTGGAGGAATATTAAAATAGATGAGGTTAACACCTTTTTCTTAACAAAAAAAAGTTTTTTTTTTTTTACAGCTGTGGCCACATAAAGCTGAGGAATACAGCATCACATAAAATTAATTCATACAATTTTCTGAAACAATGAAATCTTTGCTCAAACTATGCAATGAGGGCAATGAAATTACCTAAACTCCATTGTCTTTGTACTTTTCCACAAATCAGGCTGCACAATGGGATGCATAACTCCCTCAAAGAAGCACATCTCCAAGTTTTGGTGTGTGTATGTCAAATGAAAGAAGGAAAAAGTTCCCTCACCCCAAAATGAGAACAGATGGGAATGTAAAATTAGATGGGAAAAGACAGTGAAGCTTTGGATGACCGACCGAGAAATCTTCCCCTGAGGGGAGCCAAATATACCAGACCTCAGCTTGTTGTGCTTCCCAGTTAACTTCCAGATTAAATCCAACAGAAGTGCAAAGCAGTTCTTTGATTCCATGTACTGGTTTTGATTTTTTTGTAAGTATATATTTTATCAAGAAACTACCAACAAATACAAGTAAAAAAATTTTATATTCAACATACAGTAATCTCTTAATCACTCTTGAGAGTTTAACTTAGACTGTTAAATTACTGCAGACTTAGACTGTTAACAATAAAAAATTTTTAAATAATAAAATAAATGACCTTGTGAAAAAGAGGCAACAGACATGAACAAACTTAAGATGCAGACACTGAACTCCTTGTATAACAGAAGTGCCATCTGCAGTAAGTGGGACACTATGCAAAAAATAAATAAATGTACTTTCTGTTCATTTTTTCCATATTTTATCTCTATAACTAAAAATACTAATAGTAATAGCAGCAAATTTTCCTACACCTAGCAAAAAAGTTTCTTTATTTGATATCCAATTTTATAGAGCATGACATAATTTTTCTATCTAAAAATACCAACTATAACCTTAAACTAATATTCTCTATAGGGCTGTATTCTCTTCAATTTTTTGTTTTTAATATGGATATGTAGAATTTGAGAAAAACAGAAAATTATGCTCTCAGATATGAATGTATTTAAAAACAGTACTTTTATTCCTAATAATCAGTATATTGCTTAAAATAAAGTAATATTTATAAATGTTTTAAATATTATTTTACTTTATAATAAAATAACAATCATTAAAATAAGATAATTTTTAGGAGCAACTGTGTAAAATTAGCCATGAGCTTTTAAAGCTACTAAATATCTTCCACAAAATAGTATTTGTAGAGATTTGGTGTGTGCTCACTTTCACATGAAATTTAAATTCACTGATACAATAAGGAGAATAATTGATTCTTTTCATCAATATGCTCAAGTTCATACATTATTTTATCCATAATTTTAAAATTCTTTGCCAAAACAACAATCAAAAGTTCTCTGTGTACCTATTCTCTGCCATCTCAAGGAAAACATCTTCACTCTGTTTTATCGTTTTTAACCTTACTAAGTATACACAACAAAAAGAAATATACAAATATGGCTCATTCTAAACAGTGAAAACGGCTGCACCTCACACTTAAGTGATCTCAGTTTAAACAACTCAGGGCACTGGTAATTTGATGCCAGCTTCACTTTTAATTGGGAATGAGACCTTCTGCGAAGAAATTGTTCATTATAGTACCTTGCATTTAGTTGAATGTGTGTAGGAAACAATTACTAAAAAGTAGATTTTATTATTCAGAATACTCTAAATTTTATGCAATAATTATTTCAAAAAAAAGAAGAAAATCTCTCAAGGCATTTAACTTTCTTTCATTTTCTCCCTTATCAATACGTAAAAGCCAGCAAGCAAACTTTTGGGGATAATACATTGATTATATTTCATTAAAATTTACTTTTCACACTTTCTATCTGTGCAAATAAAATTTGAGCTAAACAAAAACTGTGAACATTTGCAAATTCATTCACATATTGATAAGTCAAATTCTAATTCCCCAAATACCAAATGCAGATCCCTACAAATTTTACATTATTGCTTTAACTACTTTTCTGGTAATTGGTTGAATAATTTTAACATGGAAAACAGAGAATATTTTACAATGAATCTAAAACTGCTATCTTCCCCTCGGAGGCTGGGAGGGCACGGGGGCTTTGAACAGAAACTGCACAGGCACACACACAGGATTTACCAACACTCCTGTCCCAGCCCCAGAGCTCCCACTGTCTTTTTTAAACTGGGTAAGTCACAAGCACTCTGAGTGATAAACACTTAATTAAAAAAAGGAATCTGGTTGGCCTAGGTGGTCAGGACTTCTCAGATGGCAGATGCCTGAGGATCTCTGGGCATATTCTCAGGACTGTGAGAGTATTACACAGTGTCTTGTTTTGTTCTGGTGTCTTCATGTTATGATATAAATAAAAGTATATTCCGGATAATCCCCTTCATAACTTTTAGCACCTATTAGTATCACATAATTCCAGGTTCTGATTTGATACAAGTGTTTAGGATCTTGATGATGTTAGCCTTTTATGCTAACCATGTTTAACGCACAACGTGTTGTTCCTCAAACTGGAATTCATACATGTATTCTTGGGGCCTAGGAAATATGTTTTTTTGTTAACACAAGTTCACATATTATTCAAGACCAAGAGACACTAGATTAGACAATCTTTCTAATTCCTTTCCAGTTCAAAATTATGTTACATTCTATTGCAGCTCACTAACATTTTATGAAGATCAAATTTAAAAGGCATACTTAGAGAAAGCTAACTTCACAAAAGGAATTACGTATGTTCTACCTGTTTTTCCTTTATATTTAAATGCAAATACATCTTTGAGATAAGAATAAGATGGCATTCAACAGAAAAAACAAAACAAGGCTGTCAAATGAAGGTTCCTTCTATTAGCCCAGACACTGTTACTTCAAAGGGCTTAGTGGACCACATATTAACCAAGAGTCACAACACTCCAGTTTCTTTGCCCAGTTTTCCCTCTAACTTGAAATAGCATCTTGGTGTTGAAATAATTCATTTCTGCAACATTCATTTTTGTGCAGTTAGTACATTATACTGCTCAATGAATAAAATGCACAATAAATAACAGGTAGTTGTGTTATATAATAGACAGTATGTTTCAATTTTTAATTTATGTAATAAATGAGGAAATAACAGATCTACAAAAAACATGTAAAAATAACAATACGTTTTATTTCTGAATCCACTTCTAGATTATTTTGACCTAGCTTTAAAAACATGTTTAAATTTGCTTCATGTAATTTAAAAATATTTAGTGTTTTCAATTAGAACTTAAAGATATTTTATTGGTAGAAATCAGTTTACTGATTAAAAGTTTAAAAATAAAAACCATTTCTCATATATCATAGTCTAGTTTTTAAATCATACACACTCTTAAAAGAATTCTCAATTTATATGTTTTAATAATATCCATAAAGAAAAGCAAAATGCTTGCAAACTGCAAAACTTTTTAGGTGTAAAATGCATATACTTCACATTTAAAATAGTTACATAATTTTTAATTTATGGAGTTAGGGACAATGAAAATCATTTACTGGTAAATCATCTTTTTCATATGTGTGATACAAATGTGAATAAAAGTTTTAAGTAAAAATTCTCTATGAGGAGGTGTATTGAAATTTTTCCTAATATGTAGGATTGTAACTGAACACTTTTAAAACAGAAATAAATTTTTTAACTATTTCTAAAGTGCTACAAATAGCATAAAAATTACTAATTAAACTAATAAATTGAATTATTGATTTTGAAATTTATTGATTCACATTATTAAATTTGGACAGATTCATTTTTCATTAGGTGAGGGCAGGAGAATCTAAGATCAATTTTATAATAACACATTTCATAATAAGTTTAAGTTTTATCAAGAAATATTACATTTAAATTTAAAAGGGTTTTCCTGTTATCTTAGTAAAAAAGAATATAACTGATCTTAGTTTATTAAACTTCGAAATTTTCAGCTTTTATTATGTTAAGGTTTCTTTTCTAATGATGTAGTTAGACCATTAACTAAAAAACAGTGGAGTCAAATGAAAAATATGCATTTCCAAAAACCGCATTCTTTTATATATTGTGATAAGTAATTTTTTCTTGGAATAGACACATGCAGTTACATAAATGTTAAAATCCATGCCAAAAAGTTCCTCTACCTGCACCGTAGAGCTGATCTCCGACGCAAAGCCGCCCGTCAAGGGAGCCTCGTGACTGATTAGCAGTCGTCCTGTTTTGATTACAGACTGAAAAAGACAAGGAAAACCTAATATTGAAAAGAACACATAATTTCAAGTATATGATGGTAGTTTTGATTAAGAAATAAATTATTTAAATTCAATACTCTAAACTCTTTCAACTGGACAGTCATTTGACCTTTGTACTTAAAAATTTTTTTCAATATAGTTTATAATCCAAGTACAAAATAAAAATAAGATGTGTAATTCTATGAATGTCACCAAAAAATGTATTTCATTATAAAATACTGTATATTTGCATAAAACCCAAAAGTCTTAGGAAATATTATTGTTTTGTGGAGAAGGAAAACAGAAAAATAGCACATAAATGCTGCAGCAGAGGTAGCTCACGCTATCAGATATTCGAGGAGCCCTGGGAGAAAGAAATCACTGTAAACGTACAAAGCTTACAACCCTCTTCGTCCATGTGCACTAAAATCTGGTTCAGAAGCTCAACTCCATTTTCACACAGAAAATGTCACAGATCATAAAGATGTGTTCTCAGTACCAGCACAGTGTGGTTGCGTACACTGCGCATAATGCACCCTGTACAACAATAAATCAGGAAGTATTACAGGATGCCAGCTCTGTTGGAAGGTAAAAAATATTAAAATCAGCAGCAAGTTATTACAAGTTATTACTTAAAATATGCTCAGCAATTACAATATTACCAAAGAGAAGTGGTAAGTCCTCCTCTACATTGCTAATAATTTATCACCTCCCATAAATTCTACAATACCACTTCTGAATATGGAATAGAATCTTCTAAACAAAATATGTGTATATTAATTTTTCCCTTCATTCTAGGCAGAGTTTAGAATTTAAAAGTATGCAGCAGTTTTAAATCAGTACATGTTAAACTCTAAGATATAGCTAGTAGCCATGACAAAAATAAGTTACTGTAGCTACTAAGTAAATAGCAACTGAAAAACATAAAATTTTATGACATCGTACCCACCCCCAAATGAAATGCTAACCTTGGAATACTGGTGTTTGGATTTTTATGATGGTAACTAATTACGCCATTTATGACAGTCACAAATAAAGTTTCAATGCACCTGGTTAAAAATATAGAGACAAAAATATTCTGCAATCACACACAAACACACACACCAATGTAGTCTCAAAGAAGTCTCTAAAAGATGCCCTGATTTTTTTAAATTGCCGATTTCAAAAAAAAAAGACAGATTAGACAATCAGATCTTCCTTACAGCTTGAAAACCCAGACTTCTGCCAATGTGCCAGTGTTTAAAGATGACAACTAAAAATCTGTCTCAGTTGGATGGTGCACCTTGTATTTTTAAGAGGTAGAAATGAAAACCTCTATAAAAGTGCTACTGTTACCTTAAGACTGCACACAACAGAATTGGTACTCTGAGCTGCAGCCAATCCAAGATCACATGACAGCCTTTAGAATGATCCCTTAAGGCCAGTAAGCAACCTAGGCAGACAGTATAGACTTCCTATAGCCTACAAAGTATAATGGGGAAGCTAAGCAGAGATGTACCCAGGACAAAAGCTTCCAGCTTTGGAGTTCATGCAACATGATGTTTAAGTAGATGAAATCCAGAGACCTGGAATGTCTTTCCAAAGCGAAATGGCTAAATAAACCAAGATGTACCAACAGTCAAGTATTACACAGCCACGAAAAAGACTAAGACTGAGCACATGAAATGATGCACGTATGTTCAATAAAATAAGCAAACTGCAGAAAAATAATCTCATTTTTATGAAAAGCAACCACCCCAGCAGTGAGGGCACCAACAAACATAGCCCCATATATATATGGGGGAGAGAGAGACAGAGAGACAGAGATGACATGTGTAAATAGTCTGGAAGGATTCATTTAAAAATACCAAAACTTATTTCTCATGAGGAATGACAATAAAGGAATTGTAGGAAAGGGACTTATTGAAATACTTATTGAAAATATTCTCAATAAGTACACAATAAATGAAAATTAAAGGGAAAGCATTTGAATTAATGTCGAAGCAAATACATATTATGTTGAAGTCATAATTTCCTTTAAGAAGCATACGCTGTTTTTCATGGTATTTTAGAACTAGTTTAAGATACAAGGGAACCCAAACTCCAGCAGCAAAAAGGCACACTAAAGACACATGGAACCGGCAGCCCTTCCCACGACAGTCTTCTGCGTGATCTGCTGCAGGACAGGATCATATTCCACTCATCTCTTGACCCATAAGCTCTTGGATCCTAGAGAAAGTGGGAAATAAGCTATTGGTATATCACAGAAGTGAAGTTCTTCAACATGTCTGTATGTGTGTTATGTAAACTTATGTGTTCTTAAACAGGAGTTAAAATCTTATAGTTGCAGAAAAAATCCAGAAATTTCTAAAACAGCAAGAGCTGCAGGGCAGGCACAATGAAGTGGAGTGGGGCCGTGAGTTTATAGAAATGGCCGTGGTGCACGTGCCAGTGAGAGAGGGGGTAGAAAGGAGAGTTGGAGGGACTGATCACAGTCTAAGCAGCAGACTGCCATGGGAGCCGCTCTGTGCAAGGCTGTGGACTCAGCACTTTACAGCGATTACTGCAGTTAGTGAAGAAAGACCCTGCGTTTCATTTTTGCTTCTTAAAATCAACTCTGATATCTGAAAAGTATTAAAATGTATAAACTAAAATTACATAAGAATTCTGAAAATGCTACAATTTAGAAGTAACACTGATGTTTCAAAGTCATACCCTCAAATACAATTAGCATATATCATGAAAAGATTGAATCTATAAATACAGTTCAATGATTTTGTAAGGTATAATATAAATTCAACTTGGTACATGCTTTTTATTCTTCACAATTTTAATTTACTAAAATTTCTGAAGATGGCCTCTTTTCTATACTTCTGAAATTAGTAACACTTTGTTATCAGTATAATTAGATTAGACAAATATACAAAATTGAGGAGAATGTTACTGTTTTTGTAGTTTAATTAGATATTTTTATTAAATTACATATTTTTGTCAACCATAAAGGCATTTTTACCTTTAAAAATTACCTTTTACACTGAGGGACAATGATATGTAACTGCTGAGAAATTTTTCTAGCCAAATTGCATTTTGGCATAGTTAGTAAAAATGAATAATGTGCCTTTCAATGAAAATAGCTATTAAATTTTTTAAAATAACTATAAATACAAATAACACTTTAAAAGCGATTGTCTCTTGTACAATAAAATCAATCTTAAAGTTTCAAGTTTTCTTCTGAGATAAATGTATTTCACCACTTGAAAAAACTGCAAAGGTTGAAATAACTTGTCCATGTGAAAGTTGAACTTATCTAAGCCAGCAAAAATTACCAAAAGGCTGGATTTTCCAATATCTGCTTCTTCAACTTACTGCCACTAAAGCCTGTTGCAAGGAACCTGGCCTTAGGCAGAAAGAGGTGACCAGTAAGTTAGACAGGACAACGGTACCAGGTAAGACTATACAGTTAAGACTAGACTGTCAATAAACACTGTGTCCTCTACCATAAAACAAAGGGGCTTTGTTCCCTACAGGGTCTCAAAAAGATGTGTCAAGAAAACTTAAACAATTCTAAAAGGCAAGGAGTGAAACAACCAGTAGGTTGCCAAGTCGATTAGCATTGGTCTGCCTTGGAATTCTCCCAAGAAATCTCAGTCTTTTTCACTATTTTAGTTAGCCGTCCCCTTCTGCAGGACAACAACAGAATACTATTCCAACAGAAGCTATCGAAATCTGAACACTCCAAAGAGTGCACCATCGCCAACAAACGAAGCATCACAATAGTCCTGTTCTGACCAAACCCCGAAGGTGCCTTGTTTCTGACTGGGCCACTTTATAACTGTTTCCCATTGTCTCCTACCCAGATGTCATTACTAAGGGCTATAATTTCAAGTTATCTAGGCAGAATATCTAGCACAATGCTCAGAATATGGTAGACACTCAAAAAATTTAATTGGTTAAAAATCTATTAAAACAATTTAACTATATTAAGCATGGCCTTATTTAACTTACAAAACTATTGCTTTCTTGGCAAAAATCTATTTTTCAAATAGTGCAAAAGTATACTTCAGCACACACAGCCTATAACAATTTAAATGTGAAATAATAGTCTCCAAATTGAGGATATTTTAATGTAGCTTTAACAATAAGATATCCGTGATAACAGGAGAATTGCTAAATTATACTCCATTAAAATTATTGCACAGATTTTGGCTGTCCAAACATTGAACACATGTTTTAATGAATGTAGCCTTTAAAGATTTTAACACAATCCAACCAGGAAAACTGTTAAACTGTCATTCCAAGAGAAGATGATGCAGACAGGCAGACCGTGAAGCTTGCATATGCCTGAAAGTGTAACAGTGACATTAAAAAAACAAACATATTGATATATAGTATTTATTGCTTACTCAAAATATATAGCAAGATTTTTTCCCTACAGAGCATTTCAGCCTGACCAGCATCAAGTTGTCACCTTTTCTGAGTGCCGTAAATAGGAAACTAACACTTCAGATAGGCAATTTATACCTCTTCGAATGTTTTCTGTCTAAATATAAAGCTAATGAAAAGCAAGAGAAACATCAAGACTGACTTTTTCTGTTCCTTTGAAAGCAAATCTGCTTATAAATACATATGAGCAGAATAGTAAAATTATAAGCTTATGTTTCATTAATCAAAAACATTAACATTTACTTATACAACTTATAATCATTAAAAACATAATTTTCATTAACTCCAAATATTATTGAAAATGAATTAGGTTTTTGAAATATTTTCTTGTTTAGTAACCAAATGCATTAAAAAATTAACCAGAAAAACCTCAAAATTAATCCCAGGCTAACAAATGTATTAATATATGCCTCCTAACTATTGTTAATCAGCGATCTGCACACACGGTCAGACCATGAACATCACGATACTCTACTGGAGAGATGCCAATGCTAAAACAGAAATAACAGTCACGAACTCCGGAGAAAGTTCGAAAAAGCCCGTTTTGGCAAGGGTATTAGCAGCGAAGTTACAGTTACTTTTGGTATTGTAGGAAAGTGGTATACACTGAGAAAATCTAAATCCTCTCTCAGAGTTTTATCACCCATGTGGAAAAAGTAGGTAAGGGAGCAAGCAGAGCATGAAGAAAACTGAATGAAGTCAACAGAAGAATACGCAGATAATACCGATGGAGGTATGAAATGTTTGTGAAACGTTCAAACCTCCTCACTGATTCATTCTTGCCTGAATTATTTGTGTGATCAGAGCTGAAACACTGAATAGCCTATGAAAAACCACGTTGGCAAAAATTAGAAGTGGACAGCTTTCTGAATGCTACCTCCAAACATCGGATAAACATGTTTCTGTCCATCAGTGTTACCTTTCCAGCTTGATTCCTCATGGTCCCTCTAGGCTCCAGTTGTGTCAGGCTACTCTGTGAATGTGACCCATGCTCTCCTGTCTCTGACTTCCTTCCCCAAACCCTCCCTAAGACCCACCTCATACAGCCCCTTCTCCACAGGTCCCCCAAGTAGGCTTTCCCTAATTTTAAACCCTGTGGTAACTTTTTCCTTTTTTCCTTTTCACATTCTATATTCTAGCAACCATTTCCTAATAGAATCTGAGGTAGCTAACAATGCAAAGACATTCTATGAAACCTAAACCAGGGTACAAGGTCAAGAGTCAAGGACTAGCACTCACTGCTGTACCTCTGGTTAGGAACACTACTAATTCATGTCATAGGACAGCCCTGTGGACATCTGTCTTTCTGTGGACATCTGTCCCTGTGGACAGCCCTTGCAAACACACTCAAAATCACAAATTTGAAGATAGAAACTCTGTTATTTACATTTGTATTCACTGCAGAATACAGCATATAACAAATATGCACTTTATTACTTTGGGACAAAGTATCTTCCGAGTCTTTGCTTCCGAGGGCATTCTTTTTTGAGTATGCCTATACTATGTCCTCCAGGAGACTCTAAATCCCTCATGAGCATAAAGTTCAGAAAGTATCAAGTATTCTGTAGCTAACCATAATACCTAATACACGGTTGTGGATGCTCAGTAAATGTTCTTAATATTGTTTTTTTATAAAAGCATACAGACAGTGATTTAAATAAATCGTTGACGAAACTCCAATTTTCTGAGGTCTTCGAGCTCTTAAGAGAGACTAATCGCGCTATGAAAGGCATTAAAAGGGAAGTCCTAAAAACTAAGCTCTAACTGTTACTCTCGTTCTGATAGAGGATTACCTGGGCCAACTTTTTCCACCGGTATTTCCTGCTCCAGATTGTTTATAGAATAAGGAGGTAGCAGTACAAAACATGTTTCCATTTTTATGTACATTTTTAAGTGCATGACTGGAATACACAGACACCCACAATGTACCCATTCCTTCCTACTGAACATAAAGTTTCCTTTCTTATTGACAACAGGTCACATCTCGTGATGATAAGGGTATTGTACTGGACTGATGAACATTTATTAGATATGTAGTTAAACATGGGTAAGTATATAAATAAATGTGTCTTAAAAGTTTTTTTCCACCTCCCCCATTAGTTTTTTGTGAATATTTTTAAAGGATTGTTTTTTTCATTTACTGATTCTAGTGAGAAGGGGAAGGAAAGAGAGAGAAAGAGAAATATTGATCAGATGCTTCTTGCACGCACCCTGACTGGGAACTGAACCCGCAACCTGGGCAGGTGCCCTGACTGGGAATCAAACTGGCAACCTTTCAGTTTGCAGGCAATGTCCAACCAACTGAGCCACACCAGTCAGGGCACCCCATTACTTTAAATACCATGCAAAGCCTAACCACTTCTAGGAGTCAATATAATTTTTTGTGTGTGCCAATGCTATTTTTCAAAGATTGAAATAGCCACTTTTCAAGTTACTTGTGTATTTGCATTCTTAACACCACCCTATCATTTTTCAGCAGGACCTAACATGTTTCCATAAACTTGTACTTAATATCTGTTTCAACTCCATCAGTTTCTTTTTATGAAAAGAAGAAATTATAGTATGCCATTTGAATATAAGTACTGTTGACCTCCATGTTACAGAATTTTAAAGAAATCGTTAACAAGGACTACTATTATAAAATCGAGCTGTACTTCTGAAACATATCAGGGTGTTGTATCTTCTACATCTATTCTGACTTCCAACGTGAGCTCTTTCAGGCTTTGTCTTTGCAGTTTATTATGGCAGGAAGCATTCAGAGGTACTACTAATTAAAACCTTACTGTATATATGCTTATATTCTTCCAGTAAGTGAGAAAGTGGGAGTACAATGCATACTACACACTACTTGGCAAATTTAGAATCTGACCCAACAATAAAGATCAATGACAGTCGCATTCCACTACATTTATTATTAGTCAGTTCAAGCAGTTTACCTTTATTCAAGTAATATGGTTTTGTTACCATTGTGTTATATACATATTGCATGTAGGGGAGAAGAAGTTGATAATTCACAAATGACTTATTTGCCTAGTTTAGCCTCTAGGTTATGATGATTATGAGCTCACTGAAAATTCCATATAGACAGTATTATTTGTATGTCTTAACATTTTAACCATTTTAAGGGTGCACTTCTGTGTCATTAAACACATTCTCACCATTGTATAACCATGCCCGCCATCCATCTCCAGAACTTGTTCACCTTCCCCAACTAAACTCTGTACACCACAGGTGGCAGACACAAGGCCCGCAGGCTGAATCTGGCCCTCCACCTTGGTTTATCCAGCCTGGCACCTTATTTCTACCCAGCAGCAGCGCTGAGCTCCACGCCCCTAGACAAGGAGTAGTTACATTTATACAGTCCTAAAATTACATTCGGGCCTAACATTCAGCCCTTTGAAGGCAACTGTGAGGCTGATGTGGCCCCTGGTGAAAATGAGTTTGACACCCCTGCTGTGAGCATTAAACAAGAATTCACCCCAGCCCCTGGCAACCATCATCTACTCTCTGTCTCTATATATCTGACTACTCTAAGTGGAACCGTGGAACCGTCGGTGTTTGTCCTTTTGTGACTGACTTATTTCACTTAGCATAATGCCTTTGAGGGTCATCCTTCTTGTAGAACGTACCAAAATGTCCCTCTTGAAGGCTGAATAATATTCCATTGTATGCATATACAACATTCTGTTTATCCATTTATCTCCTGGACATGGGGATTACTTCTACCTTTTGGTTATTGTGAATGATGCTGCTATGACTGTGGGTATATAAAATATCAGCTCCAGTCTCTGCTTTCGCTTCTTCTGGGTACATGCCCAGAAGTGGAATTGCTGATCACATGGTACTACTTTGTTTAATTTTTTGAAAAGTAGCAGTTCCATTTCCACAGCAGCTGCACCATTTTATATTCCGACTACCAATGCACAGGGTTCCAATTTTTCTACCTCCTCAGCAAAATGTATTATTTTTTTGTTTTTTGATAGTACAAATCCTAATGGGTGTGGAGTAGTATCTCCTGGTTTTGATTTGCATTTCCCGAATCATAACTGATATGTAATCACTAATCATTTTAAATCTTTTTCTTTTCAATTTTTTAATCAGGCTCTTTGAATTTTGTTGTTGATATATATAGTGTTTTAAGAATGCTTAATGCATCTAATTTCTTAAATTGATCTCCTTGAAGACTTAAAATAACATCTTTTCAGATATGATATTCCATTTGGGAAAAGATATAATCAAACTCAATCGTTCACTGTGTCCTCATTCCTGAAAAAGCTTCACAACTGATTTCCTCACCATCCTCCATTCCAAAACAGACACAAGGACATTTCTTCAAAAGATCACTAGTCAAGGAGAGCCTTTGCCAAACAGATTATCTAAGACAGAACTCCTCTCCTGAGATAACTTCAATGGTAAATCTACTATCTGGAATCACAAAGATAACCTATAAACTGTAACAGCAGCTACAGTCCACTGCCCCAGCTACACGCTGCAGAACCTCCCACTCCTCATATCTTTGTTCCACACTTGTGCCAGAAGTTGGGATAGAATAATGCCAACAAAAAAAGTTTGGAACAGTGGTACAAAGCAGAAAATCACCTTCACTATCATATTTGAGTATCATACACTATTTCCCAATTAACTTTTAATGTTGTATAAATTCCAAAGTTCACTGATTCTCATTAAAGCCAATTTCTTGAGCCATTCACATGTGCCAATATTGGGGAAACAAGGATGAGTTAACCAAGGTCCTTAAAGGCTTGTGACATGCATTTCTGCATGTCCTAGGGCAAAGCATATTCAAAAAGAAGAAAGGCAATTAAAATATTGGTAAAGCAGAATACTAAAATTAAAAATCAAGTTACAGTTGTTAAAAACAAAGTTTTTTTTTAGAATTTTAGATTTCAATTCCTGAGGTCTTTTCTATAATAACATTGAAAAAATTTTTCTTTACTTAAACAATTACTAATACTCCCTCCTTTTCTAAACGAAGTCTCCACTTGGCAAATTTCTCTCAAGTGTTGACAACAGAGGGAAATACTATGTCTGGCCATCATAAGAGTTCTAAAGGGTAGAAACTGACATCATCCTCTGTGTGCTTCCAGCATACCGTGTAATAAGAAAGTAACTTTTACCCAAACCAAGACTGTCAGCAGTTACATTTTACACTGCTGTTTTAAGCACATATCAAGGGTGCAATTTTCCCTGAAGCCAGCTGGTTGTCTACCAAGGCAATACCTCTCTAAGGAATGATCAAAGGCATAAACACGGCTGCACTGCTGCATCTCCATGGATAAAGGCTTTTATTTTCTAAAACCTGGTCCAACTCTATTGGCATACATGGATTTTTGGTCCATTATAAAATGAAAGAAAATCATGTGTATTTCATAAAACATAAGCAAAGCTTAAATCTTTTAGGTCTTTTTTGGGTATGAATCAAAAAAGTGGTATAGTAAAACTCAAAGGATGTTTTGGCAAATGTTTAGACATATGTTTTTGAGTATATGTTACTAAGATAGCAAAAGAGAAAGAATGTAAATTTCTTCCTCCCATTAAAACCAAGACGATGAGGAGAAATTGCTTATATGATAGGGAGTTCCAGGAAAAGAATTCCTTTAGTACATAGGAATTTGTCTACAAAACATTTATTGATTACTTTATAGAGACAGTGAGGGAAGCGCAGAAATGTCAAGGTCAAGGATTATACTATCAATATTCATCGCTAATGGAATATTAGTGATAAGATACAATAATATTACTTGAACAGAAATATATCTCAATATTAATAAATCAATTTATGTTTAGAGTTAAGCCCCTCCTCTTTCATCAGAGAAAAACTCTGAAATTTCCTTTCCTTATAAACCACAAAGATTGAATAATCCACCCATTAAATTTTCAGTTCTTGATTCTGCAACTTTTTTATTGACAAGGACGAACAAAAAGAGTATGATGACTGTTGTGGCCATTATACCACAAAAAGTGAGACACCTATAATACATACCTTAGATTGAATATGATAAAAGAATTTTGGGGGGAAGTGGTCCAAGATTTTGTGCTTGTTGGCTTACATTATTCTGAGAATTTGGTCATTTTGCTATATCCATCATGAAAAAATGATTATTACAAATGAGAAGATATTACTAACCAATCTAAGAATTTTAAAAATAAGTAAAAAATTAGAATGAAATGGTACCTGAACCATTAAAGTCACAAAATAATTTAAATTTAAATTCTGGCAAGAGTACAGTTTCCTTACATTGCCTATGTGAAGTAAATGGACATAAATCTTTTGAGAAATATTCTGGGAATACATTTATCAAAAGCTATAAAATGCTCCAATTCCTAGAACAAGCAACCTCAGTTCCAAAATTTATTTTCAGAGAAGGATTGGAAAGATGCAAGATTCTGGACTTCTGGTTTGAAATTATTGCGTGTATGTGTATACTGAGTCAAAAAAAATTTTTTTTAATTAGGAAACACATTTTAGAACCAGGCCCTCACTAAAGACTTAAATACCATGCTTGGCTCATGGGAAAATTCTATGTAAAAGGGCATAGCACTTTAACAATATTGCATGTAAATGCCTTCCTGAGCCATGCCACATTGCACACTGTCTAAAACCAAGGCTTCATCATTTTCTTCAGTCTCCCTAACTTCAACAGTGCTCAGAGCCTGCGATCCCTAGTTCAGAGAGTCAGAGCGGCAGGTGGAAGGCTGGCAGCAGAGGAGATGCTCTCCCTGCAAGCGGAGCTCCTGTCATGGAGGGCCAGGCTGGGAGCTGCCCAGCTTACCCTTCACCTTGGAAACATGAGAAAAGAACTGCCCCCATAAACACACAGAGAGCAGAATCACAGTGAACCCCCACACCCTGGTTACTGACAAAGAAGCGAAGAAGGACAAAATGACACCACTGTTCAAAACTGAGTAAAGGAAGCAAAACAGAATAAACCATAGAACCTAATGAACAAATACTTAAAATTATTTTGAGCCTTCAGAGGAAAAGTACGTCTCTGAAAATAATCGATTCAAGATCTAGATGAAAGTATTTATGTAACTTCTCTGTGCATTCTTAACAAGATATAAGAGCTACAGTATTTTGCCGTGTATAATGCACTCAAGCACACAATGTGCACCCGTGTTTTGTGTGCATTATACATGGGGTTGTGCAATCTTTATACCCATGTATAATGTACATCCTTGTTTTTCCCTCAAAAATTTGGGCAATAAAGTGTGCATTATACCTGGGAAAATACAGTAAGCTCCAAGAGACAGGAATAAAAACACTAAAGAGACCATAGGGTAGTTGAAAAAGGATACAGATGAGACCTGAAAGTCTCACATTGGAACTAAAACCACACAGTAAAACTAAAACCACACAGTAAAAGTAAAACCCACAATGGTGATGATCTGTGTGTCCGGTCGTCCTCCCCTACTGCCCTCCGCTAGCCCAGTGTACGGCTTTCCATTCAGCAGCCGTCAAAACCATTTCCTGAATGAATGAGTAGGGATAAATTGGCCTCCACGGCAAGTCTCAGAAAAATACAGCGTTTGGAAGCAAGCAGACGGGAAGGCAAGGTGAATAACAAGGCGTCTTTTCTCCTCAGTCCCTGGACACAGCACAGCAGTGAGGACCCTCCCTAGGCTCCCTCACCCCCTCAGACACTGGAGGACCACCGATGTAGACACACGGACAGCCCTTCCTCCCCTTCTCCTTTGATTTTCCTTTTCTGAAGTGTGCCAGGGACTTCATATTGCCCAAACCAGAACTGCAAACAAGAAGAAAGAGAGGAAGGAAGGAAACAGGTTCCTCTTCTCTGTCTGACAGCAACTTAAAGGATAAGTAAGGCACAGACATCAGAAACTGCCTACAAACAGCTTTCCTTTAACGGGGGACACAAAACAAACGTCTCAGCACCTCAAAGTAATGTGAGTAACTGAGGCAAAGCAAGTGGTGGGTAATGTGGACAACCAGGGAACACAGCCTCTGACGTAGGTGGTCCGACTGCTTTTTTAAAAAGTATTATGAGAGCCAAGCAAAATATGTCCCCAGGCTGGATTCTGCCCAAAACTTTGCAACCTATACTTTAAGGAAACATCTTTCTGGTGAAACAATACTGGTTTTTTTCAAATGTCAAGATGTACTTTCTGCCATGTTATCTTTACCCACAAAATTATACACTGAATTAGGCAGCTTTCCATTCTGGCCTTCCCAAACATTTTGTGGATGTTTACCAATATAAACATCCATTTCGTTGGACAGCACATTCAGCAGAGCAATCCCCAGTGTTTCAGAAGAAAGACATTTGAGCCATCTCTTCACCACGTGTTTCCAAAACCCAGAAAAAACAATAAGCTCTCCAAGATAGCTTCAACTTTTCAGTAGTCCTGATGTATGATTCAAAATGACATCATAAGTGGAGATTACGGCATGTGAAATTTTAAATGTACAGGAAGAAAAGTAGCCTACACCTCTGGAACTCTCGTTCAAAAGGCACTGGGTAACAACACTGCACGCCTGAAGCATTCATGCTGTCATCTTTTAAAAAGATATTAGCAAACTCAAAAAAATAAATAAATCTCGGTCCTTGTAATACAAGGCATTCTCCATTCCTACTGCCCTGACTGTACCACCCTAGGACATCTTTCAGCGGTGGCCTTATGTTGAGAAAAAATACATGCAAATAAAGTAAACTGCTTGAGAGACATAGAATCATCCACTCTAATTAACTGCAGTTGGGAGAAAGTTATGGGGAAGAGTTTGGAAGAAAATTACAACCCAAAGGGTTATATCATGAAGGAGAAGAATATGCTCCAAGCCTCTATGTGCTAAGCTGCACTTCAGTGACAGAATGTACTAGTGCCACTGAACTGCTGCTCTTCCTGCCAACCCTCATCAGCGTGGATAAGTGTTCACACTAGCCACAATCTCTTCTCATCAGGATCACCACTTAGGTGATAACCCCAAGCCAGGAACCGTGGGCTAGGAAAGGCAGATCCTCACTCTCCTGGTGGTTGGGCAAGGCTCAGAGCCAACTGGGCAGCCTGAGCAGATGTATCAACACCACCCAAGGGCAAGGCAGAACAAGTCATCAACATGCACATCAACATGCACAAAGAGTGGGGAGGGGGCATCAGCAGTCACTGTTTCCTACTTTAGAACTTTATTCCACCGAACCACACACTAGTGATGCACAGATGTCTACAAGAGTTGACACTTTTAAAGGAAAGATAAATTTTTGTTGAAAATTTTCTCTGGCATTCTAAACAAAGAAGGGAATATCTTAATCCATTCTGTGTGCTCCCCTTGTAATCAGAGTTCTACTGGTTTTCTCTGAGAACTTACCCAAGTGTTAAAGTTCCTTTAAGCTCCAAAAGCCCCTGAAAAGAGGTACCCTTAGCTCAGTTTGGTGACCTTTTCTCCTTAGGCACCTACACTACGAAGAGCTGACCAGAAAAGCTGGTGAAAACAGAGCCTGTCACTGATCTTTGAATGCTTCTCTGGACTTTTAGGTAGAAGTGGGACATCATCAATCACTGCTTTGCTTTGTTTCAGTCAAACAAGAAAAAGGAAAAAGTCTGTTAACAAATTAATGTGGAAGGCAGATATATTATAAAGCCAGCACATTAAGTGGGAAATTTGGATATATAATAAGGAATATTTAAAGGCAGAATTCAAATTCTTAAAATGTGGATTATTGTTACACATAATTAAGCCCCTGATTTAAAGGTTTTATCATAAACAAAAATATATGTATAATTTACTCCACACAAGATATTTACACTGTTATGTTTTATATATATGTGTGTGTATTACATATATATGTACATACATTTATATATACATCAGGTATATATAATGTGTGTGCATATGAATATATATGTATATTTTGGAGATGGGTATGTAGTATGTCTAGGCAGAGGCAAAGAGATATTAAAGACAAGAGAAACTAGGATTGTAATCCAAAAGCAGTCATTCAGCACACTGTAAAAATAAGCCCCCCATGACAGGAGGCACTTTGTTTTGGTGCCTCAGAACATAGTAGATGCTCAATAAGTTCATTTGCTAAAGGGCTAAAAATTATTATTTTCCTTTTTTTAAAAAGTCTCATATAAAACAATAAAGAAACTGTAACACTAATGAGCAAATTCATTCCTTTTGCCCAGCTTTATTAAGATATAATTGACGTATGACACTGTGTAAGGTGTGTAATGTAATGATTTGAGATAGATAGATAGATAGATAGATAGATAGATAGATATAGATACATATAGCGCAAAGTGATTACCACTCTAAGGTTAGTTAACACATCCATCACCTCACATGGTTACAATTGTGTGTGTGTGTGTGTGTGTGTGTGTGTGCGCACGTGTGTTGAGGACTTTTGAGATGGGTTCTCCCAGCAACTTGCGAGCACACGACCTGGTACTGTGAACCACAGTCATGCTGCCCAGTACAGCCCCAGAACTTGTAGGTGGCACTTCGTACCATCTGACCACCTTCACTATTTTCCCACCTCCTGCACTGGCTGCCTGCTTCTAGACACCACCAATTTGTTCTCTGTTTCTATGAATCTGGGGATTTTTACATTCTATATATAAGTGAGATCATACAGTATTTAATTTTCTCAGTGTGAAATTTATTCTTAATGATGTAGTTTAACACATTCATTAACAACTATGGAAACTAAAATTGAATCAGGAAACTACTAGATTTTAAAGTAAAATCATCCACCATAAGTATAAAGATTTGAAAATATCCTCTCCTGTTACCTAGTAATTATCTGTCTAATTAGAAGTCTCTGTTCTGAACATCACTGTCAAAAAAAAAGTATTATGAGACAACTACATTTATCATGGTTAAATATTTTTTCAAAAAGATGTTATTTATTTCCTTTTAGAGAGAGGGAACAGGAGGGAGAAAGGGAGAGAAACATAGACAGGTAGGTTAACACCCCCAACTGGGGCCATGGCCCACAACCCAGGCATGTGCCCTGACTGGGGATTGAACCTGCGACCCTTCAGTTTGCAGGCCAGCACTCAGTCCACTGAGCCACACCAGCCGGGGCTTATGGTTAAATTATTAACAATTGTACCTCCTGTCTGAAAAGCTAAGCCAACACAAAAATGTCAAAGTCAGTATATTTCATTTAGAAAGTACGATCGATACCTAACATGAGGCGCTCCCTGATTTCACCAACAGAGAAAATGCTATTCAGTTGGACGTAGGAAAAACTATCATGAGGCTATTTTCCTTCCAACTAAAAAGTGTTTCCCACAGATCTATGAGCTGCTATAGTAAAGTTCCATAATCAAACCAAAGCAGGGAGTCATGGGAACCTTCTCTTCACAGCCAAGTCAGACCGAAGTTGTGAGTAACCTGGGAGCCTACCACTTGCCATTTGCATCTCAAGTTGGGTGGGAGCCTTCATGTTATGAAATCTGACACTACTCCAGGTAGACAGTGTCAGATTAAGTCAAATTTTAGGACACCCAACTGGTATCACGGAGAACTGCTTGGTTGGGGGAAAACCCGCACAATGGATGACCAGATGGGCTAGAAGAGCTGTGAGCCCATACTGTAGGGGGACTACAATCATATTTTTAAGTAGCTCTGGTTTAAACTGTGTGATAGTAGGTGTGCATTGTCCAATTATATATTTTAAAACTTAATATGTTACTTTCAGTATCTATTACTCTTAATATTTTAGATTTATATATAATCATTCTTTGTAAAGATTTCAATGTTAATACATTAGGTTGGGATTGTTTTAAATATTAAACATTATATTTCCATAGATAAGTAACCATCTAAGATGGTAGATGGATGTTGCGCTAGTTTCATGCAAAGTATGTAAGTTTGACTTCATTTGATGATTTTAAAAAGTAATTTAAAGTTTTGCTCACTTTCTGTTCAGAAAATTCATTGAAATAACTTACAACCAATAACCTTGTCAAAATATGGTTTTACAATTGAGATGCCAGGAAGTGGAAAATTAAAGTACTCAATTTGCCACTTCATTTGACCTAAACAGAAATAATTCCCAATGTTATACTGAAGGAAATTCTGGAAGTTTTATTTTGGCCTCTGGACTTGGGCAGTTTAGATTAACTTCTAGCTCTGCTGCTCCCTAGTTACAGGAACTTGGAAAAGTTTCTCAACCTGAGCCTCAGTTTCTTTGTCTACAAAACAGATGGCGTGGTAACACCTACCTATGAGTATTGTTGGGGTGTTTAAATGAAATAATGCACATCAAGTTTTTTAACATGATGCCTAGCACCACGGCAAGCGTTCTGTTATAAATCTATCATTACAGCATAAAATTGAGTTTTAGTTCTGTGTCAATGCATATTCTCTTTATATATTAGTTTTTAAATATTTGTTATATCTTCACTCATTTTTATTTAGCAGCAGAGTCCAGTAAGTTAATAACTCAATCAAAATTCTATACACAGCTTATGTTGAAAGTATTTTTATGCATTAGATTTGAGCCTTAATAACTCCGTCATTACTTTAAAAAATTCTACATGTGAGAATCAACCATCTGTAGATGTTGGTTGCTGCCAATACTGTAAACAAACAGACACACAGAAAGGAAAAGGATGATGCTTTCAGACTCTGACAGTTTTCCTGAGAACAGAGAATGTGAGTGATGCTTCAAAACTGAGGCCTAGAGTGACAGCCTCTTAATTGTACATAATCTCCTTGCTTTATACAATAAACATATGGTAGAAGGAAAAAAACCTAAACACAGATAGGACACATGATTAGCCCCCCTATAGCAACAGATGGATGGGAAATTATGAACATTTGGTTACAAATTATATCCTAATAGAATTTTGCCTTTGTCGTATATCCCTGTGACAGGTGGGGTGTTCTGGAAACATTCTAAATAAGTTTATATTATCACTTAACCTTGAGTAGGACTCAGTAATACATAATTAAGTTATAAAATATCAATTAAGCTATTTGTTCTAATGCACATGTTTACCTGAAAAATGACAGGATTATCTGTAAAAGAATTCAGAGTTGCCATGCTATTTAAATCTAGCGGATGAGTCAAACTCAAATCGGTTGATAGATTTTTAACAAAAGGAAAGCTAGGTTTTAAAATAGAAAAATAAAATAAAATTTCAGAGCTTAGAAAATGAAAGATCATCCATTTCAAGGGTTTGGGATAAATACAAGGGAACCCAGGGTCCCCCAGGTTAAATGACTTAACCAAGGAGACTACCTAGTTAGTGGTGAAGCCCAAACAAGACACCTAATCTTCAACTATCAGAAAACAATTCTTAAACAGCTATCACATAATTCCTGAGCAAATAAACAACCTACACACGCACCATTTAAATCAAACAAACAAAAAATGCTGCTATGACTACTAATGCTTTATACAATGATCACATTAAATCCTCACACCTCTGAGTGGGCATTATGGACTAGGAGTCAGGAACAGGGAAGTTAAGTAGCCCGGCACACACAGGGTGCCAGTAATTCCTCCTGGGTAAGCACACCATTCACCATGTGGACTCTCGCAGGATGAACCTCACACTTACTCTTATACCACATTCACTCCATCTTCCCTTACTATCTAAGTCTAGATAAACCCAAACCCAACTGTGCTTCAAATGATAAAATATAGTTCCAAAGTGTTCTTAGTCATTCCAGTCAAATGACAGCTAGCAGTAGTTATATATAGAAAAGGTCCTCACCTTTCTTAGCTGTCCAGATACCACACTTCCTGTCTTCAGGATAAAGAGCAGTATGAAGACCTCCAAACCCTGGGATCCCTCCCCTTCCTTTCCTCCCACTTCTATTAAACAAAGATTGTGACCAGATTCTAGGAAGGTAGCTATGGGCCTCTAAGTGAGGGCTGGACACATATTGCAAAGACTAGAATCCTTTTTGTTTTTTTGTCTTTCCTCTATTATTGGTAGAACAAGATTAAATTGGGGCTGGAAGTCATTAACCATAATTGTATGAGGCCTATTAGAATGTGCCATAGCCACAATTGTGTGAGTGCTTATAAAGAAATGCTTGGAAGACCTGTGAGAGATGATGCCACCATGATCTAAACTTCTAGTCTGGGTGCTCTCCCCAAATGGAGTATCAAGAATACTAGGAAGGGGACCAGTGGTCAGAATCTGAGCCAAAAAAACCAAGATGCTAAATCCTCTCTTAAGTTGCTCCCTGAGCCACTGTCTGCACTACTGTGAATTGTAATATGGAGGAGTGAGATGTGAAGTGAAAGAAAAAGAGTGCAAAATCCAGCACTCACAGAATTTACACTCTTAAGGTATAATTAATTAATCATATTATATTAGAGCAACACACACAGGCAAGTGCCTGCAATTAATGTACCTTACAAATGTTTCTGGAAACTTGAGTAATTCTAAAAAGGAGTGTTTCAAGCTGTCAGCAAATTCAGTTACCATAGTAAGTAATTTATTAAGTAACTTTCTTACATTCTTTTTAGTGATAAGTATAAAGAAATATAAATTTTAAAATATTAAGTACTATTCTATTATGTAAATGTACCATAGTTTTTTGGTCCACTCATTTACTGATAGGTACTTAGGCTGTCTCCAAAACCTGGCTATTGTAAATTGTGCTGCTATGAACATCAGGGTGCATAAGTTCTTTTGGATTGGTGTTTCAGGGTTCTTAGGGTATAATTCCAGCAGTGGAATTGCTGGGTCAAAAGGCAGTTCCATTTTTAGTTTTTCTAAGAAATTCCATACTGTTTTCCACAGTGGCAGCACCAGTCTGCATTCCTACCAACAGTGCACTAGGGTTCCCATTTCTCCACATCTTTGCCAGCAATTGTTGTTTATTAATTTCTTTATGATGGCCATTCTGACCGGTGTGAAGTGGTATCTCATTGTGGTTTTAATTTGCACCTCTGATGACTAGTGATGCTGAGCATCCTTTCACATGTCTATGGGCCCTTTGTATGTCCTGCACAGAGAATTATCTATTCAGGTCCTTTGCCCGTCTTTTAATTGGATTGTTTGTCTTCCTGGTATGGAGCTGTGAGTAATGTGAGTTATTTACACATTTTGGAGATCAAACCCTTATCCAAGGTATCATTTGCAAATACATTTTCCTATATGATTGGTTTCCTTTTCATTTTGCTGATCTTTTTTTTAGCCGTGCAGAAGCTTTTTAATTTGATGTAGTCCCATTTGTTTATTCTTTCCTTTATATTCCTTGCTGTAGGGGACATATCTGTGAAAATATCGCTGTGTGGATTATCCGAAATTTCCTGTCCTCCTCTAGTACTTTTATGGTGTCATAACTTAATGTTTAAGTCTTTTATGTACCTTGAATTTATTTTTGTGTATGGTGTAAGTTGGTGGTCTAGTTTCATTTTTTGCATGTACCTGTCCAGATCTTCCAACACCATTTGTTGAAGAGGCTATTTTTACTCATTTTATGCTCCTGCACTCTTTGTTAAATATTAATTGACTATAGAGACATGGGTTTATTTCTGGGCTCTCTGTTCTATTCCATTGACCCATGTGTCGATTCTTATGTCTGTACCAGACTGTTTTGATGACTGTGGCCTTATAATATAGTTCCATACCAGGTACTCTGATCCCTCCTACTCTGTTCTTTCTCAAAATTGCTGAGGCAATTCAGTGTCTTTTCTGGTTCCATTTAATTTTTTGAATTATTTGTTATCTGTAAAATATGTCATGGGTATTTTAATAGGGATTGTGTTGAATCTATAAATTGCTTTGGATAGTATGGACTTTTAATGATGTTAATTCTTCCACTCTATGAACACAGTATATGCTTCCATTTACTTATGACTTCCTTAATCTCTTTCTTCGGTGTTCTGTAGCTTTCTGAGTATAGGTCTTTTAACTCCTTTGTTAGGTTTTTTTCCCTAGGTACTTTATTTTCTTGTTGCTATAGTAAATGGGATTTCTTCCTAACTTCCCTTTCAGATATTTCATTATTGTTGTACAAAAATACCTTTGATTTATGAATATTGACTTTGTAGCCCACTGCTTTACCAAACTCATTTATTAGATGGAGTAGTTTTTTGGTGGAGCCTATACAGTTTCCTATGTACACTATCATGTCGCTTACAAACAATGTCAGTTTTACTTCCTCCTTTCCAATTTGGATGCCTTTTGTTTCTTTTTCTTGTCTGATTTACTGTGGCTAGAACTTGCACCAGAGAGAAAGAAGGAGCTCCTACCTTTTAGGACAGCGTGGATGGAACTGGAGAGCATTATGCTCAGTGGAATAAACCAGGAGGTGAAAGACATATACCATATGATCTCACCTATAATCAATAAAACAAAACAAGTGAGCAAAATAGAAACAGACATGGAAATAACGAACAATCTGACAGTGACTGGGGAAAGGGGGAATAACAGGGGAAGAAAGGAAAGGGTCAAGTCAAGAAACAATTAGAAAGGACCCATGGACAAGGACAAAGCGGGGGGGTGGAGAATTGAATGTGGGAGTGGGTGGGCAGAGCAGGGGAGAGTATTGGGGACAACTGTAATTAAACAACAATAAAAAATTAAGTACTAGTTCTTGTGTTTAATTTTTTTATACTCAAATTGCTATAACAAGGCTCATGTTTGATTAAGTTGAACTCTACCCTCTTACCTCCATCCCTAAGAGTATATTCTCAAGTAACTCTTTTGGATATTTTGCCTTAAAATGTTTGACACATAAAGAGCTGACAGCAGTTCCTGTGAAATGGCTGCCACAAGCCCTTTCACTACTTGGGAGTACAGGACCCGCTTCTTTTACATACGACACACACAGAGAAAACAAGCTTAAACATGAAATTAGCAGATACCTGTGTTTTTATGTGCAGTAGATTTTAAACTATAAAATTACTTAATCTTTCAGGATGAGTAAATTGCAGAAGCAAATGTATTTGCTATCTGGCTATTTTGGAACAAAAAAGCTAAGACAGCTCCTCCCAAAATGCTTTTCCTAAACACAGAACTTAATCTGGTGGCATTTGTAGTCCATGTGACATTCAGCAACGTCTACAGACAGTTTTGGTTGTCACACTAAGGGTAGAAAGGTAGGGAATGGAATGCTATTACCATCTGGTAGAGACCAGAGGTGACACTAAACAACCTATAACGCACAGGACAGCTCCCACAACAAAGAATTATCCAAAATAAAATGCAAACAGTGCCAAGGTTGAGCCACTCTAGTTTAAGAGTGCCACTGATGGTTAAAACTGTACTTTCCAGAAAGCCTATCAAGGACACTCAGCACTTAAATACCTCGACATCACTATAGCTATTTGAGGAGTCTTCCTCAACCAGGATATCTGTCTACAGAAGAATAACCCCATTTCCCAATAGAGAATTTCTCTCTGTTTTCTTTCATTCATCACATTCTTTCAATCACAGTCTTTATGCTAATGACCCCCCAGATCTACCACTTGGGATCACAGCCTCTCCCAGGTATTACACCTTGGCGATCTCAGGCTTTCCCCATATCCAAACCTAAGAGGAGTCTCTTACCTTCCATCGCCCCTCACCTCTGCCCCAATCTCCCCTCCTCCTCTACTCTACCTCATTTTTTCACTTTTTTTTAAATATATTTTATTGATTACGCCATTACAGTTCTATTTCCCCCCGTCATTCCCCTCCACCCTGCACACCCCCTCCCCCACCATTCCCCCCTTTTGTTTATGACCATGTGTCTCAAGTTCTTTAGATTCTATATTTCCCACACTATTCTTGCCCCCCCCAATCTATTTTCTACCTACCATCTATGCTACTTATTTTCTGTACCTTCTCCCCCCTTCTCCTCCTCTCACTCTCCTGTTGCTAACCCTCTACGTGATCTTCATTTCTATGGTTCACTCCTGATCTAGCTGTCCTCTTAGTTTGCTTTTATTTTAGGTGTGGTTCTTAATAACTGTGAGTTTGCTGTCCTTTCACTGTTCAACTTTTTTATCTTCTTTTTCTTAGGTAAGTCCCTTTAACATTTCATATAATAAGGGCTTGGTGATGATGAACTTCTTGAATTTGATCTTATCTGAGAAGCACTTTATCTGCCCTTCCATTCTAAATGAAAGCTTTGCTGGATAGATAAATCTTGGATGTAGGTCCTTGCCTTTCATGACTTGGAATACTTCTTTCCAGCCCCTTCTTGCCTGTAAGGTCTCTTTTGAGAAATCAGCTGACAGTCTGATGGGAACTCCTTTGTAGGTGACTGTCCTCTTATCTCTTGCTGCTTCTAGGATTCTCTCCTTCATTTTAATCTTGGCTAATATAATGATGATGTGCCTTGGTGTGTTCCTTCTTGGGTCCAACTTCTTTGGGACTCTCTGAGCTTCCTGGATTTCCTGGAAGTCTATTTCCTTTGCCAGAATGGGGAAGTTCTCCTTTATTATTTGTTTGAATAAGTTTTCCACTCCTGGTTGTTCCTCTTCCCCTTCTGGTACCCCTATAATTCGGATGTTGGAACATTTAAAGATGTCCTGGAGGTTCCTAAGCCTCTCCTCATTTTTTTGAATTCTTGTTTCTTCATTCTTTTCTGTTTGGTCATTTTTTTCCTCCTTCTGGTCCACTCCTTTGATTTGAGTCCTAGTTTCCTTTCCATTACTATTGGTTTCCTGTGCATTTCCATTCATTTCAATTAGTTTAGCCTTCATATGTTCCTCTAATTTGTGACTAGAATCAACCAGTTCTGGGAGCATCCTGATCACCAGTGTTTTGAACTGTGCATCTGAAAGTTTGGCTATTTCATCACTTAGATTTACCAGCTCTGGGGCTCTGAGTTGTTCTTGAGCCATGTTTTGATCTGCTCCTGCCTGTTATGTACGAGGTGGTGTTCACCAGGGCGGGGCCACCCAGGTTGCTGGTTTGTGACACTATATGTGGGGGCGGGTCAGAGTGGGACAATGGAGGTCCCCTCTGCCACTTTCCGCCACTGGAGCCTGCACGGTCTGTCTCACCGCTCAATCCTTCACCGGTTTATCTGCTCTCGAATGTGTGATCATGGTCAGCCCTCAGTGAGTCTACAGCCTTGCGCCATCAGTGGGTCCACCCGCTACTCCACACCTGGGATCCACCCACGGCTGCCAGTACACCTGGGTTGCACGCCCGGGTTGGTCCGGTGGATCTTTCCTGCCTGACCCCACTCTGCTGCTGGCTCTGCCCCTCTTACTGGTTTGGCTAAAGGGTTCGTTGTTGTCAGACTTCCGTATAGTTCAATTTTCTGTGGTTTGGCTGTGTTTTTGTTGCTAAAACTTTGTTGTGTTTAAACTTGGTTGTGTGAGAAGGCGGAGTGCTCCCCCCTACGCCTCCACCTTGGCGGAAGCCTCCTCCACTCTACCTCCTGTACTCCTATTTACTTTGGCAAATGCACCACCATTGACTGGCACTCAAATAGGAAGTCTGGGGACCCTGGGCTCATCCTCCCCAGTACTATCACTGTATTTTGCATATGATTGGCACTTGATCCAAATGTGGAATATGAATTTTTTCAAACCAATTTGTAGGTAATAAGCCTAAAGACAAGAATTTTAAAAATTGCAGCAGAAAATATTGTTCAGTATTAAAAAGTAGCACCCTTGGAAATGTATGCCATGTTCAAATAAAACAGTCACAGGCCCCCCAAAAACCAAAGCCCAAGGCATGACTTACACAGTGAAAAAGATGCTAAGATTATAGATGACTCTGATGAGCTAGGGTGCAGACTCTGAGAAAAGATTCCTTTCTTTAAAAATCAACCTTTACAGGCAAGACCATCCCAAAGCATTGAAAAGAAAGAAAAAAACATATGATGGAAAAATAGAGTATAATAGGAGAGCTAGTAAAAATTAATAACAGCAATAACCTAACACTTGCCTAAAGTTGAAGTCTGCAATGTTCACATATTTTGTGTCATTTTATTCTTTGAAAAACTTTGAGACAAGTAGGTCTTAAAATAACTGGGCAATGATACTTGGAACTCCCATTGACAATACACTGGGTTTTTTAAAGCAATTTACGAAGAGCTGTGGATCATTCTGAATGTTAAGTAGCAGAAAGCGTCAACACCACCCTGACACAGCCAGTGCTCAAGTGGCCCACATCGCCGCACAGACCTCCCACTAACACCACCATGAGCAGAGATTCCTTGGTTACCCAAGGAGCTGCTACTTCGGGAACTGAACAGGGTAACTTCAAGAACCACTTCTACTCATCTTTTGTGTCCAGCAATAGAATGGTCGGCTGCTGACATCCTTCCACAGAGCTCCCAGAAGTACAGACAGTGCTTTATTGTTGTAAGTGAGTCACCCTGACTGAGAAAGAAGATTCTGGAAGTTTTAAATAAATTGTAAAGATATCCAAGCAAATGAAAGAGGAGTCAGAATTTAAACACAGACCAACAGTTTCCCCTCTACAGCTAACATCAGCTCACCTGGAACACATCTTTGAAAAACTATCAATTCTGTTTATAAATATGCATGGATATCAGCCTGACTCATTATCACAGCAAGGGCTGTAAATGATTGAGTACTCACTTCTCTCCCGTGGTATAACTCAGGTCTACGCAATAAGATTTGAAAATAGTATTTCTGAAGTATTATCTGATTCGTTTTTCACTCCTACTAAGGCAGCTTCTGCTTTGGCAGACAGGCAGATAGAACAAGAACAAAGACTTAGCTGTTCAGTTCTAACTTTCCAAATAGAATTTCTTAAATCGGATCAGCAAAAGCAATTGTCTTGAAACCCACAGTCTCTACTGAAAGAGTTTGAGAAAGAGATGGTATGTTTTGATGTTCCAAAAGAATCTGGCTTGGAACATTTAGTATTGCGGGTTTATATGCAAGTTTTTCAGATTATGGCAATAGCACAATAGGATATTAGAGAAGTTTTCTTGGCTCTAGAAAAAGAGGCAAAAGTTTGATTGGCTGGTAGAAAGAGGTAAGGATCAAACTGTCTAACTAGAGTTTAGATACTGTCTGGGTCCTTAAAGGTGTATATATGCAAATATGTGTCTGGAGGGGATAAACAGGAGATGGGATAGTAAGCTGGTAAAAAATTTAGATCGACTGAAGGTATCTACAAATAGTATAGGCTTGTGCCCAGCTTTCTACCAAAACCTTCTGGGAGAACCATTTTGATGGGTCCTTCATGTTAGTGCTGGGCAGATGCCAGAGAGCAGCAACGATGGCAAACTTTGCCAGGGCAGAACAGGATTGAGACCTCCAAGCTTCCCTGTGCTCCTGGCTTCACTGGGATGTCAAAGACATCCAAAAATATTCCCATGGCCCATTCAGGGGAGGTCTTATAAAGCTATTCTTGCAACAGTGCAGGCAGGCAGTGAGGACAGTGAGCATGGAGAACTATGGGGCCAGCTGATGGATCAGCAAGCAGTCCAAATTTTATCTTAACACCCCCCCCACCAAAAAAATCACAGTAAGATGCCCCAGTCTTTAGTACAGCAATAGGGGATAATATGAAGGCAAAGCCCAAGCAGCATGTGAGACACGGAAAAGACCATGAAGGCGCAGGGGACGATGGGTTACACAGACACCTGCCTCCTGCCAATGCCTCCCCTACGCTCAGACGCCATCTGGAGTCTGCTGCAGTGGTGGTGAGGGCAGGGGTGGGGACGGAATCATGGGATGGGAACAACAGAGATGAGTTTTAAACACTGCGCTCCATTTTGCATTTAACTGAATATTTACCCCCATATGCTAAAGAGATGTTAATTTGAAAAAAGTAATATTACATATTTCCTCACTTAACAGCACAAAAGCAGTTTCCACAGATAAGTTCAGTTACAGAGAAGAACTCAGTCATTTGTAGTCATCTACAAATGACTGCCTTTGTAGATGTGAAGTCACATTTCTGCACGTCTACAAATGCAGAAATTGTACATTGCGTAATAGTTTACAGTTTCCACAGGTTAGAGGATCACAAATAATTTTAGTATCAAGATTATCGTAAAGCATGATTGCCATATCTTGGCCTTAAAATGTCTTCCTTTCTCTCTTTTATTCTCGACAAGATACACTCACCTCTCTTCTTAACTTATGACAACTGACAAAGAGTAGAAGAGAAGGGCCATGACATGAAACTGCTGCTCGCTCTTCATGGCATTCTTCTAACCCAGCCCAGAAATCAGTATTTGGTCCAGCAGTATGAAGAACTCTACACTACAGAAAAGTCATTTAGTGAATCATCACCACACGCCATTCCAACTATTCCAATTCTATTGAAGTCAGCTAGACTCTGTCATTGGTAGTACAAATAAAAAGAGAGTCAAAACTTAAAATGATCTGCATCATGTTTTTACCACGTGTTCAAGTGCTGACCACATGCAGTGGTAGGCTCAGCAAGAAAGGAAGCTCACAATGTGACAAATGAGGGTGTCCCAGCCTCTGCCTTCATCCACATTCTGCTTATTGGTATCTTCGGAGAAACATATTCTCCTTCCCTACAGAAAACCACTCAAATTATCCCCCTAAAATTGTTATTTGTTCCACCTCTTTGTCCCCACAGCAGCCTTATGATAAATATTTTCTTGGCACCATCAGAAGATAGGAAATTGTCGTGTTGCTCACCTGTCCCTCCCACCAAGACAATGTGAGCATCCTTAACCTTCTAGATTCTAACTTCATGACCATTTGTCTTAAAATGGCAAGCACAGTTCTAAGTACTGCACGTACATTAAAATTCAATTCATCCTCAAAACCATCCCAGAGAATAAGGACTAGTATCATCAACTCCATTTCAGAAATGAGAAATGGATACACAGAGAGTCAGAATAACAGACCTGACACTCAACACGGGCTGCTTGAGCCCAGGGTAGATGCTCAATAAAAACTTGTTAAATTAAACTGAACCCAAGCTGGAAAAACTATGATTCAGAAATTCAAAGTTCCTTTCTTCCAGATACTGCCTTTGGTCAGCACATTTTAAACCAATAGTCCATGAGAATCCAATTAAAGAAACACTGTATCTATTGTTTAAGTAATTTGTTTGTTGTATCACAGATGTCTTTTTTCCACTGCCATACTCCTTCACTTTTTCCAAGATATCATTATTTTCTTGAGCCAAAAATCACAATATAATCACTTTTGTCAGCTTCCACAAGGCTCGCTTTTTAGTAGAGAAGAAACTAATTCTTTCCATGAACTGTTAAAAGACATTATCTGTTACCATTACAGTCGATGCAACACATAAAGTAACAACCACACAAATAAAATGCCTGTTACCCATTTACCCCTCAAAACAAAGGGAAATCTGTTCTCTATTTAGATAATAACGAAACAAAAAGATTTATGTCTTAATGCTTTCAATGGTGATTTTAACGGGACTATATTTTAATAATTATGTTGGTGCCCTTCAGGATTTGATTTATGAATAGCCCCTTTTAGAGTCTCTGTGGGATAGTACCTCAAAAGGAAGCTTAATTTTCAAACATGTTTTTGAAACCACTCATTGCCTACCTATTACTTCTACCGTCCATAACACACACCTTTAGTTACGCTATTTCATGGTTCAAGATATATCACATATGCGCCAACATAACCTCAAAACTCCGCCCTCCCCTCTCGACAGCTCTCCAGCCTTTACTTTCATCTGTCATCCTACTCCTCAGCCTTCCCCGAATACCAGCACGTCACACGTGTTTCCCAATTACAGTTTTGCCGACATAAAACCCCAGTAGCTTCTGTCACTTTATAGACTCAGCTTGATAGAACCAGTCATCAGAAAATACTGTTATTTTTTCATAAATGCTCTCCTTATATTTAGACCTTATAACTTCTCATTGCCACGGTATACTGGAAAAAGTGAGTTATTTATTCATCCTTGTATAAATTAATTAAAATAAGCAAATATAAAGATATGCTTCACAACTCTAATTTCCTATACTTACACTGAGATGCATTTAAAGTAAGATTTTTAAAAATATGGACACTTGAGGACTTGTCTAATTGCTAGCTGTTGATAAACAATGCTTAGTTTAACCAGGTTTCATCCAGGTTAAAAACGTTCTTCTCTGCATCCTGAACCTTCCCGTATCAGATATATACGGATTCAGCTCCTATCACCTCATCCATAAGCAAAGTTTGTCATGAACCACGGGCTCCCATTTCCTCACCTCTCCCCGAGTGGGACAGTCCTGCCTTTGGGAGTATAGCTACTGACAATTCCAGCCTTCATGTTTGTGCTGAAGACAAGTAATAACTTCTGCCTGGTAACGAGCAGGCTCAGGATCGCTGTAACATCCCTGTACTTCTGGTTGGGTCTCAGGGCTGGGTCGTGCTCCCTTTTGCTCCATCTCTTTGTAGCTATATTCTACCCTCCTACCCAGTCTCTTAGTGAATAGATCCTACACAGTTAGTCTGAAACTGGAGTTTTTGGCATTAGAGCCCTGATGTTCCCTGACTGGGTTCTTTTCCCTTAACCTCTGATAAAGAGATGCCAAGCTCTACCTCCTGCCAAACCATTCTCTTCTCCGAGCCCCAGCTGAATACTCAGACTACAGATCTACCTTCCTTCCTGTTTGACTTGGGTTTCTGGACACCTGCCCCAATGCCATACTTTATGTGGTCTCTTCCATTTAGTATAAGACCCCATTACCAGTGGACTATCTCTGGACATCACACAGATTCTTCAGGTCTTCCATGACTACACCTTATATCTATTAGGGGTATTACTTGCCCCTAGTCTAGTTATTAATCATCACCACACGCCTTTCCTATAATCTCTGCTTTTGGAATAACTAGTCATGTTTTATAGCCCTGGGTGACTAGTGAACAGTGAAACTGAGTACTGAACTGTCCAAACTAAGACAGTTTTGAGAAGAAAGGGGGTATTATAATTATTCTGGAACAACAATTATGCTGGGCAAACTGTGATATATAGTCATTCTACAGAGAACTGAACCAACAGTAAGCATTTGACTAAAAAAAAAAAAAAGGCCAATTTGTAGGCCAGCCATCAACCCATAACCTGTAAAGCTGATTTGGAAGATTATGGGATGAATATTGTAATTTGCAAGTTAAAATAAGATATATGGGAAAACTACCAGTTGATAGCAGGTACTACAGCTGCATCAGAAACCAAAGTGATTAAGAAACTGGTAAGTAGAAAATAGAGAATCAAATGAACATGAGCAAGAATCAAACCAACCTGACAAAGAGCCCTGAGACCTGGCTGGACTCCCCCCGGACTCCCATTTGATCCACACGATGCCATCTAGACCTCTATGGAGTCAGCTCTCGTGAATTCTAGTTCTCACAATCAAAGTTCCTTGAATAAAATGTAGTCCTCAAATACACCTCCAACTATCCTTCTTGAACACTCCTTCTTATGCACCTAATCTCATTTAACAGGATCGTCATCCCGTCGTCACTGTGTTGCCCAGCCCTTTCTCCTCCACTGCACTTCATTTCACTTTGCTCCATCACTTCCCTCAGTCACCAAATTTTGGGACCTGCCTCAGACACCCATAAAACCAGGTTCTCTTCTCCATTCTCACTGAAGCTACTTAGTTCAGTCCCTTAGTGTGGTCACTCCATGTTAGAGCCCCTGCCTCCTCAAATCTGCCCTTTCCATCACTAAGCCCTTCAACGTCCATATAGCTCAGTATTCAATGATGTTCCTCTGAATCCATAACAAGAGAAGAAAATACAGTAGGAAAATATAGATCCTTTCATCACAGTAACTAAATCTCTAAGGTATTTATGAAGGCATAGTTATTCTCTAAGGTATATATCTAATCATACATAAGCAAGGAGTTTTTGGAGAGAACACAGGAAGGCTTGAATAAAGGAAGAGATAAAACATATTTAGACAAAGGAAGAAGCAATGTTGCCAAAATGCCATATTCCCCAAGTTATCTACAAATTAAATACAATTTCCATCAAAATGTCAACAAGTTGTGTGTGTTTGTGTGTGTGTAACTTGACAATTTAATCTTCAAATTCCTGCAGAAAATATAAAAATGAAAACAGCCAAGAAAATGTGCAAAGAAGAGCAAGCTGGGAAAATCTGTCCTCTCCCAGATATCCAGATTTATTATAAGGCTATATTGTCAAGACAGTAAAATATTAGTGAAATATTTAAAAGAGATGCAAAGAAACAAAACTGAGAGCCCAAAGACAAACCCACACACATGGAAATCAGACACGGACAGCGCTGGCCAGGCAGCTCAGCCGGAGGGGGCGGCCTCCCCAGACCTCAAGGTGGCAGGTTCGGTCGCAGTCAGGGCCCATACAGAGTCGGCCAAGGAGTGCATCACTAAGGGAAACAACAAATCAGTCTGTCTGTCTGTCTGTCTCTCTTCCCCCACCCTCTTCCCCTTCCTCTCTCTCTCTCAAATCAATTAAAAAAAAAATAGATACCGACAGAAGGTGTACCACAAACCCATGGGGAAAAAAACAGACTATTCAAAAAATAGTTCAGGGTCAAAAAGAAAACAGGGTTCCTATTGTAAACCCCGCTAAAAAGATTAGATGTGATTAGAAACCTTTAAAGTAAAACTTTAAAACTCTTCAAAGAAATATAAATGAAAATCTTTAAATTTGTAATAAGGATGTGAAACAGAAGAATCAGAAACTACAAATGAAAAGTTGAATAAATCTGACTACAGCAAAATTTAAAACTTTTGTTCATTAAAAGATACCATTAAAAATTAAAAATCCAAGCCACACACTGAGAAAGGATACTTGGAATAGAGATAACTCATAAAGACTTCTTCACAAAGAAATAAAGAACTCCATAAATTAATTAAAATTTTTTTCTTTTTCTCCAATAGAAAAATGGGAGAGAAGTTACAGAAGATCCAGAATGCCAATCCACTTACTAAAAGGTGCTCAACCTCATTCCTAATTATAGAAATGCCAATTTGAACCCAGTACGAAACCATCTCAGTTTCATCACAAGAAGACACTTCACATGCTGCTGGTGAGTGTGTAAATGGCACCACCACATTGTAGAACAATTTCAAAATATCGATTAAAGTTGAAAATTCAGATAAAATATGACCAAGAAGATTCACTTCCAGTACCTATAAGAAAGAAATAGTGCGTGTATGCATAAAGAAATACAAATAGAAATATTCCCTAAAACACTGTATATGATAGAGAAAACTAGAAGATGACTTAATGTTCATTAACGAGAGAACAAATCAATTCTGAGATAGTCATACACAGGAACACCAGTAGTTAGAATAAATTAGCAAATGTACTTATGCGTGTGCTTTTACTAACTAACCACTGTCATGCTGCTCTTATTTATCCCACCTCTTTAAAATAAAGTAACATTCTCATGAGCCTACTTCCACCATTCTATACCATTTGCCTTCTCTTCCCCTTTGCCAAAAATCTCCTTGATAATTTTCTAAATTAACAATATTCAACTCCTTTCCTCTTATTTCCCTTAAACACACCTCAGTCGGGTTTTCTCCCTAACACTTCATTAAGTTTTTCTCAAACTCACCAATGATCTCTGTGTTGATACACCAGTTGCTGGGTTCTCAGTACTCATCCACAGATCCTACCCGCATCATTTGGCACAGCTGACCAAACCCCCTCCTTCCATTTGGCGCTCAAGATTTCACGTCGCCTTGCGTGTCCTACCTCACTGATCCCTCCTCAGGCTGCTCTGCTGGTGCCTTCCCTTCCTCACGATCCCTAAAGGTTGGAGGGTCTCAAGGTTGCCTCCCTCAATCTATTCCTATTTATACTCAATCCCTTGGTAATCTTATCCAGTCTCATGGATTATACCATCTATATGCTGATAGCTCTCATCTCAAATGTAATCCCCAGCTCAGAACTCTTTCCCAAACTTCAGACTCATATAAGACGCATAAAATACAACCGTCAAAACTCAGTTCCTGGTCTTCCCTCCACAAAGCACACCCTTGCAGCACTCATTTCTGTCTGCAGCAACTCCACCCTCTAATAGCTCTGGTCAAAAAATTTGAGTTGTCCTTGATTTCTCTTTCCCATTCCCTACACCCAATCTGTCAGTAAATTCCATTGCCTCTGCCTAAGGAAAAAAAATCCTCCCAGAATCTGACCACTTGTCTCACCACCTCCACTGTTACCCACAGTGGTCCAAGCCACCCTCTTCTCTCTTCCAAATTGCTACAATAGTCTCCTAATTGATCTCCCTGACTCTGCTCAGTGTATTCCAACAAAGCAACATGATCAAGCCTTTTCCAATTTGTTACATCATTTTACTCCACAAGAGCCCACTTTTCACTCAGAGTAGAAGCCAAAGTAGTAACACTCCAACCTCTTCCGCAACCTCACCTCTGAACACTTGCTGTCACGATCAATGCTCCGGGCCCCAGGAACTCCCCGATGTTTCCTCAGGATACTACGAGGCACAGGCTGCCTTCTGGCGCTTGCACTGACTTTTTCCTCTTTTGCAACATTCTTCCCCGAGACTGAAGTTTTGAGATGTGAAATGACTGCCTCCACATGCTGACAGCAATATCTAGGACTGTATATTCACCACAGAGGAACCAGTCTTTCTCAAAGGTGGTATCAATAATTACCTGTTGTTTACTGAATAATTTAGAGATAATCTCAACAGCCATTTCTTATTTATAAAAGACTGTTTTATAAAATCATACCGGCCACAACACAACTTTTAAAAATGCATTTAAGTTTTATAATATACTTCACCTAGACATAAAATGGTTTCTACCAAATAATATCCCTCCTTTCCCCCCATTCTTCTTTCTATTTTACTCCTTCCTTTCTTTATAGCAGTCTCCTCCAATAGATGGGGGTGATCCAAACCATTTCTCTTGGTATAAACAATAAAAAAAAACATATTCTGAGAGCTTAAGCTAATTATCTTGATTTTCAAATTCTGATCTGGGTTAGAAGTTAAAAGGTTGTGTTGTAGTTACACATACAAGTTTTAGAGTATGAAATCCCTATGTTCAAGTCCTGGCCATGCCAGTTTACTGGCTTATATGAACATGGGCAAGCTATTTAACTTCTCACCTATTAAATGGGGACAGACGCCAGTTTCCCCCCACATTCAAAAGGAGAGTGTTCCCATGATATCTTGCAAGCTGATATGGTGTAAAGTGAAGAGGCAATTACCATTATTTATATGAGAAAAATTTCCATATTCCCAAACCCAAAATAAAACCTACCAAATCATACCTAACATTCTTAATTACATTCAGTTTTAAGCTAAGTATAATATCTTTATAAGCTCTCTTAAGCTTTTCTGATACCTTAGTACACATCTTGCTAACAGCTGTACAAAATAAATCGAGATAAAGCAAAGATGCTCACAAAATTCACAGCTATGGTGGCTTAAAGCTGTGGTCCGGGGGAAGGAGCTTGGTGGTGCACTTTTGCAGCTCAGAGTGCATGCAGCCTCTACAACAAACTGCAAAACAAACTCTGAATGCTAATTTTGCTTTTCACTTTTTGTAAAATTGAAAAAGCCTCTTCAGAATTATTTCAATTAGCAAAATTAGGTACTAATTTTGTAAAAGGGAAGTGGCATGTGAACTTTGGAAAAGCAAGAATTACCTATAATAACCTGTAAAAGTACTTGAGCTCCAGGGTCACTGTGAAGCGTAAATAAAGCAATACATATAAGGGTTCTAACAAAATGATACATAAAAACCACGAAGGAAATGTGAGCAACAATTATCACTAAATTTCATGAATGATTTTCCCTGAGCTTGATATTATGAATAACTTTGTGATGGACATTATTTTCTATAGCTACTGAGATTAATGAGCCTAAGTTTCACGAGAAATTACCTACATAGATCTTTTCGAGGTGATGTGTGTAATAAGAGTAAATTTAACAGAATCTCTTCTGTTCCAAGTTGTCAGAATCACTGAATCACAGTTCAGGCTCAGAAGGATCTTTATACCTGGTCTCCTAGTTCAATTACTCAATCAGCCAAATATTGTACTTGATTATCTTCAGTAACATTCTTGTTTCCAGCCCAAGCTCTGGAGCTGAACTAACTGGGTTCAAAACCTGGCTCAATTTTTTATGTAAGTTGGGCCCAGTTATCCACTCTCTCTACACCTCGGTATTTCCACGGTAGTTCCCTAAGACTATGTAGTAAGGAATAAATGAGTTAATAAATGAAAATTTTGAAAAAGCCATAGAGTGAGGGCTTTAACTTTTTTTACATATAAATAACAAACTGCTTTGGACTATATATGGAAATTATAAGACCAGGGAGCCTAAAATTACATTTAAATTCACAGACGAAATTATTTTCCCAGCTTAACTGAGACCCATAGTTTGAATTAAATTTAAGTGGATTTTGATTTTACACTGATTTTACAAATCAGTTTAACACTCATTGGTCACCTAAAGTCTGTCACCCAAAATTCTATAAAACAACTTTTCTTTCAAACAGTCCTTGGCTAAGCTGGGAATATGCATGTAAACAAATCACCATAATACAGATAATGCATTAGCTGTATGTATCAAGTGCTGTGGGAACACAGCAACACAACATTGAAGATATAAGGCAATAATTCACAGCCTAATTATTATTTAAAACAACAATAGAACATCTAATGGCTAGAGGACACTTTTGAATAAACTAGTATTAGTAAATTAGTTTTATAATTCACGTATCAACTTGAACAGCTGCAAAATCAGCCATTCCACATGGAGCATGGGTTAGTTGTCTGGCTGACCAGCACAGCCTGATCTTACTCTCAGTCGAGCACTGACACCCAGGTTCCTCGGCTAAACAGTGCCCTTGCCATCCGCATGGCATGGCTGATCAGTGGTTCCCAATGCCAGTGCTCACAGAAGCGTCAACCCCAACAGTTTCACTCCTCCACTGAGCAATCAGATTAACTTGTTCTGTCACATTCTGATGCTGTACACAGCTCAGAGATGACAACACTGAGATTGCTCCAGAGATTGCTGCATACAATAGTTATGTATGTTTTGCTTGACTTAGAGTTGAGTATTTTAGGAAATAAAAGGTATAACTCCTTTCAGAGGCTTCTAACGCCAGATGTACACACAGAGGATCATGAAAAAGGAGGAGGTCTAACAAACTGAGACTGGACAGCAGTACTCCATTTCACTGGACATTTTACAAGCGAAGTAGGTTAAAAAAACGATTACAGACTACAAATATGACATTTACTTAAATAAATTCTAAATAATCCCTCTGATCTAAGGAAGCCTAATTAAGATGACTAGGGTACACAGTAATAAGCACTATGTTCTGAAAATAGCTGAAAACTACCAATCCAAAGGCAAATAATCCACAGTCTGGTAAGAACAATAATGGCCTCCCCCAAGATATAAAAGCATGTAAATGTTTCGATAAAAGTCACTAATTTGGATTCCAGTTAATGACACCAAGTTGGTTTCACTGTATAATTACAGAATGCCATTTTGTAAAAGTCATATTAAATTGATTTAGAAAAGATCATTGACCTGGATACAGCTAGACTGATAAACCTCACAAACCATCTTAATGGATTATAGTAAATATCAGAACCTTTGAAAATAAAATGAAATCGAATTTTTATTTGCTATGGGAATTAGGACATTTCAGTCTTGCTTATACAAAAAGAGCAAAGATTCGCAAAAATGGAAACAATGGTTAAGTCCAAAACAGTAGTCAGTATATATCGCAACAGAAAAAAAGGAATTCCACTGTTTATAGGAGTCCCATAGTAAATTCTCTGATGAAAAAACAGACCTTTGGGAAAATCCTGATAAATAAGTAGTATGTAGATCTACTCAACAGACCTACTGCATAAAATTGCAATTTGTGTGTTAGTTAACAAATGCCTACTTTTCTCTCTCCATTGACAGTTCAATATAATTAGTCACCATTATGATGTAAAATCTCTGGTTGATGCAAGGGTATAAATAACCTTCACTTCACACATTAATAGTATATTAATAGTGTGGTAACTATGAATAAAAATATTCTTTTGAAATGCAGTAAGAGCTGCGATTCTAGTTATATTTATTTCTAGTTTAGTATTCCAATATTTGGGTGCATGATAAACAATGTTTTTGAAGAATATTTTATTTTTCTTCTTCAGGTATAGTTTCCACAAAAAGTATCATGTCACTGATTTGCAATTAAAAAATTTAATTGAACTAAATTAGTGTTTATATTGCATCACTCTGAAAGTTTTTAAGATTCCTTAAATGACCTTGAAAATAGCTCAATAGTTTTGTCCCCATGATAAATTTACCTTTCTATATTTTGTTTGCTTTGATTAATGACTCTTTGTCTCTTATTAGTCTGTAGTCTCTACGAAGGCAGTCACCATGTTCATTACCACTGTATCCCCAATGCCAGGAGCCTAGAACATAGCAGGTCCACAATAAATATTTGTTAACTAAACAAATGAATTAATTTGTGTTATATATTAAACTGTAAATTGTATAAGATTATAAAGTTAATAAAGAACATGGAATGTTCACATATAGTACCATCTTCCTTCTACTCCTTTAGGATTCTCGGTTACACAGAACACAACTGATTGTAACAGAAGGAAAAAGTGAGTATTTTCTAGCCAAAAGACATTGTAATGCTCACATTCTAAAGTGCACTCACAGCAATGCTCTTGGAAAAGTCCTCCCCTATCAGGTGATGGGAATCTCAATTTGCACACAATACCAACTCCAGCTCTCTCTTTCTAATTAGAAATAGACACAAAGAGTGAGGTAGAACAAGACACAGTGGGAAAGAGATACCACCTAACGGCAAAGAAGAAAACAGACCAGTATAACAAGCAATTTACCCACACTTCAGTGAATTTCTGCACTTCGACATTCAGAGCACTGGGCAGAAGTCGCAGAGTGTCAACATGCAACCCAGACATTCAGCACGCTTCATTTCAATTAAGCTGTCAGATTCCTCTGGTCCGCACCATTTCCAAACCAGCCACTAGTCATCTTGGGGGTGGGGATGGGGGGAGACTTTTGGGGCCCTGTAGATATAACACCAAAGACACTACCCATGAAAGAAATAATCGATAAGCTGAACTTCATTAATATTAAAAACTTCTTCTCTGCAAAGGACAGGGTATCAAGAGAATGAGAAGAAAAGCCGAAAATGAAGAAAATATTTGCAAAAGATACATCTCATAAAGAACTGTTATCTAATATATATACAAAAAACTATTAAAACTCAACAATAAGATAACAATCCAATTAAAAATGCATCAAAGATCTTCAAAAAAGACGAGAATGGAAAAGAAGCACATAAAAAGATGTTCCACAACACGCCATGAGAGAAATACAAATTAAAACAATAAGATACTACTACACACCCATTACAATGGCCAAAATCCAGAAAGTGACACCACCAAATGCTGGTGAACACAAACACTTGGAGCAACAGAACTCTCTCATTCATTGCTCACAGGAATGCAAAATGGTGCAGCCATTTCAGAAGATGGCAGTCTCTTAGGAAACTACCATTATCCTACAATGCAACATTCATGCTCCTTAGAATTTATCCAAAGGAACTAAAAACTTATGCCCATACAAAAACCTGCACACAGGTGTTCACAGCAGCTTTATTCATAATTCCAAAACTTGGAAGCAACCAAGACGTCCTTCGGTAGGTAAATGGATAAATATTAACAGTGGTGCATCCAGATAAAGGAACATTTGGCACTAAAAAAAAAAGAAAAGAACTATCAAGCCATGAAAAGACTTAATACCTATTATTAAGTGAAAGCAGCCAATCTAAAAAGTTTACATACTCTATGATTCCAACTACACGACATTCTGGAAAAGGCAAAACTATAGAGACAGTAAAAAAGTAAAAAGTTCAGTGTTTGCCAATGGTTGTGGGAGTGAGGAGGAGAAATGAATAAAATGAACACAAGGGACTATTAGGGCAGTGAAGATATACCAGCAATTTCCAACCCGCGTGTGACAGCACACTGATGTGCCGTAAGAATTTTTAAAACTTGCAGTAACTGACTATTTAGTCAGGGGCACTGACCTCTTTTCCCTTATTGTCAAATTAAAAAGTAATAACAGCCAACACAACAATGGTAGTCGGGTGTGAATGAATCAAAATCATACTTTTTTTTGGTCACACTGGCAAAAAAGTATATTTTTTGATGTGCTGCTGAATTTAATAATTAGTTTACATGTGCCATGAGATGCAAAAGGTTGAAAATCTTTGCTCTATATAATGCTATAATGATGGATATATATATCATTGTGTATTTGCTCAAACCCACAGAAAATATAATACCAATAGTGAGTACTAAGGTAAACTATAGACTTTTTGTGGCTGTGATGTATCAATTTAGTTCTTCCCTGATTTTAAAAAGAAAAGTACCTTTCTGATAAAGAATGTCAATAATGGGGAGTCCATGCATGTTTGGGGGCATGGAGTACATGAGAAATCTCTATACACTCCTCTCAGTTTTTGGTAAACCTAAACCTGCTTTAAAGAGTAAACACTTTTTTAAAAAGCAGGAAGTATCACAAAAGCTAGAGTCAATGGCAAACACATCTGCCCTTTAATTCTCTGAAGACATTCTGGTATTCTAACCAGAACAAGAATGTATGCTAAAAAGACCCTGAGTTAAAAAGACAGCAAGAGATCAATATTGAAAGGTGTATTAGAAAAAGATAGTGACACACATAGTGTATGTTTAGAGCATTGTGCATCAAAATGGTGATTTTTAAATGCAGAAATTCAATACTTCAGTATCAAAAAACATTTCAAAGGGTTTTTGCCCTATCATTCTATAAAACTGAAACTGTATTTCCTATATAATTCTATAATCTGCTTTTCTCCCTAACAACATGTCATAAACCAGCTTCTAAACTGATGGATATAATTTAAACTAGTTATTTTTAACAACTGCATAACATTCCATAGCAGTGATACAATAATTTATTCAACTATTTCCTATTTATGCATCATTCCATTTGTTTCCAGTTATTCTCAACTACAAACGAAACTGCAATAACTGTCCTTTCATAGCAATCCTTACCCACTCATGCTTTTATTTCTACACAGTAATAAACTAATATTTAATAAGCACATAACTATGTGCCAAGTACTTTAATACCTTATTTGTATTATCTGATTTAATCCTGCCAATTATACTATGAAGTGGGCACTATAATTACCCTGCTTTATGGAAGAAGAATACAGCTTCTATGATGCTGAGCATCTTATCCAATAGCCACCAGCTATTTGGTTTCTCTTTTTAAGAATGTCTTTTTTCATCAAACTCTTCCAATTTACTAACAGCCAGAAAAAAGAAAAAAGACATGGAGACATGCCATGCTCCCAGATGGGAAGACTAAATGTTGCAAAGTTGTGAACTAAGTCTCTGAGAGCCCAAGCTGGTCACTAGCTGAGTCAGGAGAAGGCTCTGAACCTCGGCACACATGCCAGTTCTGGCTCGGGCCTGAATGGAAGGGCAGTGGAGGCACCACGGGCTGGCTGTGACAGAACCAGAGCCCGCCGCCCGGGCCCGTCCAAACACCATAACTCCGGTAAAGCACTGTGTGTGCGAGGGAAGCGCCATTTCAGGGCAAGTCCTCAGGCTGCTCCCGGCTTTACTCCCAAATTCCTTCTCCTGGAAATTCTGAAGTGGCTGTTTTAGGTAGTTGAAAGGGATCTCAGATGCTGCCTTTCCAGAATTTCCTCAGGAACTAAGCTTCCATTCCACTGTACGTAAAATACAAAATTTAATTTACAAAGTTTGATCAGTTACTAAGCATTTACGAAAATGAACAACATCAAATGCATTACCTGCTTAAATGCTTTGGGATATTGCTCAGGCAGACTATTAGCTTACTAAAGTTCTTAGTTTTATCAATCAATGCATTTTCTCAGTAATCCCAGAAATCATGAAAACAAAACATAAATGTGTATTTAAATCATACATTCTCATCTAAAAATGAGAAAGGAGTTTGCTTATTTCTAAGAACGTGACTGTTTTCTTATCTACCTAGGCATTTCCCAAATTTTCCTGTAGGAGGTCACTTTAAATTTATCCCTCTACTATGGAACATTACATCTGGCGAGGGGAAATGTCTTACATACTTGATTTATTATATGTTATTTGGAAGGCTGTCACTGTTTGTTCAGAGAGCACCCCCATGTCATTCCAAAGAGCAGAATCACCACATATGGTGGTTGGAAAAAGCAGCCACCGTGTCATCCCACAATCAGAAGAAAGAATATTTCCACCCCCCACAGTGGGTTACCTCAACTGCTCATGAGAATGAAAAGTGAGGAGAACTACAATGAGTCACAGACTTACTCTCATTAGATAACAGCTCTACCGTTAGTAGAGTGATTCAGTTTTCAAAACCTTCTCACATCATAACTTAGTCTGTCACCTCACCTACGGCACTTTTAAGTCCATAAACTGAAGATTTACTTCAAGGAGTTTTATGGTCATATGCCTACAAGAAGGTTGCATTTTAACCACAGACTACAGCTCAGGTCACTGAAGTCTAATAGGTTTATAGGGCACTCGAACATGAGAAGGGGAGTGTTAATGAGCTAATAGGCTTTTAAATGCACAATCTAAATAGACTTCTAGGATACAAAAACAAATTAAATTTATGCAAACTGGAAGCCAAATTACTTTTTCAGGATGAGCTTATTTCATCTATTGTTTTTAAAAAACATTAGTGAAATTAAATTATGTATATGATCTCACTTAATATGTGGAATCTAGTGAACAAAAACCAACAAAGAAAATAAAAACAGAGGCATGGATACATGGAACAGACTGACAGCTGTCAAAGGGGAGGAGAGAATAAAAGAAGGTGAAGGGATTAGTCAAAGAACATATATGCATAACCCACAAAGACGACAGTGTGATCACAGCCAAAGGGAAGGCAGGTGTCGAGGTGGGCAAAGGAGGGAGGAATGGGGACATCTGTAATACTGCCAACAATAAAAATAACTTAAAAGTGAGAACACTAAACACACGAAATAATCTGAAGCCATTTAAAAAACTGGTTAACTAGGTGATTTTTAAAGGTCCACATGAATGTTCGCAATGATACTCCCTGAAGGGGCTTTAAGGGTTCAAATGACTGAACCCTACAGTGTCCTGTGAAGTACTTTAATGTTGTAATACAATCTACATGGACAATGTAAAAAGCTACATTGGTTTTCTTCAGTAAATTGAAATCATTTATACAAATTAGACTAGACTTACATCTTTTATTAAACATAGACAATATGGAATACATATTGAACCTATCTGGGGCCTTCTGTGTCATGTACTCTAGTAATCTAAAAAGTCACCCCATCTATAGTAACTAAAGTATCCATTTAGGTGTTAATTCACTCAAGAAACTTGCTAGCTTTCCTTTCATTGTTTTAAGCTTTCGTACAGCAACAGTGGAAAACCAGGGCCTGAGATCCTACCCTCTCCATGCCACTGAGCTCTGCACACGAACCAGACCAGGCAGTGGCCTCACAGTCCTGGGCTACATAAGCCAGAATAGTACATTTCCTCCTAGCAAAAATAAGAGAGGAGTGTATCTGGTTATCCTTACAAAAGGCCAAAGGCAGGCGCCTGCTACAGAAAAACTGAGAGCTCCAGCTGGAAGCTTTTCTCAACCATTCTCCAAAACAAGTTAAGTGAGCCAAGCAAATGTGACTTCTTACTGTATAGTTGTGGTGAGTGAATGTGGAGAGACCACTGGTAAAATCAAAAAAAGGAAAATATTCATGACTCGCACCCAAAACTTACCTGTCGAAGACCCAACATATCATCCATATACACCTACCATTTTCATTTTCATTAATGGGCCAAAAAGGGATGCAAATTGATCCTACTTTTGTAGCCCTGGCCTGATAAGATGGCTACAGGCTTTGGTCCAACAAGATGATACATGTTCTTTCTCAAAATTAATAGTCATGGAAGTTTCAACAGGCCTCCCTTCCCCAAGGGTGGAACTGCTACAGACCACAATTTACTTGGGAGATTTTGGTTTTTAACATCCTTTCCTTGTAACACAAGAAGCCTCTCAATGAGTACCTTCATATGCAACATATTATGGGACTAAATATCTCACAACAGCCACACATTTTAAAAATTACATCATGGAAAAAATAAATGACTATACAGTGGAATGTTGCTATCACAGTCACTAAAGAATTACTTGTCCTAAAATAGACTCCACAAAAACTATCACTGCCATAATTTAGCAAAATTGATCAGCTACACAGCCCAAATTTATAGTAAGGTCAAGATATATCTCAATAACTTAACTTTTGGATTAAGAGGAAATAATACTCCATTTATAAAAATGTCACTGATAAAAGACTGAGTTACTCTAACAAAGCCCAGTTAACGTTGTCCGAATGAGGGAAATGGTTAGCTGGTGATGGATAAAATAATGCTAATGACAATACTAAGGTTTTTTCAAAAGTTTGTGACAACCTAGTTGCATTGCCCTAAGTGTTGACTCTATAAAAAATAAGTAAACAATGTGGGCAAATATAGAGAAAACTAAAGTGCTCTATGTTGACATGAAGGGAAAATGTCGATGAAATTTCTGTGAACTAAAAGTTTTTGACAAAAGATACACTCTTTCACAGATACAACATATCCTCACTAGTTTACTGTGATTGGTCAAAGGACAAAATTATCAAAGTGCCCTTCTGGAGAAGAATATTCACTCAAGTATTATTCCCAATATTATGTACTCTAATTTGCCCTATGCTTTATAGTTGGTCCATTTCGTAATGATGTTTTTTTTTAAATAGCCATTTAAATTTCTTTTTGTAAGGACACCACATACCCAACATGCTTTCTATTTGTTTTTATCTAAAACATCTCTGGCACAGGTGCATCTGCTGAACATATCCAATGACATGAACTCACGACCTTTTCAGGTATTCCAGAACTGAAGTACAAATAGCACCCATCTTCTAGGTCATGACAGAGTGTGGGCCTGAGGAGAAAATAAGTCCTAGTGAGCATTTGGCTGGACTGACAATATCTCAAGTGTCATTTTAAGTCATTTGAAGTTAAAAGGGTCATTGGCCATTGAGAGTATGTCCAGAGAATTACAGTTAGTATGATAAGAAATTTGGAAACCAGAAGATTTAAGTTAACAGTTGAAAAGAATGAATGGAATATTAAGCCTACACGAGAAGATTACAAGGAAGCTTGGAAGGTGTACAAACATTTAAAGACAAGTCATGTAGAAGCAGTTACAAGCATGGTTTTTAAAAGAAAAGAATAAGAATCAAAAGGTGGAAGTTACAGAATAGCAATTTCAGCTAAAACTTTCTAACAACTAGAACTACACAACGTGAGAACTGGACGGATGCCGCATTTCGCAGAAAGAATCTTAACAGGAGCTCGATGACCGTCTGTAGGGGTGTCCCAGCGCAGTGCACAGCCAGCTGACCTCCCCGCCTCCTGGAGGCTGTTTACTTTTGGTTACTTCTCTATTTCCTTATAGGATCTTGAGCAAAAACCAATCTCTTACTCTCAAGTTGTAAAACTATGGTAAAAAGTAGCAGTGTAATTGTAGGGCAAGAAAGGAGGGAAATATCACTCTTAGAGAGATGATAAAGCATTAAGCCACCCTATGCTTGCAGTAGATGGTTGGCTGGTCTGATTAAAATGCATAAGTATGAAATGGAGTAGCAGCAAAGGTTTCTGTAATGCACACAATGGGACAATAAACTGCTTGAAAGCCTTTGGAGCCATTAGGGAAGAGTATAAAAGTCCCATGAGCAGCACCCCAGGAGAACCACAGTAACTTGAAAGCAGGGGTGCAGGTTATCCATGAGTCTAACTCCCAAGAGCAGCAGCTTAGCCACCGGAAAATCTGCCTCTAATTCCTAGTTGTGAGACGGCCAAATTTTTCAGTCACATGGGAAGTGAGTTTGTCAGGCTTCCTTAAAATTCCCTTCTTCAAAAATAAGCCTCGCATCCCTAGAGAGACTAATTAAAAACAAAATTCTGTATTCCCCACCATTTCCCCTTTGGTCAGGACATGGAACAAACTGACAGCTTTATGAGGGGAGGGAGAAGGCAGGGACTGATTGGAAGAAGGTGAAGGGAGTAGTCAAAGAACATGTAACGAAGGACCCACGGACATGGACAACAGTGTGGGGATGGACTACGGGAGTGGGGGGCGGGCTGGGTGGAGGATGGCAGAGGGGACAAATTTGGACAACTGTAATAGGATAAACAATACAATATTTTTTTAAAAAAAAGAATTACTAATGAGAAACTAGACTTTCAGACAAAAGGCTACTTAACAGATTTGTCAACACCCACTGTACTCTTCGGCACCACCAGCCCCCCCCCCGGAGGAGTGTGACCACACTGAAAGACATAAGAAGAATGTCTCAAGTGATTCACACCAAGAAGGTTCATGGTTGTGAGCCCCAGCACAGCGACTTCTACTACTGTTACTATATATGATAGTAACATCTCATGCCTCCATCTACAAAAATGGAGAATTAATCTGTTCCCTGTTTTCCTCCCCACCAGTCCAGTTAAAGTTTGGAAAATGTCAGAGGGAGTTAAAACAAAACAGTATCAGCTCCATGATGAAAAGAACTATAAAAGCCAAGAAAAAAGGGTCATTTTATTTGTTTCCAAATGTGACATGAGAAATCAGAAATTAATAGAAAAAATGCTCTAACCAAAATAATGCTACATAACATTATTATAATGTGAATATAACTAAAGGGAAATTAATGATTAGAAGCAAAGCACCAATACCCTGCAGCTTTTAGAAAGAAACTCAGTGAGAACTCATTATTTAGCACTGTAGGGGCTGAGCTATTCAACATATTTGAGAGTTCACTGCCCTCATACCTTTAAGCAATAATACTGTCTTTCAAACACAGTATATAAAACAAAAACTAATCTACTCATGACAGATAGAATTTGGAGCATCAATTATAATACTATGTGATCAAGGTAGATGTCCACCTTGTTTCTATATTAAATGACTACCAATTACTGTGATTTTAAAAAATATATTTTCAATTTAATTTAATTTTTATTTTTTATTATTGTTCAAGTACAGTTATCTCCATTTCCCGCCCCCTCCACTCCCCCCGACCCCAGCCATCCCCACCTCCCTCCCCTTCTCCCACGCCCCCTTGGTTTTGTCCATGTGTCCTCTCTCACATCGATGTTTCTCTCCCTCTCTTTCTCCCTCCCTTCTCCTCTCTCTAGAATGAAAGAAAAAATATATATAAAAGGTTAATTACTAACTTCCTTCAATATCCATATTATTTTATTATATTACTTAATTTTGAGACATACTACTTATTATATTCCAACTTTCACACACTCTGATGTAGAAGAGACTGTGGGCTATCCTCCCCAATCCTCTGAGCACCTCTGACAGATGATCAAGTTCCTCCCATTAATGAGGGTCTCAGGACACAAAAGGCAACTTATTTCATTTTTTGACAGTTCCAACTGATTTAAAGTCCCTTTATAGGTAAAACTGATATACAACATTTGTACTTTGACATAAAATCACTTCCCTGCAACTTCCACCCAGCATTTCCAAATACGATACTCAAGAGTTCCACATCATGAATCTGTTTTAATAGCTACAAGACAATTCTTAAAGTACCCTTAAAAAATAAAAATAAATCAAGAATTTAACTTCTGCTACATGAAACCAATAACCAGATCTTTTTGTTCCTGCAACGACCCACTGCTTAGCTGTCAGTCAGGTGGGCTTTACTCATCACACGCAGGTATCTCTCCAGTGATGGCTGTTTCACTAGGTATTTACTGGCTCTGGGGTAGAAAAGCATTATAACCATCAGTTAAGTGACTTCTTTTTCTCGATTTACTGTCATAAAGTAACATTAATTTTGCTGCCCAATAATGATTTGCCAACTTTGTCATCTAAAATTTGATAAACTCTATTGAGAGGGTTTATTATTTTACAAAGCTAATTTTTCCTTCTTTCCCATCCCCAATTCTGAATTGTGGTAATTGGCATAAGAAATATAAAAGATATTCAGGCTGCAAGAGCCAAATCCATTCACTCAAACATGATACTTGTGCTGGAAACTTCTGATACCTTTGTCAATAATCCAGGAATCCATATAATATACTTTCTACTAAACAATTCAGTTAGTTCAAGATTGGGTTTAAGAAATATCACATTCAATGTCTACTGTCATCACTGTCATTTAACACTGTTCAGTGGTTTTCACCATATGAAAAAAATACATAGAATAAGAGAGACAAAATTAGTCTTACATGCATAATAAGATTACCAACCTAGAAATCTGAGAGTATCAACTAAGAAACTATTGAAATAAATACAATTTTGGTGAAATGACAATATACAGATGGAAACATACAAATGCTTCATGTTAAAAAATTAAACTATGTAATAGAGAAGTTTTCCAATGCAAGATGATGCACGAAACATATATGCTTTTGCCTTCCCTCTTTTCCCAAGACAGGAAATGAATAATAGAAAAAGAAAAAACAGCCAAAACAACAAAACTGGGGAAAGGTGGTGAGTATTAGACAAAAGAGACTAAGACAAGTCTCGTGTGGATGTGTGATGAAATGCAGACAGAGCAAAGGAGGCTAAAGCCCAGCCACCTGGGGTGGGCGGGGGTGGGCACAGGGGGACAAGAAAATGAATCAGATGCACAGGGGAAGAACAAGCTAATCTCTCCAGGGACCCCAGATCAGCAGGTGTGGAAAGTGGGTAAAAGAATTGGGTATGAAAACAGGAAATTAAATAAAGCAGCTGTCCTAATTACCCCGTTTTTGCCAACAAAACATATCTGTCTAACCCTGACCTCAGAGAGAATCCAGCAAAGGAGCTCGTTGATGATAAAACCATTCAAATTGCCTACAAAGACAGGCCTATACTGTGAGAATTGATATCAAAGAGGGAAGCCCAGTTCATCTGCACATCTAGAGGCAGCCCCACCTGCCTAAGGATAGATCTCTCATTCAATCATCAGAAAGCAAAGTCTCACCTATGTACACAGACCCACTCAATTCTCCCATACAGGAGATGCCTACTGTGGAAGAAGACGTTACAGGAAAAACTGCACCAACCAGCCATCCAGAATAATCAACGAAAAGTATTACAAAAGAAACAAGGAACAAGATAATTTATAGAACTTTTAAAAATTATTGTTTTATCTTATAATATATAATTTGTATCACATTAGTATATTCAGGACAATTGAAGAAGACACAGCATTAAAAAACAGCATGCTACAAAAAGAACTGAGCATAAGAAAAACTGGATTGATGAAAGTATAGTATTCAAAATAAAAATTAAATTATAAAGTAAAGGTCTAAAATATTATAAGAATGCATTTGGAAAACAATTAGCACACACAAAAAAAACATGAAACACAGAGAATCGATCTAGAAGGTCTATTATCCAACTAGTATGAGTTTTTTAAATAATATCCAAAGAGAAAGTATATAATCACTGTATTTTTAATTCAGTAATAAGTTCCCAGCAAAGTCATAGACACTAACAAGATGAGTAAAACAGACTTGCATTTAGACTCACACCTGTAGCATTTCAGCATAAAAGGACCAAAAAAATCATAAAAGCTTCCAGAAAAACAAAGAGATCACTTACAAAAGAATGAGAATCATACTGATATCAAATGTTCGTAACCCAACATAACACATGTATATAAATGAAGCATTATCTTCTACATCCTAAGTGAAAGTTACTGTGAACCTCAAAGTCTATATCTAGCCAAATTTCAATCAAGTGTGAGTGAAAAATAAATACACTATTTTCCAAATATGAGTGTTGCAAGCCTCCCTTGTCTATACACCTTTTGCTTGAAGAAGTTATGTCATCCTTCATCAAAATAAGGGAGAAAACAAAGAAAGAGAAAGTCACAGGGCCCAGAAAATGTCTTTAGGAAACAGAGACACATCCTTGAAGCCTATGGTGCAGCAGATTTTGAGACTGGCAGTCAAAATTGGCACAGGAAGTCAGAGGGCACCTGGAGGCGTGAAAAGAAAAGTGATTCCCAGTGACAGTCCTAATCTTCAAGATATGTTAAAGGCTGTTATGTTTTTTTCTAAGAGAAAAGGTTATTAGAAACTCTAAAAAACCCAAAAGCATCTAAAAGAATGCCATGGCCCAAATATGAAGCATCTAAAATGCGGCAAGATTTTATGAAATTGATGCACTACAAGGAGAGGCAAACCATTTCATCGGGACGCCGAGAAGACCTCCCCTCAGGGGCCTGTGGGCAGAGACACTTGGCCTGAAGTAAAAAAGAAAGAAAATCTTACCCCCTGGTCATCTCAGTGGTGAAAATATTTATTTTATCATAATATCAAGAGTGTTGCCCTGCCCTGGCTGGTATAGCTCAGTGGATTGAGCGCGGGCCTGCGAACCAGACAATCACGGTTCGATTCCCAGTCAGGGCACATACCGGGGTTGCAGGCAGGTTCCCTGCAGGCCAGTTCCCAGCAGGGGATGCATGAAAGGCAACCATACATTGATGTTTCTCTCCCTCTCTCCTTCCCTTCCCCTCTAAAGATAAATAAATAAAATATTTAAAAAAAAAAAAAAAGAGTGTTGCCCTGGCTGGGGTGGCTCAGTGGATTGAGCGCCAGCCTGTGAACCAAAGGGTCGCTGGTTCAATGCCCAGTCAGGGCACATGCCTGGGTTTCAGGCCAGGTCCCCAGTTGGGTATGTGTGAGAGGCAGCCACACAGTGATGTTTCTCTCCTTCTATCTCTCTCTTCCTTTCCCTCTCTCTAAAAGTAAATAAAATCTTTTTTAAAAAGAGTGTTACTGGTTTTCATCTTTTAGAATCAATTAATGACAAAAGGCTGTAGGATTTAATTGTGGTTATAAAACAACATTATATGGAATCAGTCTTGTCATTCTGAAAATAAACACCATAGAAAATGGGAATGGGAAGGGAAAAAAGGGAGTGAAGGTAGGAGTAGAGGGCATTAACGTCACCTTCTCACACAGTGAAAGGCTAAGACACACTGAGAAAAGTTAATAGAACAAGCTAATAGAGCTATGAATAATTGAAAAATCAAAAGGCAATCGCAGAGAAAATAAAATAACTCAAAATTGGGAAAATGAGTGATGAGGTGAAGCTAATAGGTAATACAAGCACACCGAATCTTCATTGTCAAAGTGGGAATAACTAATATTTATATCTGACAAATGTACATGTACACTGATACACAAACATTTATCACACATGTGCATGTGTTTGTCCTCTTATTCCTGAATAACCCCCAACTTTTTAATACAGTCCCCATATTTTGATAGCTCCCTAATTATTAATCCCACTTGCTCAAGGTAGAATGTGAAAAACTATGTTTTCTGGCCTCTATAATGACTAAAATAAAAATGTGACCTGGGCTTTGTCAAACCTAGTTCAGCGCTGAATCACATAAGTGAATGGACTGGGCAAGGGGAGTCCATTTTTTTGGCACAAGGTGTGATATGTGTCTTTGAGTCAGAGATAGCAGCAACTGACCTAGTCAGGTTGGCATATGAGCAATCTGCCCCAGTGCATCAATATCCTGTCACTAAGAAACAGTAAAAGGCATAACTGCAGGGCTGAGAGCCTCCGAGAAATTCAGTGCCACACACCATGCCTTTGGGCCCACACGCTCCCATCTGTTCCATCTTAGAAATGTTTATTACATAGTTCTCCCAATTTTTATGCATTTTGCCCTTAACCACATAACTCAAGCAGGTTCTATCCTTCCTGATTCTAATTACAAACCCTCACAAAGTTGTACAAGTTTTAAGTGGTCTGCCCAACCTATTTTTTCCATAAATCCTGTTAGTTTTAGTGAGTATTTATGTAGTATCCAGGACTTTGCAAAAATTGTATAAGAGCCAAAATACCTATACAAAGTTTTACTTAGAGGAATGGAAATAGCCATCAGGAGAACAAAGCAGAGAAATGGTTAAAAGTGGCAGTGTTTAGGGACCCAGCCTAAGGGTGAAAAATGATTCTTTTGCATTATAAACTCTGCTAAACTATATATATTGTTGACATCTTCGTGTATTACTCTAATGTTTAAAATCTCTTCTAGTGCTACACATAGAAAAAAAGTATTGGTGAGGCAGAGAGCCTGGGAAGTGACTATAATAACAATGACACCGCTCATGGTATCAACAAAAATACATAAAATATTGAAAAATAAACTTAAGATGTGGAACAGCTATGTAAGAAACTATACAGCTTAATTAAACATGTAAAAGAAAAGATAAACAAGTAGAGAGAAAATCAAATTCATGGAAGAAAAAGCAACAGAAATGACAGGGAGTGTAAGTGTTTGGAAGGACTGATTATCTGTGATAATAAGAATGGCTGAAATTTTGGACTAGATAAACGAGAGAAGTAAAATGGTATACTTCCTGATTTCATTTTTAAAAAACCTTTGTAGACCACAGTTTCGATAAACTTTTAAGTGGGATTACAATAGCTAAATACTGTAAAATCACTGTGTTATAAGAGAAAAGGCAAGGAAATATTATAGATTATAGCATAAATGCTACAATTTTGTAAGTGTTAAGTACCAGTTTAATGGGAAAGTTAAATGACCATCAAAGTGAGAAACAAAGTCAACAAATTTAGATTTTCTTACTTTACACTGAAAATGTTCAATTGAGAGCACAATGTATCTGTGATCTTTTTTCACTATGAAATGAGGTAATGTCTTTCTGTTCACTGCTGTTCCTCGTAGCAAAAGAAAATAGTTTAAACAAAATTAAAATATTGAGTGAAATGCAAATAATTGTATAAGAGGATACATCAAAAAGGATTAGAAACAGAAAAACAAGTATATATAATCTTGCTTTCTCCAGTTCCATGTAGAAAAAAAAATCCAACTGAAATAAAATATGGCAGTATAACTTACAAACTGTATATACTATTTAGGAATATTACATATTTTTTAAGTGTTATACAGGTGGGCAAATGTGAAAGAAAATTTCTGAAATGTTATAAAATATGTGGCAAGCTCGAATTTAGAAGCATATCATTTGTAAAACTCATGATAACTATTAAAGCATGAAGTTAGTTAATTGTAAAATAACTATTCTACCATGAGACCCTGTTGTGCCATGAAAATACCAGGGTTCAAAATTTAATACCTGAGACTGAACTGCAGTTCTGCCACTTCTTAGCTGAGAGACTTAGGGAAGTTACTGATCTTTCTGAGACTTGGTTTTCTCATTTCTAAAATAGGAGTAATACTTCTTAGCCGACAAGGCAATTGAAAGGATTAAACCAGAACACACAGTAGTGACAAAAGATCGTAAACAAAATAAACATGAATGAAAAAGTACTAACCCTCCTTATAAATACATGTCCACTGCCAGTATCCTTTACACTTTCAAGTTACATTCAAATCACATTACAAATGACAGTTTATTAAATGACATCTGAAAATTATTCACAAATTGTGCTCAAACTCTGCCCAAAAGCTGCATGCTTCTCGACAAAAGCAATGAAATAAAAAAGCAAAGGTGCTGAAGTCCAGTGACCTTGGTGAAAGCAGCCCTGAGAGCTGTGTGTCCTGGAGCGAGTTCCTCTACCTCCTCTAAACCTGTTTTCTCACATACAGATAACAACCTGGATGTCTAATTAAAAGAACAGCTGTGGATGCGAAAGGAGATCTGTGTAAAACATGTCCTTACACCTGTTTGTATTTAGCATTTACCAGGCACTAAGCTTTGTTATATAAAATATATTACACAAAATTAGATTGGAACCCTTTAATCTTCTTCAAAACATATCTCAAAATATATCAAGTGGCAGGACTGACAACACACTCAGCTCAGTGTATTTTTTTCCTACAGGCATTAGCAGTTTCTCCTTTAATTTCTTTCACTGAAAAACCAAATTATTATTACATATTATTCTTGAAATTCAGTAAGATCATTCAACAAATATTTATGAGTTCTTCTATATATTTGACATATTCAAGGACACAGCAATAAAAATATACAAAGCTTCCTGCCCTCATGGAATTCAGAGAATTGGATAACAGTCCCCACACAGGACAGTAAATGTAGTAGTCACATCCCAAAAAGAGCAACCAAGAATCTAAAACTTGTTCCATTAGTACAACCAACTAACTAGTTGTGGTCATGACAAACAAAACCCTATGGGAACAATGACTTGGCAAATGGGGTACCAAGTGCCTGTCAGCTTTCCTAGTTTGGAACAGAACAACTTATCAGACGGGACAACCTTGGCCGCCATTCCTGCTGTCTCTGCAAAGTAAACCTGCACCCAGAATAATCCCAACTAAAAGTGAGGCTTATTTCCACTTCTCCTTAAAAACAAATAAGTAAAGAAAAAATTCATTTTACCCCGGATAATATTAAGTCTAAAAAGAATTTTGACTCATTTATTTAATAGATTTTAGATATTAGAAGCTTATTATAATCCTGAATGAAATACACAATTTTAACATACAATTAAAAACATTGTTTACCATCAGAATATAAACTACTCTCAGTGATTAAACACATGTCAAATCAGTAATAAGTTTAGAACCAAATATCCTTGTATTGTCAAAGAGATAATTTTTATCTGCCCATATTCATTGATTACAGTTTTACTAAAAGCTTATTTACAAAAGGGGAAAACAGAGCAGAGATTTCTAATTTGTTTTCAGTCCAAAAGTAATCATTTATTCTGATACGTATTTTACAGAAAACACGTGGGTTACATTAAAATATATGCCATAGAATAAAAGTACTTTCATGCTACTTATTCAGAACTATAGCATAAAATATGCTTCATTTAAAACTAAAAGGACAGCTAGATTAGGAGTGGAAACATAGAAATAAAGATCTCAAGGAGGGTTAGCAACAGGGGAGTGGGAAGAGGAGAAGGGGGGAGAAGGTACAGAAAATAAGTAGCATAGATGGTAGGTAGAAAATAGATAGGGGGAGGGCAAGAATAGTATGGGAAATATAGAATCTAAAGAACTTGAGACACGTGGTCATAAACTAAAGGGGGGGTAATGGTGGGGACAGGGGGTAGGGTGGAGGGGAATGAAGGGGGGAATAGAACAACTGTAATGGCATAATCAATAAAAAAAATAAATTTAAAAGAAAAATAAAATGACACAGTCAGACCGAACTGTGGAAACCTGGTGAAACTAACCATGAAACTTGGCTTAAGAGAGGCCTCTAGTGGTTACTGGTAGCTACTAGCTCCCCTTCCCACCACCAACCTCCACCCTCTGGTAAAGCTCCTGTTCATATTCATTCATTCACTCATTCTCTCCTCTCTCCCTCACCAATTAAAAGCCTCAAGCAAAATAACTACTATTCTATCACTGAATTATTTAATTAAGTCCAAGAAATGAACTAAATAATGTGTATAAGTGGTAGTATTAAACCATTACGGGTTCTCTAAAGGTAAATTCTACAACTTCTCCATAAAACCAATTTAGAAATAGTCAGTAAAATAAAGACCCTAGTCCTGGCCAGGTGGCTTGGTTGGTTGGAGCGTTGTCCTGTGCACCAAAAGGTTCCCTGTTTTATCCCCAGTCAAGGCACATACCTACGTTATGAGTTAGGTCAACCAATCGATGTTTCTTTCTCTCTCTCCCTTCCTCTCTCTCAAAAATCCATAAACATATCCTCATGTGAGGATTAAAAAGAAATACAGGCCCTAAACATTACCTTGCTAGTGTTAGTAATCTTAATAAAAATTAAATCTATGGTAGTCTAAACAAATACCCGATGAAAATTAAAAACAAACTTAAAGACTACGAATTAGACTTAAAGTAATAAAATACAACATATGGGTTTTTATGTTTATCTTCAGTGGTATTACGGGTCTTTTAAACATGTTTGCACTACTCATAAATATTTAACACTAACACCATTTCCAAATCCAAGACTAAGCAAACTTGATTCTTTATATATAAATGACTACCCACATTCAGATAACCAAGGTGTAACTCCTTTCCAGGTCCACTCCTACAATATCCCTTTCCTTCTTCACTGCAGGCCTCTCCTGCTTCCAGAACCACCAAACACCCACCCAACCCTGCCAGCCTTAGAAACTGCCTTATCTTTACCTTTATCCAAGGCCCCAATAAAGTCTTTAGAAGCAAGAATGGAAACAACTGGAGAACAAGAGTAGAAGAATATTAAATCTAGAAACACTGAACCCTCAGTCCCAGCCATTGTCACTCCCTCATGCCAGGGATGAAGTACTGATCCCAGCCTCGTTCCACGCTGCCCTACTGCTGAGGCCTCTCCCAGCTCCAACGATAGCCTACCTCCCAAATACTCTGAAACGATAGATACCTCAACATGTAGCCAAAGCTCAACCATTTGCATCTATGGGCACAGCTTCTTTTGCTATGTAACTAAGTTTAAAAGAGGAAGGAGAGGGGAATAAGAGGGCAAGATGGTGAGAAGAGTGGAGGGAGTAGAGGGAAGAGCCTTTCTATGTCATTCCCTAACTGTTGATTTTTTAAAAATAAACTGCCTCCCAAGGACCTGAAAAAATGTAGATTACTTGCAGGGAAGAGACTTTGAGACAATATCTTGTATCCAGTGTGTTGTAACAGATAAAGATCCTGATGATCAGAAGCACTATGTAGTGACTGCTATGGATAAAAAAGGTCAAAGGTCACAGGTCACTCCTGGGAACAGCAAGAAGGCCAAAGGGAACAGGCCTAGCCTGACCTCTTTCAGTTCTAGACTCCACAACAATGATGCACAGGCACTACAGAGAAGGAAATGACAAAAGAAAAGTTCTGAAAAGTCAAAATTGTTGTCATAAGGTTTGAAGAGTAAAGGATTTGTTCTGGATTTATAAGAAAACCCTGCAGGCCCTCCTTGGCCAATGTACAAGTCTCACTTATAACATGTGGTCATCTGGATTTCATGAAAAGCTAGCAATAATGTGACAGCAAAACATAAGGTAACATTTAAATTTTAAAAGGCTTAAAACCACAAAAATTATGCATAGAAATGTACCAATGAAGTAAAAAGTTCTATACCTCAAAAAATGCATGTCTTAATACAATAAACAATCCATATTCATTTGGATTACTTTTAAAAGATAAAATTATCTACAAAAGGTTCTGGGAATATTGGCATCCAAAAGGTTAAAAAGTATTTAAACCTATACACAGAATAGTAAGTCTCATCTATGCAGAAAGTGGAATTATTCTAAGAACTCATTTCTTAAAAATTAGATAGCTAAAGTTTACTGCAGTCAATTTCACATTGCTTTTTAGAATAGATAAATTGATTGACTGACTCCAGACATTCTGTAGGCAGTGTCAGCAAGGTCTGTTTTGGAACTGAATGCAAGAAGGCAGAGCATGAGAAAAAGAGAAATAAAAAAGACACCAAGGTGTAAAGGCAGGCTTATTTATTTCCATAATTAGCATAATTTAATCTTTAATTAAAGTATAAGCATGTCAAAATTGCCCCAGCTGGTGTAGCTCAATTAGTTGGAGTGTCATCCCACAAAGCAAAAAGTAGAAAATGTGATTCCGGGTCAGGGCATCTGCTTAGGTTGTGGGATTGGAGGCAAAGACCGGTGTTTCCTCACATTCATATTTCTCTCCCTCTCTCTCCCCCACTCTCTTCCTCTCTCTCAAAAATCAGTACCCATGTCCTTGGGTGAGGATGAAGAAAAAAAACTGTCAACTTTTTTCTATAAACATATGAAAATCACCTTGTAAACTGCTGTCTTTTTTTTTTTGCATTGTTTTATGTAGTTGATTCTAAGTTATATGACAACATAATTCTTGAAATCCCGAGTTTCCTTCGAAGCCTGTCATTCCCCTGTCAAAATCAAGTTCTTATTTGCCACAGGCAGCTTCTCTAGATTTTTACTCACTAAAAAAAAAAACACCAAAATCTTTTCAAGCTAGACAGCCTAAATCTCCCTACCACTTCGATAACTCATTTTGACTGTGGTCTGTGTCTCAGCAGGAAAGCCCATTCAAGCCCACAACTTGTAGCCACCGTTCTTCCTCCTAGGAAGACTCTGGTACAAGCTCCACTTATGAGACGCTATTTTGCATCAGTGTGACAGCTGAGCTGGGTTATGAAAAATGAACGAGGGCAGTGGATAGAGCTGAATGACAAAAGAAACTCCTCTGGGTCAGAGCGCTCTGAGGCCTCCCCAGAACATAGAAAAAGGGACACTATAACAGAATCCAAAAAAATGAATCAACAGGACTTTGGTTCTTCTCTTTTCTAACTTTCCATTAAAATATAACAATATACAAAAAAAGAGTACAAAATGAATGTTCTGCTCAGTGTTTGAAAACTGAACCTATGTAACCAACACTCAGAGCAAGGAACTGTTTCCAGCAATCGTCTCCTCCGTCATGTACTTTTCAACTACTAACAACCACACTAGTATTAACCACTCACCCGACACCTGACACCATAGGTTAGTTTCCTCTATTTTTGAACTTTATATACTGTATTTAAATTGCCATGTATAATGTGCATTTTTCTGCCCAAATTTTTGAGAGAAAAATAAGAATGTGCACTATTCATGGGTATAATGATTACATACCATGGGTATGGTAGGCCTAATAATCCCATGTATAATGCTCACAAAAAACCATGGGTGTGCATTATACACGGGAAAGCATTAGCCATGGCAAAATATGGTAAACTGAATCATATACGATGTATTCATTTGAATCTGGCTTTTTAAAGTCACCTCACAAACACATTGTGAGATGAAAACACACTGTTACATTAACTTGTTGGTTCATTCTCATTGCGAAGCAACATTCTAATTACTTATTTTTCCATTCTCTGGTTCTGAGTAGTCAGGTAGTTTATAGTGTGAGGCTCTCAGAAATAGTGCTCCTAGAAACGTTCTCAAACTTACCTTTCGTATCATACCTTTCTGTTGGGTATATACACAGGAGTGGAATTGGTGAGTTATAGGATTCAGATAAATAATGTCAAACAGTTTTTTAAATCGTTGTACCAATTTATATTACCAACAGTAGCATATGAGAGATGGGTTGGGTCCAAACCCTCAGCAATACTTGATATTTGAGCATTTTTCATTTTAGCTAGAATGATGTCTTTACTGATATCACACTGTAGTTTTGTGTATCTGGATGATTAAAAAAACTGAACATTTTTTCCATACTATTATTATTGACCATTTAGATATCCTCCTTTGTAAAGTGCCTTTTTAAGACTTTGCCCATAATTCTATTGGGATGTGCCTTTTATTTTTAATTGTAAGAGTACTGAATATAAATGTTCATGAGTTTCCCCAAATCTGTGAGTTGTTTATTTACTCTCTTATTGGGGCTTCTTGATGAATCAGTTGTTAAAATTTTAATAAAACTGAATTTTATCATCCTTTTAAAAATGTTCATGTTCTATTTTGTCCTAAGAAATCTTTGCCTGCACAAGATCATAGAAATATTCCCTTATGCATTCACCCAAGAGCTTCATCATTTTTTTCTTTGACAATTAGAACTGGAATTCTAACTGGAGTTGACATTTGTGTGATATTTTTCATGTTACCCAACTAAACCAGCGCTGTTTATTAAAAAGACCACCTCTTTCTCTCTGAATGCAATTTTCACCTTTGTCCCAAATCATACAACCCAAGTCTGTTTCTGGACTCTCTATTCTGTTCCATTGGTCTACTTGTCTATCTTTATACAAATATGGTGTTGCAATTACCACAGCCTTATAACACATGTTGACACTTGGTAATTAAGTCCTCCAGCTATTTTCTTCAAAACTGCTTTGGCTATTCTTGGCCTTATAATCATTAATGTGGTGTGTGCCATGGTTAGCTTGGATCTTCTTTATTCCCCATGAGTAATATTTTGATTTTTCTGCATAAAGTTCTTTTATATGCATCACAATCTTCACCTAAAAACACTATGTGCTACACTTTTACAGCAGTGGTGACTACAGATTATTTTTATGAAATTAAGCTAAGAAATAGACAAAAAGCTACAAGAATACCAAAGTTCTGAAAAATAGTAAATATAAAATACCCAGAGGTCTTAGAACTCATTTGCTATAGGAATAAATTTAAAAAAAATAACACATGCAATGTTATCTAAACTTTGGTAGATAAAGCCATCACAAAAAAAAAGAAAAAGAAAAAAGCTTAAACTTACTTATATTCCAATATGGACATAGATGATTTGGGTTATAGCCCAGTAAATGAAAACTAAACTGTATCCTTGAGAGTGAAATATATGAATTGTACAAATAATAGCAATAAGATCAATCTAATCGGGCCAAAGTTCAAGAGGAAGCTTAGATAAACAACTATAAATCTGAGCTGCCAGAATCCCACAACATAAAATTCAAACTGTGATCCATAGTATTCAGGTTAAGAGTTCATTTTTTAAAAATAACCCATCTCCATTTCTTTTGGAGAAGAAACAAAAGAAAATTGAGCCAAACCATTTCTGACTATGTTAAACCTAGCTTATCAAACCATAATGAATCAGAAGTTTAAAACACTGATGGCGTCCCTGTGTTTATTTGCACTACCCCATTACTCACACAACTCAACCCAGGCTGGCCATATGAAGGATACATCTGTAATATTCTCAACTTAGAGAACTATGGGAGGAAAAAAACCTAAGTGATTTGTTTCCTTAAGCATTTAGCTTATTATATAGCATACATTTCCTTCATGGTATAAATTTTTAAAATTTTAAATCAATTGAAAATGCTCACAAAGCTGAAAATTTCAAAACCATTCTTTGCAAATATCCAACAAACTTTGCCCAAGATTTTAAGGGGATGACATCTATCGATGCTATATTCATACCTTGCAAACTGTATCCACATCCCAGGGTAGTATAGTCCGCAGATCGATGACTTCACAAGATACTCCAAGCTTTTCTTGAGCCATGGAAGCCACCTCTCGGATTACATGAACCTAAAATAAGGAGAAAAATATGTTGAGAATAACCACAGAAATTCAGGCCTAACACATTAGTTGAATTCCAGCATCATTCATAGAGGTAGTATATTTTTTAATTTATTTTTTATTGAATTTATTGGGGTGACATTGGTTAATAAAATTATATACAGAATAGGGGGAGGTAGAGGATGGTAGAGAAGGAACAAAGGGTGATGAAAGGAGACTTGACTTGGGGTGGTGAACACACAATGTAATATACAGATGATGTGTTATATACAACTGTATAATAGAGTATTGAACGTCAGAGGAATTAATAAATTTTTTAGACATATTGAATCCCACAATCCACCAAAATAATCAAAAGGAGATGCCTAGAAAACAACTGAGAAAAGGCTCTTAAGGAAACTGAGAGCAGTCATTGCCAGAGATACTGATTCCAAAGATACCAGCCCTGAGGTAAAGTCACAGTAGGTGACCCCACAGTAGGTGGGGTTTCTAAAGTAAGCATTTACAGGGAACAGTAAAGAGCAGAAATGGTGGAACCCTGTACATGACCAACATTTAAGGGGAAAACAGGTGAAGAGGAATTAACTCACAATAACAGGAAAGGGGGGTGGGGAAGACACAGGGACTGTATTCCAGAAGCTAAAGAAGAAAGGGTTTCATAGAGTAGCCAGTGTCGTATACCAGGGATAGAGGTGGATTTAACAATTTGAAGGTTAATGCTATTAGCAGATATAGTGAATTAGTGGGAACAGAATTCGGTCAAACACAAGACCGTGAGAACGTTAAGGGCTTAACTGCTGGTGGTAGAAATGGCTCAAGGTTAGTATTAAAAGAAAAAAAAAAGGGAAATATGCTGATATTTAAAAGAAGAGTAGAAATATGTACTTTTAGATAGTGAAGAGATATATACTTTTTTAATAAAAGGGACATGAAAAGAAGAAAGGAGAGGGGCCAATTGCTGTATCCCGGTCCTGAAGAAAATAAATGGACTATAATCTGGAACAATTTTGGAGAGGTAGTCGTAATAACCAGACAACACTCCTTTGAAGACGAGGAAAACAGGAAAGCACTGAAAGAAGTGACAGGTGTAAAAGGAAAATAAGTCACAGGAGTAACAATCTAATACACTCTAACTTCATTATTATATGTGATGAAGACATATCAGAGAGAGTATGGCCACAGGAAGAGTTCTGAGCTTAAATGCTGGGAGATAGTGCAATGTGACGACCAGCAACAGGAAAAGTGGAGGTAGACAGTAGTGAGGTTTTACTGGAAAAGAGGAAGGCAGGGATTCCCGAGGCTGGCCCACTGGACGGGTCCACATGGTCATCCTATTAATCGCGAGAGATGGCAGCAGATGAGGTGAAAAAGAAAATACTAAGTGAAGGGCGACAAGTAGTGGATAGGTAAAATGCTCTTCAAAAGAAAGTGTTGTTAAGGAATACATTTTTGTGAATTCAATATATTTTTAATGGCTTCACCACATGCATATATATTTTAATGACTGAATAAGCACCTGGCCTTCAATCAAAAATCAGTACCAGATACAGACATGGCACCAAACAAGATAAACTTGATATAAGGAAAGCATCATTTTCCATTCTTCATAGTATCAGGATTAAAAGAGCTTCCAAGCACACGAACCTTACCAGTCCGTAGAAATGTTACTGACCTGCGTGCCCCAGGCAACGAGAGTAACATCACTCCCTTCCTGTATGATCTCAGCCTGGGACAGAGGGATGCTGTACGGTTCTACAGGGACCAGTTCCACTGAACACAAAATTGGGAAAAATAAAGGTTAATTATTTTCTCTCGTGTGGCATCTGTACATAAAAGAATGTAAGAATCTCATTGTGGCAAAGCTTGACTTATTCTTCCATATTTATAACAGAAACAGCATTTACCATGCAGCTTCATGAGATTACCACATTGATGAAAAAGCACAAAGAAGTGTATGAAATATATCAGCTATACTGGAACAGAAAAACGACATTAGGTAAGAACTAAGACAATAAAGTGCGGGCTTTAGTCAATAATAATGTATCAAAATGTACTGCACTAACCAAGATGTTAGTAACAGAAGAAACTGGTGGGATGTATGGAAAAACTCTGTATGACATTTACGGTGTTTTTGTTTTACAGATTTTATTTATTTATCTTTAGAGGGGAAGGGAAGGAGAGAGGGAGAGAAATATCAATGTGTGGTTGCCTCTCGTGTATCCCCTCCTAGGAACTGGCCTGCAACCCAGGCATGTGCCCCGACTGGGAATCAAACTGCGGTTGTTTGGTTCGCAGGCATGCGCTTAATCCACTGAGCTACACCAGCCAGGGCTACATTTAGGGGTTTTTTGGTAAATCTAAAACTGTTCTAAAAAAATAAACTATAAAAAATTTTAATATATGTTAAAACTTGATTCGATTAAATTAAGTTCCCAGACAAGTTTTCTATCAAGGAACAAATTTATAAAGGTTTGGAAAAAAAATAAAATCACATAGCAGGGCCAAATTTTTAAGCATGTTTTATTTTTGTACTTTGCATCTATGAACACTTCGTCAACTATAGCAGCTGACAACACCTTAACTTTCAAAGCTAAATTCTGTGAAACTCAAAGAGAAACTAAATCAGTTCCACCAGCCAAAATGAAGAATAGCCACTGATATCCCAGAAAAAAACATTTCATGATTTCTCTGCCCAACCGAGTACAAGCAATACAGAGTTGATTGAATTCAAGAGGAAATCGTAAGGCAAATTTTTAAGTGAAATGGAGTAGAAGTTGATAAAATTACTCCATTACAGGGAGGCCTTCTTGAATTCCTATGTCAGAACATTACAGTGAAACTGACAGAGGAAAGAAAATGTTCCCTTCTGCTCATTTTCCCCAAGTTCATATTATCATTGCTACATAAATGTTTTTTATTCAAAGAGCACAAAAGAATAAAAAGTTCCCTCTGCTCCCCAGTCAGTCCATCCAACTACATGGGCCAAAAGTAATCAATGCTAACAATTTCCTGGGTGTCTTCAGTAAACACCTCTTTTTTTGTAGCAGGTTTCTATATCCTATTTCTACATTTGGAAATGCCCCACCTTATGAGGCAGGGCCCTTTCTGCACTACAGAAGTGAGGTCCATGTATTCACTTTCCCAGCTTCTCTTGCAGCTAGGGCACAAAATATGGGCTCTGCCAATCAAATGCACCCATGCCTGACTCTGAATTGGAAGCTGATGACACACATGAGCAGCAAGTATCCAGAACCTATTCCAGAGTACTGGTAACAGTGGAGACAGATCGGGTATCCAGGTTCAGAAATATTAATGATTCAGACTGCAGTTCTATGTCCACTGATAACTGCTGGGGGATATTTGAAGAACCAATTATGCAGTGGAATTTTGGGTATTGCTCCTAGACAGATATACAGCCTCTAAGCCAGGTTCTCAAGCACCCCAGAGATCTCTGAGCTATTTATTATCCTTAAATAAATCTTTTCTGCTTTTATTGGACAGGCTTGATCTTGTCTGCTTAAAAATAAGGACCCTGACTGATGTGTTATTTTTTCAGATATGTAGAGTATGCAAATATGCATACACATAGACACATATATATTTTTTTCCTCCTTTTCAAAGATAGAATCACATGGTACACACTGTTAGGAACCCTCCTACAAGTTAAGAATTCTTCTACAATCTCTCTTTTTCCCTATTTGACAATATATCTTGGCCATCTTTTCAGGTCAGAAATATAGCTTTATAAGATAATATTTGTAAGTAAAATATATCAAATTCAATGGTGCTGTTATCAGTGATGTGGTGGAAAAATTTATTCCTTGTATTTTTTTAATCCTCACTGGAGTATATGTTTATTGACTTTAGAGAAGGAGGAGAAGATGTGGAGAGAAAAGAAAGACAGACAGACAGACAGACAGGTATAGAGAAACATCGATGTAAGGGAGAAACACCAATCAGTGGCCTCCTGTATAGGGAATCAAACCCGCAACCCAAGTGTGTGCCCTGACTGAAAAGTGAACCCGCAGCCTTTTGGTGTACGGGACAACATTCCAACCTGTGAGCCACCCAGCCAGGACCCATATTAACAACCCATGCAGAAAGCATCTGCAAGAGAACAACTTAATCTTAATGACACAAGTTCCCCTGTAACGCACAATTTTACCATTACAGCGATAATTTCTCTGCCCTGGCACAAATCTACAGTAATGCTAGCTTCCTCACAAAATACACATTACTTCATGCTGCCTGATTACTAACAGCATAGTCAAAATCTCCATGCCCTAGAAGCCCACCTTATCTGTCAGCATTTACAGTGTAATGGGAGAGAGGTGGGAAGTCCACCCAACCCAGCACTCGGGCCTGGCTCTGGCTCTGTATCTCAGTATCGTACTCATTTGCTGGTCTCTGACAAAGCCCTCTACTGCTCCTGTGCCCCAGTACGCCACCTGTAAACTGGGGAAAGCGGTATGTGACTGTCTGCCACACCATAGGGACAGAATGAGGACAAAAGTTAATTCCTGCAGACATCCTTTCAGTTCTTAGAAGACCTGCTTTACAATTTAAAATAATGCAATGATACAGTCATTAAGACTATAAAAGGAAGTTTTCATTCTAGGAACAGTTATTCTGACGCCTAATACCATTTGCTGCATAAAACTTACATTTCTGTATTACAGTTGTCATTTTTCTGAATAATCTTTCAGATTTGAGGTTATTAATCATAACTTTTTGGTAATTTTACTTCTATATCAACAATTAATTTTAATGCTGACGTTTAAAAAAATACACACAAGAAAACTTAGTGCAATTTCTTGTAGTAATTACTTTTAAGTTATTCCTAAAATAAAGCTGTATTCAATCTTCCCCTTACCTCTTCAGCTTAATTATTGAAAACTTAAAGATTAAACAGTCTACATTACAAAAATCATACCTACGTACTGTTAACAATATTATATTTATTTGTCTATAATATGTCATTATAATAGTTGTTATATTAATATATTACTGTCTAATTAGAAGACAAAATTAACTTTCAATAAATAAGAATAATTAAGTGCTAAATTCTGATACTATTTAACCCATGGTGATTGCCGGGAGCATGTGTGGACAATAGGGACTGGTATATTGTCTCAATACCATGAGGGACAGGAACCTGAGACATCTCCTGGGACTGACAGTGCTTGAGGGTCACAACTGCATGACAACCGAAGCCTTTACACCATAAGCAGGTCAAGGTTTTACTGAGAATTAGGGCAAAAGGATTGCAGAGAAGTGAGAAAGCAGATGCACTGGAACAAATAGAGAAAACCACAAAAAAAGGTAAATTTTAAAGAATGAATATAATTCAATGCACAAAGACAAAAAGTTGGCATTCTTAGCAGTGCGGTACCATATATGAACAACAGAAATGCCTAAACACGTAAGCTGAGAAAAACACCACATGTCGTGTTCTGTGATGCACTGAGAAGGATACAGCATCACTGCTGTGGTATTCTTGCCAAAAGATATATATAACCTGAACTTGATCATAAAGAAACACCAGACAAACTGAGAGACGTTCCGTGTAACAATGGACCATATGTGGAGGTCACGGCAGACAAAAAGATAGGAACGATCTGTCCCAAAATAAAGTGAAGATTCTGGATCAGATCCTGACCCAGAAAAGGACATTAGTAGACTACTAGTAAAATGTGAATCACGTGTCTGGAAGACTTAACAGTATTATATCACTGTTAATATCCTGGTTTTGATCATTACAGCCATGTTACATGTGAGGTTAACATCTGGGGAAGTTGAGGGGAAAAGGGTATATAAGAATTCTTTGTACTATTTTGGTAACTTTCTGTTTGAGCATATTTCAAAATAAGAAGTTTCACAAATTACTTTAATTTTAATTTGTTTAAATGGAGGCTGATCCACCTTAGCAAGTCTCCCACAGATTTTGGAAGAATAAGGTGTGACATAATGGGGAAATACACCAAATTATGAAAACTGAGCTTAATACAAGGCACGGCAGAGGCACTATAGATTGATACTGCCTTGTATAGCAAGCCCTACTTTTTGAAATATAGTACAAATAGAGAAAATGAGGATTACTAAAGCTATCCACCTGTAAAAGGAGTGCAGCCATATGTTATGTTGTTTTTGGGACCTCATCCACCCGGGTGAATTTAACAGAGTCTGATTATACAAAGACATGAAGATGTGAAGACATGAATTCAATATATGTTCATGCCTGTCAGCTTTTTGTTAGAGATTCTTGAGCACTAAATAAAAACTAATAACCAGTCAAATTGTCTAAACGGAAATACATCAATTCAAAAATGAGCAAATATCTTGCACGTAACCAGGAGATTTCTCACACTGAGATACTTTTAAATAAAAAAATATAAAAACATCTGAAATCTCAAAATCATTGGTATTAGTGTCTGAAGGTCAACTTATCACTAAAAACATCGCTGAAAATTTTTTAAAAACCCATCATTAATATTCTCAACTGAATAGCAATAATGAAATAAAACAGAAAAGTCCTGAACTCATTTCAATTCAAACACATCTGAATTCTTTTTCTCTGATAGTTGGTGCATTAATTTGAAACCCCACATTTCTATTTCCTTTGCATTATGAGACAACTTAGATTTCTTTTCAAAATAGTTTGTAAGTGTGTATCATAAAAGTAAATCCATGACAAAGCAGCCATTGTATTCCTTAAACAACTTAAAAATTTCTGTTATTTAATGTAATAAAAAAGATTTATGACACTGATAGTATTGCATAATATACACCACTATACTTAAAGTGTATACTAAAATGTAACCATATTTGTAATATATCTTGTTCACTCTTTGCAATTGCTCTTAGTAGTTTTTTTCTTTACACTCTAGTGTACAGAATTTAATAACCTGGCAAAAGTTCTCTGTTCAACAATCTTACTAGCCAATTGCCCATCTTTCAAATTTAATATACTAGACTTTAGTAAATATTTTTCAATGTATTTTCTACAATAAGAAGCTTTCTATGGGTGAACTTCATTCACATAAATAGACTCTTAGCAAGGTAAACTGGCCAGGCAGGAAAGAAAAGAATTCAATGCTGAATTAAAGGGCACTATTTTGAAGCCATTCTCTACCAGCACATGGAGAATTTAAAAGGAAAAACAATAACCTAACAAAAAGGGTTGAGTTGAAATGGAAAAGGACTACATTAATTTTCACTGTCCATTAATTGGTGGATATACCGTTATTTTGTGAGCCACTAAGAATGAAAATACTGCCACATTGTTTAGAATTACTCTTACTGAAAGAAAAATTTTTGAATAATTATTCAAATTTTTAGAATAATGAAACCCATGTCTGTTTAGAATAACCCAGACATGGGTTTCATTGTAACACCCTTACACATACGTAAGATCAAAATATAAGCAAAAAAGGCAGTTAAACTATTCCTAAAACTCTTTCACATTCAGAATCTAATCTTTTCCCTCACCTTTTGACTTATAACTGTCACAATATTATTTTCTCTGTTACCAAGCATATTGGGACTCAGCACTTTTTAAAATACTGGTGCTGAGCTCTCAAGATAGCACCCTATTTAGAAATATCCTGCTCCTGACTCCTTCCACAGATGGTTAAATTATTGTGATTCTATACTTTCACCACCCTTCTGTCCATCACAACCATTTGGAACTTCATCGTTAAAAGACTAGTTCTCTGAGGTCTCTGAAATTTTATTTTAAGCTTTTGTTTACATTAGTAATGGCCCCAAAGTACAACACTAGTGAGGTCAGTAATTCAGCTATGCCTAAGAGCAAGCCACTTTCTCCCTTTAAGTGAAAAGTTCTCTATGCACAGATGGGGAAAAATTAGTACTGTATGTAGGGTTGTGTACTATCCATGGTTTCAGGCATCCATGGGGGATCTTGGAACATATGCCACATGAACAGGGAGGGACCACTATATATCTGTATCTATAACTATACATACATATATAAAAATCTCAGTAACTGTCATTGACAACTATGTCTAAAGGTGAGGTTTAATTAGAATTTTTATTTTTTATCTGTGTAAATGTGGAACTCTGTTTACTAAATATAAGTCAATCTTTGACTTTCAGACATCTAACTTTGTACCCATTTTAAGAAAAATATTAAGAACTGCCTATATTCAAAAAGTAGACAATCACTGTCTTAACAAGATACAGTGTACATCCAAATATGCTAGGATATGTTGTAAATCTGAAATAATCTTTGTAAGACTCCCTGATAAACTAAAAATATCCCACAGTGGCCCTCAAAATACCATAAACCAGCAAATTTTCCTCTTCTTCTTGCTAAATCTAAATTGCCCAACCAATAAATAAGAGATAGCAAGAACAGTCCCTCCCTCTTCTGACAAGCATTTTTGGCCAGCTGCCCCTGCAACAGGCTGGATGATGGCTGACCTCCATCCACTGCTAAAGTGCTACAGGGCCCTGACACCTCCCTCTCCCCCGGATTAGGGCACTGCTTCTGAGTTGGGCTCAGGGCCCAACATTCTGAATAAAGACTCGTGCCAAAGGGTGTGATTATTAAAACAAATCATTGGCGATTCTTAAGTAATAGAAACATATTTTAATATACTACTTACAGCTATTCAGCACTTACTATTTATGAAGCATTAACTAAATATTTCCTATATATAAACATAATTATATAATTATATAATTTATATAGAGAAAATTTTATACTACTAAATTTGAAAATCCAGAGAAAAAAATTCATACAAAGACATAAGTGACCAAGATTTACTCAAGAATGGGTAGTAGATCAACGACCAAAAAATCATTAAAAAGAAAGTAAAACATGTTTTCCCAAAGGCACCAGAACCAGATACTTTTATAAGCAAATTATATTAAACCTTACACAACAGATAATCCCTAGTTGTGGGGGCAACTTTGCCCGCAAAGCCCTCCTCACATCCGCCATGGATGAAAGGAAAAGTACCAAGACATGATCTGCTTGGGGAGGAAAGGTGGCCCATTTCTCAAAGGAGAAGGGCCTAGAGCCCCTTCTTCAAGGGGCTTTTATTGGGTTAATTTGCACAAGAATACAGGTAAGGATCAATCAATACATAGCATTCAAAGAACTATGAGGGCTTATTCTCAGTAAGGGTCAGATAGCTAAAGAGCCATAATACTTTGAGGAACAAACATCTTGGTTGGACCCTTATCATTTAAATGAGAACATTCTAAACAAAGCAGGTTTCACAGGATTTTACATATTCTTTCTTAGGCCTGATCACCCCAGATCCCGCTCTAGCTGGCAAAGGGCTGTACCACCTTCCCCATGATAGGTTTTTAGGCTTAAGTGGATTAGAACTAGGAAGCCCTTCTTCCAGACAGAAATGGGGACTTGGGCTATGTCAGAATAGCTGGGGGGTGAGGGTCCATCACTTCCTCTTTGTTGCAGCCCCCCGAGTCCTTCCACGATGGCCTCCCTAGTGATCATGTCTAGCTTAGGTTGCCCCTCCTCTGAAGGGTTGTAGTCATCATAGACTAACCGACCATGCATTGGGGGCAGGGGAAAGCTTTGTCTCCTTAGTGGCTCACATTCCAGAGGCTGCTCACTCAGCCTTAGCCATGGGGGGCAGTTACAACTCCTGAAACCAGGCAGAGAAGTTCCCAACATCTAGCTACCCAATCAGGTCTAGAGCACAGAAAAAGAAATGAGCCCAGTTCATTCTAAAAGACTGCATAACTCCTGAAACCAGACTGAGATGGTGAAGCAAAGATGGTGAAGCAAAGATATACATAAATATATATATTTATATTTATATTTACATATAAATATATACATGCATGTTCATACATGTGAAAAGACATAACTATAGTTCAATTATATTTATGAATGTAAAGGTCTTTTTGAAAATCTTCTAATTGAAATCAGCAATATGCTGAAAGAATAATGCATCATGCTTAAGTAGAATTTATCTTAGGAATGAAAGACTTACTCATCATGATATTGTGAAATAAGTTCATGCACTTTACCTAATCAAGAGATCTAAGAAGAAAAATCACACAATCATCTTTACCAGACACCTAAAAACAATTTGATAAAACTCAACACCTTAGGAGAAGTGGGAGGAAGGGTCCTCTGACTAAGTTAAAAATTAAGAGCAATTTCTTTAACTTGATAAAGACTATAGACTAGGATCCAAGTTAAGAAAAGATGAGACATTCCTAACAAGGGAAAAAGTCAAAATGTCTCATCAGTTTTTGGGAAAAAAAATAAAAACAGTTTTAACTATCATTAACTAAGAGGGTAAGATTTTCTACCTAAAACAGCTAAGATAATTAACTGAAATATTATTAGAGAATTGGATAATGTGTCCGAATGCAATATTAACAGACAAAATCAAAAGCTTTTCTCTATACGATAACCAATTAAAAATGTAATAAAAAATCCTATCCATATAGCAAAAAAAACAAACAAACCATGAAACATCTAGTAACAAACTTAACAACAAATGTGTCAAACTTAATAGAAAAACCTACACAACTTATTCATGGACATAAAAGAAGTTTGAATAAAAGGAGACAACCATGATCTTGGAAATGGAGAATCTTTACAGTGAAGATGCAAAACTAGAAAAAACAACTTTAAAAACTATGTTTGTAAAAATATGCATATACATTTATGTACAAATAGGTAAAATGCTGCCCTCAATGACAACCAGGGTATGGGCACTGATATAATGGTGACATTTCCCAGATACAGAAAAAAAAGTTTGAAAAATACAAGAAATGGCAAAATTCTGATAGAATGAAATTCAAGGCTTTCTCAAGTGAAGTATCTTATAAATATTTCCAGCTTTCATTTTTAGCTCTCAGGCTATAAATAGTTACCCACTGAGTTTTGTTTCTGTATAGTAACTGCACGGATAATACCCTATCCTTCTAGTTTTTCCCTAACTGCCATTTAGAGACTTGCAGTGTCTGGCTTCATCAATCACTTATTGTGCTAGGCTTAATTAAAAAAATAGAAAACAAGAATGGAATTAAGAAATATAGGTTTTATAGTTTTACTATAATAAAGAGGCTTATAACTTTCTCCTTCCTCATGACCAAATATGTATATATAAACAGGGATGTTTACGTCAACACAGATTAGTACAGGCACAACTTAGAAGCAACTTAAAATTCTGCAATAGGATAAATTATGCTACACCCTCAAAATTTTATGAGCTGAAAATCAACTAAATCTTTGTGACCTGACATTGAAATATAACCAAAATAAATTGGTAAAAAAAGCAAGTTACAAAATAATGTTTAAGTATAATTTTATATAACTCAGTTTATGAACATATGTTTATCAATGCAAATACAGAGAAAATGCTCTGAGGAAAGGAGTTAAATACAGAAAAGGAACTTCCACTTTTCATTTTATAGTTCTATGATACTTGAGCTTTTTATGAAGTGCATATAATACATGATATTAAATTTTATTAAAAACAAAAATAAGTTACTTTTTCATTTATTGTAAGCTTAATGGCTGACAAAGTATCCAGTTAAATTAGGACAAGAATCAAAAATAGATGTCTATTTAATGTCCAAAATTAGTCTGAAAGTGCATGTGAATAATATAAAGAATATATCACAGCTCAAGAGAATTCCACTGTGTCACATTCCACAAATATTTATTTATCGGGTCAATCGCAGAAAATACATAAATTCAAAAGTAATTCTGCACATCAAGTTGATGGAAAACCTCTTGATTCTTCTTGATACTCATACTGGATTAGGCCTTTTCATCACAAAATAACATCACAAGCTATTAACTGCATTCCCCACTTGGTTCAGATGTATAATAAATGCTGCTCCATAATGTTAAGATAGATGTTTACATAAACAATTAATAAAGAACAAATATATATGAAATTAAAAACCATGAAGTGCAAAAGGTCTATAATCAAATAAATGAGAATAAATTAACAGTATTAATATAAATATTAAAATAGAGATGAAAGTTCTGACAGTATATACAACAAAAAGTCAAAAGTAGTTAGGGGACAGATTTATGAGCTCTTTTTATCTTCTCTTTTGCACTTTCTGGAGTTTCAAAAAGCATCTATAAAAGACTAAAAAATAGCCACAATCCTTTAACCCTTCTTATATACACTCCCTTTGCAATGTGACTTTTCAGCTATTTCCATGAAGTTATAGAGTCTATGTGCCCACCCCTTGAACTTGGGCTGACTTCGTGACTTGCTTTGGCCAATACACTATTAACAGAAGTGATGGGTGCTGGTTTCTAGCCTATGCTTCAGGAATCTTCCATGCTGCTACTCACCCCCTTGAAACCTCTGCTTCTACCATGTGAACAAGACCAAGCTAGCCTGATGGAGAAATACAGACAAGTAGACTACAGCTTTACCAGTCAGCCCCCAGATGTGTGAGATGAACAAACCCAACCCACACCTTACCTGCAACTGACAACGTATCTATGAGGGAACCAAGATGAAACCTGAACTTCCCCACTGAGCTAAGTCTAAACTGCTGAACTGCACATGAGCTAGGTAAGAAAGTTGTTTTAAATCAGTAAATTTTATGGATGGCTTGTTAAGCATCAATAGCTTGCTGATAGAACATGACTTCCATAATAAGAAAAATCAGTGTTTTTAAGAGAACAACGTAAGGCATTGTTAACTTTTAATTATAACAATGTTTACCCCAAAATATTAAACTACCTTATTAGCAGGCATATATCTTTTTAACTGAAAATAGTTAAATTATCTCAATAGTGCAATGGAACTACTTTTTTATTAAGGATCCAAGTTCATATTTAGCAAACCTTGTCACTGCCCTTACACATATGGATAAAATAACTGATGTGTAACTAGATTTACTTTAACTACATATCAAATACTAACAATAGAACAAACTTATCTTTGGAAAGAACAATCACATCAACCACCAGAACTAAGAACTTTCTCTGTGCCAGGTGGTAGACTCAGTTCCTTTAAACATATTCATTCATCCATTTCATCTTTAAATCAACTTGATGAGCTAGGTATTGTCATTGTCCTCCTTGTATAGGTTTAGAAAACTAAAACACAGAAAGATTAAGTTGTTTGCCAAAGTCACCCAGCTAGTAACTAGTGGAGCAGTGGTTCAAGCTCAGGCAGTCCGGTTCCAGAAACCACGCTCTTAACCACTCATTAGACTGAGGGCAGAAGGGACGCCTATAAGGAAAAATGCTGATTGGCCACTTACCATGTCCAAATAATGAAAATAGATCATATTAAGAAAATTAGTAACCATGTTGGCAATAAAAAGATGAGAAGTTAAGCAAATAAAAACAGAAAAAAGTTGTATTCAGAGAAAATCCTTGCATACCAAAGAGGAAATGAAAGAATGCTTCACTTATTTACTTATTTTTGACTTAGTTATAAACCATACTGATATTGCAATAGCAACATAACCACTAAATAATGATTTGACTAAAAATTACACTATAACTCTACAAAGATATTATAGAAAGTTTGTCTATGGTAAGGCAGGGATGGCAGCTGCTGGGGAAAAGGTAAAATGAAATAACTAAATTCCAGAAGAAAGATAAAATAATGCTTAAATGGCTAAAAAGAAGTTTAAGCATATTATCTACAAAAATTATAATACGTTACCAGAAGAAACTACTAAAAAAGTTGAAATGAGGAGAGAAGCACAGGCTTGGTGAAAGTTGAGGTAAAGAGCTGCTGTTTTTGTTACAAGATATATTATTTGTTTAAAATTTGTACATGTTATTTCAACTTAAAAACTAATTCAAAAATCTAGCAAATGAATTAAATTATCTCTCATTACTGGATCAAAGAATTCTTGTCAGTGAGTGTAGCTTATATTAAATGTACTAGCTGCATAAAAATAATCTGCTTCATGAAGTCGAAGTAACAAATTTAAAATGTAAAAATATCTTCAAAGTCTTCTACCTTCAAAACTACTTAAAATAATTTTCTTTTCTTCATAATACATGAATTTATACAAAATTAGTGTATTTGCTTTAAAAAACAGTCCTCAGTATCATTATGACCTATTTTTGCCCCAAAGGATCATTTGAAACCTAGAAATAAGCAGCATAAGGCTTTTAGTCTTACTGTTTTTCTCACTATAATAACCACACATGAAAACTGTATTTCCTTCGATATCACTTATGTCCTCATTCAATTAAATAAAACCAGAATGTTAAGACGTACAAGAAGAGCTTCTCCACCAGACGCCTATATTTGATGTCTGACTGACTCAATTCTTTTTGAATCATAACTATTTTTTTTGTACACCGTTGAGACTGCCTAGGTTTCTCTTCCTTATCTACCTTTACCAAATAGCCCTCTGCCATTTTTAAGTTTATTTGTATTTAAATGCCATAATTATAAATTCCAGAAATATTACATTCCTTCTAAATTTGGAAGATAAATTTTGCATTTATTATATATTCAAATATATTCTACTTATTTGTAAAAAGGAAATTCAAGAAAACTGCTGCATAAAGAATATATTACCTATTTTTACTTTCATCTTTATAGTTTATAAACTTCATGGCTAAACTAAAACAAGTTTTTTCTGTGTTGCAGGCCATACATGTGGATAGTCACCAGAGCACAGGTGTTTGAGTGCAGAACAGTGTATGGAGACCAGGTCCAGAAAATGAGGTGATCAGAGAGATCAAGAACAGCTGTGACGGGGACAATTCTGTGCATTCACCAAAGAGTTTCACCCCTTCTCCCCAGAATGTAGAAAGACTACATTTGTCAGCTACCTTTGTCTCTAGTTGGGGACTGGTGAGTAGGTCCCTTATAGCATCATGGAGGAGACATTCCCAAACCCCATCAGTGACCACGCTGAACTTGTGACATGTATAAGGATAGAGGGATCGAGCAAAAAAAGAAAAAAAAAAAGATTCATGGACATGAACAACAATGTGGTGACTAAAGGGGCGAGAGGTAGGGGGTGAAGGTGGAAGAGGGTATAAGGGGGATAAACTCTAAAAGAAAAAATACAATAAATATAATTTTAAAAGCAATAAGAGAAACTCAAAGTAAAAAAAAAGTGAATTAATCCTATACCAATGGAGAAATTAATGCGGTACATATTCAAACTCTGGACTAGACACTATAACATATGGGATATAGTGCCATAATGAAGAGCTATTAATGTCATATATTTCCATTCAATGAAAAAGTACATCATTTTAATCATGGGAGAATAAAACAGACAGCATACGTCTTGGCATGAAACTAAAACATTGGAAAAATTTATTTCATACGCCCTCCGATAATGTTTGAGTAGGGTGCAAACTAAGGCAATGTTAGAGAGAGCAGCCTTTAAACCTAACTCTATCACCTATTTCTCTGTAAGTAATTTTTTAAAACTCTCTAAACTTCAGTTTCAGGATACCACCAACTCAGAGGGTTTTGTGAAGATTAAATGGAACCATCTGCACCATAAATGCCCAATACCTGGGTTTGAAAACTGGCTTTAAGCAAGTTGCTTAACTTCCCTAATGCTTAGGTTCCTATGACGACAGTGACAGAATTTTTCTGATAAGGTTGTTATGAAGACTAAATGACAGAGTCCTTATGTCTATACAACATATCACTGTGTCTATCACATAAGTGTTCAAAAAGTGCTTAAAGATGAGGCAGGTACTCATGCGGATTATCTCAACCCCTCCACAACCATGAGTACTACTATAAGTAAAATCATGGATACACAGAAGGGGTTCCTACTGTAGCCATTAGGACATTTAGAGTATGTTCATGAAAAGGTGCGGTTTATTGTGCTAATCAAACTGAAGGCATTTTCATCTTGAAAGAGAAGCTTCTTTTCTCCACCCAAAATGATGTATTATATCAGTGAAGATTATCTATTATATTAGTAAATCTACAGGAGAATGGAACCCAAAGGAAGCTAAAATGTGATTAAGCTTCTTTCCCCCAGATCCTTCCATTTATCAAAAAAAAGATTCAAAGAGTGAGAAACATCTATGTGAGAAGAGCAATTGGTTGCCTCTCCTAAGCGCCCTGACCAAGCCCACAACGGGTCTTACACCCAGACAAGGAATTCAACTGGTGACTCTTTGCTCTGCAGGACAACACCCAACCAACTGAGCCACACTGGCCAGGGCAAAAATGGTGAGGATTTTCACTTTTGATTTCTATTCCTCTCCCTCCCTCTGAACACCAGTGAAATTATCTCCTTAGCCTCACAATCTTCTACTAGAAACTCTCATTGACTAAGTAACAAGGGATTTGGCCCCAGGCAAACCACACAATAGAAAGTATAGCAATGTGGCCACATATAAAATCCTGGAAAAATAAGTCACACAGCTGGGCTCAAGTCACATGTCCCTCACCTGAGATCACAGAGGTCAGACAGGATGACTGGCAGCCCCTTAAAAACCACATGGAGTCGGAGATAACACTGGCCAAGGGAAGAATATGTTCTATAAGGAAAATAATGGACCAATAGATGCTAAAAGATTAACAAATGAGAGAGAAAGAAATGTGCACTACAACTATAAGGCTAAAGCCTTAAATAACTATATAGGATTTACTGATATAATTTATATAATGTATATATATATATATATAATATATAATTTACATATAGATATAAATTATACATTAAAGGGAAATTCTTTGAGTTAGCAAGTTAACGGTTACAGATGCCTTATACTTTAGCTTCCTAAAGAACTTTTTACCTAGTAACACTTAAACACTTTGTTTCAGGAATTATGTATAGAATCTACTCTAGATTTGGGGGGAAGTTACATCTTACCCTAATGATTCTGAAGGATGGAAAAATCAGGTAATAGTTAATGAGTGACAAATGATGCTTCCCTAAAATATTTCCTACTGCATCAATTTCGTTCCAATAGTGCAGAGTGGAAAAAATATGCCAGGAAATTATTGTTCTGTCCGCAAAATTCTATTAATGAACATTATTTAAAAAATGCACTCACCTCTGTTTCTTAAATATATTTATTTATTCATCCCCCCTCCCTAGTCGACATCTCTTTCACATTTTCCTTCTGTTATTTTCCTAGACTGCAGCTGTAATTTCTCTGGCCTTCTCTTCCAGCTTACCAGTTCTCCCTTTATCTGTTCATAATTTCTGGTTAACTACCAGATTTTTTTCCTTTCACCTATATTTTTCTTTTACAGACATTCCATTCTGTTCTTTAACTCTGCTTTTCTCCTACTTGCATTCTTAATTTCTCTTTTTTTAATATAAACCTACTTTTTGTGTTCTCTATACGACAGATCAAAAATCTGAAGTCCTAGTGGGTCTGCATCTGCCTTTCCTTGTTCCTGTGCAGAGTCTACCCTTTTTTTTTTTGGACTTGTATCTGTGGTACTATTCTGAGACCTGAGCAGAAGTGACTCCAGAGAGAATCTGTTTCCTCCGACAGTTCTCTAGGCATGCCACCGATCCAGAAGCATTTCAAATTAAATTATCTACCTAAAAATGTTCAGGCCACACTACAAGCACATATTTAAATCATAATCCTGCATAAGGGTCACCCTGTGATAAAAATCTCAGAGGAGACTTTTCCTTTCTCTCTATCAGCATAGAATCAAGACAGGAAATTCTCCTTCCTGCTGCTACCTCTACATCTCAAACTGTGAATGTGGTCCATGAAATCCCAGCATTAAGTAAGTAGATTCTCTACGTAAACTGAGCCCTGGACTTTATACCCTGTGCCCAGTACCACATGATGTCATCAAAGCAGAATCTCAATGTCCCCAGGATCTGGTAAATACCTATGGAGAGACTTTGACATTCATTTACCTCTGAAAGTTCTGAGCTTCACATTTCAGGACTCCAGATCCCTAACCTGCATGCCAGATCATTATACACTTAAAATATACATACATACCCCTATTTGTTTTAGGGTATCTCATCTATCATTCTTCCATCACTACCAGACAACAAAATCTTATTCTATACTTAGTCTTGACACCTCCGTCTTCTTTCCCTACTTTAAATTCATTTAGACAGCAAGTATAATATTTCATATAATCTAAGAAATTTCTAACCCACCCCGCTCTGCTAATTTGGGCCTTCACCATTTCTTAGGCTGTTAAAGCCTCCTAGCCTAGTCTCAGGGACTTATCTTTTAATCACACTAAAATTTGGAGGCAGTGAAAAGAAAGACAAAAGTCCCAAACTGTCCTTTGTTTTCAGATCCATCCTAGAGGTTCCAGTTTGTCCTTGGTCTCTCCTACTTTGTCTATTTTCTTTTCCTGATAGTCTGCTTGCTCTACAGACTTCAGGATGCAGAACCAAACACAGAACCAAAACCTTTTTGTAGACTGTTTAGCTTCTCTAATTGTATACATTATAGGTATAATGCCTATAATATATTCTTTATTACATTTTCTAGTGGTTTGCATCTCTGATCAGACCCTGAATGATGAAGCAATAACTAGGGATCTGTCTCCTGTGTTTAAAGAACTGCAGTGTAATTCATAAAAGACATGTAACTTAGTTTATGCAACCAACCAACATCCCCTAGAAATGGACAAAATGGTGCTGCAATGAACAGCAACATTTTTTTAAGACCTTTTTCAGTATGCCTCTGAAACAGATTCTTAGAAGTAGACTACAGGTCAAGAGTAAATAGTATTTCTAACAATTCTATTTCCCTCTTAAAGTTTATTACTTTTGGAGATCATGCAAGCAGCTGTAATAATAAAGTTTATAAATGATTGTGTAATAATAAAATTTTCAGTTGGGCACTTAGCTAAAAACTATTTTTCTCAGTGGCCCTGTGATCAAGTTCTGAGCAATAGGATATGAGTAGATTCAATAGGTATAATTTCTAAGCAATTCTTTAAAGAGAAGAGTTCTTGTCCCCTTTTCCCCTCCGCCATTCCTGGTGGCTAAAATGTTTACGTGATGTTGGAAACAGACAGGCCATCTTGGCCCACGACCTGAAAGCCACATGTTAAACCAAACAGAGAAAGCAAACAGAAGAGCCCTGGCACTCTCTCAACCCAGGAGCCACCACATCAGCCCTGGACTAACCCTCTGGATATTTTCGTGAGAGAAATAAATTGACATCTTATTTACAGTCTTATTAAGAGGTAAGCCTAAATAATATATCCAACTGTTTTGTAATTGTCTAATTCATGAATATATCTGCATATTTACAATATCACTCTATAAATAAAATATAAGCACTTTAATGCACATTTGTATAAACATGGCCTAAGACTACTCAAAAGTTTTCATTACTTATACGTGACTATTTTCCATTTAGTTAAGGTTATTGATGAGCTATGTAATGAATACAACTTCCAATTACTTTTACAAAGAATTGTCGGCCTAGTATTTATAATGTAATATACATTTATATGTATTACTCTATGAACTTCCACAACATGAACTCTTTTTAAAAACTGTAAATGTATGAGTCCGTATTTTTGGTCCACTCTGTTTTAACTATTCCTGAATGTATACTGGAAATTCAAGAAGAAAGAATGGAAGAAAAAAAGTCAGTTAAATAATTATTTATGGATACCAGAAGTCTTTTTATCGCCAAAACTTGGAAATCATCAGACTACTCTGATCTTTGACGTTAAAGCACCTTCTTTTATTGTTCCACTGTCACACAGACATGTCTTCTACAATGGACCTCAGATCGTGGAACCAAAATGCTCCATTTTTTTACATTCAATATATCATTCCAAACAAGCGGAAGTTTGGCATTTACGTCACCAGTGTGAAGCAGATCTGGGAGATTAACAGATAGAGCCAGAGAAGAGTGGGCTGCACCCAGGCAGCAGCTGAAGAATCAGTGTCAGAACATTCAGAGCTCCCCTCCATCCCCCTCCAAAAAAAGAGCAGGAGCCAGAATATGGTCAGCTGCAAGACACTGATTCAAACAAGAAGCCAAGTCAAAGAAAACCACAGATTAGAAGCATGCTGAATTCTGCCCTGGCTGATGTGGCTCAGTGGATTGAACACCGGCCTGAAAACCAAAGGGTTGCCAGTTCAATTCCCAATGCACAGGCCTGGGTTACAGGCCAGGTCCCCAGTAGGGGGCAGGTGAGAGGCAACCACATGCCTCTCTCTGTCCCTCCCTCTCTCTCTCCCTTCGTCTCTGTCTAAAAATAAATAAATATATATATTTTTAAAAGCGCATGCTGAATTCTATATCAGAGCCAATAAAAATAAATGGAGATAAGCAACTTCAGTTGTTGGTTCAGAACTGACCTTCTTAAGCAGTGGTTCTCATACTTTAGCATGAATCAGAATTACCAAGACGGCTGCTTGGAAAGACAGCTGGCCCTTGCTCCCAGGGGTTCTAACTCAGTAGGTCTTGAAGAAACAAAAACAATTTGCATTTCTAATAAGCTCTCAGTAATCTTATACTGCTATTCCTGGGATCAATTTTGATAACCACCTTGAAAACCTTCATGTCAAGACTGGTGGCTAACTTTTTTTCCCTTTCCTCTGCAGAGAAGCTCTCTAACTGTGAAAAAACTAGTGTGTTTGTGGTCTTTTACCCACTGGGGGTCAAGAAAACATTCAGAGTTAGAGTCCTTGAAATAGCACATAATCAACCATGAGGAAACCTCTAAAAATTTTCTGAACCATGATCCTCATCAGAGACTTTCAAAACCCCCTGCAGAGCCAAGCCTACAATAAATTTCTCAAGCTCATTTGCTTAACTAGAATCCTGTAACATTAAACCTTTCCATTACCGATCCTGATTTCAAAATTTCAGCACAGTGAACATTACTTTTCCAAATGTTTCTTATGCAGTCTCCATTTATTAAATACTGGGGGAGAAAATCTGCATTTATTGATTAGCCATAACAGCTGATTGAATTTATAAATATAATACCTATGAGAGTATCCAAATTATTAGAAATTAAATAGCTACTCAGGATACGAGGTCTGTCCAGAAGGCATCCAGCTATGTAATATGAAAAATAAAGATATTATACACAGGACAATGACACCTCAGCCCTCTTCAAAGTAGGCACCTTGGGACCTCACACTGTTCTCCCAGTCACCATCAGCTGCTCCATCGTATTTTCCTGAATCTTACTGACAGTCTGAAATCTCTTCCCTTTCAAAGGTGATTTTACTTTTGGGAAAAGCCAGAAGTTGTCAAATCTGGGCTGTAGGGGAGCTGAGTCACCTGCACGATTTAATGTTTTGCCAAAAACCTCTGCATGAGATGTGATGCAAGAGCAGGCACATTGTCGTGATGAAGCTGCCAATCACCAGTTGCCCATAACTGTGGCCTTCTGAATCATCCAAATAGTTTCCACAGAGGAATGTTTGAGCTGAACACAAAATTTGATACAGATTCCTTGCTCTATTCACTCAGTCATTTTGAATGCAGTGGCCACACAGTATTCATGCTCACTCAGCAGCCTCTACCACCCCCACTGACTAGTACAGTGAAGTTGTCATTGTTCATGCATGTGCATTGCAGTCCACTCTCCCTGGTTGCCAGGTTACATTGATGCAGCGCAAACTGTTCTCATATTAACAATGGTTAGACTTTTTCCAGACAGACCTTGTATGCCATCAGTGTTCTCCTATTCACCTCAAGATTTTAAATTCTTACACTAATTCTTTATCCTGTACTAAGATATAGGTCACAAAAGAGTAATCTATAAAGCAGAGAGATTCAATTTAAAATATGTTTAACTTAAAATCAACTAAAAGTCTGGTGAGTGTCTAATGGAAGTATAAAATGGCACAGTCATTTTGAAAAACTCTCTTCAGCAAGTTCTTTAAAGCTAAATTTACCTCTTTGTGACACACCAATTTCATTCCTGGATGCTTATTACCCAAAATAAATAAAAACATGTTCACAAAAACATATACAAGAATGTCCATAGCAACCTTTCAAAAATAGGCAAAAAACTGACAAATTGTGATCTATTCCTACAATGGAATGCTACTCTGCAATGAAAAAAGAAGAAATTACTGATTTAAGCACCAACATGAATGAATCTCAAAAACATAAGGTTAAACAAAAGAAGCCAAACACAAAAGAACATAAATGAGTAGGGACCAAACAAAATCAGAATTCATATATAAAAAATTGTGTGTTTATTCTTACATATTTAAACTTCATTCTCTCCATTTGATGCAATAAACCTATCAAGACATTTTTTCCATTGTTCAAAACAATTTTGAACTTGTTGATTTTGATGCCTTTTAGTGTGTCTGCTGTTTTTCATTTCACCTCGCCTCAGCTCCATTCACTTGCTCCAAGCCCCTGACCAGCCTTGCAGCTAAACCACAGAGCAATCAACTTGAAAAGTCAGCTGAGTGTGAGAAAGGGTGTGAATGTGTGTGCAGATGAGTGTGTGGATGTGTGTGCAAGTATATAAGTGCCTGTCCAACTGGGAGGGCACTCTGGGGCGGGTGGCCCAGGTGCTTCTGGCGGAGCCACTGCCACCACCCAGCCCAGAGCATCTGGCTGTGCAGATTTGGAACGGGACTCCATTTGAGGAAATTACAATATCCACCCTGGGAAGAAGCCACTGAAGTGGCTGCGCCTCAGTGCCTGGACTTGTCTCTGTGCCCTCTGCCCTGGGCAGTGCTGCACACCATACCACTGTCAGGAGCCGGGGTCGAAGGGCTATGGTACTTGCCAGGGAGAGAGCTGTCACCTCCATGGCCTCCGGCTCCTCTGGAAACGCAAATGGGACAAAGTCCTACTGAGAAGGATGTGGTCTGACAGAGGAGCCGGGAGTGCTGGGGCTGGAGAGGTGTCCAAGGTGGCACTGGCTCCAGAGACCACAGCGGGAGCAGAGGGTCAGAAGGTCAAGTCTGAGACTCACTGGTGGGAGCAAGAAGGCTTCGCCGCCGTCCAGTGTTACAATTTTGATGCTGGACTCTTCACTTCACTCCCTTACCCAATCAAGATGACATGAGACTTAAAAGAAGATGATGCATACAGGATATAATCCATTGATTTGGGAGAGGCGGTGTGAAAGAGAAGTGTGGATAGGTGGCCTCTTGTATGTACCCCAACTGGGGATCTAACCCACATCTAGAAGCCCTCTCAAGGTAGAGGCAGCTGTGGTAGGGGTTGAGCTCCTTAGCCAGACAGGGAAAAGCTCCCACCAATGAATGGACCAATAAAAATCAAGGCTCAGATACAACATAAAAATCCAAAAACCCACATAAGGGACAGTCCTAGAGAATCTGGAGTCTGCATTGTGGGGGCTCTCTGCTCTGCGGGGAGACAATAACCGCTAGAGATAAACCCACCATCTCTTTTTATTTTCCCTGAAAGGAGCAAAGCACAGGCTTTGTGTTTGCAGCTACCTACCTTGGGCCCCAGCGAGGGGTGGGGTGCCAATGGAGTTGCACAAAGAGAGTCTCGAATGGGAGGCACCGGGGAGAGTTCTGCAGCAGCAGCTGTGGGATTTTCAGGGCCTGAATATACCTGAGCTCCACAGCAGCCATCTCCTAGAGAAGAGCTAGCCCCTCCCAGGGTAAAATCAATCACCTTACCCAGTGGGACACCGCTCTCCCCACCCTCTAGAAATGTCTCTGCCACAAACATTAAAACCCATTTGCTTCACTCGGCAACTTTTTAAATTCTTTTCTCAGTTTTGCTCTGCCTTAGTGTTCGTTTTGTTGGCCTCTTTTTTTCTTTCTTTTACCCCATCCTACATCTTTATGCTTGCTGAGGAGAGAGCAACATAAACAGACTCAGGGGTTGTCAGAGTCTAGGTAGGGCACGGCCAGTCCACACACTGCCCTGGGAAACAAGCTGGTGTATCCCACTCAGAAGAGAGCCACAGAAATACCCTCCCAGCATCCAGCAAACTCAAAATCTGGGCTCTGGAAGCCTAACTAGAGGCCCTGCCCTGCTGAGTACAGGGAAATAATCCCAAACAGACTCAGACTAGTGGCCTGGGGGAGGGGGAACACATCCACCATCTTCCATGAAGTCTGAAAGGAACGTGCCACAAGAGATCCAGGAATCTCAACCCCCTGTTTCTGCCAGAGGCCCTTCCAGAAACAGTTGGGTCTGAGATTAGTCTAAGACGGCAGTAGGCCAGCAGCAGAGACAGGCAGAGTCAGATCCTGTGGTAACTTGGGACATTTGCTGACACACCTCTGGACCCAGTGCTGAACAAGCCAGCTGTGCAGAGCAGCTTGACCCACTTTGGAAGCAGCCAAGCCTAGAGGCATCAGCCACAAATTGTGGATCACCTCTGGCTTTGGAAAGGCAGCCAAGGTCCAGATGTGGACAGCACCTGACACTGGTTTTCACCAGACTCAGACATCAAGTAGTATCCAAAGGGAGAAACCAGAACGCAAGATCTAAACTGAGCTGACACAAAACCACTTAGTTCTTTTTTCGTTATCCTAGCTATTTTTTCTTTCTTGCAGCCTTTTAAATTTATCTTTTTATCTATTTTTTTCTTTTATTTTTGGTGCTCTAATTTTTCTTTCATATCTCTTATTCTACTTTTATATTTGATACTCCACTGTTCCCTTTCTTCTCTCCATTTATTATTTTTGTTACCTTCTCTGTGTTCCTTTCCCTTGTTTCCATCTTTCAATTCATTACAAGCAGTAGCCCTCTTCCCCTTTCTCCTCACATAATCACTTCTCTTTCCTTTGGTTGTCTCATGTTCTTTTTCCTTTTCCCCTTTCTCTACTATTACATTGCACTTACCACTGTTACTGTTCTTTGCTTTTTTTGTGATTCATATTGCTGTGGTGGTCAGATGGGCTTGTATGTTTTGATATCACTGTGTACTGTTTTGCTTTGTTCTGTGAACACCTATACAACAGCATACAACATGTAGTATATTGTGGGGGTCGAGCTTCCTAGCCAATCAGAAGGGAGTTCTCACCAATGAACAGGACAATAATAATCAGGACCGAAATACAACAGGAAAGTCCACATAACCCCACACAGAGTACATTCCTAGAGCATCCATATCAGGAGATAAAAAAAGTCTGTACCACTGGGTCCCACAGGATTCCCACTCCACAAGAGACAGAGTCAAAGTGAATCAATCTAATACACAGAAACAAACACAAAGTTTGAGACAAGTGAAATCAAGGCAAGCAATTTATCAGACATAGACTTCAAACAAATGGTTATAACAATGCTCAAGGAACCTAGAGCAATGGTTATAACTGCAAGGAACCTTGAGGGACCTATATCAGAATGAAAAAGGACATAGAAACCTGGAGCAAGAGCCAGTTGGAAATGAGGAAGGCACTATGTGAAGTGAAGAACACACAAGAAACTATTTAAAAGTAGGCTAGACAAAGCAAAGGATTGAAGCAGCATGTTGGAAGGCAAGGTAGGAAAAAAACCACAGAGCAACAAAACGAGAAAAGACTCAAAAAGAATGAGGATAGTTTAAGGGAGCTTGGAAACAACACAAAATGTAACAATATTAGCATCATAGAAATAACAGAAGGAGAAAAGGAGAAGCAAGGGCTAGAATACCTGTTTGCAAACATGACAGAAAACTTCCCTAACTTGGTGAGAGAAAATGTCTTACAAGTTCAGGAAGCACACAGGGTCCCAATCAAGATGAACCCAAAGAGGTCCACTCTTTACAATCAAAGACACATTACAATCAAAATAGCAAAATTTAAAGATAAAGAGGGAATCTTAAAGGCAACAAGAGCAAAACAGCTAGTAACATACAAGGCAGCTCCCATAAGGCTATCAGCTGATTTCTCAACAGCAACAAGAGGAGGAGGGCGGGGGAGGGAAGAGGAGGGGGATGGAGAGGGGAGGAGGAAGGGGATGAGGAGGGGGAGGAGGAGGAAGGAAGAGAGAGAAATAGGGAGAGAGTGAGAGAACATTCACTCTCACTGTACAAAGGAAAAAAATGGCAACAATACCTATCAATAATTACCTTAAAGTATATGGCTTCAGTGCTCCAATCAAAAGACATAGGGTAGCTGAATAATAAGAAAACATGACCCATATAAAAGCTGTTTACAAGAGACCCACTGCAGAACAAAATATTCACACAGGCTGAAAGTGAAGGGAAGGAAAATAATATTCCATGCAAATGGCCATGGAAAAAAAGCTGGGGAAGCAATACTTATATCAGACAAAACAGACTTCAAAAGAAATGCCATAAGAAGAGACAAGTAATGTCACTAGACAACACTTAAGAGAATATTCCAATAAAAGAATATAACTTTTGTAAACGTATACACACCCAATATACGTGCACCTATATAAAGAAAATATTGGAGGACTTTAAAACTGAGATCAACAACAATACAGTCATTGTAGGGAATTTTTTTTTAATTTTTATTTATTTATCTTTAGAGGGGAAGGGAAGAAGAGAGGGAGAGAAACATCAATGTATGGTTGCCTTTCATGCATCCCCTGCTGGGAACTGGCCTGCGGGGAACCTGCCTGCAACCCCAGTATGTGCCCTGACTGGGATCGAACCGCGATTGTCTGGTTCGCAGGCCCGCGCTCAATCCACTGAGCTACACCAGCCAGGGCTTGTAGGGAATTTTAACACCCCACTGTCAACAACAGATAATTCTTGCAAAGAATCAACAAGAATACTGTGGCACTGAATGACACTCTATATCAAATGGACTTATTTGGTATTTACAGAATATTTCACATCACAAAAGCAAAAGATACATTTTTCTCAAATGCACATGGATCATTTTCAAAGACAGACCACATAGTAGGACACAAAATAAGCCTCACAAATTCAAGAAAATTCAACTCATAACAAGCATCTTCTCTGATCACAAAGGCTTGAAACTAGAAACCAATCTCAAGGAAAAAACTCAAAAATTTCAAATACATGGAGACTGAATAACAGGCTATTAAATAATGAATGGGTAAACAATAAGATCAAGAAAGAAATCAAAAAGTATCTTGATACAAGCAAACAAAAAAATGAACACACATCAACCCAAAACCCTTGGAACCCAATGAAGGCAGTCTTGAAAAGAGAGTTCATAGCAATACAGGCCTAGCTAAAGAAGAAAGAAAAATCTCAAATACACAACCTAACACTACAAGAACTAGAGGAACAACAACAAACAAAGCCCAGAGCGAGTACAAGGAAGGAAATAATCAAGATCAGAGCAGAATAAATAACATAGAAACTAAAAAACAATTCAAAGGATCAATGAATCCAGGAGTTTATCTTTTGTTCCTGAAAAGATAAACAAAATTGACACACCTTTTACCAGAGTCATCAAGAAATAAACAGAGAGGACCCAAATAAATGAAATCAGAAATGAACTAGGAGAAGTCACAACCAATACCACAGAAATATAAAAGAGTGTAAGAAATTACTACAAACAACTATATACCAAAAAAATTGGACAACCTTGGACAAAATGGACAAATTTCTAGAAACATACAATCTTCCAAAACTGAGTTAGAAAGAAGCAGAAAGCCTGAATAGACCAATAACTAGTGAAACAACAAGTAATCACAAAACTTCGTCACACAAAAGCCCTGGACCAATGGCTTCCCAGGTGAATTTTACTGAACATTTAAAGATCTAACTCCTATCCTTCCCAAACTATCCCAAAAAAATTCAAGAAGAGAGAAGTCTCCCACACTCTTGTTACGGGGCCAATATTATCCTGATTCTAAAACCATGTAAAGACACAACAAAGAAAGAAAACTTCAGGCCAATATCTCTGAAGAACATAGATGCTAAAATCCTCAACAAAATAATGGCAATTTTGATCCAGCAATACATTAAAAAGATCATACATCATGATTAAGTGGGATTCATGCCAGAAATGCAAGGATGGTACAATACTCACAAATCAATAAACATAATATACCACATAAACAAAATGAAAGACAAATCACCTGATCACATCAATAGATACTGAGAAAGCACCTGATAAAATCCAGCACCCATATATGATGAAAACACTCAGCAGAGCAGGAAGAGAGTGAGTATACCTCAATATAATAAAGATCATATGTGAGAAACAAATGCCAATATCATACTCAACAGGTAAAAATTAAACGCTTTCTCCTTAAGATCAGGAACAAGACAAGGGTGTCTGCTTTCACCACTCTTACTTAAGATAGTGCTGGAAGTACTAACCACGGTGATCATACAAGAAAAAGAAATAAAAGGCATCCAAAATGGAAAGGAAGAAGTAAAACAGTTATTATTTGCACATGACATGATACTGTACATAGAAAACCCTATAGTCTCCACCAAACACTACCTGACCTAATAAGTGAATTTGGCAAAGTAGCAGGATACAAAGTCAATACTCAGAAATCAAGGGCATTTTTGTACACCAACAGTGAAATATCAGAAAGAGAAACTGGGGGGAAAATCCCAATTACTGTAGCAGCAAGAAAAACAAAGTACCTAAGAAATAAACTTAACTAAGGAGGTTAAAAACCTCTACTCAGAGAACTACAGAAGAAAGAAATCAAGAAAAACACAAATAAATGGAAGCATATATCATGTTCATGGACTGGAAGAATTAACATCATTAAAATGTCCATACTAGCAAAGCAATCTATAGATTCAACACAATTCCTATTAAAAGACCAATGGCATATTTTACAGATCTAGAACAAATATTTAAAAAACTTATATGGAGCCGAAAAAGACTACAATAAGCATCACCAATCTTGAGAAAGAAGAACAAAGTTAGATGGATCACAATAACTAATATCAAACCATACTACAAGACCACTGCAATCAAAACAGTCTGGTACTGGCAAAAGAATAGAAGCATAGATCAATGACACAGAATAGGGAACCCAGAAATAAACACATGGTTAATTAATATTTGACAAAGGCATGAGCATACAATAGAATAAAAATAGCCTCTTCAACAAATGGTGTTGGGAGACCTGGACTGGCACATGCAAAAAAAAAACTAGATCACCAACTAACACCATACACCAGAATAAACTCAAAATGGATAAAGTCAAATGTAAATTGTGACACCATAAAAGTCCTAGAGGGAAACCTAGGCAGTAGAATTTCAGATATTCCACGTTGCAATATTCTTTATGATATATGTTCTAGGACAAGGGAAATAAAGGCAAAATTAAACGCAACTACATCAAACTAAAAAGCTTCTGCACAACTAAAGAACCATCATTAAAGTGAAAAGGGAACTGACTGCAGGAGAACATATTGGCCAATGATCTATCAGACAAGGGTTTCATCTGCAAAATATATAAAGAACTCATCTGACTCAACACCAGGAAAACAAACAATTTAATTAAAAAATGGGCAAAGGACCTGAATACACATTTATCCAAGGAGGACATACATATGGCTCATACACATATGAAAAAATGTTCAACATCACTAGCCATCAGACATGCAAATTAATACCACAATGAGATATCACCCCACACGGGTCAGAATTGTCATGATTAATAAATCAACAAGCAAGTGTTATTGGTGGGAATGAAGACTAGTGCAGCCACTGTGGAAGACAGTATGGAATTTCCTCAAAAACTAAAAATGGAACTGCCTTTTGACCCAGCAATTCTGCTGCTGGGAATACACTCTTAAGAATCCCAAATCACCAGTTCAAATGAATGTATGTACCTCTATGTTCATAGCAGCACAATTTACAACAGCCAAGTGCTGGAAACAGCCTAAGTGCCCATCAGTAAATGAGTGGATTAAAAAACTGTGGTACAATGGAATTCTATGCAGCAGAGAGAAAGAAGGAGCTACTACCCTTCGCAACAACATGGATGGAACTGGAAAGCATTATGCTGAGTGAAATAGGCCAGGCATTGAAGGACAAATACCATATGATCTCACCTTTGACAGGAAGCTAAACAAAAAAACACACAAGCAAACAGAATAAAAACAAAGACACTGAAATAGAGAACAAGTGGGCAGTGACCAGAGGGGAGAGGGAAGGGAATTTAAGGGGAAAAATTGAGAGGGATTTTGAGGAACAAGTATGAAAGACACAGGGATGAGGGATGAGGACTGGGGAGGGTAATGGGAGGGAGGGAGGGAGACGGGGCGGGGAGGGGCTGGGATGGGAGAAATAGACAAAAAAATGTACTTGAAAAATAATTAAATAAAAATTTAAAAAAATAAAAATAAATAAATAAAATCTTTAAAAAGAGAAAAAATTTAAAAAATTAAAAACTGTGGTACATTTACAAAATGGAATACTACACAGTAGAAAGAAAGAAGGAACTCCTACCTTCTGTGACATCATGGGTGGAACTGATGAGTATTATGCTAAGTGAAATAAGCCAGGTGGTAAAAGACACCATATGATCTCACGTATAAGAGGAATCTAATACCAAATAAACATATGATCTCATGTATAAGAGGAATCTAATACCAAATAAACAAACAAGCAAAACAGAACCAGAGATGTGGAAACAGGGACCAGACTAACAGTGCCAGAGGAAAGGAGAAAGCGGAGGAACAGAAGAAAGAAGGGATAGGGACTAGTCAAAGACCATGTACAAATGACCCATGCACATGGGCAATGGTGTGGGATGGACTGTGGGAGTAGGGGTTGAGGGAAATGGGGGGGCTGGGCAGGAGGAAAAGGGGAAGAAACTGGGACAATTGTAATGGAATAAATAAGAACTTTTTAAAGAAATGTTTTTAAGCTTATATATTCAAAGAATCATTTGCCAAAGCAATGTTTCCTGAATTCAAGATATACTTTCAAGAGAACAAAATATTTGATCTAAAAACTTTAATCACAGCTGATAAATAAGCAGTCACAGATTGAGTGTTTATAGAATCATGATTTTTTAAGCTACAAGGAGCATGACTGAACACCACAATTTCCGTACGACTATCCCAATGTAGACCTGATTTCACAGCATTAATAGTCCCTCCTTCACTGTCATAAGTGTGTTAATTTAAATTAAGACCTAAACAGACACATTACCTATAAGGGCTTTTAATGCTATTTAGCACAAAGAGCTCATTCACTTTTTCACTCAACCCACATTTACTAAGCTCTAAGTAGATGACCATAGTCCCCATGTTCTCGAAAAATGCACGTTTTTTCCACAATCAAAATATAAATGGCTAAGTGGATTTTCCCTACACATAAAGTATAAACCTGAGAACAAACTAAATATGGAAAAGAATCAGAATTTTTTCTACAAGGTAAATATAAACCAAACTGACAGGAAAAAAATAAATTTTGAACTGTAAAAAATAAAAATATAAAGATATTCACAAGTATAAAATAAAAAAACCTTTACCTGCTGCCCTGTAAAGTATTTTAGGTTCAAAAAATATACAAGGATTTTTATCTTCTATGCATGACAAAAGAAGTCCCTTGGCCTGGAAAGGGCTTCTGGGCACCACCACCTGCAAAAACAGATTTTTTTAAAAGGCAGTTTTAGTAAAACTGTATCCCAGTAAACTCACTTATAAGAAGGGTTGATATTTAAATAATTAATTGTTACTAATTAAAAATAGAAATCTGGCATTTTAGCCTAATTACCATTTTTATAAAAATTTATATTCTGTCCCCAAAAATTCAACTTGTTCAACATTTATTAGATGCCTATCATGTTGTGATGACTAAAACTGCTGTTCTCTTAAGGAGCTAAACGTGTGTGTGCGTGTGTGTGTGTGTGTGTGTGTAAAATATAGGATTCTGCAAAGAGCATTCATCAAAACAAGTTGTCAATATCTTTCTGTATTTATCTATAAAGAAATATTTTCTACTAATACTCTACTGCTAATTTCGAAGGGCGTGCAATTCTCTTCTCCAATTTCAAACATAAAAGTCTCCTTTCCATGAACAACATGATTTCCTATTTGCAGAAGTAATCCACTGAACTTTATCACCTGGGTACTATAATGTCTAGTTATTACAAAGCTAAAAGAAAAGTGTGGGTACTGCACGCTTTGTGTTGACAGGAAAGGGCTCTAGAACCTTCTCCAGAATGAGGTTGATAATGAGGAAGAGGACAACGACAACAGGTAGCACATGTGTTGACTAGGCCAAGAACTCTATGTGGACTAATTGTTCACAGCAACCCCACAAGGTACCTATTATTATTTTTCCAATTTAGAACTGCAGGCTAAAGCTTAAAGAGAGATCACCCAAGGTTACATCACTTGCTAGACCAGGGATTCTCACCCAGTTCTGACTGACACCACAGCTCAAGCTCTTAACTTCTACATCATTTGCCTCAAATTACTTTACAAACTAGTGTCTAATTTTTGGTTACTGTTAAATAACTGCATAATGACAAGAATTACATAGGAAGAGTTACCATTAAAATAAACCTGAATTTATCACAAAGGCTCAAATAAGGTTCCTTGAATCAAGCTATATTTGGCTTTCAAACTCATTTTCATACCATTTCTAGGATTTTTATTTAAAAAGTAAAACAGCAGATCAAATCTCACTATTTCATTTTCCATAAAGACTGTTGAACACACTGTTTACTTTTCTTCATCTGCTTCCTTCATGTATTTAGCCTTTTGTACTACATGTATATTTTCATTTAGGATTTAAAAAAAGAAAAAGAGGGAGAAGTAGGGAAGGTAGGAGATTGGGAGAAAAGATCTGTTCTTAAAAGTACTGGGTGACATCATAAACGGTAAATGTGAATCAATGTTCAGCTTAAGCACAAATAAAACTGTCACCTCAAATGTGGTGACAACTTACCATTTCCAGCTCACATTGAAAAAATTATGCAATTTGTATTCAACTGAGAAAACTTTATGACTTTGCTTTAGTAGGAAAAAAAATAAAACATAAACACATCCACAACCCATTTATGTTATCAAAAAACAGACACACAGCCCTGGGTGGACATATTTATGTGTTTTTACGATGATTCCCTGGAAGCTCTCCAGTACACAGAACTAAAAAAGGAGATAATATAAAAAATTCAGACAAAATATGCAAATATTTTTATTGAAAGATTTAAGCTGTTGTAGAAACCTAAGACTGTTGTGCAAGGCTATAAAAGAAAGATACTTCAAAATTAATTGGTTGAGCAAATATTACCTTACCTGGAGTGAAAAGCACTCCTAGCTAACGAAGGCTTCTTTTAGTCTACTTAAAAAGAAATACACTAAAAAGCAAGTCTTATTCCTCTGACTATGAATTAAATAGTACATTTATTAATTTACCCCAGAATCCATTAAGTGAACCTAATGGATTTAGGTTTAAAAGAGGGGAAAGATAAACCAGCTATGTTCTTAGTCTTATTCTTTGAAGCCTGAAATTAGTATCAGGGTCAAGCCAGGTGCTACTTCAAAATCAATATTCTGTAAACCTCAGCAATGGATTAGTGGATCTAAAAAATACTAATCTCTCTTAAAAAGAACAATTATACGAATTCCAAAAATCTTCTTTGCTTTCCTCTAGATAAGCTTATTAGTTAATATTAATACTGTACAATGAACCAAAATGGGAACATCAAATGGAGATCAAATAAAGTACATAAATAAGGATACCTTGATTCCTGGACAGTGGGCAAAAAAAGCTTCAGGACTCTGAGAATGATAGAGAGCCCCATGGCCTACACAGCCCCAGGGGGAACGGATGGTGAGGCTTCCACAGTTAAAAAGATCCCCAGAGCGGTATCGATACTTGGCAGCTTCATTAACAATCTGAGGAGGGAAAAGAGAAGGGGCATATCACAACAAGAACTTTATTCTCATCCATTTTATTGAAACATGTGATTAGATCTTTAATTTAATTTTTTAAATTTATTTAATTATTGTTCAAGTATAGATCTTTAAATACATGCTTATAACAACATAACTTGTAATGCACTTGCTGAAAGATAACAAAAAGTTGCTAAGGTAGTGGGTAGAAGACTGGAAGCAAAACTTCAGTACTCCATTGACTTACTCAGAAATGATCAGTTATAGTAAAATGCAGTCTTCTTACCTGATCAAAAGCAGGGAAAATATAATCTGCAAACTGAATTTCTGCAATGGCAGTAGCACCAGTGACTGCGATTCCAATCCCAAATCCAACGATTCCTTGTTCACACAATGGGGTATTAAAAACTCTATCTTTTCCTTAAAAAAAAAAAAAGAAGAAGAAGAACAGAAAGTCATTTTACATTGACAGATCAGAGTAATGTAATGCACAATACGCCTGAGAAGTCAATGAGTTAGCAATGGTGAGATGGAAGGGGGAAAAGCATGAAACAGGCAAAGGAGATAGAAAATAACTACTATGGTGGCTGATTCAAATGCAAACAGTAATTATACTAACTGTAAACAATCGAAATGTTACAATTAAAAGACAGATTGTCACACTGGGATTTTAAAAAAAGGCAAAACCCAACTACTTCAAAGAAAATAATAAGGAAATCAGAAAGCTGTAAGTAAAAAGAAGGAAAAATACAATGAAAAACCAATGCAAAGAAAGCTGTCACTAAATTGATGGCAGACAAAGAAGACTTTAAAAGAAAAGGCATTGCCAGAGATAAAAAGTGAAAATTCATTCTTTAAAGGGTTCAATTCACAAGGAAGACAAAATTCTAAATTTAAACCCATGTAACAACATGGGCTCCAAATAAGAAGAAACATCATAATTAAAAGAAGAAATAGATAAATTCCCAATAAAGTGGGAAATCTTACTATACCAATATCAGTAACTGATGGATAAAGCTTACTGAAATAAAAAAAGTAAAAACTAAGTAAGATTTGAACATCATTAACAAATATGACTTAACTGAAAAATACAGGACACTATACCTAACAGCTAGGAATACAAATCTTTTATTTATTTTTTTATTTATTTTTTTAATATTAAATTTTATTTAGTTACTTTTCAAGTACATTTTTTTTATCTATTTCTCCCATCCCACCCACCCCCCGCCCGGTCTCCCCCCTCTCTCCCACAAATCTTTTATAGGTAAACAAAGAACACTAGTATTAATTGACAATAGACTGGGGTTAGGATTATAGATTAGGGTTATAAACCTAATCTCAACAAATTTCAAAGAAATAAAATCATATACAGTATATTCTCTGACCATGGTAGAAATTAATAACAAAAAGACAATTAGAAAATCCTTATGTTGAAAAAAATTTAAATCTATGTCTAAATAACTCATGAGTTAAAGAAATTATAATGAAAATTAGAAAGCATTTTGACCTGAATGATAATGAAAACTCTATGTATCCCAACTTATTGAGGTTCAGATTTCAGTAATGGCAGAGTAATCCTCCCACATCTAATGATTATAAATCTGAACAAAATATAACATCAAACTACTTAAAGGCTTTGGAGAGGCCAAAACAGGCCTAAACTGAAAAAGGTTGGACTCTTGGAAGAAATGAATGGCAATGGGTGAGTATAACATTTACAAGACATACACCCTAAGGGGACTGCTCTAAGGGGACTCCCTAGTATCCATGACACAACACAGCTAGAATTCAGACACAGTCTTATTAGCCTGAAGTGTCAGAGAGAATGGAGTCTGGAGCTATCGGTGGCTGGAAATTGAGAAACTAAGTTCCTAAAAGAAGGGCACTACATGGGAGTGCCCCAAAACCTGGGCATTAACTCTGCTCAGATTCTCAGTTGACCCCTAGGGGTGCCTGCAGGAGCCTCCAGAAGCCCAGCAGGTAACAGCCAGAAGCTCAAAGAGCTGGGCATAGATTTTAGCTCTGCCCACTAGAAGGGAGACAGAATTTGGAGTCTGAGATTCTTTATGTTAAAGGAGCTTGATAAAAAAACAATTTAGGCCCTGGCTGGCATGGCTCAGTGGATTGAGTGTGGGCCTGCGAACCAGAGTATCGAGGTTCAATTCCCAGTCAGGGCACTTGCCTGGGTTGCAGGCCGGTTCTTGGCGGGGGATGCGTGAGGGGCAGCCATACACTGATATTTCTCTCCCACTCTTTCTCCTTCCCTTCCCCTCTCTCGAAAAATAAATAAATAAAATATTTAAAAAAAAACAATTTAGGCTTTTCATTGAAACCACAAGAAACGATGTTATTAGCATATAACTAAATTATCATCTGAAATTTAGCACCTCCCACCCAGTGTTAGCATTTCATGAAAAGTTCTCATTTCGGGCACATGGATGAACTGACACAAGCAATGACCACAGTCTGGCCAGCTGACCAGAGTTTGGGGACAGATCTGGGATTCATATTTCAGTTCTATAATCCAGGGATTTGATACGTACAATTTACTTTCAGCTTAATCAGTCCTTTTGAATATGAACCACAAATAGGGCAGGTGCTAGGAAATGCCAACTAGACACATCCTACAGTCTGTACTCTAAAAACAGCTGCAAAAACTTAAAGCATGATTCATACTCATCACGATCTGTGACTACCTTCTGATTGTGACCTCTATCCCTCATCAGTTCCCTATTTGACTGTGAGTTGCTTGATAATTTCTGAAAATGTGTGATTCTGTTGAATTAAGAACAATTCATGGATAGAAAATGAACACAGATTCCAGCTGCCACCTGTGGGATCCATAACCGTGGACTACCTGAACCACCTGAGCCAGAGAAACAGTGTTCTTATTTATTCCTTGCTGCTTCTAGTTCCTTGGATTCAGTATTTTTTATCTCAGTAAATAAAGCCTTTTTTGTTTCTAGAAGGCAGAATTCTTACTCCAAAACGTGCTTAGTTTGAGAAAATAGTTTAATTTTCTTCATGTCTCTGTGACCAAGCAAAGTAACTGCTTCAACATGAATTAAATGTTAAAAATCTGCTTCTATTTCCTCCCAAACAGGTAATGATTGAGGGTAAGAGTAGACATAAAATGTGAAATACTGATGACTTCTTCTGTTACAACACAATTAACCTGATGTCAACTTTGTACACACAGTATCCCAATGGGTAAATTAATAATACATAAAGTAATTGCCTGTGGGTTTAAGTGTCATCTCCACAAATTACTGAACTCCTAAGGCTCAATTTCTATCCATAACAGAAGAATCATGATACTGAAAAGGCTAAAAATTCATAGCTATTCAAATATTTACAAAGTACCTAATATTTTATAGAAACTAATTCTAGATACAGAGGATACAGTAGAAAAAATTCTATCCTATGGAACTTACATTTCAGTCAGAAAAAAGACAAAAACAAAATAAATAAGATACATAGTGTGTTAAATGATGACAAGTGCTATGCAGAATAGTAAAGCATGGAGGGAGCAGGTGAGAAGCAGGTGGGATGACTGTGACCTTCAATAGGAAGACGGGGAAAGCACCAGTAAGGGGTGACATTTAAAGGAAGAGTTAAAGGGACTGAGAAAGTTATTGTGCATATATCCAGGGAAATATGTGCTAGGCAGGAGGACCAGCTAGTACAAAGGTCCTAGGGGTATGAACATGTTTAGCACAGCAGGAGAAAGGCAAAAGTTCAGAATGTTTGGTTAAGAGAAAGAGAAACAGTGAAAGGATATGAAGTTGAAGAATTCTGAGAATAGGATGGGAAGACAGAACAAATCAGATAGGACCCTGCAGGTCACCATAAGCACTCTGACTTTTACTGTGATAATGTGTAAAGTAGGTGAGTTAACAGGAAGCCAATGAGCAAAATCATGCTATTCTCTAAAATGCATTTCAACAGGATCCCTCTAGCTGGCACTTGGTGAATAGCCTATAAATAGGCAAGGGTAGACACAGCAAGCCTGATTACAGGATATTACAATGATCCCAATAAGAGATGACAAAATGTAATTGCAAAAAAGGTGTGAGACTTTGGATATAGTCTAAAGATAGAGTCAAGAGGATTTGCTGATGAAATGAATGTGCAATATGAGTCAGAGAAATGCTAAAGATGATTCAAAGGCTTTTTCCTTGAGGAACTTGAAGGAGAGAGTTGCCATTAACTAAAACATGAAAAGCCATTAAAAAAGCATGTTGAGATACCTGGAGTTCAGTTTTAGAGACAGTAAGTTTGAGATGCATTCAGACATTAAGATAATTATTAAGGTATTAATTTAACTGTTGGATATATGAAAGTGTTAAGCATAAAGATGACATTAAAAACCATGGGACTAGAGCCCTGGCCACTGTGGCTCAGTTGGGTGGGGCATCATCCCATGGACTGAAAGGCTGCAGGTTCGATTCCCAGCTGGGATACATACCTGGGTTACAGGTCTGACCGCCTGTCAGGGAGCATATGAGAGAGCAACTAGTCAATGTTTCTCTCTCAAATCTATGTCTTTCTCTCTCTCTCCCTACACCCCCCTTCCTTTCTCTACAAGCAATGACAAAAAAAAAGTCCTCAGGTGAGAATAAAAAAAACCAAAACCACACATGGGACTAAATGAGGTTACCAAGTAAATTTAAATGAGTGCATAGAGAAAAAAATCCAATGTTACAACAAAAGGTGAGAAATATATCTGCAAAGTTGAGGAAAAAAACATGAAAGAGTTTGCAAGAAAAGCAGGAGAATGTGCTGGCCTAGAACCAAGTGAGGAAAGTGTTTCTAAGAAAGAGTGTAATTACCTTGTGCAGTTTGCTATCAACAGAAGTGACATGAGGGCCGAAATGCTTTAACCGGCAACCTTAACATAAGTGTCTGCAGAGTAGGAGAGAGAAAACAAAAAATTCAAAAAGGAATGAGAGAAGAGAAATGGGAGACCATGAGTAATGACAATTATTCATAGAAATTTTGCTATAAAGGAGAGAAAAAGAAAGGAGAAATAACTTAGCTGAATACGGAGCCAATAGAAGGATTTTTTTAAATAATGAAAGAACAATATTTATGCAGACTGATAGGAATGCTCTGTAGAGAAAGGGAAATTGAGGATTTTGAGAAAATTCATGAAATAGGCAGAGAAGAACGACTGGAACCATATCTTTAAAGAGGTGACAAAGAGGGAAGGAGTCTACGTAGAGAGGTTGACAGGAACCCTTACATTCATTCAAAACCGGGAGGAAGAGTGAGAGCACTGATGTGGAACACGGATACATGCGGTGGTGAGAGCTTGTCAGAGTTCTCTAGTTGCATCTATCTTCTGAATAAAATTTGAAACTAGATTATCAGCAAGAGTAAGAGTAGAGAAGGCAGAGTTCAGAGAAAAGAAGGAATGAAAGCGTGAACAGCCCGGGAACATGCAGCAGGACGGCAGACAGTGTGAGTGGCCCTGCGGAGCACCGGTCCTAAAGTGCGAGCAGTTGGCAAGATGACCTGTGTTGCTGCAACAGGGTTGTTATTGATTTAGACAGAGAGGACAGATTTAACTAGAACTGGATTTTGCCAAGCAAATAAAAACTGGGTACAAAGGGAAGAAGAGCCATCAGGGGAGTATGAGACAGTAACAGGACTGCGCCATTCATGGACTTTAAGAATCAGTAAGGTTCAAAAGATTGTTGGGGTGGAAGTACTGGAAGCAGTGAGCTGGAGAGGTTCTAGGTGAAGGTCAGAGCCAGGGATGCTTCAAGTTGAGATTATGAAGGAACTGCAGTTACTGACAATGACAAAGTCAGGAGTATAAGTGTAAGGGTAAGAAGATGAAGTAGGATTCAGGACAAGATCACTAGAGAAAAGGAGGGCAGAAAACTGAGAAGCCAGAATACTGAGAAGACCGTGCACGGGGCACCGACAGAGAGCCAGCCTGGGAACAGAGAAGGCTGGCCCGGGGGCCACAGATGACAAGGAAGGACAGTGTGGCAATTGTTTTTAAAAGCACTACTATTAGTAACCAAAGTTAAAAAAAAAAACTTTACACGACTAATAGGAAAAAAATTACTATAGGGTAAATTAGTTTTTCATTTAAATAAAGAGTTTTAAACTAAAGAGAATGTAGGGACACTCCAAACTGTACCAACTGGGAAGAAAAGAAATTCAAAATTATACCTACAAGAAATTCACAAGGAATAAAAATAGATAGAGATTCATGAGATAATGTAATTATCATGTAAAACCTATGGCTGGGTGTGGAAGGACAGCAAGCCCAAGGTCACAAGCCAGTACCCAACAGCCCTGGTACTCTAATCAGAGCTTGCTCCACTGTGCTAGAGAAATTTCTTTCCTAAATTAGCTGTTGCAAACTACTCAACTCATAAATGCTCAAATATATCAAATTAGATCTGTACCACATCCACAGACACAAAAAAATAGTTCAGAACATTAATCTGAATGTACTAACTCTTTGAGGGTAATTCCTAAAATTCCCTCACATGTTTCTCAAAATAGCTACATCAAATAAAAAAAGTTGGGTTAAATTGTCACAGAACAAGTACCTAGTTACCAACAACAAAGTAAAATAAAAAGCATCTTTAAAACATAATTTTTTAAAAGTCAAGTAAATACTTGAGAATTTAAAAAAAAGCTTTTCAAAGGGGCTGCTTCAAACTTTGATCCAATCATTAATTGCATAGCAAGATAGCACCATTATTCTGTATAAATGTATACATGTCTTTAATCTCAAAAAGGTAGTATAAAATTGCCGGACTCGTTCATAAAACTAAGATGTTACTGACAGTGAAGTGACATAGTTTTTACGCTGTACACTCTAATGGAAAAAGGTGTGGAAGAAATGGGAAGCAGTTAAATAGATATAGAGAAAGTCCTCATACCAGTTCAGATTGAACTGAGTATCTCAAACTGACTATGTCAATTTCACAGTTCAGATGATCTTAATTATTATCGAGCTATTCAAAAAACTTTTTAAATGACATTCAACATTTCCTGCTTGCTATGCTCTTGAAGCTAGGTATAAACTCTAAAGAGATTTTTACTTTTAAATGAATCACAAAAAAATCTTGAAGTGTAAAATAAAAATTATTTTGATACTAAAAGTTGGACCTTCCTTTGTTTCCCAAGAAATTCAATTACCACTAGCAATTACCATATAAGAGACTGCTAAAAATATTTGGAACATTTGGAATAAAATTATTTTTATGTAAACAAAGTACTCAGTCTGTCACAATTTATATAAGATCTTTAACAAATAAGTTGTATCCTAAGAGGCAGCGCAAACTGAGGATATAATAAGAAGGATATCAGAAGTATACCTTCCTAATAAGCTCATCAAATAGATGTGGCAAAGGATGACACTGAACCTTCCCATATCCTTTTGATACCATCAGAGGCTTTAATTCTAACCTAGTGAAAATATAACTTGATATAACTTGTTTTAAACCAATGGAATAAACAGTCACACAACATGTACTTGACCATGTTCAAGGCACTGTAGATGGATGCTACAAATGATATAATGGTGAGATACCATTAAACAACTTGAAACATTTTAACATTCAAACAACTTATGTAAAAAGGAGATGAGTCAAATATAAATAACTATGATATAAGAAAATGACGTAGGTCTTAAGATGGCTGCCAGGTGGCTGGCTCCTGACCAGCCAGATGTCCTATACCAGAACCTTGGGCACCTAGTGCCGTGCCCGGGATGGGAGTCCCACTGGGAACTGGAGTGTGACACTGCTGCAAGAGAGCCTGCAGTGTTCTGGGTTGCACGGCCAGGCAGGAAAAGGCGCAGCTTTCCAGAGCCACCTCTTGCAGTCTTGAGCCTCAAGAAGAGATGTGGAGTGGGCTGCTACCTCCTGGCCTAAATGAAAGTGATGTTGAGTTGAGTTCTGAAGTTGAAGACACTTTAGAGATCTCTGGACTTAAATTATGGGAAGGTAAAGAACATAGGACCGTTACAGAAACAGAGATCTCAGATTTCCCTACGGGTGGACCAAAAAATGGCACAGAGGAGGCAAATGTAAATGCGTACAAAGAGTGTCTTCCTGGAATTCCCTTTACATGTGTGGAATAAATTTCAAAAATTGCATAAAAGAACACTCTGAACAGAAAACTTCAACTTCAAGGTTCAGAAGGAAAAAAAGAAAATGCTCCAGAAAAAGTAAATTGAAGAATGAAGAAGAATCTCATAGTGAACAGTCCTCAAGTGAAGCACAGTGGAAGGAACTTACTCAGTATTTCAGAATCAATGACAGGTTTGAACCTCCTGTGAAAAAGAAAACAACTGAGAAGTTGGGCCTTGAAAAGAGCATCGACCAGACTGTGCAAGAGTGGAATATTGAGTAGGCTGAGGAACTCAGCAACCAGGTGGCTACCCAAGAGCTTGGTATAAAAATTGCCAAAGCAATTGCCTGCCATAACTGTGTAAAAGCCAAAAAGGAAGCTGAAAATTCACAGGTTGCTCAGAAAAAGAAGAAACTTGCATGGGGGTCTGAAGCAAAGAAGAGATTTTCTTGGTTTTCTTGGGAAACCAAGAGCAACACAGGGTACATGTAACCTGCCGGAGTTCTTCCAGACGTCAGGTCTTTTCTGAGGCTTTACGGGAGTCTTCAGTTGCTCAGTTGACTGAAAAGATATTCCTGCTTATGTTAAATATGTTGGAAAATCAGTAGAAGTGGAAAAATAAGCATAAAATGGAGTTGATTATCAGCCTTTTTCCAAAGAGTTCATTCTATTGAAGTGAATGGAATGGAACGTTCTGGTATTTGTACAGGGAATCTAAGCATACATACAGGAAAAAGATCGGGGTTTATTTATTTATTCACAGGGACCAACATATAAAATCAATTTTACTTTTCGTCCACCTGGTTCAGCAAAGCCAATGAGCTCCTTATGCTTTTTTAATCTGTACTCAGTGTAACTGCACTTATTCTGGAATTGTGTTTCTTAAGATTGGTATTTGTTTCTAATTAGTCATAAATGTAAGAAAGTCTCAACTGATACAGTTTTACAAATGACTATCTTAATGTTTTAGAAATAATTATTGGTTCTTTCTTGGATGCAGTGGTGTTGATACTTGACAGTTACATAATAAAAGCAATTGGTTAGTTTCAGTGTATCTTCAGATAAAATACTGCAATAAAAAAGGACAGAAAAAAAAGAAAGTGATGTAAAAATAAAAGGCTATTAGAGAAGAGGAGATTCTTTCACACTTGGAAGAATGTTGCGAAGTTTCAAGGGCTGAATTTTGACACTTCGGTTGTCTCCAGGTCTTGGCCACTGTGAAAAATGCTGCAATGAACATAGGAGTGCATACATCTTTGTAAATAAATGTTTTCAAATTTCTCAGGTAAATATCCAGAAAAACAACATGGATGAATCTTAAGAATATCATGCTAAGTGAAATAAGAGAAAAAATTAAGAACCTTATGATTTCACTCATATGTGGGCTCTAACATTGAGAACAAATGAACAAACAAGAAAAATAAATAAAAACTGACAGACAACAGCATGGTGGTTACTAGAGGGAAGGAGGATAAAAGGCAGTAAAGGCTGTGAGGGTGTCAAATACATGGTGACAAGATCTGACTTTGGGCGGTGGGCACACAATACAATAAACAGGTGATGTATCATAGAATTGTGCACTTGAAACCTTTATAATCTTATAAACTTAATTTTGGAAAGAATGAGAATTTTGAAAGGAACAGGTGGAAGTGGAAACAGTGTGACCAAAGGCACAGAGGCAAGCAATAAAGTGCAAGTTCAGAGCTGGGAAATAAACCAAGGAAGCTGCGGCATAAGGGCAACAGAAACCATTGTGGGATGGAGAGGCAGGGAGTTTGGTGTATATGTGCAAGTCAGCATTATGGCTAAAGGTATGGACCCTGGAGTCAGAACACCTGAGTTTAAATGTAGTTCCTTCGCTTCGGTTGTGTGGTCTTGGATCACACCTCAGTTTTTGCATTCATAAAATTTGGATAAAAATAAGTAACCTGCCTATGAACCGGGGTTGATCTGAGTGGGTCAAAGAACGTTAAGTGATGTATAAGTTCTTTGTAACCATAAAGCATAATAGAATGTAAAGAATTATCACAATAAAGACTGAACAGTTGTTAGCTGAAAGGCACATGAAAGCAGAGAACCCTCGATGGCTGGCATTGAAGGACACTGAGGCCCACATCTGGTCTTCTCCCGTCAGCTGGAGAAGCCCACTCAGCACTGCACCTGCCGGCCCTCACCCTCAGTCCACCCCAGCTAGAAAATGTCAGTGCCACTTTGACACTCCTTGATAAGTTCTGTCTCCACCTGGGATGAAAAGTGGGGTAGCAAAGTAAGTCGGTCATGGCAACAGGGTTGTAACGAGCAATGCTAAACTATGAACCCAAATCTTGTTCCATTAGCAAGGCTATAAACAAGCAGAGCAGGAGGCTAGCATGCACTTTTACACAAAGGTCCCAGAGTTTACCACTGAGTTGAGTACAGCTATAAACTGGAGGCCCAGCCACTGGGAACCTGCAAGAGATATCCCAGGAGGGAGAATAAGGAGTTGATGACCAAACAACCCCTGGACCGAGGAATAAATGCTGCTGCAGCAGCTATGCATCTACAGACGGCTGATGACTGTAGAGGCCAAAAACTGAACCTGAGAGAGACCAAAGCTTTTCAATATACGCCTTGGAAAGGAGGGCCAGTTGATCCTAACAGATCACAGTTCTATTCATGCAGGAATCCACTTGGAAGCAGTGGCTCCACACTACTCCCCCAACCGCAAGTGGACCTGAGCAAACTGATGCCTGGTCCCTGAACCACGGCAGTGTGCTGTGTGCCACACAATAAGGCCCTTACAGCATGATGATCCACAAAGGCAATAATAGCATGACCCTGGCAGCAGAGAACCAATTCAGCATTCCCGAGCCCACACGTCCTCAAGAATTACCCAGCACTGGCTTTGTTGAAGGTTATGGGTCCAGAAACGATATAATAGCTAGTAATAAATCAACCACTGATGTTTTGACACTCGTGTCAAATTTTATTTCTGAGCGTGATCGATGTGATTTAAGAAGATAAAACTCCCATTTATGAAATCACTTTATCTGGAAAGAAACAGAATTTAAACAAATATAATCTGAATGTTTGGATTCTGGGTAATATGTAGCATGCAATAATTTACGTTTAAGTGAGACTCTTTATTTTTCCTTTCTGTCCTTTATTTTATCGTCGACACTATAACAGATGTCCCCGTGTGCCTCCACCTAGCCCTCAACAGCCCCTTCCCTCTGGCGGTCCCCACACCCTTGTTTGTCTATGGGTTATTCATACGTGTTCTTCAGCTAATCTTTCCCTCCACCCCCTTCCCTCCCTCTGGGAGCTGTCAGTCTGCTCCATGTGTCCATGCCTATTTCTATTTTTGTTCTTCAGTTTTATTCATTAGATTAAACATGTAAGTGAGATCACATGGTAAGTGAGATCTCGTGACATTCACAAATTTAAAAAAAATCACAGAAGCCCATTTTAATCAAACTGATATTTACTACATCTTTTAAAAGGAGAACCACAGTTTTGTCATGGACAATGAATTCTTAGGCTCTTCTTTCATTAAAATCAGGTTGACAAGGTTACTGATGTCACTGCACAAATTTCTTAAGAGAAGCTATCTATGAAACTTATTAAGAGATTAAAGTTGGAGTTTAAAGAAAAAACAGTTTTTAAATAAATGCGTACATAGATATTTAAAAACTATTCAAAAAAATAAGTACAAAAAGTATTTCTGAATAAACCTGTAATGATCTCACTTTGCTTGAACACAGTCAAAGCTGTTTTTTCCAGAAAGTCAAAAGAAACATTTTCATCATCCTCATGATACCAGCTGGAATTTAAGGGCAGGCCACCTAATTTTTCTTAATCTTTCTTCATTTATATGGAAATGAGATGTTTCCTAAAACATATCTGTACCTAGTACCTACGTCAATACCAAAGCCCAAAGCAAATCCCTCCAGCTGATTCCTGACGGTAAGTGAAAACAGAATGCCAGCACCGCCCAAACACATGTGCGTCACTCATCAAGGAAGACATCACCACGCTGTCAGTTGAAATTAACCTGCCTAGATTTATAAATAGCCTAAACTTCCCTATCTAAATGGGTCGGTGCCCTTTTCTCAGAAGCAAAGGGAACAACATGACAAAGAAGCATGAAAAATAAATGAGCTTTCCCCTTTGTAGACAGGACAAAGTTGACATTAAACCAATTCTAAGTCCAAATTGAAGAGCTATTAATAAAACTCAAAAGAATGAAAACATAGTTTTAACCCCCCCAAAAAAACCATTCACTAACTATATCTGCTCTTTTTAAAATAACTCTGAGTAGCCGTGGCTGAGTAGCTCAGTTGGTTGGATCACTGTCCCATGAACCAAAAGGTTGCAGGTTCAACTCCCAGTCAGAGCACATACCTAGATTATAGGTTTGATCATGAAAGGCAAACACAGATGTTTATGTTTGTCTGTCTCTCTCTTTTTCTCTCTCTCATTCTCTCCCTTCCTCTCTCTCTAAATTAATAAACATATCCTCGAGTGAGGATTAAAAATTAAATAATTTATCACTGATATATGAACAAATTCAACGTGCACTATAGGCAGAGCTAAACACAAATGCCATAACTATTATCCTTAATACAATCCCCAAAGTAACAGAGTCTAAAAGCCCCAAAGGACTGATGCTCAGCCAAAAAGAAGTTAGTTTTGAAAATTCAATTATATTATTCTTTTCTAAATCTAAAATGTTTTATAACTTTTATAACATAGCATTATAATTTGTTATGCTAGTTATATGTTTGTTCCTCTAAAATCAGTCATAACCAATAAATCTGACAGATCACTTCTACAGTCTAATTACTTTTCCAGTTCACACTCTAATGAGAGTAACTAAAAGCAGAATCAGAAAACACATCAATGGAATTTATCAATAGGCAGAAAATTACTGGCGTAGATCATTATTCTGACCAGTGAATCCATTCATCACCTAACTAATAACCACTGTGTGGAAAACACAGTTGTCCACCATATTAATCTCAGGTAAAATATATATGAATTCATGTCTATGTGTATATGGGTACTTATACACACACACGTCATGCAAGTGAGGCTTAACAAGCTTGCCATAAACAGCATAACAGTGACATCTCACAATAAGCATAGTTTCAGCTTGCTGAAATACATAGGACACAATCAAATACAAAGAAATTAAAATAAAAATGTTTCTGAACAATGAACAGAGATATGACGAAGTTGATAGACTATACTTAAACCTTCACTCACAGCAGCAGTAGAAAATTCCATCAGAAGTCATCCACTGATAAGCAATACCTATCTGTGTCCGTTAAATGAACCATCACTTTATTTGCACTAAATCATGACAACAAGTTCCCATTCTTCCCTTCACTAAACCAGTCTCTGTGTGTGGGATTATTAAGGGCATCTTGGGAGATAGAAAGGTGAATTTTATATGTAAGTAAAATATAGAACAAAGTAATTATAATAAGTTACCGATGCGGTGCTAGAGGGACACAAACAGGAACAACTGAGAGATTACTTCCAGGTAGTGAAGGCTGTGAGGAAGATGTGCTGGGTTTGGAAGTAGGAGTCAGAGCTGAAGAGGGAGGACTTTCTGAAGGGCAGAAGCTGTAAGAAAATCAGAGGGCCAGAGAAGCTTCGGTGCACTGCTGAGTATTGTGGATGCAGCAAGGAATAGGGGGTGAAAAACTAACAAAGAAAAGTGAAAGCCAGTTCACTTAAGATCTTAAATGCTAAGTTAAGAAAACTCGACTTTACTATTAAACATAGGTAAGATTTTAAGCAAGTTAAGTATCATGATCAGAGCTGTATATTCTGGGAAAATTAATCTCACAGATGTATATAATGTTAGCTAGAATAGACAGAAGAAAAAAGACTCTTACCACAAATATTATAATCTTTCAGATCAAAAGTATTGAGAGCATGAACTATGATAATGACAGCAGTGTGAAAAAAACCCAGGTACTTCCAACAGAACTTGACAATGCTGAAGTTTTAAATCTGTCACTACTCAAGCATCCATATGCAAGATCCAAGAGGCAGACAGAGCTTGACAGTCACCATACATTATAAAATGCAAGGAAACAGTTTCTATATGCATGTGGATGAGTTTCACTTGAAATAAACTGGATATAGAAACTTTTTTAAATGTCAGATCCATTTTTTAACAACGGGTCAGGGGAAAGCCAGAAAGTATCATGATGCATAATATGATAGAACCCTTTAGTTTGGTCCAACCCACGTAGCCAGGTTAAACAAGCAATGGTACAGAGTAAAATCTAGTGTTTCAAAATTAAAGACATCTATATTCTATACGCTATTACAGGGTAATCACATTCCCTCAAGGTTTTGGTCATCTAATCTACTTCTGACCTCACCCTTGTATGAAAAAAACTTTTATTTCTGTCAACAAGTCACCAGTGGCCTCCTACCTGCATACCTAGCAGAAACTTTTGTCTTTAACTCAATATTTAACTGCTGACAATTGCCCTAGATCCTTTTCTCTCCATTTGCCTCAACTTCCAAAGAATCTCAAGGCCTACCAGTTCTCCCTTTCTGGCTCTCTATTGACCCCTTCCCGACTCCACCTTTCCTCCATGGCCATAGTTTGGCGTCTCAGGACCTTTCAGAGAGGTGCAGAGGTTCTGACACTGTGGTCCTTGCACTATCAGCAACAACACCACCTGAAAACTCCTTACAAGTAAAAATTCTTGGGCCCCTGCTCAGACCTACTGAAGTAAAAACTCTGGGAGCAGAGCCCGGTAATCTCTAATTGGCCCAGCCTTCCAGGTGATTCTGATGGATGCTAAAGTTTAAGAACCTCTGGACTCAACAGTCATCTCGATCCTGGTCTCCCTGTCTTCAATCTTACATGCTGTGGCCACAGTTATGTTCTAAATTAACAATTTAATTGTCATTCACCACCTTCTACAACAGTATTCAAAAATATATGAACCCATTAAAAAAAAAGATACTACACTTTAAATGTTACATTATTTGTATTCTGTTACTTGAATTCACACAACAGGAGTTTTATAAAACTAGAAATAATTCCTAACATTTATCAAGCACATATATCAGTATAATCACATTTTTCCAAGAACACAAAACCAACACATTAAACAACTTTAATTAGAAATCAGCTTTGTCTGAAACACTGTCAAGTTTAATCACAGAAAGAAGAGGTCTTAGGCCTGGTTCTGGTGTGAAAACTTGAGGATGTTACTTATCTCCTCTGAACTTCTATAAAATTTTCTACTTCTGCAAAATGGAATAAAATTAGGTGAGTTAATATATGTTAAGTTCCTAGAAGAGTGTTGGGCATGTAGAAAGCACTATAAAGTTCACTGCTACTATTATCATTACCATCATTGTTGTTACCGATATTACTATACTAACACAGGTAGTAAACACCTTATATATAAGCATAGTACCGACTGCTAATCATCTCCCATTATTCACACTCTCTCGTACAGTAACAGAACCCCAAAATTTACCCGAGCACATATCCTCACAGAATAAAGACTATATTTCCAGCTCCCCTAACCTCTAGATAATTAACATGTGCTCTCTCCATGAAGAATTAACCTCCAGGATTCGTCCAGATGATAGAAAAAAGTTGGAAATCTGAGGGCAAAAAGACCTTCAACCAATTCTCCTTATTCTAGAGCCCTAACGCTCTTCACCCCTATTCCCAGAGAGACTTGGTGTTGCCAACTCCTGAGCCTTTGGATAATTCTGTGACGTAACCAGGCAGGTTCTTGGCTGCCCCACTGCCCAATCCAGATTCTGTCTTTCCAGGCCTATTAAGTCCTTTGCCTTCCAGCTTTCTGTCATTTGTTCATGTTGTCTCCAGGCACATTCTCCCCATCCTTGTGGATTTAGGCCTTTACAAAAGAAAACCCCTTGACGTTCCAGGGGAGTCTCTGGAGAAAAGTAGATGCCTATGTTCAATTGTCTCTTTTTCCATAAATCTCAGATATCAAAACTCGCAGTGCACAATTTAGTTCACTTTCTGTCATTTAAATTTTAGCCTAAATAAAAGAAGCAAAGTTATGGGTACTTCTTATATAGTTTTATATTGTTATTTCACTCTTACATTGTTATTTTACTTGCCATGTAACTGTGCTTTGCCCTATCAAGTGTATTGGGATTTCCTTAAAGGCTTTAGTACCTTCTACAGCAGGTTTCAAACTTGGCTGCATATTTAAATCACCTGGGAACCTTTTAAAGCTCTCATACCCTGGCCCCACACCAGACCAGTGACTTAGAACCTCCGTGGGGAGACCTACAAATCAGCATTGCAACAGACAGGCAAGGGTGAAGAGCAGTGCCACGAAGTGAATCCTGGTGTCACTGTCTGGGGGCCCATTTCAAACACTTTTTTATACCACACACATGAAAGCATCTATATATTCCTCAAATAGTATCTCCAGCAAGCACCCAGGCCTAATACATTGGTCTCTATAGCCTGCAAAATGACCTGAGCAATCCCAGGACATACTAAAGAAGTGCCTTAGCCCAAGACAAAGCTCAGGGGTGTTTTTTCTGCATGTCAGATGACACTTCAGCATTAATCACCTACTTCCTGTGTCCACTGGTCAATGCCAGCCTTTCTCTACTGAGTGCAGCCCATCACTGCCTTCATACCCCATCATTACTTGCAACAGTTGGCCTAGCAGTCATATCACATGCTATTTTGAGTGGCAACCTTCCAGTTCCGCAGAAACTATAAAAATGACCCGAAGAGAAACTGATGGAGTTGCCAGGCAGCAGAAACTCCAGAATATCTATGTAGGAAGAGCTTAGGAGAAGCATTCTAGTTGGAGACTAAAGCCGGATGGCTTGTCTTAATCTCATTTTCATAGCTAGCCTGCGTTTACTTAGATATTATGTATGCATGAGGTGGTTTGGAGGGACAGATGAAAATTAAAGTATCCTTGAGTGCCAGGTACCACAATGTCAGTTAGCAGAGGCAGGGTCAGCATCCATGGATCATCATGTAGCTGCACCATCATCAGAGGCTTCTTCATTTTTTTTTCTTTTTTTTTCTGGGGGGGCCGGTGGTGGGTGGGACATCTGATCTCTACAGGATGAACACCAGACCCCTTATGCCTGTACACACAGTGATGGCAGGAAGAGGACAGGCAAGGAGAAACAGTGTCAAGTTGCTAAAGCCTCCACAAAAGGGACCCACAAGGGGAAAACAGACACCATGCTAATAGTTGGATTTAATTTTTTAGCAGTCAACCAGAAATTAAGGAAGAAAGGTTCAAGTTGTTGAACAAAGACCCCACTAGAGACCACAAATAGAAAATAATACCAGAAGGGTACCTGTGAAAATAAAACCAGGCAAGAAATCCTGACGTTAGGCTCTTCTCCTTCGAAAGTCTTCAGCCTATCTAAACCCTCGAAAAGAACAACGTCTACCTTCCGGTCCTGTAGCTCCTTGGACGCAGAGATTACTGTGGGAAATGGGACACAGGGTGGCAACGGCGACAGCTAAGGAAAGCTGAGCAGTGAAGAATAGTGCAGGGACGCGTGGGCGGCTCCCTGAGCGAAACGGACATTGACAACCAAGGATCACCTAGCCTAAAAAAACCCACTTTATTGAAATTTTACTTCGCTGAAATTTTTAGGGGAAACAGGAGCTAAAGCTGAGCAGTGAGCTGTCTCTGCCCCAGGCCTGAAGAAACAGTGGACACTAGATATGAAGGCGAATAAAGGTAATTTGGCGAGCTGATCGAAGGGCAGGGGTAATGCTCAAGATTATTTTGTTCAAATTCCGCTTACAAGTATCTGAGAGAAAGCAGGAGAGACTGGGTAGGTTAGAGACACACAACAGATCCCTGACTCATTTTCAAAAGACTGTGGAGTGAATGAAGCCATTTGAAAAAACACAATTCATGCAATCATTGTATGACACAGCTAATATGGTATCTAACTTCTCTTTTTATATAGAGTTAAACATTATGAGCAGACTTTTAACCACGTACACAATAGAGTAACTGAAAGCTAAATAGTCCTGGGGCATAAACTCCCTGGAATCTTAACTTGACAAAAGAAAAGGTGGCTTCTCCAGGCAAATGACTCAGGTGCCCTGTTGGATTGAGGAATGTTAAAATACTGTGGAACTTTTTAGTGTCTATCCTATCACTGTTTAATTTAGCTTTGAAAAGAGATAATGGGTGTAAGCCATTTAATATGTTCCTTTCTTCCTTTAAGAATTAACATGTTCCTAAAGTGATATGTTTCCTTTTGAGTTTTGAGGAACCTCCACTTTTTCAAGAACAAAATGCTCAAAATTCAGCATCTATAGAATCTTCATGAATTAAGAATGTAATATGTGTTTCCTTTTGGCTTAGAAGTAAATGTCTTTGTTTGTGCTGAACTCCAAGCTGGCAGATACCAGCAGGGGAAAAAGATGAGGGTTAAATGAACTGCCTGCCCAGAAACTGAGATGAGGAGAAATCCTTTATTACCAGTAATGCTTGCGTGTCTGGGAGCCAAAACTACAGAAAAAGAATGTTTTGGCTAATTTGAGGTTGGCCAGATGTCACCACTTCTAGCTGATGGCCAGAGGACCCTGGGGGTGGGGGTGGGGGGAGCGGGATGGCATGATGCCACCAGAGAAGGTCAAGTACTTCATTGCTAAAGCTGCCTTTGGGTGTAGCTACTCACTAGGAAACTGAAAACTTTTTGTCCAACAAGTTTCCCAAGTGATTCCTTAGCACATGACATTTGCCAACCTTTACCTAACTCAACCCCCATCCCCTCTGCCAATCAAAGCAAGAGAGAAATCTCATTTATGCTAAAGGGGAACAAAATAAGAGCATTGTGCGCCGGCTGATCTTCTGAGACTTTACATAGGTCTCACTCAACAAATACCTGGCAAATGACATTAATGCTCTCTTCCATGCAGGACTGTCTCTACTGGCTACTCCCAGTTTGACTGAAAAATCTTTTTTTCCTGGTGAATTCAATTATTATGTAACTTTATAACTATTGAAGGTGCTACATAGTGGACTTCCAAGTTAGAATTAAAGCACAGAATGTGTAGCTTGTAATAACCCACACATTTTGACTCAAACCTCCTGGGACAGGTAAGTGATTTCAGGTAAGTGACAACATGAGCTCAATACCTGAGCACAATGTCAATATAAAGCTACTAGATGGCTGCATGGCCATCAGGCACAACTTCTTGAAAGAAGAGCATCCTATATTGTAAGGTAATGGCCTTTGTGATGTTTCCTAAAGATGAACAAAACAGGATGGGAGAATCCAGAGTTCAGACCCTGAGCAATCTAAACGGTCCATATAAAAATTGTTATACTGATCCCCTTTCAACCCTGATAATTTCTTGGATCTAAAAAGAAAAGCCTCATAATTCAAAATTATATTTGAATTAAATAAGCAAGTTTGAATACAGAAAAAGTGAAAAAAAAGAAAGAAAGAAATCATTGCTTTCTGGCTTCAATATGTAAAATTTATAAAATGAGCTCCAAAATAAAACAATTAAGTATATCTAAGGCACTCTAATTCAAAAAATATTAAATACTGAAGAAAAAAAGTATGTTCTTCTCTCTGTTAAAAGTAACAGTTGGGAAGAAAATTTTCATAAGACTCGGAACCAGATTTGGGAAGCTAACTTAGCAATGCCATATCTGCTATTAAATGGACATATGATAAATGTCATACTTTACCGTGAAAATGTAAAACAAAAAATCTTTTACTCTCTATATATTTTTCTTAATAAAATATAATTTTTCTAATTCTTTGTGATATTTAAAAAGATAAATAAGTCAGTTTCACACTTTCTGACAATAATGACCTACACCCCCACTTTTCCTGGCCTACTGTTGCCCTTGCCTTTCTCCTAAGCCCTGCTGTACACATTTAATAATTCAAAAAGCCCATCATTGCCAAACAAGGTTGAGAAAAACTGGCTTAAGAGCATTACACTGATGCTTAAAATGTCAGAGAGACACCTGCTGACAGCTCTAACATTTATTGTTTAATCAACTAAGGAAAAAATATTATTAAAGCGGCAGCTGCTACCCCCAAACAATCTAATGCACTAACCAAAAAATTTGTTCACAAGTCACAAAAAGAGAATTTTTTACAACTTTAATAAGGGTTACTGATGACTGGCTTCTTACTCCATGAGTAATCAAGCCCCTTGACCTTTGCTTATTAAAATTCCTTACATATTCTTTATACTGTATATCCCATGTTTTTATATAAATGAGTTGCCCAAGGCAAATAATATAGTTCAAAAAGCTTAAAACTGTGTTTTAAATGTTTGAGCTCAGGATCTGGCTCACCCACTTGCCATTGGGCAAAATGGTAACATTCAACCTCTCAGAACTTCAGTTTCTACATCAGAAGAGGGACTAGATTAGGGTTTCTCAACCCTGGTGTTATTGACGCTTTGGGCCAGATACTAATCATTTGTTGGTGGGAGAGGGCTGTCCAGTGCATCATGGGTAAGTATCCCTGACCTGCACCCACTATATGCGAAGTGGCAACCCCCAGCTATGACAATCAAAAATGTCTCTAGACATGGCCAAATGTTCCCAGCAGGGCAAAATGACTCCCAATTGAGAACTGGGGGTGATTTCAGTGCTCCTGAAATTCAAGTATATCCTCAATTTCTCCCCAATTCTGATATTCTACAAAGTATATTAAATGTTTTATTTTCTTAAATGTTATTTGTTAAGCTACTGATCAACATGCCAACTGTGATGACAGTCATTTAATGTTTAGAGAAGTTGTCATAGTAACCACTTGTGCCAATTTTAACTATAATAGAGCCTAAAATCTTTTTTAATGAAAATTTACAAAAGAACATCAATGCAATATATAAGTGAAACTACCATAAATGAAGTACACGTCAATGTTTTTATCACATTTTCTGAGGTAACTTCTTCAACTGCATAAAAAAGAAGGGCTAAAAAAGGGGACATTAAACATGTTTCTTAACTAATTCTATCACATGTGTACTTTTATTTTTATTTATTTTTTTAAAGATTTTATTTATTTATCTTTCTTTAGAGGGAAAGAAATATCAATGTATGGTTGCCTCTCATGTGTCCCCTGCTGGGAACTGGCCTGCAACCCAGGCATGTGCCCCGACTGGGAATTGAACCACGATCCTTTGGTTCACAGGCCCATGCTCAATCCACTGAGCTACGCTAACCAGGGCTTCACATGTGTACTTTTAGAAAACAAAGAGCCTTGTAATATCAGGAACAAATTAAAGTACCTGACTTTTTGGGAATGAAAAACACCTGAAGTGACTAGCAATCCTTTAAAAATAGGAGGATTTCTTGTCAAGATGGAGGTGCAGGCAGACATGCTTTGTCTCCTTGCACAAGCACAAAATAATTACAACTAAATCTCAAAACAAATAACACCCAAAATTGTCAGAAAACTGAACTGTATAAAAGTCCAACAACCAAAGATTTAAAGAAGCCACATTCATCCAAATGGGTAGCAGTGGGGGAGACACAGAGATGGGGAGAGAGTCGAGGAGATGCCACGTGGCCTGGAATGCCAGTGGCGGTGGATTGAGCATGAGCAGTCCCACATTCAGGTGTGGTGGATAAAAACTGGGAGGGATACCTTGGGAGCAAGTGATCCTGGGCCACTACACACAGTCCAGGGTTCTAGCACCAGAAAGATAAATACCCATAATTTCTGGCTATAAAAACCAGTGTGGGTTGGAGCAGTGAAAGGAACTGCAGGATTTTCAGGAAGCTCCACTAAAGGGCCCACATGGTCTTAAAACATATGCAAACTCACTCACTCTGAGGTTCAGCACCAGGGCAACAGCTGGAAGGGTGCCAGTTACATATGGGAAGTGGGTGAAGTGACTAGAAATGGGGCAAGTAACGGCAATCCCCTAGAAGCCAGCCAGTGGCACCCCTCTCCAAGACCTTCCTCCACAAGGATCTACAAACCAGTGAAGCAGGTTGCCCCACTCTGGTCATTACCTAAGGCTCCAACCCACAGAATTTGGGTTGGAGGTGCCTTTTACAGAGTCAAAGCAACTCTACCTAATACACAAAAACAAACACAGGGAGGCTGCCAAATTGAGGAGACAAAGAAATATGGCCCAAATGAAAGAACAGATCAAAACCCCAGAAAAAGAGCTAAATGAAACAGCGAGAGCCAACCTATCAGACGCAGAGGTCAACACACTAGTTATCAGGATGCTCAAAGAAATCATTAAGTACAGCAACAACATAAAGAAAGAAATGAAGGCTACACTAAGTGAAATAAAGAAACTCTACAGGGAATAGACAGGGAAGGGAAAGAGTCAGGATTCAAATCAGTGATTTGGAACACAATGAAGAAACAAACATTTGTCAAGAACAGAAAGAAGAGACAAGACTTTAAAATAACGAGTAAGTATAAGAAGATTCTGGGACATCTCCAAACGTATCAACATGCAAATCATAGGGATGCCAGAAGCAGAAGAGGAAGAGTAACAAATTGAAAACTTACCTGAAAAAATAATGAAAGTAAAATTCCCTAATTTGGTGAACAAAAATAGACATATCAGTCCAGGAAGCACAAAGAGTCCGATACAAGTCAGACCCAAAGAGGACCACACCAAGACATATCATAATTAAAATGCCAAAGGTTAAAAATAAAGAGAGATCCTTAAAAGCAGCAAGAGAAAAGCTGAGAGTTGCCTACAAAGGAGTTCCCATAAGACTGTCAGCTGACTTTTCAAAAGAATCTTTGCAGGCTAGAAGGGACTGGCAAGAAATATTCAAAATGATGAAAAGCAAGGACCTACAACCTAAATTGCTCTATCTAGCAAAGCTATCATTTAGAATGGAAAGGCAGATAAAGTGCTTCCCAGACAGGTCAAACTAAAGGAGTTCATCATCACTAAGTCATTATTACATGAAATGTTAAAAGGACCTATTTAAGGGGAAAAAAAGATCAGAACTATAAATATTAAAAAGGCAACAAACTCATAGTTATCAACAACAAAATAAAAAAAAAACTAAGCAAACAACCCAGAACAGGAACAGAATCATAGGTATGGAGATCATTTGAAGGGTTATCAGTTGGGAGGGGGAAGGAGGAGAATGGGGAAAAGGTGCAGGGATTAAAAAGCATAATTGGTAGGTACAAAATACACAGGGGGATGTTAAGAATATAGGAAATGGAGAAGCCAAAGAACTTATAGGCATGACCCATGGACATGAAGTAAGGAAGGGTAACTGCTGGAGGTAAGGGGAGTACCAGGCAGAGGGGGGAAAAGGAGGAAATATTGAGACAACTGTAATAACATAATCCATAAAATATACTTTAAAATATTTTAATAGGCATATGAGAAAAAACCATTTACAGCATCTTATTGATACTTGCTTTCATTCCCAACTTAGGGAACAGTTAGACATCTTACCACCTATAACTAGTTTCCAACCTTCTCTGAAGTCATAAATGCATACACTTCAATAGGAGGAATAAACCACATATTCTATTTCCCTGAACAACTGTCATTATTTTTTAACTTGTTTTTCCCCAGGGAAATTAGTTTCAATTGCTCAGAGGCCAAACCCCATTTCACAGAGTACCACTCATCAGTGAAACTCTGACACTAAACCCAGGAGTATGATTATCACGCAAGTAACCCGTTCTTTGTAGCAGGAGCGTAAAATAAAAGGTCACTTTCTGTTTGTGTTATTTCATAATTCATATAAAAGCATGAGATCTGTCCAAGGATTTTGATTACAGTCCCCACAGTTACAAAATTATACTGCAAAAGGGATGTATTAAGAGAAAATTAAGTGCTTAAGTTTGCCCAGGGTTCTTTTTACTTATTTATTTGTATTGATTTGAGAGAGCAGGTGAAACATCAATTTGTTGTTCTACTTACTTATACATTCATTGGTTTCTTCATGTACATGCCTTGACAGGCAGATTGAACCCACAACCTTACTCTATCAGGGTGATGCTCTAACCAACTGAGCTACCCAGTCAGGGCAACCCCAGGGTTCTGAGATAATGTAACAACTGTTATAATTACAAAGCTTCTAAATGTAAAGGAAATCAAAGCATAAAGCAAACGAGTTCCACCTGGTCCTTTTCCTTCCCTTTACTGATGAGGACACCAAGGCCCAGACTTGACTCCCAAACATCGGCATACTATAAAGACTCACCATCTCCACATCACTGTCCTAGTTTCCCTTCCTGAGTTCAGTGGATTAAAGTATCGGGTTCTACAATTTCTATGGTGTTTACATAAGAAGTAGTTATATTCATTTTCCCAAGTTGCTACGACAGGCCACAGCTGTGGTGCAGAGGAATGAATACAGTAATGGAAAAACATCAAGTCCTGCGAAAAGGCGGATGTTTGGGCCTGCAAACCAAATCAGTAAGTCCTCCGTTGTTCCCGCTCTCACCTAAGTCTCCTCCAAGAAGTAGACCAAAATACAGCCTTAGGAACCACAGCCCAACAATATTCATATGAGTACACAACAGTGTTAAATAAAAACAGACCCTGAGCCTGAAATGCCAAAGTCTTATTTGACTAAAACACACCCGCACTCTATCACACTGAGAATGACAATAAGGAGGGCAGATTTTGTATACAGTGAAATCTGTCTCATAATGTAAATGACAGAACGTGTGGTATTCAATATAAAAATCACACACGCTGTGAAAATCAACTACCTTTAACTACCTTCTTCCACCCCCTGCTTCCCTAGAATTTCCCAAGTTCCAATTGTTGCTCCTGATCAAGGAATCCCCTCACCTAAAAAGTTTAAATCTGCCATTTGGTATTCAATGTGTTGGGAAGTTATACTATTCAATTTTCAAAGCACTCCTATTATTTTTTTCTATCAAAATACAGGAAGTAAAAAAGCAGTTCAGTGGAGCTAAACCCACATTCATCTGGATTACCTGGAATACAATATGACTCTCTCTCTCTTTATTAAATAGCACTGCCCCTAATTATACAACTCCCTCTTTTTTACATAAATTAATATTCAGCTTTACAGTACTATGTCCGTAACCTCCAAGTCTTCAAATTCTCCCTTCTGATGGAGTTGAAATCGCTTCTCCACAGTTGCAGAACACTGGTCAGATGCCGACAGGGGCGGCCTCATTCCAAAGGGTAGGCTGCCACCTACTGACTGACTGTGATCCCTTCCCACTCAACACAGCCTTGCCCAGAGAGCCCACCGATCCCTCACAAAAGGCTGTCTTTGCTATGTCTTTTCATACAATGCAATCAACTATATCAACATAATCTTTTAATTAATATTTTTAACTTGGGAAAAAACACTAAGCAGATGTTTCTATCAGCCTATATTTAGGTATATATATAATATACCTAAAAATTCCCAGCTTATATTCACAAGAGCAGAGATTTTTTAAAAGGCAAGTGCTATTTTTTAAATATGCAAAAGTTCTTTTTTGATAATATATTTCCGTCTATAGCCATACCACCCTGAACACGCCTGATCTAGTCTGATAATATATTTCCCATCACCATTTTCTTCATTTTTCACTTCTGAAAACTCAACCTTACCCTCTTCTCATTAGAGACAGTGGTGGTGATTTAATAGTTCCTACTGACCAACCTGGAATTACTCAAAATTTGAATTCCTAGTCCTAAAGCTGTTGTAAACATTCATGGCAGTGCTGACAATAAAGCTAAAAGTTGTTCCTTAGCTCAGCCCTGTCATATAAACATAAATCTGCAATGGCCCTCTATGAACAGTAGGCTTTGTCGAGAGAGATTTAGTTTCTCCCTTTATTAACCTCCCTTTTTTTCTTTATTTTTAAGAAAGAAAATCAGACCGACCAAAAATTATTGAAGGGAGATAAGCAAATCCCCTCTCTAAGGTCATACGCCACTGCCTTGGTAAGAGAACAGAGAGTTAATTCACATAATATTCGCTGATGCAATGGTAACACTCAGGGATACAAAGATGTAAATACCTGTTGCCTTTAAGTTGTCTAGTGCAGATTTGATGGAAGGACAATTAAAATATACTCTGCAAGATGTAAATCATGTAAACTCTGAACAGTGATTAAGCAGTGCCTGGGTCTTCTCCAGGGTCAGGAAGCCTTATAAAGAGGAACCGTGTGAAGGTGAAATAGGAGCTTACCAGTACTCATGGGAAAGAGATTCGAATTGCATGTGCAAAAGAAAAGAGGTGGGGAAAAAAAAAACAGGGGCTTCGGGAAAACATCCAGGAAGTCAATGTAAGTGAAGAATAACGTGAATGAGGTCGGGTGGGTAGGTAGGAAGCAGATCTCAAAGTCTTCCACACATCCTGCCAAGAAATCTGGGTCTCGGAATGCTCGCACTGGCGAGAAGATAAGGAATGAACTGGAGGGAGGGTAACTACTAAGAAAAATGAAACTGTTTGAGTACAACAGATTAAGAATCTAAAGTGAGAATCCAGGGTGGTGAGAATGGAAAAAGAGTCTACATTAAAGACAAACTATGAAGATAAAATTGTAGGTAGGACTGACAGAACACTGGGAATGAGAAACAAAAGGAACACACTAGGATCTCCCCAGTTTCTGCCTTAGGTTGGTGGTAGATTCACCAAAACAGAAAATGTAGTGGAAGGCATGGAGTTGCTGGGTGGATATAATGAATTCTGCTGAATGTGAAAACATGAATTTGGAAATGCTGACCTTGAAGTGACTGGAACACTGAGGTGAAGATGTGCAGTGATATACAGTAGTAAACAGAGAGATCTGAAGCTCAGGCCAGAGGTCTAAACTAGAGATGGAAATTTGGAAGTTACCAGTGTGTAAGCTGAAGGTGACATGGATGAAACACCCCAGACAGAATGGATACAGTAAGAAGAGGAGCATCGAGGATGAGAACCTGGGCAGAGAGCCAGCAACAGAAGACTCACCAGCTTAAACAAGCATATGGCATGCTACTGCACACTGCGTCAGGCGAGACGGAATGATGAAGGCTAGAAATTGCTCAGCAACATAGCTACACCAGAGATAGACAAGACAACAATGCTGGGAAAAATAGGAGGCAGCAGGAAAAGAGGAAGACCAAATATGAGATGATTGTCTCCACAAAAGCCATAGGCATGCGTATAGACAGGAGCTAAGCAGGCCTGTTGAGAACAGGCATTGCGGACATCACTCATTCATAACAAAGTTGTGAGCAGTCAGAGCCCATTCTAGAGCACATAACACACACAAGTTATGAAAGTATAATTCAACTTCTGGTTTTCAGTTCCACACGTAAGAAGCTCAGAAGTTACCGCTTCATCTTAACAACAAAGTGAAGACTAAAAATCATCTTAGACCCACAGGAGAGGGGAGGACACACAGCAAACCTCTGCCCCCCAGACTGGAGAAACAGGCAGACATACAACTACAGGGAATCTCAACTTACAGGAGCAGAAAGCAGGCGTCGAAACCATCACAGGAACCGGTGCCTGGGTAGGGAAAACTGAACTGTAACAGATGAATTGCTGGAGGCTCAGTGTAGACAAGTCTGAGATTTAAAAACTCCAAGGGACCCAGTCAATCGGGTGGCTTCAACTTTGTGAGGTTTACCTCCAGGAGCTCAACCAGGTTCCCATAGTATATATCAGAGAAAAATCTTCTCTCACTTCCAGCAGGGGAAGCAGAGAAGGAACTATTTTGAGATGTACCAGAGAAGTCCCTTCTTAAGACGGTCTACCATCAGGTGAAACCAGTTGACCAAAGCCTAGCCTGCTGAGTATTATCAGAGCTAACTGAGCCGGGGGAAGGGAAATAACCAACTCCAGCCCACTCTAGCCATCCCATCTCACCTGAGAGGGGAAAAATTAAGAAACACTTGCAAAGTTCACAATTCAGAGGTACAGGCTCACCAAAAGACTACAGAATGTTTCCCCTCCCTGCCCGAGTCCGCAACCACATCCCTGAAGGCCTATTTACAACAGTTTCTTTTACCAAGTACCTCATGTCTTGCTATAAAGGAAAAATTACAAAGTATACCAAAAGGCAAAAAAACGCTATTTGAAGAGACAGAGCAAGCATCAGAACCAGGTGTTGTGGGGGTGTTGGAATTAAAGACAACTATGATTAACATGCTAAAGGCTCTAATACATAAAGTAGACCACACGCCAGAATAGATGGGCAATGTAGAGATGAAGAAACTTGAACAGAGTGCAATTCTATATTTTAAATATTGGTTAATAAATGCAAATTCAGTCGAGAAGTGTACAAACCAAACTACACAGTGATTACCTCTAGGTTATTGTAATCAGGATTTAATATTACTAATCTAATGAACAAAGTTATACATCCTGTAACAAATCAAAGCATACATAATTAACTCTGGTTTTTTGCCCCCATTTGGCCCTGTTCCTGGAAACAGGGGCACTGCCACCAACAAGGACCCAGTGAATCACAGACATCTGGCTAACTCACATCACGAGATAACATCAGAACAAGAAGAGGGGACTTAAGTGGGAACTCTAGACCTCCACTTCAGCCCCCTCCCCTCACTCCCACTTCCCTGTCTCAACAGAAACTGTACATCCACAGTCCCCCACTTAGCAGTTCCCCTCCCAAATTCCCACCAACTCCCTATAAGAATTGCTGGCTTAACCAGAGATGTTGAGGCAGTTTTTGAGGTATGAGCCTGCCATCTGCTCAGGTTGCCAACATCTTAAATAAACCACTTTCCTTCTCACCAGCACCTGTCTTATGAGTTTGGCTTTCATTGTAGCAGGCAGTGGAGCCTATGGGGACATTTTTCCCTATTTCATGATCTCTGGAGTATGAACAATTATACCATTCTGTATTCTCCAAATTTTCTACAAGGCATATGCATTACTTTTGCAATCAAATGTATAAAAGTTTTTACATTTTTTTTAAGATCTAAAGTTTATAGGAGTCTAAATTAGCTGGAACTAATTGAGACAGCTTGAGATCGATGAGATTGACCCAACTCTCTCAAACTCTAAACAGCTGTTAGAAACAGAAAACTAGGCAAAGGCAGAGGGACAGGACCCAGGAAGTCAGCCTGCTGTCAAAAGGAAGAAGAGAACAACCACCTGGGAGTTCCTGGGAAGTGAAATGAACATGCTATGGTTCCTTAGATTCAGAAAACAGTGGAACAAAAAGGAACAATAATTAGAAAAAAATATCTTAAAGACCTTCGCCCCTTACTCTGGTGGCACACAGGAGCTTTACAGGGCAGTGTCAAAGGTAAGAAGGTAGATAGATGTCAAGTCCTCCCAAGAAACTGAACTGCACTGCCAGATTAAATAAAACTGAGAGAAGACATAACAAGTAAAAATTACCTAAGGCATCCCTTACAGTAGTAGGGGGTGCAACATCCCCTACATAAAAAGTCAGGAATGAGAAGAATGGGATGGGCCACAAAGCATTCTGATAGTCTTGAGTCAAATGAAATGAGTGAAAGCAAAAAGCAGAAATCAATCACATACCAGGCAAAAGACACACATTAGCTGGGATAAAACATGTAAAAAGAGAATGCAATGGTTCACTTTGTGTGTCAGCTTCGTTAGGCAATGGTGCCCACTTATCTGATCAAATGCCAGTCTAAAATATTGCTGTGAAGGTATTTTTCAGATGAGATTAACACTTAAATCAGTACACTTTCAATAAAGAGGATTACCCTACATAATGTGGCTGGGCCTCATGCAATCACGTGAAGGCCCTAGGAGAAACTAAGGTTTCCCACACAGAAAGAAACTCAGCCTCAAGACTGCAATATAGAAACCATGCCAGTGTTTCCGGCCTGCTGGCTTGCCCTACAGGTTTCAGCTTTGCCAGCCCACACAATTGTGTGAGCCAATTCCTTAAAATATAAATCTATTATTCCTTCTCTATATATAGGTATAGGTATAGATGTAGATAGATATACAGATATATAGATATACACACAGATATAGGTACATATATATATACACATCACACAGAGACACAAATATATCTTAATGCTTCTATTTTCTAAAGAACCCTGAGTAACGCAGGTAATAAAAGATGATATCAGACTCCCTGCCAAGACGGAGGCATAATTAAACATACTTCACCTCCATGCACAACTACAGAAAAAAAATTAGAACTAAACTGCAAAACAAATTTCACCCAGCTGCATCAGAAAATCAAGCTGTATGCAAGTCCAACAACCGAGAATTTAAAGTCATATTCATCCCGAAGGGCAGGAGGTGCTGAGATGTGGAGGTGTGGAGAAGGGACAGAACAGGTGGTCCCACACTCACCTGTGGTGGATAAAAACTGGGAGGGATATCTCGGAAAGGAGCAATCCCAGCCACAGACCAGACCGCCCTGCCCAGGTTTCTAGCACCAGGAAGATAAGTTCCATAACTTTCACTGCAGAAACCAGTGGTGGATTGGGGCAGCAGAAGAAACTATAGGATTCTCAAGAGACTTCTCTTAAAGGAGCCCCAACAAAGTGAGAGCTGAGTAAATGGCATTATTCCCTCCCTGACCCCTCCTTCACATACAGTGCCACAACCCAGCAAAGTGTCTTGCCCTGCCCTGGCGAATCCCTGCGGCTCTGCCGCTTACAAAGTAACAGATGCTCTGAGACAAAGACATATGATCCAAATGAAAAAACAGATAAAAATCTCCAGAAAAAGAACTAAGTGATAAGGAGACAGCCAACCTATCAGATGAAGAATTCAAAACACTGGTAACATTTTTGAATCAGAATTCAAAACAGAGGATGCTCATAGAAATGATTGAGTACAGACACAAAATAAAGGAAGAAGTAAAGGCTATCCAAAGTGCAATAAAAAAATAGGGAACCAACAGTAAAGGGAAAGAAATCAGGACTCAAATCAACAATTTGGAACAAAAGGGAGAAATAAACATTCAACTGGATCAGAATGAAGAAACAAGAATTCAAAAAAAAACATGAAGATGCCCTGGATGGTGTAGCTCAGTAGATTGAGCAAGGGCCTGTGAACGAAAGGATAGAAGTTTGATTCCCAGTCAGGGCACATGCCTGGGTTGCAGGCCAGTTCCCAGCAGGGGACACATGAGAGGCAACCATACATGGATATTTCTCTCCTTCTCTTCCCTTCTAAAAATAAATAAATAAAATCTTAAAAAAAAAAAAAAACAAGAGACTTAGGAACCTCCAGGACAACTGTAAACATTCCAACATCAAAATCATACGGTGCCAGAAGAAGAAGAGGAAAAACAGTAATATTTGAAAACTTATCTGAAAAAATAATGAAGGAAAACTTCCCCAATCTGGAGAAAGAAATAGATATGCAAGTTCAGGAAGGTCAGAGAGTCCCAAAGAAGCTGGACCTGAAGAAGCACACACCAAGGCACATCATAATTATAGTACACAAGATTAAAGATAAGGACAGAATCTTAAAAGTAACAAGAGAAAAGCAGTTAGTTACCTTACAGGGGAGTTCCCATAAGACTATCAGCTGATACATACATGTACAAAACATAACTATCAGCTGACTTCTCAAAAGAAAACTTACAGGCAAGAAGGGGCTGGATAGAAGTATTCTAAGTCATTAAAGGCAAGGACCTACATCCAGAATTACCCTAGCCAGCAAAACTATCTTTTAAAATGGAAGGGCAGATAAAGTGCTTCTCAGATAACGTAAAGTTAAAGCAGTTCATTATCACCAAGCCCTTGTTATATGAAATGTTAAAGGGACTTATCTGAGAAAAAAGAAGATTAAAACTATGAACAGTAAAATGACAACAAACTCACAACTACCAACTCACAACTCACAACTGAACCTAAAAAACAAAAACAGGCAATTGGGACATGAACAGAATCACAGAAACAGAGATTACATGGATCAAATGGAGATCATAGCAGCAAAGGGGAGGGGAGAGAATGGGGGAAAAGGTACAGGAAATAAGAAGCATAATGGGTAGATACAAAAAAAGAGGAACAGGTTAAGAATAGTATAGGAAATGGAGAGTCCAAAGAACTTATATGTATGACCTATGTACATGAACTAAGGGTACGGGGGTGGAATTCTGGAGAGCAGGGGGTAAAAGGTGGAGGGGGATAAAGGTGAGAAAAAATGGGACAACTGTAACAGCATAATCAATAAAATATATATATTTTAAAATGACCCACAACTGAGTTGGTATTCATGCAGAATGACCCCCTATAGATTCAGTACCAGGGCAACAGCTGGAAGGGCACAAGTTGTATATGGGCTGAGCTCCCTGCCCCACCCCACCCCCCATGGAGCCACAAAGCACTGAAACAATTTGTTCCACCCCAGTGACCACTTAAGACTCCTCCCAACACAATTTACAGGTGACTTTTCTACAACAGGACTCACTACTAAGACAGGGAGTCAAAGCAGCTCTACCTAATACTCAGAAACCAACACAGTGAGGCTGCCAAATTGAGGAGACAAAGAAATATGGCCCAAATGAAAGAACAAAATAAAACTCTAGAAAAAGAACTAAATGAAACAGAAATAGCCAACTTATCAGATGCAGAGATCAAAACACTACTTATTGGGATGCTCAAAGAAATCATTGGGTACTGCCACAACATAAAAAAAGACCCTGGCAGAAGTGAAGGTTGCATTAAGTGAAATAAAAAAGAAATCCACAGGGAACCAACATTGGAGGGAATGAAGCTGAGATTCAAATCAATGATCTGGAACAGAAGAAAAAAGCATTCGGTCAAAACATCAAAAAGAAAAAAGAATTTTTAAAAAATGAGAATAGAATAAGGAGCCTCTGGGACGTCTCCAAACGTACCAACATCCAAATCATAAGGGTGGCAAAAAAAGAGGAAGAGCAAGAAATTGAAAACTTATTTTTAAAACTAATGAAAAATACTTCCCTAATTTAGTGAAGGAAACAGACATGCAGGTCCAGGAAGCTCAGAGATTCCCAAAGAAGTTGGACACAAATAGGACCACACCAAGACACATCATAATTAAAATGCCAAAGGTTAAAAATAAAGAGAGATCCTTAAAAGCAGCAAGAGAAAAGCTGAGAGTTGCCTACAAAGGAGTTCCCATAAGACTGTCAGCTGACTTTTCAAAAGAAACTTTGCAGGCTAGAAGGGACTGGCAAGAAATATTCAAAATGATGAAAAGCAAGGACCTACAACCTAAATTGCTCTATCCAGCAAAGCTATCATTTAGAATGGAAAGGCAGATAAAGTGCTTCCCAGACAGGTCAAACTAAAGGAGTTCATCATCACTAAGTCATTACTACATGAAATGTTAAAAGGACCTATTTAAGGGGAAAGAAGAAGATCAAAACTATCAACATTAAAATGGCAACCAATTCACAACTATCAACAGCGGAATAAAAAAATAAACTAAGCAAACAAGCAGAACAGGAACAGATCACAGAAATGAAGATTATTTGGAGGGTTGGGGAAGAAGGAGGGTAGGTGCAGGGATTAAGAAGTACAAATTGGTAGGTACAAAATAGACGGGGGGATGTTAAAAACAATGTTGGAAATGCAGTAGCCAAAGAACTGAAGTGCATGACCCATGGACATGAATTAAGTGGGGAAAACTGCTGGAAAAAAGGGGGAATATTATGCAGAGGGGGCAAAGGGAGAATATTTGGGACAACTATAATAACATAATCAATAAAATATATTTTTAAAAAGAGTCACAAAATAGGAGCCAAATATTTTTGAAAAACATGTATATATGCACATCTACAAATAAAATATACAGACATAAAAAGATGTATAAAACTTGTATGTATACATAATTATAGAAAAATAAAAAAGAAAATAGACAAAAAAAGATGAAATCTTTTAAGAAAGACTAATAGGGCAAAATCTTAAACTACAGGCAATGGAATTGAAATTGAGCAGGCAGCAATAACATCAAAGATTCCTAGATATATGCATGACATTGATAAACAATACATTTAACAAAGATTATTTTGGAATCTATAATATGTGTAATATGAACTAGGTTGAAGGGATGCCCCAGAGCACATTTGGAGAAATCTAGGCCAAAGGATTCCGTGGGCGGCCGTGGCAATGAAAAGGAACTCATTCATACAATACAGATATGGCAACAATTTAACAGGCATATTTTGTATTCTCAAGATCTTTAAGTAAAAATTATATAGGAACACTGTTCATATATAAAGATATTAACTTACCATACTTGTCTCTCAAGCCAACAGTACATCTAAAGACTCCACCAAAGGCAACATCTTCACCAAATATCACTGAAAAATGATGTTTAAAGGACATATTTTATTTAATTATCCCTGACTCATAGTAACAATGAGAAATAAGTAATGTAAATGTTTGCATTTTAAATCAGAAGACAGAAGTGGACCACAGATCCAAATCAAAGTTTCTCAGTTTTGACATTACTGACATTGTGAACAAGATGATTCCTCCGTTGCAGCAGCCCGTCCTGTGCACTGTAGGCAGACAGCAGCACATCGTATATCTGACCTCTACCTGCTGGATGACAGTTGCCCCTGACACACAGCTGTGTCTCTAGGCATTGTTACACATAAGGGGAAGGGGGATTGAAATCGCTCCAGAGGAGAAAGAACCATCGCTCTAAAGCCTCATCTTGCTTTCCCATGGAGAAACTGAAGCCACAGGAGGAGTAAAGGAACTTGTGAAGTCGGAAAGCAAGGAGGCAGAACTACAACTCACGCTCCAGGCTCTCGAGTTTCTGGCCAGTGTTATTTAATGCATGGTATATTATACAATGAGAGTCAGTGATTGGAAACACTGAAAGCAAAGAATTCCAAACAGAGAGAATAGTCACAAATAGTTAAGTGACTTACATTGTGTGAAAGAGAAAGGAGGCAAGTGTGGTAGGACATAGTAAGCAAGAAAAAGAACAGTACAGGTGCGAACTGAGAGGAACTTGTAGTAAGGCAAAGGAAATTTAAAAAATGAGAATTCACAGTGCTAAATCTAGTCATATTAATGCACCCAACCAGCTTTGTGTACCTCAGGAAAATAACTCACCCTTCTCTATTCATCCAGACCAACCTCTCTCAGACAGCATTCAAAACAACTCCAGTCCAACAGTCTAGTTCTCACTTCCTACTAAAAAACAACCTGTTTTTCACTTGATCTTAAAACTAAGGATTCTCACGTAGAAGTCAAAGGTATGAAGTATAACCAATCAAGTTTTCAAAAATACAGCAGAAGGGAAACTCTCCTTATGTTAATAATTTAACTTGATAAGACAAAGGTTCTTATATTAATAATTTAACTTGATAAGACAAAGGTAAGGTTATTTATATAATGCCCCCCCAAATCTTGCAAGTTGAATGACAATGTATCCTATAGGAAAGCATAGAATCAAATCTTAATTTTTATAGAGAGCTGAACAAAGTGGTATTTTGTTTTTTATATGCTAGAGAAACAGGAGTACAGAGTAGGTATTAATCCAGAAGGTACTAATATAATATCAGTACCTCGCATACTATGGGGAAAGGTAATTTGATGATGATGTTAGATATACCTGAGAACTAATTTGTAATGAGTGCATTAAAAGTGTGTTAAGATCATAACTGGATTATTAAACCTTAGTCATTTGGTCAGGTCTTTTATAAATTTCAGGTAGCTATAATGTTAACCACTGAGTGCCAGACAAATATTTCTAACAAACTGTTAATTCTGAAGCCACAGCCTCCATAATCAAGCAGAAGGTAAGTTTACCTGCAGTAGGATCTTTAGCCAATGAGTTATCCAAGGCACTTGTTACTGCCTGGAAAAGATTCATTTTCTGAGTTTGCCCTGTAAAAATTAAAAAAAAATTTAAGTCATATTTCATACATTGTAAGATATGTGAAAATAATGCATTTCTTAACAATAAGTTACAACTTGAATTAAAATCAAGGCAGGAGGGAAGGTACAGAGCAAGTTCCATGAATTTATTGGGTTATTTACAATGCCGATGGCTCTATAAACGGCACAAAAGCAACACAGACTTCAGGAGGGTGTTCATAAAGCAAAATTTACAAACATTAAACAATTAAAGAAACAAGTATAAAAAAAGGAAGAATATATGTAATCAAGTGACCAAATATGTGTAGCAAGTCAACAAAAGTTACGAACAGCCAGGAAAGGTTACCAGCCAGCACGAGAGTGGTGTGGGAAGATGCCCTGGAGGGGAGTTGGGAACAGGAGCCATAAGATATACACATGACCAGTGGCATGTGTTACACAGGCCAGTGGAAGCAAATGGTCACGGGCCATAAAACAATGAGGAAGGCTAACAAGTGAATTCAAGTACCCAGAACTGCTGGTGTTTGGAGAATACTAGAATCTCAGGCCTAAACCCATCAGACTTGTTTCTCCCTATTATTTTATTGCTCAAGTCAGAATCCCTGCAAGCCAATCTCTCTCTCCCTAAATGGGTTACGTGGAGTACATGTAAAGCACTTAGAATAATACAGGACACAGTGAGTGTTGAATAAATATTAGCTATTTACTATTAGATCTGGACTTTGTGTTCTTCATCTTGACCTAGGCATCATGCCAAAGGGCACAAAGCATTAGTTGATAAAGTTCCAAATGCTGAAATTCAGAAATATGATGACTTCAGAGGTGCAATTTCAGTCTTGGAGCTGCCCAGTGACCACGGTCATCCTAGAACTTTGGGTCAACTCCTCCAAAACCATATTCAGTGCAGAGAAAAGCTTCTGCCGGAATCCTCTCTGATCCACAGCCAGTCTTCACTTTAGTGCCTAATCCCTGCACTGGTGTTCACTTTGACCCATAACCATGCTAATACCAAATCGCTTCAACTCCTGCTCTTACCCGAACCACTGCCCCGTCTGATAACCTCTGTGTTCCTCAGTAGCCTGGTATGTTCAAAATCCAAGGTCCAATTCCCAGGGTGGGACACAATAGCCACTGCTATTCACTGCCTTCAACCCTCTGGCCATGAAACAGTAGTCACTCATTTTTTTCTTGGAAACCCATCTTCTTCCCAGGACTCCATGGCAGTCTCTGACCTGTGACATCCTCAATCTTTATTAACTACTGACACATGGCCTACTATTTCTCTGTCTGCTCTGGCCTCAGATGTCTCTTTAACCCCTTCAACGCTGCTAAATGCCCAGACTACAGGTCTTGGCAATGCCCATCAGGTCTACCTGCTGCCCTGTGTGCCCAGAACAAAGGCCTGTTTGTAGACTTATTTCTGGTAGGGACAACAGGAATTTATTCAAGAAAATAGTGTTACATCAACCATGTCAGAGGAAATACAATCACACCGCATGTCCATGATCACTTCATAATTTATTTTTCTTGAGACTAAGGCTGTATCATTTAATTGATACCTTCTCCAGCCTACAAAACTCTTCAGAGTGTTTTTTGGTGCTCAACATCAGATATAATGGTTTAGAGTAAATTTTGTTTTTACCGACCACCAAGACATTCCCACTGTCCTACTGCACACAGTTCATAAAGTAAGATTTTTGCCAATTAAGATTGTTATACCTAAGAACCTAGGAAGATGAAAAGTTCCTAAACATCTAAACTGATATTTCTTTTAAGTCTGCTGATTAGAAGTAATACTGAATGTTAAGCTATCTTATCACATTGCTACTCAGCAAAGACTTTAACAATAAAAAATCACACTAAGTAAATCTGGAAAGTATTGTTTGATAACCACAAAGAATTTACTTATCTTGCATGAAAATAATTTAGAGGGGTATTTAAATATTTCCATATGAGCACATAAACTTTCACTCCTGAATACTTTTTTCCAAATAAATTCAAAATTTTAGGGTTTTGGATTAACTGCTATTCTATCAGATGCTTTAAAAAGTTTTATGACAATTTTTTGAAATTTTAAAATATTTTTAGTTTTTCAATTACAGTTGACACACAGTATTATATTAGTTTCATGTGGCCAACCCACTGATTAGACATTTATATAACATAAGACGTGCTCAACCCAACAGTTCTAGTAGCCACCAGATTCCCCACAGTTATTACAATATTACTATGTTCCCTGTGCTGCACTTGACATCCCTGTGACTGTTCTGTAACCACCGATTTGTAGTTCTTAGTCCCTTCACCTTTTCCACTCATCCCCTCCAACCCCCCTCCCATTTGACAACCATCAACATGTTCTTAAATGACCATTTTTAGTAGAGTAACATTTACTTTTGATTTGTTTTAAAGTCGTACTATGTTTTGTGGGGAGGTCAGAAAGAAAGCACAAGTTATTCACAAGTAAGATCATTTTAAATATTTAATTTCCTGGAAACTTAAAACTAAAAAAATAAAATATTTAATTTCCTTAAAGTACTTATTCTTGTGTAGCTTATACCACAGCCCATTGGTAAAATCTGCCTGTGTTCCCTCATGATAAGATAAGCACACCTATAGCACATCCAACCAAAGTTGTGCCACTGGGAAGACCTGTAAGAAAAAAAAGAAGGTGGTCTGTGAACACCACTAAAAAAGTTATTTACAGCATCACGAATGACTAGGTCATTGTTGCTGCCAAACTAAAGTGGCATGTGAGCAGAATGGAAGAGACATGCCAGAACATAAGCTCTGAGAGGGAAGGGATTCCCATATGCCTTTGATCACAGCTATATGCTCAGTGTTTACAATGTCTGACATGCCGTAGGTACTCAATAAACATTTGTTGAATGAATGACTGGACAAATAAATACATGCAGCTATGTCAATAAAGATAAAAATACACAAAGCAAAGTGTTAATCGACCACTTACAGAAAAAGGAATGGGATAGAAAAAAATGATCTGTCAAGGTCACAATTCAAAGAGACTGCAGGGGAGGTGGGTGAGAGGGGATATTGCAATAGCATCTGATGGCGTATTCAGTTATTTTGAATAACTCTTCAGTAGGCAGTTGTACTGAAGGGAGAGAGAAGCCTTCCACAAAGCCAGAGCACTTGAGACAAAAGGAGTGAATCGGTCCCAAGGAGCAGTCTCCAAAAATAAATAAGGTCAACAGCAGAGCATGTCAACAGCAAGTATATTTGTAATTGGACCCCAAACAAATAAAAATACACAGCTATGATACTGAAAATTAGGGCCTGCTTTTAGAAAAATGAAGGCTCTGCCAATAAATTCAGCACTGCACTTCCTTTGAGCTGCCTAGTCCTTGCTGTCGACCTACATATTATAACATTGCCTCAATCATATTCCTTAGAAAGCATTTAGCACAGTGCCTAAAACATACATGGCAATCAGTGTATGCCTGTGGAAGCACAAGAATGAGTATTTCAGTGGCTTCAACTGGCACTAACTATATTGTGAAATGGGAAGATGGTTAGGCAGCTACCTATTTTCCCTCAACAAAACCTCTTTTACCTCTCCAGATGCCCTATTTCCCAGCAATCCCTTACTATGTGCCAGGCATGTAGCTCTACCTCATTCTAAGCTCCATTAAGTGGTGCTGCAATCTGTACTCCATTATAGTAAGTTCCAGGGAAAATCCAAATATCAGAGACAGAACATTTAACATTAAAATATGAATGAAGGATCTATAAACACAAATGCCTTTTTTAAGGTGCTGGTATTATTGTGTATCCAGAAAAAGGGAGAAAGTAAATAGTACAGGGGAAAGGGGGCAGTAATCAAATAGACAGGCCCTAAGAAATTCCGAAAGTCGAATGGACTGTGACTAGAGTCCCTAGGTTCCCCCTCTCAGGGCCCCTGGTGACTCAGTGTTGACATGGCAGGCAAGCCATAACGCTTTCCTTCTTTTCTGCAGGCTCCTTCTCCACTCAATCTCAAAGTGGTTTTTAAACCCACCCACATGCTGATGCCTCCCAAATGAATATCTATAATCCAGACCTCTCATCTGAGCTCCTGTCTTTTATATCTGTAGACAAATAAAATGGGTTCTATGGAAAGTAACTGAGACTGGAAAAGCTGGTATTCATGCTGCCTGTCACTACCAGAACCAATAAAGTAGAGACAAGGATTGAATCATTATGGGAGCTTTATTCAGATGCCTGAAATCTGAGAAGATGACAGGTTATATACCCTCAAAATCTGTCTTAACATCTCAGCTCAAGATAATCTTTTTTATAGGAAGAAAGGGTAGGTCAGGGGGTTGGGAAAATATTAATCAGATTAAGAGTTGCAGTCCAGCAGCAATTTTCCTAGTATTTCTTTATCTTCTGATCAACAATTCTTTTCCTGAGTCCTGGTCTTCCCTCCCTGGAACACAAGGGCTCAGTTACCATCTCCATTGCTTGCAGAGCCCCTGAAGCACAAAGGCTGCATTGCCTGTGGACCTCCTGGAGTTACAGGTAGGTCTCATATTCCACTTCCTAGAATAACAGTTTTCCTTGTGCATTAATCACTTATGCCTATCAACTAAGGCTAAAATTTTTACTCTTGAGTTACCCTATCATAATCTCACAGGGTGATCTAACTATAAGTTCCTAACTGGGCAGGTCATGGTAGGTAATCACATCCCTAGCCTACAAATTCTTTACAAAAAGGCTCATCTTTGCCTTAAGCAGGCCCTTTCCATTGTTTTCTGTGCCTGTAGGTTCATGCACCTGTGAAATGGCCCTTTTAGGCCCCTCCTTCTAAAGCATGCAAGAGAGCACCTAATCTCAACTATCCTGTAATTCCCATCATCATCTGCTTTCTCCCACCTTCATGTAATCTTCCTTCCCTCTTTAATTCCAAATGCATAACAGAACTGCAAACTGTTATTCCCCAATGCATTGATCTCGGGCTCTTGAGATCTTGCATCCAGTTATATCCTATTTGGATCACAACAATTTTTATGAAAATTACCTATAGGTTTGGATGTTCTTATATCAACATCTCCAATAGTGAGCAGTTCTGCACTTGGATTCTTGGGCTTTTACTCACCAAGCACAAAACTGAACTCTTGGTGTCTATGCCCAAGATGATACTTTTACATTTTAGCAGAGTTCTATCCTTTATCCAGCTGCCCAAGCCAGAAACAAAGGAGGTCTTCCTTGAATGTCTTCCTTTTATTCATTATTGGCATCCAATCCACTAATCCTACTTACAAAACACAGTTTAAAATGTGGCACTATTTTCAAAAACCACCATCTCTTTCCTGTTCCAGAAACCCACCTCCTAACTGCATGTCTTGCTTGGTTAGCTCTAGCTGCTGTAACAGAATACCACAGATTGAGTGGTTTAAACAACAGAATTTTGTTTCTCAGTTATGGAGGTTGGAAAGTGACCAAGACCAAGGTGAATTCCTGGAGCGGTCCTCTTCCCAGTTTGCAGAAGGCCATCTTCTTGCTGTTTTCTCACATGGTGCAGAAAGAGAGAACCTCTCTTCTTCTAAGGGAGAATTTTTATAATCCCATTATAATCTCTTCTTATAATGCCATTCATGCAGGCTCCAGCCTCATGATCTAATGGCCCAATCTCCAAATACCATCACATCAAGGATTAAGGCTTCAAAATATGAATGGGTGCAGGGAGTGGGAAGACACAGATATTCAGTCCATAGTACTGCTTCTAAACTTGCACTTTTTCATCCTTCCAAATCATTCATCAAAAAGCTGCTATATGAGAGTCCTAAAAAGCAATGCATGTCATATTCCTCCTCTGCTCAAAACCCTTCAAGGCCTCCATACCTGAAAGAAATTCCATTTCTCAGCACATCCACAAGGCCCTGACTGATCTCATCACTGCCCACCCCAATAGTCCCATTTTGCACCACTGTCCCCAGGGCTCACCATTTGAGTATCTTCTCAATTCTACCAAACCAAGTTCCTTGCCCCCTCAGGGCCTTTACACATGTTGACCCTCTGCCTGGCAAACCACACACACCTCCTTGAACACTCCTTTCTGAACCCTTAGAGGTTGGTGAAATGTTACCTCTTCTTAGGGGCCAGCCAGGTCTCTCATTCTTTTTCCTAGCACATGAACATTTATTTCCCTTATTGCAACTGGGATTGATTTAAGTAGGCATTTGCTTACTACTTCCCATCTATCTCCTCCACTACACAGGCCCATCTCCATATCCCTAAGCACCTAGCACAGAGTTTGGTATCCAGGAGAAAATTAAAATGTGTAGAATGAAAAAATAAAACAAACCTACACATATACACAATGCCAGAAATCAGGGGCAGCAACAGGCGTGACTAGATGTACTATCCCTGGGAGGCAACGCAGGGCAATGGCAGGAGTAAACACACTGGCACAAGGCAGGCCTGGCCTGAGTCTCTGAGCCATCACATCCTGTGTGACTTAGGGAAGGTTCCTTCACCACTTCCATAAAAGAAATGTCTAATGTACAGAGCTACTGTGAGAACTCAGTGGAGTGACTACTATCAAATGTCCAGTATTTATGAAGCATCTACTCTGTGCTGGTTACCTTCCAATTCCCTAATTAGGGAGACTGACTCTAGTACAACAGGTACCAGGCACCAGTAATTACATGTATTATCTCACAGAATCCCCCCAGCAACATCTAAGGTAGTACAGATGAGGACAAGAAAGCTTATTAAGATGAATAAACTTGGGCATGGTAACTTGTGTGAGAGTGGGACAGTCTGAACCCTGTCCTTTGGGTTTTTATGAAGAGGCATGCCTGATTAAATCATGGGCCCTGGCAATCCATTCCATCTTCAGCCCCACTCCCTCCCCAGAGGTCAGGTGGGTAGAAGTGAAAGTGCCAACTCGCTAATTGCAAAGGTTGTTTCTCTTGGCCAGTCCCCATTCTTAAGTGACTTCTGAGCTTGCCAAAATACCACATTAACAAAAGGAGCCCTGATTGCTCCCATCACAGGAAATTTCAAGGACTTTCCAAACTCTGTGCCATTAGTAGAACAAAGATTAAATATGTATTTTTATTATAAATCACAATATAGAGTACACCTGTGGTTTTAGCATGATACCCAATACTCACACTCTTATACATGCAGATGAGAGCATAAAATGAAAATCTAAACTATGCATTAAAATCCATTAAAGTGTTCATTTCTTCAAGTTAGAGATATCATCCCTGGGATTTTATCTACACAAATAATCTTAGATACATAAAAGGCACATGAAGTGTTTCTATCTTCATTATGTTTAACACTACAAAACTGTAACAACTAAAGCATAATAGTAATTATTTAAAGTTTCCACTTATTGGTAGGTGTAGTCAGAGGCTGTGTTAAGTATATCATACCCATTACCTTTATTTAGCCCTTATAACAACCTTCTGAAGTAGGTATTATTATTAACTCCTTACTTATGAAAAAGTTGAGCCTTAGAGAGGGTAAGTAATCAGTCCAAAGTAATAGGTAGCAGGACTAAGACAGAACCTTGGACAACCTGATTCTAGAGCCAAGATTTTAATCACTGAATTATAATGTTCCTACTCCACAAAAAAGTGTCTTCTAAAGAAGATTATAAAAACTATATGATAATAAGGGATATGCTTTTGATTAAATAGTGCAGATTGTATTTATTAAAAATGCAATTATGAGAAAATTTAATTCTACTAGTTTTATTAGAATACGCTAATTCCTCTAGACTGGAAGAAATACACCCCAAATGTTAGCAATATTTACATTCCTTTTTTAGAAGGTAAGCTATTCTGTAACCCTGGGTAAGACTACTTTCTTTTTTTACTTTTTTCTATTATCCAAATTATCTATATGATTTTTTATTCTTATAAGACTATTCATAGAAAGTGATTATCAATTACTCAAATTTATCAATTTCACAATTATGTAAGGGGATTAAGAAGACATGTGCTCTATTTCCCAAATAAAAGTTTCTTTGCTCTTAAGACAAAATTTGAGGTTCATGTTATTGGTGAGAACACTGATGTTCACCTTTATGGTATTCCCTGTTCCACAAAATTGGGACACCTCATAGCAAATTATTTCTACATGCATTTTAGCACATTATTTAAAATAAAGCTTTGGAATATGAATAATTCTAAAGCTGAAACTACCACTAATTTACCTATGCAATCTTGAACAAACTAGCTTAAGACCTCGATTAACCTAACTGAAAAATGGGAATAAAAACATTACCGACATCTTTAAGGTTATCCTAAACATCAAATGAGATGATGGAAGTGAACTTCCGATCACAGTGCCTACCCATGGTAAGCCCTCAATAAAAGTTCATTAATTATTCACAAATAAAGACACACTTCAGCTCTAGCACCAGAAAAGTTTTTAGACAAGGGAAAACATTTTCTTCTTTCCGATGGCCTGAACGACAGACACTAGACTTTTAAAGATGACATAAAACTTGAAAAAAATCATAAAAGTTATGCAACTGTCATATGTGAGGTGTGCTCCATGTCCTTGCCACCTTTGAAGAACTAGATGACTTCTTCCACCCTTCAGCTACACCGATTATCCTTCCTTGGCTGAGTGGCAGCCTGGCCCAGCAGAAAGCTTAGGTAGGAGGAAGCCTGGATCCTTTCCCATCTCTTCGTAGAACCTATTCTGTGACCTTGGGAAAATCAATGCAATTACATACTTTCTCCGTTTTCTCTAATCTACCAAAGGTAAAAGGGGGGGGGAAATCTTTCTTTTAAATACCGCTGCCTATTGGTATTGGCCTAGCCCCGGGGAAGCTGGGACAACACCTAAAGCCAGGGTTGGGAAAGCAAGGATGGAGAACGGAGAAAGGGAGGCATCTCTTCGATGAACCTCCACCCTCGGGCCCTTCCAGACTCCAGAGTGTCCTCTCCTTCAGATCGAGGGTGCAAAGAGCTGCCTCTCAAGAGCTGAACAGTCCCAAGTGAGGGGCTGTTCAGAGCCAGGAGGAAACCACAGTCAGACCCTACAATAGGAAAAGGCTCTAGAGAGCCGGGCGTGGAATGTGCAGGGTGCCCGCGGGCCTGGGTAGCAGCGGGAGTGCCCTGGGCAACCCCTAGCTCACCATACTTCTGGGGCTCCGGGTCCGGCTGAAAAGTGAAGTGAGCCAACTGCCGCCTCTGGGCTGCATCCCCGACGGCCGAGGCGGGCTGCAGGAAATCTCGCAGCAGCCCTGCACTACACAGACTGCGCCACTGTCCCCCTGCTCTACACGCACTGAGCCACAGCCTGCCCGCAGCAGCAGCTTCGGCAGCCATCCCCACTCACCACCAGCTTTTGCGAGCTGCGCCGCTGCAAGCTGCCGGCAGTAGGGGCGGAGCACCAAGGCAGCTTCCACATTCGTTAGGCTTAAGGGGTGGTTTTGTAAATCGAACCAATGGGAGCTCCGAATCCAGGGGTGGAACACGCTGGGAGAAAGGCCTGGCAGCTTTTGCTTGGCGTGCGCATGCGGAAAAGGCAGGGTGGCTGTGCTTGTGGGCAGGTGAGTTCCAATGAAATTGTTCCTGGAAGTGGAGCCTTCCCTACATCAGTTTAGCGGTCCGGGACCCGGACTTGGTTCTGCAAAGTTCTTCAGTATCCCTGGATTTGTTTTTTTCTCACTGTCATTTACATTGTCAGTTTCGCTCGCTTTTTCATTTTAACATTTATATTTTCTTTAAAATGTTACCCTTTCGTATCCTCTCCTATTCTTTACTTCTATATCCTGTAAGTAAAGGGAGGGAAGATTACTGATTGGCATTGGTTATTGGCTTTGAGTGTCAGAAAACTTAAGTCACTGCGTGAAACTCCAGCTCTTTATCGAAATCTTTCTTGAATGCTTAAAAAGTCTGTATAAGGAACACGTATAAAGGACACATGGACAAAAACTAAGGGGAGTGGAAATGGGAGGGAGGTGGGGAGCCCTGGGGGGGTGGGCTAGGAAGGGAGTAAAAGACAGAAAACTGTACTTGAACAATAATTAAATAAAAAATATTTAAAAGAAAAGTCTGTATATATTTGTATTGTTTTTTTTATCTAGATGACAGTGGAACAGATAAAGTGAAATTTCATCTTGCAAATCCATTTATTAGATAGTCAATGCATTTTTGCCCAGGTGTAGGGAAAATGACCTGTCTGGTTTATTCTAATTAGCCTAAAAAGCTGGAGAATTTGAGTGATTAATTTACATTTAAAATAGTCAATTTTGTATTTTTAATCCAAATATTTAAAAGGATACTTTCTCTGTCCATGAATTTTCAAGTCATTGTATAACATGACAGAAACGAGTGAAAGTCGTTTCACCTGATTAAAGCAGGAAGGTGGGAAAGGGGACAGGCCTGAAATTTTGAAGGTCTTCATATGCTGGTTCAGTTTGAACTGCCAACTATATACAGTCAGGAACAAAAAAGAAAACCAACAGACGTGTCTGCCCAGAAAATTGCTTAAAAAAAAATTCCCTGTCCCCACCACACCATCTGTCTGGTAACTGTGGAGATGTCTGTGCTATTAAAGTGGGACCCATCCTGGCCACATTTCATTGATGTTAAGTTGGGAAATGACTGTCGTTTTTGTGGTAATTTTGGAATTATAGAAAGATAGGCAAAGACTATCAGAATGACTCTTGGCTCACTTTCTGTCACTGAGTTTCACTGCCTGTGCAGTGAAAATCTGTACCTGTTTAGAGTCAGCTTTTGAACACCTCTCTTATATAGCAACATAATATCTTGTAATATTTCATCCTTATATCCTGTTACCTGCTCCCATTCAAACTCAACCAGAGGCATCAAGGAGGCAATAGCAAAGGAGTCAAATTCTTGCCTTTGAATTTTAAAATAGATTTTAAAACCAATGGCAGAGACAATCATTGAGAAAAAACCTAACTTTTAAAGACTGGTTTCTGAGTATGAAAACTCAAGAACCTGAATAACTTAGGGTACAAAATTTATGACTCGAACAAAAGATTACAAAGAGCATGCTAACTTAAGGTGCAGTTTTTCCCATCTTCCATAACGGTAGAGCCATAGAACACAAAGAACTGCAGGTGTCTTTCTTTGTAGATGGGCCTAAAAGAGTATTACAGGGTCCTCAAATTCATGACCATGGCATGGCATTTGAAACAGAAGAGGTGCAGATATGGTATTGAGGTCCAGGAAACTTGAGGAGGTCCAGCCAGCAGTCAGAATGATAAGGGACTTGTATCCAGAATATACTTTTTTAAAACTCTTAACAAAAAAGTAAATTACCCAATTAAAAATTTATGGACTCCCATTCTTTGTTGGTGGTAATGCAAAATCATAGAGCTCCTCTGACAGACAGTTTGGTAATTTCTTACAAAACTAAACAAACTCTTACTATATGATCCAACAATCATGTTCCGTATGATGTACCCAAAGGAGTTGAAAACCTGTGCCCACAAAGAAACCCTGCCCACAAATGTTTATTGCATCTCTGTTCATAATTGCCAAAATTTGGAAGCAACCAAGATGTCCTCTATCAGAAGGTGATTGAATAAATAAACTGTGGTGTATCTAGACAATGGATTATTCAACACTAAAAATAAATGAGCTATCAAGTCATGAAAAAACATGGAGAACCTTAAATGCATATGACTAAATGAAAGAAGCCAATCTAAAAAGACTATATATGGTCTGATTCCAACTATATGACATTCTGACAAAGCAAAAACTATGGAGATGTAAAAATATCAGCATTTGTCAGGCGTTTGGGGGGGGTGAATATACAGCACAAAGGATCTTAAGGGCAGGGAAGCTATTCTACATGATATACTGCAATGGGATATACATGTGATTATACATTTGTCAAAATCTATAGTGTGTAAAACATCAAGGTAAACTAAAGTGAACTGTGGACTTTGGGTGCTAATGATGTACGTGGGTTCACTGGCCATTACAACAGTCTGACGGTGGAATAGAATGATGTTAGTGGGGCAGTCTGTGTTTGTGTGAGGAGAAGAGGCATGTAAAAACTCTCTGGACTTTCTGCTGAATTTTTCTGTAAACCTAAAACCATCTTAAAAATAAAATCTATTTTTTAATGGGCAAGGTTTTTGAATAGACATTTCTCCAGAGAAAACATACAAATAGCCAATAAACACATAGAAATCTTTCCATGTTTTTGTTCCCATGTTAATATTCCCATGGGTTCAAGATTATTATTCATCAGAGAGATGCAAACAAACCACAATGAGATGCCACTTTGCATCTACTAGGATGGCTAAAATAAGACATCTATAGTGAGTGTTGGTTAGGGTAAGGAGCACTTGGAAGCCTTTCACATTGCTGGTGGGAATGTAAAATGATGCAGTTACTGTGGAAAATAGCTTATCATTCTTCAAGATGTTAAACAGATTTATTATCTGATACAGAAATTCCACTCCTATGTATATACCCAAAACAAATTTCTGTAAAAAACTATGTACACACGAAAATCTATACACAATTATTCATTGCAGCATTGCTCACAGTAGCCAAAAAGTGGAAACAATCCAAATGTCCATCAACTGATGTGGGTGAACAAAACATAGTATATCTACCCTGACAGGTGTGGCTCAATTGGTTGAGTGTTGTCCTGCAAACTGAAAGGTCTCCAGTTCAATTCCCAATCAGGGCACATACCTGGGTTGTGGGTCCCACCCCCAGCTGGGGAGCATGCAGGAGGCAACAACTGATGTTCTCTCTCACATCCATGTTTCTCTCCCTCTCTTTCTCCCTTTCTTCTCCCGTCTCTAAAATAAATAAATAAAATCTTTAAAAAAATAGTACAACCGCACAATGAAATATTATTTAGCAATAAAAATAAATGGGGTAATGTTACGTGGATGAAACTTGAAAACACTATGGCAAGTGAAAGAAGCCAGTCACAAAAAGTAACTTATTGTACGATTCCATTCATACAAAATGTACAGAATAGTCAAACTGATGGAAACATAATGTTGATTAGAGGTTGCCAGGGGCTGGGGTAAACAGATAGTGGGAGCGAATGTTATTAGGTATGAAGATTTTTGAGGGATTGAAGACAATGTTTTAAAATTAAATAATAGTGATGGTTGCACAGTTTTGTGAAAGCACTTTAAAAAACACTAAAAGGGTGAGTTTAATGCCATAAAATTATATCTCAGCAAAACTGCTATTTAAAAATCATGTTATAGAAAAATAAGGAAGTTAGATTTGTACACCTAAGTATGTGGATTAGGAGATGTATCCCCTACAACATAGGTTTGCCAACACGTGCATTATTTATGGACTCTGAAACTGGTTTCAGTTTGCTTCTGGGGATTACTTAGATGGGAAAATTCCATGATTTTCCTTGCTTTGCCAATTACTACATGGAATGATCCTGTGGGGATCTTCCCCAAAAGAAAGTCCAACCAAAATTAAATGCAAGGACAGGGAGAGTTCTGGCCAAGATGGAGGTGTAGGTAGAAACCCCTCACTTCCTCGGACAACCAGAAGGAGGATAACAACCAATCTAAAATCAGTAAACAAACGGAAGTGCAAGAAAACCAAATTGCATGGAACTCCAACAAAAAAAATTCAATGCAAAACGTTGAGAATACAATCAAAGTCAATGTATTAGTTTCCCAGAGTTGCTGTAACAAAGAACCACTGGGTACAGAGGGGCATTGTCCCATAGCTGTGGGGGTTGGAAGTCCAAGATGGAAGTGTTGGCAGAACCATGCTCTCTCTGAAACCAGCAGAGGGATCCTTCCCTGCCTCTTCCTACCTTCTGGAGGTTTGTTGGCAATCTTTGGCCTGCAGCTGCCTCATTCAGTCTCTCACTTTGCCGTTGCATGATGTCCTTACTCTTCTTCCTTTCTTGTCTCTGGTATGTTCACAGGGCTATCTCCTTACAAGGACACCAGTCTTGTTGAATTAGGAGCCCACCCTGCTCCTCTACAATGTCATCCTAACTTACTTAACTACATGTACCACTCTATTTCCAAATAACATCCCATTTTGAGGTACCAGGTATTAGTTACCGAGGGTTAGATTTAGCATATCTTTTGAAGGACGAATACAATTTAACCCATAACAGCCAGAGTCTTAGCAAAACAGCAGAAGCTGGATGCTTTTGATGAACTTTCTGGAGATGCTTGCATTATTCAAGAGTCTCTGTATGTTGTTTCATAGATTTTGTTCCATATGATATTCTTTGATTTTGAGAAGAGTTAAACAAGATTCTTGATCTATATAAGATTTTTAAAGTAATAGATTAATTCTCTTTAAACATTTGATAGGCTCTCATGATAAAATGATTAAAATTGCTGTTCTTCCAGAGGAAAGAACAAGAAACAGGTGAAGCAAATTGCAATGCAATATAAAAAGACATCTTATTAGGTGGACTGTCTTGGTAAACTATGAGTTCTCTATCATTGGAGATAGTCAAGTATAGGGATGAACATTAGTGGAGGAGCTTCTTGAGAGGATCGATGCTTCATTTAGGAGTTGTTGAGGATCTCTCCAACTTTAAGAATCTGACCCTACTATTCACTACGGTGTACTGAGAGCCTTGCATGAGCAAGGCACTATGTTTTAATGGATATTATTTTAATCCGACCCATACATCAGCCACCTGTACCATTCAGCATGTGAATTATCCCTCTTTCGCTGCTTCCCAAGCATCCAGACAACTTCTTCCTGCCTTGTCATCTTTTTCAGGTGCTTGAGATACACCATGATAGTCTTTTAGGAACCTGAACCACCCTGGAGGACAGAACCTCTGTAAAAGTCACTGCAGAAAGAATATCCTTCAAAGTGACCTTTTCTGGCATTTGTGTACAGCCTGGTGGATTTAGACACAAATGATGGCTCAGAACACTGCTTCAAACATTCATATCTCCCTGTATGTATGTTTCAGAAAGATCCACTTATCTGTCAACAAAAATATATGCCAGCCTGGCAGTAATAATTTTTTCTTAATTTTCAAGATAATGTGCAGATATTACCAGGTTTCTAAAAGCCTAATTAAAGTTATGGCTTACCAAGATGAAAAGAAATTTTTGAGACTTATATGTTAATTTTTCTCCACATCTTTTCTGTTTTATCCATTAATCTCGTTTCAAATCCTTGAACAACTGGCACTCCTGAAGGCATCAGAGACATTGGAGAACACTGGGAATGCTAGATGGTAAGTAGTGTGGACGAGGAGGTGAGAAAGCAGGGGCAGGTGAGCAGTGGTTACCACCAATGACCCAGGACAGTTTGTTCTCTGCACCCTGTAAACCACCCTGAAGCTCAGGTAAGATAAATGGCCATGTATGTCACACCGTGCACATATTTAACCCATACAAATTAGAATAACACTTACAGGACAGCAGGTGATTCTTCCCTCCCTTTCATGAAAAAAATACAAGCCCTAGACCAGAGGTATCCAGCCTTGACTTCACATTAGAATCACCTAGGGAGTTTTCAAAATATACTTATGTCCAGGCCCCACGTGGTAAACATTAGCAACACTCACAAGTATTTCCATTACCTCTTTTTCTAAGAACTCAGGCAGACTGCTCATCCCCAGCCATCGGAAACTAGGTACTGTATGGCAATGTGACTTGCTTTGCCAATGAATTGTAGCCCAAGTGCAGACAGCTGCTACTGGGTGGTAGAATTTAAGAGCTGATGGCCAGTTCTTTACGTATTCTTCCTCTGCCTCATCAGCTAGCAACATTTTAGGCATGAGCAGTCATCAGCCTGTTCTTGGAGTGACACTAACCCCCAGACGCCCTTGTTTGACATACAGCATGAGTGAGAAACAATGAAAATGTACATTTTTCCTTTTTAATGGGACATGACTTCCAAGCACAAGCCAGTTACGTTCGTTGCACGATGTTCAACTTTTCTAACTTAGGAAAAGTCTCATTTGTATGCTTACTGACAGTATGTTTATCCACAACATAATGCATTAATGTGACCACATGTTATTATTGTGTATTAAATTATTTTCACCCACAGTTTTGGCTACTCACACATTTTACCTTAGACATATTACATTTTGAAATCCAGATATGCACAAATGATGAAACTGTTCTCTATTAGAGCAACATGAAAATTCTTTATGTACATATTTCAATATTTCGAAACAGCTTGATGAACAAGGTCTTACTATCATCATTGAATGATGAGAAGACAGGCTCAGAGAAATTAAATGACTAACCTCAGTTTAAAGATCTTAAATTATTCCAATTTCTATTTTTCAAATCTAAAAACCTATGTTTCTCAAATGTATTTTGTAGAATAATCCCTGAGAAATTTGTTCAAATTTCAGGTTCCCAGATTCCTGAGAAAGTCTTATTTGTTAGGCCCAGGGTAGAGCATCTGCATGTTTAATTAGCCACCCCCCCACTAGTGTCTGATGAAAGGGTCTACCTATCATAGGTACAAACCCTATAAACAGCCTGCAGTCTTTCTACACACTGTGTTCTCTGCCTAGAGAACAACCACCACCTCACACCACACTCACGTTTTTATCAGTTAGAGCTATTTGGTACAAATTACCAAAATTGCCTCTGGCTAATTTAAGAAAAATCAATAATTACTTTAGCAGACATGGGAAAGCCCACAAAAAAAATGAGGCATGAACAGCACAGAAACCAGGGCAGCCCCAGAGTATAAAGAACAGGAGGCAATTTTGTGACTTATGAGGAAAGTAAAACCACTGGGACACATTGACTCCAATGATTTTATCTGTCTTTGAGTGTTGCTGTTCATGACTCAGTTTCTAGGGGAAAGGCTCTTGTTAGCTCAGATCAGTTCATTGACTGAGAAACAAAGGGGTGTCCTATAAACCGCAACTATATACAAAGTAAAAGAGAAGATTACCCAAACATAAGTCATGGAGCTGCTTCCAACCAAAGGGGAAGCTGGTGCTTAGAAGCCAAAAGAAAACCCAATAACCATAGTGTCGTTCTGCCTGGGAGATGCATGTCTGGTCCCTCCAGGCATGAAAATTTCACCATGAAAGGCCTTCCTCTGGATTCTTCAATATAGACTGAAACATTGTCACTGGGAGGCAAATATGCTCCTGCATTTTGGCAGGATGATAGTGGCCTCATATATCTGAATCTCCTGCATCTTCCTTAAAAAAAAAAATAGAGTAAACCCTGGCTGGTGTGGCTCAGTGGGTTGAGTGTCAGCATGTGAATCAAAGGGTCACTGATTTGATTCCTAGTCTAGAGCACATGCCTGAGTTGCAGGCCAGCCCCCAGTAGGGGGCGTGCAAGAGGCCACCACACATTGATGCTTCTGTCCCTCTTTTTTCCTTCCCTTCTACTCTCTCTAAAAATAAATAAATAAAATCTTTTTTAAAAATAGAGTAAAAGGAAAAGCAAATTAAATGCAATTAATTAAATCAAATACAATTAATTGAAATACAATTTATATCTACAGACTACTCATGACACACATAAGTCTACAAAGTACAAATTTATGTGTAAGTGCAGGGTAAACAAACTTGGCATTAGGTGCACAGAAGTGAGGGAGTTTGGAAAACACTTTGTTAATAGCAAGAAAACAATCTGAATAATCCTATACCTATTAAGAAAGTAAATTGATACTTTAAAATGTTCCCACAGAGAAAATTTCAAGGCCAGATAGCTTCACTGGTGAACTCTACCAAATATATAAGGAATAAATATGCCAATTCTATAAAAAATATACACAAAAGATAAGGTAATACTTTGCAATTCATTTTATGATGACAATATTACCCTCATATTAAAGTCAGATAAAGGCCTTATAAGAAAGGAAAACTATAAGCAAATATTGTTCATGAACACAGATGTAAAAATACTCAACAAAATTCTAGAAAAGATAATAAAATGATGTATTTCAAATATAGCACATCATGACCATATGGATTTACACATGGAAATGAAAGTTTGGCTTCACATTTAACAATGAATCAGTGCCATTCACCATATCAACAGACACTGTGATCATTTCAACAGAGGCAGGAAAAGGCAGAGACTGTTAGACTGGGGGCAAAAAACAAGGCCCAACTAAATGTTATCTATAGGGGACACATATTAGACTCAAAGATATAAAAGTAAAAGGGTACAAAAAGATACAACATGCAAACAGCCACCATAAGAAAGGTGAAGCGGCTATATTAATGCCACATAAAATAGACTTTAAAATAAAAATAGTTGATAAATAGGGACATTTTATAACAATTAAAGGATCAATCCATCAGGGAGATAGACGCAACCTAACAACAGAACACTAAAACAAAGCAAAATCTGACAGGAAAGAGGAGAGAAATAAACAATTCAGCAATAACAGCTGAAGACTTCAATACTCCACTTTCAATAATGGATAGAACGACGAGGCAGAAGATTAGCAAGGAAACGAAACTTGAACGTACCATAAACCAGCTAACCTAACAGATATCCGTGACCTCTCTCCCCAGCAACACGGAAGGTGATATATTCTTCTCAGGATCACCTGGAATGTTCTCCAGGATGCACCATGTGTTAGGCCATGACACATACCTCAATACACACAAAGAACAGAAGTAATCCAAAGTATGTCCTCTGACCACAATGGAATGGAAATGAAAATCAATATAAAAAAAAAAACTGGGACACTCACAAGTATGTAAAATTAAACAACACACACCAAATAACCAAGGGTCAAAAAAATGAAAAGGGAAATTAGAAAATACTTGGAGATGAATGAAAATGAAGATATATATCAAAATGTATGGGATATAGCTATAGCAGTGCTCATAACAAAATTTATATCTGTTAATGCCTCAGCTGAAAAAACACTAGGAAAGACCTAATCATCCACCTAATTTCCCACTTTAAACCACTGGAAAAAAGAGAGTGAACTGAACTTAATGCAAGCAGAAAGAAGAAAATAATAAAGATAGAATGGAAAATAATGAAAAAGAAAATGTAAGAAACAAGAGAAAATATCAATAAATCGAAAGCTGATTCTTTTTAAAGATTAGGAAAATCTATGAAGCTTTAGTTACATGGACCAAGAGGAAAAGAGAGAAAAGTCAAATTATTAGAACCAGAGATGAAAGAAAAAAAAACGCAGAGAGAAGTACTGAAGAGGATAAAAAAATGGTAAGTGGGAGAGCAAATACAAAAGCTATTAGCCCTTTCATTTCTTAATTTTATCAAAAGACAAGTCATTGTTTAAAGTAAAAGTCATAGCACTGTGTTATGGGGTATCTGACACATTCAGATGTAAAGTGTGCGGCAGCAGGAGTACAAAGGATCAGGTGAAAGTGAATCCTGCCGCTCAAGGGCCGCCCTGCTCTCAGAGAGCGTGTGATAGTAAGTCTAAGGAGATGATGATAGAGGTTTATGGACACAGTTGTTATGTTGGAAGCACCTTCATCATCATTCGGTAAAAGAAAAGTGGCTACATAAAAAAATTAGAGTAGATTAGCTATTATACACTGTGGAAGCAATGAGGGATATTGATTTAAATACCAGATCTCCCAGCTCTGGGTGTATGGATGACCTTGGGTGCACCACTTAATGTCTCTGAGTCTCATGAAGAGAACACAAAAACTTGCCTAGAGGGATGTCATGATGATAAAATCACATACTACATAAAAGTTACTGGTACATAGAAGTTGCGCAATGAATACTTGTTTAATTAATTAATTATCTAGTTAGCATATGTGAAAGGTTTAATACACTGCCTGGTGCAGAGATTATTTTCTCTAATAATAATCTAATAATCTAATAAATCTAATAATCTAATAAATACAAGATCTGATATTTTTCAAGTTTACAATTGTGCATTGTAGTAACTTGATCAGGACACCAGATGGCATGAGACAATAAAAATTATTGCCACTTTGTAATGCCCTTCAGAATACAACTGTACAATGATTTGCATACTGCACATGTCCGTGAAAGGCTGAGATTCAGATTTTGGAAGCAACCAGCAGCAAACTTCAAAATGACTTTATTAGTTCGTCTTTTGGTCACGACTTTATTTCAGCACTTCAGTGTATCTGCTTTTGATCCTTAAAATAGCAATACACCAAACCCCAAGCATTGCAGGCCTTATTTTATTCTATCCTTTTATTTTTATCCTCACCTCTCTTAGGAATTTGGCATTAACTGTAGTTTCCAGATGAGAAAACAGAAGATCAGGCTGAAAGTGGGTTTCAAACCAAGGCTCAACAGTAATACCTTTAAAAATGCTGTTATGTAGTCTGCTATAGTCCTTAATTCCTCTATAGAAGTATGAATCGAATAATAGCTAAAGTAACCTTTCAAAAAAAATAAGAAGCAACTCCAAGCCTATAATGCTTTATAAGCTCGTGTCTGGATGTACAGTACTTAATTTAACAGGCATACTGTAAAGAATTTTTAAGTGACAGTGTATTAATGCAAAATGTTTACTTATATAATGCTCATATCCAAGAGTCTTAACATTGTGGTTTAAAAAATTAATGTATATTAGACAGGCATCACAATATTCTACTCACAAATAAAAGGGCACAGCACATATGGAAACAAATCATTTCATCAAAGTCATTCCCTCCACACTCATTTTGGAATTGGATTCAGATCAAAGTAACTTTTATTTATTTTCTCTTTCATTTAACAATGATTTATTGAACACTGTGTGGGGGCTAATATGTAATCCAGGCACAATTCATCCCATCAAAAGTCTTAATCTCTGAAGTAAATAAATCATGTTGCAGAATAATGGCTCACCCAACCTCAAGACCAAGCACCATTCCCCTGGCACTGTGGCTGGGTCTTGTTCAGATGATGGCATGACCCACTGTGTGGCTCCAAAGTCATCACCGGTGTCTGTCAGCCTGAGGGAGAAGCATTCCTGGACCCAGATAAGGTCCTTTCCAGGGTCCCTGGCTTGGGAGAACGGGGAGAAGGGGAGCCACCACTACTTCCCTTTTTGCCTTTGGTTCATCGACCAACAGAGACCTCCCTTGCAATCTAAGAACCCTTGGTGCACAGAAATGTCCCTTCACTGGAAACATGTGTGAGCTAGGACAGATACAGACAAGTCATTTCAGAGACCATGATGTAACCCATATAGTATGTAATAAAACTAGAAAGAAACAGTACTCAAAAATACAGCAGTGTTTCTTAGTGTGGTGCCTGACTACTTACTGTATCATTATCAACTAGAATGCAAGTGAAGATATGGAATCTCAGGTTCTCCTCCAGACCTGCCATGTTAGTAGTTCCTTCTGGGATAGGGCCTGAGAATTCACATTGCATTTTAACAGGCTCATTAGGTGACTGTGGCCTAAAGGTCGAAAATTAAATATTGGATACTTATTTTAGCCAGTAGTCAAGGAAGCCACATGGGGATAGTGGCCCTGAAATGGGGCCTTGAACATACAGAGAGAACTTTCCATTGGTTTAATTCCCATTTTCACAATTCTCTCAAGTCCTAAAAAACTCAAAGTAAGGAACTCTTTTGCTTAAGAGAACCATAAAATAATAGAGGAAAAAAGACATTATCAAGTGTAGTAATCTTCAAACTACATGCTGTAAACTCTGGTGGTATTCAGGAGGCCAGCCAAGTGGGGATCTGGGTCTTGCCACCCTGTTTAACTAGTTTAACCTTGAGTTTGAAGAAACTGCTTTAAATATGCTAGACTGCAAAGGGAAAATGGGCACACAGTCCAGAGTAAAAAAGATGGGATCCCTAACTGTTTCTTTAGCAGGGGATTATTAGGTCTCTTTGTCATGGTGGGATCCCAATGACACTCTTGAAGACTGTGTCTCTGTGGGGGCAACTTTGCCCGCAAGTCCCCCCGTCTTCCACGGATGAAAATAACACTACCAAGACATGATCTGCTTGGGGAGGAGAGATGGCCAATCTCTCAGAGGAGAAAGGCCAGGAGCCCCTTCCTGTAGGGACTTTTATTAAGTTGTAATACACAGGAATACAGGCTGCAAGGGTCAAACAGTAGATAACATTTCAAAGAAATCTGAGGGTTTAGTCTGAGCCAGGGTCTGTCGGGAAAGGGGGTTTGCAGAAACTTTGGGAGACATATTCATTTCCTGCTTGGATCCTTAACATATGAATGAAAACACTCTTAGCAAAGCAGACTTCACAGGACTTTTAGGAATTCCTTCTTATGCCTGATCACCCTGGCTCCCACTCTAGCCAGCAGAGGACTGCACTGCCTCCCCCATCACAGGTTTTCAGGCTTAAGTGGATTAGAGCCAGGAAGTGCTTCTCCCAGTTGGAAATGGGACTCTGGCTATGTCAGAATAGTTGGGGGTTAAGGGTCTATCACTCCTTCTTTGTTGCAGCCCCCCCCCCCCAGTCCTTCCATGATGGGCTCCCAAGTGATCGTGTCTGGCTTAGGTTGCCCCTCCTCTGAGGAGTCATACCCATCATTGACTAACTGACCAAGCTCTGGGGACAGGGGTGAAGCAGAGACAAGCTTTGTCTCCTTGTGGCTCGCATTCCGGAGGTCACTCACTCAGTCTTATCCATGGGGGGCAGTTACAACTCCTAAAACCAGGCAGAGCGGTTTTCAACATGTCTCAACTGTACGTCTCAACAGATTTTCAGCTTTGTCTAAACTCTTATTCTATAAAGGACACTCTCAGCCACGGAAAAACATTCTCCAGCCTCACTGCCCCCCCAGTGCAGTTAACTCACAAGCAAAACTGCACATGCAATGGTGAGAATGTGTCAGGGTCTTGTGGATCACTTTCCAAAGACTGCAGTGTCAGCTGCCTTTACAAGGTTGGCTGGTGGAATTGTTCTAGAAAAGGTCTCGTTTCCTTCAGAGTGATGAACGTAGTGCTTGACAGAGGTAAGTGAACAAAGGAAACTCATTCTGGCAAAAGTTGGGAGGTGGCAGAAAATCTAGTTGTTTTTGTTTGTTTGTTTGTTTTATTTTTTTTTAATATTTTATTTATTTATCTTTGGAAGGAGAGAGGGAGAGAAACATCAATGTATGGTTGCCTTTCGTTCGTCCCCTGCTGGGAACTGGCCTGCAGGGAACTGGTCTGCAACCCAGGCATGTGCCCTGACTGGGAATCGAACCTCGATTGTCTGGTTCGCAGGCCTGTGCTCAATCCACTGAGCTACACCAGCCAGGGCAAAATCTAGTTTTTTAAGAAGTGGTTAAGCTAGATCAATAGGACTAACATTTAAAAGAATTTTAAACTTTTATATGGATATTTGTAATGAAATCACTTTTTAATATAGATGTCATAAAGCAGTTTATTCAAACCGGAGCACACCAATCTACTCCAGTTAAACAAGACAGGAAGACTCTCAAATTGAAAACTTCTGACCTTGAATTAACCTTGTTTTTTTGTTGTTGTTGTTGTTTTTTTCCACAAAGTCACAGCAAATGAAGATGTCATACAGTTTCCATAAGAAGCAGGAATAACAAGCACAGAGGGCAGACCATGATGACAGTCTTCCTCAAATATATTTAGTTTCTGCCCAAACATATCCCTAAAACTGTCATCCTAAAGGAAGTATGACAAAAGTGACATGCTAACCCCTAGGTTCTCAGTGCTCATCTTTCTGGACTGATGTAAAACATCCAACATTATTGACTAACCATGGCCTGCTCCTTTAGTCTGCCTCTACCACTCTGTTATTACCTTCAGAGGTCCCTCTTCCTCCCTCCAGCCTTCTAAATGGACATAGCCTCCAAAGCCCTGTCCTTGGGCTTCTCCTTCTGCTTCTCACAGATCTCACTCCTCACACTGTCACTCGATGGTCATTGCAACCCTCCTCCCCGAGGCTCTGCTGTGTACCAAAGAGTGCTATATGCTTCGAGATGTTTTTCCTAGTCTTCAGAGCAGTTCTGTTAGTTAGGGATCATTCTCATCACTCTAATGAATAAACTGAGGCTCAGAGGGTTGATTCACTTCCTTATGGACATACATCTGCAAGGGAGAGAGCCTGGATTCAAACCCTAAGCTCAGACCTGGTACCTGACCCTTTCCCACACTGTCCATGACGACTGTCATGTGGAGTCGACACTACATGCAGCAGGGTGGGGCTGGCAAAGACAGAGTCAGGACAGATCAATAGACAGAAGGGAAAATTTGGAAATAGTCCGAGGCATGTATAAAGGGTGGTACATGATACATATGATATCTCAAATTAGTCAGGAAAAGACAGGCTTTCCAACAGAAGATATTTTGACATGAAAATTTAAGTTAACATTTTAATTTAATTACACTTAAGTTGAAAATTTAAATGTATCAAAATTCCAATTGGATTAAGATTTTAATGTAAAATACCAAACTATAAATATTCACTTATCTTTTCTATACATATCACATATATTCTTGTCTTCCATATTTATTTGTATATTCTAGTTACATGTTTACATAATGAAGAGGAGGAGAAGGACTTTCAATCTTTACTGAAGGTGTAAGGCATAGCTAAATTAGTGAAAGACTTGCTTACCAAAGACATATAATTTCCACGGGAAAAAAAAAAGTCCTAAACAAACCTATAACTCTGGTCTCCCCCTCCGTGCTGCTGGCTCCTTGTGTGTGTTTATAGTTCACTATGCTCTCGTCACCATTCTTCCATAATCCAGTAGGAGAAAGCTCTCTGAACACTGAACTGCAGCTGTGACTTTGGGTAGGCCAACCTTTCTAGAAGTCAGTTCCTTTTCTTATAAACAGAAACTATAGCCCTGGAAAATTTCTGAGGTCTTTTCCATTCCAAAATTACAATTCTCTATTCTTTCTGCGGCAGTTTAAGATGAATAGTAACTAACTATCCTTTCTTTTCCTGTATTTAGAACCAATTAAGAAATAACGCACACTAAACAGACAATGGTCCCCAAAGGAATAGCTTCTTACTGATAACATTGAGTTTGAAAATGTGGCTTGAATCCATGGTCACATAAACCTGCTAACACTGTCCCACCCAACACAGAATTAAACCCACCCACCAGTCAAAGGCTGAGCTTGACACCTCATTCCCTCCTGGCCCCAGTGCATGGCAGAGATGGAAAATAAGGAGAGAGAATGTGGGATTGAGCCATTCATGCTCATTTCCTCTTCACAACCTCACCAGAGGTAGGGACTGAGCTGAAGTCCCACTGTATGAAGTTACAAAGGAATGAGAAAGTCCTCTCCAACTCCAATGGGAAGTTACTCCTCTCACTAACTCCAATCACATATCCCTCCACAACCCTTGATAACCAGCCTAGTTCAGAGTCCTTTCTCCTTTATTTAGAAAAAATTATATTATTCTCTAAATTGGTCTTCCCATCTCTGGCCTTCCCCCTCATCTTATTCATTTTGTGTGTCTCTTTCAGATTAATTTTTCAAAATCATGTCATAATCATGGGGCAACTACACAAAATCTGAACTTGAAATCAGGCAACATGGATTTTAATCCTGGTTCATTTACTAATTAGAGATATGACCCTGAGTAGGTCACTTTCCTGGGCCTGGGGAACCCTTGTCTATATGGCATGGCATGGTTTGGCTGTCCTTTCCTATTCCATAATATCGATTCTAGTTCCAAACACTTTCAGTAAATGTATCTACACCATAAACCCCTTAGCATGGTATATGTATCTGGCTCTAGTCGATTGACTAATGATTTTCAGATTTTGGTCCCAGAACTTCCTAGAGGGCCTGTTCTTTCTAGAAAACTAGATCTCTAAGACATTTCCTACTTTATGTGCATGCTGTGCCTCTGTCTACAGGATACCTCCCCACTTCCAACGCAGCTTCTTCAGAGACCTTTCACTCAGAAGAGCCACATAAACATGAGCCACAGAAGAGCCACAAAAACAACAGGTCTTTCACAAGCCTTTGAAATCTTCCCAGCCAGAAATGACCTCCCATTGAGATGTAGATTAGACCTATATCTGTCATACAACCACCTGTGTCAGAGAAACCTTCTGCTTGCTGATGCCTCAGTCCCACTCTCCTTGCAGCTAACTGAAGCCTTGTAACGAGTTATAGAGAATGCACTGACCTGTACAAGGGATACACATCTTATTTCTGGGCCAATGACCCCTCGGGTTTCTCTTCTCTTTGTGTGATAAACTGACAACTCTGTGTTTAGATGTCCATTTCACAAGGCCTTGTGACACAAAAGACATGGAGGACAGCTTGATTAAGCAAATAAGCTTTGTCACCACAGCATGGCCCAGTCTGTTCCAATACAACAGCTGATAGAAGGTTGAAGGCCACATGGCCAACTGCTCTTTCTTTCATTTTACACAGAGAAAGCAATAGTATCATAATAGTGGGGTGCCAACATTTATTATACCTGTTTATTTATAATTAATAATTATAATAGCCTATAAAAATAGCATCTATAATACTATGGTTTATTTTTATGCTATCTTATATATTATATTACATATAATGTCAGTATTTATTACATTGGTTATAATAAATACCAAAGTGTTACATTTTTTTAACCTAAAAATCCGTTTTTATCCAATGCTTAAGGTATAATGAAATTTCTGTTCTAAGCAATAGACTAGAGACTTGAGAGTTCCTTTCTTTTGAGAATTGCATTCCTTCTCATTGTTTGTTGGATTTCACGAGATTTTGGCCACTTCCTAAAAATAGAAGTGACTTAATAACAAGTCACTTCCATTAAATGAATTAAAACTGAGGCTCAGAGAATTTAGGTAACCTACCCCAGTTCACACGGGCAAACAAGGTGTTCCCTTGTCTTCAGTATAAAACAACCCTGCTGAGCAGATAAACCCCGGGGGGGCCCGGGAGACCACATGTTGTCTTCTCTGCACACCTTCTTCAAGAATCCCCCCTTCTTGCTGTGCTCCTCTTACGCAGTGAGAGTGTGTGTCTGGGAGGAATGCACTGCTCACCTGCTTGGGTTCTAGAGTGAAACTCCAAGGGGCATGTTTGAGGACAACAGCTGATTAGGTCCTCAAGCACCTTTTGGGGTGGCTGCCCAATTTGCTGCTGGCCTCTGCCTTTGCTGTGTGCGGAGTGCACATCTGGGGCCAGAGCTAAACTGCTTAGGACCTGGGGGAGAGGCCAGGCCATGCCCCCTAAAGCCCCTTTCTTAGCTCTTCCCCCACACAGCCCTGGACCTCACCTTAAAACATGTGGAGTAAATATCAGTTTGAATGAGGGACAAATTATGATCCAGTCTGGGGCAACCACATATTTCTGTAAATCTCTGAGGATTCCATTTCTAGTTCCTTGCTGTGTAATCTCAAGCACTTCTACTGGTTTACTGCCTCTACTCAGTCCAGGGGCCGGCCATCAGAGAAAATCTCCCTTCGCCCAGATGCCCTCACCTACCTGCTGTACCCAGATAATGCCCCCCCCAACTCCTGCATCCCAACCAACCACACCTGTTGCTCACCACCCCTCCATGGCTCCCCCAGGGTCCTAGTAACCACTCTCTTGTTAAAGCCAGTGGATGCCTTTGGGTTCCTATGAGGTCTCTCTGGCAGTCCCTCCACTGAAAATCCCTGTTTGCCCTTCTTCACTAAAAATGTCTTTGGATTCTCAAAAGAAATAGAGAAAGAAAGAGCGAGCGAGTGAGAGAGAGAGAGAGAGAGAGACCCCTTTTTATTATCTTATAAATATTTATTATGAAAAATTTTAAGAATACACACAGAAGTACTAGAGCGAATGGTCCAATGAACACTCATTTATCCATGACCCAGATTCAACAATTATCTGCATTCGACCCATTTGCTTCTTCCACTTTGTACATTTTGAAGACATTCATATTTTCTTATGTAAACACATTGACATTATCACACTGGCAATTCCTACACTGATTTTTACAACATTTAAATTAACAGAAAAAAATAAACCTTGCTGAGGAAATGTTTGAAATGCCACATAATAATCCAGGCACATCCTGAAGATGCTCTCAAATCTGGCAAAGCAGAGGTTCTGACAGTTCAGTGTCCCTGGCAGCTTCCAGGGCTTGTAAGTGGGATCAGCTGGCACAGGATGCGAGGCATCAGCAGCCAGTTCTCCAAACAAAGACGCCTATTCCTGAACGAAAAGGGTGTCTCTGCTCCTCTCCAGCAAAGCATCAACCCTCAGGCACATGGCAGGACATTTTTGTTCCAGAAATACCTTTAGATGACTGAGACCAGAATGGGAGTTGTGAAATGTGGAAGAAGAGACTCAAGAAACCAAACACGTCCCAAATGTCTGCAGAGTGTGTGTGTGTGGGGGGGGGGAGAGGTAGGGGGGAAGGACAGGTGATTAATATGAAAAAGGAAATTAGAAAATAGGAGGAGATGATTGAAAAGACTTGGTCATTCAGTTGAAATTGTGAAGATCTGGGACCTGGTTTGGTGTTATGACAGGTCTCCTAGCATACTAACTATAATCTTTGATTTTTAAAAAATGAACTAAACATAAGCCACAGCCATGGCTTTCCAACTGTGCAGCCTGGGCAAGTCATTTATCCCGAAGCACTGGATCCCTCACCTGGGCGGAGGGGGTGCTGAAGCTTGCCTCTCAGCAGTGTCAGTACAGTGAGGGCTGGGGGAATTCACCCTGTGGACATCGTCCTGGAGGAACATGGTTGTCGTGGGTAGCTTACGCTTCTAGTGACTTCGCCCAGTTATCCCTATGATACAATTCTGGAATAGGCGTGACTTCTGCTCACTTCTACCCCGATCATAAAACTTCAGGAGGGATGAAACTTAGTCCTAGGTCACCCAGAAAGCATTTTCATGAGAAAGAAGCAGGTGACAGTGTGGTGAAAGCTTCATTTTCACTCAGCAGTGCTTTCCATTGAGCTTAAGACAGGCCTCAGTATTGCAACACCAGACCTGAAACACCACAGAGAGATTTCAAGCACAAAGTAAAAGTGAAAAGCTGCACGGGGTGGGGGGGGGGAGGTGAGAGAAGAGCGTGGAAATGTGCATTGTCCCATTTCTTTAAAAAATATATGTTACTTTAAAGACCTGGCTGGTGTGGCTCAGTGGATTGAGTGCTGGCCTGAGAACTGAAGGGGTCGTCAGTTCAATTCCCAGTCAGGGCATATGCCTGGGTTGTGGTGAGGGCACAAGCTCCTCACAGGCAGCGTCTCTTGAAAAGTAGTTGTAGTTGAGTGACCGGTTGATTGTCAAAGCTTTTTTCCCCTCTCAATTCAGAGCAAATGCCACTTGTACTTTATTCCATCTGGATAGAAGTTGAAATCAATATTTCACCCACAGTTTGAAGTTTATTCTGTAATGTTGAGGATAAATAGAATTTTCCTCATGATGCAGGGGGCAGTTTAGATTGGGCACAGGATGTGAGGCATCAGCAGCCAGTTCTCAAAGCAGAGACGCCTATTCCTGGGTGAAAAGGGTATGTCGGCTCCTCTCCAGCAAAGCCTCCACCCTCAGCCACATGGCAGGACATTTTTGTTCCAGAGATACCTTTAGATGAGTGAGACCATCTAGAGGGGCAGTTTAGACTGGGGGAGATTCTCTAGTCACTTATAGCCCAGGCACCCTTCTTAACACATCTGCCTTCAGATTACCCGTGCAATGTTAAGCTTATAAAGGACCAAAAAAGGGAGGATTTGCTTTAGGTGTTTTAATACATTTTATTCCAAAATCATTTTAGACATACACAAAGTTGCAAAATGTGTACAAAGAATTTCCATACATCCTCTGTTGGGAACTGCCCTGCCTGCTTTCAGAAGTTGTAACCACCCCCATGGCTAAGCCTGACTGAGTGACCTTCAGACCATAAGCCACTAAGAAGACAAAGCTTCTCTCCCTGGCAGGGGTGCTGCCTCTGCTCCTTTTACTTCACCCTGACTGGCCCCCAGTGCTTGACTGGTTAGCCAATGACAGGTAAGATTTCTCAAGGGAGGGATGCCCTAAGACAGGCATAATCACAGGGGTCCCAGGGAAGGACTTGGGGGGCTATAGAAAAAGGGGGTGATGGACCCTTGCCCCTCAGCTTTGACATAGCCTGAATTCTCATTCTGTCTGTAAGAAGTCTCCTAATCTCTTGCCTGCCTTACTTCCTCTGCCTGACTTAAGCCTGAAACAATGACAGAGAGAAGTGCAGCCCTGTGCTGAAAAGGGCAGGTTCCCTAAGGTGATGAGGCCTAAGAAAAAATGCATAAAATCCCATGAACCCTACTTTGCTAATCCCCTCAATTTAAATAATAAGGGACCAAGCAGGAAATGAATTTGTTTCCCCAAAATTTTGTGGCCCGTTAGCTATCTGACCCTGAGGCAAAATAGGCCCTCAGATTTTTTTTGAATGTTATCTATTGTTAAATCACTTCGGCCTGACAATGATTGATGAGCTTTTCCTGTGCAAATTGAACCTAATAAAAGCCTGTCAGAGCAAGGTCCAGGTGCTCTCGTCTCGTCTTGAGAGAGTGGCCATGCCATCCCTTTTCCTCCACAGAACTTGGGTACATTTGTCTTGTATCTCATCCACAATGCCATGGACACTGCGGGTGGTGTCTGCATCAACCCTCCACTTACCTTTTATGACCTTGACACTTTGAAAAGTGTTGGCCTATGGTTTGAAGGATACCCCTCAGTTTGGGTGATGGTCATTTGCTCATCATTAAATCTGGACTATGCAGTTTTTGGTGAGAATACTACAGAAATGTTGTTGTGTCCTCCTCATGCGGTTATCAGAAGGCACATGGCATCAATTTGTCCCTTTAATGTGGAGGCTAACTTAGGTCACTTGGTTAAAGTGGTTTCTGCTAAATTTTTGTACCGTAATGTTACTCTTTTTCTCTTTGTAATTGTCTTTGTAATTATCTTTTGAGAAGATACATTGAGGTGACATAAATACTGTTGTGTGCTAATTTGGGCATCCTTTGATGACTTTTGCCTAAACAATTATACCGTGTCTTTTGCCAAATATGGTATTTCCATTCCCATCATTCCTTCTAGACTTATTATTTAGACTTACACATTAATAACTGCCTTTTTTATTCTTCATTTAATTATTTATTCAATGATTTATTTATCAGCATGGACCCATGGATTCTTATTTTATTCATGGGTTATAATTCATTACTATCATCACTAATTGTGTTGTTTCAATTGACCCAGAGTTAGGCAGTGGGAGCCTCTTCGAGCTGGCTCTTTTGCCTTTTTTGGCATGTCTGTCTCCATCATATTTTGAGGCTTGAGAATTTACATACTGGTTACTTGCTTCCTACTTTCTACTTTCCTAATGACTATAGTTCAGGGAATATGAACCACGTTTAACTGCGCATAAATAAAAAATAAAATAAAAGATAAATATACTAAGAAAACATGGAGAAAAATCAATACAAGGTGAACTGAGCTTCTTAAATATGTTTATGAAAGGTTATCTTCCCAGTGTTTTAAATTCATGACCCACTTGTAACTGGAGCAGATTTACATTTGGACTGGTCTCCCAAGTGTGTGAGAAAATAACCTAGGAGCTGCCAAGAGGTCATCATTACTAATGCCACAGTTTGACAATTATAACTCCATCTCCTTAATAACAAACTAGAGTCGCCACCACAGACTAGAATTTTCACACCTCATATTGCTTATAGATACAACAGGCCTAGATTTTTCTATCCTGACATCTTTGGAATCAAACAATGTAATACGTTCTCCAAAACAGATCATCATTAGTCGGAGAGGTTGGTAACACTTGGATTCAGAGAAAAGAAACTGTGTTTTGTCCCTCCTTATGACTTAATCCTGACATTCCTGAAGGCAGAATTACCAGCCAAAGTTTGCACGTCATAAGTGGGTTATGTGCTTCAGGTCCACAGTGATGTAAGATGCTGTTCCAGCTGCTTTTGATTGCTACAGAGAGCTCATGCTGAAGCTGTCTCACACCTACTTCTGGTATGATTGTGTTGTGGGTTACAGGTTAGAAAGTGTGAATGACAAAATGCAGCATAGGTAGGAAGGACCACCCAATCTAACATTTTATCACTCAAGCAATTGGAATTGCTGGCAATAACTCTTACATTTAGTGATTTTGTTTACTTACTATGTGTTTATTGAGCACCTACTGGGCTCAAGGCTGGAGCTAGATCCTAGTGGGCACCAGGTTTATTGAGAGGCTTCAAAAAGATATTTCTGAGGTTTAAATATTTTTTAAACAAAAAAATGTAATTAAAAAGCTAAATAATGGAACACAAACATACATATATACATATATAAATAAGAAATTGCTAAGGTCATTAAGAGGCACTTCTCTATTGGATGTTACTCTTTGGTAATTCAGTGAATAAATAATTTCTTTAGACAACTTTCAAGGAAAAGCTCATACTATGAAAAACAAAATTACATTTTAAAATCAATTATTAGTGACACACAGCATGATCCCATTTATATGAGGGTCTATATAAAGAGCAGAGCATAGACACTGAAGACAAACTGCTTGGGTGCAAATCCCATTCCCTCCTCCGTTTATTCACTGCTCCACTTTGTCTACTTAGCCTCCCTCCATCTCATTTTCTTATAGGTAAACGTGTTTCATAATAGTACATCACAGGACTGTGGTCAGGGTTAAATAAGCTGACACGTGCGAGCTGTTCAGCACCATGCCCAGCATTATGGACATAGCGAATTTAAAGTACGTTTTAAGGAATTCCTTCTGTGCTGCTTCAAGTGGTGAATAAAGGACCATAATACATGAATAAAAATTTATGGAGCGCACACACAAACACAGGTTACCATTTTAATCACACAAAAAACAGGTTAACTTGATATGTAGAGAGACTATTATGCAGCACAACCACGTCCCATGTGCCTTTCAGCTGCAAGCACCTCACGTATGTTAAGAATTCCTTCGCATCCTGAACCCACTTTACAACTTTAGCTCATCTAATTTCAGCTACATTCTGATACTCCATGTTTATCACCATCTTCATTACAAATACACATTTTAAATACCACATAACCTATAACCTACTAGCTAGAATTCCCAAGCTTTTGATACTTCCCCACCTTCCTCTTCATTTAGTTGCCCCGGATCCTCTTCTGCATTCCTACCTAGTGGGCCTCTTTGGATGCCGTCTCCTCAGGATCCTGGAGCATTTGTCCTCTCCTCTGCGTCCTCCTGACAATGTCAGTTCTGAAAATAAAAAAGCAAGGAGGTGACTGAAGTTCTTATCTGCAAAATGTTCATAGTGATGCAATAGATTTTTTTACCTCCATGAGCTGTTGTGATGATTAATGTGCTCAACACATTTTAGCTATTACTGTTGACAAGAAAAAAATTCTGAGATGTTGTAAATTATAGTATGGTGGCTGGAGAGTGAGAAAGTCAAGAACAATTAACTAGTCAATAGCTGGGGGCTAATTAACAGAAGACTGCCCACATCCTTGAATGCACGTTGGAGCTATACATCAATCTCCAGGCTTCTATTAGTCAACCACTAGACCTACTGCATCCTGCATAAGAAGGAAGTTTCAGGACTGTCGTGCCAATTGAAAGTAGTAAATATTTCATCCTTACAGTGTTCTCATCATAGAACCACCCCCATAGAACTATGTATTTGAATAATTTCAGGACTGTATAACTGTAACTACTCCTTAACTGTTAAGGAGTTGAAATTACATTCTGCCCTTTGAAGGCAACAGCAAGGCTGATGTGGCCCCCGGTGAAAATGAGTTTGACACCCCTGCTTTATGAGCCATAAAGCAGTTTGAGATGGCTGCTACTTGTGCTGGGCTTGGACATTCCTAGGTGATGCCAAGCTGTGAATCTAGGCTGGTTACTGCTAGTGCCAGGCCTGGGGCCACTTAGCAAGGTGTGCAGGAGCTGGGGGCTCACTGAGGCTGGCTACTGCTTTTTTAGTAAGTTGCGAAGCATGAGCCAAAACTAGCCACTCATATGGAAAAGTCAGGGTTAACAGTTTGGGTGGTAAGTTTGGAGGAAGAGAGTCTCAGGGGATCTCCAGGGTGGGGCAAACAGTGTTAGCCGCATGGATGGAGTCTCAGACAAGGCACTGGCCTGCTGCCTCTGTGGCCCTGTGGCTCTGTGGGCGGAGGGCCCAGAAAAGGACAATGTCCTCGCCTTTCTGTCTGAGCCAAAGCTGTTCCCCAGCTCTCACCTTGATGCCAGACACTCCGGTTCTTCCCAGTTTGCCACTGATGCTTTTCAAGCTGCTACCCATGTGCTAGAGCTCAAAGAGAGTGGGCCTGAGTCTGTGTGTGTTTGGGTTCTTTAAGGAGAACTGCTTGGGACTTCAGAAGTTTCTTCTACCAACTCAATTCCCACTGGATTTTGCAGCCAGAAGTTATGGGAACTTACCTTCCTGGGACTGGAACCCAGGGCTGGGGTCCTGGTGTGAAGCTGGGACTCTTTGTTCCCAAGATAACCCCCCAAATTTTTATCCACCACACCTGGATGTGCGACTACCCCTTTCTGTGTTGACCCTCCTACCAGTCTGGGTGGATATGGTTGCTTTAATTCTGCAGTTGTCGCCCGACAACTCAACTCAATTTCTGACAGTTCTGAGTGATGGTTGGTCTATATTCCAGTTGTAATTTTGATGTGGTTGTGTGAGGTGGCAAGCCATGGTTACCTATGCTGCCATCTTAACTGGAAACCTTGAGCTAGGGATTTAATCACTGAACCTGAAGAAATCAATTTTTATCTCTTCCAACTAGCCAGTAACGTTTTCAGTAGTTTGGTATATTACCAGTCCCAGGTGATCACAATGTGGATTGTAACCAGCACAGACACCCAAGCACCATAGCACACTGCCATTCACCGCAGCCAGAGCCAAGCTTGGTCAGCCTCAGCTTCCACTCAAGTAATGTAGTTGTGTCTAAGGATCTAAATGTGAAAATCATAGCCTGGCCAAAGAAACCGGATGCACTCTCCTGCTGTCCGGTTAGAAGTGCAGTTTAAAGTGCCCTTTTCAGGATCTTGACTCTAAATAATCATTAAAGTGACTTCAACTTTCAAACTCAGCTATTTCTGAGTAGTTACTTTTACATCTGGGTTTTTATTTTATTTTGATCTTCTGTGCTTATTATTCCCATAGAGACTGTCCAAGCCATAAACCTATAATTGCCTTTTGCCTTTTTTACTTTCCCTGTTAAAGTGACTGTTTTATTGACTTACCTCTTAGCTATTGAATCCATTCTCTTCTCCACCCCTAGTCCACAGTCGTAGTTTATGCCCTTATTATCTCCCATAATCCCTTAACAATAATCTATTTGCTTATGCCCCAGTATTATGTTTTTCTCAAAGAATGAAAGAAGTATTTTAAAGTACAGATCGAGAGCAGATTTTATCTCTATCCTGCTTTAAATCCTTTAATGATTCTCAGCTGGTGGTGGAGGGAAAAACAAGTCCCTAGCACGCTGCGCACACTCCTTCCCATCTGGCTCTTGCTCTGCATTTCAGCTTGTGCTGCTGCTGTGCCCCTACCAGCTTCGGGGGGATAGACACTGTCTTACTATTTTTGCATTTCACCACTTGCCCTGCTCCTGGATTTGATAAATGTTTGCATAATGAAGGAATGCCTGCATGCATAATGACAACCATGAACTTTATTTTTTTTAAAAGTTTTTAGCTCTAGGTTTTCTATGAATGGTTCAAATTTATTTTTGATTGTGAGAGTGAAACTTCAAAGTCCAGTCAAATCTCCATTGGGACACTTAGAAACAGATCATAGAAACAGTTCACATTTTATAATATATATGTATACATATATTGTATAAATGTATGTGTGTATATGTATACACAGACATTTTGTAAAATATACTTTTTTTAATGTGAATATTTTAGGACAATAAACACATTGATGTTTTTATCTTCTTGCCAGATAAAAAACGGTGTATTTTTTTAATCAAATAGTAACAATTAAATTAACATTTAATGCAGGCATATACTTTGAGATAAGGTATGCTTAGGATAATTGAGAATGAAGAGGGCCAAAGTAAGACCAAAAAGAAAGACAAGGAGCTGTTGTGACTGGCAGCTGAAGGAGCAGAAATTGGGCCGAAGGAAGGCATACCTGGACAAGGTGTGGCTGTGACCTGCCAGAATGTCTTGTGACCTAATCATGGGGCAATGCATTTGGACATCATTTCACCCAGCTGCACTGATTTTCATAGCTAAACTAAGTACCTCTTATGTGCTAAGCTCTGTGCTAGGCCACGGGGAGGCCATGATGATTATGAAAGAGATCTGGACTTAAGGAGTTGACGATCTAGCAGGAGAGACAAATAAATAAACCATTCATTATACAACATGGTGGTATACTCAAAATGCTATGAATCAGAGAAAGAGCTTCTACTTGAGTGATGGAACCAACAGGAAGTCCAAATCAAGGGAAGTTTTTTAAGAGATGTGACATAAACTGGACCTTTAAGGAGAAATAGTAAGGAGGACCCAGTGTGAGTATCAGCAAGGAAGTTTGTGAATTGTAGCCTGTGAGGTGCCAGGTGGGAATTGGAGGGTTATGAAGAAAATGTAAGCTAGGCAACTAGGTTGAGGACAGATGACCCACTGTGAAGGGAAATCTAAATAATTAATGGATGACAGAAGTCACAAACCCATTATCCTGTCTGATGCTCAGAAACCAGATCACTCCAGCACTGGCTGGTGTGGCTCAGTGGATTGAGTGCTGGCCTGTGAACCAAAGGGTTGCCAGTTCGATTTCCAGTTAAGGGCACATGCCTGGGTTGTGGGCCAGGTCCCCAGTAGGGAGTGCTCAAGAGGCAACCACACATTGATGTTTCTCTCCCTCTCTTTCTCCTTCCCTTCCCCTCTCTCTAAAAATAAATAAATAAATAAATAATATCCGACAGAAAAAAGAAACCAGAATATTCCAGAGTGGGTGATCTCTTTGAATGACTATTCTCTATCCTTAAAGCAATTGCTGATACTGAGCTAGGTCATTTTGATTTGCTAAGTTTCAAAACCTAGAATCATGCTTTTTATTCAATGTTGTAGATGCTACATTCTTATTAACTATAGTTATCAAAATGCTGATCAAATAATATTGGGTTGGCCAAAAAGCTTCTGTGTCTTCATCTGTATAATAAAAGACACGTTTTTCATTTTCACCAATAACTTTGTGGATTTAGATATTTTGAGTATGTCAGCTATCTCTTGCATTGTATAACATTGATTGTTCTCAATTAATGTCTCAATTATATTGCCATCAACTTCAACTGCTCTACCTGACCATGGAGCACCATCCAGAAAGAAATCTCCAACACTAAACTTCACAAACCATTGTTGACATGTTTGATCAGCCACAGAGCCTTCTCCACACACTGCACAAATCTTTTTCAGTATTTCGGTTGCATTTTTACCTTTCTTAAAATAATAAGGCATAGTATGCTGAAAACATTGCTTGTTTTCTTCCATCTTTAATATTAAAATGGCTACACAAAATTTCACCAATTTTGGTGTTTTTTTTAATACACACTGATATGACAGCTGTTATAATACAATGTAACAAAACTGTTTGAATGAAGTTAAGGACAACTAAGTGCCACGAGAATCATCTTACTTCCCCATTTCTCCCTTGCTGGACAACCAGACAGCCTCCAATACCTTGCCCATAAATGTGTTGTCATAAACATTGCTGAATATTACACTGTGAATATGTATTTAACCTCATAAGCCTTAACAATGACAATTATAATTATAAGGGAACAATTTAAATAAGGAAATCTTTTTTGTAAAAGAATAATGAGCTATGATCTGTACTAAGATAAACTATGATCTCTACTAAGAAAGGAGTAAAGAAAAATTTAAAATGGTACACCAAAACCTATATAATTTTATTAGCCCATATCACCCCAATAAATTCAATAAAAAAGTCAGATAAATTGAAGAATTTAAATGGTTGAGTTTAAAATGAAAAAATGTGTTTCTAAAAAGGAAGATAATAGAAGAATCATTGATACAGATTTGAGCCCGGAGCGTACAAGATAGGAAAGAGTATGGGCAAAACTGGCTGAATTATAGGAACACCCATTCTTCTTTTGGTATTTCTGGGGTATGGGTAAATAAAATGTTGGTAACACCTATAATTGTCTTCTGAAATTGATTTCTTAACAAGTATAAATACTGTTTCATTTTGTCATGTACTTGGCTCACCTACGCGATTGTGCATCACTTGCAACTAGGTACATCAACAACGGAACTCCTACTTCTGCTCCGGGAACACAAGACCTACTTGCACTTCCCTTTCCTTCCCCACTCTAGCAATGGTTGGCCTCAGACATAATGTTCATGGCATAATTTCTGAGTTTGGGAACATATTCCCCACCTAGGGACATCCACTGCACTGAATATGAGACAAATAAACATAACTGAAATCTAATCATTGTTTCTTCTGCCTTTCCTGCCACACCTGGATTGCAAAAGAGAAGCGAGTGTTCCTATGAGCAGATTTCAATAGTTAGATGAATTCGAGCAAGTCAAGAGTCCTGTGGGATGCTGGTGTTTAAGATTAACTGAGGATGACCAAGGCATTGCACATTCTTAGGTTCCTTGCTTCCACAGTTCCTCTCCCATTTATTGTGGTTTTTCAAACCATAAGGAAAAAATGTGATTTAGAGAGCAAATCTCTTCATAGAAGAGGAAAATAAGATTCATTCAATTGCCGAGGTTATAGCATCTACCGTAGTGTCAAAATTAGTATAGAGATGATGCCCATTTCCCTTAGTCTTTGCTTTGGTTAATAATTCACATTCCCAATATCATGTTGTGTCTCTCTAGTAAGGTGATGTAAAATTTGGGCTGGTCTCGAAGATATTTCACATCGACATCTCCCTCTTTGTCACTTGATCCAAATCTTAGTGCAAGCGAAAGGAAAAAATGAGGAAATAGATGTATCCTAGTTATCAAAGTTACATTTTTCTGGGGTGAAAAGTTCATTTGTGTACATTAAAATGCATCAAAGAGCAGTAAAGCTATGGGTGAGTCTTTCTTAGAACATTTCTGGGCTTCCATTTTCTCATTTGTACAATAAGAATATTAGTGAGGTAATGTCTAAATACGTTCTGCTTCTTTTTAAAAAGATTGCATTTATTTATTTTTAGAGAAAAGAAGGGAGGTAGAAAGAGGAGGAGAGAAACATCAATGTGTGGTTGGCTCCCATGAACCCCCTACTGGGGACCAGACCCACAACCTAGGCATGTGCCTTAGACTGGGAATTGAACCAGTGACCCTTTGGTTCTCAGGCCAGCACTCAATCCACTGAGCCACACCAACCAGGGTGAAATATCAAATATCTTCTACTTCTTTACTTCTACTGGCCACTGCTGACTGTCCTCTTTGTACGAATTTTTTTCAGCAATCCCAAATAAATTAGGAAAAGCTTTATATCTAGATACATATAGATAGCTATTATACATGATGTCACTGCTCCATTTAATCTTTGAAATAATGTTGCAAGGTGTTCCTAACCATATTTTACATAAGAGAAAACAGAAATAGAGAGAGATTAAGGAAGTTGCATAAAACATGCAGATAGTAAGTAACCTGGCCAGCCCCAAAATTCACACTCTTTACATTAAAACATACTGCTGCTCAAGCATATGCATATAAACCAATATTCACAGTGTGAAGGCAAGATTGTTCTCTCTCCCTCCCCACCAGTCCCACTGAGGTTTGTGTTTTTCAGGTGGTGTGCAAGAAATTGGGATTGCCAAAAGTTATCATAGGATCTTGCATTTACAAAAAGAGGAGTGAAGAGAGAAAGGAGGAAGAGGGTAGAGAGAAAGAGAAAGAGATGTCAAAACCTAGTAGATGATGCAGTTCAGACGAGAGGATTTCTATTTTGAGTTGGGACTTTCACAGAGGTAGTAGGACTTGAAGGTATGAGGCCTAGAATGATGTCTCTGTCTTGGCAGAATGAGGACTTGCGTATTATTTAGGATGCTTCTAACTATGTCTAATAGATGATATACAACTCAGCTTGGTTTAAATATTAAGAACATTTTCATTATCTCATATAATAAAAATTCCCAAGGTAAGATGGCTTCAGAGTTAAATTTAGGCTCTAAAACATCACTAATGACCAATGGTTAGTTCATCTCTATTGTCTGCTGTCCTAACCCTCATTTACTTCATGGTTGCAGGAAAGCTACTGCAGTTCATGATATTAAATGCAGACGTAACCACATCCAGAAGAATAAATACTGTTTCTTTCCATTAATTTATGTTTAAGAACAAGAATACATTTCCCAGAGACCGCCAGCAGACTTCTTTTCATGTTTCATTGGACAGAATTAAGGATATGTGTCCAGGCCTAAACCAATCACTGGCCAACAATGAGACCACCACGCTGGGCTTGACCCAGTCAGGACAGACTGTCAGAGCTGCGAATGGAGCCGCTCTTCTCTGCGTCCCTGGAGGAGGGTGAACACCTGTGTAAAACCAGAGCCCTGCGCACAGGCAGAATCTGAGAAGGGCTGCGAGCAGAGCAGGCAGTTATAGTGGTTCCGGTGCACAGACGTGTTGGGAGGTGGCGATGCTCCGGACACTTGACACACGGAGCAGTGGCGCGGGCAGGGTCGGATCAATGGATAAATACACTGCCTGAGAATTTTCAGGACTGCTGAGTGAAAAGGAACAACAACAACAAAAAAGAATTTATCTTTGGGTAAGCAGAAAGATACTTTATTATTTCTTTTTTATACCAGGATAATTGGGCTAATGTCAAAGGATTTTAGCATAGTTTCTATTCTCACTAATTCATTTTTAAAATATTCTTAACATTTTCCTGTTTTTTTTTCATTTCCAGAATTGCTCTAAACATCTAATATATTAACAGCACTCTTCTTGTTCCTTCACTATTGATCATTTCTTTCAGGCAAAACCGGTTAATTTCTGACTGTTGGGTAGAGAGCTACTCCAGCTTTAAGAAGAAGAAAGAAAGGGATGAAATGACTGACTTGGAGGTACAGGCCTTTAGGTGCAAACTCTGACACACAAGTCGACAAAAGGGGAAGTCCAGCTTTGCCAAGAGGAAGGGATCTTCTCTTCAAAGTCAGAAAAAAACCACAAGGCCAATAAATACAGACAGAAATATATCAATACATAAAACTAATATTCACATTGTGCTGAGCACTGTACTAAGCACTTTTCATGTATTACCTCACTTACACCCCACAATAACCCTGCAAATTAAGTAGAGGGTCTTTATCTGTAATATCAGCAGAAGAGCTGAGGCATGAAATCAATAAATAACACTTCCAGGATCCCGAGATTCAAACTTCAGTAGTTGACTAAGATACCACTCTCTTTCCGTTAACTGCCTCTTGAGGAGAAGGGACAGATCAGACTACAGTTTTCCTGCAAATCAATAACAAAAATAACTCATATTCATTAAGCACTTACTAAAAGTCTGGTATTGTGCTAACCACTTTGAAGTACCATTACATTCACTCTTCAGAGTGCTCACGCAAGGTATGATTATTCCCATTGTGTGGGTAGAGACACAGAAGCTTAGAGAGGTAAAACAATTACAAACAAAGTCGCACAGTGTATGGCAGAGCCAAGAATCCAATTCAGATCTAAATAGCTCCAAAGCCAATACCCTTCCTGTGCAAACAATCAAAACCCATGAACTTCCAGGTCAGGATCTGAATTACAATTCAAAGACTAGAAGAATAGGCGGGCATTAAAGGCCAGCTATATGCTAGTTATTGAGAGAGTTGCTTTCACATCATCAACTCAGTTTGCCTCAGGTTTCAACAATTTTTAAGGACTAGATCTCACTTCTGAAAACTTAGGATCAAGTTAGGTATTCATTATTCTTGTCTAGGTAAAATGAAGATTCATAAGATAGAGACTCTTACAAATTAATATAATTATTTATTTAAGAGGTTTGGATGATTGAGTCCGATGACCTAGATCCTTGTTTCTGCTCTGAGAATAAAAACAATACATGGTTGGGCAAGTTGTTTAGTTTCTGGACTCAGTTTTTTTTTCATCTAGAAAGTGACACAGATTGGCCTGAATGATATTCTAAACAAGACTGTCTTCTTAGGGATTCCTGGAGTGTATGTTGAGGGAGAAAGCAATTCCTGCCTCAGGTGGTTCACAAATATCAAAATCACTCAACTCACAGAATGAAAGATGATAAAAGGAACTTAAAGGAAAAAAGCCTCACCCGAGGACATATCTGTTGATTTTAGAGAGAGAGACAGGGAGAGAGAAAAACAGAGAGAAACATCAATGTGAAAGAGAAACATGGATCAGTTACCTCCCATACACGCCCGAACTTGGGGCGGAACCTGCAACTGAGGTATGTGCCCTGACTGTTTTTGAACCCACAAACTTTTGGTGCATGGGACAACACTCCTACCAACTGAGCCACCCAGCCAGAGCATGGAACTTTTATTTTATCATTACCTCCCTTTTATTCCTGCTCACATGTCCACCTTACTACTTGGAGTCTACTCACCAGCTGGCACTGGAGTTGCATGCCTCTCCCAGGAGGAGCAGGGTGTCATTTAAATCTTACCATCCACTCGCACAGCTTTCCTGATGTTCCCTGTGCTGGTGTCTCGTGATACTTGATTCCCATTCGCCTTCCTTGATTGTTCCTTCCCAGCTTCCTCTCAGACTCAGGCATTCAGCCGGTACTTCCCATGTTCTCACAGGGCATGTCTCACAGAGGTTCTCCCTCTCCTGTTTGTTCTTTTTAAAAAATATATTTTATTTATTTATTTTTAGAGAGAAGGGAAGGAGAGAGAGAGGGAAAGAAGCATCAATGTGTGGTTGCCCTTGTGCGCCCCTTACTGGGGACCTGGCTGGCAACCCAGGCATGTGCCCTGACTGGGAATTGAACTGGAGACCCTTTGGTTTGCAGGCTGGTGCTCAGTGTTTGTTTCTTTTAATCAAGCAACATAAACGAACAAAACGAAACTAAAACAAACACAAAAGATGAACTGGTGGTTGTCAGAGGGGAGGAGGGTTGGGGGATTGGGTAAAAGAAGTAAAGGGGCAATACTGCAATAACAGTACTGCAATAACTATGTGTGGCGCCAAGTGGGTACGGGAAATATTGGCAGGAACACTTTGTAAAGTGTGTGATTGTGTAACTACCACACTGTACACTTGAAACCAACACAAAATAATATTGAAAGTAGCCTCTGAGAAATAAAAAACACACACACACAATAAAAAGTCACCTGTTTAAAAAAATCCATGTTTAAGCACTTACTGTTTGTAGCTATTTCCCAAACATGCTTAATGATGGAAAACACTGGGTATCCATTCAAACTGTGGGTCCCCAGGACTCTGCCCTGAAGATTCCAATTTAGAAGGTCTACGATGGGGCTTCCAGATTCTTTTTAAAAATTGTTTTTCACAAATGTAATAGATGTTCTTATTATCAGGCCAGTTCTGAAAAGACTGATGTAAAGCATAAGAAAGAAATCAGGTATTGTGAATATGAAGCTAAGAGGTTTAATCTCATAAAACCTTAAGGTGGCAAACACAAGGCCCACGGGCCGAATCTGGCCCTCCATCGGCCCTCCACCTTGTTTTATCCAGCCAGCACCTTGTTTCTATCCCGATGCCGCGCTGAGCTCCTTGCCTTTAGTTAATAAGTAGTTACATTTATACAGCCCTAAAATTACATCTGGTCCTTTGAAGGCAACTGTGAGGCTGATGTGGCCCCCCGGTGAAGATGAGTTTGACACCCCAGCCTTAACAAGTTTATAATCTATTTTGGGGAAAACTAGACCCACTTGTGTAAAATAATGTCTGTCAGTACAAGGTGGGATAAGTGCTAAGTGAGTGCATTAGACCGGTCAGTGCCTGAGAGCAGATTAAGTTGAGGAGGAGAAAACAGTGGGCCGGACTCAGGAATAATACTTGAGTAATGCGGCTGAAGACACAAAGGATATGAGTAAGGGTGGAGCGTGGGGAGGGGAGTGGCTGGGAATGGCAAAATGTCAGAAAGCAGGGAGTCCAAGTGGAGCAAAGGTAAACCAGAAGAGAAGTTGATAAGATCAAAGTCAGTCTTGTAAGGAACTGGGAGCCATTCAAGATGTCTGAGCTGAAGAGGCAATTGATGAAACGATGTTTTCAGCTGGTGACCCTGGTTATGACATTCATCAGAGGCTCAGAGGTTCTCACCTGGAGCGTTTGGTAAACCACACTCGCGAGGAACCATCAGAAGTTTCTGGTCCAGGAGATCTGGGAAGAAGCTGGAGAATTTGCATTTCTAAGAAGTTCCCAAGTGATGATGCTGGTGCTGCTAGTCCAGGAACCACCCTCTGAGAGGCAGTGCTGCACGAGATGAGCTGGGCACCATAAAGGGGGAGGTGGGGACAACTGAGTGTCACGGTGGTGGTTTAAAACCGGGAGTCAAAGAGTAGGAAGGAATCATGAAAGCAGTTGTTACATGGTAGGAGTAGGTATGGGCAAAGAAGAAAAAAGGGAGACAGAATTATTGAGGTCAAACCTGTGGACCACGACAGCAAGGAAAGAAAAAGGAGAATGTTGCATGTAGAGCTATCTTAATTACAGGAAGATGACAATCTGTCTTCACCATAATGAGTTGCTGCCTGAACTGAATCCTTTTTGCTTGGTTCCATGTCGCCTTCAGTTATAGGTTAAGCAAGGACAAGGCAGTGAGGACAAAATGAATGCTGAGATTTGCAACAGGGTGAGGAAAGTGCTCTAAGAGCTCACTGGATAGATGGGGTGAGCAGTGATTGACAATGTCTTCCAACCTGTTCCTGGCTGAGCCCTGTAGCTTTGTTTCACATCAGTCATTTATACAGACTGACACCTAAACCAGAAATGCCTGCTTAAAACTGGAACCACAGCTGTTGTCACTACCACTCCACACACACCTGGGGACAGTGAACATTGACTCACAAGGCTACCAGCTGCCAAACTTGTGGGACAGGCAACACCCTCAGTACTTCTCGCCCACTGGAGAATTTGGGCAAGCCTGAGCGGGGAGGGGAAGAAGACCCTGCTCCAGGCTGCGGTGGGAGAATATCTGCTTATGGCAGCCTGTGGGGAACCCCCACCGGAGAAGGGAGCCAGGGGTGCCTCCGGGAGACAGCGAGAGCCTCCCAAAGTTGTGGGCATACACGCTGCTTGTCCCTCCTGTCTTGCCAACACTTCCATGCCTTTGCTCTACCACACATGGTATCAGCAAGAACTAGAAGGTCAATGCCAAGACATCTGGGCTACAGTCCCCCCCAAAAGGAAAAAAATGCCCTCATAACTTGGGAAGAGGAGAAACAGTGACAAGCACCCGGAGGGCAGGTTCTTCAGTGGACATTTACTTGAACATAGAAACACTTCACCTAGGACACACTGCGCCTCTTCACACAGTATGACTTTGTGCCTCTGTAGAAAGGCGGAGCCCTAGTCTGTATGTAATCCTCCCTGTCAGTGAAGGGCACATCTGGAGAGTCTGTGCCTGTAAACTTCCTCTATTCCTAAACTCCCAGTGCTGCCAGCTGGGTCACTTGGAATGAGTAAAACCCATGAAGGGTGTATCATTTTGTCTACCACTCTGTCTACGGGTTCCAGCAGTCTGCTGGGCTAGCAGTTTGCTCATATGGCTACCATTGTTTTTCTGTAAGAAATATTTTATGATGCTTTCTCTCCAGGGGGAAAAAAGCTTTTATTCATGTATTCAAGTGTCAACTATGGGCCAGGCATTGTATTAGGCACTGGGAATAGTGAACAAAACCCATAAAAAGCTTCCCGTTGTGGCAACCGGTATTACCATCGGGGTAGATAAACAGTAAAAAAATTCAGTCATTATAAAGAATGTAAGAAAGGTACATCTTAAAAAGAAGTAATACAGCAAGGAAGGGGATTTCATTTGATAGGTTGATTGATTTCAGAGAGGAAGGGTAACATCCATTTTTTGTTCCATTCATTTATTTATGCACATTCATTGGCTGATTTTTGTGTGTGCCCTGACTGGGGAAAAAATACATACAACTGTACTTGAAACACAATAAAATTTCTAAAAAAAAGAATAAAAAGGAAAAAGAATAAAACAAGCCCACGACCTTGGCATACGGAGACAACATATTTACCAAGGGACCCAGGTGATCCACCTGGCCAGGGAGGATTTTAAATATGCTATTTAAGGAAGCTAGGTTTGTTTCCTAAATGTCATTAGGACAATGACATTTGAACAAACACAAGAACATGAGGAAACAAGCCTGTGACCACTGGGAAGAAGCATTCTAGAGAGGAAACCACAGGCCCAAGGGCCATGCATGAGACAAGAGATGGCTGCGTACAGAAGAAAAGGCCTATCCCACGAGGACTTAGGCACTTACTCTCCCTCAGATGGGACAGTTAGAGGGAACTGAGCAGAGGAGCCAAGTGCTCAAACCCACATTTGAACAATTCATGTTGTGTAATCAGCAGAGGAGAGAGGACCAAGAGCAGAAGTTAACAGTAAGTTCCTTCAATGATCCCAGGTGATGTAGCTGGAGTTGGTGAGTTTTCCAATTCTGGGTTTATCTTAAAAGTGGAACCAACAGGATTCTCTGGTTAAATCGTTTAAATCTACTTATAAGGGTATTGGGTCGGCCACCACACATCAGGGATGGCTTAAAAGTAAAGCCAAATCTCAATGTCCAAATCTAATACCAAACTACTGATAATTCAAAAAGAAAGAAAAATGCTGGCACCTTGATCTTTGTAAATTTATATTATTAGTTATGTTTTGTGACCAACATTAACTTCCAATTCCTAAAAAGAAAAGATTATAGAGGTTTATTTTGGATTATTTTACACCAAATTTAAAAAAGGGAATTATCCTTATACATTTATAAGACAGGATGGATGTTTAATAGGAATCAAAAGTTATATTTATGAAGGGTTTAAATGAATTAAGAAAATGCTTATAAGAAAGATAAGTAGAAGAATAAGTATAAAATTATATTATCATGGTTGTCCAAATATACCAAATGTTAAACGAAATTAACTCACTTTCATGGGATCAGAAGTCACTTATGTATCTTTCTACGGTATTTCTCAGGCAGATAAAGATGAGACTATTTTCCTTTTATAGTAACATTAAAAAACGAACTGAGCCCTGGCTAGTGTGGCCCAGTGGATTGAGTGCCAGCCTGTGAATACAAGGGTTGCTGGTTCAATTCCCAGTTGGGGCACATGCCTGGGTTGTGGGCCAGGTCCCCAGTAGAGAACATGCAAGAGGCAAACACACATTGATGTTTCTCTACCTTTCTCCCTCCCTTCCCTTCTCTCTAAAAATAAGTAAATAAAATCTTAAAAAAAAACAACGATTGAATTTCTCAAATTCACAAGTAAAACCCTCCATCTAAGGTTGCTTTCCTTTTATCCAGAGACAAACAAGATGGAAGAGGCAATGTACCCAGTTTGTATAGCCTGATCAGTCTCCACAGAGGCAGCAGGCTCAGGCATCCCCAGATGTGCAGTTCCATGTGCAGATGTGGCACCTCGCCCTTCTCCAAAGGATTTCCCTCATTCCTTTTCATCACCCCCACCCCACCACTCCGCAAACCCCTGAGACTATTCTCCAGGGTAAAGACAGCTGGTCCACCATTGCTCCATGAAGAATTATCATGCATACACTTTCCTAAAAAAGAATATTAAAATACCTTAGACTAAATGGAGACTCTAACAGAGTTTGAACTGAATCCTCTGTTCCACATAATTGAGTGCCAACTTTGTTCTTGCCTCACTTCATTCTTGTAGCAGGAAGGTAAACAATCATTCACAACCTCCTCCTCCTTACCTCACCTGTGTCTACAGGGATGTTTCTGACCTTATTCTTTCAAATATTCTAATGTAACATATTTCTAATAACATAGAATGCAAGTTAATTCCATATACAGGGTCTGGCAAAAGTAATGCCTGCTGGAGAGTGGTTGGCAGGATAATAATATGGGTGTAATAATTTATAGCTTTAATTTGAACATTTCACCTAAAATGTCATGATGTGCTTGAGTGCAATGTTGTTACAGAATTACATGCTTATGATTTTGTAATAAAAAGGGATGATATTTGTGCTGGAAACTGTTTATCTCTACAAACATTCTAATGCAATAAATATTATTTATTACTTTATTAAGCAAGTCACTAATGTAATTACTAATACATTTCTCTCTTTGATACAATTGTACATTCTCTCCAGTGGTAAAAGTGGTGTAGAGCAGAAAGGAAGAAGACAGGAAGGTGGAAGAACCATGGAGAGCAGCCTGAAGTTACCTGTAAGTACCTTAGGAAAGTAGCATCAAATAAAAACCCCTCTAAAATGACAGGGCAGAAAAAAGTGGCCTAGTCCTTTTACTCTGTGTCACTTACTAGCCTGTAGTCCTAGGGGGCTCTGAACTACGGGACAGGACCCCTGACTGAAGCAAAGTAAGAAAGCTCTATCTTCTTACAAATTTAAATAGGAATGTTCATCATATACTTTTAGCTCTCCTCTCTAGACATAAGATCCTTACATAAAAAACGTGTAACTTTACTTAACCAATGAATTGTGAGAGGTAAAGGGTGTTGCTCTCAAGTGGTAATTTTAAGTGACCGTATATGACTTACCATGCCTCCCCTTTCTGTCTGTGGGGCTCCAGACAGCCTGGCTCCAAGAGAGCAAACCAGGGCAGCTGTCCTTCTCCCTCCCGCATGACATTAATAGAATTTTGTTGTTTTATTATAGAACTCTTTTAGGGCTATTTGTTACTCTGGCTGGAGTCTGGAAATTTAGATTTAGGGGGGGTTCCCACCACTGCTTAAATGAGTGGTTCCCTAGGCCTAAAGTGTGAGATACGACCAAGGGGCTTATACTAAACACCAGTGGCTTTTCTTCTGGGAACCTAAAATGTCATGCTAGTCACAGCATGAGTTCATGACCAACCCCCACTAATAATCCAGGGTTCTAAGGCTCTATTGAGCTTATGGGACAGGCATTTCACAGGTGTTGCTACAAGCTGTTAGAAAACTAAGTGCATCTCTGAGCACCACTGGGAAAGGGCCCTGGAAGCCTGCGGCTTGTTTCCTGCAGTCTTTGCTCCCTGCACCTCTTCCCTTTGCTGATTTTGCTTTACGCCCTTTCACTGTAACAAACCACACTGATGAATATGATTCTGTGCCAAATCCTTTAAGTCCTTCCAGCTTCAGCAAACTTGGGGGTGGTCTTGGAGACCTCCAACACAGTAAGAAAATATTATCAAAGTCAAAAAACAATGACATGTAGTAACTTCAAATAATGAAACTGTAGATACAGAACATAAAGTCGATCCATGGAAAATTACTAAAAAAATTATAGAATCAATCATCTGAGAAAATAGGAAAAGATCATCAAGAGAAAGGGAAGATCTGAAAAAGAACCAAATGGAACTTCTAAAACTGAAAAAGTTTGAAGAGATAATGATTGAGAATATTTCAAAATCGAGAAGATATGTGATTTCATAGACTTGGAAAGCATAATATATACCAAACAGAATTAAAAACAACGAACAACTGGAATACATTAGTGAAACAGCAGACACAGAAGGTTAAACAATCTTAAAAGCAGACAGAGGAAAAAGGCAGATAGGTCATTTATACAGAAATAATAATCAGATGAATACAAGAGTTTGACAGCAGTAATAAAAACCAGAAGTAGGTACAATAATAATCTTAAAGTACAAAAGGAAACCTGTCAATTTATAATTAAGACCCTGAAAAAACAATCTTTATGAAAACAAGAATGAATTTTAAATATTTTTAAGTAAATAGAAATAAATAATTTACTGTTAACAGATCTTTGCTAAAGAAATTTCCAAAGGGGATACTTTAAAAAGAGAGGAAGTCATCCCAAGAATAGTTTCATATAAGGAATATATAAAATGGTAAATGTTTTCTGTGAATCTAAATAAAAATTGTCCTTATAAAATGGTTATAGTCTGTGGGGTTATAATAGGATACAACTAAAATATACCATAGTGTCATACAAGTTATGCTAATACAGTTAAAATAGATTAAAGTCTTTGTATTGTTTGGTACAGAGGTGGATATGTTTGTCTTTGTTAAGTAAGTTTGGTTAAAATTAAGACTAATCACTGAGAGAGAGAGTAAATGAGAGAGAAAGGCTCTAAACCTTCTAAGGCATCAGAGGGGAAATTATGGAAAACTTTAAAAAAAAGTGTGCAACAGAAGCCAGCAAAGATCGATTAATGAAAGAACAGATAAAATAGATTTTATAGAAATACAGACATATAATGATAGATTACATTTATCAAAGAGAAAAATTACCAGTGATTGGATATAAGGTAAAATTTATGTATGATATTTACCAAAGATATTTTTACAAGGACACAGAAAAGTTTAAATTCAATAAACACACACACACACACACACACACACACACACACACACACACACACACGGCAACCATTAATCAAAAGAAACCTGAAAAGCTACATTTACAAAAAACAAATACATATTTAGAAATCATGAAAATCTCTATGAAATGGCAAACATTATACTTATAAGGAATATAAAAAATCCTAAGTTTGTATGCATCTAGTGAAATAGCCTCAAAATATATAAGGCAAAAATAGATATAATTTAGCAATCAGAAAGTGATATTTAAACATTATCATCCTAACTTGGCAGCTTTTCTCTGATCTATAGGTGTTTTACTGTTTCAGGAAAGATGCAATACATTGTAACTTTTACATTTAACATAGTGGAAAATAGGCAGCCAGTTAGAAGTTATTTTTGCACAGAACATCTGATTTTTCAAGAACAGATTAAGAGACAGCAGTATGTTAAGAACATATACATATGTGAAAGGCAAGGACCTACATCCAAGATTACTCTACCCAGCAAAGCTATCATTTAGAATGAAAGGGCAGCTAAAGTGCTTCCCATATAAGGTCAAGTTAAAGGAGTTTATCAACAACAAGCCCTTATTATAGGAAATGTTAAAGGGACTTATCAAAGAAAAAGATAAAAACTAAAAACTATGAACAGTAAAGTGACAAAAAACTCACAACTATCAACAACTGAATGTAAAAAAAACCCTAAACAAACAACTAGAACAGAAACAGAATCACAGAAATGGAGATCCTGTGGAGGGTTATCAGCAGGGATGGGGAAGGGGGAAAAGGTACAGGGAATAAGAAGCATAATTGGTAGGAATTAAATAGATAGGGGAGGTTAAAATAGTATAGGAAATAGAGAAGCCAAAGAACTTAATGTGTATGACCCAAGGACATGAACTAAGTGGGGCGGGGGGAGAAGCTGGTGGAAGGGGAGGTGCAGGAAGGAGGATAAAGGGAAGAAATGGGACAACTGTTAACAGCATAACCAATAAAATATACTTAAAAATATATATATATTTGATAAAATTATTTTTAAAAAACAAAGGAAAGGTAATTTAGATCAAACTGCACAAGAAAAAACTTTAAAAATGTGTACAAAATGAGAAAAATATAAATAATAAGGAAAGCTAACATGGAGTGGTAGGAAGCCCCAAAGCTGCCCCATGACAATATCTGTCTCCTGGTATTCACACCAAAAGGAATTTAATGTATTTCAAATAAATAAAAATGAAAACACAACTTACAAAAATTTGTGAAATGCAGCAGTGCATAGAGAAAAAAGTATAGCATTGAATTAACACATTAGAAAATATAAATAAACTTACAATTAGTGGTCTAACTTTCCACTTTGTTTTGTTAGGAAACAAACAAAATAAGCCAATTAAATCCTAAGTAAGCAGAAGAAAAGAAATAAGATTAGAGCAGAAATCAAGATACTCAAAACCAGAAAAGCAATAGGAAAAAAAAAAAAATCAATGAAACCAAAACTGATTCTTTAAAAAGATCAATAAAAGTGATAAACCTCTAGCTAGCTTGCTGGGGGGGGGGAGGGGGGAGGGAAAAGGCCACAAATTGCTACTATCAGAAAAGAAAGAGGGATACCACCAGATAGATTCTGGGGACAGTAAAAGGGTAATGTGAACAACTCTATACTTACTTACAAATTTGACAACCTAGATGAAATGGACCAAATTTTTGGAACACACAGTTTGCTGAAACTCACATAAAAAGAAATACACAACCTTAAATAGATCCATATCTATTCAAAATATTGAATCAATGATTAATAACCTTCCAAAAGAGAAGGCACCAGGCCAAAGTGGGTTCACTGGTGAATGCAACCAAACATTAAAGGAAAAAATGTCTGTACAATCTCTTCAGAAAATAGAAGTAGAGGAAATACTTCTTAACTCTTTTTATGTATTACCCTAATACCGAAACCACATAAAGACATTACAAAAAAACACAGACCAATAGTCTCTCATCAATATAGATGCAAATATTTTCAACGAAATATTAACAAATGAAATTCAGCAATATATAAAACAAATTATAAACTACAACCGAGTGAGATTTATCCCAAGTGTTCAAAGCTGGTTCAATATGAAAAAATCAATTAATGTGCTCAACCACACCAACAAGCTAAAAAAAGAAAGATCACATGATCATTAGTAATAGATGCAGAAAAAGCAATTGACAAAATCTAATACCCATTTACAATAAAAACTTTCAGAAAACTAGGAATAGAGGGAAATTTCCACAACTTGATAAAGAACACAGGTTGGGGCAAAAGCCGGTTTACAGATGTTTGTATAAAAAATAATACTATAGTTAATTAATAATAATACAAAAGCAAACTCTGTGTTCTGTGTACTCACAACTAGAAACCTGCTTTTGCTCCACCCTGTATATACAAAAAATATACAGCTAACATCATACTTAATGGTGAGGAACTTGAAGCTTTGTCACTAAGATCAGAAACAAGGCAAGAAAATTCCGCCACCAATCCTTTTCAACACCATGTTCAGCTAATGCACTAAAACAAGAAGAAATAAAAGGTATGTAAGTTGAGAAGGAAGAAATAAAACTCTTGTTTGCAGGTGATGTGACTGTTTATGTAGAAAATCCAACAGAATTTACGAAGTTCCATTCTTAATCCAATTTTATTAAGAATTTTGCTACAACACCAATATATTAGAAGAAAATAATTTTACAGCTTAAACATTTTAGTGTCATGTTGTGCTACCAAGTTTTATTTACATAGGTCTTCAGAATACACTTCAGTTTTCCACCCACTGTTTCAAGTGCAAAAAGACAGGGAAGCATAAGTGACAATAATATACACAATGCATCAGTGGTTATTATTTTTAGGTTTTGTTTTTTTTTTAGGATAATCCACTGAATTTTTCTACCAATGACCTTCCCACCGGTCTCCCAGCCTCCAAGAGTAGATTTCCACAGAATCAAGGCCAGAGCAGTCCAATATATCTTACAGGTGATATTTGAAAGTTCCTGAGTAGCTCCAAATCATTTTTCTCCTCATCTTTTTTCAAAAGTCTTGGATGATGAAGAGGAATCATGACCTTCATCACTACTATAGTGCTCATACAAAGTCTGAAATTAAAAACACATCTATTTTAGAACTTAAAATTCAATATATTGTCAGATTAAGAGATAATTATATATTTTAATATATAATAATTTTCTCTTTTGTTCTTATAATTAGGAAGTTATTTTATAAATGGTTGAACATAATAATTCTAGCTTGGCCTAAGAATCAGCTATTATGTGTTACAGCTCAATTTTCTATAAGGGAACTGTAACATGCTTTTAATAAGGCCTTCAAGGCCTTCTTGATCTCCCTTTTTCTAAAAAAAGAAAAAGCCAGTCTTAGATAAATTCCTATACTGTAAAATATACTCATTAGGAAATGTACTTTCCAGTGATATTTAAACGAATGAACAGAGATATTAAAACTCATACAAATTAATTAGTAAGTATAGCTATGTTAAAATGTATATTTTAAAAAGGGCTTAATGCTAAGTCAGCATCTAATTTAGGAAGATATCTTTGCTATTAAGGAACACATACCCTTGAAAAAGGTCACTAATCTACCTTAATTTCATTTATAAAAGGCTGATATACAATGGTAGAAACTTAAAATATGGAGATATGAAATATACAGCAAAGTCAAGACAAATTCTGCCCCATTTTAATTCCTAAAGCCATTGATTTAGACATTAGCACTTCAGAAAATTTAAGAAAAACATTTTACTTTAAATCATAAAAATGCATAATAGCGAATAAACTAATTCCTCCAGTAATGTGTCCAACTTCTTGACATCTTGGATTGGCTTTACCATACCCAGAGAGCTAAAACCTCCCATAAATTATGATGTTATAATTGAAATGTATAATTAGTAACAGCTTGGTAACTATACAAATTGGTAAATAAGTACACATAACAGTCTAGAAATAATGAGGTGTTTGATGGCAGTGAGATACAAAAATTATGGTATAGATAAAAACAGGGGGAGGGGGGTGGAGGGGAATGAAGGGGGGGAGTGGGACAACTGTAATGGCATAATCAATGAAATATATTTGGGGAAAAAAACCAAAAAACAGGCATAGCAAAGCTGAAAGATTTAAGATATTTGCTTTGAGAAATGTACTGACTACTACAGACAGCTTCACATTAAGTCATTATATGTGATAAATACTGTGTTTTCTCTAAAACCGTTTAAGAAAAAATTGGGTAGAAGAAATGAATTCAAAAGGTAGGTGAAAAATGGTATTGATTTAAAAGACTCATCATTCAATTTATTCCAGCTGAGATTGACAGCAATCTTTTGAATGAACTTTATTACAATCCACTTTCAATTATGCTATATGCATAATAAGAATGTAAATCAAATGAATCTACATGTGTCAAAAGCACATGTTACATAGATAAATACTTCATAATTGATCTGACGACTGGACCAGCTTTTCTTTGAATTATCCATTTAAGTATCTAACTCACTTAACTATACAAAACAATTGAAATTAACATAGACAACAGAAATATTTACTTTAGCAGCTTTCAAAATGGAGTTAGGAGAATTCAGACCAACAAGTTGGCCCAGAACATGTTTCATTTCTTCAGAGGTTCCCTTATGGTGACCTATAAAAGAATATATAATCAATAACGCACTGGTACTAATAAGGAAAATATACCTTCATATACAAATACACATTCCATGTAGCACCACAATAACTGACATTCTATTTTTAAAAGATTTTATTTATTTAATTTTAGAGAGAGGGGAGGGAAGGAGAAAGAGACAGAGAGAAACATCAATACGTGGTTGCCTCTCACATGCCTCCCACCGGGGACCTGGCATGCAACCCAGGCATGTGCTGTCTGGGAATCAAACCAGTGACACTCTGGTTCACAGACTCAATCCACTAAGCCACACTACCCAGGGTTGACTTGTAATTTATCCTGATCATAGCCTCTTACTGAGGATAAATAAAAATATATGCCAGTAAGTAACAAAGGCAATGTCATTTATTTCAGTTTTTAGCATTAAAAAAAAAGGGGGGAACTTTCTTAAGGAAGGAGGCAGTCTGGAAGAGGGCAGCCAGTTCAGATTGTTTTCTTGTAATTGTTAAAAGTCTGCTTATATTAGTAATCTTAATAAATTGATTTTTGAATAAGTACCTGGTTGAGTTTGAATATGAACATATGGGTGTGCCAGAAGCTCAGCAATGGAAATCCTTCGTCTAGGGTCCCTTATTAAACAACACTACAAAAATAAAGATGATTAAAAAACAAAACAAAACAGGTTTTCTTACTGTATCATGTTATAGAAGTTGCTTTCTAGATAGCCTACTCAGAAATGAGATTATTTCATGCCATATTTTGCAAAATCCCCAAGTATTCATTTTAAAACTAACACATTTAAAGTGAACTTAACATGCCTTAAAAACCCAGCTGAGCCAGCCATTTCTTTCAATGGGCCACTTAGTTAAGGAGCTAACCCACTTAGTTAATTCTAATAATTTCTGCAAACAAATACAGTTGACCCTTGAACTCAAATGGATGGTTCACTTTTTCAATAAAAACTGTAAATGTATTTTCTGTTCCTTAAGATTCTTAATAAAGTTTTCTTTTCTCTAGCTTACTTTATTGTAAGAATACAGCATTAATATGAGGTCTGTCAGGAAAAACTCCAGCCACTGTTAAAATAATGAGAACAGTTTGCATGATATTAATGTAACTTGGCAGCCAAGGAAGTGGACTAGAATGTGTGTGTGTGTACAACAATGACTTCACTGTACTAGTCAGTGGGAACAGTAGACACCTTTGAGTAAGCATGTACACTGTGTGGTTTTTGCATTCAAAATGACTAAGTGAGTACATCAATGAATCTGCATCAGATTTTGTGTTAAGCTTGAACATTCCTCCACAGAAACTATTTGGATGATTCAGAAGGCAATAGCTATGGGCAACTGGTGATTGGCAGCTTCATCACAACAACATGCTTGTGTATGCATCACATCTCATGCAGAGTATTTTGGTAAAACACATTATCACCCAGGTGACTCAGCCCCCACTATAGCCTGGATTTGGTGCCCTGAGACTTCTGGGTCTTCCCCAAACTAAAATCACCTTTGAGAGGGAAAAGATCTAAGATCATCGATGAGATTCAGGAAAACATGATGGCAATTGGGAGAACTGTGTGAGGTCCCAAGGTACCTAACTTTGAAGGACACTGGGTAGTCACTGCCCTATGTACAATGTTTCTTGTATCTTCTTCAATAAACGTCTCTATTTTTCATATTACACAGTTGGACACATTCTGGACAGACCTCATATGTATAACATACAAAACGTGTTAACCGACTATTTATATTATGGTTCAGGGTTCTTGTCAAGAGTAGGTTATTACTTGTTAAGACTTGGGAGGTCAAAACTGACATGCAGATGCTGGACTGACATGCAGATGCTGGACTAGGAGGAGGACGGGCACTCCTAACCTCCAAGTGGTTTAAGGGTCAACTGTATGTAACACATTGTTCTTCTCTAGTGTACTATTAATGTCACCTTTAACACATCTTGAAGGTCCTTCTCTGGAATTTCAGGAAATTCGATTTCATGATTAGGGTCAATTATGGCATGTAATTTAGAAATCTGATTAATTATGTGCTGAAATGGTGTTTTTCCATAAGTCATATAGTACAAAATGCATCCTAAGGACCAAACATCACTTTTAGGGCTTATCTAAGTAAAACAAACAAACAAAAAATAGAAATAAGTTGCCATTATTTTCATATAAAATTAACTGTAAGAATATTATATGTACACACATACATATACATATATACTCTAATATTTAATATCACAAGTAAACCTCAATTATTATGTAAGTACTGGATTATGTTTACACGAGAAAACATCTTTTTTTAGTTATTATATTTTATCAAGAAACAAGCTTCACTTTAAGTCTTTCAACAAATTCATAATTAACATATTTCAACTAAAACAAAATATTACATTCTTGTCAGCTTATGAAATACAAAACTACAAAATAAAACTGCAAATTTTAAATGTACTTGTTTTCCCCAAAGTTACTGGATTATAATAAACTTTATATAAATTTATAATATATAAGTATGTATGGGTTTTTAAGTTATTTACGTTGAGCTATCCTACAGAACAGAAACTACAGAGCCAGGACGAGCTGGGCTTGAATCCCGGCCCAAAGAGCCAAGAGACATTCACTGGAAAGCAATGTGAGACAGAGTTAGACTGGGGGGAGTTTTGAGCTCTTTAATAGTAGGGATAAATTCACATGTTGGGATAAAATTTTATCTTCTACACAGAATCACTAAGACCACACTGGATAGCAGTAGGTGATCCATCTGAACTAAGATTTTCCAATATATATTAAAGCCCTGAGTTGACAACTATGAAATTCTAAATTCTGAATGTAATTTAAAACAAATTTTATTCTAAAGTAAAAATGAATAAAACAATTTAAAAACTGAAATGACAAATTTTAGGAATTAATGAAAATATGAGACACTATAGTAAAACCTATAAATACAAGCTAAAGTAAAACTCAGTAAAATTCACTTTTAATATATTAATTATAAGCAAGTATACTGAAATTAAATTAGTAATTATTTAAATCCAGAAGCTAGAAAAAAAATAAACTCAAAGGTATACAAATAAAGATAAAAGCAGAATTACTGAGGACATGAAAATAGAATTAATAAATGAATTCAAGACCTGTTTCTTTAACAATAACAAAACCATGGCTAGTCTAATAAAAAAAAAGACAACAAATCTAAATATAAGAAAAAGAGAAGCAAAATAGATATAAAATGGTATACTTTCATGCCAGTTACTTGAAAAGATATTTAGAAACTATAATTTTCTAGGAAGAAAAATGTAATTAGTAAATAAAACCACATTTATTGATCAATTATTTTGAACTGGACAATGTGCTAAGTGTTTCACATTCTTTCTCATACCCCCCCCCCTTTTTTAAACAGGTACTGTTCATGAGCCTAAGTTACACATGAAGAAACTAGGCAAGTTACATCACAAAGTCAGTTAATGACAATGGACCTGAGACCCAAAGGCAGGCCCTGGACCACGTGTGCCGCCACCCAGCTGGTCACACCATCACAGAGAGAGGATCGTCACAGAGAGAGGATCACCCTGGGAGCAGGAGGCACCAGTGGCAGGCAAAACGGGCCCAATGAGGAGCGGCAATGAGGCTAACACAGAGCTCAACGAAGTGGTCAAATAAGATAAGGGAGAAAGTAGACTGTGGCAGGCCAGGAGAAATTATATACTAGAGTCGTATTTGAAAATGCAGAATTCACAACTGAATAATTGGTAAAAAATAAAATGTAAGAATCAGAGAGGAAACAGAGAAGACCTCAAAGGTTATCAATTCAATGTTGTTTATGGTGTCCAAACCAGAGCTAATTCAGTGTTAATTTTTTTCTTTAATTTTAAAACTTAAACATACCCTAGGTGCATTGCTTGTAGGAGCACACTGTAAAGCATCACCACATTAAAAGCACAATATTTAAGAACAATTTCAAATCAATAAAGGACAAAATTAAATCCCATGACGGTCTACTTAAGAAGGCAAGGTCTCTGTAAAGGCCTACAAGTTTCACTTTCAGTCATCTGATAAGTTTATTCAGAGAACAGACTATTCCCCATTAATGTCGGATAAATGACCAATAACCCTTACAGTACCTTTGATTTGGATTTCCCATTCTCTCTGGAGGAAGACATATCTTTGATTGCTTCTGGTGGCATATAATTAACTGTACCAACCTATTTGTCAAATCACAGAAAACACAAATCAATGAAAACATTAAATTCTGCTTTAGATTTTTAAAAACATGGATGCCAGATTCTTAGCAACTTGGATCATTACAGATTTCAGTAATATATCTGAAAAATGCAAGCACCTGACAACAATGTTAAGATACACCTTTCTCCATAATTTCAGCAAAATAAATTAAGTTCATAATCAGCATATTGACTCCTTTCAGAATGCTGAACAAATTCTTCTATGATTATGGTGGGAAACTACCATAAAACTGTGCAGGCTAAAATTATATTAATGTCCATTAACTTTGAAGAAACTGATCAATCACTCATTTTCTGTCTTGGGATAGACTCAGAATGTTTTTTTCCCCCCTTTTAAATCAACCAACCAACCAACCAACCAACCAACCAACCAACCAACCAACCAACAATCTAGCTTTTCTCTAAGAACTCTCTGGGCCCATGTCCAAACTGACATGGGATGACCATCTAAATAATGTAAGAGCTTTCACAGTAAAAGTAAGCCAACTTTTTAAGACATTCATTTTTATCCTAAAATAAATAGTTCTGCTTTCAAACATGGAATACTGTATTTTGAGGGCCTTGGTATAGAAGATATTTTCAAGGCAATTTACAAATAAATATTTGGTCAGATTTTTAATGTAAAGAGAAGTGAGTGTTACACAAAATTGTTTGAAGGGCACTCTGCTCATTTACTTGTGCTATAAAAGTCTAGTTTTATTCCTAGAACTAAAGCAGACCCACATCAGAAATCTGTATACACAGAACACATCATGGCTCTAAGCAGGATTATTTTTGGTTATTCATTGGTGTCATCACCTCAGTTTTTTGGGGGACAACTTCATTAAGTTTGCTATTGCATATTCTATTATAAAAATGCAGTCAAGTATAGTAACTTGTGTTTTCAGAATAAAGGTCCCCTTAAGAATTTTCTTTTTCAAATGTAAACGATAAGAAAAGCTTCACTTGGAAGAATAAGATTATTTTACCTCATGGACATTAAAAAAACACGTAACTGCAATCCCTCTTTGGTTACTACCAGGAAACTCTGAGACCATGTTTCAGGTGAATTTTAGACCATGACAAAGATGATTTCCAAGACAGGTATTACTGCTTCTCTACCTCGACTACAGGAAAACCACTCAAAATCGATGGATATATTTCCATCAGATCTTGATTTTCTATACAAATTGTATCAATCATGGCTTTGATATTTTTATAGTTCTAGTCTTATAAAAAGGCGCTGAATCCCTTGAAGAATGTGGCAGGTAAAAAGAAAATCCCCATTAGAAAATTAATAATTCACAAGTGAAAAGGAACTGACCTCTACTGGGTGGTAACCAACTATTCATCAAGTCTCACCTGGGAATCCTTAATAATACTTGTTGTATCTGGTTGCAGTTGGTTTGCAATCCCAAAATCAATTAGCTTTAGCATTCCATCAACTATTAGAAAATTAGCGGGTTTCAGATCACTGTGAACAATACCTTCAAAATAAAAAATCCTTTGTAATATTACACAATATAAGACATTCTAAGTACAAAAATTTTCACAATCTATAGGCTGGGTTGATTCATTTCATTAGTCAATCAAATTATTTATTTTAATTATATCCTACAAAGAAAGATATAGCACCTGCCATGTGCCAGGACTATTCTAAGTTTGTTGCTTGTATTGAATCATTTAATCTGTAAGTGCTGAGGCGATTATTATTATTATTATCCCCATTTTTAGGTAAGGAAACGAAGGCAAAGAGTTTAAATAATCTGTTCAATGTTGCAGAGCCTCAGTGACCTTGCCATGAGTGAACTCAGGCAGTCTGGCATCAGCATTTAGCTTAATCACTGTAATTCTCCACCCCTTAGAGAGCACTTTAAATTACACCGCAGACAGTAAGACCCTAATGCTCCCAATGCCTCCATCTCTACAGCCTGATCTTCATCACTGGTGAATTCTCTTTAATTTCTAGAAGGAAGATGCGAAGAGACAAATTAAAATTACCCAGGATAACAGTTTTTTAAAAAACATAAGGTAAAGGCAAAAAGCCCTAACAACAACCAAGTCCAAGTAAAGTGAAAAACAAACCAGAAGGTAGGGCTAACAGTTAAAAACCAAAACGAAAGCACTTCCGCCCAAGATGGAGGCAGAGGTGGAAACACTGTGCCTCCTCACACAACCAAGTTTAAAGATGACAAAGTTTTAGTATCAAAAATGAGCCAAAACAGAAAATTGAACTGTACGGAAGTCCGGCAACAATGAACCATTCATTCATCCAGACCAGTAAGAGGGGCAGAGTCAGCGTCTGGCGGAGGGGGGTCGCGCAGAAAAAAATCGGCGGGACTGACCCAGGAGCCCAAGCAGCAGTTGGCAGATCCCAGGCATGGGGTGGCAACAGGCGGACCCAGTGAGGGCGCAAGGCAGCTGGCTGACCACGGTCACACATTCGCGTATGCAGATAAACCAAATAAACTGGGTGAAGGAGTGAGCAGTGAGACAGACAGCTCAGGCTAGGGCCCCAGTGACGGGAATTAAAGCCTGAAAGCACCAACTGGAAAAACTTTCCGGGGGTTGAGGTGCCGGGAGAAGCTCCCAGGCTCACAGAGAGTTTGTTGGAGAGACCCACCGGGTCCTGGAGGGTGCACAGGCCCACACGCCCGGGAGCCAGCACCAGGGGGGCCTGGTTTGCTTGCAGGAAGCAGCAGAGGGGACAGAAATCTGAGAGATAGTAGAACAAACGCCATTGCTCCTCTCTGACCCCGCGCCCACATATGGTGTCACCCTACCCTTGTGAATACCTACGGCTCCGCCCCTCATACGTAACAGGTGCAAACAGACCAAAACGTTATGGCTCAAGAACAGCTCAAAGACCCAGAGACAAATACTTTTAAATGACCAAGAGATAGCCAACCTATCAGATGCACAGTCCAAAACACTGGTGATCAGGATGCTCACAGAACTGGTTGATTTTAGTCACAAATTAGAGGGACATATGAAGGCTAAACTAATTGAAATGAAGGGAAATGCACAGGAAACCAATAGTAATGGAAAGGAAACTGGGACTCAAATCAAGGGAGCAGACCAGAAGGAAGGAAAAAATGACCAAACAGAAAAGAATGAAGAAACAAGAATTCAAAAAAATGAGGAGAGGCTTAGGAACCTCCAGGACATCTTTAAAGGTTCCAACATCCAAATTATAGGGGTACCAGAGGGAAAGAGCAGGAGCAAGTGGAAAACTTATTTGAACAAATAATAAGGAAAACTTCCCCAACCCGGCAAAGGAAATAGACTTCCAGGAAATCCAGGAAGCTCAGAGAGTCCCAAAGAAGTTGGACCCAAGAAGGAACACATCAAGGAGCATCATAATTATATTAGCCAAGATTACAATGAAGGAGAGAATCCTAGAAGCAGCAAGAGATAAGGGGACAGTCACCTACAAAGGAGTTCCCATCAGACTGTTAGCTGATTTCTCAAAAGAGACCTTACAGGCAAGAAGGGGCTGGAAAGAAGTATTCCAAGTCATGAAATCCAAAGACCTACATCCAAGATCGATCTATCCAGCAAAGCTTTAATTTAGAATGGAAGGGCAGATAAAGTGCTTCCCAGATAAGGTCAAATTCAAGGAGTTCATCAAGCCCTCATTATATGAAATGCTAAATGGACTTATCTAAGAAAAAGATAAAAAATATGAACAATGAAAGGACAGCAAACTCACAGTTATTAACAACCACACCTAAAACAAAAGCAATCTAAGAGGACAGCTAGATCAGGAGCAGAACCATAGAAATGAAGATCACATGGAGGGTTAGCAACAGGGGAGTGGGAGGAGGAGAAGGGGGGAGAAGGTACAGAGAATAAGTAGCATAGATGGTAGGTAGAAAATAGATGGGGGGGAGGACAAGAATAGTATGGGAAATATAGAATCTAAAGAACTTGAGACACGTGGTCATAAACTAAAGGGGGGGAAAGGTGGAGGAGGGGTATGTAGGGTGGAGGGGAATGAAGGGGGAAATAGAACAACTGTAATGGCATAATCAATAAAGTATATATTTTAAAAAGTGAAAAAAATTATTTACTGTGATTGAACAATAAAATAATTATTAAAAAAAACCCGAAACAACAATAAAAAAACAACTCCCACACAAGGCACACAGTATAGAAGGACTAGAATAAATGAAATAAACATCTCAGATTTTTAGGCTGTCTGAATCACAAAGTCTCAGATTTGCTGTAATCCAGGTATTTGGAGACCTAGGATTATGACTGTTAATTCTGATAAAGATACACTTTGCATTTATTTATTCATCATGGATGTAGGACTTGAGTTCATGCCCTACTATTTGGTTGACAGTGTTTTAAAGAAGTGGTTTTGTTCCTTTAAATAAACTTCTAAAATATTTAGTTTAGTCTAAAATTGCCAATAACCAATAACTTAAAATTATGAATGTATGTCTCTAAAGTGACATTATTAATGGATATTTAAACATTACATAGCAAGAGATTTTAAATACCATGTTGATGAATCGTGTGAACTGCCTCCAACATATTTTTCCAGTAACTCTTGCGTTCCCATGGGTCAATGGATTTTTTCTTTTTAAGCCAACTATTAAGATCAATATTCCCACACTCCATTACCATGTAAATGTAGTGGTCTGTGATTTCACTGACATTAAAAAGAAACAAATAAAACAACAAAACAATAAATGCTTAGGTTATACTCTTAAGATCTACTAGATATTTATCTCAAGAATTACAGTAAAAAAAAGTTTTCTTTTTAAGTTAAAAAAAATTCTTACTAATCATAGAGTCGAATGATCTTATCACTGTGTTGTTGTAGTTTATTCAAATAAGCAATTTCATTCCGGTAACTCTCAACTGTCTGGCTATCTGCTTCTTCTAAGTTAACATACTTTATAGCATGTATCTGTTTCTTTTCATTCAACACTTGAAACACCTATATAGTAAGACAAAAGAAAAAGTTTAGAATGTGCTAATACAACATTGAATTTATTCCTTAACACAGGTTAAGGAATACTGATATAAATAATTTACAATGTCTAGGCTGCCTTGGCTGGTGTGGCTCAGGATTGAGTGCTGGTCTGCACACCCAAGGGTCACTGGTTTGATTCCCAATTGGGGCACAAGCCTGGGTCACATGGGCCAGGTTCCCAGTTAGGAGTGTGCAAGAGGCAACCAACTGATGTATCTCTCGCATACTGATGTTTCTGTCCCTTCTTTCCTTCCCTTATCTCTAAATATAAATAAATAAAATCTTTAAAAAATAAATAAAATGTCTGGGTTTATTCTGAGAATAGAAAAAACTGTTAGGAGAGTAATAGTCCACTCTCAATTACCTATGACAAAGGTAATTCACTAACTCAAAGACAATCCCTAGAAAGTTTCCATATCAACATATTAGAAAGGTAATTTAAATTTCATGTCATAACACTCTGTTGAATGCTTAACTAGGGAAATAACCTAAAAAGACAACACTGAGAAATGTAAAGACTAAGGGCTATAATAAATTTCACATAGGGTGTTTTTACCATTGTGCCTGGAGTTAACAATTTCATTCATGTGTTAGGAAATATTTAAAATTACGAGAACAAAGCAAATGCATACAGAAAAATAAACTAATATCATTCAAGAATTGCTATTCATGGTACTAATTGTAAGCTATCAGTATATTCAGTTGAAAAAATAGATCAGGTCTAATTTTCAAAGTCAAGTATACAGAAACAAGATGTTATAGACATGTTGTCAGGATCTCTGAGGTCCAGGTGCTCTGGCTGGACAGTCAATTTCTGAGCAATGTTGGTAGGGCAGATAATATATATGAAAAATTAGCTCTAGTCAGGTAGCTCAGTTGGCTAGAGAGTTGTCCAGATATGCCAACAATGCAGGTTCAATCTCTGGTCAGGGACCATACACCAAACAACTAATGGATGAATACATAAGTGGGAAAACAAATCAATGTTTCTTTCTCTCTAAAAATCAACACATAATTTTTTTTAAGTAGAAAACACTGCTACTGTGTTGAACCCTCGGCAAACATGCAACAGGAATGGGGCTTCTAAAAGGCAATAATTCAAAATACAAAGTGCCAACGTAAGCAAGGAAAATTACATTCATTTACTCCTTTTGACACAATGAAGTAAACATCACTTATTTAAAGCCATTTAACTTTGACTATCCAGCAGGAACTGGCAAGCCAAAGTGTATCTCAGGCTGTCAGGTACAGCTTAGTGACTTAAAAAAAACACAAATGCAAAATTCTAACAAAGTATTTGCACATACATGGTTTACTTGCACACACAGGCCATCAGAGGGTGAGGGGCATAAAATAATGATATGGCAAGAGACAGCAAAAAATAGCAAGGAAAAAATAAAAGGAATTTTAAAATAGTATAAAGCTATTTTACATAAACAGCCTTACAAATCCCAAAGAACTGAGTTATCTACTATTCTAACACAATAAATGTCTTCAGTAGCACCCCTCCTAAGTCGGTGCTAATGTTATTTAGAGAAAAAATCTGGGGAGAAGAGCAGGGAACTGGAATTAAGAGCAGGTCTCTAAAGAGACCTGTCACTTGTTGGGAGAAGGAAATGGGAGCCAGGGATGAGAAGGATTTTTTGTCTCAAGGGCAATGTGGGCCCCTATAAATGAGGAAACAAAGAGACCAAAATTGTTAAAAGACAAAGAAAGAAGAGCTTAAAATATTTTTATTCATTTCCTAAATATTTAAGATACACATAACTTTGCTAATAAATGTTTTCAAATTTTGGGGGTAGATACTTACCTTACTTGAACCTCCACTTCCTATCTGCTTCAAAATGGAGTAAATTCTTCCTTTAACTAAAATGCATTCACTTGTTGAAGAGGATGAGGAAATCTAAATTTAAATATGTAAAGAGTCAAAGGTTCAAGGAAAATGCCTGAGAAAATAGCTTGCATTTAATATAGTAAAATACTTCCAATTTTGAAATTGTCTTAAATATTAGATAATTAGATATTAGTCACAATTATTTAAAAGAATTTAGATACCCTAGTCCAGGAAATAAACTTATTAAATTGTTATACAAAATTCCAAGTTCTCCTCCTCTAACTTATCTTTTCTTCTTAAATACATGAAAATAAGATGTAAAGGGGAGGAGCAGGGAACCACTTAATGTTCAACCTACAAACTCATAAGTTATCATTTATATCTTATCTATCACCTTTTCCTTACATAAACCTCTTGACTTACATACATACAAAAATAAATACACAGATTTTTTCATCTAGCGTTAAGCTGTAAAGGAAGCAGTGTGCTAAGGTGCTAGGAGCTCCAAAGTCAATCTGACAAATGCAAATTTCAGAAATGCCACCTTTTTGTTGAAGGAGTTTCGAGGTACTCAATTTGAACTTCAGCACCCTCCGGAGCAAACTTTCAGCCGATCTAATCTACTGCCCCCCCCCTTCCCTTCCCTTCTGCCAGAGCTCCCTGGGGACGTACAAAAGCTTTGAACAGATGGAGTGATGTGAGAGGACGTTTTCTGAGCTGACAAGGAAGCTGAAGACACAAAGAGTACCTGATTAGCTGACTAACCAAGTCAAAATAGGGTCTAAATAAATCTCAATTTAACTAAGTCCTGCGTTAGATCCCAAGTGGTACAATCTCTCTTATGTAATCTCCTTCCACATTAATATAAAAGATAAGAATTCTAATTTCTTATCTTTTGGGGTTGAAAGAGACCTTTGAGTCATGATAATTTGTATTCTGTAAGAAAGTATTTGCTTTTGAAATACCGTTGCTTGTTGTCTTTCATTAGATTGTTATTTGTTATTTTTATCAAAATTCTTCACTATCCTCTTTACCCTACTTCTTTTGGAGCTTCCTCTCATACTTAAACTGAAAATTTTCTCAGAGGGAAGAAAATGGTTCAATTTTATTTCCCCCTAACTGCTAACTTGTTTTGTTTTTGTTTTTGAAAAATAAAGTAATTCTGACTTATTTCTAACTTAAAATATTAATGTGAAGTTCAGTTTCCTATCCAGATAACATCCCACTTTCTCTTTGGTCCATCCTCCTCACTGTCATCAGAGTATTTGTTTCAAAATGCAAATAACTTCCCTTCCCTTCCCTGCTCCAGCCAGTTCCAACAGCTTCCCATCTCTCTGGTGGTGTGGTAAACAGCAGGACCCTAAGGATCCACTGCCCCCCACCCCCACCCCCTTATCCCTTCCTAAGCTCCAGCCATGCCCTGGCTTCTTTTCAGTTTCCTCCTGACACTGACCAGGACTTTTTCCTCCTGACAAAACATGTTTTACAGGATTTTACATATTCTTTCTTAGGTCTGATAGCCGTAAGGAACCCACCCTTTCCAGCACAGGGCAGCACCCACCACTGGTGGTGTTTCAGGCTTAAAGCATTGTTTCGAGCTTAAGTCAGGCAGAGGAAGTAAGGCGGCCAAGAGATTAGGAGACTTCCTGCAGACAGAATGAGGACTCAGGCTATGTCAAAGCCAAGGGGTGAGGGTCCATCACCGGCTTTCTCCATAGCCCCCCCCCCCAAGTCCTTCCCTGGGGCTTCCACATAATTGTGCCTGTTTTCAGTCGTCCCCCCCTTGGGGAATCTTACCCATCAATGGCTAACCAATAAAGTGTCGGGGGCCAGTTATGGGCGAAATAAAAGGAGCAGGAGTGGCACTCCTGCCAGGGGGATAAACTTTGTCTCCTTAGTGGCTTATGGTCTGAAGCTGGCTCACTCACTCTTAGCCATAAGGGCTTACAGCTTCTGAAACCAGACAGTGTGGTTCCCAACATCTCCCCCTTTTTTGTTTTTTAAATCAACTGTAGCTGTTAGGCCTATGAAACCTATGATTTGCTGTTCTCAAATGCAATCTTAAGAAAACAACAATATATATATATATATATATATATATATATATATATATATATATATATATATATATATATATATCATAAAGCACAAATAAGGATTAAGACATGAAGGCACCCAAGGGCTGACATGACCCAAACTCATAAATTCAGTCCGTTGAAAAATACTGCAAATGCAAAGGAATGATAAGAGTAACAGGTCTGTTTATACTTTAATCCTTGGGAGAATTAGCACAGACTTCATGAAGTTACTTTAAAGATATGCAGCAAGGGCTTGTGCCTGAACTCAGGGTGAGAGAGTTTTAGCAAGAGCAAGTCACAACGCAGTCTAGGTATAGTGCAGGCCTAGGTGTAATTTCCATGAAAGAACTTCTTCACGGGCGTGGTCCTATGTGCCGACTTGCCCCCCCACTGTTTTTCCACGTGGGTGCTGGGCCACATTTCCACGTCTGGCGAAGTGGTTCCCTACAATTACCCCCATTTTACAGATGATGAAACAGGCACAGAAAGTTTGAGTAACTTGCAGAAGGTTGAATAGATGGTAAGTAGTGTGGCTAAGATTCAAGGCTAGACAGTCACCCTTTAAACCCATACTTCCTACCAGTATTAAGATGCTTCTGAGATAGTTACTAAAAATTAGTTTTAGTACTGATATCAGTAGAGTGTCTAAATTCATTTTTCTCTAGATGGCAATGAAATTGTTTCACCAGCAAAAATTTTTTTCTTATTTTATAATTATTACCATATTTCGCTGCATATAATGAGCATTTTTTCCCTAAATTTTTGAGGGAAAAATAAGGATGTGTGTGCATTATACATGGGTAGTGAAATACCTTGTATCTATTCTTGTGTTTTATAATTATTTGTTACATAAAATTTCTTATACCACAATATGTTCAAAAACTAAAATTAAAATTCCTTTACAATACAAAAAAACAAGCATCTAAATGTAAATAAAGAATGGCATTAAAAAATTAAAATGAAAGAGTTTCCCCCCAAAAGTTTGGGCCAAAAATGTAGGTGTGCATACAGGGGAGTGCATTATACATGGCAAAATACAGTACTTTATAATATATTCTAATAATATCTCATATTGCTATTCTCGTCCCCTTGAAAATGTACTTGTATAGTAAGTAGCCAATGAAACCAGGCTGCTGACAAACAGCTGGCTCAATTAGTTAAATGAAATAAAAACCTAGATTACAAGAGAAATTTTATCTAGTAATTCAAACTGGACCTTTGGCCTAGGTAATGGGAAAAAAAAAGAAAAACAAAAACCCAAACTTCATTAGCCTCTTCATGATCTAACTTCTTGAGCTCAGAAGGTTATCAGAAATGAATTTTGCTTAATGAGACTAAGAATCGACAAGTCCTTAAGACTTTTCCTAACAACTAGATGCTGTAAAAATAAAATCTTTGAAACTGACCACACTGTAACTTATACCATCATAGACAAAGCTTATCAAACCTGTAAGTTCTGAAGTGGAGTAATGGGTATTTGCGGCTGCAGCGGCTGCGGCTGCTGCGGCTGCTGCGGCTGCTGCTGGAAGTAGGCAGGCTGTCCGTAAGGTGTTGACAACTGACAAGCTGGTGGAAAGTCGTTTTTCATAACTGGAGTCCTAAAGCTAAGAAATATATTTTTAAAATTTAATACATTAAAATTTTAAAAACAAAATTCTGACTCATTTTTTGTGTAATTTTAATAAGTGAATATATACTTTGAATGTGTTATATCAAACAGAATCAAAGTCGGTTTTCATAATATAGCTGAATTATGTATTCTAGATATACCATGACAATTTTATTTTGGGGGAATTTTTTCTGAAGTAATTTTTGTCCCCAGACCAAAAAAAAAAACAAAAACAAAAAAAAATCTTGTTGTAAAATGAATAAGAATGGTGCTGAAAATATTAGGTTGGAGTTATTTTATAAAAATTTAGCCAAGGTAAAGTTCAGCCTATGGCTAATCATAGATGTTATGGGTGCTTTTTAACAATAATGTTCTACAATAGCTTGCTATAAATATCTGAAAGCCAATTACATCAGAGAAGTTTGGCCTTTAAGCTTAAGGCCATTCAGTTCACATTTGTGCTTTGCTTGCCTTATTCTCACTATTTTTCTTTCAGTACCTAGGCACCATGGACTTAAATTATTCTGTAAAACACTAAAAAAATATATTAACATACAGCCACTAATTTAAGAATAAGATGTGTCACATTCCTTTATTTTCTTTCTTTGAATATCACTAATTTGCCTTTGTAATAATAGCTCGTGTTTTCTAAAGTCAGAACTGACCATCCAATTTCTTCACTCATCCTTCATTCCCATCCAGCAAGACCTATAGCTTTGAACACTCTCAGAACTATGTGACCTGCACAACCCACCTCTTTCAGAAACAATCACATTCCAATTAACACCTCCTTTGCTATAAAATGCACCCACCCTTTATCTGCTGCTCTAAGAATGTAACCTTCAAATCTCTCAATTAGAGAAGTATCCATGTGGCAATGGGTAATTGTCAAGTTCTGCATACTTAGAGTAGTTATAGGTTGTAGGTACAGGCTACAATATGACCAAGGCTTGCACAACATCCTTAAAAGTATAATGCAGCCACCTTCCCCTCCCCTTTCATAGATGAAAAAACTGATGCTGAGAAAAATAATATGAATTTAAAGAGTCTTTAAAGTAAGAGAGCAAGATTCAACTCCAGATCTTTTTGGCCCCAACACCCATGTTATTTCTACTGTACCAAACTAACAGCCAAAAGTAATTTTACCAGCTCATGTAATCTTCTAAAGCCCTGCTGCTGGGTGTTTCACAAGCAGATTTTCGGTCAATCCATTTTGGTACTGACAAAGGCGGTGACTGCTTTGAAACTAAACAGGCAGGTTGCTCAAAGGTGGTTTGTTTCTGTTAAACCAAAATGAAAAGAAAAAAATCACCTCTAAAATAAAATAATAAAAACATGAAATACCAAAAAACACGCTAGAGTAAATAAACACATGTATTCCAGGCTTTCAATAACTTTGTAATATAGATTTTTCACTCTAAATTTCGAAGCCTGATATATTTTGCTCAAAGGGATCACAAGTAGAGGGTAGTTACACAGCACAGCTTTAACAAAACAGGGTCTAATACCCTTTCCCGACAAGTCTATTGTAAGCAGCACTGAGATTTTACAATCTAATTAAGTACCCTGCTAGTCTTCTAAAAACCAGTGTCTTTCTAATCAATGAAATCACTCCCTACTTTATATGTGAGGGCAAAATGGCCAAATACTAATTATTTAGCAAATTTGACACAGCAAATACTTATCTAGTGTTCTCCCTAGTAAGAGACATGTGGAATTTATCTCATATCAGTCCCAAAGCATGATAAATGAACATCCTCTACAGAAGAGATCATGGGCAAATTACAGCCTGAGGGCTGAATCTGGCCTGCCACGTGTCTTTGTAAATACAGTTTTAATGGAACACAGCTATGTCTACTTGTTTACATATTGTCTAAGGCTGTTTTCATGCTATAATGGCAGAGTTGGGGAATAACAACAGTGACCACCTGGTCTGCTTTTTTAAGATTTCCAACCCCTATTCTAATGTATCTCAACCAAATAATCACATTTTGTTTGAATATAATTAATTAGTAACTGCACACTCACTACTGCCTAAGGAGGTCCGCTACAATTTGGGGACAGCTTTCATTATTAGAAAGGTTTCACAGAAGTTTAGATTAAATCACTTTCTCTATTGTAATTTTTAACCTACTTGTCCACATTATGCTCTTGAGAGCCACAATGTATAAATCTCTTCTACTTTCTACATTTCTGTCCTTTAAGTTTCCAAGTTAGCAGGCATGGTCACTGTATCTCTTTTCCTGGATAAATATTCCATGTCATTTAAGATTTCCTCACATATATATTTGGAAAAATAGTCAGCATGGTACTGAACAACTGATGTAAGATGTAAGGCAGGGAAAATGTAAATATTATTGTCATGGAGTGGGATGTTTGCATTTGGGATTTTGGAGATTAGAATTAAGGATACAGAAATGGATAGCTAAGGTGAAATTAAGAGAATGGTCATAAGGGAGAAAGAAGTTATAAATTTGGGAGCCAGGTATAGGACTAATGATAGATAAGGCTATGAAACCAACAACAAAAAAAGATGATAGTTGTTGGTTTGAAGTAGATAGAAGTGATCCACAGCCTAATATCTTCAAGGAATTAATAGGGAGTCCACGGTATGTTCAAAGATGATAGCAATGAACAGGACAAAAGAAGAAATAATTTCGATACTGTAATGGGGACCTTTTAGCTCTAAGGTGAGATGCGAGGCAAAAACAACATCCGCTTGAGAAGTGGATTTTAATATTCACAAGAATGTGCAATCATCACCACTATTTAGTTACGGACCACTTTCACTATCTTAGAAAGAAACTCCAGCCCTAAGTAGCGTGCCTCAGTGGGTTAGGCATTGGCCCGCGAAGCAACAGGATGAGAGTTCAGTTCCTGGTCACAGCACAAGCCTGGGTTACAGGCCAGGTCCTGGGTTGGGGGCAAACAAGAGGCAACCTATTGATGTTTCTCTCCCTCTCTTTCTCCTACCCTTCCCCTTTCTCTGAAAATGAACAACAAAATCTTACAGAGAGAGAGAGAGGAGGGAGAGAGAGAGAAAGAAACTCTGAACCATTAGCATTCACGCCCATTCTCCACTCCTCCCAGTCTGTGTGGCAACCACTAATCTACCTTTTATCTACGTGGATTTGCCTATTCTGAACATTTTTCTTACACTTAGTATGTGTTCAAGGTTCATCCATGTTATAGCATTTATAATTACTTATTTTTTATTGTTGAAAAATAAAAAATAATAAAATTAGAATACCACAACTTGGTTATTCACTCTCTACTTGATGGATATTTGGGTTATTTCCACCTTTAGGTAATTATGAATAAAGCTGCTATGAACATTCATGTAAAAATTTATAAATATATATATTTTGTTTCCTTGAGTATATATACCTAAGAGTGGAACTCTGGATCATATGGTAATTCTGTGTTTAACCTCTTGAGGAACTGCCATACCATTTTGCAAGTGACTGCACCATTTTACATTCTTACCAACAGTATATACGGGTTCCACATCTTCATCAACACTTGTTATTGTCTCTTTTTAATGATAGCCGTGTTAGTGGGTATAAAGTAGTATCTCAGTGTGGTTTTGATGTGCATTTCCCTAATGACAATTAAATGGTTTTGAGTTCCTTTATTATACTATTGACTTACAGGTTTAAGAAAAAAAGAGATGCTGTTTAATATAATCCATGATTCAACCTGTTAGGATTCTTTTCATCTAACATTGACTATCCACGTCATCACTTACGTAGGTTGATGGTTCTCAAAGAGTAATCCAGGAAAAGCCAAAAAAAGGGTGGTCCCAAGATCTTTTCGGGAAGTCTCAGAGTTTAAAACAATCTTCCTCAACATACTGAGACATTATTTGCCTTTTGCACTTTCATTCTTTCATAAGTATACACTGGAGTTTACTCAAGGCTATAGAACATATGCTAGTAAAAGATTAATGCAAAGGCAGATACGAGAAATCTGGTTTTCTGTTAAGCCAACCACTAAATTAATTGTAAAACAATGTCACTCTTCTCACTATAATTTTGTTTCAAAAATACCTATTTTTCAGAGAGAATGTAACTCAACATAATAAAGGCCATATATGACAAGCCCACAGATAACATCATACTCAAAGGAAAAAAATAGTCACTCTTTGGAGATGACATGGTATTATATATAGAAAACCCTAAAGATTCCACCAAAAGGCTGTTAGAACTAACAAAGTCAGTAAAGTTTCAAAATACAAAATCTATATGCAAAAATCTGTTGCATTTCTTAAAAATTAATAATGATCTATCAGAAAAAATTAAAAACAATCCCACTTATGGTTAAATAAAAAAGAATACCATACCTAGGAATAAATTTAACCAACGTGATAGAAGTGTATACTGAAAATTATAAGACACTAATGAAAAAATTGAAAAAGATACAAATAAAGATAGTGCATGCTCATTAAGTTGAAAAATCAATACTGTTAAAATACCCATAATATCCAAACCAATCTACATTTAATGAAATCCCTATTGAAATTCTGATGACATTTGTATAAAACTATAAAAAACTCCAAACAGCCAAAACAATCTTGAGAAAGAAGAACAAAGCTGGAGGCATCACAACCCTGATTTCAAACTATATTACAAAGCTATTGTAATAAAAAAAGTATGGTAATGGCATACACATACACAGACCACAGGAACACAACAGAGTACAGAAATAAACTCAGAAATACATGGTCAATTAATTTACATCAAAAGGGGCCAAGAATATACTGAACATAACAGGGAAGGAAGAGTGTCTTTAGTAAATGAACTTGGGAAAACTAGACAGCTACATGAAAAACAAGAAAGTGAACCACTATCATACACCATAACACAAAAATTAACTCAAAATCAATTAAACAGTTGCATGCAGGATCTGAAATCATACAACTTTTAAAAGAAAACATAGGCAGTAAGCTCCCTGACATGGGTCTTGGTTATGATTTTTTGTATCTGACACCAAAAGCAGACAACAGAAACAAAAATAAGTGAGACTGCAACAAACCAAAAGGTTTCTGCACAGAAAACAAAGTGGATTTTGTTGTCCACTAACAACAAAATGAAAGGGCAATCTAAAGAATGGAAAAAAATATTTGCAAATCATATATTGATAAAGGGCAAACACCCAAAATATATATTTAAAAACTCATATAAACTCAAGAGTAAAATAACCATCATCACCACCACCAACATCATCATCTGGTTAAAAAAATGGGCAAAAGATCTGAACAAACTTTTTTCCAAAGAAGACATACAGATGACCAATGGACATATGAAAAGATGCTCAACATCAATCATCAGGGAAAAGCAATAAAAACAACAATGAGATCTCCTCACACCTGTTAGAATGACTATTATCAAAAATGCAAGAAATATGAGTGTTTTGTGGAGAAAAGGTAACCCTTGTACACTGTTAGTGGGAATACAGCCACTGTGGAAAATAATATAGAAAAATTAAAAACATCTACTATGTGACCCAGCAATTCCACTTCTGTGTATTTATCTGAAGAAAATGGAAACACTAACCTAAAAAGATAGTATGCACACTCATGTTCATGGTCACTGCAGCATTATTCACAATGATCAAGATATGGAAAAAACACAAAGTATCCATTGATGGATAAATGAATAAAAAAAATGTAATATAGGAGTACATGCACAATGGAGTATTATTCAGCCAAAAGAATAAAATGTTGACATTTGTGACAACACAGATGGACCTGAGGACATCGTGGTAAATGAAATATGTCAGACACAGAAAGATAAATACTACATAGTATCACTTATATGTAAAATCTTAGCCCTGGCTGGTATGGCTCAATTGGTTGGACCATTGTCCTGTAAATCAAAAGGCCAGGGGTTGGATTCCCAGTCACAGCACATACCTCCTAGGTTGTGGGTTTGGTCCCCCATCAGGGTGCATGTGAGAGGCAACCAAATGATGTTCTCTCCCCCTCCCTCTCCCTCGCTCTCAAATTAATAATCAATAAGCATGTCCTCAGGTAAGGATTTTTAAAAAAACTTTAAAAATTATGCCCTGGCTGGAGTAGCTCAGTGGATTCAGCGTGGGCCTGCGAACTAAGGGATCGCGGTTTGATTCCCAGTCAGGGCACGTGCCTGGGTTGTAGGCCAGTTCCCAGCAGAGGACACAAGAGAGGCAACCATCCATTGATATTTCTCTCCCTCTCTCCTTCCCTTCCCCTCTAAAGATAAATGAATAAAATCCTAAAAAAAAAAAAACTTTAAAAATTAAGTCACGGGGATGTAACAAATAGCCTGGTGACAATAGTTAATAATACTGTATTGCATATTTGAAAGTTGTTATGTGAGTATATCTTCAAGTTCTCATTGCCAGATAGAAAAATTTTGTAGTTATATGTGGTGACAAGCATTAATGAGATTTATTATGGCGATCAATTCATGATATACACAAATATAAAATCATTATGTTGTACACCTGAGACTAATATGTTATATACCAATTATACCTCAATAATACAAAATACTTGGTTTTCATAGAAGTGTATCTATATTCACATGTAATGGGTATATTGTTGTTTTTAATATATTAATAAATATTTAAAAAAATTATTGGTTTTACTTTCTAATACAGATAAATACAATCTATGTAAACAAAAGCTCTTTAGGTAGCTCGATAATTAAGTAGGTAAAAAAGAGGGTCTCAAGGCCCAAATATTTGAGAACTATTGAGTTAGAACATAACTGAAAACAAATAGTGATAAAAAGTAGAGCCATGGACTAAAATAGGTATGACTCTCCAGTAGTCTACCAGACCATTCCTTCTGAAACGGCCCCTAGCCACTGTTACAAGTTCACATGCATTGTCTAGTCTTATGTTTTCTACTCCATCCATGAGGATGACAACAGGAAATTGTCAAATGCTTTGATACGCACTGCACTAGAGCAAAGATCAGCATACTGTTTTCTATAAAGGGCAATACAGTAAACATTTTAGGACTTAGAGACTTGATCTCTGTTGCAACTACTCAACTCTGCTGTTACAGTTTGAAAGTAGCCACAGATATAAGTAAATTGAACTGGCATGTTTGTGTTCAAATAAAACATCATTTTGCACACACAGGCTGGGAAACAGATTTGACCCACAGGCTGTAGTTTGCTGATCCCTATACCAGTCCACCAGTAATCCAGAAACACTACTGAAAATAGAACAGAATAAAATAAACAGAAAAGACTTCAACCTGACATACTCTCTTACGGAAACTATAACTGTTACTGAACACTGTTTAGTGAATAATAAAACATTAAGTAAACTATTCCACTAAATATGGTGCATAAGAATTTAACAAAGTAAGAAAATATTTAACGTGATCCTCACATTTTGAACAATGGCATGTTACATGAGAGGAAAAGAAAGTTACCTCTGTATCAGCTTTTCGGGTTATCTCTGGAATCTGCCATTGATCTGAAGAAGCAGCAGGGTTCTGGCTTGCACATTTTGACCTTTTCTTAGATTGCCATTGTTTCTGGTTACTTTCTGGAACCTTTGGTTCTTGATCTTCTTTAGGTTCTGAAATTGTTGTTATTGTCATTAAAACGCAAGAATATTTTATAATAACAAAACTAGACCTAAACACTAGAACATGCTGCAAACAATTAGCATTTTGCTTTTAAAAATGAAGAGTGGAACCAAAAACTTTAGGCCAGTTGTTGACAAGTTGCTTACAGCAAGCCAATTTCACAAACCTGCAACACGGCCATCTTAAGTACTCACTTAGGGTTTTATTATCGGAGAGCATTCTGAATTTAAATTTTTCTGGTCTTTGCTAGAAAGCAAGTAAATAAGTAAAAATTAAAAAACACATGTTATAAAGTTTTACTAATAAAGATAAGCTAAGTCACCATTTTTACAGACTTCTACTTTTTATCAAATACTTTATCATAAACTGGCTTGCGATTTACTTTAAGGGTCCCTGAACAAAAGTGTCTCAACAGGCCCAACAGCCTGTGCACCCGAGGGGCAGCTTCACACCACATTGGAGCACATCCACCTGACCACCTCCACAAATGACATAGTCAAAGGGTGAACTTAGCGGACACCAGAGCCCTGCTGAAGTAAGTCCTGCTGTGTGGCGTGGGCCCCTGCACAGCTGATCCTCCACAGTGGGCATAGGTTGGTGGTCAGTGGTCACAGCCAGTCCTTACAGCTGACTGGCCTGGGTAAGCCACTCCCACTGATGTGCCAACAACAATCAAGGCTCAACTATCAGAGCAGGGTATGCACAGCCCACACAGTGGGCACTCCCCAGCTTGGGAGGTAAGGGAGGCTGGACCCTACAGGGCACTTACTACATTAGGCCACTCTTCCAAGCTAGGGAGTCACAAGAGTTCTATCTCATACATAGAAACAAACACAGAGAGGCTGCCAAAATGAGGAAACAAGATGTACGGTTCAAAACATGACTATAAGAATGCTCAGTGAACTCAGTGAGAACTTTAACAGCATAAAAAAGGGCGTGAAAACCATAAAAAAGGAACCAGTCAGAAATGAAGGATACACTAATTGAAATGAAGAACAATTTACAAAGAATCAACAGTAAGTGTGGATGAAGCCAGGAATCAAATAAGCAATTTAGAATATAAGAAAGCAAAAAATACCCAATCAGAAAAACAAGAAGAAAAAGTAATCCAAAAAAATGAGGATAGTGTAAGGAGCCTCTGGAACAACTTCAAGCATACCAACCTGATAGTGCTGAAAAAAGAAGAGAGCAAGAAATTGAAAAACTACTTGAAAAAAAACGACAGAAATCTTCCCTAACTTGGTGAAGGTAACAGACATACAAGTCCAGGAAGCTCAGAGTCCCAAACATAATGGATGCAAAGAGGCCCAACCAAGACACATCATAATTAAAATGCAAAACAAAGAATTTTAAAAGAAGTAAAAGAGAAATTCCCGGCTGGTGTAGCTCAGTGGATTGAGCACGAGCCTGCAAACCAAAGAACCGTGGTTCAATTACCAGTCAGGGCATCGGCCTGGGTTGCAGGCCAGTTCCCAGCAGGGAAGGCACCAGAGGCAACCATACATTGATATTTCTCTCCTTCCCTTCCCCTCTAAAGATAAAAAAATAAAACCTTCAAAAAAATAAAGAAAAGAAATTAGTTACCTATAAGGGAGCTCCCAGAAGACTGTCAGCTGATTTCTCAAAAGAAATTTTGCAGGCCAGAAGGAATTTGTAATATTCAAAGTGATGAAAAACAAGGCCTTACAACCAAGATTACTCTCCCAGCAAAGCTATTATTTAGAATCAAAGGACATATAAAGAACTTTCAGACAAAGAAAAGCTAAAGGAGTTCAGCATCACCAAAACAATATTATATAAAATATAAAGGATCTCCTTTAAGACCAAAATATGAACAACAAAATAGCAACAAACATATACCTATCAACAACTGAATCTAAAAAACAATATTAACAAACAGAACAGAAATGGAATCACAGATACAGAGGGCGGGGAGTTGGCAGATGGGAGAATAAGGTGAAGGGATTAAGAAGTACAGGTTGGTTGTTAACAGAATAGCCGTGTAAAATAAAGTACAGCATAGGAAATACCATAGCCAAAGAATGTATGTGCACGACCCATGGACAATGGTAAGGGATCCTTACAGGTGGAGGAGGGAAAAGGGGAAATTGGAACAACTGTAACAGCATAAGCAATAAAATACAATTTAAATAAAAAGAACAAAAAAACAAGAGCCTCAACAATATATTTACTATTCTATGAATATCAATATTCCATCTATCACAATAGATGAAAAATCTTAAACAAAATATTTTCAATTTATATACAAAATAATATAAATTATGACCAAGTTGTATATATTCTTAAATGTAAAGTTTGCTTACTATTTGAAAATCAATTTGTCATAAAAGAATAGAGAAGAAAAAATATGACCAACTCAGTCCTGGCTGGTGTGGCTCAGTGGGTTGAGCAGCAGTTTGCAAAACAAAAGGTTGTGGGATCAATTCCTAGTCAGGGCACATGCCAGGGCTACAGGCCAGGTCCCCAGTTGAGGGTGTGGAGGAGAAAAGTGATTGATGTGTGAACATCAATGTTTCTCTCCTTCTCTCCTTTCTTCTCTCTAAAAAATAAATTTTTTTGAAAAAAATAGGATCAACACAATGAACACAGAAGAACTTGAGATTTCAACGCCCACTTACAAAAAACTCATAATAATCTAGGTATAAAGCAAAACTCATGCTTCTGATACTTGATAAAGAGCAGCTACAAAAGTCTACAGCAATTATCATATAAGGGTAAAATACTGAAAACTTCCCTCTAAACTATGGCATGAGAAAAGACTGCCACATGTCATCCCTTCTATTCACCACTATACTTAAGATGTTAAGTGCACTACAGCAAAGAAAGGAAATGAAAATGAAAAGACTTAGAAGGAAAAAAAATGTTATATTATTTTCAAATGACATGAAAGAATCCATGATAAAATATTAAAATTATTCAATGAATTTAATAATGTCACTGCATCTAAGATCAATAACTAAAATCAGTTGTATTTGTATATATCAGCAACAAAGAAAAAAAGGATATAACTTTTTTTTTAAGATCCCATCCATTACAGCATCAAAAGCTGTCAAATATTTAGGAATAACTCTAGCAAAAGATAACCAAAATCTCTACAGAGAAAATGATGCTCTCGATATTTTAAAGACTACTTAAATGAATGCTAGGTTAGTAGAGTACAAAGTTTACCTGTTAAGATATGAGCTTGTCCCATTAGGTCTCAATCAAAATCCCATTTTTAAAAAATGTAGTTTGGCCCTGGCTGGTGTAGCTCAGTGGATTGAGTGCTGGCCTGAGAACCAAAGGGTCGACAGTTGATTCCCAGTCAGGGCACATGCTTGGGTTGTGGGCCAGGTCAGCAGTATGGGGCATGCAAGAGGCAACCACACATTGATACTTCTTACCCTCTTTCTCCCTCCCCCTCTGTCTAAAACAAATAAACAAAATCTTTTTAAAAAATGTAATCTGATAGACTGTATGTTTATATGGAAATCAAAAAAGCTCAGAATAGCTAACATAGTCTTGAAGAACAAAGTTGGGAGATTTACACTGATATGAAGAATCGAAACTGGAAGTCTTTCCAACAGATATGAAGACTTACTGCAGTAATTAGAACAGCAGAGTATTAGCACAGATAGACAAAAAGAACTGCGGAACAGAGAAGAATCCAAATCCACACACCACACACAGAATCACCTAATTTACAACAATTCAGTGAGGGAAAAGAGGGTCTTTTCAACAAACACCAATGGATCAACTGGCTATACACAGGGGAAAAGGATCTTGACATTTGATCTTCCATAAAATTTATGATCTTAGAGAAAGAAAAGATTTGTTTAAAGACATAGAAAACATTTATTCCAAAAGAAAAGAATAATAAAATGCATAATAATTATGAACTTCTTTTCATCAAAAGTCTTCACCACATAACGGGAGAAGTCACTTGTAATATATACATCCAACAGAAGGATCTGTATTTAAATGATATAATATCTCCTAAAAATCAATAAGAAAAAAACCAACAGAAAAACTGGCAACAGACTCCAACACATGCTTCACAAGAGGATATCCAAATAACCAATAAACAATCAAAAAGATGTTCAACATCATCAGACATCAAGGAAATGCAAATTAAAACCACAAAGAGATAATATTTAGCAGCATCAGAACATCTAAAACTAAAACCCAATAATAAAACGACTGAAGAATATGTAGCAAGTGCAATATAAGTAACTGCTGGTCAAAGGTCCACCCACTCTGGGACATTGCTGGGCACTCTACTAAAGGTAAACGTATACACATCTGGTGACCCAGCAACATCACCCTTTGAATACATTACACAGAAATAAGTATGAATGAAACATTGCATTGTCTATACTCTTATGACTTGGGCAATTTTTATAATTAGAAGTTTTACTATACAATAAGTATTATCAGTATGTCTTCATTTTAAAACATTAAATGAGGTGTCAGATTAGTACTTAATCACATGAGTTTATAGTAGATGCCATGAAAGTATAAAATCGAACAGTTTTTCCCAAATACTAGGATTAAGGATCTATTCCCAATCAAAACAATAGCAAAAAGACTATTGTAGGATGACAACCATCTCAGTTTGCTGGGGACTGAGGGCTTTCCTGACACATGGGACTTTCAGGGCTAAACCAGGCAAGTCTGGGATAAACCCAAATGAATCCAGAGCAAGCCTAGTTTTGTCCCAGTACCCCTCCTCAGTCCATGAAAAAAAAAATACATCCAATCTAACAACCTGTGTTTGGACAATGATCATCCATTTAATTGACCCTGCTCAAAAATCTTTAATGGTACTCTGACATCTAAAATAAAAAATTTAAGCCAGCTGTTTGAGGTTTACCAAGTCTTACCTTGCATTTTTTCTACACTACCTGTATTAAAGATTTCAGCATAACTAGACTGTCTTTAGTTTCTAAAATGTTTTATTCTTTTGCATATGCTATTCCCTCCATCTGAAATACTGTCACTGCTATTCCTTCCTATTTATTAACCCCTAATAGTTTTTCTCATTTCTTCTCTTCCACAAAGTATTAACCTTATTTCCCCTAAATTAGTTTTTCAAATTCTCCTCCCTCTGAATTCTCATAGCATTTTATTTACGTGGTTCTCATGACACACTCTACATTCTACCCAGTATTATATATAGCGATAAATCTACATTGGATGACAGCTTCCTTGGGTCTCTGGCTTATTCATTTGCATATCCTTAGAGCATTTATCATAATAGTCACATAGTGGAAAACTAAATGTCTGATTAAAGAGGAAAAGGAGAAGTGTCATATAAATACAGCTTCTGTGTCCTTTCCAGAAAGTATTTCTCAAGCCGATTGAGAAGAATAACTCAGCTCCATGGTACTTTCCATACACTCTTTCTTTTATGCATCTTTTAGGTAAATAAAACTTCCTTTGCTACAGAATTCAATGTCTTTTATATACTCTTTATAATTCAACTGAAATACAAGATAGAAGAAGGGACAAAGTCTTATATTACAGATCTTAGGTGGCTGGTTAGCATTCTCTAGCAACAAAATGATTTTCTTAAAAAAGTCTTACCTTCTTCTAATTTTCTTAGAAAACTTGATTCAATTTTATTCTTCACAGTTACTGAATCAGTAATAACTTCTGAACTTTTCTCATCTGACACCAGAGGTTCCTTGGAGTGGATATTTTGAATAGACTATATGAAAATAAGATACCAATAATAAAAGTCTCATGAACAGTAGTACTTATTTGCCTTAGTGTTCAATGTACTAAAGTCTCATCTATGTGAAAACACTGCTAGAAAAATTATCAACTTTAATCACATGTAGACTCACAAACTCTAGGCAAAAATTTCTTGAATTACTGACTAGAGTAATAGTAATAACCATAACCATAAACTTGGCCAATTTGCTTTTAATGGGCATATTACATCTGCTAGAATATATTTACTTAAAAAGTGAGGTTAGAAAGTCTGAATCCAACATAAAACACACCTAATTATTTTGTTACTATGATCATGTTTTATCACTAAAAATAAGAGCATTATTCAAAATTAAGATTTGTGTGAGCCTAAGTCAACAGTTATTCTAAATCCAGAAAGTAAAATTTTAGGAAAAACTATGCATTTCCTCTAAGATAGTTGTGATTAGTTAAAATAATTATTTTAAAGCACAGAACATGAGATGAATTATGTACAATTGAAGAAACCCTCGCTATAACACCAGGGGGTCTAACTCACATACAGTAAGAATAGTACAACACCTAAAAATCAGTGTATCAGAGACTGAAACGTTCCTGGTCTGCCAGAATCATATGTCCTGCCAGATCATATGATTCAACATACCAAGAAACTAAAGCTGGGGGAAATGACTCCCCCAGCTATTACCAAACCCAGGCCACCGAGTCTACTTAAGCACATGTGTAAGACGAATTACTTCGTTTACCCCAGGAGATGATTGAGCTCCACCACCTCGGTCTTGCAGAGAGAGTTTAGGACTTCTGTACCACTTTCCAGTAGTGGTCCTACATCTCTTGGGACTTCAGGGACACCGTTAAAGATACCGTATGAACTATGGGTTGACTTTCACAGAAAAAGCCCCATGAAAGCTGGCTTAAAAACCCTCACTCCATATAAAAATTCAAAAACAGAGCCCTGGCTGGTGTAGCTCAGTGGACTGAGTGTGGGCTGCGAACCAAAGCGTCGCTGGTTCGATTCCCAATCAGGGACCATGCCTGGGTTGTGGGCCAGGTCACCAGTGGGGGCCACATGAGAGGCAACCACGCACTGATATTTCTCCCTCTCTCTTTCTCTCTCCCTTCCCCTCTCCCTAAAAATAAATAAATAAAAATAAAGCCTTAAAAAATTTTCAAAAATAGAAATACCTTTAAATTTCTCAATTCAGAGGAATCATTTCCACTCGGTTTAGATTCAGGCACAACCACTTCTCGGCATTCTGTTCTAGAAGTCCGTCTATTACCCATAAAACAAAATAATTTTAACATTTAATTTGAATTAATCTTTTCAGTATATTATTTTTTCTATTTTAAAGTCGACTTTTTAACTATACTTTTTTTAAACAGAAAAAATCTCTTGAAAAGTTATTTCAGAAAATAACATGATTCTAGCACAAATGTGATTTGGGTGCTCAGCGATGACAGAAACTATGGAGGTTAGTAGGTGACTATGTTCTTCATTATGTAATAAGTAACGATGGCAATTAGGGTGTAACTGTGGGAAAGGAGAAGGGAACAGCAATGTGTAAGTGAAGCTACACTTCAGACTGCAAATAGTTTAAGGATAAGAACTAGACTATACACCCTTCTGTGGGCCGCCATGGAGCCTAGCATGGTCTATCATAATAGGCAAAAAAAAAATGCCCAGTGTTTTTCTTTTTATTTTCTTAGAGTGTGAGAAACTCTTCTTTATTCTTCAGTTAGGTATTTAAAATGAACATGTTAAGATAATAATTATAACATTTCAGAGCTTAACCTGACAACCAAAATGCTCTTTTAATATTAATACACACTTCAGCCTATAGATAACAGGCACTTAAGTGTAGAAGATGCCAATTAAAAACAATCATTTGTGCTTCTTTCTTTTTTTAAGAGTTTACGTATTTATTTTTAAAGAGAGGGGAAGGGATGCAAAGAGAGGAACATCAGCGTGGTTGCCTCTTGTGTGCCCCCTACTATGGATCTGGCCTGCAACCCAGGCATGTGTCCTGATTGGGAATTGAATCAAAAATCCCTTGGTTCGCAGGTTGGCACTCAGTCCACTGAGCCACATCAGCCAGGGCTCATTTGTGTTTCTAAAGTTTACTTGCTAAATGGTTCTCTAGAATCCAAGGAGACTATTCCAACAGAAATAATTTTATGTAGTGATTACAATTAGCAATAGGCCAGAAAAATGCCATTAGCTAAAGTGGAACACTATATTCCCATTTGTTTTATGGGAATAAACACTTAAGCTGAAGGAAGGAGAACACATCGGTTGTAATAAACAACACTGTATCTCTACCTACTCTGCCTCACTTCTTGAGGTCCTAGCCTCTGAAACCAATGAACAGATCCATCAGCCTTTCCACTGATAGCCGCTCTTCTTCTTCAGCTAGCTGGAAAAGAATTGTGCCCAGACCCCCTTCACCCTTGCTATGGGGACGTCTACAGATGCACCAAGAAGGAACTTTTAACAGAGAGACGACCAATTTAAGTGAGAAATGTCCAAACAACAGTTTGGGTACAGTTTGTGCAGAGGGTACGTCTGCACAGTCTTTTAAGTTTCAGGTTGTCTTAATGCTTTTTCCTCCACGTTTCCTATTTTTTAATAGTTCCTTTAGTGAGTACTTTTAATGAGTAAAAAGCAAAATAAAGTCAAATCCCCCATTCATTTCTTTATCCCTGACATTTACAGACTTGGTAACCTTTAATACTAAATAAAAATTTAATTGTTATTACTATTAAGCAGTAAAAGACTTTAAAACCATTCTGCCATCAATATGCAAACACTGAAAACAAATTAAAAAATTAAAACCCAAACATACCTTTTTGTAAAACTTGGTACAAGTGGACCGTCAGTCTCCTCATGACAATCCGGGCTATTGAGAAGGTTAACTGGGACTCTTCCAAATGGGCATGACTGAAAATGTTTAGAAAGATTAAGTGACCAAGGAGGAAATAAAAACCTCACCATTACCACCTTAATCAAAATAGATTAACTTACCCGTTTAGCTTTGTTTGTTTGTTTTAAGGGATTTCGATGACTTATGTCTGCATCTTGAGGGGGCACATTCTCTCTAAACAGAAGAAAATACCCTCAATTTTTAAAAGAATAATGTTAACATACGCATTTCCACTACCTGCTAAACACTGTTATCACTCTGACGTGAAAATATGTGTGTTAACACACACGGGTTCAATTTCCTCACCCATACGGAAACCCGGCCTTCGCGGTCTGTCCTCTGGAATCACAGCTGATGTTCCTGCTCCGTAAATGTCCAAGTGAACTGGGGAACGATTCCTGGGTACTTAAAACTGTAGCTGTTGTAAAATTTTTGATATTGTGATTAAATTTGTAAAGACATAAGGAATACACAAAAAGTAATTTCATAAATAAGAATACTTATGGTCAATTCATAGACCTGTCCCTAAACAAGATATGCAGACTTAAAGATGTTCTCAAGATAATTGTCTAACTATATTTAGTAACAGTTTCATAATTACATAATTGTTTCCCCAGATTAAAGGCACATGCCCCATTTTTTAAAAAGCAAAAAGTGGTTGTCCTGCTTAGACTGAATTACTTTTTATGTGTTTCCAGTGAAAGTGTGATCAACAACAAACTATCCAACATAATAATAAAGATGTTACTTCTAAATGACTCACCTCCTTTAAATATGAAATTTAAACTTAGATTGTGCCCATTCTACATAAATGATATTTTTCTATAAAATAGTATCCTTAATCTTCTTTCACAGATAATCAACCACAGAAAAGTATTAGCACACACTAGTATGTTTACCTGATAAACTCTTTTTTTCCTCCTCTGAAAGCAGCTGCTTTTTTTGGAGGTTTAAATTCTGAATGGCAATTTCCAGCATTTGTAGTGGGACTGCTCCACATTCTACAGCTTTTTGAAGAAGTTGTTTACTTTTTTTGAAATTACCTAACAAAGTAAAAATTAACAATTATTTTAATGTAGCCATCTTCACTCTCCAGATTCATATTCTTCAGGACCTTGAAAAAAATTTAAAAGCCTTAGGCAAAAATACTCATTCCAAGGCTCTTGAGCTGTACTTCATAAGCAAATAAGCAGCCACAGTTCTGATAAACAATTCACCTCAAATAGTGTACTTGCGTAATATGTAATTGATGTATTTATGCATTCGTGTATTACCAATGTCCATTTTCAGATGTACAAGTATAACAAAGCAGTTACAAAGTGGAGACACTAAAGGCCAACAAAAACACTTAGGGCCCTCAAGGAAATTAGTAAAAGGAAAAAGTAGGTCCTAGACGCTGTGACAGACCCAAGAGCATCAATCTATTACAATGCAGTACAGTAATTATCACTCACAATGACATTCAGTCATTAAGGTTGACATCTTTTGCTAAAGGAAATCCTCCATCGAAAGGATTCTTGTAAAAAAAATTGCAATGATAAACATTAATCTTTACCTATCAGACTTAGCTACACCACTCTCAAAATGTAAAAATAATTACCCTAATTACCTTTCTAATGACAGATAAATTACCAAACTTTTCTTCAATTGCAAACTTACCCAATTTATTTAGTCTACTATTTTGTTATAAGTGGTAAAAAATATATATCATGTATCTTATAGAATATGTTATCAACATTTACAGGAGCTACGCTATGAACTTGGCACTTAGGGTATAAAAATGATTAAGAGATGTCCTCTAGCTTCAGACAATTTACAAGCTTTAAGAATATAAATATATTTGACAGTGGTTACTAAGTCTATATCTATTAACAGCGGTGATAAAATTTCATATATTGAACATTTTAGCACAGCAAAGAAAAAAGCTTAGATAACCAGTAATTAGGCAGCTTATAGACTTCAATGACAATCTGATAAAACCATGGAATGTCCTCCCCCCACAAACATACACACCAAACTACACATAAGATTTTAAAGGTGTTGTATATTTCCCGAAAGCCTATTCATCAACCCTATGCAAAATAATTTTTCAAAAGATTTTATTTATTTATCTTTAGAGGGGAAGGGAAAGAGAGAGGGAGAGAAATATCAATGTATGGTTGCCTTTCATGCATCCCCTGCAGGGAACTGGCCTGCAACCAGTCAGGCATGTGCCCTGACTGGGAATTGAACCGCGATCGTGTGGTTTACAGGCCTGTGCTCAATCCACTGAGCTACACCAGCCAAGGCTTCAAAATAATTTTTTTTAAATATTTTATTTATTTATCTTTAGAGGGAAAGGGAAGGAGAGAGGGAGAGAAACATCAATGTATGGTTGCCTTTCGTGCATCCCCTGCTGGAAACTGGCCTGCAGGGAACCGGCCTGCAACCCAGGAATGTGCCCTGACTGAGAATCGAACCGCGATCGTCTGGTTCACAGGCCCGAGCTCAATCCACTGAGCTACACCAGCCAGGGCTCAAAATAATTTTTGAATACAGTTTTGACCTTGAGGTTACTACATTGCAGTGGTACAGATAAAGTGCATTTCTTTTTCACATACCACAGTTTGAGATTTTCAATATCTGTGTATTCTAAAGATGTACAGTTTATAGTTGCTATTGATAAGCCATACCACAAAAAAATCTTTAGATGGAAGGAAAGATAAAGGGTCTAAAAGGCCCAGCCAAACTTATTTTAACAAGCAAGGAGTTGGTATAATGCTCTTCTCCAACCTCAACCCTAGAGAATACTCTCCAGTTACTGAGCCCCAATTTGAGCACCATCATGGGGGTTTTGGCCAAGTGAAACCAGAGTGATAATGTGTGTACCTGGTGGTAAATGGGACCTGGAATGCAGCAGAAAGAAGTATGAGGGGAAAACAGGAACATGTGACCAAGAGGACAGACTGAGGGTAGATTCAGAGGCCCCAGAAAATGAGAAAGAGAGAAGACTAAGAATGGCCAGGCGAAAAAATCTCTGAGGAAGAGATTGGTCTGATCCTGTCCAAAAAGTGCAGAACAAGAACCTGGTGAGCAAGAAATAAAAGCTTCTACCACAGTTTACTTGTGCCTCCTCAGAGGGGAACCACCAATTAATGCTAAATTATATTCTGATGTGCATTTCAGTGCTATGAAATCAGAGCATAAAAAAGCTTGTCTAAGCTCTAGCTTAAATATCTTATCTCCTTCATTCCACAAATACTCAGTGAAGAAGCTACTCTCCTTCAGACTGTTTCTGAATCTAACTAAGCACGGACATGATGTTCATGCTTATTTCCTTGCATTCCTCTCTACAAGTGGAAGAGTTAGTATAACAAGTATTCTCTGCATTTCCACTTAGGTGGGATTCTTACCCCACGATATTATCTCATCAACTTTTCTGTCTTTTCCTGTCTCAAATTACCACTTCATAGATGATTTAATATTAGGATATGAGTTACAAAGGAAGTTATCTTTTACTTAAAATTGGGACTTGATATTTCAAGTTACCTTGTGATAGTTCAAACTGTGCAAAAGATATATGCACAAAAGCGAACTTCTTGCAGTTTGCTCTGGCCATCTGAAAGTAGTCACGTGCATCATCCGGCTCTTGAATACTGCAACAAAGATTTCAGAGTCAAATTTTAAGAAAAAGGGCACAGCTACCGAAGTTTTATAATTCTTCATTTTATTTTCCAAGAGACATAGGGTATTGTTTTGTATGTGTGTAAAATTGAATACTATCAGGGTTATTTAAAAAAATCTTTCAAGACAGAGCCAAGAATAGGGAAGTTGTGGAGATATATACATAGTAAAGAGAGTTTACCTCATTCCCTTTGCTGATTATAAACAGAAGAGTCTGGTCAAAAATATTAATTTTCTTACAAGTAATCCTGACTTGTTTTCATTTTACCTTTTTGTAATATAGTTATGTAATGCAGTTAAAATACTAATACTTACGCTTTTAATTCAGCAAATCTCACTTGAATTCGAGCAAAACTCTCATTTTGGCCATATTTATCTGGAGGAAGTGCTTCAATTGCTTGACTGTAACGACCAATCAATTTATTTAAAAGGGCGTCATTTAGGGGGACACTATTTTTCTCTAGTTTGAGCAACAAATTCAACCAGTCCTCTGGGTTGTTCGCCATCATCATAATTTGGTTAACAGTTCCTGAATTATCTGAATAAAGGAAACAAAATATGCCATAATAACAGTAAGACATAAAAATAAATGCCATATTGCACTTTCCTGTCAAATTATAGTTACACTCTCAATATCAACATACATAACTTCTTTAAAATACTTTTTTAAAAATTTAACATTTGTGTAAATATATGCAACTTATTTACTGCATAGGTATCTTTTATCAGGCTATGTTTTACTCTAAAGAGTTATATATTTTGAAGGAAAAAATTTGGAAATAACTTATATAAGTAGCTTTAAAAAACCATATGTAGTCTAAAAATATTTTACGCTGTAACAACATAATTCTATTTCAGTATCCTAACTATTCAAAGAAAACCTAACGTTTTCCTACCACTGCTTGCATCAACTTTCTTAAGAAAATTCATTAGTGACTTATTCATTAAAAACTTAGAAACTTATTACTCCATTCCTATCATAAAATTTTTATCCAACATTATCTCCACATAACCCAAACTTATTTTTTAAACCAACCAAACAAAAGCAGTTTACAAAAGATAAGCAACTAATATGGTTTTCTTCTCCCTCCAAGTTACTCATATTTCTCCATAATTTTCTTTTCAATTAATTTATTTTTTAGAGAGGGCAAGAGAGGGAGAGAAACATCAACGCGCCCCCTACTGTGGCCTGGCCTACAACCCAGGCACGCCAGCCCCCAATCCACTGAGGAATGCCAGGCAGGGCTGATTAAGTTGTCAGAGAAACTCTTCTCAGAGAAACTATCATTCCTTCCACCAGTTTCAGTTACATCCTCCTATTTACGATATTTTAGTCATTACTAAATATGATTAAGTTCTTATTTCTCAGAGAAACTATCATTTCTTCCATCGGTTTCAGCCACCTTCGACAAGGACTAAATCTTTACTTTTGCAAACAAAATGACTGTTTTTACGTGCTACTAAAACATAGTACATTCATAACTTTGCTTTCTTATCTCACATTTAATCTAGCCTGACCTTAACTTCATTTTCGGTTTTACCACCCATTGTTTTCCTAATGAATTAGTCTGTAAGATGTCTAAAAAAGTGTCTTTACAGATATATTCTTCATGCCTCTGGATACCCCATTCTCCTCTATTCAGCAATTGAAGCATTGTGTTTATAGTGTTTGTATTCACTTGTTGCCAAACATATTACATGTAGCATAATGATTTCATAAGTTCTCTCATCTAGAAACCACGGTTTTAAGTATTTTTGAGTCTTCCTCAATACTTACTTTAATGTTGTACATCCCATTATCAATAGATGGTGAGTACTTACAGGCTTGAGTGAGCTAAGGATTTTAAATAAGGACTCATCTATCTTGGTGTACAAGCTTGGATAGTGCTTTTTAAATACACATAAATAAAGTATGGTGGTATACTATTAAGAATTTGCTTAACACCAAAATGATAAATTTCAAGCTTGTTTCAAGTAAATATGATCTGTCACCAAGACTAAATTACGGGTTCTTCCATTCATTTTCAATCCTTCATGCATTTAATGGTTAGTATAGATACGACAAAGTTTTCTCAAGGTCACTTTTCAAATGATGCCAATAATCTGAAATGTAGTAAATTAGGCTTCTGAGCTAATTTGCAGCTTAAAGGTTGAATATTAAAATTTTGGCACTTTCACTCATTCATCATTCAACAAATGTTTAAGTGTCTAGTATGTGCCAGACACCTTTCTAAGCTGTGTAGACAAAACAAAACAAATGAAAACCATGCCCTCATAGAGCCCCCTTTCTAGTGGAAGAGAAGAACAAAAAATAAACACACAAATAAATCAGATATAAAATGATTAGTGCTAGGAAGAAAAAAAGTAACAAGAAAGGGAGAGAGGGGACACACTCCCACCTCAACGGTATATTTTTTAAACATATAATTATTTTTAGAGAGAGGGAAGGGAAGAGAAGAGTGAGAGAAACATCAATTTTCTCTCACATCCCCACTGACCTCTGCAACACCCGTAGGTTACTATTTTAAATATGTGAGTTAGGGAAGGCCTCCCTGAGATGACATTTGAATAAAGACCTAAAGGGGCAGAATAAGCAGATGTCTGGGGAGTGGTGTTCACTTCACTGCAGAGCAAGAGAAAAGATGATGGGTAAGAGCTGGCCTAGCGTAGTATAGGACAGACAGCAGGAAAGCCGCAGTGGCTGGAATAGAGCAAGAGAATAATAATAAAAAAAAAAGAGGTCAAGGGAGTAATAAAAAGAATCTCTAAATGAAAAATTGGGTTTCTGATTTTAACCTTATACATAATTTTATTAAGGTTGACGAGCCTTTCTCATTTTGCTGCAAAAAAGTAAAAAACAGCATATCTACTGATAGCAAGCATAGCAGGAAAAAGAACAACTGACAATTACAGAAGAGTTTAAAAAACTACCTCTGAGTACACTGTAATAAATGATGCTTCTTGGGTCAGAAAGTATCAATTACTGAGAAAGTTACATGATGTGAACATACAGTGGTTAACATTTTATTCCTTTGCTTAGCGGTCACTCAAAAAAAAAAAAAGGAAAGAAAGAAAAGAAACGCACCTGTGGAATCTGAAGGGACTTTATTCAAGCTTAGCTCATCCGTAAGGTCTTCATTTTTAAATTTATTTTTAAAATCTCTCACTTTGTTGATTATTGAATCAATTGTCAATTCTTTGCCACTTAAATCCTCAGCCTCCATTTCTTAAAAAAAAAACAAAAAACTGAACTAGTCATAATTCCTGTACTTTACTAGCATTACAGAGAAAAAAACACTGCAACTAGAGTTTTAGAACCCAGAAGACTAAAGCATTACTATGTAAACACATCTTAACACAGATGTATTAAAGTAGTATTTGTGAAGCTATGTGCATAAAAACAACTGCATATATTTGAAATTTGTTCATCAAGGTTCCCAATAGGGTAATTATGTTTTCTTCCTAACAGAAGTTCCATTGCATAACATAGAATCTGCTGCCCCTCCCCCTTTCAAACTTTCCATTTTTTTCTTCTACACACTGAATGCCTTCCTTTCACTCTTTCTCCAGACTTATTTTCTGTGGGCCATTTGCAAATTCTGTCCTTTGAGGAAATGTGATGGGCTTTTTGTTTGGATTCTGGTAGAAACATAGAAATAATCCTTTCGGTGACATGAACGACCATTCTTTCAGTCACCTGCTTTATGAGGACAAGCCCGCACACTGCAAGGGCTCTACCATTCCAGCCCTTTATTGATAAATGGGATATCTGCAGGCTTGTTCTTGTGCATTTCTCTCAGAATTCTGACTTGCTAACTTAACTACTCTAACATCAAGAATCGACTGTATTCTCATACCAAGCACTTGCTCATCTGCGTGGTAGTGATAATTAGTCAACAAAGTGTCTGCAGCCTTCCTGTCAATCTCACCTCTGTAATTCTCAAACATCAACCCAGTAACCCAGGATCATTCATATCAATGCCGCCAATGACCTCCAGTTTAACAACTAAAAGGGGAGGTAAAAATAAGCAGCTAGATATCACCTCTTTAAGTCAGGTTCGAAAGGTAACTGTCAGAAAAGAGCCTCCATCTCCTGTCCCAGTTTTAAAACACCAGACAAGAAAGGAAGTGACTTTTAGGAGAGGATCTTAGGTCCCCAAACTCTCCCCAGGTGCCCGGCCAGGCCCTCTACCCAAAGGTACCCACACCCACCTCTTGCTTCCTCTATCCTGAACAAAAACCCAGGCAACAACACCCAGTGGCCGGGCGGAGGCAGCAAGGCCTCCCCTCCCCCTCCAGCTGGTGTAGCCGCGCCCTACGTTGTCTACTCGGCTGAGCCGCCTTCGTCTCGCCTCCCACCACTTACCACCCACGCGGCCAAACAGCCTGTGTGTACGCCGCCACCGCCACACTTGTGTTGTGCACTTCCGAGGCTGAACGCACCGCCAGAAAGCTGAAAAGAGAAGAAAAGATGGAATCCAAGGCCTACTCCGCAAACACGTTTGAAATTCCCCGCTGCTGCTGCCCCGGCCTCCTATTGGCCGATGCTGGTCACGTGGAAGTCTGTCCGGACTGGTTTGTGTGCGCCGGCACCGCCCCTTCCTCTGCGACCCAGCAGTTCCGCCGCGGGAGGGTCCGCGCGGGGCCCCACCCTTGCTGGATTTCTGGCCCAGTGTTTTCCCGGCTCTCGGAGGTCGGCTTTCTTGCACCTTCCAGTTTAACCTGGACAGGTTTTTGTCAGAGGTGGAGCCACTCCCGGGAAGAGTTACCCGGTGAGAAGAAAACAGGGGCGGAGACGCTGCTCTCAGCATTCGGACCTAAAAGGTGCTTTGAGAGTAGGTCCTCCCCTCCCGCCCCGTGACCACCACCCCACTGCTTAGTACGCCACGCTCCTCGCCGGGCAGGCTTAGGAGGATGCAGCTACAAAGGGTGGTCCACTACCTTACCTTCCAGCACTGCTGACAGCTCAAGAATCTCAGTGCTTTTTGTCCCTGAGCTTTTACTTGTGCCCTTCCACTACCCATAAGGTATTCCACGCTTGTCTTCAAGCCAAGGCCCTCTCCTTTGTCAAGAATTCTGCGCAGAATTCACCTGCCCGTCACGATTGCTCATCAGCCACCTCCCCTCCGAGCCCGTCCCATTTCAGGGCTCAAGTATCCTCAGAGGAAGGTCACTTTCCGAGTAATCTTCCCAGGTGCGGGGCTCTGCTAAGTGTGGCTTTGTGATCCAAGGCAACAAGTGGTCGATTGTAGCAGCATCAACACTTGCGCTATGGTAGGACATTTTTGGGGGGAGTATGTTTAGGAGACTACCTGTAGCTGTCCCTTGGTAACTCCAAAGCTGCTAGAACCCTCCATTCCCAGCTCTGGCTAGCCATCCTGCCGGCCAGCACAAAAAACCCTAGTTACCTAGTGTATCTTTCCGTACCTGCTGGCTATGTATTTTTGCTGCATCTGAGCAATAGGATCGGTTAATCATCACCTTTGCACACGTGCATCTAACACTGCCTTTAGTTGGAAGGAATTTACTATTTCACAACTTCTCGTTGATCTCTTTGGGGCATGATCTCAAGCTTGCATCTTCCTGAAAATACCATCACTGAATAACTTCACCCTAACATTTTTTTTGTACATTCACTCCTTTGGTGATCTCCACCTGTTAATAACTCCCAAATTTATGTCTTTAGCTGAGTCCTTTCTGCTGAATTCCAGACTCATATACCCATTGCCTACTTAACATCTCCACTTAAGTGTCTCATTTCTATCTTAAACTCTTCTTACAAAATCTCTGTAAAAGACAATTTCATTGTTCCATTTTTAAGCCAAAAGCCTTGGCAACATTCCTGACCCCACATCTAATCCATAAGCACATTGTGTCAGGTCTAAAGAGATATTCCTAAAACTGTACCACCTCCACTGATACCACCCTAGTCCCAATCACCTTTGTCACTCACCTGGATTCCTGCCATAGCCTCCTGGCTGGTCTCCTTCCTTCTGCTGTTGCCTTTCCTCAATTTATTCTCCAGCACAGCAGAGGAATCTTAAATCGCCATGCCACTTCTTCCCTCAAAACTCTTCAGAGCTACCTGTCTCATTTATAATAAAAGCCCATATTCCTTACAATGGTCTAGAGCTGCAATGTTCAACAACATAGCTATCAAACACTTGAACTGTGATTAGTACACCCAAGGAACTGAATTAATTTAATTTTAATTAAAATTAAAAACAGTGCAATTATTGGAAGACTTTTAAGTATATTTGCAAAAACCCAGATATATGAACTTACTTTTTTCAAATGTAAATTTTGTAAATGCAGATTAAGTACTTCCTATGAAAATGTCTCACTTTGATAATATAAATATAAATGTACACTGGATTTTGAAGATTTAGTATGAGAAATAAGGTAAAATATGGGTAATTTTAAAAATATGAATTACAGTTAAAATTATATATTTGATGTATTAAAATATATTAAATGTAATGATATATTTATCACTATATTGTGTTTATATTATTAAATTAATAATATATTTTAATACAATATATCAAAAATATAACATAGGTTCTACCTACAAGTGTAACCTAATCAACAAAACAAACAAGCAAGCAAAATATAACCAGAGACATGGAAACAAAGAACAAACTGACAGTGACCAGAGAGGAGAGTGGAAGGGATATTGGAGGGATTAGGGGGAAGGGTTGTCAAGGAACATATATAAAGGACACGTGGACAAAGCCAAAGGGGAATAGGATTGAGGGTGGTAGGTGTGGATGGCTAGGGTTGGGGGGAGTGGAGGAGGGAAAATGACAAAAAAAAAAAAGCATTTGTTATGGAAAAAAAATACAGACTTCACTTTCTGTCAAAATTCTGGGAAAGATTTATCTATATATTGAGTAAAATCAGCATTCTTCTTTATTTCACCTCAAGTTATTTAAAATAGGGATGAATAAAATTCTTTAGTCCTGTATTTTGCTCTTTAAATAAAATGCTCATGAATGAACAAAAAATATTATTAAGATTAATATCTCCTGTCACAGACCAGATCATGGCTTGAATCCTGAAACAGAGAGAGGACATTAATAAAAAAAAGATCTAAATCTAAACAATAACAGATTTCACTAACAGTAATGAACCTGTGTAGATTTCTTTGATGCTGCCAACTAAGCTATTGAAGAGTGCACCAGTGTAGGTTTCTTAACTTTGACAAATGTACCACACAGTAATATAAGATCTTAACAGCAGGGACATTGAGTGAAGCATGTATGCCAACTGTCAGTACTACCATGGCAACTTTTCTGTAAATCAAAAATTGTTTCAATTCTGGAATAGATCATAGCATTGTTTGAAAGCAGAGGTCTCCCGATACCAACATGACTCATTAAAAACAACCCATATAAAATATACTAAATTTCATTTTGATTTTTTCTAAAATTAGAGAAGGCCATAAATAACTTTAGCAAAGAAAGTGACAAAGACTTCTACTGTTTTTGTGGAATGGAGAAGTGATATAAGCTCTGTACTGCCAAAGTGGGATGATCTGCAATTCTACAGAGCATTGCCCTCAAAGAACATTGCTTAATGGTTTGAGGGAAACTTCATGTTGACCCCTAGTGCGAGGCCTTCAGAACCCTGTCCTTGGTCTTATTTGAAACCACATATTTTATCTGTGTGGCAAACATATAGAGATAATGCTTGTTAATTCTGCACATACTAATTAAAGCAAGAAAAACAAAATTCTAGAAGAGAATTAAGCTTCAAATTGACAATATGAAATTTATAAGGACAAATGTAAACGCATACAGGTTTATAAAAATAAAATTCTCAAATATAACGCATAATTAGAGTCCAGATAATTGGGGAAACATAGTCCAGATTTATGCTATGGAAATAACAAAAATTGCACAAAAGAAAACAAGCATTTTCCAGCATTAGCCATCAGGCAGCACAGGACAGTGACCCCTGGGAGTAGAGGAACAAACGAGGGAGCCCTGAGATTGTCTCTAGATTATTTTCTAGAGTTTTCAAGCTGCAGTGTAGGAAGGGGAACCCAAGGATAGCATGGCATTCTCCCTGAGTTAAGGGGTAGAGCTTGGAGTTTGGAATGCCCTACATAGCAAAGGTTCACTGGGCAGAGTACCAGAGAAAAGATAGTGCAGAGAGAACTCTGGAAGTCTACAGAGAAGCCTCTTGAGGCTCCGACTGAACAATGGTGAGTACAAGTGTCCAAGGAAACTACCCCACCACCAGGGGAAAATAATAGCGGAAAGGATCAAAGGGAGTAATCTCTAGAGGTCATGAAGGGAAAGAAATATTTCATGTTCCTCTGTACAGCAACAGACAAAGGACACGTGATATTTCCTCAGTACTGGGGCAAAATTAGACCTATACTAAAGAATGCACTCGTCCAGCCTAATAAGGCTTAAGAGCAAGCCTTAAAAGGATCAGACTGTTTCCATGAATTTAACTGCACCCCAGAACAAAACTCAAGATTTTTTATAGCAATACAAGAAAATTTAACCAGGTCAAATTCATAACATCTGGCATCTAATTGAAAACATTATCAGGTATTCTAAGAAGCAGGAAAATGTAACCCAGAAAAGTGAAAGAAACTATCAGTTGAAACAGATTCAAAAATGGCACTGAAGACAGAATGAGTAGATATGGACACTAAACAGTAATTATAACTATATTCCATATGGTCTAGAAGTAAGGAAATGTGAATATGCTAAGGAGATATATGGAATATATGAGAAGACCCAAAATAAACATCTAGAGATTAAAAATACAATGTCAGCAATAAAAAGAACACCAGATAAGATTAACAGCATATTAGACAATGAAGAACAAAAGTTCAAAAACTTGAAAACAGCAATAAAAACTGTGCAAAATTTTTAAAAAATGAAAAGGTACACAAGCCCCGACTACTGTGGCTCTGTTGGTTGGGCATCCTTTTCCACAAAGTGAAAGGTTGCTGGTTCAATACCCAGCCAGGGCACATGCCTGGGTTTCAGATTCAGCCCCTGTAGGAGCATGTAGGAGAGGGAACCAATTGATGTTTCCATCGCATTGATGTTTCTCTCCCTCTCTTTCTCCCTCCTTTCCCCTCTCTTTAAAATAAATAAATAAATAAATAAAATCTTAAAATACACACACAAAGTAAACAAAACATCTATGAGCTATAGGACACCTTAAAGTGGACTAAGGTAGATGTAAATGGAGTTTTCACAGGAAAGGAGGGAGACCTGAAGAATATATTTGTAGGAAAAAAATGGCCAAAAATTGTTCATTTTGATGAAAGCTATAAGTGAACATATTGAAGAAAAATAACAAATCCTAAACACAAGAAACTTAATAAAATTCATACCTAGGTACATAATTAAATTGCTTAAAACTAATAATAAAAAGAAAATCCTAAAAAGCACCCAGAGAAAAAAGACGTGTTATGTAAAAGGGAGCCAACATAAAGATGCCGGCAGAAACAATGTAAGCTCAGAAACAATGGAGGAATATCTTTAAAATACTCAAAGAAAAAAGGGATCAACCTAGATTTGTATACACTGTGAAAATATCTTTTACTATGAAGAGGAAATAAGGATGTTTTCGGACATGCAAAAACTGAAAGAATTTATTACTAAGAGACTTGCTCTACGAGAAATATTAAAGGAAGTTCTTCAGGCAGAAAAATTCTGAATTTACATGAAAGAGAAAGCACATTGAAAATGGTAAATATGTGGTACATAGAAAAGACATTTTTAATTAAAAAATCTCTTTAAAGTATAACTAATTAAAGTAAAAACAATAAATATAATATAGTGTCAGATTTATAACATACACAGAAGTAAAACATGTGACAATAATAGCACCAAGACCAGGAGGAAGGAATTGCAAGTTTATTACTTAAGGTTTTCCTACCATATGTAAAGTGGTATATTACTTGTGTTAAAAATGCATTCTGTAACCCCCCAGTGTCTGTTATTATAACCAATATGTATAAGTTCATCTCAGGCACTGGAAATATTACTATTCCAAAAGGAAATGTGCTGTAATTATAAAATACACATCAGATTACAAAGACATAGTGTGAAAAATAACATTAAATTAATCATTATTATTTTAATACTGTTACAGCTTAAAATAAAAATCCAGATATATAGAATTAAGTAAAAATTATATCAAAACTCACTTCACCTGCTCCTTTTAACTTATTTTTAATATGGCTGTTAGAAAAATTATAAATTACATATGTGGCTCACCATTTATATCTTGGATAGTGTTATTAGAAGTTGTAAAGCAACCACTAAAAAGAAAAAAAACAAAAACAAAAAACAAAACAAGCCCTGGCTGGCATAGCTCAGTGGATTGAATGCAGGCCTGCGAACTAAGGGATCGCAGTTCAATTCCCAGTCAGGCACATGCCTGGGTTGCAGGCCAGTTCCCAGTGGGGGACCCATGAGAAGCAACTGTACATTAACATTTCTCTCCCTCTCTCCTTCCCTTCCCCTCTAAAGATAAATAAATAAAATCTTTTTTAAAAGACTAAAAAAAAACCAAAACATAAATGCAAAGGTTATAGGTAATTATTGAAAAGAGGAATAATTAAAATAGTCACTTAATCCAAAATGAAGCAGAAAATCACAAACAAGGAAAAAAGAACACGAGAAAAACAGAAAATAATTTATTTAAGTCCACCTATATCAACAATCACATTATTGCACATGTTCAAAATACTCCCTGAAAAGGACAGAGATATTAATACTGAATAAAATACAAGTATCAACTACCTGCTACCTACAATAAACCCTCTATAAATATGAAGACAAATAGGATAAAAGTAAAAGAACATAAAAAGAAATATCATTTTAACACTACTAAATACAGAAGGAGAAAGACCTAACTTGGCAGAGGTCTATGAAAACAGACTTAAGAGTTTTTGATCATTTAGGTCAATGATCTTTCATCTCTGATCTAGGTAGGGTATTTTTTGAATATCAGATGTGAATCCAGATTAAAAACTTGTCAGAAGTAAGTGCATCTGCTGGAAAGCTAGATCAAATTCTTTAGAGTTCAGTCCCAGACTTTAAATCACAAGTATTCAGAGAGCTGTGAAAATAGGCACTGTTTCTCTCTGATGATCAAGAGTTTTTGGTGCATTACATAGCAATGGATGGAGGACAAAATCTACTGCAACAGGCTTAGATAGTTCCAGGATCCCTAATGGATTCCTGAAACCATGGATAATAATGAACCCTATATATACAGTGTTTTTTCTTATACATACATATCTATGATAGTTTAATTTACAAATTAGGCATGGTAAGAGATTAACAACAATAATAATAAAAGATAACAATACATATCATGATAAAAGTTAAATAAATGTGGTCTCCATCTCTCAAAATATCTTATTATACTGCACTCATCCTTCTTCTTGTAATGATTTCAGATGATAAAGTGCCTACATAATAAGAAGTGAGGTGATGACATGTGCACTGTAACTTAGTGTTAGGCTGCTATGGTCTGATGATATGTTAAAAGGAGGATCATCTACTTGGGGTGATGCTGGATCATTGAACAATGACATCAGTGGTTGAATGTCAGGAACAGATAATATCCATGGTTGAACTTGTCAATGGTCGATAATTGGGGAAATTTAATATTTTCAGACCTTGGTTTAGTGAAGTTAACTAAAACTGTGGAAAGTGAAACCATGGATAATGGCAGACTACTGTAGTTAACTACAGAAGCATTCTTCATTTATGGAAACCTCCACCTAGTTCTGAAGGGCCCATGAAAATACTAGTGGTACGCAAGCTTTTCAGAGACCTTACCCACCTGTAGGTACATTCTGAGTCACCTGACGACTACCAAGATTTCAGGACGCATACCCGTTATCTGCATAATGCTGGTCCTTAGCCCCTAAGTTGTTCCCTTTGATATTTTGGAGGGTCTCTGGGGCTTCTTACCTGTGATCAGAAACAAAACTAGCCTCAGTGGATACCACATTTTCCTCCAAGGATCACCACTGCTCTCCCAAGACGCTGTTCCTCCAACCATCTCATTTTTCCACAAACCCTTTTGTTACTCCACTGAGCACAAAGGACTCTACAACACTCTGCATGGTCCTTAAAAGTTTGCAGTTGTAAACCTTGGTTATCTCTGGCAAATTGGGTTTACCTCTCTCTCCTTTATAACTCTCAGTCTGAGAAGTCAGAAACAATGCATTATGTGTTTGTGCCTTAATGTTTTATGGAGTGTTCAGTAAATGTCCTTTCAGTTTTTTGCTTATAGCCCTCACTTGACTCAGGCATAAATGTATGGTACCAGACTATGAACAAAGCTATATGCAGAATCTCTTTTCTCCTCTGATGAGTAAGGGTTTGTTACTGGAGAGCTCATTGCACCTCCCTCTTTCTTCCCTTAGAATGAGTCCTCTTCCAGCAGACTCTATAGCTCCCTTTCAACTTGACTTCTGTCAGAGTATGCCATAATTTACCTTGGTTGCCTAGTAAAACCAGGCAGGAGACAAAGCTCAAGTTCTTTCTCAAAGGTTCTTCAGGCCCCAGGAAAATTGGCTGTCTTCACAAATTCCCAAACAGGCCCGAACCTGCGGGAATTGCAGCCAGATTCACGCCAAAACTCTTCTGTCTTGATGCATAAGAAAATCTTCAAATTAACTCAGCAGTGACAAATCTCCAAATCACATAAAGCCACTCCACACCCTTAGCACTCAAGGCAGTCAGTAGTGATAGAGGCCATGAGGTGACAGAAAAAAACAATGGAAAGGCCACCAAAGGAAACCCAGAAGCCAATCTCCACACAGGATGTTATGCCAAGGGCAGGAAGGAATCTGGACTCCATTTCTCCATTCTATTGAAATTCCTCCATGATTCTCCTCAAACTGGGGACACAACTTTTTTGTTAATATATAGATATATAAACTGGAAGAATATAAATAGCATTAAAATAGTTGCTATTTTCAGATCCAAGATGGCTACAGAGTAGCTGGAAGCTTTGTCTACTTGCTCCCAGACCTAGACTGATCTTGCAGATAAACAACAGAGCAATCAACTTGAAAATCCAGCAAAGAGGAAGTGAGAGCATGTGTGAGTGAGTGCATATGCGGATGCGAGTGAAGGGAGTATGCATAAGTGAACAAGAGCCTGCTCATCTTCAGACACTTGGAGCAGGTGGTCTGGTCTCTCCAGTGGAACAGCTGCTACCACTGCTCCCCAGTCTGGCACTTCTGGCTACGTAGATTTGGGATGGCTACAGATCGGCTCAGGAGCCTCAAGCCCCAGAGGTGGAGAGAGATGGCTAGGAAGGTGCTGGCTGCAGAAACAGTAGCAGGCCCACCTGAGGCTGAGAATGACAGGAGGGAGCAGCCAGAGCTCCCTGCCACTGCCCTGTGTTATATTATTGCTTCAGGACTCTTCCCGGTGCCATCCGGGAGAAATCCAGAGAGAAACTTTATCAAAAACTGTCAGAGGCTCTGACAGGCTGTGGCCAGCCCTGACCAAAAGAAACAGTTATTTTGGAGGGGACGGAGAGTACATGGAGAACAGGCAACCCAAGGCTCAGTGCTGCAGCATTGGGGCTACACAGAAATTCCTTTAAAAGAGGAGCTGAGGTGAGCAGGGACCTGGTGCTCACATGCATGTGTGCACATATGTGCATGTGCAGCAGCTCTGCAAATGAAAAACTCAGAAGGATAGAGTCATGCTGAAGGGACTATGAGACCCAACCCAGCATGGCCGGTGAGCATGGGACTGTACAGAGTGGAAAGTTTGGGCTGAGACTCCAGTGAGAGAGTGGCAGGCTGGCTACGGGTGGCCGGAAGCTAAACATCTGAGATTTTCTGCAGCCAGGCAGGTCCCCTCACAGACTGGTGAGCCCGATTCCCACTGGCTGGATTATAGGCCCTGCAGATCAGTAAGGCCAGGCTCAGAAGCCCCCCGCTGAGCACATTTCTGCAGGGGAAAGAAGAAAAGCTCTGAGAGGGCCCTTTACCAGACGCTTTGAGCTACACTATTTTTCTTGCCCACATCCTCTGAAACCAGCAGAATGCAGAGATTATAGACAGGCACAACAAGGGGTATTCAGGGCCTTACCCAGCCTCAGTGCCTAGACAGAACTTTCATCTGTGCCTAGCAGTAAAGAGTGGCCCCTTTTATACAAATTGGTCCCTCACAGGAACAAACAGCTAATTCACCAGAACTCATACATTATTGAAAAGAATCTGGGACAGATCAAGATGTATGGCTAGGGGCGAGGGAAACACTCCTACCATCTTACTGGAAGACTGAAGAATGCCCCCCTCATGAGACACAGGGTACCCACCCTCCTGATATCATTTAAGAGTCTGGAGGCAGGTAAAGAAGGTACTGGCAGTCCTCTTGGGTCATTAAATGAACCACTTCTGGGCCCTGGGCTGATGGAAAGCTGGCAGTGCAGAAGAGTGGGGACTAACCAAATATAAAGGAGACAGCCACAGACTGTGAAATGCTTGCGGTCTCAGACAGGCTGCCTAGAGCCAGACTAGGACACCATCTTACATTACCAGGGGCAGATCCAGAAAGAGAAGACAGTGGTAAATCCTGGATCCTACTGAGACAAATTCTACCATGGTCTTCTTCATGTATTGCATTATTTTCTCTCTTGCATAGCTTTTAAACATTTTTTGTCCTTCGAGTTTATGCCTATTATGCTACTAGTTTTTATATTTTAGTTTATTTCAAATCTCATATTTTGTTCCTCTCTTCTCTTACTCTATTTGACCTTTTTCCTTTCTCTTCTTATTTGTTTTAAATTTTATTTTTTTCTCTTGCTACACTTGTTTTTATTCTGAATTCTTACTATTTCCCCCTCCCACTTCTCAAAACCATTTTTCATGTCATTAGTCATCTCACATTGTTTTTCTCATTCTAAAAATCCCTTATTCTCTCTCCACCTTTATCAGTCTTTGCATGTTGGTTGTTGATATGGTGATGGTTGATGCATTTTTTTACATTTTATTTCTAGATCTTCACTATTTTTGTATTTCAAATCTCAAATTTCACTGCTCTTCTCTCTTACTCCATTTTGCTTGGCTCTGGCCCATTCTTTTTTTTTTTGTTTTTGATTTTAATTTTACCCTGATTTAGTCTTCTTTTCACTCCTCACTCTTAGTATTCCTTCCCCACTATCCTCTCAAAATCACTTTCCTCTTTTCTAGACATCTCATAAGCATTTTTTTCTTCTATTCCCATTCCACCTATATTAACTTTTGCTCCTTTGTTGTTGATATTGCTGTGGTGGATCTTTTTCTCTAATTTGGTTCTGATTTTTCCACTATATTTAAATTTTTTTGTTTAAACCTAATACTATACTCTTTCCATTTCTTACTCCTTTTCATTCTTCCTTCACCTTGTTTTTATTCCCTACTCTTATTATTTCTCCTCCCTTGACCCTCTCAAAATCATTTTCTTTCAGTTAGTCATCTCATATTCATTTTTCCTTTCATATAATAGTCTCATCTTTTACACCTTTATTAATATTTGCTCATTTGCTGTCAATAGTTGTGGATGGGGGTTATTTCTGTTGATGTGGGTTTGGTTCCTGGGTTGTTTGGCTTTGTTCTGGGAGCACCTGTATGACAGCATTCAAGACATGCTGGGTGGTGTGAATCTCAGTCAGCCAGCTGGAGGGAAGCACCCACCAAAGAACTACTCAACAAAAACCAAAACCCAATTACAACCAGAGAACCCATATAAACAGCATAAAGAGCATTCCAAGACATCCAGCTCAGGAAATCAACGAGACTACACCACTGAGTCCTACAGGTCTCCTAACCTAGACAGTCACACCATGAAGACAGGGAGTCAACGCAGATCAATCTAATATACAGAAACAAACAATAAGAGTCACTTAAAGTTGGAGACAAAGAAACAACCCCCAACTGAAAGAAAAGGAGGAATACCCAAAAACAGTGCTAAATGAAATTGAGGCAAGCAAACAATCAGACACTGAGTTCAAAATAATGGTAATAAGGATGTTCAAGGAGCTCAGTTTGAACTACAAGGGACTCTATGGAGGCTGCAAGGAACTTACTGGGAATTACACTAGCTTGAAAAAAGGACATAGAAAATATCAGTAAGAGCCAGGAAATGAAGAAATGAAGAATACAATATCTGAAATGAGGAATACATTAGAAAGAACTAAAAGCAGGTTAGATGAAGCAGAGGATCAAATCAACGAGCTGGAGGACAAAGTAAAAAAAAACTCTCAGACAGACCAAAACAACTAAAAATTACTCAGAAAGAATGAAAAGGGTTTAAGGAAGCTGCAGGACAATGTGAAATGTAATAATATCTGTATCACAAGGACACCAAAAGGAAAAGAAAAGGAGCAACATGTAGAAAACCTGTTTGAAAAAATAATGACAGAAAAAGTCCCTATCTTGATGAGAGTAAAAGTCAAGCAAGTCCAGGAAGCAGAGGGTTCCAATCAAAATAAATACAAAGAGGCCCACTCTAAGACACATCATAATTAAAATAGCAAATTTAAAGTAAAAGAGAGGGTCTTAAAGGCAGCAAGGGAGAAACAGCTAGTAACATACAAGGGAGCTCCCATAAGGCTATCAGCTGACTTTGCAACAGAAACACTACAAGGGGGATAGGAATGGCAAGAAATATTCCAAGTAATGAAAAGCAAAGGCCTACAAACAAGACTACTCCACCCAGCAAGGTTCTCATTTAAAATGGAAGATGAAATAAAAAGTTTTCCAAACAAAAAAAGCAAAAAGAATACATCTCCACCAAACCAGCAATGCAAGTGATGCTAAGTGGACTACTTTAAGAAGATGAAGAAAGAGAGAGAGAGAGAAGAGCACAGGTGCAAAGCAGAAAAAAAATGACAATGAATAAGTACCTATCAACGACAACCTTAAAAGTAAATGGATTAAATGCTCCCATTAAAAGACATAGGGTCATTGAATGAATAAGAAAACAGGACCCACATATATGTGTCTATAAGAGACCTATCTCACATAAAAAGATATACACAGACTGAAAGTGAAGGGGTAGAAAAAAATATCCCAAGCAAATGGACATGAAAAAAGAGCTGGAGTACCAGTACTTATATCATAGAAAATAAACTTCAAAACAAATGCCACAAAAAGAGACAAGAAAGGACACTATATAATACTTAAGGGACTAATCCATCAAGAAGGTATAACCCTTGCAAACATATGTGCACCCAACACAGGAGCACCTTAAAACATCTAAGGAAATTTTAAGACTTAAGAAGGATATCAACAGCAACACAGTCATTGTAGGGAATTTTAACACCCAGTGGTGAACAATAGATAGATTTTTCAAGCAAAGAATCAAAAAGGACATTGTAACATTGAACAACACTTTAGATCAAATGGACATAATTGATATATACATAAACTTTCACCCCAAAGAAGCAAACTATACATTATTTTCAAATGAATATGGAACATTATCAAAGATAGACCAAATGCTGAGGCTAAACAAGCCTCAACAAATTCAAAAAAATTGAAATCATATCAAGCATCTTCTCAGATCACAATGACTTGAAACTAGAAACTAACCACAAGGAAAAGACTAAAAAACATTCAAATACATGGAAACTGAATAACATGCTATTAAATAATGAATGGGTTAACAATGAGATCAAGGACAAAATAAAAAATTTTCTGGGAACAAAGGAAATTGAACACATGCCAGCCCAAAACCTTTGTAATTCAGCAAAAGCAACACTGAGAAGAAAGTTCACAGCAATACAGGCCTACATAAAAAAGATAGAAAGATCTCAAATGAACAACCTAACCCTACAAAACTATAGAAATAGCAACAAACAAAGCCCAGAACTTTTTGAGTAGAAGGAAGGAAATAATCAACATGAGAGCATAATTAAATGACATAGAAACCAAAAAAACAATTTAAAAAATTGATAAATCCAGGATCTGGTTCTTTGAAAAGATAAATAAAATTGGCAAGACTTTAACCAGACTCATCAAGAAAGAAAGAGAAAGGGCCCAAATAAATGAAATCAGAAATGAAAGAGAAGTTACAACTGATATCACAGATATACAAAGAATTGTAAAGATTACTGTGAACAACTATACGCCAAGAAATTGGACAGCCTGGGTGAAATGGATATATTTCTAGAAACATATAATCACCAAAACTGAGTCAGGAAGAAGCAGAAAGCTCCTGTAGAATGGTAACAAATGGTGAAATTGAAACAGTTAAAAAACTGCCAGCACTCAATAGGTCTGAACCAAATGGCTTTGATGGCAAAGTTTACCAACATTTACAGAAAAACTAAAAATCTTATCCTTCTCAAAATATTCCAAAAAAATCAAGAATTGGCAATGGATAATCCTCACCCTGGGAAAATCACCTTCATGGTCGTGGTCTCTCCTCTGCCAGCTGAGTATTATCTTATGTTAACTAAAACTATCTTTTACTTGTGTCTCCTATGAGGGGCCTGAGTTAGGTTGTTATGTGAATATATAAAGTAGCTCAAGACCTTTCTTCAGTTAGTTAAGAAAAAATTTAAACATTTTATTATAATTTTTGGGGTCTGGAAATTTCCCTCTTATGTTATTGAATGTGCATCTTTTAGTGATAGGAGCGAGCTTCTTAAGGTTTTTACTCACAGCACCTTAGGTGGTGAGGTGTCCCTCTGGGGATAGAGTCACCCACCCACGGCCTCTTGCACAACCTTGTGTGCATACAGGTCTGATGAGGGTTCTGCTTGCACCATGGACACCCAGGATAGTGACTCTGGCACCTGTCAGAGGCTCACTCCCTGCTTTATCTGATAGAGCAAGGTTGCACAGGGAGTGTCCAGCAGCCAGACTGGTCCTGTTGGAATGGAGCCCAGAGATGCCTCAGGGGTGAAGGAGAGCTTTCCTGTGAAAACAGTCAATGTGAAAAAAACTAAGAGGCTCCATCCTTATGAAGTCTGTAGATGAGTGCAGGAAGGAAAGACAGATGGAAGAAAAGCAATCATTGGTAAATGGCAATGTTTAGTTTGGTATTATAAGTATTCTACTGAAAATAAGTCATCAGATTTTTAAAAATGGAAGGAGAGGGAAAGAGAAATAGGAATTCAAGGGGAAAATACAGCACTCATATTAGTGATAGAAATTAATTAGATTTAAAAACTTTCTCTGGAATAGTACTTTACTATTTAATAGTTGGTTATTTAGAAATTTGAATTGTAGTCATTTGGGAAAGGAATACAGAAGTGGGCAAAAGTAGGTTTACAGTGGTGAGTACATGAGTTTATTCTTATTGCTTATTAATCATTGTATTATTTATTTTATTATGATTATAAACCTACTTTTGACCACTCCTGTATATCTTACTATGTAATCACATCAAGTAAACCCATATCAATATGTTAATAGTAATAACAGCAATCAGCCCTAACTTCCTGAAGTAATAACAACAGTAAAACAAAAAATGGTAGAATGTTACATTTGTCAGTAGCTTTAAAATTTTTAAAGTGCTTTCACTTAAATGGTCTCATTTGATCAGTTTATGAGATAGGCAGCACAATTTTTTTCATCATTTTGAAGGTAGGAGATTGAACTTGAGAACATTTTAGTGACTTGCCCTGTGTTACATGTCTGGAAAATAGCAACACTAAGACCAGAACTCTGGACTTTTGTTTCTGAGTTCATTTTTATTTCTGACAGAATAATCATTCATTCTGTCACCAAAAATAGCCATTGATTTCCAGAGTTGAGTAAAACTTGTCTGGGGATAGGTGTAATTTATAGTACTTACCTACATTGAATTGATACCTTTTTTGTTCCTTTTTCACGCATTGTTAAAATAATATGTGAATCAAACTTAAACAATTCAGCTCACAACTTTGCTTTTGGTTCTCCAAGAGCTTTAGTCCTCAATGGTAGTTTAGTTGGCAGATGGCTGAGTGTGCCATTTGAAGTCATCACTTCTACCTACTCCACCCTTTGACCCAGTTTCTACCAAGAGCTGGCACCACAGCTGTTATATTGCATATATTGCAGAAGCTTTGAGTTTGCTTAATCCTGTCTCAGCAATTTTCAACCAGGCTATTTAACTCACTCTGAAAAGGGCAGATGTAGAAAGACATATATGCAAAGACCTTGTTAGATTCATTCTGTTTCCAACTCAATTCCTAGATCCATCCCTTTCCATTCAGGCTCAAAAGTGAACGTGCAGATGTATTAGGCTAGAGACCCTATTGGGTCACCCAGACCTTGAGAGGGACATGTAAATATTGTCGGCTCTGAAGGAGCCCCAGTAGTCACGAAAACTCTACATGCAATGCTGTTCCACAGGGAATAATACCCAGCTTCACTCCGAACTTTCTGGTTACTCTGGGTCCCTTCGTGGACAGAAGAGGTCCACCCCTAACATTTGTTAGCTCCAGGGCAAGAGTATAAATAGAGGCCTACATACCTTATATCTAAATATTTAAAGGTTGCAGGTAAAATGAAATATGCCCTCTCCTCCTACTGTAGCAATAGTGTGTCCATAATAACAAAGTTGAAATACATGCTTAAAGCTAAGGCTGTTTGTTGCTGTGAGCTGGCAAATATAAAAGGCATTTGAATTTAATGATTACTCTACATTTTAGGCATTTCTGCTGATGGGCCAGCAATGTTTGGAAGAGTGATAACATAAAGTATATCATTTATATTACTTGTAAATTGATTCATTTCATGAATTTATTTTTCTTTTATTAGAAAAAGATCATTTATTACATTGTTCTTACTAATATTTTTACATACTCTGTGCTCTACTGACAGTAAAGGACTAAGGAACTAAAAATTAACTGTGATTGTATTCAAAGAGCAAATATTTGAATATATCTCTATAAAAAATTAAACTAAATATAAAAATTGAAGTTATTTTACAGATAACTTTACAAAAAGTTATTTTCTTCTAAGATATTCAAAACTACAAATTAAAATGAATTCAATATACAAACTCTAAATTAATGCATATAAAAATTTTAATTAAAATTATTTAAATAAAATTGAATCTTTAAATTCATTTTAAAATATAATTAAATATTAGACATTTTCAGAAAAATAAAACTATTTACAGCTTTAGCACTGAATTGTGCTAATATACTGAATAAGTATCACACTTCATACATATTATGTCTAGGTCAGCATTGCCTAATAGAAATAATGCAAGCCACATACTTATAACTTTTAAATTTTTTATATTAAAAATTCTTCTGCATTAAAAAATTTAAAAATAAACACTTTAAATTTGTTAAAATTTTAATAATGTATTTTATTTAATCCAACAAATTAAGGTATTATTCCAACATGTAATCAATATAACAATAATTAATGAGGTCTCTTACATTTTTTTTTCATGCTAAGTCTTCCAAGTTTGGTGTGTAGTTACACTTACAGCACTTCACAGTTGGAGTAGCTACGTTTCATAGGCCCAGTAGCCACTTATAGCTAAAGCTACCATATTAGTGAGTATTCCTTGGTTGCCATATAGACTGTTACAAATACCACATTAATTGGTGAGGTCCTCCAAGAACACAAGTGGAAACACAAAGAGAAGCAAGAGAGTGGATGCTCCATACTACTGGGAATGATGTTAAGAGGAAGAACGTAACAGGTTAGTTAATTTGTCTTTCTCTTACCTAAGGATTTCTACCACTCTAATTCTCTGAAGGAGTATCTACCTCCAGTGTAGGCAGTGGCACAACCCAGTAAACTTCATGGGTGCAGGTGCCTTTTGTTTCAAAGGACATAGGACAAGAGATTTGGAGAAGCTCTTAGGTTTTCATTGGGGCCTGAATGGGTTTAGGAACAAAAGTGGATGTTTAGGCTTATAGATCGCACTCTGCAGTGCTAAGCACCAGACAAGCAGTTGACAGAGATCCAATGTGTTAATAAATTTATTTGTTAATATGTTTATGAAAACTGAGGCTCAGAGGAGGGACTGCTCTTGCCTGGTATGAGCAAGGTACTGGATAGAGCAGCCCTCCTCCTGGCCAGGAGTGCATTAGAATGGAAAGGGACAGAGTCAGACCCAGGCTCTGAGGACCATGCTAGGTAAGGGACTGTGAAACCAGGACCCACTAGTCTGAGAGTTCTGAGTTATGGAAGTGTATGGCATGAGGATACTCACTGGTGTCTATTTTCCTTTATGTTATACTTCTTGAAATATTGGCTTCAATATCAATATTAAACTTGAAAAAAGCAAAAATGGAAGAGGAGGTACCTTTTAACAGATGCATATGTAATTAGTAATGACTCTGAGCAAACCTTCCTCACCAACTCCTACCCACTCTCTCTCACACACACACATTTACCTCCCTTACCATATACACACATACATACAAATGACTCCAGAGGGAAAAGCACTGTATTGCTTTTATGCCTTTGCTTTAAAAATATATATGATAAAACATGACCTACAAGTAAACGTTTGTTACAGCGGTAAGACAAAATGCTCTAATTATAGAAAATTTACAACCTCTTAATAAATAACTGCTCATGCAGTTTCCAGGTCTTGTGTTAGTCACCAATGGAACAAAAGCATGTGATTTTAGGTTGAGGAGAAATCAGAGCTAATCAGGGTTTTTGCATTTATGGTTCTTATTTCCTCCAACTCTTTTTTCAGAGGTCACTTACTTGGTAAGGCTTTTTCTGACAATCATATAAAAATTAAAAGTGGATTGCCTTATGACCCAGCGATTCTACTACGGGGAATATATCTAAAGAAACCCAAAACACTAATTTGGAAGAACATAAGCACCCTTACACTCATTGCAGTGTTATTTACAATCTCCAAGATATGGAAGCAGCCCAAATGTCCATCAATAGATGAGTGGATAAAACAATGATGGGACATATACACAATGGAATACTATTTGGCCATAAAAAAGAAGAAAACTTTACCTTTTGCAGCAGCATGTAGGGACCTGGAGAACATTATACTAAGTGAAATAAGCCAGTCAGAGAAAGACAAATACCACATGATTTCACTCCTATGTGGAATCTAATGAACAAACTGAACTAATAGACAAAATAGAGACAGACTCATAGGCAGAGAGCAGGATGACAGCTCTGGGATGGGGGGAGGTTAGGGGATGGAGGGACTGAGCAAAAGGAAAAGGGACTTAGGGACATGGACAAGAGTGTGGTGATTGTGGGGGGATGAGGGTATAAGGGGGATATATGGAAATAGAAAAATACAATAAAATATTGTTATAAAAATGTTTAAAAAAATGGAATCACTGGGTACTCCACCCTCACTCCAACTCCTGCACTTCCTGTTTGCCTGCCTTGCTTCATTTTTCTCCACAACATTTTTCAAAATCTTACATAATGCAGACTTTACTTTTACAGTTTTTCATATTCACCACTAAAATCCTCCACAAGAATGAGCATTATTACCCAATGTGTACTTAATGTGTAATATGTCTGCATATGTCTATGAATAAACACTTTCAAATATTTCAGGTGAATAACCAGAAGAGGGTTATTATAACCATTGCTAGCTGATTTGGTAGTTTATTCTTAATTTTTGAGGCACCTGCATACTGTTTTCCATCATGGCTGCACCAATTGACATTCCCACCAGCACCGTGTGAGGGTTTCCTTCTCTCCACATCCTCTCCAACACTTGTGATTTCTTGTCTTATTGATAATAGCCATTCTTACAGGTGTGAGGTGGCATCTTATTGTGGTTTTTATTTGCATTTTCCTTATACACTAGTGATGTTAAGCATCTTTTCATATATCTGTTGGCCATCTGTATGTCTTTTGTGGAAAAGTGGGTATTCAGTTACTCTGTCCATTTTTAAATCAGGTTGTTTGTATTTTTTTGTTGTTGAGTTGTATGAGTTCTTATTTATTTGTTTATTTATTATTTATTTATAATTTTTAAAAATTAGTTTATTTATTTAATTGTTATTTAAGTACAGTTTTCTGTCTTTTACTCCCATCCCGCGTTGTATGCGTTCTTTATATATTTTGGATATTAGCCCCTTATTGGGTATTCTTTGCAAATATCCATTTGGTTGGTTGCCGTTTTGTTCTGTTGATGGTTTCTTTTGCACTGCAGAAGACTTTTAATGTGATATAGTCCCATTCACTTGTTTCTGCTTTTCTTCGCCTTGCCATTGGGGTCAAGTTCACAAAATCTCTTCTGAGAACAAGATCCGTAAGTTTAGTGCCTATGTTTTCCTCTATGTATTTTATTGTTGCAGGTCTTAATTTCAGGTTTTTAATCCATTTTGAGTTAATGTTGTGTATGGTGGCAGATAGCAGTTTAGTTTCATTCTTTTGCATGTGACTTTCTAATTTTCTCAACACTGTTTATTAAGGAAAGTTTCCTTTCTCCATTTAATGTTTTGATTCCTTTGTCAAAAATTAGTTGCGCACATACATGTGGATTTATTTCTGGGCTCTCAATTTTGTTTCATTGGCCCGTGTGTCTGTTTTTCTGTCTGCCAATACCATACTGTTGATTATTGCAGTTTTGTAGTGTAGTTTGAAGTCAGGGAGCGTAATACCTCTGGCCTTGTACTAGTTCCATGAATAAAGATAATATATTGTAAGAAAAACAAAACCCAGAAGTAAACATATACTATTTTGCAAAGTTGTCATGATCCAAACCGGCAGAAAGATATTTTTTATAGTTTCCTATAAAAACTGTCTCCTTATCTCTTGCTGCTTTTAGGATTTTCTTTTTGTCTTTAATCTTTGGTAACTTAATGATGATGTACCTTGGTGTGTTCCTCTTTGGGTTCAACTTCTTCGGGGCTCTGAGCTTCCTGGACTTGTATGTCTACTTCCTTCACCTGATTAGGGAAGTTATCTTTTACTTCTTTTTTAAATAAGTTTTCAATTTCTTGCTCTTCCTCTTCTCTTTCTGGCACCCCTATTATTTGGATGTTGGAATGTTTAAAGTTGTCTCAGAAAGTTCCTAAGCTGCTCCTTATTTTTTTTTGAATTCCTGTTTCTTCATTCAGTTCCAGCTGAATGTTTATTTCTTCCTTCTGTTCTAAATCATTGATTTGAGTCCTGGTTTCCTTGCCTTCACTGTTGGTTCCCTGTATATTTTTCTTTATTTCACTCTCCATAGCCTACAGTTCTTCCTACATTTTGCAACCATATTCAGTCATTTCTGTGAGCACCATGATTACCCATGTTTTGAACTCTGCATCTGATACATTGGCTATCTCCTTGTCATTTAGTTCTTTTTCTGGATTTTGGTCTGCTCTTTCATTTGGGCCATATTACTTTGTCTCAGTGTATCTGTTATGTCGCAAGGGGTAGAATCTTAGGTAACAACAAGGCAGGATGACCCACTTGACTGGGTTGTGGCACTGTATGTGGTGGTAGAGGGGTCAGAGAGGGAACAATGCTGCTTGCTCAGCTCTCAGTGGCTTTTAGTCACTTCCTCCACGATCCACAAGTGAATTGTGACTTTCTGGTGCTGATTCCTAGTGGGTGGTTTGTATACATTCTAGGACTCCATGATTCTTCCAGTGGGCTCTCCTGTGAGACTGGCTATTTCTCCTGCCACTGCAACCCCCACAGTTTTTACAGCCAGAGGTTTTGAAGCTTTTTGTCCCATAGTTGGACCCCTGGGTGTTGTGGTCTGTCTTGCTCCCTAGTTTGTCCTCCTGGTTTATCCGCATGTAAATGTGGAACTACCTGGTGTGCCAGCTGCTGCCTCACTGATCTGGTGTGCCAGCTGCCACCTTGTGTGCATGTTCTGTGCCCTGGCATGCACACCCCTTTCACCAATATGGATAAATGTTTCCTCTTTACTTCTTTAGTTGTTGGACTTCCATACAGTTCAATTTCCTGGCAGTTCTGGCTGTTTTTTTAAATTAGTTGTTATCCTTCTTTTGGTTTAAGGAGGAATCAAAGTATATCTACCTATGCATCAATTTTGGCCAGAAGACTTGAGAATCTGAAATAAATTATTTTTAAGTTAAAAACAGAAACATGTATAACCATTTGTATGTCTCTTTTTAAATTTTGGCTTTCACTACTCTGAGTTTTATTTATTTTTAAATTTATTTATTTATTTTGAGAGAGAGAGGAAGGGAGGGAGAAAGAGAGGGAGAGAGACATCAATGTGGGTTGCTTCTGTCACACCCTCCACTTGGGAGCTGGTCCTGTGCCCTGACTGGGAATTGAACTGGCTATCTTTCAGTTCACAGGCTGGCTCTAAATCCACAGAACCACACCAGCCAGGGCTGAGTTTTTAAAATATTAAAATACCCTGCAACTTAAAGACTGCTTTTATGGTAACTCATGAGTTTTTAACTTCCTTTTAAAGTTTTTGGATGTAACAAACTACATTTTCACTTTAGCACTATTTATATAATCATTCTCTCCATACATTCTGGCCACTCAAAAGCTTTTTAATACATATCATTATGTACATTATTTTAGAATATGAAATCTAGTAGTGTTTTTTAAACCATTAAGAACATTATAGGGGACTGCCTGTAGACCAAACATTCTTCAGCTCAGCCCCAGCAGCTTACTTCTGGGAATTTCTACAGCTCAAACCCTCTCTAGCTCCAGGTCCCTTTATGGCTTGCCCCTGAGACTTCATGAGGCTTAAGCCTACTCCAGGTATATTCCTGATAAGCCTTGGCTTCCCCCATCTCTGGACTCCCTGTGGCTTACACACAAGCTGACTGGCCTGCCAAAGATACCTGGCACACACAGTCCACAAAGGGGTAGCTGGTACACAAGTTCACTCCTTTCATCTGGACTGGGGGAGGATGCTGTTTTGCCTAATTCATAGAAACAAACAAAGAGATTGTCAAAGTGAGTAGACAAAAATATAAGTTACAAACAAAATACCAGAACAAAACCTCAGAAAAAGAACTAAATGAAACACAGACAAAAAAAATCTATAAAATAAAGAGTTCAAAATACTGGTAATAAGGATGATCAATGATCTCAGTGAGACCTTCAAAAAAGACATAGGAAACATAGAAAAGAATCAGTCAGAAATGAAGAATATATTAGATGGAATCAACATCAAATTAAATAAAACAGAGGATTCAGTCAGTGATTTGGAAGACAAAATAGTGGAAGACACCCAATTAAAACAAACAAAAAAAGTAATAAAAAAAGGAGGATAGTTTAAGGGACCTCTGGGACAACATCAAAAGTAATGGCATTTGAATCATCAAGTTTCCAGAAGGATGAGAGAGAGAAAGAGATAGAAAGCCTACTTAAAGAAATAATGGTTAAAAACGTCCCCATTCTGGTAAAGAAAATAGGCATTCAGGTCCAGGAAGCACAGAGTCCCAAACAAGATGAACCCTAAGAGGCCCACACCAGGACACATCATAATTAAAATGCCAAAGTCAAATCAACAAGGATTTTTTTAAAGTTTAAGGTTGGAAACAAATAAACTTAACAGAAAAGAATATTAAGAAAAATAACATTTTGCCTTGGGTGATGTGGCTCAGTGGATTGAGCACTGACTTGTGAACCAAAAGGTCACTAGTTCAATTCCCAGGCAGGGCACATGCCTGGGTCGCAGGCCAGGTCCCCACCTGGGGTGCGTTAGAGGCAACCATGCATTGTTTCCCCTCTCTCTCTTTTTTCCTCCCTTCCCTTCTGTCTAAAAATAAATAAAATCTTTAAAAATTAATATTTTTATATGTAGGCTTGTTCCATGTAGGTTTGCTAAGAATATTCTAATTGACTGGTTGTTCCATGTAAGTAACTCAGTTAACATACAAGTGAGAAGGAGAAAAAAAGGTGTGAAGTAATTGTCTGGTCTCTGGGTTCACGCATGTATCTCCATTTCATGAGTCCACAGCCTTGAGGCTGGGCCTGGCTGAGAGGCCAAGATGATGGATCTCTCTTTCCAGAAGGTCTTTCATCTCCAAGGAAGCCGACTGCGCTTCTCCATGGCATCGTGGCAGCAGCGTAAGAACCTGGTGAGTGACAAGGCCAAGTCTAAGAGCATGAGCACATGGACCTGGTAGGCAAACTGGGTTGCCTTGGAGTGCAAATGCTCCATTAAGTGTTGCTAGTCTTCTATTTTTTTTTTTACCAAGTATCCAATATCTAGACACAAAGATGCAGATTATTTTAATGATTGTTATTATTCTGACTTGGCAGATACAGATACTTGTGGTAGTTCAGTAACCTAGGCTATTTGGTGATCAAAGTCCCCAATATACAAACCCTTATTGAGCATCTGTTTATATCATGTTGGCCGATGTCTTATTGGCCAAGGCTGACATGTGGCCAAATCTGAAAGGCAGTCTAAAAGGCAAGCCACATACCAGGGTATGCATAGCAGGAGAAATGATTCATGTGGCATTAATGTGACAATCTGCTATAAGGTCATTGAAAATTGTAATATATAACTACCTTAAATAATTACTAAAATGGGAGCATATTTGGGGATATCAAAGTCAATGTATAGATCTTTTTTACATATTTAGTATTTGCATTAAATTTATTATTTTCATTTATTATCAATATCATTTTGTATTTCATCAAATTCATAGATTTTTAAGACTAGTATGGCTTCTTTTTCTTAAGTTACTCTGCTCCTGGATTTCATTAAATGTTAGTAATTAATTTAATGATATAACCATAATAATTACATAGGGAATCAAATATTTTAGTACTTAAATTTTTTTTCTTTAGTAAAGAGAGTTAAGCCTGTCAGGGGATCAAAGGGAGGTTAAAACATAAAAACTAAAGGATTACAGTTCAATTCCCAGTCAGGGCACATGCCTGGGTTGCAGGCCAGTTTCCAGCAGGGGACGCATGAGAGGCAACCACACATTGATATTTCTCTCCCTCTCTCCTTCCCTTCCCCTCTAAAGATAAATAAATAAAATCTTTTAAAAAACATTAAAACTATTTTTATGGATGAAGCCCTAATTTTAAAATAGTATATCTCAAAACAAAAAACAAAACTCCAACTGCATATACCACACAAAACACATGAATAAACTAAACTGAGCTCAAGAGCTATCAGCTTACACACTCTGGCGCAAAATAAAAGTAAATGGTAAAATTAATATTTTAATATAACAAACCAGTTTTTTGCTCTATGCTATGCGGTCCAAATAGGCTTTAAAGGAGGTAGAATATTAATGTTTTCTACCATCTATCATTTTCAAAATGAAATCCTCAATCTAATTTGGAAAAAAACATTAGTCATACAGCAAACTGTTACAGAATTATGTACATATTCATTAATGATAAGCATAAAATTAGTTTTAGTTTTACAGTTAAAATGCTCGTTAAGAAAATGTGCATGCAAGTCTTCTAGCCAGGAGGATTTTCATCGATGCCAAGTGATAAAAGTTGGCTAAATCAGGCCTGTTTTACGATGACTGGTAATCGCTTTGTGCAGGCAGAAATGGGATGTATAGGAAGGACCCTGCTACTCATTGTGAAGTCTGCAGACCGATTAACATCAGAATTACCTAGGAACTTTTTAGAAATACAAAATTTTAGGCCCCATGCCAGACATACCAAATTGGAATCTGTAATTTAACAAGATCCCCAGGGGCTTCTGAGCACGTTAAAGTGTCAGAAACTCTGACTTAGGGTATGTTTATTGGTTAAAAGGTATCTTTTTCAAGGCACTCGAAGGACATCATCAGTGAGTTCTTGATGGTGGATGTGAAGGATGAGCACTTGAAGCGGGGCACTGACTCCAACCTTCATGAGAACAGAGACGTCTGAATTGGCCGTAGACCCCCATAGAAACTCTTGCTATGGACCCCATGCAACTATGTCATGTTACAGCTTCTCAAGCAGCTGAGAACTATTTTCATATAAATGTCATTTTTCTGAGAGGACAGAATCTCCCAGATATACTTGTCGTCAGTACACTTTGCTGAAACTGACTCCTCAAACTCACCAGCCCTTCATTTTTTGGACTCAACCTAATAGTTTCCCTTGAAAGCCTCCCTGCTTGCCTCACTGCAGGAGGCACATGACATCCGTTTGTGCCGCTGTTGGTCATGTTAAGGTGATCATTTGGTTAAGATACTATCTGCCACATTTCCATTGTGAAATGTCCTTTTCCCTTTTAATTAATGTGACTGGCAGAGTAATGTTTCAGATTTTGTATCTTGTCAACTTTGGCCAATAATTTTAGCTTCCATTAATAATTCTAGCCAGAATCAATTGCTATGGTGAGTAAAAAATCATGGCTTTCTTACTCTTACCATTCCTTCTATATTTATGGGCGAGCATTTTCATCAAAAGATAAAAAGATGTCACTCATTTACATTACTTTTATGGAAGCAGTGAAATTTTTGTTTTGCCACCTCTGATGTAAGCTACTTTCATTTATATCTTCTCATTACAGGATCATCTAAAGTCTGTGGGTGTAGGAAGCACTAAGATGGAAATACCCAAATAGTGGTTATGGTGGCATTAGCTTCTTCTTTTCTTACTACTCACTTGCAGTTTTTCAGGCTACATGCCATTTCTGCCGCACGAGATCAAGAGAACAGATGCTTTAACATCCCTACTCTGGCAGGGCAGGTAAAAGGTATTTCAGAATTTATACATTTCAAGAAATCATTGACTGGTTCTAGTGTTTTATAGTCATAATGTTTTATTTTTTTGTCTACTTATTCTTTTTGACTTTGTTTTTTATTCACCTTTACTTTTCAGCTCCCACTTCCCTACTCGGGGGAAATGCCTGCTCATTTATATCTGTAATGCTATGAAAATTTAAGTAAAATTCTTGCATTTCAATTATAGTGGATGTGGATTTTTATCAATATTCATCACGTACTATAATCTACAATTTCTTAGCTAATATATTAGTAAAGCTCACTGCATTGTAAATAACAGCCTTCATGGTGGCTTGGCTTATTTATTTTTGCCAAATGATTATCAGGAAAGTGGTAATTGGTAATTGGACAAGAGATAGGATGCCTGATGTACATGTGTGCAGGTAGGCGCCGGAGGTTATACTCACCCCCATCCTGAATCCTGCCATGTTAACTGGCCTGAAAGAGATCGTGACACGTTTTCATCTATATTTTCTAGATAAACCTATTATATCTACTTATCCACCCATCCATTTATGCATCCAACCAACCATTCATCCATCCATCTATCTGTCCATCCATCCAACATTTACCATTTATATTGATTATCTATTCATTTCCAGGCATTGTTCGTAGGACCTCATATACAAAGATGAATAAGACACAATCCCCATCCTTAAATAACTCATTACTGTCTAGGAACAAATCCTCCTTTAAGGCCATCTCTCTTTTTTTTCCCAGTTATTTCTTCTCAAATGTGAGCACTGCTTGTATTTTTCTCCTCAAGGCTGGTGCAGATCAAAGCTCCTTTGAGGACTGTTATCTGCATCTGCTGCTTCTGGGAAGCTAACAACTGCTGTGCAACGCCTCTCAGGGTCTCCTTGCGACCCACTAGTCAGAGGAGCTGTCTATTTCCCTCGCCTGCTGTGGAACCACTGAACAGAAAACACAGCACAGGGAGAAGAGGGCAAAGTACAGAATTTGTTATGAGGGGACAGATAAAAATTCTAAATAAAATATATATTTTCCTTTCCCAGTATAATGTTAATGCAATATCTAATTGAAGATTGGAGAACATAGCTCATTATCCTTCTTAAGAACCATAAAAACAATAAAAAATTCCAAGTTATCTAAATTACATTCGTGGTGGCTAAATTTGTTATAATCCTTTTAAATTACCTTGGTGTTGGAGGAACTTTTATCAACATGAGAATAAACTATAGACTACCTAGCATGCTACAATTTTCCCCCATGGAAAGAAATAGTTAACAATGGTTATTTTCTTTGTGTACATACACGGTTAATTTTAGAACATTATATATGGTTACTTAACTCAATTATTAGTGATGAGAGATATATCAGAATATCTTTTAAAAAATCTTTTCAATTTCCAATAAAGAATTTATCCTCTTTAAAGTATTGGTAGTGAACAATTTCAATAGCAAAAATGCTATGCTTTAAGTATACTTTAAAATTCATTGTCTCATTTGACCCACACAACAATTACATATAGTAGATGAGGAATGAATTATCTTCATTTATTAGATAAGAAGAACCATAAAGACACCAGCTACTTGTCCACGCCCCCACATGTGCTGGCCGGGGATAAAAACAGAATGGAGGCCTCCTGATTCCCGGTCTGGTACGCTCTCCATCAATATGCTGTCTTCCTAGTTACTCTTCAAATCTATGATCTGTTGCAGACAAAATGACCCAGGAAAATTCTCTCACTAAAATAAGCAACATGCCAGCTATGGGCTAATAAAATGTCCTCGAAATATATTGCTCTCTCTCAATCTTATCCTTATTTATCCTAGATCATTCATTTATTCATATATCATGCATACATACATGTATATATATAAATGCATACCACCAGAAGTTTACGAAGAGTCAAATTATTTTACAGTTTTGTGAATTTTGTGCCCAACATTAATTCATGTTATCCTTTATTTGGAAATCTTTTGTATTATGCTGGACCAAAACATTACTAGTAATATAAGGAATTGGGAATTTGCTGATCAGTTAAGTTAGCTCTGCCAGATAGACCATATTGCTTATAGATTTTATTTAGTTTCTCAGTAAAATGATCTCAGTTGGGCAGAAGGGAATAATATTTCTTTCACCTTCTACTTTGACTTTATAATCAGGGAGAATTTTATGATCATGTTAGTTCTGGTCACTGCCAAACCCCTGCAATTTAATTCCAATACACTTGTCCAGGACACTTTCCAGTTTACAAAAATTTTCCCTCAAGAATGCCCATTGGCCCCAGCTATAAAATTGGCTGGCATCAACTACTTTAAAGTAAAAAATAAAAGTTAAAGGAGGCAGCTTCCTGCTGAAGAAATAACTTGTGCTTTGATTTTCAAGTAAGGATGGGGTAGTGTCAGACATAGTCAGTAGAAACTCAATGAATGTTTGTTGAATGAACACGAGTTAGTTCCTATATATTCGTGACATCAGTGTTAGCTATTACTTTTTCTAGTAAGCCGCTGACATCCCAGTCTAAGTTAAAAGATCCTTCATTATACTTCTGCACTCCGTTGCAGTCCCTTATTCTTCTGTTTTAATTTGTCAGCAATGTTGTTGCTGAGGTTCACATCATCATTATTACTGTGTTTATTGGGTGCCAGAGGCTGAGGTAGTGAGAGTAACCCACTTTCCAGAGTTACATAGTAAGGAAGGGGTCATTTATCATCGACCACCATAATATATTGTACTCATCTTTTTACTTATCTCTCTACTACACTGTCAATTCTCTGAGGATTATCTCTGAGTAATAGTTAGCTTTGAATAATAATAATAATAATAGCAGCACTCAACATTTATTATTTACACCATTTTGTATGGCTAACCTCATTTGAGTTTCACATGTTTATGCTGTAGATACTATTATAAACCAATTTTACTGTAAGGTACATAGTAGTTGTTTCTTTAAAATATAGTTCTAGAATTGAAATTACCACAAATAGTTATAACATTTTTCACATTTATGATTTTTTAAATAATATTTTTTATTTTTTAAAGATTTTATTTTATTTTATTTTATTTTTTAGAGAGGACAGGAGGGAGAGAGAAAGGAAGAGAAACATCATGGTTGCCCGTTACACACCCCCAACTGGGGATCTGGCCCGAAACCCAGGTATGTGCCCTGACCGGGAAATGGACCAGCCGCCTTTTGGTTCACAGGGCATCTCTTAACCCACTGAGTCACACCAGTTAGGGCTAACAATAATCTTTATTTTTTAGCACAGTTTGAATTTAAGTAAAAATTACAAAGAGAATACAGAGTTCCCATACACCCCACACTCAGTTTCCCTTACTGCTAACATTTCACATTAGTACCATACCTTTGTCACAGTCTCTGAACTAATACTGAGTCAGTACTGTATTCATATTCTCTTAGTTTTTAGCTAGTGTTCTTTCTCCGTTCCAGGATCCCATCCTGGATACTATATTACTTTTGGTTTTCATGTCTTCTTCTCCTCTCTCTTTTTCCCATCTACCAGTTTCTTTTTACTCCTCACAAATCCTGTGTCAGTTGTTGTGGCTTCTAGTTTGCAGATACGTAGACTGAATCACAAGTTCATGTACATAGTTAAGGCCACACAATTAGGAAGAGACTACACTGGGATTTTAACCAAAGTCCAGATTAGCTCCTAAGCCTTAGCTCTGACATGCCCTGCTGGGCCTCCTGGAGACAAGGTGCAGCTCTGGCCCCCACAGGACTCTCAGGCCTTCACCAGAGGCTAGAAGGCCTTCCAGAGGTCAGACGGCTGGGAACACACTGTGCCGCCACCTTGGTGGTCCTCTCCATAGTTTCGATTCATGTCCCCCACACAGGCCCAGAGTCCTCCTGGGGCTACTCATCACTTGGAGCGGTTTTCTGTGGTATTGAAGGCGGGCCCAGCTAGCTCAGGGAAGGCCTCTGGGTCAGCCAAGCAGTTGCTGGGCCCCAGAGCAGCTGGAGGGCAGGACACCACTACAATGTTGCCAGAACTGAACTTGCAGATTGCTACCAAGGACTTCTGCTTCTGCCAACCAGCCAGAATATAGGTCATCTCCAAACTTCCCAAATTTGGCAAAGCTCTGGAAGATGGCCCCTGACTTTGATGGGAGTGTTACACTGCTGTTCCAGGGTCCATGGTGAGCATGGTAGCCCTTGACCTCTTCCTCCAGGTCAGGTAATTTCTTGATGAAGACCCCTTCCAGCTTGTAGTCATACACCTGGGGGTAGGTGTAGTTCAGTTGTCTGCCGATCTTTGAGAACTGGTCAAGAGAAAAGACATGCAGAGCAGGGCCTGCCCATATCCTGGGTCCTGAGGTGGCTGTGCGCAGCACACGTAGGAAACCTGGGGACACCGTGCAGCAGCAAGAAGACTGTTTCTTCATCCAAGTGCAGTGCGTTCCTCCTGTGTCCCTGGCTAGAAGAGTTCTGCATCCCAAAGTCATGAGGTGGTTGGTCACTGTAAAGTAGGTGAACTGACTGGTGTTCCTGTACAGCAGCAGCAAGCTGTTCCTGCCTACAGCTCCGTCCAAGCCATCCGTGGACCCCATCCCATCCTGCCAGACCCCTAAGCCCTCACCCAAGTACTTGTAGCACAGTCCTGTCTGATCCCCAGCACCCCTCCCCTGGAGGCCCCGCAGTGTGTAGACAATGAATCAGTCCATAGGCTGCCCTGAGTCAGTGAAGCAGGTCAGGGTCCCTGCAGGAAGGCATAGCAGTGAGGTCAGGTGCAGCAGGCTAAGGGCGGCCATGGGGCTGGACCACTAGATCAGAAGGTGGGCCAGGCCTGGTCCCTGGTGACTTACATTTCCCCAAACCCTCCCGGAAACCTGGGGCAGGACCCCACGGGATGGAAATTTCCCCCCTTTCATGTCTTCTTAGGTCTCTCTTGGTGATGACAGTTTCTCAGACTTCCCTAGCTTTTGATGACCTTGATAGTTTTGAGGAGTACTAGTTAGGTATTTGATAAAATGTCCCTCAGTTGGCATTTACCTGATGTTTTTCACATGATCGTACTGGGGTTATGTGTTTGGGGAAGAAAGACCACTGTGGTAAAGTGCCATTTTCATCAAAGCAGAGCAAGGGTACATACTATCAACATTTCTTACCTTTGTTGATGTTGACCTTGATCACCTGGCCGAGATAGTGTTTGTCAGATTCATCTGCGGGAAAGTTACTCTTCCTGCTTCCCTTCCCACAGTGTGCTCTTCGGAAAGAAGTCTGGGTGCAGCCATTACTTAAGGAGTGGGGTGCTACACAATTATTTGGATTTCTTCTGCAAGAAATACTTATTTCTTCTTCCCCATTTATTACTTCATTCAATCACTTATTTATATAGTATGGACTCATGAATATTTATTTTATGCTTTGAGTTACAGTATAGAACTATTTTCTTGCACAATGTATTTTAGCTCTGGGCACTGGGCACTGGAGCTAAAATTGAGTTATATTGAATTATAATATAGAACTATTTTCTTGCACAACGTGTTTTAGCTCTGGGCACTGGGAGCTATTTCAGTTGTCTCCTTGCCATACCAATTTGGCTTTCTTTTTTCCTCTTTACTTTTGGATACTAAAAAATGTTGCGGGATCATCTTATATACTTTCTGCCCCAGTCCCTGAACCAGTCACTTTTCCAAGGATCCCTGGTTACTTTGGAGAATAGTATTAGAAACCAAGTTCTGGGTACTAAGTGTGCTCATTGCTGGTGTGACGTCAATGATTCTAAGCCCTCTCAACTGACAGAGACAGAACATATATGTGCGTATACTAATCTGTGTATATGCACATATCTATAAATATATCTACATGTAACCAGCTTTATCTACATTGAAATAAACATGAGTTTATAATGGTATTGCTAACTTGTAATCTGTTCGCATGAACTTCCACTCCAACAGTGAGAAACCGGGCTCACACCATTTGCTACCTGTTTACTTAATTGTTCAATTCCAGGGTATACCTGTAGCAATGTCAGGATTGTTGACCTGTACAGCTGTGGAAAGCAACTTTATCAGCTGAAATACATTGCCTATGCATAGTTCCTTTCGCCTTTAGCCTTACAGACTCTACTCATTTACAAATTTACTTAGGCCAGCAAGTTTTACCCCGACCCTTTTCAGTGAGTTTGTTCCATACAGTTTATGTCACAATTAGATTATTTTGTCACAGTTTATATTCCATCCGGGAGTTCCCCAACCTCCTAAATGATTTTTTAAATTTTTCACTTGTTAAGGCTCACTTTCGCTGCAAAGTTTTATAGGTTGTGAGAAATGCATAGTGTTATTTATCCACCAGTGCAGTGTCATACAGAACAGCTTTGCTGCCCCACAAAATCTCCTGAACTAGACCTAGCCAACCTGTCCCAATTCCCTGAGCCCCGAAGCCATAGATATTTTTACTGTCTGTATAGTTTTGCCTTTCCAGAAATACCAGATGGAACCATACTAGTTTCTTTCACTTAGCAATATACTTTTAGCCACATCTTTCCTGGGTATATAGCTTATTTCTCTTTATTGCTGAATAATATTCAATGGTATGGATTTACCATAATTTCTATTTATTCAAGTACTGAGAGCAATTTGGTTAATTTTAGTTTATGGTGATTGTGAGTAAAGCTGCTGCACAGATCCACGTGCAGCTTTTTTGTGGACATGAATTTTTTTAAAGATTTTATTTACTTATCTTTAGAGGGGAAGGGAAGGAGAGAGAGAAATGTCAATGTATGGTTGCCTCTCATGCATCCCCTGCTGGGAACTGGCCTGCAGCTCAGGCATGTGCCCTGACTGGGAATCAAACTTTGATCCTTTTGTTCACAGGCCTGCACTCAATCCACTGAGCTACACCAGTCAGGGTCTTGGACATGAATTTTCAAATTAGTTGGGTTAGTATCCAGGGGCACAATTTCTGGATTATTCAGTAAGACGATTTTTAGCATTTAAGAAACCGCCAAGCTGTCTCCCAAAATGGCAGTGCCAATTTGCATTCCTGATATTGGTGAATGAGAGTTCCTGTTGCTCTATAACCTCACCAACATGGTATTGTCAGGGTTTTTTTGTGTTTTTTTTAGCCATTCTAACAGGCAGTGGCACTTCACTGTTGTTTAAATGTGCAGTTCTCTAATGACAAGTTCATTAGAGCAGCTTACATATTCATTTGCTATTTGTATATTTTCTTTGGTAAGGTGTCTAGGTCTCTTAATTATACCTAAATTGGATTGCTTTTTAAATTATTGAGTTTTAAGAGTTTGTATATTTTTGATACAAGTCCTTTATCAAATAGGTGTTTTGCAAATATTTTCTCCAAGTCTTTTTTTTTCATTCTTTACAGTGTTTCACAGAGAAGTTTTTAATTTAAATGATTTACCAATTGATTTTCTTCCATGGATTGTGCCTTTGGTGTTGTATCTAAAACTCATCACCAAAACCAAGGGTCACCTCACTTTATCCTATTTTCAATTAGAAGTTTTATTATTTTGCACTTTACATTTACGTTCATGACCCAATTTGAGTTAATTTTGGTAAAATATGTGTGGTCTCTTTCTATGTTTTTCTTTTTGTTTTGCATATGGACACACAATTTCTATAGAACCATTTGTTGCAAAGACTATTATTTCCCATTGAATTGCCTTTAGTCAAAGATCACTTGACAATACATGTATGAGTATATTTCTGGGCTCTATTTCCCCCCATTGTTGTGTGTGTCTATTAACCCAATACCACACTGTCCTGATCACTGTAGCCTTAGAGCAAATCTTGAAATCAATTAGTTCTCAAATATTTTTCTTCTTTGGTATTATATTAGCTATTCTAGGCCCTTTGAATTCCATAAAAACTCTAGATTGTGAGTATTCACTAAACAACTTGCTGGGATTTTGATTGGTATTGCATTGAATGTATAGATTAGGTTGGGAAGAACTGATATTTTAATAATAGTTAGTCTTCCAGTCAATGAACATGGGATATCATTTCTCTCCAATTACTTATACCTTTTTTTATGCATTCCACTATGGTTTTATAGTTTTCATATATAAATCTTGTTTATAATTTAGATTATATAACTAAGGCAGATTTATATCTAAGTATCTAATTTCCCTAGATGACATTGTAAGTGGCATTATTTTTAAATTTTAAATTCCAATTGCTCATTACTGGTAAAGCAATTGATTCTTACCCTTTTACCCTAGGAAATTACTGTATTCACTATTAGTTACATGAGTTTTTGTTATTGATGATTCTTTGGGATTTTTCACATAGGTAATCACTAATAAGGACAGTTTTATTTCTTCTTTTCTAATCATACATTAATCAGCCATTGTTGTCTTACTGCACTGGCAAGTACTTCCAGTACAATGTGGAATAGGTGTAGTGAGGGAGGATATCCTTTTCTTGCTTACCATTTTAGGGAAAAAGTGTTCAGTTTCTCATCTTTTTGTATGATGTTTGAACATTGAGTCAGTTTTGCACAATTGGAATAAGTCTCACGTGGTCTTAGTGTCTGATTATTTTTACACACTGTAGGATTCAATCTGGTAATATTTTGTTGGAAAATTTTACATCTGTGTTTATGAGAGATTTTGTTTTCTTTTGTTGTAATGTGTTTATCTGATTTAGGTATTGGCATAGTTATGGCCTCATAAAATGCATTAGAAAGATTTCCCTCTTATTGTATTTCCTGGAGGAGATTGTAGAGAATTTGTATCACTCTTCCTTAAATGTTGGGTAAAACTTACCAACAAAACCATCCAGGACTGGGTGCTTTCTCTTTTGGAAGGTTAGTGTATTTTTGCCAATATATCTCCCAAGGCAAAAGGAATAAAGGAAAAAATAAACAAATGGGACTACATCAAATTAAAAAGCATCTCTACTCCTAAAGAAACTGTCATCGAGATGAAAAGAGAACAGACTGCATGGGAGAACATATAGGTCAATGACACATGGGACAAGGGTTTAATCTCTAAAATATATAAAGAACTCATATGACTCAACATCAAGAAGATAAACAATCCAATTAAAAAATGGGTCTGAACAGACATTTCTCCACGGAGGACATACAGAGGGTCCATAGATACATGAAGAGATGCTCAACATCACTAATCAGAGAGATGCAAATTCAAACCACAATGAGATATTACCTCACATCAGAATGGCCATCATTAATAAATCAACAAACAAGTGCTGGTGAGGATGAGGAGAAAAGGGAAGTCTAGTGCACTGTTGATGGGAACACAGACTGGTGCAGCCACTGTGGAAAACAGTATGGAATTTCCTCAAAAAATTAAAAATGAATCTGCCTTTTGATCCAGTGATTCTACTGCTGGGATTATACCCTCAGCATCCCAAAGCACTAATTCAAAAGAACCTATGTACCCCTATGTTCATAGCAGCCCTATTCACAGTAACCAAGTGCTGGAAATAGCCTCAGTGTCCATAAGCAGAAGAATGGATCAAAAAACTGTTGTGCATTTACACAATGGAATACCACACAGCAGAAAGGAAGAAGCAGCTCCTACTTTTTGTGACGGCATGGATGGAACTGGAGAATATCATGCTAAGTGAAATAAGCCAAGAGGTGAAAGCCAAATACCATATCATCTCACTTATAAGAGGAATCTAATGAAAAAAATAAACTAAGGAGGAAAATAAAACTAGAGGTGTGGAAACATGGAACAGGCTGACAGCTGCCAAAGGGGAGAAGAGAGGGGGGTAATGGTGGAAAGAGGAGAAGGAATTAGTCAAAGAACATGTTTGACTGACCTGTGGACACAGACAACAATGTGGGGATGGGCTGTGGGAGCAGGGGGTGGGCTGGGTGTCATGGGTTCTATGGATTCCCCTTATCTTGGTGGAGTGGGGGAAGGGTGGTAAGGGGGATAAAACGAAACACTGGAACTAATAGACAGCAGTTAATATTATCAGTGATTTTCTCCATTTTCTGCAATATTATCCACTTAGCAAACTTTATTTTGTAAGATTTAGGGTCTTTCTACAGCTCTTTTATATCAGACTACTTCCTTTCACTCCTAACTCAACAGGTTTCTATGTTCCTCTGTCTTTAAAAGCACAATTTGCTGACAATATTGAAACATAGAAAGGTGAAAACACTACAAAAAACAAATAGTTTATGTTGTTGAATCTGTCTGGGCTGTAAAGCATTTAATTTTTTGCTATTTTATATAAAGTCATTTTTTATTATGATCATATCATTTCCCTTGGTTTTTGTAGATAACTATGTCTTACTTATAGTCAGTCCACAACAAAGAACTCTGTTCTCAAAAGTTTTGCAGATACTGTGGATGCTTATATTTGATTTTGTTCTGTCATGATGTCTTGGTTAGATGGCTGTAACTCCAGGTGAACAGACATGCAGGACTCCTTCCATTTGCACAGACTGGGTAGGCTTCGGTACTTCAAAACAACATGTGAATGGAATACTGCACTGTTAGTCTCCAGACTGGGTGATAAGGCTCCAGAGTGGGTAAGTTCTAGGGCTCTAGTTCTTAGGTTATGTTTGGATATGTTATCAATGCTAATAAGCATACTACTCTCCCAGGCAGAGTGTGGAGATGTGCGTGCCATTCTTGACACTTTTTTCAACACTTGTCTAGGATTTTCTTATATGTGACAGGCGCCCCCTAGTGAATAGCGGGACTTTCATTGACTTCCACTATAAAAGAACCTGTTTAAAAATGTTTGTATTTATTAAACAAGACGCTGAAGTTTTCTGTGTGTGCATGAGGGTGAGGGTGGGATCTGTTTTTCATTAAAAAACATTCAGGATTTCACAAAATAGAAGTAGTAATCAGTTTACTACATAAAGTTCAAACTAATATGAACTTTGCTAGATCATCAAAGTACATAAATACATCATTGATCTTCACCATCTCTCCAAATGTGAAGACTTGCGTGGATTTTTTATAAGGCTACTAGAATCTGATACACATAACTTGGGGACTGAGACTTGAGAAACCACAATTTCTGTCCAAAAACTTTTAATCTGGTAAATCTATTTGATAAATTATATTCTATTTGGTCTATTCAAGATTAGAATATATAATGAAAACAGCGGTATCTTAAATGATAAGATAAATCAGTTACTTTTAATTATGTCTTCCCTCCCACTTTAAAGCTCTTGCCACTTCTAACAGTTCTCAAAAGTGTGTTATAATTTTGATATCATCGTAAATATTAATTATTACTAATAGCACTGAATTAGGTCCTCAGTATAAAACCAAAAATAATTCTTACCCTCTAAGATGGTTCCAATACACAATAAAGTCCAATAATAACTAACCAGGTCAACTGTAAAGTAAATCAAATAAACATGAAAGAAAATATTAACATTACTCTAACAGTGTCAGAAAAACAAAAGCAATCACACTTGACTCAATGGACTTTAAATGGAGCATCCTAAACTAACAATTAGAGAAAAGGTTAAACAAAAAGTAGGTGACATGTTTCAATAACAAGTAGGTGAAAAGATTATTGGACTGTTCTCAAAGATCTTGTTTGATGTCAGAAACTATCAAATTATTAATTTCATGTGGTGTATTTTTGCTACTTTTCAAGGGTAGATTACCCTGTTGCCTTCTATCTTATTATCTAAACAGATTTTTTTAAATTACTTTTTCCTTGTTTGCTTAGATTGTCCTTTTAGATTCACCTCATTTTCTACAGGTCCAAACTGACCTCTCTAATGATAAGGCAGGCCCCTTTTGGTTCTCCCTTTTCTCTGAACCAGTAATGGCCTAATTTAGCACAATTCCATCTCTGATTATTCCATCTATATTAAAAGGCTCTACAGAACACGTGCAATAATTCATTCAAATTCCAGTTGACCCTTGAAAACAGGGCGGGGATGGTGCGTAGGGGCACCGACCCTTAGCAGAACATTCACATATTAACTCAAGTAGTCCATCCACGAAGGCGGATTCTGCACTGTATTCATTAATTTGTAAATGGGTAGACCCCTAAGTCCATTCTCCATCACTGCAGCTTCACGAATTTAGAGGGATCACTTGTGCATTTCCCTTGTTCTGGTGGCAAGCAAGTGCAGACAGGGGTGAAGGAAAGAGAACCCAAGAAAAGTCGAAGTGAATGACAGGTAAGGACGAACGCACCTCGTTCACCTCATCCTTCAGCACAAAACGCCCATTCTTCCCTGTCTAGTTTCCTAAGACGTGTCCGGGGCGGATACAAGGTCACCCGTGGGACGGCAGGTACTCCTCCGCTGGGCCCGATGCTGGGGCCGGAGGCGGGGAAGAAGCCCTAAGCCTTGCGGGGAAGGTGGCGACCTGGGTAGGGGCCGGGCACCAAGCGCAGTGGCGGATCGGCGCGCGCCCGCGCCGGCCCGGCTGCCCCCGCCCCCCGCCGCAGCATCCCTTCGCAAGAATCCGCGCGCGCGGGCGGGAGGAGGGGCGCGCGGGCCCCTCCGCCCCACGCGCGCCCACGTGACGCCAGCCGAGGAGATTGGAGCGGCGACAACAGGAGGCGGCAGACGGGTACAGCGCGCTCTGCGCTCACGACGGGAGCTCCCCTTCTTCCTGAAGCCAGGACCGTACCTTCTCCTCCGCCGGGCCGGTAGCCACGGCCGCTGCTGCTGCCCCCCGCCGCATCCCCGCCGCCGCATCCCCGCCGCCACATCCGCGGCGCCCGCAGCAGGAGGAGAAGACGCGCCGGGCCGCCGCCGCTGGAGGGAATCCCAGCTGACACTCGCTCCCTCCTTCGGCCGTTGAGTCTGCCCTCCCACGGGGTCTCCGCTTTCTCCTCCCCGCCGCCAGCTCCTGCTCTCCGCCGCGATGGGGCTCCTGGACTCCGAGCAGGGCAGTGTCCTGAATGTGGTGTCCACGGCGCTCAACGACACGATGGAGTTCTACCGCTGGACTTGGTCCATCACAGGTAAAGCCGCTGTCGTCCCGGTCCTGTCCCGGCCGGGCGGGCCACACCGGCCCCCCGCGGCTGTTGGGAGGCTGTGGATCCGGAGGTGCGGGGGCGCGGGGCTCTGGTTAATCTGCTCCGAACGTTACGGCCTCCTCGCCCCACACGCCCGCCCGGTTTTCCTCTGAGCTTCCACCATCTCTCATCGGTTTCTCAGATGCAGGAGCTGACATAGCAGGTGGAGTCTGAGCTGCTGAGAGCTCGTCGTAGGAACCTCCCTACGCTATGTTCCCACATCTCCAGATCTCATATGACAGTTCTAAATTATGCACAGGATTGGTTCTAACATTTACTAATATTGCGTGTGGACAGATGGCTCGGGGCGGTGAACTCCAGTGGTGGCTGTCTTTCTTGCTTCTGCGGCCTCCTGGTTGCTTTGACACAACAGGCTAACCTGCTGATATTTTTGTCTAGCTCATATAACATAATTTGGAAATAAAAGCAAAAAGCTGTTGGTTGGTTCCTTGAGCCTTGAAGACTGTTAGTTTGTGAGGCTCTTCAACAGCAGTTATGTTTGAACTGATTGTCTGTAATGGCTTGGCGCAGTGCAGTGCAGTCGGGGGAGGGGGAGGCTAAAACACCGGGAAAGAAAGGTCTTTATGAAAGGGGTCTCTACAGCAGCACCTAGAGGTTGTCCTAGAAGCCTACATACATGCCCTGTTAAACCAGCAAACTTTTTCCTGTGGTTGTCAGAGTTTATTCGACAGTATTGTCCGATGTATGACTTACGTATGGTCCCTTCTGCCTTTCTAGCAGAAAGCTATTGTGATGTTATTTTCACATTTATTTTATCCAGTTGTTTCAGTTGCTTTTGGCTTTAGGGCACTTAAAAGTTTTGAAATAAAGATTAAGTTAGCAGGATTTTAGAAATGATCTTTTGATTTAAATAGTTTTAGTCCTTGCAGTATTGCCCTGCATCCCAGCAGGGGAGGAAATTCACCTTGCACGTTGTGACTCTGCCTTTCTAGAAATTATAACATATTCCTGTAGTTTTTGTATTCGTTAGAGGAAATGGGATAGTAGTTACAGCATGAATACTGTACAATGCTGTGGAGAAAATGTGTTGCTATAATTATTTCTGGGTGAGACAAATGATTCTTTGACATTGATGTGGCTTTAACTTCTTTTTAAAATTGTGTTCTTTTTCATACATTCTTAAGTTTGACACAGAGAAGTGAGCTATTTAATTAGCCATTGCAATAGAAAATGGTTAGAAGAGATTTTAATGGAGTTAAAACTGTGTATTGTTTACACTGAAGTTATGCTGTACCTGTATAACCTGGGAAATGCATATACATATACATATTATATATATATATATATTTATATATATATATATTTCCCTTCATCTCTGAAGTGATTTTGGTTATTTAAACATTGCATCAGGGTTTCCCATTACACAATTGTGCAGAGCCAAACATCAGAGAAGCTCTTTGGCAGGTAATTGCACTTTGCATACTTTAGAGTTCACACATCGTCAAGGTCCTCCAATTTCCATATAGCCAGAGCCACACCCAGGAGTTCTCATTCCCGTCTGTCATTTTCTTCCCACCTCTTGAGTTTCAGAGAGAATTGAGAGCAAAGATAGAATATACCTTTGCATGGTCGTTAATTTCTTCCTAATGATGTTTGTGTAAAAACATCATGAATGAAATAGGGAAATTTTGTAGTTTCCTTATGTGAAAGCTGGCTGCTTGCATATGAAGACATAAAATAATATTGTTGCTGAGAAGTCAGAGTAGCCACTGGGACCAAGTGATCTCCCAGTAGCAGGTCACAGGAAAGGTATTCACCCATTCCCTTGGCTATCCACTTACGAAACCTGAGACTGCTTCCTTGTTTTTGTAATCAGCTACCCAGTGTAGATAGATGGTATTTCTTAACTACCTTAGAGGCTTAGTGGGATGTAGCCTGTTCTGCCTTGCTGCTGTGAAGGAGTAGTTTTCAGATTCAGGCAGAAGAGACAGGAAGCCTATGGTGTTCCATTTCCTTTGACTGCCTCATCTCCCTTCCGTGCTCTCCAGATATCTTTTCTGACTCATTAACACTGATCCAATTCCAAGAGGATATACTCTCACTGTAATTTCATGAAAAGCTGGGTGAATGAGTTTAAAGCATATTAGATGAGGCTGGAGAAAAAGTCGATGAGTCAGAAGTTTGGGAAGGGGGGCCAGTAAAAATGGGTGGAGAGAAAGATGGTCTTGAGAAATAGTGGTGACTGTTGTGAAAGGACCCAGATTATTCAGGGAGAGAAGAAGCAAGTGAGCCCTGTGCCTTTGAACTTTCATCCCCAGAACTGGTTATATGCTTCTGTCTTTCTGTTCTATTACTTTACTACGTCTTTTTCGCCACTGATGTTTCTACCTACGTGTAAATAACACGTATCTACTTGGTACTGTTATAATAGGAATAATGAAGATCTGTAGAATATATTTGATGATCCAAGAGATTTTTGTCTTAGGAGAAACAGTTTATGCAAAAATACTATTTTGAGCTATTTTATCAAATGGTGCTATTTAATAAAACATGTCCAAAGCAATGTATAAAAACTAGGCTTTTCAACAGCACATATTTAGCAAATACAGCATGTAGTCCATAGTGTATAACACAGAAAATGTCACTTTTACTGTATCATTGACACTTTGTACATTGAATTGAAACTTTGGAAGAGTTGTACTTTTAAAAGAACAAAACATTTTTATTTCCATATACTATTATCTTTTTAAATATTTTAAACAAGTAAATTAATTTTGGTTTATATTATATAAGAAAGTATAGAGTGATGTGGGACTTTGTACCAGTTGGTGGTATCAGAGTAGGTAGTTACTCTGATGTCATTGTGTTTATTTTTTCTCTTCTTTTACTCATGAGTATATTAAAATTATTAGGACTGGTATCCTAGACTCAAGGTAAATATGTAATCAAGAGATGTAAACTAACAAACCTAAATATTCCCCAATCTGTAACAACCTAAATTATCTACATCATCTATTGTTCATTCATTATTTTAATAAATGCTTATTAGTAACCTTTTGTGTAATTTGACATTTGGCATAAAAACATCTGGAGAGTTAATAACCAGCCTTCCCACAATAAGACCAAATGTCTCTTGAATCACTGTATTTCTTTTTGAATCCCTGTTTTTAAACAGCCATTGTTCATGGTGTACGTATGCACATGCATGTATATGTGTATATGTGTGTGTGTGTGTATGTATGTGTGGGGGTTAGCATTACTCTCCGTTTGCAGATATAGTATCCAACATTTTGATGAAAAATTTGTGTCTACTTGGGAGTTTAAGTTAGAGTATGAAAGGCCAGCCTTGGCGGGTCCTTACAGTCACTTTGGAAGGGGCCGAAGGGAGAGGGAGCATGGCAGAGGAGAAGGAATGGTGGCGAAGTTCGGAGACTAGGCTTAGGTAATCATTCATTCTGTCTACATGACTTGCCAAGTGCAGGCACAGTACTGGGCTCTGGGCAGAGAATGGGAACACTCGATCATTAATTGTTCTCCTGCAGCTTACAAGCCTAGAGGGTCAACGCCATGGTCTGAGGTCCCCGTGACCTGTCAGCCAGGCCTAGCTAGGCCTAGGGGAGGTAAGAAAAGTCCCTGCTCTTCTCATCTCTCCTTCTACCTCTACTACAGTCTTAGTTGTGACAAGCATATTCAAGCTATTTTAGAATATGATCAATCATGTGAAGCTTCTGTAGATATTTGGGAGAGTACTTGGAAATTGGAGGTGAGCTTAAGGGGCCAGTGAGTCATCGGGTTTGCTGAAACTGGGGGATTGTGGGAGGAGACCTTTATTCAACTCGAATAAGCTGGGCTAAGAGCAGCAGGTCTGTTCCAGAGATTGCTAGGCCCCAAAGAAGCATGTGTCTTAAACATTGTGCAATATATTTACATTCATTTTATTTTTGTTTATCACAGTTAATGTACACATTTTCATTTGTTACTGTCAAAAGTAGGTTTTTGTTTTGGGTTTAGATTAGTTTGGGAACCCAGTCACCATTTTCAGTGTTTCTCCTAGAAAAGGCATTGCACGGTCTCAGCAGCTAATTAAGGACAAATAATTGTAGTATTGCCAGTTCCTAACATGGGATCTCCCTTGGTCAGTGTTTTCTATGAGGTTCTATAATTGTTCTTCTCTAATAACCAACCTGAAGCTTTTAAGAGGTCCATACCATTTTAGAGTTTTCTGGGTTTTTTTCTTTGTTAGTTTGGTTAGTTGGTTCTTGTTTTTTTTCTTCACCAGAGCCTGGTTTAGGTGGCAAAGTCCTGGACTTCAAAGGCTGATGCTCTTGTCAGTTTTCCCATCAGCATGTAGTAGAAATCTCATCACAGATGGAATTGTAAGAGAGTAAAACAATGCCGATTCTAAATCTGGTGTCAGGACACAATTTTATACAGTTAGTTGCTTTGGCTGAGAGAGAAGGGTTTTAAGAATTACACAGATAATTATCAGACAATGCTCCTGTGATCTTAAGAGCCATGAAGAAGTTAGTCATTCTTTTAAAATTCAATTTGTTTTATTTTCTCTCAAGTCATATGATATTGTCATCAGTGAATAATTTATTATTATTAACGTATTATTTTTTATTTGAATCATGTATTACTTTGAGTCACTTATTTTGAATTAAACATATATGAGCACACAGGGAATAGTTGTGTAACAGAATCTGTCTTTTCTCGTTTCGGATGGCTCTTTTTTTCCCTTTTCATTCTCAGGACATTTCTCCTTAACAAATCAAGGTGCTATTGTTTTATTTTTCCTTGGAAGGAGAATGTATTAGAATATATCTTTAAAAATCATGTGGTTCTGTTTTGTTCACTAGTTGATTTTGTTCATTAGCTTCCTCTTATAGATGAGATCCTATGGTATTTGTCCTTCACCTACTGGACATGGGATGGGTGGAGGAGGGCAAAGGGGGAAAAATTGGAACAATTGTAATAGAATAACAATAAAAAATGATTTAAATAAAACACATAAAATATAAAAACAATCACATGGGTATGGACTTTTAGAAAAGAGAAGAGAGGAAATACATAGCCTTTCACAACCAGTTTCCAAATTTTCTTTCTAACCTGGTTAGTTGGTATTTCCCTGCCCACAGACCTGCAGCTCTAGCCAACTTGGATAGCTCACTGTTGAGTGCAATGTGTGCGTGCTCCGCTGCTCCTTCCCAGTCTACCTCTGCAGATGTCCTTTCACCAGGACCAGCGCAGTTTCCCTTCTTCATGAAGCCTTTCTTGGCCGTGGTACCCCAGGGCCTTCATTGCTTCATGTGATCCCATTGCCTTTAGCAAGTACTCTTGTACCTCCTCCTGCCAGTCTTTCTGTGGGTCTGTTGTCTCACAGAAACAGTTCTGTGAGAACCGTTTAAACCATTATTATTTACCTTTTCACTTCTTTGTATTTTTTTCCTTCTGACACTAGGGACTGACACATGTTGATTTCATATGGATTGAGAAGATGACCCCCTTAATCAAGCATGAATTCAGATAGTGAGATATTCTGGTTGCTAAACGCTAATAAGGTTTTGGATCACACTAAATCATAGAAAACATTTCTAAATGATTTTCATCATGTTAGTCATAGATTGAATTAATGCCGACTAAATTTAATGAAGGAATCAAACCACTAAATCATTTATTAGCACAAAACAGTTACTTTCAAGAGATATAAAATTAGACATAATTCTTCTTCCCTCTTCATTGCCTATGCAGCATTGTGCAGCGCAGGGAAGTGAGGAGGGCCGCATGAAATGGACCAGGGAAAGCAAACTGGACGGGATTTAGATGAGCCAGGCTTTAGCCCTGGATCTCCTGCTAATTAGCTCGGAGAGTTTGGGCAAGTCCATTTGTTTTTCTAACTTCAACTGTATTCATTTATACATGAGAGAGTTGAATGAAGTAATCTCTAAGGTCTCACCCAGCTCTAAAATTCTGGTTAGCGGTGGAATTTTTTTCTTTCTTCTTTTTATTGTTGTTCAAGTACAGTTGTCCCCATTTTCACCCACCATAACCCCATCCCCACCTCCCATCCTCAAGCCCGTCCTCTTTGACTTTGTCCATGTGTCCTTTATACATGTTCCTTGATGCCCCCCATTATCCCATATTTTCCCTCTCCCTCCTCCTTTCTGATTAATATCAGATTATTCTTTATTTCAAAGTCTCTGGTTATATTTTGCTTGCTTGTTTGTTTTGTTGATTAGGTTCCACTTATAGGTGAGATCATATGGTCTTTGTCTTTCACCTCCTGGCTTGTTTCACTTAGTATAATGCTCTCCAGACAGCATGGATGAATCTAGGTGTAACTTTAAAAAAATTCTTTAAATACATGAAGCAATTTCGGATAAACAAACATTGATCAATAATTCAAAGACCTCATTCTGTGTAATAATTATAATTTTTCCAACAAAACAGTTACTGGTGCTGCTCAAATAGTAAAAGTAACATTCATATTTGCCCCATAACAAAGAGGTAAAGAAATAGAAAAACAAAAGGATACAGATATTTAAGCTCCTGCTGTGACATGGCATTGTTACAGCACACAGCACTGTGATAATACTATATCTGATTAATTATCTAGTTCTTGAGAACCAGGAATTGACTATTTTGTCAAAAGTAGTAGCAATGACATTAAAGAATAAGTTCATTATACATTATACATGCAATATATATACAATTATATATCACATTTATTGTGTAATATGCAACTGCTGAGAATGGCTTATTACATGGTCTTGGGCAACTTATATATGATTCTTTGGGCCTCATAGTTCTGCATGTAAGGTGAGAGAGCTGAAACCACACGATCTCCTAAGGCCACTTTATTGAGTCTTCGTAATATCTCCTAAAGCAATGGCTTCTACAGTTTAAACCTAACCTTTATATTTTTTCTATAAAAAGGTAAAATTTTATAATACATCATTATGAAAGACTTTCAATTGTAAACACGTTTTCTCCTGCATTTTTAATTTAAATATTTGAAGTGTGGTTTAAAATTTTTGTAAAATTCCTAGAAATATGTAGGTCTTTGAATATGGAGAAAACAAAGTAACTAAATGGCTCTGATTGAGTATGTTCCTTAACTAAAAGGTTGATTCAGAAAACCTTTTGCTGTATATTTTTCTTAATAAAATGTTGCCACTCTTAAACAAATACCTTAATGTGGCATTTTATTTGTATTATATTTTAAAGTATAAGTCCTGAAATTTGAAATGCAAGTGTATTAGATCATTGAAGGAATGAATCAGTTACTTTTAGATGTAGTCACATAAATGTATTTGTGATTTTGAACTGGAATAATCAAAACAGTAAGCTTCTCTGTTTTCATTTTTATTTGTTTATCAAATGAAAACTTAGGTATAAGTTTTCATTTAATAAATGAAATATATATTTCATATATATATATGAAGATTTCATATATATATATATGAAGGTTTAATATATATTAAAGAATTTTTGTATATTTTTACACCCTCATGTTCATAGCAGCATTATTTGTGATAGCCAGGAGGTGAAAGCAACCCGGATGTCCAGTGATGGATGGGTGGATAAAGAAGATATGGTGTATACATACGGTGGAATATTATGTAGCCTTACCAAGGAAGGAACTTTCAATGCGTGCTGCAGCGTAAATGAACCTTGAGGACAGTATACTAAGTGAAATAAACCAGTCACAAAAAGACAAATATTCATTAATTCCACTTACATGAGGTCTCTAAAGTAGTTAAAATCATAGAAACAGAAAGTCAGGATTGCAAAGGGCTGGGGTAGAGAGGAGGAGACAGGGAGTTGTTGGGGGCAGAGTTTCAGTTTTACAAGAAGAAATGTTCTGGAGGCTGGTTGCGCAACGATGTGCGTGTACTTAACGCTATTGAACTGTACGCTGGAAAATGGCTAAGGTGGTAAATTTTGTGTGTTTATCACAATTAAAATGAATGTAACATATTATGTAATTAATATGATAGCACCTGTAGAAATGATCTTTTTCGGTGTTAAGTGCCAAAGCAATTGATTCTTTTATTTTTTAGCTTATAGTAAAATGGCTTTATATGGAGCAAGCTTAGCTGTTGCCTTAACAAAAATTCCAAGGGGCTAGAAAGCAGCAAAGAACAAGGAAGACAACCTTGCCTTTGTATTTTGCTTTCCAGTTTTACCAAGAATTTCACAACAACCCTGGGAGATAGGTCTGGAGACATTCTCATGTCCCTGTGTGCAGAAGGTACATTTCCATATGTGCAGAAGTAATAGAAGCTCAATAACTTGAAGATGAACCCTGTATTGGAAATGAGTCTAAACGGGTCGTTTTGTCTCCCCATCACACTAGCCAGGCAGGAAAGCAACAGTCAGTCCTCTGACCTGTGTATCTTCTCTTATTTTACCTAGCACTAGCTACAATCTTGTCTATAGTGTCACTGTTTAAAATACTAAATCTGAGCAAAGTCATAATACCACCTGAGATAATCTAAAGAAAGACATCTGAAATGCTCAAAGGGACTGTAAGGCTGTTGTGTGAGATTACATTAAAAAGTGATATTTATTTATATAAATTTATATATTTATGCCATATAAAATATACAGTTTAATTTACATATAAAATATAAACTGTGGTATTTTGCTTGAGAAGATGATGTTGATCTCCATATGATGGAGTAACTAGTACCTTAAAAAGAGTCCATCAAAGTGAGTTATGAAAGTATTTGCCAAATTTCATAATACAAGAACTAGAAACTATTGTTAATTAGTAGGAATTGTCCCAATTTTTCCCTTTTTACCCACCTACGCCTCCCCCAGCCCACTCCCCAGGCAACCCCCACACCATTGTCTGTGTCCGTGGGCCATGCACATATGTTCTTTGTGAGGCATTCTTCTGTGTTCCATATATATGTACACACACATACGCACACATATATGTATATATTCTGTGCCATATAAATATTTATATTTCCCTCAGGACCTCTTCTTGAACCACATGTTCCCCTGCCTTGGCATTGTTTTCCCTTTCCCTATGAACTTGCTTTTCTGAATATGTTATTAAACGTTAAATCTGTTGGGGTAGCATTGGTTAATAGCGTGTAAGTTTCAGGTGTACAGTTCTGTAACACATTATCTGTAGCTTGCATTCTGTGCTCACCACCCAAAGTCTAATTTTCATCTTCCCCCTCCCTTACCCTCTTGTCATTTTTTTATGCCATGAATTTAGGTACCATCTGCTCAGGGTGGAACTCACTGCTATTTATTGAGCTTCTCGTATAGGACCATGTGGATTATAGAATGCTGTAGTATACATTTTATTCACCTTATCTTTCTTAATGTTCATAGAATCCCAATAAAGTAGGTAGTATTTCATCATACTGTGATGAAAAAGTAGACTTAAAACTACACAGTTGGAAAGTAACAGAGCTGGGATTGCATCTTCTTCCCTTGTGACTGACCTTCCCAGGCAGGAGTACAACCTCCCTACTCGTGCAGCAAATACTGTTTCATTGCCCAGTGATAACAGTGAACATTTGTTGGCGCTTACTGAGTGCTAGGCACTGTGGACAATGTTTATATTTATTATCACATGTAATTCTCATCTTCTTTTTTGATAACAGAAAAGAGAAGAATGTGCCCCGCCCCACAAATCCACTCCACAGCAGGTCTCATCTTCTTTTGACCTAGGTGCTATTATCTACATTTTCCAAGTGAGTACACTGATTTTCCCTGGATTATCCATCTAGTAGTAACTCTCCCAAATTAAACCTGAGTAATCAGTCTTCAGCTCGAATCACATATCGATTCACTCACCTCATCTGTGTTGTTTTTTCCTCCTTTGCGCCCTTTGAATCCATCATTATTTATTTGCTTTTTAAGGGAATTATACTTTCTCTCAGTTTCTACTTGTGCTTCCCTTCATTGTTTTAGGTTCTTTGGTGACAGTTATACAACCAGGTTACACAGAACATTTTTGCCCTCTTGTCCCAACCCTGCAGTAGACTCTCAGCCATTAGTTCCCTCACACTTTGAGACACCAAGCTTCCACTTGCCTTGCTGGTGAAGGTCTCCATTCCTGCCTGTCTGCCCATCACAGTGGGCAGACCTCCTTGCCGTTTTGTGACCCAGGGTCTGCCTGGGCTTCCTCTGCGTTCTGCCAGAGCTGCCCTTTCCTTACATTCGTCCAGGCGTTCTTCCAAGCTCAAACCACCATCCTCTGTCCTGTGCCCCCAGGGGGTTAAAGCAGAAGTTCCCGTGCTTACCTCCCTGACTAAATAGGAAACAGATCTGGCTCTCATTCCTCTACCAACTTTTGAATGTGTACTTTTTTCTAGCAAGTATCTCAGGTCATTTTCTGCCCCACTGTACTGAGTTACGGAAGACCTGTCGCCTCTGCTTCTGCCCTTTTTACTCACTGATACCCAAGCTCTTACTTGGCTTGGAGAATATTAAGCATCATATTTTAGATTGGAGCCTAGAAGAGGCCGTATGGTTTTCTTTAGTTTATTCCTATCATAGAGATGAGATCATTCTCAAGGTCTCATGGGAGTCTAAGTAGATATACACGTTAGAAGAGAAAGAAGAGGCTGATTTACTCAGGTAGATTCTAGGCAAAATCAATCAAATTTTTATGACTTGGTTACATGTTATATAAAGTTAGCCCACATTTCTGAGCAGACTAGAGCAGTTGTTCTTAAACTTTAATATGTAAATCACCTGGGAATCATATTAAAACACAGATTCTGGTTTAGTAAGTCTGGAGTGAGGCCTATGATTTTCTGCTATTAAGTTTCCAGGAGATGTGTTTCTGCTGGTACACAGACCACACTGAATAGCAAGGGAATGGAGTATTCCTAACATCTTTGACAGTCTGCTAGTCTGTGCTGCTATGGAAAAGGAAGAATTTTAAAATGTGCTTCAGCTGTTGGTTTTAAAATGTACTTAAGAAAACCAAACAATAGCATGAAGTTTTATAGAACATGTAGTTGTTGTTTTTACCCCAACAGGGACTGTGTATCTTTTAGAACCATATTGATCAGTAACTGTTGTTCATTTTGGCTGAATCAAAAGGGTGGTTCAGAAATGTCCAGAATGTCTGTTCTAACAGTAGCAGTAGCCAAAATAGTAATAGTATCTACATTCATTTTCTAGATACTCTGTGCCATTCTTTCAGCCTGCTAGTCCTCACCATTTGCTTGGTGCTTCCACTGTGCAAGCCTTTGTGGCCACAGACAGAATGGGCAGCCCCTGCCCTGTGTGGCGTGGGACACAGATGGTGGCTGGACAGTGGTAAATCACCGTGTGCTTTAAAAGTTGAGAAAATCCATATTTAATATTTTCAAGTACAAAAAAAGTTAATGTTGGAGGAGTCTCCTATGGAGGGTTTTCAGCTTGAGCCTCAAAGCAACTCTGTGGTTTGGGTAATCTTACCGTTGCCCCCATTTTACACAGGAGGGAGCGTGGCTCAGAGACTTTCAGGCTGACAGTCCGTGGGCTGGAGAACCAGCACTAGCGCGGGAACCTGGTGCTCTCCCTTCAGGCTCTCTTCCTTGCCCGGGCCATCCTGCCTCTGCTGCACGTGACTTCCCAAATCCTTCCCAACAAAGAGTGTTTCCTGCTGGAATATTGTGCTCTTTCTTGTTATATCTAGGAATTTAGATGTTCTAAAAATTAAACATTTTATTAATTTCTTTGGACAGGAGATGATGACCAGCTTAGACTCATTGGGGAAGAAAGTTCATGCTTGACTGGTAGAAATCCTGAGCTCTAAAAACCTTGGGAAATTATCATCTTTTCAAAAAAAAAAGAGGAGGTCTATTAGAGATATTTAAGGAGGCTGCTTTAGTATACATAATGATAATTTATTGTGAAAATTAGTTAAAGTTATTTGTATATAATAGAGATTTCTAAGGGACTTGGATTACTTCAAAACTATTTGATGGATTACAAGTATTTCCCTATTTGCTACATCTGGTTTACATTTTTTTTTAAACAAGCTGTTTAAAAAAGCCTCTCTAAATAATTCAAAATTCAGAGTTAGATTTGCAGTGTAATTTCTCTCCTGAATAAATACAAATGTTCTGTCTTCTCACAGAGAAGTTTAAACTCTTTCCCAAAGATTTATTATTAATGGTAATTTTTTAAAATTTGGTTTAACTCTTTGGCTTGGAAGAGAGAAGGATTTAGTGGTTGGATTATTGTCAATAATAATGACTATTGTCAACATTTATTGAGCTCTTATTTGTGTCAGACACTGTTCATATTTAATTTCTCCAAACAACCCCCTGTTTATCATCCATAAGGTCAGAGAGACTAAGGAACTTGTTCAGGTTTATTCAGGTGGTAAATGAGGGAGGTAGGATTCTAGAGAGCCCATATGCAGCACCTAGAGAACTCTAGATCAGGGAGAAAAGGCCTACAAGACATCAAAGGGCGTGCCTTTTAATGGGAGGGGCTCAGATGGTTCCTGACATAGGATACATCTGTATGAAGATTTGGAGTGGAGAGGAGATGTGGTGCAGCAGAAGGAATTATTTGTGGCATCCATATATTCTAGGAACTTTCACATTTAATCAGCACCCATCAACTCTATGACATATCACTTCCTCACTAAAAAGAACAGAACTGTCTTCATCTGTAGAGTGTGTTACCTACCTTACCATTTTGGGAAACATCTTACTCTCTTGGTCTCTATGATGTCATTTTATCTTTTCCTTCCTCTCTGGCTGCTTTGGGCTATTTCTTCCTGGGCTATTTTTGGGCTATGGTTCTCTCTGTAAGAAGACCTTTCCTCCTGTCTGCTTGACAAATTCCTCTTCTATTCTTCAGGAAACAACTCAAATGTTTGCTTTTGAAGTTCACCTTGTCTCCTCTCTCCTGTCCTAACATTGTTCTTAAGACTGGCCTCTGATATTGTGCTCTGATATTGTGCTTCATCCTGCAAAGCAATTGATTTTTCATGTCGGCCTTCTCCTCTAATACCTAATGAGTTTTGAGAGATCAGGGACCAAAAACCTCCCTCAAATCACTTAGATCAGAACAGGTGGAGAGTCTGACTTGAAAGTCTATTATATCTAACATGACATGGGATTTTAAGAAACAAACCTGGTTAAGAATAAAAGCCTGCTGGTGGATCATGGACACAGACAGCAGTATGGTGATAGAGGGGAGGGGGATGGGGGCAGGTGCAAGAGGGTAAATGGGAGATAATTGGTGATGAAAGGAGAGTAGACTTTGGATGGTGAGTGCACAATGCAGTGTACAGATGATGTGTTGTAGAATTGTACACTTGAAACCTATATAATTTTATTGACCAATGTAACCCCAATAAATTCAATAAAGAAGAACCTATTGGTGGAGGGTGTCCAAGGGAAACCCCATTTTAGATGGATGATTTTCTTCTTGTTTTTGTTTTTATTTTTTTATTGTTGTTCAAGTACATTGTCCATTTTTACCCCATCTTGGCCCCCCGCCCCACCCATCCCTGCTTCTCACCCTTGAATGTACCCCTTTGGCTTTGTCCATGTGTCTTTTATACATGTTCCTTGATTGACCTTCACCTATTTTACCCCATTATCCCTCTCCCCTCCTCCCTCTGGTTACTGTCAGTTTGTTCTTTATTTCAATGTCTCTGGTTATATTTTGCTTGCTTGTTTGTTTGGTTGATTAGGTTCCACTTATAGGTACAATTGTAAGGTATTTGTCTTTCACTGCCTGGCTTACTTCATTTAGCATAATGTTCTCCAGTTCCATCCATGCTGTCGTGAAGGGGAGGAGCTTCTTCTTTCTTTCTGCTGCATAGTATTCTGTTGTGTAAATGCACCATAGATTTTTGATTCACTCGTTTACTGGTGAGCACTTAGGTTGCTTCCAGCACTTGGCTATTGTAAATTGTGCTGCTATGAACATTGGGGTTCATGGGTTCTTTTGAATTAGTGTTTTAGGATACTTAGGATATAATCCTATTTTTAATAAGGTATAATTTACACATAATAAAATTAACTCTAATTTTTAGTGAATTGTGTGTGAGTTTTAACACACATTCAGTTGTATCAACATTACATGGCCTTTAATGCAGATAAAATTGTATGATTTCTAATCACAGTAATGTTTGTAAATAAATCAGTCCCATTTGGCATGAGCTTTACGAAATAGGATGTTCTAAATGGAAACTACTTCCCCAAAAGGAGTTAACGCTAAAGGGTCTGAGAGGGTTAAAATAATGTGCCTTGATAATTCTTATTATTAAAGTCTCTTGCTTCTGAACTTGATTTGCTTTATTTAATATTTAGCTTTGGGCTCTCTTAAATTTACTTTAAACTATGACAGGTGACTCATTACCAAAAAAGCAAAAACAGAACAACAACAAACAAAAACCCAGTTCTTTCTACTTATAGAAAAAAAAGACCCAGTCGTTAGAATTTTCTGAATTTAGGTGTAACTTAGCTCTCTAAAACTTCTCATCGGTTCTAACTCTACTTTCCAACAATAGAGAATAAATCTAATCCTTCTTTAGGTCCTTTAGTATATGCTGAGGTCTTTTTCTCTTTCTCCAGGCCAGACATCCTTCATCCTCCATCCTTCCCCACCACCACTCTGCCATGGCTTCTAAAGCTTCCGTGGTCTCAGGCCTGGTCTGCCAGGTGCAGCCCCTAACAAGGTGGGAAACTCGGTTTGTTTGAGGAGCTCTTGTTTGTGTGTGTGGTTTTTTGGTTTTTGGTTTTTTTTTTCCTGTTACGGGAACTTTTGTAGGTCTCTCATTTTCTTTCCTCTGAATTCTATCTTAAAGTATCATTTGTGCCTATAATTTAGGAAGAAATTGGGAACGTTTCCCTCTTAAAATTCATGGACGTGGTGACTGAGTGGTACTGCAATAGCTGCCAGGAGCCGTGAGGCTCTTGCTTGACATTCTTGGGCAAGTCTCTTGACCTTTCTGAATTTCATTTTTAAGATAAAGGGATTATTTTAAAATCTAAAATTGTACATTTCTGGTTTAGATAAAGGTTTTCATGCCATATGAAAGACTTGAAATTATTAATAATTCAAAATAAGAGCAAAATCACTAAGACATGAAGGCATGAACATATTAATAAACCTATTAATAGTATAAAATACAAAAATAAGACAAACAGCCCTGGCCAGGTGGCCCAGTTGGGTTGGAGCATCGTCCCATGGACAAAAGATCGTGGATTTGATTCCCAGTCAGGGACACTCCTGGGTTGTGGGTTCCAACCCCAGTAGGGGCACATGCGAGAGGCAACTGATTGATGTTTCTCTCTCAAGTCAATGTTTCTGTCCCTCTCTCTCTTTCTCTCCCCCGTTCTACAATCAATAAACATGTCCTTAGTTGAGGATTAAAAAAAAAAGACAAACAATATGACAGACAATCGACTAGAGTCAGTTTGTATTTGTGCCATTATTGATCCCCTCTAAACAAGCTTTTTCAATAAAACATTCCTAAGAGTGTTACGTAAAAGCCATTTGAATCTCCTTGATAACAGAATTTGACTCTAGTGGTGGCAGGAAGGATAGGATTCTTTAATAAATTTTTTCCTTTTTTCCCTGATAAATTCATGGTATGGAATCCCACCTATAACTGTGTAGGGTTAGGGTAGTGCCAACGTACTAGTGATATATTTTTTTACTCTAATATGCACAATCTATTTTACATTTGGATGCAGTGTAACTTAACTGAATAGGGCACTTAATTTATAATTTATCTTTAAAATATATTAGTCCAAGAACAAAATCCCCAGAAGAAGAGATTAGATTTGTGGTCACCAGAGTTAGAGAGTGAGAGAAGGGAGAAGGGGAGGAAGGCGGTCAGAAGGTGCAAACTTCTGGTTATAAGATACGTAAATGCCAGGGATGTAACTAATGTACAACTCGATGACTGCGGCCAGTTAAGAGAGTAAAGTCTGAGTTCTCATCATAAGGAGATGTTTTTCCTTTTCTCTTTTCTTCTTTTTATTAAATCTGTATGAGGAGATGAATGTTAGCTGTACTTACTATATTAATCATTTCACAATATATGTAAATCAAACCATCATGCTGTGTGCCTTATACAGTAATATATATGTCAATTGTTTCTCAATAGAATCTGGGGGGAAGGCAAAAAAGGGGGGCAAGCACATGCACACATCTTTCTTAGAAGAAAGGCAACAAATAAATTTATTTAACTTTTGAGTAAATGAAAAGCTGGATAATTCATTCTCTTAAGGGTATATAAATTATATAAATTCTGTACTCATGATTTTCCCTGACTGTTCTAATCCTTCATTTTTTTTTTTTGGTTCAAAACTTGAGGAGCGGGCCTATGAGTAATAGCAAATTTTCTATCATTGTGTTATTGTGATGAACTCAGGCCATCTTTTTAGTGGAAAGGGGAACATATAAAAGCAGTATGTGATATTTGGATGTTGTTGAATTACTAAAGGAAATATTAACGCAGGTAAATTCAGAAAGACACAAGTGCAAAGACATGGAGAAATTTCAAGGAAATATCGTATGACAGAAATTGTTATCCTGTGTTCAGGTCACTGACAATCACTACAACTTCCATAATAATCACTGGAAGTGATATTTTTGAGAACTGGAATGGCTAATCTGAAAGGGACCTGGTGTGAAATATGGCCTTTTGTAGGCTGAAAACAGGGCTCGATAAGTGGTGGCCACATGAATGCATGACTTGCATTGTTGGGCAAAGAAGGGCACCTTTTTCCTCTGGAGAAAGCAGTGCGTTGAAGACCTTGAGCCTTATAGAGCGCACACACACTCACCAAATCCTGGGCTGAAGTGCTGTTGGTTCTGGTTAGAGTCATATGCCAACAAGAAGGGGGGTCTGGGAAGAGCTGTAGGAAAGGGTTGCTGTACACTGAAGAAACCTTGAATATTAGTAAATGTACATTTAGATTTTACTGAAGGGCTAGAGAATAAAGGACTAATATGAAAAAAATCCACTCATTTATTCATCAAATAAATCCTTAGGCACTTTGGTATGCCTTGCAGTATAAGAATGAAAGACCTGGCCCCTGCCTTCAGGGAGATTACACTTTAAAGGAAGGCCGCTGGACAGTGCGCCGTGTGCAGATTCCCCGGCAGTGCAGAATGAGTGCCCTACTCAGTGAGAAATGCCTGTTTTCCTGATCCAGTTTTCCTCACCTTCAGTTCCATTTTTCCTCCTAACTATTATTTTAAAGAGTAACAATTTTCAGAAGTTAAAAAAAAAACTTAAGGAATCATCTAGTTTCTTGGTACTCAAAATGTGGTCCATGGAATATTAGCATTACATCAGTTGGCGCTTTCTAGCCAACTAAAATGCAGAATCTTCCTAACAATTGGTAACACCCCAGATCTACTGAGTCACACGTTACAGTTTAACATTCTCCCTTCTGACCCCAGGTGGTTGATTCTTCTTCTCATTAAAGTTGGAGAAGCTCTGATCTAGTTGACCTCTCTGTCAGGTTTTGGAGGTGAAAGGAGATGAAGACACTGCGCCCATGCACAGCACAGAGCTGGCATTAAAACCCTGTTTACTGATAAAGTCTCGCATGATTTCTCTTATATCTGTTCTGTCTGCTCTGCTCCACCTTTCTACTCCTCTGTCGGCCTCTCTCTGTTTCATGTTGTCAGGTCTTCGGCTTCTTTCTTCTTTCTCTCTCTGTTAGTTCTCTTTAATTTTTTCTGTTGAATAAGAGAATAGTACGGGTCACACACACTATACATCAAAAAGACCAGACTTTTATTTGTTTTTTCCTTTTTTTATTGTTGTTTAGTTACAGTTGTCCAGCCTTTTCCCCCATTGCCCTCTCCTGCCCTATCCCCTTGCACACAGTCAGTTGCCCCCCAGTGTCCGTGCCCATGAGTTCCCTATTCGTGTTCCTTGCCTTCCCCCTTCTTCGACTCTCCCCCTTACCCCCTTCCCTTTCCCTTCTGGTCACTGTCAGTTTGTTCCTTACTTCCATGGCTCTGGTTCTGTTTTGCTCATTTGTTTGTTTTGTCAATTAGGTCAAACTTATAGGTGAGATTATATGGTATTTGTCTTTCACTGCCTGGCTTATTTCACTTAGCATAATCTTCTCCAGTTCCACCCATGCTGTTACAAAGGGTAGAGCTCCTTCTTTCTTTCTGCTGTGTAGTATTCCATTGTAATCTTGTTTTCAGGGCAGTTTTTGGACCTATTTCTGTAAGTTTATTTACTTCTGCTCAGAACTTGCCTTTTTAAGTATATTTTAATGATTATGTTATTACAGTTGTCCCAGTTTTTCCCCCTTTGGCCCCCTCTGCCTGGTACCCC